>NC_140584.1:321587145-322946829 GCF_964204655.1 Triturus cristatus | reverse complement strand
CCCGCCCGGATATCATTATCTTACACCTAGGAGGGAATGATCTGGTGAATCTGGGTAAAAGAGGGCTAGTGGAATCCATAATAACAGAGGTGGGTTGGTTAGCAAAAACATGCCAGGGATGCACCATAGCATGGTCACAAACGGTGCCTAGATGTCAATGGAGGGCCTGGGAGTCTGTGAGAGTACTGAACCACTCTGTAAGAAGGACTAATTACAAGATAGAGAGGTTGTTTAGGTCTAGTTACAGACGATCACCCACGGGTGCATCAGGGGTGATCCGTGCTTCTTAAAAGACGGGGTCCACTTATCAAAGGTAGGTAACGCCATCCTCTCAGAGAATTTGCTGGCATGGTTAGTGGGCTTGAGTCGCAGGGCATGACCTCCAAGTTAGCATAGTGGGGGGGGGGCAGATAGTCAGGCAACTATGCTGGCCTGTGGTGGTAAGGTCATGATTGGTGAGCAGTAAATTTAAGGTCCTTAGAGGGCGGCGCCATTCTTGAATGGGATCGCCCAAGGGGGAGGGACAAATCGTCCCTCCTAGAACTCCAGGGGCAGTTACAGCCTTTTTGGCTGGACGGGTGTGGGGGAGGGGGGAGTTACGCTTTTCCTAGGCTGGTTGGCCACCCCGCACGTGTACAATGGCACCAGTAAAGGGTGCAGAACTGCATGGGCCCCTTATGGAGATAGTATACAGAGCGTACGGGGTAACCGGGGGGGGGGGAAGTACCCTCACGGTGAACAGGCCCTCTGTGCATGTGCACTCCGGCGAGAGGGCGGGCTTAATTTATAAGGATCTGACACTAGTTATTGACCTTGCCGTAGGCTCAAACATGGATACTCAGAAAAATAATTGACATTATGATTATGGAGGATGTGATGCTTAGATTCGGATAGGAATAACTTGTATTAGAGTTATGTTAAGAATAGCCATCTGACATCTGTACATATCAAATGTAATCAATGTCAATTGTATGATTTTCTGCGTAAATTTGTAAATATTGTCTTATTAAATGTTAAATGTTTTGTTAATAAATACGGCCGGGGGGTTATCTACGACCCCCCTTTTCCAACTAAGTATTTGTCCTTGATATTGTGTGGGTCTTGACAAAAGGAGGAGGGGGTATAGGTAGTACCAGGCCATATTAAACAGTATCAAATAAATATCTTGATGTATACAGAACAACCGATTTTACTGACAGTTGAAATGCTGACCATGTGTCTTTCCTTACCGTCAACTCGGTTCCGCACCATCCTGCCTGAGGTATGGCTTGAGCTCTGATCAAAATCACACCTCCCTCCAGCTCCGGATAGCCTGGGTTTATGCAGACGTCATCCGAAACATTAGTATAATGCATGCCTATGATGTTGTACTTAAACCTCTCCAGCAGGCACTTCTTGAAAGACACGGTCATTGCTGAACTTGAACATTGAACAGTGGGGACGATGTCACTGCGATCTGCAACAAAACAGGACCAGGTGATTACGAATGGAATGCAGGTGCAGAGATAGCACAGCACCAGGTTAGGAAACACAATCACAAAACACACATTGGCTTTCCTTGTTTCTCATGTCAGCATATTTGCGGTGAGTGCAGCTTCTAATTGAGAGCCTGGCATCTACGCATGCTGTCCATTACAAGCCTTGCCCCTATATATGGGACAATGAAATCTGTGGTCGAAGACAGTGGGAACTATTGGGAACAGAGCTCCACTACTTTCATTCTTGCTGTTGCACGATCTCTTTTTTATTTTACAATTGGCATCTGTTGTGACCACAGAACTGCTTGAAAAATAGAGGAGGCTCATTCTCCGCCACCCCAACACCTGGACCCTCCATCTGTTACTCTTCATCCTCTGACCAGGGTCCATACAACGAGTAAGACACTTCTTTTCTTGCAGTGACTGAGGAAACAATAGAGTTCTGGGGTGGGTAAATCAAGCATAGCAGCAGCACCTCAAAACAAAGGAGAATGTACAGAATGGTGAAAAGAATGGCAGTGAAGTAATGAGAGGGGGGAGTGATAGGCAGAGGAAGTTAAAGGAAGCTGACAATTTTGGCAGGAGTAAAGGAGGGAGGAGAAAACAGAAAGGACAAAGGATGGAACTTAAACCTGCAGCCACGAAACACTGCCCCGCACCCTTCAACAGACAGACAGGAGATCAAAGGTGGCATGTGGTCTTGAAAGGGTGACAAACGAGATGCTCTGTGCCTAACCCCTCCCAAGAGGCGAGTCCCGTCCTCCTCCCTCAGACATTTTCAACTGCGTTCATCCTAACCTTGAAACAAACCAGCAACAACGTGTTTGGTGCCTTAAAAGGTCGCAGTTTATTAAAACATAACATTTATACATATTGCAACTTTCGTGGTCATGCATAACATCCATGTTACCACATTTACTGTCTTTCCAATTATAGCTCTTTCAGTCTGCTCTTCGTCATTATCTGCTCTCAGACAGACCACTGTCTGGGGAGGGGCCCAAATGCCTGGGCCACTGTTTCAACGGTGTTAGGCTTCAACTTGCTACCGACTTGGTGGGTGTCCGTCCGGACCTGCCCGGGCTGCATGTGCCGTCTCGCTTGCCTTCGGCCCCTTCTTGGCCCCTCCCTGCTCCTTCGGTTCCCTGCCGTGTGGCATCCCAAGGACCCTGTCTGAGCACTTCATCTATTCAGCTTGAGGCTAGGTTCTGACATCTCGCTTCTTTGGTAACCCAGCCGTGAGGCATCCCAAGGTCCCTGCGGGAGCATCACATCTACTCTTCCTATGGCTGATTGACACTCTTGGCTCCCTCAGTGCCCCAGCCGTGAGGCCTCCTAAGGACCCTGTGTGAGCACTTCGTCTATCCAACCTGAGGCTGAGTTCTGACATCTCGCTCCTTTGGTACCCCTGCCGTGAGGCATCCCAAGAGCACTGCGGGAGCCTCCCATCTACTCTGTCTGTGGCTGATTGGCACTCTTGACTCCCTCAGTGCCCCTGCCGTGAGGCCTCCTAAGGCCCCTGTGTGAGCACTTCATCTGTTCAGCGTGAGGCTGAGTTCTAACATCTCGCTCCTTTGGTACCCCTGCCGTGAGTTCAAGTTTATTTTATTTTGATTTAGTTCTCTGCTGAGAACAGCAAAAAATTAAAAAAGATAATAAAAATACCTTTGTTATTTAAAATTGGTGATTTGATCATTCTACTCTAATTTTAAAAAGGTTTTTAAAAATGTATACAAATTATAACATACGAGTGCATTAGGAGGTGACTTAAGAAGCTAAATCAAACTCTGAACGGTTGTACTATTACATCTTGTTTAAATTAATTTTAAATACAGTTTTCTGGCTTCTACCGCTGTCGAATTAGGGCAAACAAACAAAGCATGCTTCAAGTCTTGCACAGCTCCGTTACAAAGGTCACATATACTACAGGCATTTCCTTTAAAAATCCATTTAGAGGTAAATGATTTAAAAGGGAGAATCCTGAGCCGTAGTAGTATGATGCATCGCCTGACTCCATGCCTTAAGGTAAAACGAGTATACTGTTGCACTTGTTTATATTTTATTGTCTCTGCATAAGGTTCATAACGGTGCAATTTAGAGCAATGTTGGATATCGGGATCATAGCTTATCCTCGGCGTTGAATGTTTTAGAAACCGCCTCAAATGTGCAGGAGACCAGGATTTCAGCAATTCAGTTTTACAGTTCATTAATTTAAGTGCTATAACTAGGTTTTGACTAAAAACTTACTTTGGTGATCCTGAGTCGAAAGTCTCTGTTTTTAGTAAAGATCTTAAAGTGCCTTGTTCTGTGTGTACAAGACTGTAGGCCCATCTTATGATGTTGGTAATCCCTTTGGCATATGAACTGACTATAGCTAACTCGAGGCGCAGTGCTTGTACAGGTACTGCTTGGTGCACTTTAATCAGTTTCCGCAGTATTTTCCCTTCTTTAGTTTGTATTGGTTGTCATTGTCTTATTGGGATATATTCGAGGGTGTAATAGAGTATAGGTGGGATCTTGGAACTAAAAACTTGTAAAAGAAAAGTGCCTGTGCCCAGTGGCGAAATATAACTGTTGGAGAGCCCCGACGTGAACATCAGCTTTACGGGCGAGGTGCTGCAAATGAGGGGTATTTTGTAATGTTTGTGTAATATTACACCCTAAGTAGGTGTATTTATTCGCCACCTCCAACGGTTTTCCCCCTAGGGTCCAGTTGTATTTTGTATATTGTTTTCTTCCTCTGAATGGCACTATTTTTGTTTTTGTTATATTTGGCACTACAACATTTTCTTCAGTATATTTGGAAAGTATTGGTAGATTCCTTTGAAGGCCAAATGGGGTAAGATCTAATATTACCACGTCATCGGCGTACATCATGATATATGCTGTGAGGCATCCCAAGGGCCCTGCAGGAGCATCACATCTACTCTGTCTGTGGCTGATTGCCACTCCTGGCTCCCTCAGTGCCCCTGCCGTGAAGCACCCAAGGACACTGTGTGATCCTTCCATCTATCTCTAGTAGTTTATCTCTTTTCTCTATCTTTCTAGGGTTTCGTCTGCCATGCCCTCTCTGATTTCACGATCGGAGGGAGCTCCCCCCTTGCTCCACTACCCCTTTCTTGTATGTGAAACTCATTTGTTCTACCACCCCATGATGTTAAGCAGGAATCATAGTCATATTCATAGTCACACAGCTTTATACGATATTTTTAAAACGGATCATAAAAGCACAAGTTATTTAAAAATTCCAACACAATATATACACATATATACACATTTAAAATAAGAATTAAACAGTTGCTGTGATCCAGGTAAATTCATATAAAAACGTTTATGAAAAAAACAGTTCAGAATTTAAAATTAATTAATTAGTTGTTGCTACTAAAATGTCATCCCACCTTTTTCCTCTTCCTAAAACAAGCCCACAGAAATGAGGCAACAGAACAGCATACAAATGGGTCCCGTTGAGTTTTTAAAAAGTACATGGCCACCCGACACTGCCTAAAGTTGTGGTACCTCAGGATTGGGAGTATAAATGTTTTCTTTTCCTCTGTACAGGTCTTGCAAAATAATACAATGTGTGGATCTGACTGTACTGCGTAGTTGTTACAGGGACAGGGTGAGAGATCTGCTAATTTATATTTATTTTGCGTGTATCCCAGGAGTAGCGGGATCATGTTCATGCTGAAACGCAAAAGGATAAATCTGTGCTACGCATTATTTATGCGTGATAAATATTGAAAACCTTCCCCCGATCTTGGTGGTACAAAATCATAAAGAATGGAGGAATGATGAATACGTTTCTTTTCTCTTCGGGCATACTTTGATCTCTTACTGAATAAATCAGTTATTCTTTCCTTTGAAACCCTTTTGCAGGACTCAGGGTCCTGAAATAATTTTCCCATCCCTAACGCTTATAGATGGACCTCTACATAATTTAATCATCCAATTCTTTTATAATAATCTAATTTACAATAGTCCTTGATAATGGTTTGAGTCAAATCCACCGTAGACCTCTGCCATACTGATAGCCACAACAAATCTGGAAACAGTCTTATGTTGTCGCTCAAATAAGGAATCCCCAATTCACAATGTAAAATATGATTTGGGGCTGATTGTAGTAAGGACACACGGTTTTGAAAAAGGAGTCTTTTATTTGTTAAGCAGGAACATATCCATCCCCACCCTGGCACGTGCCCCCCCGTCCTCGAGATGATAACATGGCGCTCTCGAGCTTATGAAACTGTGTCTTACGAAACCCCATCCATTGGCCCTACATATTTTCGCCTTGGTGATATTAATTTCTATTCAATATACACCGCACCCAGGTCATTGACCCCCTCCATTGAGCCCCCTCCATGATCTACACACTATTATTGCCAAGAAATTGCTGGGCGCACGAGTCTGGCCAAGGCTGAGAGGCCCAGCCCAACTATGTTGGGGCCTGCCGCCCTAAGAGCCCTACAATGTTAGGTAGGGACCTGACCATCCCCACCCCTGTCAGGAGTCCCCCGTTCACAACTACCATATTTGGCTGACTTGCCCTTGTCGGCCTTGATTTGTCCACCTTCCTCATGTGCTGCTGCGTGTACATTATTCCTGTCATGGAGTACTAATTTGCCCTACCACTAATCTTTGCATGGGGGTGAGAGGGCTATCAATGTTGTGACCTGCACCAGGGATCAGGCATGCCTGCTATCGTTGGTCATGTCCCTTGCCTGCCGGCATATGATAGGTGACATGTCGCCCTCCCATTTTATGCCCCACATGGATTATTACCGTTTTGCCACCAAAACCATTTAGCCTCTCAATTGACCACGATCACTATTGCTAGTCATTCCCCTCCCTGTTTTACTCAGTTGTCCTTTGCTCCCACGAGCATCTCTTTACCGGTACTCTGTAGGCCATCTGCCGCCACCAGTTTGTCTAGGACATTCAAAGGTGGCCATTGTTTAGCAAAGCCCAAACTTCTATATCCTGCTCTCTGTTGGAAAGCTTGCAGATTCAAGTAGATTGCAGATTACCTCTAACAAGGCGCTGCTTGAGGTTGTGTTCCTAAGTGCATTCTGTTGCCTTGGTCCCTGCTCCTGCAAAATAAATCTTCATTCATCAATTGAAAATAACCTCTGATCGTCTTCAACTCAATCACTGGACGTGTTAAGCTTCTATATATAACCCATAAGGAAGTCTTTGTGCTTTCTCTAGAAGGACAGCATCACTGTAATCATCTTTTGCCTTCATTTGATGCCCGGGGTGACTAAACATTTACATGAAGACCCTCCCAGAGCTTCTGTGCTTCCAAGAAGTCACCGGTTGATCCACTCATACCCGCCTGGCCAACTGTGGCTTCCATGCCAAGCTTTAACTGAAAGAACCTAGGGGCATATTATCAAGTCAGGCGATAAAATTATCGCCGCTTTAGTGGCAGAAAACTGCCGCTAAAATGGCGATAATGGGCTTGATAATGTGCTCTATGGAATTCCAATTGAAGCCCATGTTAAATGTGAAGGACATCTAACATGGGCTTCAATTGGAATTCCAAACAACATATCATCAAACCCATTATCGCCGAACTGCCACTAAAGCGGCGATAATTTTATCGCCTGGCTTGATAATATCCCCCCTAATCCTGTTGTTATGTATATGTACCCCCATACGCCTGCTGTTACTGAGTATGGGGGAGATTTATGTGGGACTTGCACCCCTTTTACGCCGCCGTTGCATAACTTTTGTGACGCAGTGGCGGCGTTAAACCCTGCACCACGTTGCGCCCTATTTACATCGTGACGCATCTATGGAGATGCGTCACGGTGTAAAGCCCTGCGCCACATGAAACCTGCGTCAGGTTTCATGTGGGCATTTCTACGCAGGGGGGGGGCGTTCCATCGCAGGAACGCCCCTGAAAAGTGACTCAGTGAAATCTATAAGATTTCACTGAGTCACTTTTCCAACGCTGATGCGTCAAAACCCTGCACCTGCTTGAAGCAGGCATAAGGCTTGACGCACCACGTTACAGATAGGGCAAGTTGGAAGAGAGCTGGAGTTGCGTGTCGCACGCATCACTACTACAGCCCTGCGCCAACTTTATGCCCCAGATGCGACACGCATCTGTTTATTCCTGCGCCATGATGTGCCGCATTGTAAATGAGGCGCATCATGGGTGGCGCAAGGGTAAACTTGCGTGCCGCATCTTTCCTGGCGCATCCCTGCTGATTTGCAGAGATGCACCAGGCAACATAAATCTCCCCCTATGTCTTTGTGTGAAATGCTTGTCAGGCTGCACTTGCCTATATGCGCGCTTCAAAATAACTAGCTCTAATATGATCGCACTGGCCCTGTCTGAGTACTGATGATTTCCTTCCCCTAAAGTAGATACTTGTGGGGTCATTTAATGTTTAGCAGATTGTCAGCATTGCTGGAGCGTGGCACAGATTCTGTCTGCTTGGATTACCCTGTGTAAAACTGGATATACAACCTATGATCTTGTGATGTTATGGCATTTTGTGAAGGTTTACTACCATCATGATCACAGCACTGTCTGCCTTCTGATTATATATTTGTATGCTTATATAAACCAGTGGCCTCATTTGCATTTGCATTTATCGACACATTGAATGAGGCATAACCATGGGACGAGTACTTCATATAACCCCGCCCTCTGGGTTAAATATACCCACCCAACATTAACCGGTGGCGTTGTGAGCAGGACTTTTCCTTTGTTTCTACTTATGGTCACTTCGTTTTCATCTGTAGGGAAGTAATTAGTATCTGGTGGCAGAGCGAACATCCTAAATTGCTGGCATAGCCAAGTCTCTCCGGCCGTTAGACTGTAGAACACTTTTTTCACCGCCAGACGCATATCTTTCAGCGGAGACATGTCTTGTTTATAACATATTACAGGGTTTAATCTGCACTTGACAAGGAACACGGACTTCCTGACAGGTAGTCAAACTGCTCGGAAACATGGGGGCATATTACATGGGGGCATATTATCAAGCCAGGCGATAACATCGCCTGGCTTGATAATATCGCCTGCCGCTAAAACGGAGATGATGGGCTTGATAATACGCTCTATGGAATTCCAATTGAAGCCCATGTTAGATGTCCTTCACATCTAACCTGGGCTTCTATTGGAATTCCATTGAGCATATTATCAAGCCCATTATCGCCGTTTTAGCGGCAGTTTTCTGCCGCTACAGCGGCGATAATTTTATTGCCTGGCTTGATAATATGCCCCCATGGTGCTTGAAGTGCGAACCTCCCCACTTGTTATGCAGCCAGCTGCTCTCTGAAGCTAAACTATTGTTAGGCCAGCAGATGGCGCTCTCGTAATTTCAGTGCTCACTTCTGAGCTGGAATTTTACACCGTGTCTAATTACGGTTATACTCGTTTTGTATGGTGGACGAAATCTGGGGGCACCATCAGTTGATGGCATAACCCTGTCTCACTGTTCGTCTGCGGGAAGTGCTCCTGAGAGAGCATTTCAGGCTGCCCGCTGTATTCTTATGGCTTGCCCACCCTCTCAATTTCTCTGAGCCATACATTTTAGGGGCATATCAGCAATGAGGCGATAGAAAATTATCGTCGCTTTTGCGTCCGTTTTCGGACGGAAAGCGGCGATAATTTTAACGCCTAATCAGCAAGGTCACGCTAGCGCATGAAAACTTGCATTAGCGCCTGTTTTTTGCACGCCCAGCTTTGCATCTCTAATGAGATGCAAAGTGGACGTTCCTGCCCAGAATAATGGGAGAAATGTCGAAAAGCAGCATAGCGACAAGAAAAGTAGCGATAACAGAGGTTATCGCTACTTTTCTTGTCGCTATGCTGCTTTTCGACATTTCTCCCATTATTCTGGGCAGGAACGTCCACTTTCCTTACGCCTGCTTTGAAACTGACTTAGTCATGATATCCTATGTAAGGTGGATATCATGGCTAAGTATGTGAGGCCCTATCAGCAAGCTTTTGCCAAAAGTTGTGCGATTATCGCTGGATTTCCAGCGATAATCGCACATTTGGCAGCTTGCGCTCTGAATTTTATCGCTTTGGAGATAAGCGTTGCTGATAGCACGCTATCTCCGCGATAAAATTCAGAGTTGGCCGGCGATAATTATCCTCACGCTAAGAGCGCTGAGCGATAATTATCACCGGCCCTTGCTGATATGCCCCTTAGTTTCTATGCTCTGAGGGGGCTCCTTTAAAATATTTGATTGCGATGGCTGTGTCTCTTTTCAGTAGATTGCAGCGGCAGTAAACCCGGTGAAAATAAAAGAAATCATTTGTTACGAGACATACGAGACCTCTTGGCTTTGTCACTGTTTGTTTCAAATGTGTCCACCTCCTCCCCTCACCCCCCGTGCCTTTAAAGCGCTGACTTGTGGAATCGCTGTTAGTATATCTATTGAAAATTCAGACTTTGGCACCCATCTGGTGCTATTGTGTTTCACCGAAGTGAAGGATGTCCATGTGATCTGTTGCAGGGATCCGGGGGCTGTTTTTGCCTGGCTTGCATCTACTGGTACTTTCGCATGTCTCACCCGTTGTCTAGTACGCGTATTTTCAATCTTTATCTGCCCTGCATCCACATAATACAGGCAGACTCACTGAAAAGTGTAAACAGGCCGCATCTAAAAAACCCAAGACCAATGTTTGGGGAGGATCAGCAACATGCAATGTTTCCGGAGCACTGGGCCTTTTGAATTAAACAGCTGTCCCTAGCCTCGGCTATTAGACCATCAGAGTCAAGCAATTGCTATTGCCTCTAAACTATGGCTTCTGGCGACCACCTCTCTACGCCCTGGCGTTGGACCACCCGCCCGTCGATGCCGCCCAACTTTCCCCTTTCTACACAGGGCTGGCTCGCACTTTTCCTAAACCCTTAAACTTGCCTAGCATGGTTGGAGCCTGTGGCAGCTGTGTCTTACCGGCTAAGAACTTGTTGCACCCTCCGTGCTCGAAGATCGAATGCTCCGTGTTATGCGGCTAGACTGCTCTCTGTGTGTAAAATGTATGGTGCACTCGGCATCTACAGGAAAGCAAAAACGTGCGCTCATTGTGACCGAGTTAAAGACCTGTTTAAATTGTGTGAGGCCGAGCACCATCCTACCAAGTGCTACCTTGCAACGACTATTGTTGGCCTATTGTTGGCTGGCTGATGGTGCTCTCGTAATCTTATTGCTCACCCATGAGCAGGAAAATACAATACAATACTACTGTCGTCTGAGTACAGACTAGAGCTTTCGGAAATCCTGAAACTCCCCGGCTCAGGGAAGCTGCTATGGCTTCTATTTGTCAGGGAGAGCCTCTATGAAATAGGTCTAAAACAATTATGGGATAATACCGACACAGCCTGTTTGAGCATATCACGAAAGTCTCTGAGTACTAGCTATTGGGGCAGAATATCCGCAAGACTTCATGCAGAACCCTCACATGGCACCCTCACTTCACTCTTCCTGGAAATAAAAGACACCTGTAGGCTGGAGGCTTGTCTTGATGAAATCCTCCCGGCACTAGGATGGAAACTATATGTGCAGTTTTACCATGGCTGCCTCCCTCGGCGTGCTTTCACGGGCAAATGGTCGGGAGGAAGTATAAGTGGGTGTCCGGTATGTAATTTGTGTGATGAGACTGAAGTCCACGTATTCTTTTTTTGCCCAGGCTATCAAACAGCAAGACGTCGATGGCTGCTTCAGCTGTGCAAAAACCTGGGCACCACACATTGCAGAGAAGCATTTCGAATCGTTAAGTACAACACAGATTCTTATATAGTCTTTGCAGTTTCACGTTTTTTAAGCTCCATGTGGTGGGTCAGGAGAAACTTCCTCAAGATGCAAGATCATGGACTTGATTGTGCCTGATTTTATTGTCTTTTTTTAACAATGTAATATCTTTGATGAATTGTTTTTATTCTTCTTAAATTTGTATCTGCTTGTATATATTTGTGGCTGTTCTTTTATGGTGAAATACCGAAATAAAGTAATATTGGTATGGTATGGTATATAAAACTGAAAGCGCTTTACCTGGGCCCGGGTTACGTTACGCAAGGGCACATTGATTTTTGTCAGGCACGGAGAGAATTAGTGGTATGACCAGAATCACAGGATGTTGAGTGTCATTACAAGACTCTAACCCTGCAAAGCTCTCGCTCTGCTCTCCAGATTTGGGATCGCTCTCCCCTGCTGATGAAGCTGGCGTGCTGTTTAAAAGCACAAGGCTTAGGGCCCTGCATGCGCCCCCCGCCCCCCCCTTAGCGACACGATGTCGGTTGCTGCCCCCGGAATTCACATGTCTCCCTGCATCGCCTCACCTGCACTGCTTCTACTTATCCCAAACTCAGCTGACACAGGCACATTACCGACTTTAATACTGAAAGCTCTCTAAATGGGCCCTGGTTACGTTACGCAAGGGCTCATTCATTAGGTCTTGCGTGGAGTTGCAGCGCAAAGCGCTGCTTGTCTCAGCGAGATTTATTGTTAACGAGGAGTTTCAGAAAAGAGCTTGAAGCCCCGCCTCTCATTTCCATTGGCTGGCCTCACCGTTTATGCTAAACGGTGGCCTGCCATTGGAAAGGAGGGTTTTTGGTTGACACCGTTTGGAATCCAATCCAGACCGGGTCGCCTGCTTTGCTGCTGTCACAAAGCACTTTCTTATCTTTATGGGGCCATGTGTTTCTAATTAGATTAATCTGCCTGCTCTGTCCCTCCTCCAGCTCAGTGTGTTCGGCTTGGTGTTTGGGTCTATTCCTGCTCTGTCCGGATCTCCGCTCCGAGAGTGCCTCCTCCCAAGAGCCTGGAGAGATGCGGCGCAGAAAGCCCCGTGCAGCAGGCGGAAGCAGTCCGAGCCATGCCCCCTCCTCGCCCTAGAGAGCCGGGCTCTGGCTGCAGGGGATGCTGGCCGAGAGTGAAGGAGGGAACCCTGCCGCCGCCCGCCGTGCAGCCTGTGGATTGGGATTGCCGTTTCCTCTGGAAGGGACTTTGCCTGCTATGTTTTTTTCGGCCTTTTAACAGAAGAGTTGTTAACGCGTCCGGTGGTTGCTTTCGGGCACAATGGTAAAGTCGCAACAGATGATGAATCGTATAATGAAACATGGACAGGGCAAGTAATCAGAGACAGAGCCATAAAAGTGACTTCATTTAGATTTGCCTTCTCTGCCCTGTATGCATAGTACATACATACATGATTACATGTTCATGGCAGTGGAGGAGGGGGACCAGGGACTTGGGTATCCCAAGTTGTGAAGCTAAAGTCCCACCTGAGGGGCGGTGGCTGCCGACTTACGAGGTCCATTTAACAGAGCCTGGAGATATCTGTGAATTTATACGAGTGCTATATAACGACGTCTTGCGATATCTGCTGCTATATTGGAGCACTATATAACGACGCCATTAGATATCTGCTAATTTATAAGAGCGCTATATAACGACACCTTCAGATATCTGCTGATTTATAAGAGCACTATATAATTGACGCCTTCAGTTGTCTGCTGATTTATAAGAGCGCTATATAACGACGCCTTCAGATATCTGATGATTTATAAGAGCGCTATATAAGGATGCCTTCAGTTAGCTGCTGATTTATAACAATGCCTTCAGTCTAGCGGTAAACCATACTGGCAGGTTCCTAGAACGGGGAAGGGGGGAGAGATTTGTTTATGTATTTACTTGTGGCCTTAAGGCCTGAGCTGCCTCTTTGGAACCGGGAACCAGGCTTGAGTCCTGACATCAACTCCACATGCTGTGATTCTAGACAAATCATTCAATCGCCCACAATCCTAAAAAAATCTGACCTTATGTGATGTGATCAGGTGTTCATGTAAAGCGCTCTGATGCCTTTGGGCCAAGTTTGCGCTATATAAAACTGACAAAAAATAAGCTCTGGGTGGTGAGGGGGTACGAGCTGCAGAGGAGACATGAGTAAACAGAGAGACCCCTGTGCGCCATGCCTTTAAGCAGATCGAGGGTTTGGTTTGCAGGGGGGTCCCTGGGGAGGAGGAACAAAATATGATTGTCAGCAGCACAGGAATAAATTGAGATGCCGCACAGAGGAGATAATGTCCCCGAGGGAGGCGGTGTATGAGGGGCCATAGTAGGGGTCCGAGGGCAAGTCTTGTGGTAACCCGCTTTTATGGAGGGCGGTAGTGCAATGACAGCGACGGGGGGCCACACAGGACTCTGGAGACAGAGCCAATTCACTCAATTTGCAAATATCAGCTTTCAGGGGATGTAATAAATGAAGGAGTGTTATTGAGTGAGCTGAGAGAACAACTGGCATACAGAAACGGAGAAAGAATGAACTTTGGCTAGCGGCGGTAAATGGGACGGAGGGGCCATCGCCAGAGTAGCGGAAAGGCCGCGAAGGATTCTGGGTAGATGAATGACTGAAGAGAGCAGTGAGGCGAGGCAGGGCCCGGGGTGACGGCAGCTCAGGGGATTAATAATTAGAGAGAATGGGTCTCTTTGGAGGGTACCAGAGCCGGGTAAGGGGATCACGGCATTCATTCTTTTCTCATCTATGTCTGTCAGGTTGTGATGCATAAGGACACGCAGAAATCTATGCTTTACCACAGCTCTAAGCCAGACAGTATTTATTGAAGCACAGCCCCCAGCTATTCAATGTTCAAGCACAATACTGACGTTATTTCATGTTTAAGGGGTTCTGTCTGTATTGTGTGCTTTAGTACAGCACTAAGAGCGCTCCATGCCTGAGTACAACTCAAGACACAGGTAACAATTGATGTGTCCAGAACCCCACGGCCTTTCAACAAGTGCCCGAGGTGGGTCTCGAACTCTGGGTCAGGAAGGACGCCACGAGGCCCATCTCCTGCACTCTGACATCATATCAGGGCCCGGGGAGTCCACCCTTGACCTGCAGCACCGCAGGCCTCCACATTACCAGGCACTGTCCTTGCTCAGCGTCTGCCACTTTACACCGTAATGGTCGTGCCCCCTCCCCAGCTCTGCAGGTGGTTCATGCATCTACCACCCCCCTGTGAAGAAGGGGCATGAGCCTCCTCTGCGACCCCTACCTCGGTTCCTCCTGCCAGGTCTGGGCCAGGATACTCTGCACAGAGTAGCTGCATGTGCCACTGCTCAGCCTTGGCATCTCCCAACACAAGACTGGCAGGGCGAGCGCCGCCGCGTGCGGGTGTGCCATGTATTTATATAGGTGTCAATTCCTGATGTGCAACCGAGCACCCGAGGAAGGGAGCAGCGACGGAGGAGGCTGCCGTGGAAGAAGAGCAGTCCCCGGTCTGGGAGGGAGGGAAGGGGGAGGGCCAAGTAACGCCAGTGCTTAATTTGAAACAACAAAAACAAGCATTAAAAATGCAATAGGTCTCGCATTCTATTAAGTTAAAGCCATTTGCTTTGCTATCCAAAACCATTACTAAAGCAAATGGCTTTAACTTAATCAAAGGCGAGACCTATTGCATTTTCAATGCTTGTTTTTGTTAGGCACGGAGAGAATAAGTGGTGTGCCCAGAATCAGCGGATGTTGAGTGTCATTGCAAGACTCTAACCCTGTTCTCCAGATTTGAGATCGCTCTCCACTAATGATGAAGCTGGTGTGATGTTTAAAAGCACCGGGCTTAGGGTCCTGCATGCTCCTCCCTTAGTGAAACGCTGTGGGTTGCTGCTCCCGGAATTCACCTCTCTCCCTGCATTGCCTCGTCCGCACTGCTTCTACTTGTTGTCAAGCCTGCTGAGGATATAGGCGTGCTCTGCACCGTGCCATTTAACTCCCGGCGTTAACCTACATCGGGCATAGTCTGCTTTACTCCCCGCTTACCTCCTTCCTCCGCCGTCGAACCATGGTCTCAGGGGCACGGCCGCCTTCACCGACCTCCAGTTCCTTTCGGCCCGCCCTCTTGGCAGTTCCAGGTACACTCTCCAGCCATTATGCGTGCCGCTCTCCTGGGACTGGCGCCGGCCCTGCAGGGCCAGCCCTCCTTGCCCAGGTCAAATCTGCCCCCGCTGGTTGTAGCCGGTTCCCAGCCGTTACCCTGCGCGTTGTTTCTTCGTTTAGTATCAGCTTGTTCCTGGCTGTCTCCAGAGCGAGTTGGACCTCCTTCCTGCTTATAGCTGTCCTGCTGTCCTTGTCGACTTCTCCTCCTGTGACGATGATCTCCGGCGGCGACGACCCCGATTCCTTACTTCTTCACAATGGGGGTTAGGGGGGTAGCCGACCGCAGCTACGTGGCAATAGAGCGGCCCAGGGGGCGTCCGTAGGGCCTGAGGATGGGGTAGGTTCTGCAGCGGAGGCGGTTTGGGGCTGGGCCTTGACTCCTCAAGGTGGGCATTTGGTGTCAGTCAGTAAGCCCGGGAAAAAGAGAGCTTCCTATCAGCGGAGCCCGGGAGGCTTTCTTGGGCGTCCGGGATGGCTGGGAATGCAAGCTGTGTGCCCGCGGTGTAGCGGAGAGGTGGCCGGGGTGGGGCTGGCACGAAGGGTGAAGCGGCTAAGAAGGCCCACATTGTTTTGGAGCCTGGGTCACCCTGTAGGTCTGGGGGTATGCGGCCAAAATCAGTCCCACTCCCGTAGATAGCTTGGAGGGGAGCGGGGGTGTGGCCGATTGTCAGAGGGCGATTTGCGGGATGGCAACACCCCGGGGCAGGCGTTCGAAGGTCCGGGGCTGGGAGGGGTGCTTAGGGGTTCTCTCCGGTTTCGAGGGGGTCCCATTTGGAGCATCCTTACGGGGGTGGTGTGGGCCTGGGTCTTGGAGTATTGGGGGTCTTGGACCTTGGAATGGAGGGTGTTCAAGCCTGGCAGGCGCCTAGGACTGCAGGGACCCTTTCTTTGGGGGAAGGGTTGGTAGGGGATGGGGAGTGGGCACAATTTGAAGGGAGGAAGGGGGCCCATTGTGTATTTTCACAGGTGGGGGAATTGGAGGGGACGGTACGCCCCAGCCAGTCTGCCGGAAAGGCTGGGGTGGGGGCTATTCAGGGGGGATTGGGATGTGGGAGATCGGGAGAGGTTGGAGGGTCTGGGGACGGGGGAAGGTGGAACAGGGTCAGAGGACAACTTGCCGGGCGAATTGGAGCCGGCTGGGGGGTCTAGCCTGGGAGGGACTGGACATCTTCTCGGCATGGAATGAGGAGGTGAGGGGTCTTGACAGAGTGGGCTAATTGGATGCGTACTTGGCACGGGGAGGGACTTCGGCGGCGGGAGCGCCGGGCTGGAATCAGGCTAAAGGGGTCCATAGGGGTGGGACAGTTGGGGGGCCCCAGGTTGGGGTATTCAGCGGGGGAGTGGGTCGTGGGCTGGGACTGGCTTCAGTAATGGTGGCTGCCATGTTGGAGTGGAGAGGGGATGAGCATGGGTGGATTCTCCCCTCAGTGGGTTGGTAAAGGGGACGGGGCAGGAGGAGCAGGATAGTGTGAGGTATAGCGGGTGAAGGACATCGGGGTAGGTGAAGAGGGTAGAGGCAAGTGACCCAGCACATCAGACCAAAAGTTTTTGTTGCAGGGCAAGGAGCGGCGCGACACAGCTGACTCGGCAGGGCTGTGAGCAGGCCACTGGCACCGAGGCAAAGTGAGGGTGGAGCCTAGCGCGGCACACCCGGGACTGGCGGGGGAACCAAGCACGGCCAGCAGACGAAAGCCCAGAATGACCTCGCTGACCCCAACAAAAGGCGGGTCACCGTGGACTGCTGCACCGTCACGGAATGATATTGAAGCGGCAGAGGCCCTGGGGGCGTACCGGCATGTACAGTCGGCTCCACCGCAAGGAAGGCACAGCGGGTCCGGCAGGGCCCGCAGGGAAGAGTTGTCTAATGACTGGTTCCAGGTGGGGAAGCCGATAGAGTTAGATTACGAGGAAGAGAGTCTTAAGGAAGAGGAACTGTAAGATGAGGAGGTTCAAGGAAAGGGAGGGCAATCTCAATCTCAAACCGTGGAAGGAGCACGGTCAACCTGTAAGGGTCCCGCAGATGGTGGAACAGAAAGAGCCACTGGCAAGGCGGACTGCATCTGTACGGGGACCCTCCTTGGTGCCAGGTAAGGCTGTTGGGGTATGGGATAGACATTTGATGGTGTCAGTAGGGATGGGGGGAGGTGGGCTGGGGGGAGGCGGTAGAGCGCTTACAGAAAGGTGAATATGTGATAGACATTGGGGTAGGAACCTGGGACGTTGGGGACACCAAAAATACTAAGGTTGAGAGCAGGACTAACACGGACACAGTCGAAGGGGACAGGGTTACAACGGGGTACAAAAAGGAGGGCCATGAAAGCAAAGAGTTAAAAATTAAAAAACTCCCTTATAGGGGAGTGACAAAACCCTCAGGAGCACACTTAAAGTTGTCAACCGAAGAGCGCATTTGGAAAAGGGAATTTGTTGAAATGCTAAAGCTCTTACACAGAGAAGTAAGATCAAAGAAGGGATCTAAGGAAGAAGAGTACAAGTTGGCCAAGAGGCCAAAGGCACCACTGACGATAGAAAATTGGACAGCGGCGTTTTTGATTTACGCCAGTGTATACTACGAGAAATTCCCGGAGCGCTGCGTAGCTTTATTTAAATACATGGACGTGATTAGAAAGGCCCAGATCACCGGGGGTGGAAACGCTTGGGCACAATATGATGAAGAGTTTAGAGCGCAAATGGCTTTGGACCCAGAGGCTAAATGGGGGGAACTCGACACAGTTCTGTGGCAAAATACCATGGGAGCAGCGAAATGGGGAAAAACATATTTACATCCAGTGGCATGGCAAAAGTGTACCGGCCCTTTCATGGGAAGCCCGCCCAGGGAGGGGTGGGGGGCATGGGAAAGACTCAGTCTGGGTCAGGAGGGGCATGCTGGGACTTTAATAAGGGCCTGTGCACGTGGGAGTACTGCAGGTTTCGGCACGAGTGTTCCAAATGCGGCGGCTGCCATGCATTAGTCAATCGCTGGGGTGGACAACAACTGGGAGGCCAGCAGTGGCATCAGCTGTGCAATATCGCAGCAGGTCACCCACAGCAATTCTCAAATAACAGAGGGGGTAAGGGGCCACAGGGAACTGGGCCCAAAAGCTCGTACGCCAGTTAAACTCGAGAAGTTAGAAGGGGGGCTGCGGGGGTATGAGGATTTGAGAGCTGCACAGGTACTACGGGAGGGGTTTAGATGGGGGTTTCATTTGGGTTACAGAGGACTGAGACAGAGACAGTGGGCTGACAATCTCAAATCAGCGACAGAACACAGACAAGTGGTGCAGGAAAAACTGAATAAGGAGGTGCATGAAGGGAGAATGTCAGGCCCCTTTGATGATTGGCCAACAAAGAACATGATTGTCTCCCCAATAGGGGTGGTGCCCTAAAAAGAAGATGGGAGATACAGATTTATTCAGCATCTGTCATGGCCAGAGGGGACTTCGGTCAATGACTTTATTGATGAGGAGGCAGCCTCCGTATCTTACTCTTCAGTTGACGTGGCCATGTCACTGGTAGTGACAGCGGGCGCAACTGCAGCAATGGCAAAATGTGACATAAAGTTGGCATTTTGGTTGCTTCCAGTCCATCCGGATGATTGAGATCTTCTGGGTATCCATTTTGACGGGAAATGGTACGTGGGCAATGCACTGCCGAAGGGTTGCTCTATGTCATGCGCATTGTTTGAATGCTTTAGCACTTTTCTTCAGTGGTTATTTACTCAGCGCACCGGTCACTGTCTGGTGACACACTATTTGGACGATTTCTTCTTTGTAGGTTTGACAGGCTCCACGGAAGGCCAGGCAGCACTGGACACTTTCCATGAGGTAACGGAGGAACTTGGGGTGCCTTTGGCACTGGAGAAGACAACGGTACCCAGCACGGCCCTGTCTTTCTTGGGCATAGAAATCGACTCCGTGGCAATGCGGGCTCGCTTGCCAACAGTGAAAAAGGAGAAAATGTTGGATTTGTTGAGAAGAATGCTGTTAAAAGATAAAATCACGGTTAAGGACATTAAAGTACTGTTAGGACATCTCACTTTTGCGTGCAGGGTGGTCCGGGCTGGGACGACTTTTTGTAGGAGACTTGGGCGTGCACTAGCAGGACGCCATTTACCTCACCACCATGTGCGCCTTTCGGCGGGAGTGAAAGAAGATTTGAGGATGTGGACTGTTTTTCTGCAGTCATTCAATGGAGTGCCATTGGCAAGGGAGGATGACATCACTTGGGAAGTGCAAATTGTTTCTGATGTGGTAGGCAGCGAAGGCTTTGGCCTGTATTGGTAGGGAAAGTGGTGTGCAGAGCAGTGGCCGCCACCGTGGAAAAGTCGAGGCAGAAGCATAGCCTTTTTAGAATTTTTTGCCTTTAGTTGTTGCAATAACACTTTGGGGGGGGGAAAGTTGGCTCACAAGAAGGTTTTGTTTAGAATAGACAACATGGCAGTGGTCGAGATTGTGACTAGGCAGTCAGCGAGGGACGAGCAAATTCTGAAGTTGTTAAGGGTTTTTGTGTTGGGGTGCCTGAGACATGACATTGCTTTCAGGGCTTTACACATACCTGGTGTGGACAATTACATAGCTGATGCTTTGTCTCGTTCACAGTGATGGAGATTCTGTGGGCTGGCCAAGGAGGCAGACAGGACGCCTTTGCCAATGCCCGCTCATTTGTGGTATGTAGGCAACGTAGGATGCTACATTTGGTGGTAGGCTCATTGTCAGCAGCTACTTGTTCATCATACAGATTGGCTTAGAGGGACTTCTTAGCATCAGGTGTCCAGCAGCACATTGAGGTCTGGCGGCGGTCAGAAGATGTAATTCAGAACATTCTCGATCTCATTGAGCAGGGTTTATCTAGGGTAACAATCGCCGGGAGACTGGCGGGCATAGCTTTCATGGGTAAAATACTATGGGGTTATGCACTGACGGCGGGTGAACTGCGGAGAAGGATACTTGAGGGGTTGGCCAGGGAGCAAGCTGGATGGTGGCACCTGCGGAGACCGCTTTCTTGGCAGACTTTGGCATGGGTGATTAAAGTTTTACCGGCAGTCTGTAGGGATGAGTTCAAAACTTGCTTGTTCTCGACACTAATGGTTTGGATGTTTTTTGGGGCATTTAGGGTGTCTGAACTTCAGGGCAACAAGGACGGTGAGGGGGTAATGTGGCAGGAGGTGTCTTCACAAGAGTCAGGTTTACAGATTTGGCTGGCTAGATCCAAAGCAGAAAATCAAGTACTGGGAGAATGGATCACTTGTCCTGTGCTATCAGGGTCTAAGATCTTAGGAGTCTGTGTAAGAAAACCCTCATATGAGTACACAGGTCGGTGGCGGTGTATCTTGATTCTCCGCCTTCGTGTACTGTCACAGCATCTTCATTGGGTTTCTTTTTGTTAGTATGCTGTCCTCCACCTGGAGGTAGACCAACTGATATTACAGTAGCGTCCAGGTATCAAAAAGGAGAGGGATGTGCAAAGTGCTCATAAGTGGTGAGGTTAAAATTCCCTACTCCACTCTAAAAGATGCAAAAAAATTTTAATGAAAATACGAGTGAAGTGGGAAATTAAAATAAGAGTGATGTTGTGATAGACAGAGTTAATAGTCTATTACATCAGTGAATAAGGTCTGTGAATAAGGTCCAAAGCAGACCAGAGGGAAAAAGGCAGATGGGTCAAGTTAGAGGCAGCAGTTCCTCCGGTGACATGCCCGCTTCGGTGAGCCCGACGCTGGTTCGCTTTGTCAGGCGGGTGCAGGGAGGGGGCGGTGTTTAAACATGTAAATGGGCACAAGGTGACGGATCATCAGCTACGGATGGTGTTGCGGAAAGCATTACAACACATTGAGTTGGATGGGGTGCTTTATGGGACTCATTCTTTTCGGATTGGAGCGGCAACAGAAGCATGCAAAAGGGGTTGGGCCCGGAAGGATATCATGCAATTAGGGCGCTGGTCCTCTGATTGTTTTCGGCACTATGTTAGATGGGATACGGGGGAGGCGCATGTGTCATCCCCCCATTTGTGAGTCTCATTCTACTTTTTCTCGTTTCAGGTTCTGTGCCCGACCCCCATGTGGAAGAATTGACCATTTGGATATTGGGGCCCTCTTTTGTCAAATGGGTGCAAGTACAGGCATGCCAGAGTTAGTTTTGGGGCCCACCTGGGTTTCAATGACCATTTGTTTAAGGTTGTCTGGATGGGGAAAGGGGATATGCTGTGGAAGGAGTTGATCCCCTGTCTGAACAGATGGATGGGAGGTAGTCGGTGCCCAGATGTTTTGTTGGTTCATCTTGGGGAAAATTACTTGTGCAGAGAAAAAGGGGTTGTTTTGATGAGGGCAATGAAGAACGATTTGACCTTATTAAAAGAACAGTGGGCAGGGTGCCATGTGCTGTGGACGGAATTTGTGCCACGCAGGGTGTGGAGGGATGCCAACACCCGAGAGCTATTGACAAAGCTAGGCGGAAGGTGAATACGGAAATGTCCCGTTTTTGTAGAAGCTTGGGTTTTGAGAGAGTTAGCTATAAGGACATTCGTTTAGAGTCAGTTGAGTTTTTTTAGAGATGATGGTGTGCATTTGTCAAGGCTAGATATGGATTTATATTTATTGGAGATCAGGGAGGTTTTGTCCAGGTGCCTGAATGTACAGAAGCATTTCACATAGGACATAGGTTGGCTAGCCTGTTTGGGGGGCAGAAAGTTGGTGGTAGATTCTCTCCACCCACTTTCTGGGTGCGGGGGTTATTGAAAGTTTGCCAGGGTTTGTAGAAGCTTCTGGTCATTGTTGAAGTTGGGTTTATCGACAGGGAAAGGGTAGGCAGGTTGTTTTAAGTTCAGTTAGACAAGTTTGCAGAATTACTGTTGTAGAGAGGCAGGCAGAGGATATTGGTTAAGTGAAGTGTAGCATTAAAGGGGATAATTTTAATACAATGCTTTGTACTGTTGTGTAAATTGTAATGTCAGGGTGGGTTCAGGGGATCTTAGGGGCGGGACCTGGGGTCAGGTATATGGATGCATTAGTGAGGCTTTAAAATTTGTAAGGCAGTTGCCAGTGATGTTTAATGTTATGTGCATCTGTTTAAATAAACCAGTCTTTTACACACAACAAAATGTTTTGTGGTCTGGCCCCCCCCTCCCTCCCAAGGGAGGTTTGGGGGGGTAGCCAACCACAGGGAGGTCTCCCCCCAGGGCTGTTTGGGAGGGGCGGTGGGTTGCAGGCAACAACTCGTCCATTTTGGGTTTTGAGCTATTTTGTTTGATAGCCCAATTATGGCCCAACTATAAGGGCATTGGGCTCCTGCTTCCAGCCACCATTTTAGGTTTGGTGACCTGGTGGCGGGGAGAGTTTTTGTAGTTAGATTTTCCCCTCCCTCCCTCAATCTTTTTTCTTTTTGTGGTATAGTTTTTTCATTTATCACTTTGGCTGGTTTTAATTGGGACAGGTGAGCAAGGGGTAAGCATATATTGTCGCTTGGAACAGGTGCAGTGCGGGGGTTATTTAAAGTTTGCCAGGGTTGGCAAACGTTTTTGGTCATTGTTGAAGTTGGGTTTATCGACAGGAAAAGGGTAGGCAGGTTATTTTAAGTTCAGTTAGACAAGTTTGTAGATTCACTGTTGTGGGGAGGCAGGCAGAGGATGTTGGTTAAGTGAAGTGTAGAATTAAAGGGGATCATTTTAATGCAATGCTTTGTATTGTTGTATAAATTGTAATGTCAGGGTGGGGGCGGGTTCAGGGGATCTTGGGGGTGGGGTCAGGGGTCAGGTATATGGATGTATCAGTGAGGCTTTAAGTTTTGTAAGGCAGTTGCCAGCGATGTTTAATGTTATGTGCGTCTGTTTCAACAAAGCGTCCTTCACCTTCCTAAACGAGGGGGGAGTGTGTTCTTTGTGGGTCTTTCGCCCCATTCTTATCCCCCCTTCGTGGCTCACCAGTTCACCCCTGGATTAGGCGGGGGCCCTAGCTTGACCTGGGGTGACCAATCCTGATCGCCCCATTTTGCGGGCTTGAGACCTGGGGGGGAGGGGTTCCCACCTCCGGGCGGTGTTTGTCCCGGGCCCCCATTGGGTCCGGCTTCGCCTTCCCTGGCCGGGGCTCCAACTCCATTTGCCCAAAGATTTCGTAAGACCCACTGAACTGTTAGACCGTGTCCTCCAGGAGCACTTTCCCGACAAGCGTCCCGCAGCATTACCCGCACCAGTCATCAGGCAATAGATGGCTTCTGCTGCGCACCAGTCATCAGGCAATAGATGGCTTCTGCCGCCAGACTCTTCCTTTCAGTTCTGAATAGGAGCTGCACTAGAAGGTCTACAAAATTTCTCTTAGGTCGGTACGACTATTGGAGCTTGAAAAGAGAGGCTTCATTCTTTCCCAGTGAGTCAGTGGCAAAATACTGTCGCTTTTCACGCACTAATGAATAGACAAAAAAAAGGCAATAACTTAAATATTGTATTTTTACCAAATAAGCACTTTTATTGTTTACAATACAACTACACTCCTTGCAGTTCATTAACGCATAATTACGGAAATAAATCTGTGCAGAATGTTATCATCTCCACATTGGAAATTATTTTACATTTCAGACAGTATTTAAAAAAGAGCCCTTACTATTTATAAGCTCATGGTGTCTAGCGTTTTATTTTTAATAGTGTAATTATCGTTGGCATTTCTATAGCTACTGGTGGCGTGGCTTTGAAGCACTGCTTCTTCTACCTACAAAAACAGGCATTTGTATGGGTGCTTAATATACAGCACAATGAGCATAGGTGATTGTTCAGTGTCATCGAAGTGGAGCCCAGGCCTAGATACTGCTTGCTTTATACAGCACAATAGCTACTAGAGAAAGTGCTGGAAAATATTTTTGAAGATTCACCAAGCAAAGTATGTGGCCCATCGGGAGTCACTCCAAGGACCAATTACAGAGCTATGAAAGTTCAGAGGGGGGCTATGTGTATGAGTGTATGATGTTTGTGAGGTGCAGGGATGTGCTCTAGCTGCGGCATGTTGGGAGAGGGTGGGGATATTTTGCTTCATGTCAGCAATGGTGCAAGATACATACCAGTACTTGGTGTTGAATGGAAATTTTGTACACAAAGATAGTTCCAGACACTGTTATGGGTTTGGAAACAAGCCATTTCTCAATCCTTCTGCAGAAGGAGACATGATCATGAATATTTCTGATATTCATGATTACTTATGCCAGTGATACTTCGAAACTTGTACCACCCAGTTGGGATCTGGAGAAGTTGCATACTTCCTTGGTCCTGTACTTGTACAATGTAGAGAGCGAAGATGAAGGATTCTGGCATTAAGAACTAGTCCGCAAAATGGAAAGAAAGGATTAGTTGAGATTAGGTGGGCATGACTTGAAAGAAATAGGACATTTAGTGACCGGCATTGTTGAGGGCTTCAGTATCATGAAGGTGTAGGAGGAAGGCAGGGTGCAGAATAATGTTAAAAGAAACTTACAAGTCTTGTCGGTAGCAACCTCAAACCGCTCTACTTGTTTATAAGCACATGTAGCATTGATGTAACAATGATGGAGAAATCTGTCCCATGCCAAGTGCCAGATGCGACTCTATGATATGCTCGAAGGTCATGAGTCTAAAAGGACCACATCCTCATTATAACATTTCATGATTATGGAAATGTTATCCTTTTTTTTATAGAAAGGTGCAAGCAACATGAAGTAAATCTAGGAAACCCTAAAAAAGCATAGGGGCAATGACACTTTCCAGTTGAAGTCTTTTTCGAAAATCATTGGCTTTAATGTTCAGCCGTATGACTTTTTCAACTAGTCCAGGTGCCGGCACATGATTAATAAGACCATGATCTAGATCTGTGTCAATCTGGTAGACATTACAACAAACCATAGAACATCCAAGTATTTCCCAGAGCACTCATAACCCTACAAAACTGACATCACGTTTTTTAACTGATTTATGAACTGTTTTCATGTTAAATAGAGGAATATGGATAGGCAGTAGAAAACCAGTCATCCTTTATTAACCCATGGAATTAATGGCCGTTTCCTAGAAAGTTATTAATTTCCCAATGTAGATGTTTGGCAAAGGCAGTTTCATTGCTTAAAACGGACACATTTACCTTTACATTTTGGATTAGATGGATCCCTATACTTATAAGTAAGAATGTAGTTGAAAGATAGTATATTTTTTGTATTGACTATAGACTTGTAATTTATTTGACATTATGCAGCTTGAATCAGCACATCAATGAGTCACAATAGAGCTGGGCCAGTAATATGGTGGCGGTGCCTAGCAGGCGACGCCAGCCACATCATGATGTGGGTGGTATACAGGCCCTTGGCGGGGATTGGCTTTGGGGGCCCATTGTGGGCCTCCAATGGGGTGGGGTGGGTAGGGGGGTGCACTTGGGGGGTTCCCATGGTACACCCCTGCAGTTCCCTGCACCGCGTGGTGCCTACCACATGGTGCAGGGAAATGCTTTGCATGCCCTTTTACCTTTGCGGATGGTGCCGCAGCCAGCAGGACCCTCTGCAATGGTAAAAGGCCAGGATGTGCCTGCCAGTATGGCAGGCGCATCCTAATTGGCACGGTGGGACCTCCGCACGTCTGGCAGTCGGTCATATCACTGTTATGGTGGCGGGCGGACTGATGTCCGCCCACCATCATAATGAGCCCCTAATTGATTGAGACATTTATATTTTAGTTTGGTTTTCCTCTAATTTTTATCTGTATAGTGTTTTCCCCAGACACTGGGCCTGAATCACAAAGGTAACTTGCGATTTTGAGGAAGTTTTCAATTTTGAGGCAGTTTATTACTTTTTGGTATTCACAAACTAAAAGTGTACTTTACTACTAAAGACAAGAGAATCTTAAGCTTAGCACTACACATGCACAACCAATGGTACTGCAATACCCTCACATAGAAAATAATGGAGGTAGGGGCTTAAACTAAAGACTAAAATAATATTGAATTAAATTATTTCAAATACTTAAAAATATAAGTACATATATTCTCATGTTCAAAATATTTTAAATAGTATGTATGTATTAGTTAATTATAAACTATTTTAATAAACCATTTCAAATTTAAAAATAAAAAAGCAATGCATTTTATTAAAAAGGATTACATTTTCAAATCATTCTATACACTACTTTTAATAAGTATTTAATAAGTATTAAAGCATTTTTTTTGTATTTCGGTAGGTGGAACTCATTTTTGATTTGTACGTCTAAAAAATAAATGTAATTTAATTTATTTCCATTCTTTAGAGTTTCAAAATTGTTCTGTAGCATTTTTTATTTTTTGGTTCTGCATTTGAAATAAGTATATAATACAAATTTACAATAATATTTAACATAAAAGATGCCAGGATCACTGCTTTGGAAGATAAATCATACAGTGCCCCTGACTGGGGACAGGCATTGTGGACTTTCCAACTAAAGGTGACAGACCTGGAAGACCGTAGAAGGCAAAATAATGTCTGACTTTGTGGTCTGCCGGAAAATAATAAATGCCATGACGTCCAGGGCTTTTCAGAAACACTTCATC
The DNA here is from genome assembly GCF_964204655.1 of Triturus cristatus. Classification (NCBI taxonomy): domain Eukaryota; kingdom Metazoa; phylum Chordata; class Amphibia; order Caudata; family Salamandridae; genus Triturus; species Triturus cristatus. The sequence goes on along the minus strand of NC_140584.1, from coordinate 322,919,939 downwards.
CTTTGCCTTATAAACGCAGAGCTTCTGGTATCCTTGGAATTTGAAAGGGAACACAGGATGAATAAGCACCAGCCAGACACATTCAACTGACCCTGGCATATCATAATGTGTCTCCTGCTCCATGCACAAACCAGACAGATACTCTGGTTGGCATGACAACATTGCCCCTTCACTTACAAAGGGGGGTCCTCTAGCTTTGTCTGCAGACTTTTCATATGATACACATGTGTTACATAGAAAGTTCCTTTCGCTTCGCCCTATCCTGAAGCAGAACAGGATCCGTATTGGACTCTTAGAACCAGCTATGATGATTTTGACCCCCTTGATCTTATATAGTGACCTATGGTCTGCATCGATTAAGGAAAATGGCAAGTCACATGACTAAACCCCTGTCTGTGTGGTCCCTCAGTGTACAAAGCAGCTCTGGCTATGTCCGACGCAAGAAAATTTGGACCTGTCTAGGTTCTAAAAATTGAAATTCACACATTGTGCTTATACAGAAAACTCATATGTACTTTGTGGAAACAGACAGGTAGAAGAGAAAGGGGGGGGGATGATCACTGCTTCGGACACAGCCCCACCACACCATTGCCGCAATCTGCTTCCTCATAACTATCTTATGGGAAGGGGGGGCCATTCTCTTTTATAAGCGCTTTGCAGCAATGGTGTGCAAGACTTGGATTACTCCACAGGGTCGTTATGTGTTTGCACATTTCATGTTCCACTCGCAAATGTGGGTGGTGGGCTCTATCTATGCTCTGATAGTTGATAAAAAGGACTTCTTCTTCAAACTTAATAGACTATTGATAACAATTGGGGATTGAGCATTCATATTGGGAGGGGACTGGAACCTCGGCCAAGGTATCATACTGGACTGATTTGGCCACCCAGATCCAAGACAAGACACGACTAGTGGACTCCTGGAGAGTCACCCAACCAACAGGCAAGGACTATACTTTCTTCTTATGCCCTCATAATATGGAATCCTGAATTGACTACTTCTTACCCAGTACCTCCCTCCTACCAAAGGTCACCTCCTGCTCCATAGGAGTGCAATATGTTTTGACCATACAGCGATCTCTTAGAACTGGACAGGATCTGGCGAATGGACACTCAGATATACGCTCCAAGAGGAAAAACTGAAAATGTCTGGTTATCTTCAGGCATCCTACTCACAAGTCCTGTGAGCTGCGGGCAAGGCTTATGTGAGGGACCTGATGATTTGGGACTCGACAACGACCAGGAAAAAAAGAAAAATCAGCAGTGTTAATTTGCCCCAGAGGGAGACATCAAATGCCAGCGAAATCCTACAACAGCGAATGTTCATATCCTCACAGCCAAAAAATACAGACTCAACTCACCACTTACGTCTGCTGCTGTAAAGATCCTCCCGAGCCTCTGTAGTCATCATTATGACAAGGATAGCAAGCATTGGCATAGCCAATAGGTCTCGCCTTTGGGACCTTATAAGTGTTTAGCTATGCAACAGTTGCATAACTAAATACTTATAAGGTCCCAAAAGCGAGACCTATTGGCAATGCCAAGCGGCCATGCGGCTGCGAAAGTGAAAGTGATCGCGATCAAACATCAAAGCGGCCGTGTGGCCGCGAAAGTGAAAGTAATCGCGGTAAAGTGCGGCGCGCGCGCCCGCGCACATACACTGTAGCTCTATGCTGGCCTGGTAGCACTTTTTGGAGCCCTCTCAATAAGTCTCTCCGGACCAGTGCATGCGCTGGGTCAGGCGAGACCTAAAAAGCAGACAGACTACTCGCTTTACAGTTGAAGTAACAGTCCACACAATCTGCTGTCACCGTGCTACGCAGTATTGATGGCAGGCGAATCAGTCATCCAAGAGATATTGTTGTGGAATTTGCTGATTACTATACTCCTCTTTACACCTTGACAGCCCCGACAAATGTTGATCAGGTCCTTCAATTTTTCAGGAACCTTCCTATTCTACGCCTTACAGAAGACAGCCAGACAGACCTTGACCGAGAATTCACATATAGAGAAATCATGGAGGCAATTAAAGCTATGTCGACTGATAAGACGCTAAGAGTAGACAGATTCCCTATAGAATTCTACAAGATCATGGCCAAATACTTAGCCCCATTCCTGGGGAATCTGTTCTGAAATGCAAACTCACAGGTTCCTCCATTACCTAAATTTACACAGGCTCCAATATTGCTGATCCCAAAACTGGGATCATTTGAACTGCGATAATTACAATTGCATCTCCCTCAGTTACTTGAATGTGAAGATCCTAGCCAAAGTATTGGCTAATAGACTTAAAAAATACATTCTGTCCTTGGTCCACAACAATCAAGTGGGATTCGTTCCAGGCTGATCTTTGTGCAATCATCTACGGATTCTGTCCCATCTTCATTGGACTAGGAGAAATGAAATCACTAAACAGATAGACCGTTCCCTTGATGCTGAGAAGGCAATCATAAGAAGTGGGGCTACCTGCACAGGATTCTGGGGAGACAAGGCATAGAATCGACCTTCATTGCAAGGCTCCGATGACAATATCATACTCCAATGACATTGATCATCTGTGACAGCTTTTGCTCACCTCCCTTGAATATCAGCTGAGAAACCAGACAGGGGTGCCCCCCCCTGCTGTTTTTACAGGCTCTAGAACCCCTGGCAGTAGCTATCTGCAGGGCACCTGTCGTAGATGGAATACCGATGAGTGATGCACTAATCAAAGTTGAGTAGTGTCCCCCTTATAGCACAGCCAAAATGGGCAACCAGAGTTGCCAAAATTAAACAATGTTTGCGAAAAAAGTTTGCGAAAAAAGTTCCAACTCAAATAGAGATTTGAAATTAGTTAGGAAAATAATTCACTAGAGCCAAGGACGTGTAAATTATTCCTCGATGCATTTCGGGTATGGGATTACCCATCTTCAGGAAGAGTCCTATGAATGATAAAAAGGAGAGATGTGTCGACCCGTTTTGCAGGGTATTGACATAAATGACAAAAGAAGATGAATATTAGTGAGAAACTCCATGCGTAAGTGCCGAGCGTAAAATGGAAAAAAGAACCGATGTGATTGAAAGTATGACAATGAAGATAAGTATTAACAGCCACCTGTAGAGAGAAGATCCATGCATTAGTGCCAAGCGTGAAATGGAAGAAAGAACTGATGTGATAGGAAGTGCGGGTGTAATCTAAAGTGAACCAAAATATCAAACGCGGGAAAAACTTAACTGTTTGAATATGCCCCGGTGTGCCGAAAATCAAATCAAACCTATCCAAACTTTAGTGCGTGAACTAGAGCAAGAAGTGCAGATGGACCGTAGTTAAACAAACGTGCAGCAAAATGAACTCATTTTGTGGACCTCGCGTCATGAAACATACCTCGGTGATGAGAAAATAATCAAAGATTCTCCGCGTGCAAGAACAGTCAGCGTGTGTTAGAGCGAACGCACCTCGATAGGTGTGGTGATTGATGGAAAGTGAGAAAGGCTATTGTTATTAAGACCAAAAAGTAGCGGCCATCTTAGAGTGTGTGTTAATAAAAAGTAAGAAGGGGTTATGAATGTCAAGACCGAACTTAGCGGCCATCTTAGAATGGTGAAATTGCAACATATGATTATATGGCTGGAGTAAACACTATAAAAATAAGCAAATGGACAGAATAAACAGAAAATGAAAGGAAGAAAAAGAAAGGAAGAAAAACAAATAGAATGTGAGTGGAATGTAAGAAGAGCTGGAAAGTACAAGCTAAAAGGACGGAACTTGAGAGTTTATGAACAAAGAAAAAGAAATCATGCAAATAAAGGAAAAATCAGAGTTGTATGAATGAAACAATAGAAACAATAGGATGTGAATGCAACAGTAGGTGAAAGTACAAGGGGACAGGGCACAAAGAACAGTGGTTACAAAAAACAACTAAATTCAACGCGGTCATTGAGTCCGTGTGGTACCAAGGTATTCATTTTATAAATCCATGCAGTTTCTCTCTGGAGTAGGAATTTCCGATTGTCTCTGCCATCCTTGATGGGTACCATCTCACATATCAAAAATCTCAATTGGCTGATGTTGTGATTTTCAGCAAGAAAATGCGTTGCTATGGTAGATTTCAAGTTCTTGTTCCGAATGTTGCTTTTGTGTTCGGTCAGGCAGACCTTGATTTTCCTCTCAGTTTTACCAATGTAAGCGAGGCCACATGGGTATTTAAGCATATATATCAGGTTTTTGGAGTCACAAGTGGCCGTGACATGTAGCTTAACTTTGGAACCTTGTGTGGGATGTTGGGTGAAATTACCCTTAATGATGTTATTGCAATGACCGCAGTTATGACAGGGTATCGTTCCTTTGTATGGTAAAACTGGATCAAATGACGGGTGAAAATTCAAGATTTCCATTAGGTTCTTACTCCTTTCGTATGCAAAAAGTGGTTTTTCCACGAAGGTATCCTTGAAATCAGGTTCAATCTGTAACATAGACCAGTGTCTCAAGATGGTTTTCTTAATGCTAAAACTTTCGGTGGAAAATTTCGTAACCATGACTGTTCTAGATGTTGTTTTCTTGCTGTCAATGGTCTTTAGCAGTTGTGATCTGGATTTGAGTTTAACACGTTCAATGGAGGTTGTCAGTGTCTCCTTGGGATATCCCCGGTCAATGAAACGCTTTTCCATGATTCTTTTGACTCTTAAGAATTGTGAATATTGTAAGTGTTGTTTCAAAGATGGTTGGTGGAAGCTAGAAAAATGTAGCAAATTATTCCTGTCTGTGTTCTTTCTGTATAGTGTTGTTTCAATCAGATCGTTCTTGATATATAACAATACATCCAAGTAGTTAATGGCTTCTTTGTGAATGTTGAAAGTAAATTTCAGGCGATCGTCAATATCATTGAGAAATTGAATTGCTTCAACTAGAGGTTTTTCAGAGCCTTTCCAAATTAAAAAAATATCATCAATATAACGTAAAAATAACAAGACATGTGATTTCCATTGTTCATTATTGATGATATGATCCAGCTAGAATTTGTGCATTAACAATTGTGCATAGCTGGGAGCTGCACAATTGCCCATGGATGTACCGTTCAATTGCAAATAAAATCTGTTGTTGTGAAAAAAATGGTTATGATAAAGTGTGAAATGAAGCAATTCAAGTAAAAAAACTTTATGATCTTCTGGTATAGGTGAATGTAACAGAAAAAATTCAATGGCTTCCATACCCAGGTCATGAGGAATGGAGGTATATAATGATGTTGCATCAATGGTGCAAAAAAGAGTGTCTGTGTCCCATGTAATATCACTTTCATGATTAATATTCAAAAAATGGGTTGTATCCCTTACATAGGTAGACATTTTCTGTACCAAGGGTTGAAGGTGTTTGTCAAGATATTTGCCAACCGGCTCGTGAAGAGAACCTCGGGTGGAGACGATCGGTCTCCTGGGTGGATCGGTGAGACTTTTGTGAATCTTTGGCAACATTCTTAAAGTGGGACGTGTAGGAAAGTTCTGAGTGAATTTTTATTTTTATTTTTCTCCAATGGTACCCAAACAGACTGCTTTGTCCACGATATCATGAAGGGTTTATTGTATTTGAGTTGTGGGGTCAACATCAAGCTCAGAATACGTTGTGAGATCTTGCACGTGTTCTTCCAATTTCCGTTTGTATTCAGTGGAATTCATAATGACTAGTGCACCCCCTTTGTCAGCATTCAGAAATGTGAGGTCTGGATTGTCGGCCAGTTTCGTAAGAAGTGCTTTATCTTTGGTTGTCAAATTTCGATGAGACGTTTTGTGTGGTTTAATGATCTTCTGTAAGTCGCGTTTGACCAAAGTTTCAAAAGTGTCTAAGACCTTATGGCTGACAGGTGCCATGTAGGTACTTTTGGTTTTCAATCCAGCCAGGGTATTCTCAGGTTGTGGCTGGGAAACAGGTAAGACATTATCAAAAAAGTGTCTGAGTCTTAATGAGCGCATAAAGCGATGAAAGCCAACTTCAGCCTCCAAGTGATTGGAGGAATAGGTAGGGACGAAAGAAGAACCTTTTTGGAGAAGTTTAACCTGTAGTTTATCTAAAGGAACAGAAGAAATGTTGATGACTAAATTGTCGGAGTCAGTTAACGTTGACTTCTCGTGATCCTCTTGTCCAAGGACGTTAACGTCGATCTTCAGTTTTTTGCCCCTCCTGGGTCTGCGCTGTCTGGGTGACCCGTCCCTAAAAAAGGAACTGCAGTTCAAGAAGTCGATGGAAGTTCAGAAGTTGATGGTGTTCCTACGATGGTTTTCTCCATTTGAGTGCTAGGTTTGGATCTAGTCTTGATGTTGTCTGAATCACTGGAAGCTGGTGAGGTGTCAGTGTCAGAAGTTTTTCCGAAGGGTTTGCTTTGGCGTCTGCGGGCATAGACTTCAGCCCAATTATAAACCTCACCCAGTTTATAGTCTATAGTGTCCCTACGGAATTTGCGCAATTTCCTTTCATTTACTTCTTGTGTGTGCCTTTTGAGTTGTTCGCTAATATCTGATAATGTTTGTGTTAATTCTTCAGACGACATTTTGGTGGATAGTTCTTGTTTGAGTTGGCCAATTTCTTTATTTAATTCATCCAGGATATTAGAAAGTTCCTCAATGATTAAAAGAATGAGGTCTAATGAGCATTTATTCAAAATGCCGTACCATCTTTCAATAAATTTCGGATCATTTTTACACAATGAGGGTTTCAAGGAAATCCTTAAACCTCTGGGGATGCGTTGTGCTCGATGATATTGTATAAGGGTGCTGGCGTGTAATCTTTGGTTGATTTCACGTTTGGTTAAGTAAAGAAGTTGTCTGATGTTGCTCTGTGCTGTGCCGGTCCCGGAGGTGGTCGATTCTGTCTCTCCAATAAGTGAATAAATCCTTTGTGCTTCATCCTCGCCGAAGGCGAATGTGTCAGCGCGTTTGTCGGTTAAATTCGTGATGTCCTGATGAGCCATGGTAAAGCGGGTGCTGTGGTAATGGTTTAGCGAGAAGCAATGAGAATGTTTGGAAACCACGCACTCCAAATGCTGAATGTCTTTACAAAAGTTGAGGCGTACTGAAGGGGAGAACATCCCCTAAACCAGGGCATGTGAAACGATGAGTGATGCACTAATCGAAGTTGAGTAGTGTCCCCCTTATAGCACAGCCAAAGTGGGCAACCAGAGTTGCCAAAATTAAACAATGTTTGCGAAAAAAGTTTGCGAAAAAAGTTCCAACACAAATATTTATTGTGGATAATTCTTCAATCTTCGTTAGAGTCACGAGATTTGAAATTAGTTAGGAAAATAATTCACTAGAGCCAAGGATGTGTAAATTATTCCTCGATGCATTTCGGGTATGGGATTACCCTTCTTCAGGAGGAGTCCTATGAATGATAAAAAGGAGAGATGTGTCGACCCGTTTTGCAGGGTATTGACATAAATGACAAAAGAAGATGAATATTAGTGAGAAACTCCATGCGTAAGTGCCGAGCGTAAAATGGAAAAAAGAACCCATGTGATTGAAAGTATGACAATGAAGATAAGTATTAACAGCCACCTGTAGAGAGAAGATCCATGCATTAGTGCCAAGCGTGAAATAGAAGAAAGAACTGATGTGATAGGAAGTGCGGGTGTAATCTAAAGTGAACCAAAATATCAAACGCGGGAAAAACTTAACTGTTTGAATATGCCCCGGTGTGCCGAAAATCAAATGAAACCTATCCAAACTTTAGTGCGTGAACTAGAGCAAGAAGTGCAGATGGACCGTAGTTAAACAAACGTGCAGCAAAATGAACTCATTTTGTGGACCTCGCGTCATGAAACATACCTCGGTGATGAGAAAATAATCAAAGATTCTCCGCGTGCAAGAACAGTCAGCGTGTGTTCGAGCGAACGCACCTCGATAGGTGTGGTGATTGATGGAAAGTGAGAAAGGCTATTGTTATTAAGACCAAAAAGTAGCGGCCATCTTAGAGTGTGTGTTAATTAATAAAAAGTATGAAGGGGTTATGAATGTCAAGACCGAACTTAGCGGCCAGCTTAGAATGGTGAAATTGCAACATATGATTATATGGCTGGAGTAAACACTATAAAAATAGGCAAATGGACAGAATAAACAGAAAATGAAAGGAAGAAAAACAAATAGAATGTGAGTGGAATGTAAGAAGAGCTGGAAAGTACAAGCTAAAAGGACGGAACTTGAGAGTTTATGAACAAAGAAAAAGAAATCATGCAAATAAAGGAAAAATCATAGTTGTATGAATGAAACAATAGGAACAATAGGATGTGAATGCAACAGTAGGTGAAAGTACAAGGGGACAGGGCACAAAGAACAGTGGTTACAAAAAACAACTAAATTCAACGCGGTCATTGAGTCCGTGTGGTACCAAGGTATTCATTTTATAAATCCATGCAGTTTCTCTCTGGAGTAGGAATTTCCGATTGTCTCTGCCATCCTTGATGGGTACCATCTCACATATCAAAAATCTCAATTGGCTGATGTTGTGATTTTCAGCAAGAAAATGCGTTGCTATGGTAGATTTCAAGTTCTTGTTGCGAATGTTGCTTTTGTGTTCGGTCAGGCGGACCTTGATTTTCCTCTCAGTTTTACCAATGTAAGCGAGGCCACACGGGCATTTAAGCATATATATCAGGTTTTTGGAGTCACAAGTGGCCGTGACATGTAGCTTAACTTTGGAACCTTGTGTGGGATGTTGAGTGAAATTACCCTTAATGATGTTATTGCAATGACCGCAGTTATGACAGGGTATCGTTCCTTTGTAGGGTAAAACTGGATCAAATGACGGGTGAAAATTCAAGATTTCCATTAGGTTCTTACTCCTTTCGTATGCAAAAAGTGGTTTTTCCACGAAGGTATCCTTGAAATCAGGTTCAATCTGTAACATAGACCAGTGTCTCAAGATGGTTTTCTTAATGCTAAAACTTTCGGTGGAAAATTTCGTAACCATGACTGTTCTAGATGTTGTTTTCTTGCTGTCAATGGTCTTTAGCAGTTGTGATCTGGATTTGAGTTTAACACGTTGAATGGAGGTTGTCAGTGTCTCCTTGGGATATCCCCGGTCAATGAAACGCTTTTCCATGATTGAATTATGTTGTTCCAATTGAGAAGGTTCAGAGATGATTCTTTTGACTCTTAAGAATTGTGAATACGGTAAGTGTTGTTTCAAAGATGGTTGGTGGAAGCTAGAAAAATGTAGCAAATTATTCCTGTCTGTGTTCTTTCTGTATAGTGTTGTTTCAATCCGATCGTTCTTGATGGAATGCCAACACAAGCAGGTGACCTCAAGTCAACGATTTATGCAGAGGACATGCCTAAAGGAGATTGTCAATTGTTTCCCAACCTTTAGCAGTTACCGGATCAACTGATCCAAAAGTGAAGCTCTTACCATGACATAGGTCACAGCGATACATAGTCTGAATGGCCTACAGTTCAAGAATGAATTACCTGGGCATTCTGATCAAGGCCAACTCTCATCATATTGTGACCGACAATATCCAAGTTTTCACTGACCAATTTCAGGAAGGCTATGCAAAATGGCAGAATTTACAGATCTCCCTTTGGGGTAGAGTCCAAATGATAAAAATGGTTACAGCTCCTCATTTAAACTACTTTTTCACCATGCTACCAATACCTGTCCCATTATCACAATTAATTTACTATGAGGATGCCCAATAAACCAGTCCTACTCTGAGGCAGTCTGGGATGTTCTTCAAAGTGCTACTGATCTTCATCAACAGCCACCACTGGATCTGGCGCTCCTGAATTCAACACATAGGGGCCGATTATGATGTTGGGCAGCAAGCTTCCTCCCGACAGTCAGAATCTCCTTGACCACGTTGGAACCATTCCGACCGACTCGGTCGGTTTCCATTCCAACCGCCCGATTACGAGGTTCGGGGTTGGAATGTAAACCACGCGGTCTTCCTGAATCAGTTCGGAGCGTCTTGTGGAGTGTTCTTGATGGTCGGAACCGCATCGTACACCGCTATGGACAGTGTCTATGCCCTCAGGATTACGATGTCGATTTCCAACAGCCTTTCCGCATCTGCCTGCCCTACACAGAAAGGCTGACGGAAAGTGACTTTGGGGGCCCCTTTGGCCCCGCAACCTACAGTTGATGGCCAACAAGGTACCTAAGGGACCCACCCTGAAAAACCTTGGACTGTGTGGCAGGCACTGTGGGGTGCCTGCAACAGGGTGCAGAGTTTTCCTCCAAGAACCCATTTCCCCATAGGAGCCTGTGTTACGGCCGAATGTCGGGCAGAACACAAGCTCCTATAGGGGAATATGAGACTCCGACCACTTCGTAATCTGGTGGTCGGAACTGCCGATCGCAAGTTGGTCGGTCCAGATTCCGAGACGGTGCCTGGCAGAGGCTTTCCACCCGACATCATAATGAGGCCCATAAAGTGAATGGCATCTCCGCTCATGAAAAATACTGGCTCGACTCCTCTCCAGTGGTGTGCACAATCTGTATCCTGAGACAATGGAAGTCTGCACCACCACTAACTGTGGAATCATAAGAAGTGGGGCTACCCGCACTGGATTCTGGAGAGACTAGGCATAGGATTGACCTTCATTGCAAGGCTCCGATGACTATATCATACTCCAATGACATTGATCAGCTGTGACAGCTTTTGCTCACCTCCCTTGAATATCAGCAGAGGAACCAGACAGGGGTGCCCCCCCTGCTGTTTTTACGGGCTCTAGAACCCCTGGCAGTAGCTAACTGCAAAGCACCTGTCGTGGATGGAATGCCAACACAAGCAGGTGACCTCCAGTTAATGATTTATGCAGAGGACATGCCTGATGGAGATTGTCAATTGTTTCTCGACCTTTAGCAGTTACCGGATCAACTGATCCAAAAGTGAAGCTCTTACCATGACATCGGTCACAACGATACATAGTCTGAATGGCCTACAGTTCAAAAATGAATTACCTGGGCATTCTGATCGAGGCCAACCCTCATCATATTGTGGCCGACAATATCCAAGTTCTCATTGACCAATTTCAGGAAGGCTATGCAAAATGGCAGAATTTACAGATCTCCTTTTGCGGTAGAGTCCAAATGATAAAAATGGTGACTGCTCCTTTTTTAAACTACTTTTTCAGCATGCTACCAATACCTGTCCCATTATCACAATTCACTTACTATGAGGATGCCCAACAATACAGTCCTACTCTGAGGCAGTCTGGGATGTTCTTTAAAGTGCTGCTGATCTGCATCAACAGCCACCACTGGATCTGGCACTCCTGAATTCAACACATAGGGGCCGATTATGATGTCGGGCGGAAAGCCTCCTCCCGACAGTCGAAATCTCCTTGACCACGTTGGAACCATTGCGACCGACTCAGTCGGTTTCCATTCCAACCACCCGATTACCAGGTTCGTGGTTGGAATGTAAACCACGCGGTCATTCCGAATCAGTTCGGAGCGTCTTGTGGAGTATTCTTGTCGGTCGGAACCCCATCGTACACCCCTATGGACAGTGTTTATGCCCTCAGGATTACTATGTCGATTTCCAACAGCCTTTCCGCATCTGCCTGCCCTACACGGAAATGCTGACGGAAAGTGACTTTGGGGACTCCTTTGCCCCTGCAACCTACAGTTGATGTCCGAAAAGGTACCTAAGGGACCCACCCTGTAAAACCCTGGACTGTGTGGCAGGCACTGTGGGCTGCCTGCAACAGGGTGCAGGGTTTTCCTCCAAAAACCTATTTCCCCATAGGAGCCTGTGTTACGGCCGAATGTCGGGCAGAACACTAGCTCTTATAGGGGAATATTGAACTCCGACCACTTCGTAATACGGCGGTCAGAACTGCTGACCGCAAGTTGGTCGGTCCAGATTCTGAGACGGTGCCGGGCAGAGGCTTTCCACCTGACATCGTAATGAGGCCCATAATGTGAATAGCATCTCTGATCATGAAAAATACTGGCTCGACTCCTCTCCGGTGGTGTCCACAATCTGTATCCTGAGACACTGGAAGTCCGCAGCACCACTGAGTGTGGAGAAATGAACGAAGGTCGTGCCAGATAGGGTGTCCCATGAGAGGGTGATTTACAAACTGAATGATCAGATGGACATTTTCAATGAGGTGTGAGGTGTATTTTGACTTAAGTCACTATATAATCTTCAACTCCTACCTATAGGAATGGGACCTTACAAACCCCATTTGTAATCCCTGCTGTGGCATCCTTCACTCTGTCCAAACTTTGAATGGCACTTGAGTTTGCAGCCAAAATCCTGGGTAGGGTCTTCTCAAAGACAGGTTATCACAGAGGACTGTGCCCCATGCGGGTAGTTTTGCTGCTTGGTTTCCCCTCTTCTCAATACTTCTCATTTAATATTCAATTGGATCCTGCTACTTTCTGTTCCATATTTACACTTTGATAATTATTATTTGTTGTTTATTGTTATGGTCAGTTGTTTCAGACAGTAAAAACATAGCAGGCTATGGCAAGAATTGAATTCTTAGATGAATCTGGTTTTAACTCTCGAGTGGACTATCTGTAATGTGTAGGATCACTTTTTCAAACATCTGCTATCAGAGTTAGGAGAACAATGGAGGGCTAGTTTATCACTCAAGGGTGTGATGAGTATCATGTTTGGTACTCCTGGTTTCTGTGATTGATTTTTTTATATGCTTATTATATATATTGTTGTATATATATTGTTGTTTCTAGTGGTTTTAACATTGCTAATTTGTATGCCTTAATCATTTACATGAGTACGCTATGTATTTATCTCTGTTTACCGATATTTATTGATGAACTATCTTGCTGCACTACCGATTTTATTACAAGAACGGAGGCTCATATCATGCAGTCTTTTCTTGCTGTTTATTATTAGCAGCCAATCAAAAAAGAAACAACACTACCCACAAACGTCCGAGAGAAAACTACAAAGATGACCTCACAATACAAACACCAATAGGACATTGAGTTAGCCAAATAATTATCCTAACTGAGAACAGCAAATCCTCTTTTCTTGCTACTCGCAGTCAAGATAAGTATATTCTTTTACACCTATTACTGTAAAATGTATTCTACTTGCGTTATTTGGTTCTATGTTCATAATTATTAGTTGTTTTTTGCTTGTGCCTTTACATGTGTCTGCTGTTGACCACTTGCACTTCTCTCACTTTCCTTCAATTTCCTTAGTCACTCGCCCTTTCTTTGCGACAACATTGCTGGTTGTGACTAATCTTGCGGCCTGCTTGCTGTACACTCCTCTGAGCCAGCCGCCTTTAGCACTCCTAGCCCCTTGCTGGTTCTCCCCTTGTGACCACGCCCTACTCCCTCAGTGATGCTCCTTGTGTCTTGCTTTGCCCTTCCTTCCGGACATGCCTGACTCCTCAACGCTTCGGCAGCCTCCTCTCCTCACTAGGCAACTCCCTTCACACGCCCCTTGACTAAACCACTCCCCCTCTTAATTTTTCTTTAGTGAACCTATCACTTGCTGTTTTTTCAATTTTAATACAGACTCTTCACTGTTTTTTTTAGATTATTCTCTACATTCCTTTTGCCATTTCATTTTGATGTTTTCTTATGTCTGAGTGTAAGAACGTAGGATCTGCTTTTATGGTTACCCTCACTTTTTGCCTGGTGCTATGCTGTTTCTGACTAGTCTGAGATCCTGCTAATCAGGACACCAGTCTCTGTGTTTTCTCCCCTAAATTGGTGCGGTAAGTACTTAGGTACATCCCAGATTGGACACTGGTTTACCCTTGTCAGTCCCTAGTATATGGTACTGAGGTACCCAGGGCATAAGTACACCAGGGGTCGCCATGGGCTAAAGCATGCATTATGCCACCCATGAGGGACAACCAAACTGTAACTACAGGCTTGCCATTGCAGCCCGTGTAAGCTGGTGCTAGCACCACTTATGAAAGATATAGGTTTACCTATATCTAAGGTCACTGTACTTAAAACCTAAAAGTCACCCCCAAAGAAGGCCTTTCAATCCTGAAGGCAGGGTGCTTTGTTTTAAGTGTGAGGGTGCCCCTGCATGAGCACAATCACCCCTACAGCCTTCGGAGTCCATTCTCCCGGGCTGTTAGTGCATCAGCCACTACGATACATAGAGTGGCCATGTGTCATTACGCGATGACCATCTCTAAACTGGCTGTAACGAACCCTATCATGTTAGGTATCAAACATGTTTGAATCATACCTCCACACCATAAATGGTGTGGGAGGTATGATTCCATGCACTGTAAATCTACTTCGGGAGGCCCTCAGTGCTCCCGGTACCAATCTTCTAGACCCGGACAGCACAACATGGATGCTGCAGACCAGAGACACAATTCTCCCCTCCTGCTGCTAAGCCAAGCTCAAGCAGGGGAAGGCAGAACAATAGGTATACAGTCACAGGGAGGTGTGACCACCTCCCAGATAGGGTTTAGTGTATTGGGGCCGGGTGGGAGCGCTTGTTAGTGCCACTCAGTCTGCTTGAAGGCACATTTCGTGCCCTCCTTGCATAGTCCAGTTCAAACCAGCTTAGGAAGCCATTAGGTCCAGCTCTGTCACAAAACTGGACAAAGGATGGGAGTATCCTCCCCACTATCCGACCTCTCCCCTGGGAGGGAATCCTGAATCGTCCCAACCCTTTCCTTAGGGTATTTAAGGGCTTACCTGAGGGTGGGTCCATTGATTCATCGTGGGACAAGATTCCTTTCGAGATACCACTTCTACTTCGACCGTCTGGGCACTCTGGACTTCACTCTGGGCATCCAGGCTGCATCTGGGAAGACTCCTGCTGGTCCTGATCTCATTGCCCTGCTCGTCTGCTGCAATGTCCATGCCTGTGATCCATACAGGATTCTTCCAAGGCCTGTGGTCATCCAAGACACCTGCAGGAATCTCCCTTGAAGTGAAGGAGTCACTTCCCTGCATCTGCAGGCACCCCAACTAAGCTGACCGGTCTGCTGATCCTGGGCTCCCACGGATCTTGGAAGGCTCAGCAACACAGGATTTGGTTCTTCACATCCCGCGAGGTCTGCCCTATCCTCTCACCAAGCTTGAGGCCAGTATCCCTTGTTGGAGCTGCAGGAACCGAACCTTTGTGCATCGCGTCGACTTGCATTTACAAAGGCTTGTTGGCTTTCTTCCACCAAGATCTTCGGTATACAAGTAGCCCCAACCTCAAGTATTTCCAGCAACCAAGATCTTCATCCTCTCCACATCCCTTGCATCGTGGGCTTGCATCTTTGGTGAGCTGTTCGAGGGCCTCTCGCGACTCTAGTGCTTCCGGCCTGTGGGTCATCTTGAGGGTCATCTTTGAATTCTGCAGGCTCCCCTGATTGCTCGGGGTCTGCCCTGACTTCCCTGCTTGTGGTGAGGTGCCTGGACCTTGCTGGTCCAGACACAGTACCTTCTTCACTTTCTTCTTTGGTTCCAGTTGCCAAGGCTTGTTGGTGCTCCTGACAGACACCGACCCTTCAACTCTCAACATCCGACACAGGACAGAGTGTGCATGGCTCTTTGTCTTTTAAAGCATCACCTGGAAGGGGAGGAGCCTAGCGCGCATCCAAGATGGTCGCGTGAGCACAGGGCTCCCCGGACCCTTTCTGCTCCTCGGAATATATCCTGAGACTATCCTGATTTGGTGTATGGAATCTGGGAGATGAAGACCAGCTGATCATATATCTCTTTTCAAAACTCTAATCGGACCTGGGAATCCTGAGTTATCGTCGCCGGAACTTTTGGGACCCACCCGACGGAGGTGGCCGGGGTGAAGGTGACCCGTGGGGCCGGGCTGCAATTGAACAACAGCGGCCTCAGCGCGGTGCCAGTTACCGATTCAGCACTTTCGGTTTCGGTTTTGGCCTTCAGGAGATCAGCTAGCGTGCGTGCTCAAGGTGGCGAGGTGCCTCCCGGGCCTCTGCCCGAGGTTTGCTTTCATCTGCTACTGGCGGGTCTGACGCCTCCGGCCCCTACACCGACGGTTTGTGGTCCTTTTGCTGGCACCCGCGCACCCCTTGATCGGAGGTCCCATTGAGTGACTGCGCTCACATGGCGGGCAAAGGGGGTCCGGAGGGGCGCAAGACCAAGGCTTCACTGCGCGGGGGAGCGGTCCAGAGCAACAATATGGACCGCTATACCCAGGGCAGGAGGTCCCCTGGCGCTGCTGGCCTCTCCCCGGACGCTGCAGGGGGAGGCACGACCGTCGCTGCGGAACCTTCCCTGCAGGACATTATGGGCGCCATCGAGGGCATCAGGGAAACTATCGCGACGCAATATGAGGCCCTGGCCCGTAAGATCGACACTGTCGCGATCGATGTCACCCTGATTCGGGCCGACCTCTCTAAAACCAACGAGAAGGTCCAGGCCCTTGATGCACGGACCTCCACCCTGGGTGCGGAGGTGTCGGATCTGCGGGCCGCGCTTGGGGACATTAGAGTGGTCAACGACCATATGGCCCGGCGGCTTGAGGACTTCGAGGGACGGGCCCGACGCAACAATATCCGCATCAGTGGGGTACCGGAGTCCTCCGACAGCCGCCCGGTGGACCTCGTGGTCGAGGAACTTATCCTGCAACAGCTGTCCCCGGTTGGCCTAAGCAAATTCTTCGCTGTGGAGCGGGCCCATCGAGTTCCGGGCGGCCGGCCGCGGCCGGGGGCCCCCCCGAGGCCTATCGTGGCTAAACTGTTCCACTACAGGGACCGCGATGCTATTCTGCAGGCTTCACGGACCCGTGGCCCGGTCCGCTACGAGAACTCGACCATCAATTTTTATCCGGACTTCACGCAACTGGTCCAGAAACAGCGGATGGGATTCCAAGGGGTGAAGCGCCGTCTCCGCGAGCTAGGCCTGAAGTACTCAATGATCTACCCGGCGAAACTTCGAGTGGAGCATGGAGAGCGGACAGCCTTTTTTGACTCTCCTGTGGCCGCAAGTGACTGGCTGGACTCGCTGCCGGACGGGGGTGGCCGGCCCGGGCCCTCTGGGGGCACCGCAGGTGACGGGTCCCCTTAGACCGACCTTTGGTCCTTACTTTTTGCGGCTTGGCACTGTACAGTTGGGTCTTACTTCTTTTGCATACTGTGCTTAACCAGGACCCGTGAGGGGTGCGGGCGGGTACGGGTCCCTTTCCTCCTCCGGGGTCTTTTTGTAGAATGGGGTTAATGGGGCGACAGGCACACTGCAAGTTGGGGGGGTCTTTGGCCCGCAGGGGTGCAGGGTGGGGGGCGTTGGACTTGGGGTGGGGTTGGGGGGGAAGAGGGGTTGTTTAGTTGTGTGTTTTTTGTTTACAAGGCGAGGTATTGATTTTTATCCATATTTGGGAGCGGTGCTGCGGGCTGGGGGCCTCTTGAGCTATTGGATGGGATGGGGGGAGACGGGTTGAGGCTTATGTCATGGAACGTCAATGGGTTGGGGGACCGTATTAAGCGGGGTGTTGTACTGCAATATTTGCGTCGTTTGACTCCTGATGTGGTGTTTCTCCAGGAGACGCATTTGGTCGGCAATGTCTGCCATGCGATGAACAGGGGGGGATACCGCCTCGTAGCCCATTCTGGTTTCACAACTGGCTCCAGGGGGGTGGGCATTCTCCTGCGAACCTCCCTTCCGGTGGAGATCACGAGGATAGTCTCGGATGACAGGGGGCGCTATGTGTGTTTGACTGGGAGGTGGGAGGGGCAGCCCCTTACCCTGGTTTCAGTCTACGTCCCCCCGGGCCTCCAGAACTCCACCTTCACTGACTTGGGTCGAATGCTGCTTGACCTTCCGGACGGCCTCCTGCTCATGGGCGGGGACTTTAATTCTGTGGTTTCGGGTGAACTGGATCGTCACCCACCAAGGACCCTCCCCGCTGCCCAGTCATGGCTGGGTGGGATGTTGGAGACCTTTGGCTTGGTGGATAGTTGGAGACTATTGCATCCGACCCAGTGTCAGTTCACCTTTCATTCGGGGGCGCATGGGAGTCTCTCCAGGTTAGACTACTTTCTAATGCCTGCGGCGCAGACTGGTCGGATTCGAGAGGTCAGACACCTGGCGCGTGGTATCTCCGACCATTCTCCGCTGTGGCTTCTCTTTGACACCGGGTCGCGGTCCGCAGGTCGGATAGCTCCCATTAACCCCTGGTACCTGCGGGACCCTGTGACTCGTGACAGCCTGGTTAAGGCCATGGACCAATACTTCAGTGAAAACGAGGGGTCGGTGTCGTCTGCGTTGTCCCTTTGGGAAGCCTTTAAAACTGTGCTACGCGGACACGCCCTCGCCCAGATAGTGGTGGCCAAGAAGGTTAGGAGCGAGGCGGTGGTAAAGCTGGAGACTGACATCTCGGGGCTGGAGTCGGCCCTGGAGGCGAATGTTACACCGGACGGACTACATGCCCTTAGCCTGAAACAGTTCGAATATAGGTCCCTGGTCACTGACGCGGCCAAAACTATGTATAGGGAGCGGCAGGGCCGACTGTATGACGCGGGGGACAAGGCGGGTAAGTTGATTGCGTGGCTGGACAAAAAAGAGAGAGTGAATCGTGTGGTCCCCGAGTTGCGTGCTGCGGATGGTGTGTGTGTGACTGAGCCGGATGAGATTGTGGAATGCTTCGCTGATCACCTCCGGGCGGTGTACTCCCCGGTGACTGACAGGGACGAGGATGACTCTCGCCTCCTACTGAGAGATATTGCTCTGCCCGGCCTGTCCGTTGTGGACCGGGAGCGGTTGGACGCCCCCTTATCGTCGGATGAAATAGCGACCGCGATTCGTTCCCTTCGCTCGGGCAAGGCTATGGGTCCTAACGGTCTGCCCATTGAACTATACAAATTGCGTCCTGATAAGCTTGCGCCCTTCCTCGGCCGCATGTTCCGCGACTCTCTTGCGGCGGGTTCCCTTCCTGCCGACCAGCGCTTGGCCACTATAGTCGTTATTCCCAAGGAGGGCAAGCCTCGTGACCGCTGTACCTCTTACCGGCCTATTTCACTGCTCAATGCGGAGCCTAAAATCCTGGCGAAAGTCCTGGCCAATCGATTGTTGAGTGTAGTGTGCGACCTTATTCATCCGGACCAATGCGGCTTTATCCCGCACCGCAACACCGCTCTTAACTTGCGGCGTCTGCACGGGGTCCTCGCCAGGGCGGAGTTTCTCTCCGAACCGGCCGTGCTGGTTTCTTTGGATGCCACGATGGCATTTGACACTATTGAGTGGCCATTCCTCTGGGCCGTCTTGGATAAATTCGGCTTTGGAGAGGGATTTATTGGCTGGGTGAGGCTCCTTTACACGGGACCCATGGCTCAAGTGGTGGTGAATGGGCGGGTCTCTCGGCCCTTTGCCCTTGGCAGGGGCACGAGGCAGGGGTGCCCGTTGTCCCCGTTGCTTTTCGCTCTCGCCCTGGAGCCACTCGCTGCCTGGCTCCGTTGGGAGCCCTCGCTTAGAGGGATCCGGTGGGGCCCGGGCTTTGAAGATCGGGTCTCGCTGTATGCGGACGACATTCTCCTGTACCTCACCTCACCGCGGCAGTCACTCAACGTCCTCTTTGACGTTCTGTCCTCCTTTGGGAACAATTCGGGTCTCACGATCAATTGGTCTAAATCCTGCGTTTATCCCATCGCTGGTGGTCCTCCTCTCCTGCCGCCTCGGCTCCCGATTCAAATATCTCTGAGCGGCTTTAAGTACCTGGGGATATACGTTTCGCTGGACCCGGTGGCTCGCTACGAGCAGAATCTTCTGCGTCCACTTCGGCGGCTGCGGGAGGACACGGCCCGGTGGTGCAGGCTGCCCCTGTCCCCGCTGGGTCGGGCCGCGCTGTTTAAAATGATGTCCCTTCCCAGGTTCCTCTATGCACTCCAGAACTCCTTTGACGTTATCCCAGTGGCCTACTTTCGGGAGGTGGAGAGCCTGCAGAGGAGACTGGTGTGGAACGGCCGGGCGCGTATTGCTCTTGCCAAGCTCACTCTCCCCTGGTATGACGGGGGCATCGCGCTTCCTGACATTCGCAGGTACTATTGGGCCTCGCAGCTATCTGCCATTAACCACGCCACGTATGCGCCCGGCTTGAATCCGGCGTATGAGATGGACAAGTTCCTGCTTCCCGGCGGGAACTACAACAGGGCACTTTATTCCCGCCTGGCTGACCGGACCCTTACGGGTCCTACTAAGATTGCTGTGCGGACCTGGAGGGCTGCCACTGCGGCCACGGGCTGGAGTGAGCGAATGACATGTGCTACTCCCTTGTTTGCCTCCGACCGCCTGGGCAGCTTGTGGACCACCAAGGGGTTTGACCAGTGGGACACGATTGGTATCAGCAAAGTGGGAGACCTGTGGCACAAGGGCGCGGTCAAGACTTTCGCGGTGCTCCAGGCCGAATACGAGCTGACCGACAGGGAGTTCTTCCGCTACACCCAGGTTCGACACGCCCTGCTCTCGGTCTTCGGGGAGGGGACCAAGATCCCTGTTTCCTCGCCCCTCGAGGACCGCGTACTTGACGGACATGTCCCTGATAGTACTATTTCTTTAATTTATAAAAAATTGATTAATCACCGGGCGGATCTCCTGGTGCGCCTTCGGGGGGCTTGGACTGGGGATGGGGTTGAATTGGACGACGAAGACTGGCAGTCTGCACTGTCGTCCCCCAAGGAGGTTGCCATTCCGGCTCGTCTCCGGTTGGTACAGCTCAAGATTCTCCACCGGGTGTATGTCACGGGTCCGCGCTTGGTCGCGATGGGATTCTCCGACGACGGACTCTGTAAACGAGGCTGCGGGCTCAGCGCCACCTTTCTTCATATCCTTTGGGAGTGTCGCGAGGTGGCGGACTACTGGCGCCGGGTCCACACGGTTATGGGACAGGTCACCGGGGTTGTGCTGCTGCCGGAGGTGCGTCGCTGTGTCCTGAATGTGTGGGAGCCCAATGACTACAACGCGGCTCAGACTCGATGGGCGGCCCTAGGGAACATGATTGCCAAGAGGGATATAGCGCAACTTTGGGGCGCTCAACGGCCGCCCACCGTGTCAGTATGGAAGGAGAATATGGACTGGTGTATGTTTCGGGAGAAGACAGTGTATGTGGCCCGTGGCAAGCCGGGGGCATGGGGTAGAATTTGGGGTCAATGGAATGCGTATCGCGGAGGCATCTGTACGCCCCCCCTGGTAGACACTGATATCGCCATGTCCCCCTGACCCTTGACGGCTCCTAGCGCTTTTTGTAACAACCACATATGGACGTTCATCTCCCTTGACCCCCTTCCCCCCCCCCCTCCGTTCCCGGCCTCCCGGTACTCCTCTCTTTAGCGGATTGCTCAAATGTTCTGACTGGAGTTTCCCGGGGGGAGCCTGAACCGCACTGGTATCCCTCGTAACTCGCCTTTTGTTTTTATTGTTTTTCTTTTTGTTTCTGTTATTGTTGGACTGACGCTTGCTGTTCTTCGAGGACTATCTTGAGCCACTGCGGGGCAGTGCCCTGGGAACGGATTGCAGCCTTGATATGTGTATATTTCCTTATGTACCTAGCGGCCGGCCCGGGTGGTTGTAGGCCCATACTTGTAACCGAATTATTGTTCAATAAAAACTTTTTCCAAAAAAAAAAAACAAAAAAAAAAAAATAAAGCATCACCTGGTCCGTACAGCTGCAGTTTCAAGGTCACCATGAGCTCTCCTGCAACACTCGACATCGGTAGGCATTCGGCCCCCGTGCTTCCTGGTCACTCCTGAGTGGCAGAGACTCTGTCCCCTCTGCTTGCAGGTACTTCTAAACTTGAATCCACCTTTGGGTTCCACTGGACACTTTCACATTCCCCAGCTGCGGCATCTTCCTGAAGTCCTTCATTGAGATAAACGGTGGTTTCTGATGCCACTTCACACCTATGCACCCGGCTTCCTTAGTGTAGGTATCCTGGTTCCTAGGTTATCCACAGGTGGGGTGGCTCTCCACCCTTCTGTCTTCCAGGAGGTTTCTTCAGTGCCCACTAGAAAGGGTCCTTCTTCTTTAAAATTGCAACAGCTACTTACCTATTGACTTGCATTGATCCTGCGGTCTTGCTCCCACACTGCACACGGCCTTTGTGGGGCTCATGGCTACATTGAGTTCCTGGCACTTCTATGTCTTCTGGGTATAGTCTTGACTAGAGTCGTGGTTCGCATACCAGTATTTTAGTATATGGTTTGGTCTCCCCCTGGTGACCACTGTGTATTTCGTGCTTCTTATCTGTTTCTGTTTTAAAGTATTGTGTGCATTGTGTAGAACCCCGGCTAGGAGATATGTGTATGTGTTAATGAGTTTCTTATAATAAATACATACTTTTATAAATACACTTTGTGCTTCTTTTTCACTTAATCTATATCAATAAGATTATGTTCTGGTACAACAAGCTGCTTTACACTCCTTCTGTACTAAGCCTGAAGGCTGCTCTCCACAGCTACCAATTAGAGAACTTTCTAAGGTTGTCTAAGACCACTAAAATCACCATAAGGGTTGTCTGGACTGGTGCAGACTGTCCACTTACATAAGTGTACACCATATACCAAGCAAGCTTCTCACACTGAGGAAGAAGACTCACAGGCATTTAAGGATCATTTAAAATCATTTGTTAAAGATTCTGTGCAACAAGCTGTTGCGTTACCATATTGGATGTGTCTAAATCCATAAAATAATCCCTGTCAAAAATGCTTTCTTTCTCTGAAACACCTTCTTAAAAACGTAACAATGACAATGATAATGACAATGACACTTTTATTTGTGTGATTAGTAAAAACCAATACAAAAAGAACGATCAATATAAAAGAGATAGTTAAAATAGAATAATATGTATACAATTCTTAAAAACCACCATTTGGTGTTTTTGTTTTATAACATGCAATTAGTATTAGTCCTTTAGATGCGCCAAAGCAAACTTTCAGTGGGGGCCAGACTGCGTGGGTCTCTCATCCAGATATTTCCCACAGGGTGGCAAGGTTGACCTGTCCGTAAGAGCTTGGCGGGCGTGATAGATGAACGTAGCAAAATTGGCCACATGCGTCACTGTGTCCAGCAAATATAACTGTTGAATGGCATCGTTTGCCGTCCGCGTGCCTAGTTGAAGGAGAATGGGCCTTAGGTAGGTTCGGCGAGCTGGCAACAGGGCAGGACAGCATAGCAGGATGTGAGCCAGTGATTCTCGCTTGTAACAGCAGAGGCGACCCTCTGTTAAAAAGGTAAGAAACGTGCAGCCACCCCTGGTGACGCTCAAAAAGGCGTTTCACTTATCACTGGTCCTCCCACCCAAGAGGTTTCTTTTTCGGGGCTCCCTTCCTCTCCATTAATTGTTTCTCACCCCAAAGACACTGATGACGATGACAATGATGACATCAAGGATACTTTAGATGGATTTCCTGATCCTTCATCTTGTGGGCCTCAGGAGAAAAGGCGTAAACTTTGTCCTTCTGACGGTGGTGTTGCTCTTCCAGTGTCTGATGATTAATTGATTTTCCTGGTAAACCCATGTTTGACCCCTCCCTCATTCACCATCCCAAATTTACCTAGTGGTTTCCTTCAGAGCATGTGGCTGATTATGTTTCTTTTTACCTTCGCTACGCTCTTGATAACTCTTCTCGCAAATTTTTTAAATCTGAATGCCGTCGTC
The DNA here is from genome assembly GCF_964204655.1 of Triturus cristatus. NCBI lineage: Eukaryota > Metazoa > Chordata > Amphibia > Caudata > Salamandridae > Triturus > Triturus cristatus. Next base: position 322,896,398 of record NC_140584.1, on the reverse strand, counting down.
CTTCCCTGCCCAATAATGTCACTTCCACTCCTAATATTGACCCCAATATGTTGATGTTTTTCACTAAATATGGCAAGGACTCTAAGAATGGCATTGACAGGGCCTGGTCCAATTGTCAGGATCATGTTTTGGATTTGGTGGGTCCTCTCACCAGGATTTTGGATTTATCTGACGAAGCTAAGATTGAGGGCACACATGTGGATCCAGAAACCTTATCCAACTGGGCTCAAAGAGCTATATGTATTTGGCAATGCCAACGCACATATCTCACAGGAGCGAAGGAAAAGCCTACTTCTGAAGATTGAGCCAAACTTAGCAGTCTGGCCACCTAAAAAAGAAGGTCCTCGGGCTAATGGCCTATTAGTCGGGGACTTTTTTAAATAAAAGAATTAGGAAAATATGTTTCCACTTTTGCCACAATGGACAAAGCCCAACTCTCATTAAAGAAGATCTTCTCTCCTCTGGTTTTCACAGAGGCCGGCAATGGCAGGAGCCGCTTTGCTGGCCATTACAACACAAGCGGTCAATCCCTCACGAGAGGCTCCTTTGACCACCAATCCCAGGTTGACGCCAACAGTGGGTACAAACCCCAGTTTTATCGCAACCGCTCCAGAAGCTTCCGTTCCAGAGAATACAAGAATGAAGGAGACCAATATTCAGATAAGACCCTCAAATTCTGGCCTTCCTCTCTTACGAGGCTGATTAGCAAGTTGTCTAAACACTTGGGCATCTCTAACTTCAGATCCCTGGGTGATTCAGTCGGTGCAAGGATATAAAGCTCTAGGAACACCTGCTGCAATCCCATTGTCTCCTTCCTCTTCTTTTTTCCCAACAGCAATCACTCCAAATACAAGACGAGACCACGTCTCTGTTAACCAAACAGGCCATAGAACAAACAGATTTCAATCCATCAGGTTTCTCAGCTCTATTTTTTTAATACAAAAGAAAAACAAAAAGATTTGCATTGTCTTAAATTTAAAGGTCTTCAACAATTTCGTGGTCTATCATCATTTCAAAATGGAGACCATTCTCTATCTCAGAGAAATCCTTCTTCAAGACGATTGGATGGTCAGACGAGATCTTCAGGATGCCTACCTCTCTGTTCTGATTCATCTTTCTCACAGAAAATTTCCAATTGGAAACTTTGCTTTTCCACGTCAAAACTCCCCCCATCGGTCTTTCTTCAGCCCCTTGGTGTTCCACCAAGATTCTCAAACCAGTGGAGCTTTCATCAGAACGCAAGGTACCAGACTCATTGTCTATCTTGATGACTTCTTGATCATGGTTCAAGTCAAGGAAATTTTGATACTCATTTACAGTTTTGTCAGGACTTGCTTCTTCGACTCGGTTTTCCTATCAATGGTCCAAATCAGAATTGATTCCTTCCCATCAACTCAAGTTTCTAGGTTTTCTGATAGATACCTCTCTCTCTGTTCTGCATTTACCTCCTCAAAAGGTGAATATTATCAAAAAAGAGATTCGGCATGCTCTTTCTCTCTCTTTCATTTTTCTCTCAGATCGTTAGCCCGTTTGGTAGGCCTTTTTGCTTCCTCAATTCAAGCAATCTTTTCGGGTCCTCTTCACTATCGTGCCCTTCAGAGATTAAAGACCCGTCATCTTCGCAGGGGTCTCGCCTATTCAGACCCCCCTTTCTTTAGATATGGAGTCCAAAGAAGAACTCCTCTAGTGGATGACACACACACAGAGGCTTGGAACAGGAGAGTGATTTGCTCTGCCACCCCAGGTCATGACTTAGAATCTGATGCAAGTCGGAAGGGATGGGGTGCAAGATGTGGTCAATTCTCGACTGGAGGTACATGGTCTCCTCTGGAGTCATAACAACAGTTTAGAGATGCTTGCAGGCTTGTTTGCCATCCAGTCCTTTACAAAAGAAAGGGGAAAATGTGCGATTCTTTTACGCATGGACAATCTGACAGCGGTCCGATACATAGACCATCTTGGTGGAACAAAGTCCAAGATTTTAGTGGATCTCGCTAAATGTCTTTGGGAATATTGTCTTCAACGTCAAATATCACTCAAAGCTGTTTATCTTGCAGGCAATTTGAATTTCGTAGCAGATTGGTACTCCAGACATCTGCACAAGAGATTAGAATCTGCATCCTTCAGTGTTCAGTCATCTTACTTCAATCTTCGGCACCATGTCAATAGATCTTTTTGCTTCCCGTCTCAACTCCCAACTTCCTGTCTTTTTCAGCTGGAGACCAGATCCCCAAGCCCTTGCAACAGAAGCCTCTCTCCAATATTGGCCTCCTTCGCTTCTCTATGCCTTCCTCCCTTCCTTCTAATTGCTCGAGTTCTGGCTCAAGCTGGCAGACAACACTCTTCTCTGGTCCTAATAACTCCCTTTTGGCCGACCCAACCTTGGTTTCCGACTGTATTAGAATTCTTATCGGAACTCCCAGTTTGGCTTCCTCATTTTCACAGTCTTTTGCTCAATCCCCAGGGCGTTCCATACAATACAAACCTTCAGGGATCCCTCTTTCTCATCGCTTGGAGGAATTCAGGTCTTCCTGGGATCCCAGGAATTTCGCAAGAAGCGATACTTTTTATCCAACAATCTTGGGCCCCTTGCATGTCCAGACTCTAGAAATTAGCCTGGTTGGCCTGGAATAGCTGGCGTGTGGACAGGAATTCAGATCCTGTTTTGCCGGATGTAACTCTTATGGTCAATTTTTTAGCCTCTCTTGCTTCCCAAGGAAAAGCATAGAGCACTATCAACACCTATAGGTCCGCCATTTCTGCTGAGCATCTCCGAGTTGATGGAGGACCCATCGGAGAACACACTTTGGGTTGTTGACTGTTAAAGGGAATACATTATGTAAATTCTCCTCTACCTAAGTACAGAACATTATGGGATGTCAATTTGGTATTGAATTTGTTTGTTGTATGGCAAGACAATATGTTTCTCTCTCTCAAACAGTTATCTGCAAAATTAACTGTTATTATGTTTAATATCTCTGAAACATGTTTCAGATGTTACAGTTTGGGATGTGTCTTCTTTTCAATATCCTCTGCATGGTGTTACTTTTCAGGTTCATAGATGTACCAAAACTAATTCATCCACGGTTCATTATCCCTTTTTCCCTTCTAAACCTAAACTATGTGTTGTAAGTTGTCTAAAATCATACCTTTAACAAACTGTACATCTGAGGTCCTCCTCTTCTTCTCAGTTATTGATTTCTTATCAGAAATCCCTTAAGCCGGTTTCTTCCCCCTGTTTAGCCCATTGGGGTAAATGGATCATGTCCTTGGCTGGGATTGATATTTCTTCCTTTGGTGCCCCTTCAGCCAGAGGAGCTATGGCTTCTCATGCCTTCTGGGCCAGTGCAGGTTTGCATGACATCCTCAAATCTGCAGATTGGTCAAACATTAATACATTCAAAACCTTTTATTGTAAACCTATTACTCATGTATCTGATTCTGTTGTTGCATTGCTTTGAAAAAGCATAATATGAGACCCCGGTCTTGTATTAAAATTCAGATTGTTCATCTACTCCCATGAGACTTTGCCTTGTTCGATGTTCTTATGCCTGGTGTATTTTTTGACTGTTTTTATTTCTTTTACTACAGTGTTATTCTTTGTTTCCTTTCCTCACTTGGACTAACTCGCTTCAAGAAAAGTGGATTTGCTATTTTCAGTCAGTATAATTATTTGGCTAACTCGATGTCCTATTGGAGTTTCTATTGTGAGGTCATCTTTGTAGTTTTCTCTTAGATGTTTATGAGTATTGTTTATTTTTTGATTGGCTGCTATTAATAAACAGCAAGAAAAAAACTGCATAATACTCGCCTCTGTGTCTTTAATACAAACTAGCCTTTCTAACACCAAGGTTATTAAAATCGAAATTTTTGATTATATAGAACTGTGGTCTTTTCTTTCATAATGATGCTGTTTTAGTCTGTTGCACAACATTGTATTTTTTCTGTGTCTTTTATGGCCTGTTTGGCCGAATAAAGTATTACTGATGATGACTGAATATCCAATTGTTTGGATTCTGTTGCTTTATGTTCCATAGATCCAGTTTGATCATTATTTGTTGTTGTTTATTGTTATTGTCAGTTGTTTCAGACAGACAAGACTTAGCACCCTTTGGCAAGAATTGAATCCTTAGATGAATCAGGTTTTGACCCTCAAGTGGGCTATCTGTAATGTGTAGGATCACTTTCTGAATGCTCTTTCTTACATACTATTATGTGGTTCAAATGTATATACTTTATAGTGTGGTGCTAGATGCTAGATGCTACATATTGATATGGCTGTGTCCTGCAACATTAAAGCACTGCCTACACAGCTATAGTCCATAATCTCTGAGTGTTGCAGTAATTGCACACCCACAGTTTGCCATAGCATAGAGTGCAGTGTTTAGCAGGTTGCAGAGTATCAGAGCATCAATAGGGGGCTAATATGCTAACTGTGAAGCTTTTACCAGACTCCGAGGTGCACATTTGGGCTATTTACCTCTAAGATTTGACCCGCTTTTTATGCGATAAAAATGTTGCGGACAATGCCCAGCTGGATGTGCATTTTGCATTGGAGAAGTAATACAGATTAGGGCATAGACTGGAGTTTGCTTCTAAATCTGGATTCATGCTACACTTGGAATGAGGAGTTTAGTCCTTCAGCTGCGGTGCTGCACAAAGGAAGTCTTGCCATTCATTCATTCGTTCATTCATGCATCCAATGAAGATGGGGAGACCTGACACACAATACACCTCTCCTCCTTGGCTAAATTTGAATGTTTTAAAAACTACACATTAAGTTGCCGTTGAAAACTATGCGCCCCTCGACGTAGAGAAAGCATTTCTAAGTAGGAGAGCACACCTTTTATAAAGGATTAAGGGGCATATTATCAAGACAGGCGATAAAATTATCGCCGCTTTGGCGGCAGAATACTGCCGCTAAAATGGCGATAATGGGCTTGATAATATGCTCTATGGAATTCCAATTGAAGCTCAGGTTAGATGCCCTTCACATCTAACACGGGCTTCAATTGGAATTCCATAGAGCATATTATCAAGACCATTATCGCCGTTTAAGCAACAGTTTTCTGCCGCTGAAGCGGCGAAAATTTTATCGCCTGTTTTGATAATATGCCCCTTAAAATGGGTAGATCAAGACAATAAAGAATGACATTAAAAACCAGCGAAGATCATTAATTTCAGAGCAAAACCAATCACAGCATAGAAGGAAATGCTAGGCAGAGAGGTGGGAGGGAGAGACATAGAAGGAGGGCAGGCAGCAGTGCATACACAGAGACGTGCTTACCTTCTAGAAATCTCTTCTCAAAGCGGATTTATGTGGTGATGAGGAAAATCTAAGCTGCAGAATCACTCGATATGCGGCTATTACTAACTGCCTTTTACAAACTTCAATGCAGTCTTGTGAGGGCACGGTACAGCTTGAGCTAGAGGAGGACAGGGGGAGTGCCAGAAAAAATAGACATGCAGTCACCAAACACGCTTGATCACAAAGAAAGATGTAGGGCCATAAAAGGAGGAGAAAAAGTTTAAATGGTGTAATTGGTCCAAGCTCCACTGATAAGAATACACACAAAGATAAAGACGAACGCAATAGGAAATAGCATGCTGCAACCAACCTAAAAAAGAAAAACAGATTGAAAAGCAAACAAACAAATGGAAAGTAAGGGCAGGATGTAAGTCCTTTTTAAGATTTTTTTAATGCACAAGACTTAGCAAACTCAGAGCAAGCGCTGTGCAGGCAAAACCTAAAACAGGTAAAAGGGGTAGGGAAGGAGATGGACCAATGGAGCTGCATACTCACTACAGGAAACTCACCTGGGAGTTTTTTGCGGCGAGTTGTCCTAGAACCAAAGCGATCTCATACATGTACACATGGTGTAAACTTTATCCAACAAAAGGTTGCAGTTAACCAAGAATGTTCATCTTTGTCACACAAAGCATACCAGAACTGTGATAATAAGGAAACAACCAGGCTGATTTTGACACAAAGCCATTCAGACAGAGAATTGAGAGAAATTGAATATTTACAGTAAAAATGCCAAAAGCAATGAATGAGCCGAACACTGGATTTGCTCTCTGCAAAGCCCGCATACACATTCTGACACGAAAAAGAAACTATGTGAAAGAAAACTATACAATTTAAACTGGTGATCAATTCTGACATTTCTGCTGTGATGTACACACTAGCTGATGAGTCCAGTGTTTAAAATAGCAAGAAATATGTGGCACAGTCAAAGACAATCCAGTCCCACTGGGCTACATTACCTGCTTGAGGCTCTCCTCAGTCAACGCATGGATCAATGATGGAAAGGGACTACTTTGGTTAGATACCCATCCGCGATCTGCCTGGGCTGGTTCCAAAACGTGAGGGAGAGCAAAACCAATAAGCCAAGGCCTGATGGAGTTCGTCCAAACCAACGGTTGAAGAGGGTTGACACAAATTCAGTTGCTGTAAGCATATGTGCATGTTGTGAGTTGTGTAGCGGTGAAAATTGTTGCTTCGACAGAGAGCTAAAGCTGTCTCTTGTCAGACCCATAAACGTGTCTTCATACGTATTGTAAATGCCGGCGCCCTAGTGCCGTCGGGGCACCGGTCACCCCTCCCCACCCCCTCCCTAGGGGAGGGGGCGGTGACGCCGACTGGTGTCCCCCTCTCCTCGTGCGGGCCAGATGTGACGTCCAAGCGCGTCACTTCCGGGCCCCTGTTGGGAAGGGGAGGCTATTTAGCCTTCCCCCACCCTCCTGGCGACCTCTTTGTCGCCCACCACGCCACATCTCTCCCTACCGCTTACCCGGCGCAGGGGTCGGGTGGGGGGGTTTCAGAGCGTTGTAATGTTTCCTTTTTCGTTGCAGGCGGAGTTACAGGGCGATCTGGAAGCAGGCCGGTACAAAGGGTACCTCTGCGCGGCACCATAGGGGGTGCCTGAGCCAAAACCGAGGAGCCTCAGGGGAGGGTCCCGGAAGTCGTGTCGGCGCCCCACTAGTCCTGCGGGCAGTTGTGGGCCTGAACAACCGGGGGTTTGCTATGCGACGCTCTGCCCCGAGAGGGGGGGCATGAGTAGAAGTACCAACGGCACGTGATCTTAGAAAGAATCACCTGGATGGCAGCAACGGCGGGGTTCGCTCCCGCGCTGCCCGGCTCATCAGGCGGGCAGGCGGCCCAGTTGGTTGCCTGCCCTTGGATCGCCCGTAAGATAACCCACCCATTACATATTGGATTATGTAATAAACCTGCAGCAATTTTACCCAACTCAACAGTCTGTGTGTGTGTTATTTGGGTATGAATTTTGGGGGTTGGGGGACAGAGGGGTGCCCCTGGCGGTACTATGCACATTCGGAAAATATAATGGTTTGAACTGTTTTGGACATCGTAGAGTAGTAGTGTTCGAATGCCTTATTCAATTTGGACAATACAAACACACTGTCATTTTAAAATCATTTTATCAAATGCTATGCTCAAAGAAGAAATGCACAGTTAGAGAAATTGATACTTACTCGCATGTAGATATGTGGTTTCATTACATGTGCACTCCGCAATCCCTGCATTGTCAGTGCAAACCTCATCATTCGCACACGCAGGTTCACAATTCAGCTCCTCTGGAATAAAAGAAAACAATAGATGTCAAGCTTAAGTACACTATGAGATTATTAGGGAACAATAATGCCAACGTGGCCAAGACAACACCAAAACAGCTTTTAAGTGGTGTTTGCGCATCTCTCGACCCTCGCGCGTGTTATACACATTTTTAAGGAATTCTGTTTTAGTCTTTGCATCAACACGTGGCTTGAAAACACAACCTCGCGTTTGTATAATTAAATGCTATCATCGCACTTTACGGCCTTTTAATCAACTAACCATTAAGCAACACATTAAGAAGCATCAACAAATAATCCTAAAATAGTCTTAAATTACTTCCAGCCTTTCTCATATCTACTTGCACTGATACACCAATTGGAATGGCACTTCCATAAAGCAGCGCTTTTGTGTATTGAGTGTGAACATTTGTTGGGATTGTAAAGTTTTATTTCGCCACTGGTGGTCGCTGATGAATTTAGCAGGATTTACAAGTTATAGAGCCTGAAATTGGACGTCAATTCTTCGTGCTTGCACAAAGAAATATCTAGCTGGGAGATGCCACATGCTTTTGGAGGTGGTTGTGCTTGAAAACTTCCACAATGAAGCACACAATGTCCAACAGGAAACATTAGACACAGTATTGCCTATAAATCAGACGCAGCTCTGAGGGCCCCTATAATTTGACCTCACCAAACACAAAGCACGTCCCCAATTGAAAAAAAAAAGTTTTACTACAAAACAACACACTAAAATATCAACCCAACACCGCTTAGTTAGATATAAACTTTCGACTCTAATAGGATTCTATAGTTTAATTGACTCACAAATATACTTCAAGCCAGACCCAAACACAAACCATTTTTCCTCAAATGGCATGTACTCAAATAGGTCTAGTCTGCGAGCTCCAATTACCAAACACAAGTAGCCACTATAATCCCTGTATAAACAAGTGCCTGCTTGATAATTGGCGACTTGTGACATAAAGACGTCAGAACTTGACTATCATAAGTTATGACAGCCGAGTTCTGACATCACAATGCCTGCTGCCAGAACCAGCAGCTGAGGTGAAAGGCAGACAGGTCACGGAGCAGCTGTTTAAGGCAACGAAAATGAAATGTTTATTTCAACAGCTCTATTTTCTTGCTTTATGTGACTTGCCGAAAGAACTTGGGGGCATATTAGCAAGCCTCAGCGATAATCATCGCTGAACGCGCTTAGCGCGTTTTGTACTAATGCCGGCTATCGCAGGAAATTATCGCCAGGCTAGCGCTGTATCAACAACGCTTAGCGCTTTGGCGATAATATTTCCAGAGATAGCTGGCGATATTGGGCGACATCGCTGGAAAACCAGCGATAATCCAGCAGACTTGGAGATGAGCTTGCTGATAGGGCCCTGTTGCATCAACCCTAGAATCCACCTCCAATAGTACATATAGTGTAGTCAAGAAAATACCAGATGTTAGGATCCAGCGTTAAGGGGCATTAGCGCAATTATTATCGGCGCTTCGCGGCTCTGGGGCATCCTTGTAAATATCGTGATGCTGTGTCAGCGATGTTTTACATGGATTCTATGTGAGGAACGCCTACTTTGCATCTAATTAGCGATGCAAGGCGAGGCATTCGGAAAAAGGCAGCTAACATGCGCTAATGCATGTTAGCGCCTCCTTACTGATTGTGCGATGATAGAATCGCCGCTTTTTCGGGGCTATGTGCCGAAGAAGCGGTGATATGTGTCTTGATGATATGCCCCTTGATTATTTCTTGCCTTCCTTAGATAATTATGGGAAACTACCTTTACAACGCGTTCATTACACCGCGATACCTTTACAATGCGGTCGTTATGATGACCGCGTTGTTAGTACAAGATGCATTTACATCGCAAGTCTTTACAACAACTTCCACTAGGAGGGCACTGAGGTATTGGAAATGAATTCCAACACCTTACCTACTGTTGCGTAAACTGGAGTAGGATTAGTAAATAATACTGTTCCTAAGTCCAGCGCGCCCCCTAGTGGAAGTTGTTGTAAAGACTTGCAATGTAAATGCATTGCATACTAACAATGCAATCGTTGTAACGACCGCGTTGTAATAGCACGCAATTTAATACATCGCTTAGTAAAGTGCTATATTTATAATTATAGAAAAGTTAGAATCTTTCTGTGTGTTTCTACACATTCTAAACTCCTGCAGTTCTTTTTGAAAAAAGACTTGAATTGTTTCAAATATCTTTTTGCAACAAATATTTAACAGGGTTTTGATACGTTTAATCTTGCACTAGAAGTTCTATTTTTATTGTTCTTGTTTGTAAATATGCTGTTCCTTTAATAGGAAAGAGCTACGCACCAAGGTTTTGAGTGGTTTGAGGGAAAGGTGATGGTGTGACTATGTATTTTAAGTACCCCCTGCAGCATGTGATAAGAATATTGTGTAATTCCCCTCAGAATTCCTATAAGGAACTCAGCATTCGGTCTTGCTCTTCTATATAGTTATGGAATTCCTCTGTGATTGCAATATACTTTTAATGTACAGCATGGGAGTACTTTATCCCTTAAATAATACACTTGTGAACAAACATACAATTGAAAGTGGTAAATTAACCACATCCATACCACTGATTTCTCAACTCAACCACAAAGAAACCAGACTCCTGTGGGTTGGGCAACACTTTCAACCTTAGAATGTTTTCATAAAACATGAATAACTGTGAATAAAGGGCTGCAACATTGGACCACATTTTCCTGAATGAGAAAAACGTGTTCAAGACAATAGGGACACAATCATAGTAGTAGTACGTACTTTGTTTCTCCCCCCGAAAAAATCCCAAAGTTCCCAAATGTCTCTAAGTGAGAGTTTTGAATAAACTAAGTTTCCAAAGACTTCCTCTTCCAGGGAGAGGTTGGTCATGACTCAATTAAGCAGCCTTGTTGGTTGAAGCTTGATCCTAGATCTTTAGCCGGAATTCAGAATTGAGAACATGAACATTTGCCTCCTATTGTCAGGATCAAGGGCCTTTTGATAGGGGACTTAATATTTGCCCAGAGTGAGGGGCTTGGGAGGAAGGAGTGGAAGGAGAAAAGAAAACTTTAACAGGGAGGTCACTGAGCGCTGCTTGCTGAAAATACAAGAGCAGCTTTCTCAAAACACGCAGATTGTATATTTCAGAAAAGAGCTGGGCTTGGGCTGAAGCAAATGGGTTCTCTTCCAACTCTATAGCATGCTGGTTCTCTGGGCAAACTAATTGAAGCAATGTAAATCTCCTTCTCCAACAGGGTTTCATGCATTTTGTTTGCCTTTTTGTGTTTTTTTTTAGACTGAAATATTATTCTCTCCTAAAGGTGACAGTTAAAATGGCCGAATGTAAATGTCTAGGAGGGTGTGGGGCTGTCCCTTGAGGTAGACAATAAATAGTAATGGTCTTTGAGACATAATAAACAAGCATTGGCATAGCCAATAGGTCTCGCCTTTGGGACCTTATAAGTATTTAGTTATGCAGCGCAATATCCTTACTGAAACAACATCAACTGTTGCATGGCTAAACACTTATAAGGTCCCAAAGGCGAGACCTATTAGCTATTTATTTAGGCTATCTGCATGTATATAGGATAGATGGATAGATAGATTGTGACTGTCGCAGGGCTTGTAATTACATAAACAATTTTATTATCAGTTTACTGATCTCATTTTTGCAAGGGCCTGCGTCGTCAATAGCTCAGAAAAGGTAAATTGCCAACATTTAAGAACGCTGCATAGAGCCCTTGTAGCAGAAAAAAAGAGGGGTACATTTTCCACTCTATCTGTACTGTAGAAAGAGATATATAAAAAGCATGCACCCCACATGTAGTGTCTACAGTTATTACAGCAGAAAAAACACATTGCTAGGATGAACGACACAATCAGCCACACATTACAAGAGCACTAAGTAAGAAGGTGTAACCAAACCAATCCATGTTTACGTTTTATGTTCTCTCAGCTCAACACAAAAACCTAAAGGGTCTGGAGCATTAACAACAAATGTTTTCTTCACACGCAGATCTGACCTCGCACGCCAGGCTTTTATTGCATTTGCTGTGACTCACTGCTTTCCTATTTTTTCGTCATAAAATGCCAAATCCACAAACCCAGAAATATAAATAGCCGCTGCCTTGGAGACAAGAGGGTATTCTCGTTTTTCGCGGTACTGACCCCAGCGTAGTATTTTGATTAGTGCGACGTTAAGTCCTTGCACGGGAATGCTATTCGACTGCTTGGAAATATTTCTGCGGTTTGTTTTGGTTCTTGCTGGCGGCACCTCGGCCAAAAATGAAAGATAAAGAAAGAGACTGCGGCATGGAGCACGAGGCAGAGGCGGGCTGTAGAGGGGAGAAAGCGTGCGGGGGAGGGAGGTAGGCAGTCAAAGAGAGAGAGAGAGAGACCGGCAGCAGACTCAGAGGAGAGAGAGCACACGGGAGGGGTAGAGGAGAGAGAGCACACAGGAGGGGTAGAGGAGGGAGAGAGAGAGAGACAGTCAAAGAGAGAGAGAGAGAGACAGTCAAAGAGAGGGAGAGAGGCAGTCACAGAGAGAGGCAAGCCAGGCAGTGGTTAGTGAGAGAGGCAGAGACAGGAAGAGGAGTGAGATAAAAGCATAAAGAGAGAGAGAGAGAGAGAGAGAGAGAGAGGAGCGAGGCCAAGTAGAAAAGACAGGCAGACAGAAAGTCAACGGAAGAGAAAGAGAGACAGGCAGTCAAAGAAAGAAAACGAGAGACATTCAGCGGAAGAAAAAAATGAAACGGGCAGAGAGAGCAAGTCAAAAAGAGAGGGCGGGGCAGAGATAGACCGTGGAAGAGTGAGACTGGCAAGGTAGAAAAGAGAGACAGCGGAACAGAAAGACAGGCAGTCAGAGAGAATCTGGGGCAGACAGTGGAAGAAAGAGGGGCAGAGACAGTCAGGGGAAAAGAAAGGGAAGCAGCAGAGGCAGATAACGGATCAGAGAGGGAGGGAAATACAGGGGAAATGATAGAGTGGCGGTGACAGAAACAGTGCAATGCACAGAGACAGGGAGACTGATACACAGAGCGAGGCAGAGGCGGACTGTGGAGAGATAGACAAGGAGACACAATGGAAAAGATAGACACATTCAGGGGGAAAGAGAGGGGAGCAGACTGAAGCACAGAGAGGCAGATAGCGACAGCTGAAAAAGAGAGAGACAGGCTCACTGGAAAAGATAGAGAAGCAGAGGCACAGAGAGAGACCGCGATAGACAGTGGAAAAGAGGGAACGAGAGAGAAAGATATATTAGAGGAGAAAGAGCGGCGAAAGAGAGACAGAGGAGGAGAGACAGGAACAGTGGAAGATAGAGAGACAGAGACAGAGGGAGGACTAGACAGACGGGCGGTGCAGGAGGATGAAAGCAGAGATAAGAAGCAGGCACTTTAAGAGAAACAGAAAAGGCAAGACAAAAAAAGAAGACAGAGCAGAAATACGCGAGAAACAGAGCGGGGACAGGCGGAATCACATAAATGACACAAAAGATTAAGAGAAAAAAATGTCCAAGAAAGAAAGAGTTAACGAGCAGAGAATAAATGTGGAATATATGGGAGAAGGCAAGTAAGAGCCAGCGCTCAGAAATCTGCAGTGCGAATTGTACGGTCACTGCCTGGAGACGTTCACACCACAAGTTAAATGAAAAATTTCCTAACTAAACAAGCATTGGCCGCGCGCGCCTCGTGCTCAAAGTAAAAAAAAAAAAACAAGGGGGTTGAGGAGCATAATTCACGCTCTGGAAGGCTTAATTAGCAAGGATTCACACGCTGCCATAAAGCTTACGAGGAGGGAGGGGGTATGTGCGCGTGCGTCATCATGATCGCTCTGAAAGCGAAAGTGATCGCGATGACGCACGAGTTTTCAAAGTGCTGCTGGCGGCCAGCTGTGCGCGTGCACGATCGCGTGAACGCAAGCGTTAGGCTAGCCAGCAGCACTTTGAAAAGCCCACATACAAAATGTCTCTTCGAGCCTTTGGCTCAGCGAGACCTAAAAGTATATAGCTCGCATTCAGGAAAGGATGGCAGGGTAACTTTGATCAGTCTTTTTCTTTCAGAGCAGATGCATGCAGTGCTTAAACGGTAAAAAAAATAAGTGCATGGGCGCAAAGTTTCCTTTAGAAGCCTGTTGCCAATGATATCAAAGATTGGAGTGCCAAATTTCAAGGCTGCGCAGTCTTAATTCCACCTCGAGCCTCAATAATCTGCCAACAGGTTCTCACTGGCTCTTTATCTATGAAATTATAAGTGTTTTTTCATCCCCGCTTTTTCCAATTGTCACTGTTTGTACGTCTTCCTATTCTACTTTCACTCCCTCTTTTGTGTTTTGCTCTCTCTTTTTCTGGGTCAAAGTTTGTTAAGTTAAAATAAGTGCTGATCCCCAAAAATGAGTGCTGGTGGATCCTACCTGCAATCACAGCCTCAAGTTAAGCACTAGATGCTTGTCTCACCTTCGCTTGTACAGTTTGCCAGGCAGGGGAGAGTTTTCGCCCATGACTCAATTAGGGCTCACCTTACTGAAGATCATCCACCTGTGGAACAAGCATTGGCAAGCCAATAGGTCTCCCTTATGCAAGCACTGTTAGCTTTGCCAATGTGTTTTAGCCATGTGCGTATCTGCTATTCAGCATTGCTAAAAGTTAGTGGAGTAGAGTGGAGTAGAGCAGAGTGGCGTAGAGCAGAGGGGCACAGAGCAGAGCAGCGTAGACCAGAGTATAGTATAGTGGAGTAGACTGGAGTGCCGTCGAGTGGTGTAGAGTGTTGTGGAGTATTGTGGAGGGAGGAGAGTGGAATGGAGCAGAGTAGATTGGAAGGGCATTGAGTGGAGTAGAGTGTCTTGGAGCAGAGTGTCTTGGAGTGGAGTGTAACATAGTGGAGTGGCACAGAGTGTCATAGAGTGGAGTAAAATAGAGGGAGATGAGTAGAATGGGGTGTTGTGGCATAGAGTGGAGTATACTGATGTAGAGTGGAGTGGCACAGAGTGGGGAAGAGTGGAATGTCATAGAATGTATTGGCATAGAGTGTCGTGGAGTGCCCTGCAGGGACTAAGAGTCATAGAGCTTACATTATTTTTGAGCTATTAGGATTTTAGAAAGGTGTTGGTCGAGGTGAGATGGGTTAAATCATAGATATATTGAGATAGCTGGAAAGGTGTTTTCTATTTGTGTATAACTTTAGTGCCATTTGAAAATTGTACACCAAATTTTGGCAGATGCTTAATATATTGTTATCATTTGTGCAGGTTGTCTGCCTGCGGCAGACTGATGCGCCTGCCAGGCCAAAGTTCAAGGCAACGATTGAGCTATGCTGTTCATGGCCATATCATGTGTGCTCCACCAAATGAGTCTATGGCAGGTGAGTGAAGAGCTTCATAAAAACACATCAATTCAATAAAACACAATTAATTTTAAGACATGGTTCAGGGAACCCAAAAATGAAAAAGTGGTGACATTTCTCAATTATGGTTACTGCTGTAATACATCATTTGCACAACAGCCACACATTCCACAACTCGTACACCAAATGCAAGCATGTCACTTTTTAATCTCTAGTACCAGACAGGACCTGTCACTAGTAATGAGAAAGAAGCCTACTGGCCACACTCTCCAATTTTCCACTAAAGGTCCAACACTGGGCCATTTGCTGACATGCTGAGCATATTGTGTATTCATAAGGAGTAACAGATGACTTTCAATATGGGTCTGCATAGCATGCAGCTGTGGGGTGTGAGAACAGTAAGATTCACTGGTAAAGTATGGAACAAGATGGAGCCTAGCTAACATTCTCTGAGAGGAGCAAAGTGTACTGCTGACATTCTTAAAACTTTTTGGAAGCTCAGAAAGAGTAAGGTGTGGGAGGATGGACAGAAGGCTCCCTATAGACATGTTGTAGTGGCTGTCCTTTCTGCAGTGTCCTGCCTGACATCCTTCTTGACCACTGGATTCCATTAGAAGAGATGGAGGGTTCAGGGAGTATAAGAAAGCAGCTTCCTTTATAGTACGGGCAGCACCTCCGCAATAGAGGAGGAGTGTCTCCCCACTTGCTCAGAGCCAGCACCTGAAAAATAAAACACTTTCATTTAATTGTTTTATTTTTCAGTTGCTGCCCGAGCCAGTGTGTAGTAGAGATGCGTGGGGCCATGGCCTGGGGAAGGGGTAGGAGGTTCTAAGTGCACATGTGTGATTGGCCAGCCATCTCAGGCGGCCAAACACACTTGCACACTTAGGTTTTTCCAACCCAGCTGCATTGAACAGCCGGGCTAGAGAAACCCCACAGACTACATGACCTGAGTGGAGTGTCTTTTCAGCACGCTCAGACCAATCCCTGCGCTGCTCATAGAATGAGAGCAGCGCAGGGACTGTACAGGGAGTCTGTGACGTAGTCCCAGTGTCTGCTGGGACAGGAAGACCGAGATCCGACGCGGCCGGCAGCTGAAGGTAAGTTTGCCATTTTAAAACTCCCCCCTCCCGAGTTCCCCTCGCACCTCCTCCCCTGCACAACAACTTTCGTTGTGGCGGCCGCCACTGCTTTACAATAGTGCAGGCTGATACTGGCATGTCAGGGCATGCGTTTTTTCTCTTCTATCGGTAATATTCCAAAACGCTGATGGCAGTCAGGTGTGAGTACTTAATTAATTTTGTGTTTTTGTTTAGGTTTTCTGCCTGTACACACCCTCATCATCGCCTGCTGCACACAGACAACAGATTCAAACTGATTTCAGAGCAGTGGCACTAGAACCAACGTTCCCTGTCTGGAAAAGACTGTAAGAGAGAGCTTGAAACCTCCTTAAATGACTCCTGGACTTTCTAACTGACTGAAGCGGTCACACTACACAGAGTAAACCCAAAATAGTCAGTGCCAGAGACACACAGAGCCTTATTCACAGATTAAGGTAAAGACATGCATATGTTTTTATCTTTTCTGCACATAAAAAGATAAGACAGACCTATCTTTTTATGTGCTGAGTTCTCCTTCCCAACTTCGGAGTCTCCACAGTCGTAAATTTACTATTAAATCAGAAAGGAGCATCTGCCCTCTTTATTACATAAATGACTAGTTCATTTTTTTCTGTGTATTGTTGGACTGGCACTTTGGCAGCACAAAGGAAAACTGTTAGAGTGGTATACAACTGGACTTTATGGCTGGTTGTACTTCAGTGCATCTTGTTTTATGTGGTCATTTTATAAGGAACCCTGTGTCGTGGTCCCAATGCTTCTTCTCCTCAGGATCACGTTGATCCTATGTGTGGGCCCCCCGCCCATCCGTCCCCTGTCCGGTGCACGTGAAATACCCTCGGACGAGGAGACAGGTGGGCGAGGGAAGGTCGGGAAGGGACAGCAGGGGAGAGACCTGGAAGAAACAAGAAGACGGGTTAAGCCACAGGCTCCTCTCTACCTCCCCCACACCCCCAACTCGTTCTTCCCCCTACCTGGGGTTTCTGTCTTCCCTATGACAGCTCTCTGTGAGTCCCTCTCCGTTACTTCACGGACGGGACGAAGAGAGAGAGAAGGTCTCGCTCGCGCTCCTCGTTCCTTCATGGGGAGGCGCAGGGAAAGGCTTGAGACAGCCTGCGGACTCAGGCGCTGCCACTCACGCCCAGGAACTCCGGGGGCGGAGGGGCGCAGGAGCCGCTGCTGCTTGAGGTTAGCGTCGAAAGTGTCGGGGGCGCTGCCACTCACGCCTGGGAATCCGGGAGGCGGAGGAGCGCCTGAAGGTCAGTGGGAGAGGGTGGCGCTGCCACTCACGCCCCGAGGTCCAGGGGCGGAGGAGCGCCGGGATGTCCGCAGAAGTAGGTGGCGCTGCCACTCACGCCCGGGAAATCCAGGGGCGGAGGAGCGCCGGGAAGTCTGGAGGAGCAGATAGCGCCTAAGGATCTGCAGAGGCGCGCCGGGAAAAACCGCAGCCTGCTTACCTCCTCGGGGTCGTCAAGAGATCTGTTGTCGAGATATCCACGTCGGGTCACCGGCTGGATGGAAGACAGGGATTTGCGGGACGATGCGGGGGTTTGGTCGTAGCCGTTAGGATTCACTAGTTCGAACGGGAATCATTGGCCCCCCCTACCAGGCTGCCGCGCCTCTTATACTTGACTGGGGTGCGATGACGTTTCTTCCAGCGGGTGGCCGCGGGGGCCGCTGGGATTTGGAGTCCTTATCCTCGGAGCAGCGCCGTCGGCCCCCGGATCATGACAGCACACCCCTCTTCACCCCGGCCACCGGACCGCCGGAGCCCCCGGGCTTGGAGGGCGAACGGCGGTGGAAGGCCGCCACCAGTCGGGCCGCGTGTACCGCTGTCGCCGGCTCCCATGAGTTCTCCTCGGGGCCGTAACCCTTCCAGGTCAAAAGGTACCAGAGCTTGCCCCTCACCAGTTTGGAATCCAGAACACGGCGAACGACGTACTCCTGCTCGTGGTGTACCCAAACAGGCGCAGGGGGCTTCTTCACCGGGCACAGAGAGGGTTTCAGCAACGACACGTGGAACACTGGATGGATGCGCAGATGCGGGGGCAACCGCAGTAGCACCGCCACCGGGTTCACATGTTGCACCACCGGGTATGGTCCAATGTACTTCGGGTGAAAAACACTGGGATAGCGGAAGCGAATGTTTTTTGTGGACAACCATACCTTCTCTCCCTTGCGATACACCGGTGCGGGTCTCCGCCGTTTGTCGGCTTGGGCTTTATAGCGAGTCTTCGCTATCATCAAGCTGGCCCTGGCCTGTTTGAGAGCGGTGTGTATGGTGCTGAGTCTTGTCTGCAAATCAGGAAGGGACACCGCCTCCCTGGGGAGAATGAAGGGAACAAACCGGGGGTGGAACCCGGAAGCAAGAAAGAAGGGAGTGTGGTGTGTTGAGGAATGTTGTGCATTATTATACGCCACCTCGGCCACCCAGAGCAAATCAACCCAAGAGTCCGCCGCTTTAGCGGCGTAGCAACGCAGGTATTGTTTCAGGGTTTGGTTGAGTCGCTCTGTCTGCCCATCCGTCTGGGGGTGGAAGCTCGTGGACAGGGAGGAATGGATGCCGAGCTGTTCACACCACACCCTCCAGAACCGGGCAGTAAACTGCGATCCCCTATCCGAGACGATCCCCACCGGGAGTCCATGAAGTCGCACCACGTGTCTCAACAGGAGGGACGCCAATACCCCTGCCGAGAGGACTTGTTTACAGGCGATGAAGTGGCCCATCTTTGTGAGATAGTCAATGACAACAATGATGGCGGTACATCCCTGGTCCTTCGGCAGCCCCACCACGAAGTCTATGGAAATCCGTTCCCAGGGATTCATCGAGGTAGGAAGCGGCATCAGCAGTCCTTGTTGTCGTTGATGGTCGGGTTTCATCTGGGCACAAACCGCACATCTCTTCACCCATAGCAATACATCAGGTCGGACAGTAGGCCACCAAAACTGTCTCAACACCCTCTCCAGGGTTTTTGTCCCTCCCATGTGCCCCGCGCTGGGTACTTCATGGCACCATGAGAAGACGAGCTTTCGGAGTCGTAATGTGGGGACTAATACCCGGGACCCCCACAAGGGGATACCCTGGAAAAGACGCCATTCCTTGTGGCTTCGTAACCACGATGACCAGGTGAAGGTTTGGATTCCTTTCTTTACCCCCTGCAGAAAGGATTCGGTCTTCAGACTACCTATGACCTGATCCGGAGCGAGAATGGATTGCTCGGGAGACACCGTAGGGAGACATGGAGGATTTTGGCGTGAGAGAGCGTCGGCTTTTCTGTTCAATGCCCCGGGACGATAAGTCACCACGAAATGATACTCAGCAAAAAAGAGCGTCCATCTCTTTTGCCTTGGCGACAGGTGGCGGGCTGACCGTAGGAATTGCAGATTGCGATGGTCCGTGTAGACGGTCACCTGATGACGAGCCCCCATCAACCAATGCCGCCACTCCAAGAAGGCTACGCGTATGGCGAGCAGTTCTTTCTCCGCGATGGTGTAGTTGAGCTCGGCCGGGCTCAGTTTCCTGGACATGAAGGCCACTGGATGGAGCAGCCCTGTATCCTGCTGGCGCTGGGAAAGAACAGCTCCCACTGCTTCGTCTGACGCGTCGGCTTCCACCAGGAACGGTAGCTCCGGTTGGGCATGGCGAAGGACGGGCGCGGAGGTAAACGCTGTCTTGAGCTGCTCGAATGCCGTCTGGGCTTCTGGTGACCACAGGAAGGGCGTTCCCTTGCGGGTTAGCTTGGTTAGCGGGGTTACCGTTTGGGAAAAATGTTGGATAAACCTCCGGTAAAAGTTCGCGAAGCCGAGGAAGCTCTGCACGTCTTTCACTGAGGTCGGTTGTGGCCAATCGGCCACGGCTTTGACCTTCTGGTCGGTCATGATCTGCCCTTCGGGGGTGAGCAGGACGCCAAGGAACTCCACGGTGGTTACGTGGAACTCACATTTTGTGAGTTTGCAGAATAGTCGGTGTCGTTCCAGGGCTCCCAGCACGGATCGTACGTGCTCTTCGTGGTCCTTGGGATCTGACGAAAAGATCAAAATATCGTCGATATAGACCACGACGTATTTGTCCAGATAGTCCCTCAATACTTCGTTGAGGAAGTATTGGAAAGCGGCCGGGGCGTTGCAGAGACCGAACGGCATCACTAAGTACTCGAATAGGCCGAATCGGGTTTTGAACGCTGTTTTCCACTCATCCCCCTCGCGTACCCGAACCAAATGGTACGCCCCTCGAAGGTCCAACTTTGTGTAAATCCGTGCTCCCCGGACTTGTTCCAAGAGGACGGGAATGAGTGGTAGGGGATACTGATTCCTGATGGTTATTGCATTGAGGGAACGGTAGTCGATGCAGCAACGTAACTCCCCGTTGGCCTTCGGAATAAAAAACAGGGGGGACGCCGCCGGAGAGCTGTAGGGGCGTATAAATCCCAGCTTCAAGTACTTGTCTATGTACTCTTTTAGATGACAGGTTTCCGGACCGGTAAGAGCATACACCCGGCTGCACGGAACGCTGGCTCCCGGGACCAGGTCAATGCGGCAATCGAATTCCCGATGGGGTGGTAGTTCTTCGGCTTGCTGCTTATCGAAGACCCCGATATAGGGTGCATAGCAGTCGGGGAGGACCACCTCCTTCTCCGCTGCCGTGGCCACATGGTGCGTGGTTCCGTCGCCCTTCCCCAGAGGTTCCTTCATGAGACGGCAACGGGTTTGACAGAACGGAGAGACGAACGTAACCGTGTTCGTCGCCCAATGTATATGCGGTTCATGCAGCCGTAACCAAGGCAACCCGAGGATGATCCTGCATCGAGGGGCTTGTATTATATTCAGGGTGAGCCACTCTCCGTGTTCTTTCCCTATTGTAACCCACAGGGGCGGAGTGACCTGTCGAATGGGACCGGATTCTAACTCCTTGCCGTCGACAGCATACACCATTTCGGGGACGTCTTTGGAACGGAGGGGGATTTGCAGCCTCTCTGCTTCCTCGATATCCATGAAACATCCTGTGGCCCCGGAGTCGATCATGGCTCTAACCTCCAGCGAGCAGTTGTCAACCGTCACTTGAGCGGCGATAAACACATGGTCGGGTTCCTGGGTGACGTCGGCTTCCAGCGAAGGGATGAACAGACAGCTTGAAGGCGTCCCTCCTCTTTCCTTCAAGCACGGGGGTTTTCCGCCGGTCCCTCAACGAGACTGGCCGTTGTTTGACCCGTTCGGGGCCTACCGGTCTTCGGGCGCACCGGGCACTCGCGCAGGAAATGGCCCTTCTTCCCGCAGTATAGGCAGAGGCCCTGCTTTCGTCGGTGGTCCCGCTCCGAAAGGGTCAGAGAAGCTCTCACCGTCCCTACCTCCATGGGGACGGGCCCGGATGCTGTAGCGTCCGACAAGCGGGGTGGCTCGTATGGTGAGGATGGCTTGTCCTTTCGTTTATGATCGCCTTTTCGTACCCGGAGGCGATATTCGAGCCTGGATGCCAATTCTATCATGGCCGAGCAGGTGAGTGGCTTGGGGTCGATCTGGGCGATCACGTCCTTCAGCTCCTCCGTGAGCCCTCTATAAAAGATCGCTGTCTGCTTCGTCTCTGGCCAATCGGTTTCTGCCACCAAACGGCGAAAGCTGTTGATGTACCCTAGGAAATCGGAGGGGATCTGCCGTAGGTCTAGAAGATCATGGTCGGCTGAAAAGGTGTCGGCTCTACGGTCGAAAGTTCGCTCAAATTCCTGCCGAAAGGAGTCCCAATCGTATAGAAGGGCATCGTCTCGCCTTACTAAGGGGACCGCCCATTGTGCTGCTTCCCCGGTTAAGTAAGAGATTAGAAATGCTACTCGGGCCTGGTTCGTGATAAACAGTTTAGGTTTGCAGTGAAAATGGAGTTGTACTTGGGTGAGGAAGACCTGTACTTTCTGGATATCCCCGTGGAACCTCTCCGGAGGGGCCAAGGGGACGTGAGCTGGCATCTCCACTACTACCTGCGGAGTGGTCACAGGAGATGGCCTCCCTGCGTCGAAGGGATTGCGTTGCAGGCGATCCAAACGGCCGTGCAAGGCGACTGAGTCTGCTCTGGATGCCGTTAGTTCTAGCTGGATCTGGGTCAATAAGGCCATTACATTGTCTAGTGATGCCATGTTTTTGCGTCAACGAGATCAGGAGGAGAAATATTCGTGGGCCAATGATTCTGTCGTGGTCCCAATGCTTCTTCTCCTCAGGATCACGTTGATGCTATGTGTGGGCCCCCCGCCCATCCGTCCCCTGTCCGGTGCACGTGAAATACCCTCGGACGTGGAGACAGGTGGGCGAGGGAAGGTCGGGAAGGGACAGCAGGGGAGAGACCTGGAAGAAACAAGAAGACGGGTTAAGCCACAGGCTCCTCTCTACCTCCCCCACACCCCCAACTCGTTCTTCCCCCTACCTGGGGTTTCTGTCTTCCCTATGACAGCTCTCTGTGAGTCCCTCTCCGTTACTTCACGGACGGGACGAAGAGAGAGAGAAGGTCTCGCTCGCGCTCCTCGTTCCTTCACGGGGAGGCGCAGGGAAAGGCTTGAGACAGCCTGCGGACTCAGGCGCTGCCACTCACGCCCAGGAACTCCGGGGGCGGAGGAGCGCAGGAGCCGCTGCTGCTTGAGGTTAGCGTCGAAAGTGTCGGGGGCGCTGCCACTCACGCCTGGGAATCCGGGAGGCGGAGGAGCGCCGGAAGGTCAGTGGGAGCGGGTGGCGCTGCCACTCACGCCCCGAGGTCCAGGGGCGGAGGAGCGCCGGGAGGTCCGCAGAAGTAGGTGGCGCTGCCACTCACGCCCGGGAAATCCAGGGGCAGAGGAGCTCCGGGAAGTCTGGAGGAGCAGATAGCGCCTAAGGATCTGCAGAGGCGCGCCGGGAAAAACCGCAGCCTGCTTACCTCCTTGGGGTCGTCAAGAGATCTGTTGTCGAGATATCCACGTCGGGTCACCGGCTGGATGGAAGACAGGGATTTGCGGGACGATGCGGGGGTTTGGTCGTAGCCGTTAGGATTCACTAGTTCGAACGGGAATCATTGGCCCCGCCTACCAGGTTGCCGCGCCTCTTATACTTGACCGGGGTGCGATGACGTTTCTTCCGGCGGGTGGCCGCGGGGGCCGCTGGGATTTGGAGTCCTTATCCTCGGAGCAGCGCCAGCGGCCCCTGGATCATGACACCCTGACTTCAATGGAAGTGGCATACTGACCATTTTGAAAACAGAGCTGGACACATGAGAGTATATTTTCCTTTATTTTTTGCAGCTTTTTCTAATGTCACTCAACAACAACCCCTTGTTCAGCCCACTTATGTCCCTGCTGCTTACATTTCCGCCTTCCATCATGTTATTCGTATTTTGCTCTCATTACATTGGGATGCAACGAGTGCCATGCATGGGCACTCTGTAATTGCAGCGTTGTTGTTTCTATACAGTACACAGATAGGGGCAGGACAACAGATTTCTTGCCTTAACCTAGGCCCTACATAAGGAGCTGCCATCACTGCTCCACTGTTGTCACCAGGAAGACATTGTTGTTGACTGAGGGAGGCCCGGGGCTGGGTTGAGAGGATCAGAGTTGTAGGGAAAGCTTTAGCAAAGTTTTTCCTATTGGGATAGCGTGAGTGTCTCACTGTCAAGGATGTGGACAAATGTTGCACTGGTGGCTTGCACACTGCAACTTTGCTGCATGCTTGGCTGACTTTCGCCTGGTGGCGCAGCTGCAAAAATTTAGTTTAGTGTCCCGCTTCCATGACCTTCTTCTCCATGGAGTCGCTCACTACCACATTCCAAAGGTGCCCCTCATATCTCCATAACCAATCTTTCACATGCATTTCATTTGTTTAATAGCGCCATTCATACCAGTGAAGGAGCACTTTACATCACACAAACATTGTACAGAGACAATGAATCATACATGTGTAAATAAGTTTACAGGAAATGTTAGATAAGACAATGAGGATTACAAGGTGTAGAAATCACACCATCCACACTAGTAGGCAAATATACTAACACTGTTTCCTGGAACCCCAGGTTTAAATACATCCAGTTGAATTACCTACGCACGTCATCTCACCCCACACCAACTAAATATGATGATGCATATCACTGTCATTGAATGCCCCAGATGCCACATGGAGGATGCGGACTTTGCCCAATGGCAAGAAGTAGTGGACAGCTTCCTAACTGAGGAGCCATTAGTGAAGTGTGCAAACGGGCAGTGCAAGCAAATGATCTTGCTGGAGCAGGGTTTTCTGTCAAAACCCGAACATCAGCTTATATTTTTGTATGTCATAATTAAAATTACTAATAATTAATTACTAGATATTAATTATGTTGACGTTTCTGATTAATCAACTTTACTAATGAAGAATTACACGTGGGGATGCATTTGTGTTGCTTTATTAATAAGTGAACTAAGTTGGTGAGCAAATTAATTAAATATGTGTGGCTAAAGTGCTATTTGTTATGTGTTTGCGCTTTGAAATAATACGCTTTTTAATGCTTCTTTATGTTGCAGTTGGCTAGATAATTACATACACATAAGGGTATTAGTGGGAATTAACACTGTATAATCATTACGATGTATTAATGTTGTTTTGTGTTTCTTTTGATTAAGATTGTCCATTCTGGCCTAGTCAAAGATGGCCGATATTTACAGCCTGCATTTGAGTAGATGAAATACGAAGAGAGGCCTCGCTGAATATGGTTGAAAATCCTGACCACGGCCTCTGTCTGTATTAAAAGTTTCCGTGAAGACAGCAGCTCCGGGCATGACGCCAGTTGTCACCAGTTATCCTTGGGAGAGAATAAAAGCCACAATGAACTTTGATAAACTTGCGGTGGCTTCACGATTCCGAGGAAGAGCATTCATGGATGTTACATTTTTAGTTTGTGCTTCCTTCTTCCGTGTTTTTATTTTTGAGATATTCGAGAGCGGAGGTTTTTTCTAAATGTTGCGAGTCAACATCCTTTCCTGCTCGCTCTGCTCAACGGACGCTTGGAGCTTGTTTGTAACTTTTAATGTGTTAGTTTTCCTATAAATATTGTTAGACTAGAGAGGGTCTAAGGCCACTTCTTCCCGAACTTATGCGCGAGAGGATCGATGCTGATTGAGAGGACGGCGACTTGGGAGACTTTACTGAGAGACCTGTCCTGACCCAAATCACGACATTTAGCTAGAATAGGTAACTATGAAAATAATGATTTTGCTATTGATTGACTTTCATTTGAACTAATTTAGATAAAATAACCTTTTGTTTGAATCACAGTGTCGGGTGATTATTTCTTTGTCATTTATTGGGTTTCCAAATGTGTTCATATGGTTTAAATCATGACTCAAGACTGATCAATTAGGTCGCATTGACCTCAGTTTAGATGCAGATTGTTTAGGAATTCTCTCGTATATTCGGCGTGGATAGATTAATAGAATGAATGTTAGTGTGATGGGCCCTAGCGTATGATGAGTGTATGTGCGTATGACTGTGGAATTACTCTGTCCGTGGAAGTAGGGAGAATTTATATGCTCCGATCTGCAGCAGTTTCCTGGTAGCAGTATGATGGTTTGATTATTGTCTTGATCTGATAGATTGCTTGTACATAGGCTTTTGGATTTATTGATTTATTGATTGATGTTGATATATGTACTAACACTATATGTTGAAGTCGTCGTATTGAGTTATATGTATTGTGTACGGCTTCTGGAACGTGGGGAGCTGGTGACGGTTCCGTAGTAGGGCAGAGGGAAGTGAGTGCTGCTCTCGGGAAAGACGGGATTGTTGGCCCTGTACGTATGCAGGGAAAAACGTGTGACACTTGAAGTTGCGCGTCGCATTGTCTGGTCTCGGAATCAGTGACATCGTCGTGTGTTACTATTAGAGATATATTTTCAGTATAAAAGGAGTGTGTATGGTAGCGAAGGTTATCTGTGAAACTCTGGTCTTAAGTCCCAGGGATCCGTAAGGTTTGCCGTTAAAGCTTACTGCTGGAGAAGTAATAGGTATTCTCTGAGCTTGTATGAAGGACTGGGCAGAGGTAAGCGCTGCTTGGTTAACGTGTGTTATAATTCTGTAGTGGGACAGACTGTTCGCTGTTCTCGGGAAAGGCAGGATTCTGTGAGGATGTGCTATATTTTCTGGTGTGAAAGTGCGTGAATGTATGAGCATTTAGTTGATTGTGAGACTCTTTGGAGCATTCCTGGAGGAAGCAGTTAATGGATGCATGATAGAAGGGCAGAGTAGAGGGATGTGCTACTGTGTCAACGAAAGTAATAATTCCGTAGTGGAGCAGAGGTAAGCGCTGTTTTAGAGAGAAGCGGGATTCTTGTGAGAAAGTCTTTTCTTTACTATTCTGTGGTTAGCGAAGCAGACAATGGAGATGTTTATATGTTGTAACTAATAGATTTTGCTGTGATTGGGCAGTGGGTTAGAACAGTGCTCGCGCTGTGATTAGTGCGTTGGTGTGAGCCGCGCAGGGATTGGAAGGAGTACAGGGTGACGTAGACGCTCCAGGATTGGTGCGTTGGTGTGAGTCGCGCTGTTATTGGACAAAAGATCGTACAGTTGCGGAAGGGACTAGAGAGTTGTGGTAAAGGCGAAAATGTATTACCAAACGGAGGAAAAGAAGAAAAAATCCTTGTTCGGTAAAATTAAAAGGTGGTTCGACAAGGATAAGAACATAATAACTAGAGAAGGTGAATTGCTACCTCCGACAAGGACTCCTGCATCCTTTATGGTTGCGAAATATGGGTATCATACCTGTATTTGGTTAGACAATTGGGCTAAGTACACTAAAGAAGATGGTGTTTTAGCGTTCCCGGAACATGGTTCATTTAATTTGGCCGTGTTGAGAAATTTACGGGAAAAAATGATGTATCCAGAGCCTAGACCAAGGCCGACACAGTTCGAGGCGCTGGTAGAATGCTAAGATGAAGTGCATGAGCGAGAGAAGCAGAGGAGTGGAGGAAATTATAGGTATATTTTCGGGAGTAAATATGATCGTGAAACTCATCATGATCGAATGAGGAGATGGCGAGACGCTAGTATGTCAGAGGGACTATATCCTATGAGGACTGTTGAAGAGACGGAAGGGAGGAAGGGTACGGAAAAGGTACCTGATACAGGATTGATAAGGTATGGGGCTAATGATTATGAGGATGAAGTCTTGGATGACATGATTTATAAGAGACCACCACCGTATAGACCAGAACCAGAAGAGAGAACACCAGTTGCTACTCCCATAAGAGATACTTTGAGAATTGTTAAAACAGAAATTGTGACACCTGATCTGAAAAGTGGTAGCTCTTTCACGGAAAGGGAGAGAGAGAGAGAGCGAGAGAGAGAGAATCAAATTGGGGATGAGAAAACAAGAGAATTAGCCAGAACGACATCTAAGTTGACTGAGAAAATTAGAGAGCTAACAAAGAATCTAGAAGCTGTTACAGTGCCTGTAACCATTGGTCCGGTTATGCCTATTTTTGATAAGCAAAGAATGGGTGAAAATGGTTTGACAGTTCCCTATGTAGGAAATGGTTTGGTTGGTTCTTGTTCTTTGGAGGAATCAGGAATGAGGACAGAAGAAAATAGTTTGAGACGGTTGAGACATGATACATGTGGTGGAGAGTTAAATGTACAGCGTAATTCAGGATTGAATACTGGTTGTTTAGGAGGATCAATATTGGAACCACAGAGGATGGCAGAACAAGTGGGTGCAGTGAAAAGGTCTACAGAAATAACAGCTGTAGATTTGAATGATTGGTTGAAAGTTCTTCAAAAGAAGGATAAAGATTCACAGGCAATTGATGTAGCCAGGTTGCGCATAGAATTAGAGGAGCTTATTGCAGGAACAATTCCTACAGAAATATTGAAAAATCATCATGATGGAGAGTTGTTGTTCATGTGCAAGAGTATCACCTGGAGGGCTAAGAGTACACATGACAGCTTAAAAGGAATAGCGAGTGAACTAGGAGTTGATATGGATAAGGTGAAAGCTTTGCAGAAGCCTTACAGGGTGGATTTCTCTGATAAGGATATTAAGAATCTAAATGATGTTGGCAGAACAGGGCAGATTAAGGAAATGATTTCCTTATTGCGAAAATGGGGTGATGCGGAAAAGTGGAAGGATAGATGGTATAAGAAAAGAGAAGATTCAGTGGACAGGACTTACTCAGTATTTCCTATGAGAGAAAAAGAAAAAACAGTGGATGCTTATTCTATGAGAGAGATTCCTGGAGGAGGATATGTACATGTCCCATGGACTAGACAGGATATTTTGTCATTTACGAATGATTTCCCTCGACTGAGAGAAAAGCCCGTCGAGTGGTATAGACAGGTAGACAGGTTTGTGAAATTGTCAAAAGTACTGTGGATTTACCTGAATAGTCTGTTTGATATAATTGTTCCAGCAGACTTGTGGGTAGAGTGTAAAATAGTTGTAGATTGGCCTGCTAAGGAATACTCAAGAGATCTGAAAACCGGAGCTCCAGACCCGGAGGTAATGAAGAAGTACGAGCAGGTTATTGTGTTTCTGAAGAATAAGGTACCCCCCAAAGAGACAGATTGGGTTAAGATAGATCGGACACATCAGGAAGCAAAAGAATCAGTTCATGCTTTTTATGAAAGGCTGATACTGGCTTTTAAACAGTTCAGTGGAGATGAACATTTGGGTGGTAAAGATTTGAGTCATTTTGTATACAGGTTTGTATATGGCTTAAGACCTGAAATCAGTGAAAGGATTCGTGAGCACACAGTTGATTGGCAGAGTAAAAAGATAGATGAGATTTTGAGACATGCGAAATACTTCAGTGATGAAATTGAGGCAAAACAAAGAAAGCTGAAGGAGAAAGCAATGTGGGCACAGGTGAAGGTTGCAGAAAGACAAGAAGCACAGCTGGTGGAACAAGCAAATAATCCAGGAAATAGGCCCAGATATGGTACAGGAAAAGGAAAGGGGAATTTAGAGGAGGCCAAAAAGAAGTTCCCATGTCACAACTGTGGACAGTTTGGGCATTGGAGATCCGAGTGTACGAATCCACCATTAGTGAGTAATGAGAATAAATCATTGAATCAACAGGTGCAGAACGAGGGGTGTAATCATCAGCAACAACAGCAGAAGGTTGTCAAACAGCAGAATCAAGAGCCAAAACCGCCCTTGCCGCAGAATAGAGGGTCTCAGAAATATAACCAGGACTCAGGATTCTACAATGATGAGCAGGTAAATAAACCGAGGCGTTCAAACCCGGTACAACAGTACTGGTTAAAGAATGAGGGGAGTGAGTCTGAAGGGGACTATTGACGGTGCCGAAGAGAGGAGGAAGAGTGCCTACTTGGAGCAACTCTAGAAATAGACCAGGCAGGACCATTTGTAGATGGGAAAATAAATGGGGAAAGTGTTACTTTTTTAGTAGACACAGGAGCAACGAGATCAACTGTCAGGTCAGTGGATATAAGAAATCTTCCTCTCTCGGACGAAGCAATCCAAGTGGTTGGTGTAGCTAATACACAGATTAAGACTCGTCTTACCGAACCAGTAAGAGTAAGAATAGGGACATTTTCAGATATGCACAGATTTGTAGTCTGTGACACCAGTCCAGTGAACTTGTTAGGTAGGGACTTATTGTGTAAAATGAATTGCACAATTTTCTGTACTCCGGATGGAATAGCTTTTGAGACACCTTGGGGCATATCAACAACAACCGGCGATAATTATCGCTCAGCGCTCTTAGCGTGAGGATAATTATCGCCAGCTAGCGCGAATTTTTATCGCTGAGATAGCGTGCTATTAGCAACGCTTATCTCAATAGCGATAAAAATCTACACGCTAACAGGCTAACGTGAGATTATCGCTGGAAACCCAGCGATAATCACACGTTACCTTGTTGATAGGGACAGACAAACTTAGCCATGATATCCTCCTTCCATAGGATATCATGGCTAAGTCTGAAAAATACCAGACGTAAAAAAGCAGCGTTAACCGCGGTTAGCGCTGCTTTTTTTGTCTCTAACAGGGTTAGCGATATTCTTGATAATAGGAGAAATGTCGCTTAGCGACATTTCTCCTATTATTTTACTCTGGAACGCCCCCTTTGCATCTCATTAGAGATGCAAGGGGAAGCGTAGAGTAAAAGGGTGCTAACATGCAAATTTGCGTGTTAGCACCCTGTTGTTGATAGGGCGCTAGTTTTATCTCTGCTTTTCTGGCTTTTAAAGCCAAAAAAGCAGAGATAAAGCCCTTGTTGATATGCCCCCAGATGAGGATGTTTTGTACAGGATGACTCTAGATAATAGAGAAAGTGAGATTGTTGGAACATATGCTGTGTTTAATCCAGATGATTTGCCTCAAGAGTTGAGACACACAGTAAAAGCAGCGGTTTGGGATTTTACTGGAGAAGATGTGGGATTAATGAATAATGTAGATCCAGTGAAGATTTCAGTGAAAGAGGGAATCACTTACCCTAATATCCCACAGTACAGGTTGACACCAGAGATAATTGAGGGAATAACCCCTATAATTGACAAGATGATTCAACAGGGTGTTTTGAGAGAGTTACTGAGTAGCCCGTGTAATTCACCGATAATGGGGCTGAAGAAACCTAATGGGAAGTTCAGGATCGTACAAGATTTGAGAAAGATTAACAAAATTGTGGTAGCATGTTGTCCCATTGTGCCAAATCCATCAGTGATTTTGTATCAGATTCCTCATGATGCTGAATGGTACACGGTAATTGATTTGTGTCATGCTTTCTTTTCAATTCCATTGCATCATGACAGCCAGCCGATTTTTGCATTTCGGTTTGGACAGCGTATTTTGGCATGGTGCCGTATCCCACAGGGGTATACAGAGAGTCCATCAATATTCAATCAGTTGTTAAAGAGGTCTTTGGAGAGTTTGATCATGCCTGAAAGCTCAGTACTAGTACAGTATATCGATGACCTACTTGTGGCCTCGAAGACACGTGAAGCTTGTGAAGTAGACACCATAGCTTTACTGAATCATCTGGCAGATGGAGGGTTAAAGGTATCTCCAGCCAAATTGCAATTTTGCAAGAAAGAAGTACATTATCTTGGACACAATATTGAAAAAGGTCTGAGAAAAGTGACCAATGACAGAATCAAAATTATCAGAGGAATGAGAGCCCCAATGACCCAGAGAGAAGTGAGGATGTTTCTAGGGATGATGGGTTATTGTCGTCAGTGGATAAGTAATTTTTCCCTGATAGCAAAGCCACTGATTAAATTGACTAAAAGTGAGGTGAGAGACCAATTGGAACTGAGTGCAGAACAAATGGCAGCATTTGAAGAATTGAAGAGCAGAATGTGTGAAGCTCCTGCTTTGGGAATGCCAGACTATGAGAAGGAATTTGAATTGTACTGCAGTGAGAGAAATGGGTGTGCACTTTCAGTGTTAATCCAGAAACATGGGCGATTGAGGGATGTATGACGTTACAACGCATGCTTTTACACCGCATGCCGTTACAACGCATTTTTTACACCGCAAGATCTGTTACAACGCCAGCCTTTACAACGCATGCTTTTACAACAACGTACACTAGATGGAGTGCTGACATTAGAAATGTATAATTTACTATTCTAACTCCAGTCCACGTTGCAGTAGGGAAGGTGTTTGGATAGTAAAACTACACTATTTCTAATGTTAGCACGCCATCTAGTGCATTTCGTTGTAATAGCATGCGTTGTAATGGCATGCGTTGTAACAGATTTTGCGTTGTAATAGTTTCGTTGTAATGGTAGTGCGGTGTAAAAGTTGCGTTGTAAAGGTTGTTCACCGCGATTGAGAAGGCCAATTGCGTACTTCTCATCAACACTTGACCCAGTAGCTGTGGGTTTGCCAGGTTGCCTGAAAGCAGTAGCTGCTACATGCAGAAGCTTGGAACAGAGTGAGGGTATAATCATGGGATATCCTGTAAGGGTGTTCGTACCTCATGATGTGGCAATTCTTTTGACAAGAAGCAGGACTCAATATATGTCACATAGTCGGCTGACTAAATATGAGAAAATCATTCTGGGAGCATCAAATGTGACTCTTGAGAGATGTGTGAATGTGAATCCAGCAACTTTGTTGCCAGATGCTGAAAATGTGAATGTGGGAGATGATGTTGATCATGACTGTTTGGATGTGCTTGATTACTGCACAAAACCAAGACCAGACATAAGAGATCTGCCACTGCCTGAGAGTGATCATGTGCTGTTTGTGGATGGATCATGTCTGAGAACTGATGATGGTGTGCTGAGTGCAGCATATGCGGTGTGCAAGGTTTCAGAAGTTATGGAAGCTTCGCCTTTGAAAGGAGTTAGATCTGCTCAAGTGGCTGAATTGGTGGCATTGACAAAAGCTTGTAAGATTAGGAAGAATTGGAGAGTGACTGTGATGACTGATAGTCAGTATGGATTTGGAGTGGTTCATGATTTTGGCCAACTTTGGCTGCAGAGAGGTTTCTTGACGTCGAGTGGGACTCCTATAAAGAATGCTGAAGTGATTGGGAAGTTGCTTGAGGCGATACAGCTGCCTAAAGAACTAGCAGTTGTAAAATGTGCTGCTCATGGACAAGGAGATGATTTTGTTACTCTTGGTAATCGCTTTGCGAATGACATAGCACAGTATTGTGCAAAGAACAATCATTCGATTAACCGGGGACGAGAAAGGGAAATGTCTTTTTGTTCTGTGATGTTTACTAATGTCCTGGAAACATGGGATGAGGTGAAACAGTTGCAGGATGAAGCAGGAGATGAGGAAATGAGAGATTGGATCAAGGCAGGTTGTGCCCCAAGAGAGAAAGATCATGTTTGGATCTATAGAGATGGAAGACCAGTTATGCCTAATTCAATGTTGTCAACAATGGCAAGAATGTATCATGGCCAGGGACATCTGGGGAGGGACGCTATGATTAGGCCCTTTAAGCAAACCTGGTACAATGCAAAGTTCAGGCTGATTGCAGAGAGCATCTGTCAAAGATGTTTGATTTGTCAGCAATTCAATACTGGAAAGAAAACAGTGGTGAGCCTAGGAACAATAGGCAGAGAAGGAGGTCCTTTTACCAGAATGCAAATTGATTTCATTGAAATGCCCCAAGTGAATAGATTGAGGTATGTTCTAGTGGTAGTCTGTTTGTTCTCAAGATGGGTGGAAGCATATCCGACTAGGAGAAATGATGGAATAACAGTGGCAAAGTTACTGTTAAGAGAGTTGATTCCTAGGTACGGGTTCCCAGTGACAATTGAGTCAGACAGAGGTGGACACTTCTACAATGAGCTCATGGGTTTGATTTGTGAAGCATTGAGCATACAGCAGAAGCTACATTGTGCATACAGACCAGAGGCTTCTGGTGTTGTTGAACAGATGAATGGCACAATCAAAAATAGAATTGGTAAGATGTGTTTAGCCACTGGAATGAAATGGCCTGATGTCTTGCCTCTAGTGCTAATGACTATTAGGTCTACTCCAGATAGAACTACAGGGTTGAGTCCACATGAAATACTGATGGGACGAGCAATGAGACATGCATTCGGGCCTGTCAACAAATTGATGACAATAACTGATGACATGATTTTGGATTACTGTAAAGGCCTGGCTGACGCAGTTCATTCTGTGTTTCACCAGGTTGGAGGAGACGCCACCACACTTGAAAAGAAGCAAGCCCATGATCTAAGTCCAGGGGACTGGGTGAGAATAAAAGTGCACAGAAGAAGAAATTGCTTGGTTCCAAGGTGGGGAAGGCCAAGACAAGTCATTCTGACTACGACAACTGCTGTAAAGTGTGCTGGTGTGAAAAACTGGGTGCATGCAAGTCATACTCTGAGAGTTCCAAATCCAAAAGAAGGGACTGGTAAAGAGTACTTTGAAGAGTCAGATTCCAGTGATGATGCAGACATTGAACCAGTGAGAAGAAAAAAGAATCCTGAAAGGGGGGAAGGAGAAAGAGTCAGGTGATTCTTTTTTCTTACCAAGGGAGGCTTCGGGAGGAACATTGAGGTCCTCAGGAGAAAGTTCGGATTCTGGAAAAGTGCCTGAAGTTTCAACAAGCGGTGAAAAAGAAACAGGAGGAAGAAGCAATTCCACAGAGACTACACCTGAGTCAGATGAAGAGATTGAGAATCCACTTGAAATTACTCCTGAAGAAGTAGGGTCAGAAGAAGATAGAGAGGGAAAGATTGCGTAAGACCCCCGAGGAGGTGTAGGGAACATTTCTGATAAGCTAGGTGAAGGGACAAGCAGACAGCAAAAAGATTGCGTGTCGGAGACCCGAGGAGGTACAGTGGTAGGGAAATCTCAATCAGTGGAGAAGTCTGTGGAGCAAAAGAAAATCGTTGATGAACAAGAGGCAAATGAAACAGAATCAGATGAGAGTGAGAATGAGAAACCAGAGGGTCGAGTTCTGAGAAAGAGAACTTGGATTGGAGAAAGAAATAATAAAGAAGTGAGACCGAAAAGGAGTGTAAAAGGAGATCTTTGGCCTAACAAGATAAAGAGGCTGAGGTACCGACTGACACGAGCAAATTCATCGAAAGCTGAACAGGTGAACGAGGTGTCCAGTCAGAATCAAGCAAAGGGTGAAAAACAAAAGTAATCAAAAGAACCAGAGGAGATCAAGAGAATCAGAAAGCCTAACCAGAAGTATAGGTCACCGGAATGGACGTATGTGGCACTGTCTGAAGAAGAAGAGGCAGAGAGTCAAGGAAATCCAGAGGGGACCTTACGAGAAGTGGTTGAGGAGGAGAAAACTGTTGGAATCCTGAAAGTTATCTTGACTGACATTGGAGAAGAGTCAGATGCTCAGGATATTGAAGATCTGATACAGTTTGATGTTGCTGAAGAAGAAGTGAAAAGTGATGAAAATCCAAATTGAGTGAACTGAAGGAGTCACTTGGAGAAGAGTGAAAAGAAGAAAATCTAAAATTAGCTCTTTGAAATAATCTAGAGTTCTAGAAATTTAGTAGTGGAGTAGTAGAGGCTAAGTCAAAAGACACTGCCAGAGTAATAAGATGGCTAACACAAAGAATAATCAAAGTAGTTGTACCTTCTTGAAAAGATGGTGTAGAATGTGCTGCTGCTGTACAGGATTATTAATGCTACTATGGAGTATACTTGCTTTACTAGTTACTTTTAGAATTACAATAGACACTTTTGGAATACATGCTGAGAATGTGACTAACATAGAGAGGAGTTCACAGAAAGTAGTTCCAACTAGAATTAGTAACATTTACATACATAAAGATAGGTCAATCAATGATTTTTCTAGTAAAGTTTTTTCAAAGTTGTTGTACGAATACGTAAAGACAATGGAAGTAAGGGATTGCTACGTCTGTATGCAATTGCCTGCATCCGTTTCAGAGGGAGTTACTTATCACCATCTTCCAGCTACGTATGGGATTTCATGTAGTGTGTTAAGTAGTGTTTTTTATTTGTTAGGGAAAATAGATTATGAGATGTCTAATAAGGATAAAATTTTTGGGCAATTGCCTATGAATAAAAAACTGAATCCAGCGAAAGAAGCTAACATTTTTGGTGAGATTTTTATTGAAACAGAAGAATTAACATTAGATTATATTTTTAGAAACAATTTAACTTGCAGTTTGAAAGAAGAAGAAAAGGCTTTCCTAGACATGGTAGAGAAAAGGAGAATGAGCATGCATGAAAAGGCAGGAGGATATAAAATGAGTGAGACAGTGTGATATATTGAGATGGGAAAGGAGTTGAAGAGAGGGGCCAGTCCAACTTTGGCTTTAGATGCACCACAGAAGGGTAAATTATGCATTACCAGGAGGAAATCCCAATATGATAATTATTTCGTTGGGACCAGTGAGTGCCATGATACATACTTTATTGCAACAGGATGGGGGTTCAAGGGAGGAGAAGATCCGGTTTTCCCGGGAGTGTATTATATTTGTGGGAATAAGGCTTATTACAGGTTGCCTGACCATTGGTATGGCACATGTCATGTTGGCCTGGTCTTTCCAAAGATTTTTCATATAGATAAGATAGAAGATGCAGAACAAATCAATCTACTAACACGCTTTAAGAGAGAAACTTGGTCAGAAATTGTAGGAGATATTTTTGGAGCTTTGATTCCAATAGTGGGAATTTCATTAAATGCATATGGAATTCGGAAACTGTCAACAGTGGTGGATCGCTTATCGACAAGCACCGCTGGAGGGTTTCTTTTGGTAAATACGGAGATGGTTGCCTTACGCGCCATGTCTATGCAAAATCGACTTGCCCTTGATATTCTATTGGCTAAAGAGGGTGGGGTCTGTGGAATGCTGAAGGTTCAACATTGTTGCACTTACATTCCTGACGAAAGCAGAGATCTAAAGGTCTATATCAAAAATATTACTGATTTGCATGAAGAATTAGTACCACTGGAAGCTGAAAGTATCTGGACTAAAATGGCTAATAAGATGATTGCTGTTAAGAACTTTATTGCTAAAATAGGTAGTACCATGATTGGTAAGATATTATTTCCTTTGACATGTGTGATTGTTGCTTTATTGATACTTAGATTAGGGTGTTTGTGTTGTAAAAACAGGGGAGGGAAAAAGAAAATAATAAGAGAAAATACTGAAAAGAAACAAAAGAGGTCAAAGAGGGACCCACAAGAAATAGAATTAGAAGAATTTAGGGAGAGTGTTTACCTAGAGTCGAAGAGAGATGATGAAAGAGAGACTGGTGTGTAATGTTGTTAAAAAAAAAAAGACATTTAAATTTCTCCTAAGAAATGGGGCTACATCTTTTTTTTTTGGGTTGGTTTTTGTGGTGATATTATATCACCAAAGGGGGGATTGCGGGAGCAGGGTTTTCTGTCAAAACCCGAACATCAGCTTATATTTTTGTATGTCATAATTAAAATTACTAATAATTAATTACTAGATATTAATTATGTTGAAGTTTCTGATTAATCAACTTTACTAATGAAGAATTACACGTGGGGATGCATTTGTGTTGCTTTATTAATAAGTGAACTAAGTTGGTGAGCAAATTAATTAAATATGTGTGGCTAAAGTGCTATTTGTTATGTGTTTGCGCTTTGAAATAATACGCTTTTTAATGCTTCTTTATGTTGCAGTTGGCTAGATAATTACATACACATAAGGGTATTAGTGGGAATTAACACTGTATAATCATTACGATGTATTAATGTTGTTTTGTGTTTCTTTTGATTAAGATTGTCCATTCTGGCCTAGTCAAAGATGGCCGATATTTACAGCCTGCATTTGAGTAGATGAAATACGAAGAGAGGCCTCGCTGAATATGGTTGAAAATCCTGACCACGGCCTCTGTCTGTATTAAAAGTTTCCGTGAGGACAGCAGCTCCGGGCATGACACCAGTTGTCACCAGTTATCCTTGGGAGAGAATAAAACCCACAATGAACTTTGATAAACTTGCGGTGGCTTCACGATTCCGAGGAAGAGCAACATCCTTTCCTGCTCGCTCTGCTCAACGGACGCTTGGAGCTTGTTTGTAACTTTTAATGTGTTAGTTTTCCTATAAATATTGTTAGACTAGAGAGGGTCTAAGGCCACTTCTTCCCGAACTTATGCGCGAGAGGATCGATGCTGATTGAGAGGACGGCGACTTGGGAGACTTTACTGAGAGACCTGTCCTGACCCAAATCACGACATTTAGCTAGAATAGGTAACTATGAAAATAATGATTTTGCTATTGATTGACTTTCATTTGAACTAATTTAGATAAAATAACCTTTTGTTTGAATCACAGTGTCGGGTGATTATTTCTTTGTCATTTATTGGGTTTCCAAATGTGTTCATATGGTTTAAATCATGACTCAAGACTGATCAATTAGGTCGCATTGACCTCAGTTTAGATGCAGATTGTTTAGGAATTCTCTCGTATATTCGGCGTGGATAGATTAATAGAATGAATGTTAGTGTGATGGGCCCTAGCGTATGATGAGTGTATGTGCGTATGACTGTGGAATTACTCTGTCCGTGGAAGTAGGGAGAATTTATATGCTCCGATCTGCAGCAGTTTCCTGGTAGCAGTATGATGGTTTGATTATTGTCTTGATCTGATAGATTGCTTGTACATAGGCTTTTGGATTTATTGATTTATTGATTGATGTTGATATATGTACTAACACTATATGTTGAAGTCGTCGTATTGAGTTATATGTAGTGTGTACGGCTTCTGGAACGTGGGGAGCTGGTGACGGTTCCGTAGTAGGGCAGAGGGAAGTGAGTGCTGCTCTCGGGAAAGACGGGATTGTTGGCCCTGTACGTATGCAGGGAAAAACGTGTGACACTTGAAGTTGCGCGTCGCATTGTCTGGTCTCGGAATCAGTGACATCGTCGTGTGTTACTATTAGAGATATATTTTCAGTATAAAAGGAGTGTGTATGGTAGCGAAGGTTATCTGTGAAACTCTGGTCTTAAGTCCCAGGGATCCGTAAGGTTTGCCGTTAAAGCTTACTGCTGGAGAAGTAATAGGTATTCTCTGAGCTTGTTTGAAGGACTGGGCAGAGGTAAGCGCTGCTTGGTTAACGTGTGTTATAATTCTGTAGTGGGACAGACTGTTCGCTGTTCTCGGGAAAGGCAGGATTCTGTGAGGATGTGCTATATTTTCTGGTGTGAAAGTGCGTGAATGTATGAGCATTTAGTTGATTGTGAGACTCTTTGGAGCATTCCTGGAGGAAGCAGTTAATGGATGCATGATAGAAGGGCAGAGTAGAGGGATGTGCTACTGTGTCAATTGACTTTCATTTGCTATGAAATCGCATAATAAAACCCAAGTGGGTATTCACTCATTTCCTGTGCGCATAGTTCATAGAGACGTAATTCACATTATAAAACCCCAGTGGGTAATACCATATCTCATGAACACAATTCCAATAGAAAAACAGACATTGTTGTTGCGATTTCATAGCATTAATACATTCAGATTGGTTGTTTTACAAAGATTTCCACTCGAGTCATACAATAAGATAATACGACATATTATCGACCACAGTATTTTTGAACAGTGTTTAACACGGTGGCGCTTTCCGTTACAATTTGGGAAATACTATTGTAGAGATACGATAATCCCTTCAATTGTTGGATTTACTATTATTATTATTGTTATCTGGATATTTATGTGGATACAGACATCTCGCCTAGATCATTGTCTCTTGCATGCAGACCTTGGTCAATAAAGTTTTGTTATATATTCAGAATATTTTCTAACGGAAAGAAATGCCAGTTTGTCTGAGAATCAACAGAGCGCAAATAGATTTTGACGCTTGATTAGGGCTGTAAGTAATACATATTATGATGGTGACATCACATGTCAAATGGAATGTTTTTTAGCACCACGAGAAATTCTGCTGAAATTTTGTTTATATTTTATAAATTAAACTTTCAAATCAGTCAATTAATGAAATTGAATATGTAAATACACAATATTCATTAATTAATGTGTGTTACCTCGGAACCTACTGTTCTTATATACATGGTCTGTATAATTGCACCACTCTAAGATGGCTGACGAATTGGGAGCAATATGTTTGGACTTACATTAACTTGTCCTGTTTCCATTTTCCTTAGGTCACGTTCCGTTATAGTTTAAATATTTGTTTGTTAGCGAGTGACAAATTACCCGTGATCAAGGCGGTCACGCCGAAACGCGTTGGGTATGTGGTTCGTTTTTGCCGAATAAATCATTTTCAAGCCCGCGACAGTGTTTGGACTCTCTTTGGGATGGAGTGCATCTAATGCCTTGACGCATTGTGGATTGTTATTTAATACAGGGAGCCTTGGACCCTGTGATGGCACCGCGGTGTAAGTGTCCCGGGATTTTCTGAGGATGTGGTTCGAAATTAATTTGGATTAACTGGTTGACCGCAAACAAGGGACTTTGGATGGTAAACTTTACCGAATCTATTGGTGTCAATAAGAATTTGTGCGAACATTGTGACACGCCGTATGGAATACTCGGACAACGATAGGATGCGGGAGACTGCACTCCAAGGTGTAAGGTATTGAAAGCACCACCCACAGTGAATCCGCGATACCGACTGGGTGAGTTTTCATTGACTTTACAAGTTTATTATACTTCACACAATAGTATCGAGTTGACTATTCTGTCCCAGTTTGCTACCTTCCCCTAAGACTGGATGTCTATATGGACTAAATGTTTATGAAGGGGCTCCCAGAGAGTTTGTCCAGAGGATTTTGTTAAATCCGGAAAGGGCTGTCAACAAGGTTTGACTTTATGGAATTGTAAATTATTCATTACGGCATTCAAACCAGCCACTATGGAAGAGGATCTGGATGCACGCAGAAGACTGAGAGCAAAGTCCA
Organism: Triturus cristatus; assembly: GCF_964204655.1. Lineage (NCBI taxonomy): Eukaryota > Metazoa > Chordata > Amphibia > Caudata > Salamandridae > Triturus > Triturus cristatus. The sequence goes on along the minus strand of NC_140584.1, from coordinate 322,856,054 downwards.
TGTTTACCAAAACGAATGATCAGATGCCTACACAAGAAATGGGGGCAATACCCACCTCTTTGAATCAGAAATATCAAAAATTGGAAAAACTCATCAAAAAAGAAATTTCCAAATGGTGGGAGGCAATAACACTAGAGAAATATCAAGAAGAGAGCAGAGTACCAAGAGGGCTCCGCATTCTCATTGCTCCATCTTATGAGGATCCGGACCCGGAACTTGCAAATGAATGGGCAAGTAATTTAATGGAATGTTCCAACAGAATGCTATCAATATTGATAAAGTTTGCCTAGAAAGAACGCACAACTTTATTAAAATCAATCTCTGACCTCAAGGAGGAAATACTCAAAGAAGAAAGCTTGGAAAAATTTACTACGAGATTTGATGAGATCAACAAAAGGATTGAAAAATATGAGGAAGAGATCATAGCTAAAAAAGAACGGAAATTCCTAAGGGACAAGATTGATTATCAATCAGGCAGGATTTTCACTTTTGGCCGCAGATTTGACAACATAAGTAAGAAAGATGTTTATACAACTGGAGAAAATACTGCAGCCAATGAAAGAGAAGAGAGTGACAAGAGTGATGTGAGTGAAAGTGACATCTCGGACGATGGGACAACAACTGAGAAAACCCAACCTAGACCAGTAAATTTTTGGGAGGAATTCCGCCTAATGAATCAAACACAAAATCAACAGAACTGGCAGAAGGATCGTGGTCGAGGAAGAGGAAGGGGCTACAGAGGACGAGGCAGAGGGAGAGGAAGAAACGCAACAGGACAATCGCCGTCTACAAACAAATTAGGCGTGGTGGATGGAGCAAGAACCACAGCAACTCCTATGGGAATGGAAACAAGGGGTCAGAAAAACAGAAGATGAACTGTCAAAATGTGGTAAATTTGTCAAACCATCCGTTGAATTGTATTGAATATGATGTGCTACAATATGGTTTATCTTTCTGCCCTACAGCCCCATTCTCGTACTCTAAAGAAAGGGTCGATTTGTACCATTTCACCAGGAAATTACGCCTGCACAAATGGCACAAATTAAAGGTTAAAAACACTCAACCTTTCAACTATTCGAATAAGATTAGTCCCGTGGAGGACACCATCAATGAAGTTAATACTTTAATTGCTTTGAAAGAACTTGAACGCGAGGATATTGGTGACCCAATCACAGCCCAATCATTGGGTTTCAAGACAGATCTCAGTTGTCCTAATGATTTTGCACCAAAATCCAATTTTAATCCCACTATGCCTCCTAGTGGTATTGATATTTTTGAAACTCTTGTTATCACCGATTTAAAATCTTTAGCCAAAAAGAGGAAATGGCAAAATGACAATCTGAACAAATCGCAGAGATCAGCTATCAAATCCCTACAAGCAGACAAAAACATAGTGATCCGACAATCGGACAAAGGGGGTAACGTTGTTATCCTCAACACACATGATTATCTGCAGGAAGGGTTACGTCAGTTGGGCGACAAAGAATGTTATGAGGTTGTAGAAAGAAATGTTATTGATGAATCCAATACTCAGTACCATAACATGTTAAAGACTTGGCACACACAAGGAATTTTAGAATGGAACGAATATTCCTTCTTATTAAATCGTACACCTAAAGTGGCCTTATTATATCTATTGCCCAAACTGCACAAAAATATGGTTAATCCTCCAGGGAGACCTATTGTTTCATCTATAGGCTCCCTGTTGGAGAGAACTTCCAAATACATTGATTACTTTCTACGTGTGTATGTAGAAGGTTTACCTTCCTATCTAAAAGACAGTAGGGACTTTCTCAATAAAATCAAAAAAGTGAAGTGGCAAAAGGATTATCTGCTGATTACCTTAGATGTTTGCAGCCTCTATACGAGCATCAAGCACATTGATGGAATACAGGCTTGCAAACATTTTTTGACCTCACGTTCCATTTCATTCTTGCAACATACAGACATGCTGTTACAGATGATCAGATTCTGTTTAGAGAACAACTTTTTTGTCTTTAATGACGTCTTTTACAGACAAACACAGGGAACTGCTATGGGCACCTGCTTTGCTCCCAGTTATGCCAACCTCTTTATGGAACATTGGGAGCAACAGGTGCCTGAGAGACATAATCTTTATCGCAACCATGTAAAAACATGGTTGCGTTACATAGATGATTTGTTTATCATCTGGGAAGGAAGTGAAGAACTTGCCCATGACTTCATCGATGTTCTTAATAACAACGAGGTCAATTTGAAATTTGAAGGTACCGTCAGTAGGTCCTGTATAGAGTTCTTGGACTTACAGATTGAGGTTGTGGAGGATTCATTAACGTCTAAACTGTATCGCAAAAAAACATCAGGGAACACGCTGCTGCATGCAGAAAGTGGACACCCTAGGTCCCTTATCAATAGCATTCCTTTTGGAGAGTTCCTCCGGGCTCGGAGGAACTGTAGTTCAGATTTAGATTATGAACAAGAATGCAAAATTATGTACGAAAGATTTTTGGATAGGGGATACAAAATGAATGTGATCAGAGAAGCGCGCAAAAAAGCCACTAATTTCAAACATGATGAATTACTGGTTCCCAAGGATAAGCCAGATGATGACAAGGAGGAAGTCATTAGATACATAACAACCTACAATTCAGGTTCCTCTGATGTAAAAAGATGTCTAAAAAGACATTGGGGCATCCTCAAAACTGAAGCAACGTTGGGTGAAGTTGTGAAGGATGTGCCCAATGTAACATACAGGAAGGCCAGTTCTCTGCACAATAAATTGTGCAAGAATGAAGTGAATATTGTCAAACCATCTACTATAGATGTTCAGGGTTTTTACACTTGCATGACATGTAAAGCTTGTAAATTCAGTTCCAACGTCAAGAAAGTCCATTATTCGATCAGGGACGAGGATAGATACATTGAGAAACACCTCACTTGTCTATCTGATTATTGCGTGTATGTGTTGAGCTGCCCCTGTGTAAAAAGATACGTGGGCAGTACTATGTTTGCTGCCAAGAAACGAATCTTGGAACACATGAGGGCTATTCAGAATAAGGATAAACTCTCCCCCATAGCACGACATTATGAGGAATTCCACAAAAGTAATCGCATTTTGTTGAAATTCTTTGTAATAGATCGGATTCCTGCAACCTCTAGAGGGGGAGACCGAATTCGTAAATTACGACAACTTGAATCGCATTATATTTTGGAACTGAACACCAAGATTCCATGTGGTTTAAACTCTGAAGAAGAACTTTCTTGGTTCCTGGGGGAATAATTTCCTCTTGATCTGGTTATTCGAAATGGTCTAGCATGTGAAGTTTGTCTCAGGATATTTCTGCAATGTGTCCATGTTTTTAACAGTGAATGATATATCTTTAATTTTCTTTTTTCTTATTCAATGATATATATATATAACCCAATCATATTTGTTTACCTTTTCAGATGGTGCTGACAAGTGAAAGCAAGCTGATTCTCAGAATTAGTAATAATCTATGTTCATAGTTTGGATAATCTGTTGTCGAGATGAGTACACTCAACTTAATCGTATATTTTACAATCTTTGTAATAAACAATATTATGTGCGCATGATTAATTCATACCCACTTGGGATTAATTATGGTTTAAAGATAATGACAACAACAATGTCTGTTTTTCTATTGGAATTGTGTTCATGAGATATGGTATTACCCACTGGGGTTTTATAATGTGAATTACGTCTCTATGAACTATGCGCACAGGAAATGAGTGAATACCCACTTGGGTTTTATTATGCAATTTCATAGCATTAATGCATTCAGATTGGTTGTTTTACAAAGATTACCCACTCGAGTCATACAATAAGATAATACGACATATTATCGACCACAGTATTTTTGAACAGTGTTTTACACGGTGGCGCTTTCCGTTACAATTTGGGAAATACTATTGTAGAGATACGATAATCCCTTCAATTGTTGGATTTACTATTATTATTATTGTTATCTGGATATTTATGTGGATACAGACATCTCGCCTAGATCATTGTCTCTTGCATGCAGACCTTGGTCAATAAAGTTTTGTTATATATTCAGCATATTTTCTAACGGAAAGAAATGCCAGTTTGTCTGAGAATCAACAGAGCGCAAATAGATTTTGACGCTTGATTAGGGCTGTAAGTAATACATATTATGATGGTGACATCACATGTCAAATGGAATGTTTTTTAGCACCACGAGAAATTTTGCTGAAATTTTGTTTATATTTTATAAATTAAACTTTCAAATCAGTCAATTAATGAAATTGAATATGTAAATACACAATATTCATTAATTAATGTGTGTTACCTCGGAACCTACTGTTCTTATATACATGATCTGTATAATTGCACCACTCTAAGATGGCTGACGAATTGGGAGCAATATGTTTGGACTTACATTAACTTGTCCTGTTTCCATTTTCCTTAGGTCACGTTCCGTTATAGTTTAAATATTTGTTTGTTAGCGAGTGACAAATTACCCGTGATCAAGGCGGTCACGCCGAAACGCGTTGGGTATGTGGTTCGTTTTTGCCGAATAAATCATTTTCAAGCCCGCGACAGTGTTTGGACTCTCTTTGGGATGGAGTGCATCTAATACCTTGACGCATTGTGGATTGTTATTTAATACAGGGAGCCTTGGACCCTGTGATGGCACCGCGGTGTAAGTGTCCCGGGATTTTCTGAGGATGTGGTTCGAAAATATATATATATATATATATATATATATATATATATATATATATATATATATATATCACAAAACTCCAAGTTACCTTGCATAGAGACGCCAACTCAGGTGGAAATGTAGCCATCATTTATTGCAGGTAATAGGCACTGCGCGTTTGAACCCCACAAGCAAAACGCCAAACATGTTTCGGGCTCCATGCCCTTGTTCACTGGCTGCATGCGCAAAAGTCCCAGCAGCTGTGTGGATTCATACCTTAATCCCGCCCTAAATGGGACCTCCTTCAGCCCAAAACATGTTTGGAGTTTTGCTTGTGGGGTTCAAACGCGCTGTGCCTATTACCTGCAATAAACGATGGCTACATTTTCACCTGAGTTGTCGTATCTCTTGGCAAAGTAACTTGGAGTTTTGTGAGATATATATATATATCTGCCAATTGTTATTATTTCTTGGCTTCCTGGCAACTGAGGAATTTCCTTCTCTAGAAAGCCAGAACACAGGATGCACGGGTTAGGCAAGTAGGTAATCTCCCACAGGCTGGCCAATTCAACCTAGCTTGGTTCAGGCACGGTGACTGACATCCTTCCTGCTTCATTCATTGGATGTGTATATTGACTCTGCATGCATGCACTTGGCTTCACAATTAAAATTACAGGTAGGGGTGGTTTCTGCGGAACAGCACAGCAGAAAATACAAGAAGGGGAGACAACAGCACGGACTACCATTAAACCCTATGGAGAACCTCCACCCAGAAGTACTATACACATTTGGAGGGACCCAACTCCTGGAGTATCCCACCTCTCAGGAACCCAAGCAATCTCCTGAGCACAAAATAGAATAAGAATACACTGATTTGCAAGGCAGTCTCCCCACTGGGATTCAGGTACAAAGGTGTGTTATCTAGTACTAAAATGAGCTGCCACATATCATTAGATTTGCATGCTTGAATCATTACACATTGTTAAGTTTGAAATCCATAGCAATAAATGATATTAACATGCCTTATGCAAATCAGTAGCACTCATTAGAAGCACATTTGCATTCTGAAAAACAGCTGAAACTTCAGGCAAAGAGGTCACTTTGCAGAGCGCTCTTCTCACCACACAGTATACTATATTGCAGGTACCTGTCCTGGACAGAACTCTGCTCTACCTACTTCATTAGAGAAGATTTGTCTCAAAACTGGGCCCCTAGTTCCTAAAGTTGACAGCTCTGCCAAACAGACCACATCTTCTCCCAAGTATCTTTAAATGCCCACTGTTCCAGAAAAGGTGCTTTAGCCTACTGGTTGATAATGATGAAGTCTCTATCGTCAACACATAAATAGTTCAATCAAACTCCATTAGAAAAGCCGCTGCTGCTTCCAAGGAAGCTTCCCAACTCGTAAGAGGAGGACTTGCAACTAATACATCCAGTGCAGATAAATAAGAAGGGGTTTGCTTTTGTCAAAGAGAAAGGTTTTCAGTTGTTTCTTAAAAATTGAGATTGAAGCAGCTCTACCCAGATTTATTGGGGGGGCATCCCACAGCTTGGTTGTAAAGACTGTGAAAAATCTTCCTCCTTTACTTATCTTAACACATTTTTGGACATGAAGTAGTAGAAAATGGTTTAATCTGAGCACTCTACTTTGCTCTTATGGGCGTAGTCTTTTTTGAAGATATGCAGGGCCTTGCCCATAAAATGCTCTAAAAGCTAGTGTTAGAGCTTTAAACTTGATCCGATTTATCACAGGTAACCAAGAAGTTTCTTCAAATGAGGAGCTGTGGAATGTCTCTATGGGACTCTCCAGATCAGGCTTGCTGTGGCATTCTGCACGATCTGAAGTCTGCAAATTAAAAAAGCAGGGAGTCCCAGATACAGATTATTAGCAGAATCCAACCAGGAGGTGACCAAAGTATAAACCACTGCCTTCCAAGTCTTTTCGGGGATGAGGTGCAGCATTTTTCTTAAGGATGTAAGTTGTGCAAAACAAATAGATGACACCTGCTCGATTTGTGTGGTGAACGAGAGGCTCGAGTCAAACAAGACTTCTAAATTTCTTACCGGGTCTGCAGGGGCTGGTGTAGAGCAAAGTTCCTCTGGCCACCATAGACTAGGAAGGGGAGGACGGCATGTACCAAAGAAAACGTCTTCAGTGTTTTCTGAGTTTAGCTTTGGTGAATTATCATTCATCCAGCCTGTGACTCCCTTAAGGCTTGCACTGTTGTTCTCAAAACTCTTTGAATTGGTTCCGTAATTGATGATCCTGGAGCAGGAGTTCCATTGTCAACTGTGCCATCAGTTGCCCACAGTCACCATTAAGCTACACATCAATGACATTGCCAATGAAAATGAGGAAAGCATCTTCAAAACAACATCTTTTATAGGTTTTCATCCAACCCTCTCTTTGTGCCCTAGGTGTCTTACAACAGCCGACAATTTCTCAGTAAAAGTTTAAAGTGCATCTATTCAAATGCATTTTGGAAACTGAGGAGGAGGCAAGTGATAGCAAAAATGGGTACCATTCAGTTATCACCAGTGGAACGTAGAGTATGACTAGGGTCATGAAGTGAATGAAGAGGAGGGGGTATAGGAGTCCCTGGTTTCATACACTGACCACAATCTTATTATGTTGCTCATTGACAGAACTACTAGGATGAGTATACATCATGCCAAGATTCCAGACACTATTGATCGGAACCGTCTCTTCTCCAAGTTCCAGTGAGCTTTTTCAGTGTCTTCAAAATATGATGACTGGGCTATTTGCCAGATATGCCACAACATCCTTTCACCAACCACTCAAGCCAGAAATGCAGGTCCCTCCAGCATTGCAGCAACAACTTCTGGCACTTTCATCTCTACCACTTCATAAGCAGTTGTCATCTCCTCTGCCGCCATCTATCTACAGAGGTTAAAATTACAAGCTACAGACATGGCATGGGAGAGGAGGAAGAGGAGACTGAAGAAATTAATGAACATGTTGATTAGGGGCAGAAGAAGTGTCAAGAGATAAGGAAGGTGACAAGAATGACCAAGTGGAGGAACAATGGTGTTGCTACATCATCTTCCTGGAGGTGCAGAGGTCACAGCCACAGCCTCCCTGAATATTCTGTGATGCTTTACACATTGTTGGATAAGACCAACAAGCCCTTTGACTTGTCCAGATAATCACAGAGAAACAGTGTTTTCTATATCTTTAAATGGAAGCCAAGAAATTCAATCAATTCCATTCCTATTTTGGACCATATGTGGAAAGCGGGTCAAAAGCTGATCACAAAGGTCTCAATAGGAAATCAGGCTGTGATTTCTTCCCTGACAATATGGTACCTTGCAACTGAAAGTGTCAGTTTGCCTTTGATGGCACCCAGAGAAAATCCCTTCATAACCACAGCAAACAAGCAGGGCTCAATCAGTCCTTTTTCTCCGAGCTCAGTAGCAGCACACAGGGACAGTATGTAACTTGATACTCTTGGAATAAGAGTAAGATTCATTCGTGACTATTTGAGGAAGATATGTTTGCCAAGGGTGAAATTACTTTTTCCTTTTTTATACTTGATTCCCCAGGACAGGTGACAATTAGCCAAGGCAATTTTCTGTGAAGGGGCAAACACTTCAGCTGCAATAATCAACACTACAAAGATGTGATCAAAGGTGGCTGCCACTGACTGCTGGGCACATTAGTCTTATGTTACCAACGTTGCCTCAGAACCTACTGACTTTGCTCTGAATGACTAGAGCAAAATCCTTTTGCCCTTTAATGGGAATCTTTGTTCGGAAAGCATTTAGATGAGGCTCAGTATGGGATGAAAATAGGAGTGGATACTGCATTCTCACTAAGTGGCACTAAGTCAACCCTGTGAACAGGCTTCTCACTATGAAGAAGCCATCAATGGCAGTCCTATATTCAACCATGAAACGATGAGTCTCCCACAATCTTGCATTCAACACATTATACAGCATGCCATGCTTCTCATTGCTTGCAGTGACCCCTACATCCCAGTCTTTCAGCAACAGAATTGGGACCTTGCTTAAGAATGGGAAATAATGACTTTTTATCAATGGCTTCAAATAGTAGATCAAACGAATCAAAAAGCAATCCTTCAGGTTGGTCCCCCTTCAGAAGGACATCAGCCTTCAAGCAGAAGGAGTATTCATGACTTCCGTAAATACCCGGATGCTTTCTTCCACAACACAATCCTCCTCATACATTGACAATCTAAGGATCTCAGTTTCTAATTTGCATAACTGATTCAAGGCACTTCATTTCGGAGTAAGAGTCTCAGGTGAGTTGTTGATGTTTTTGCTTCCCCAGAACACTAACTAGAAAACTGGCAACAACATAAGCCATTGTTACAGACAGACTGTCTAATGCAAGTTGAGAGCACGGGGCTGGGGGCTCACCATGAATGACAGCAAGTCAAACCTATCTCCAACTAAGAGAATCGTCTTGTGAGGGGCAGTTTTGGATATGCCTCATGTCACTGTATTGTGTTCTCAAGAACACATTGCAAATCTTTTGTCATGGATCAGAGATTTTTACAACCACAAAAATCACTCTTTTCTTAATGTCCAAGTCCTACCTAGGTATAATGTCACGCTGAATACTACTAATTTCTTTCTGTTGGCTGCATGTTCACCGCATTCAAAAAGAATCGGTGAATTAATTTTAACAGGCCTTGGGATCATGGAATGACAGAATGATCATAGAGTTCCAAATCAAACTAACTTTTCTTGGTTAGAAGATGACTCCCAACATATATATGCAGCTAGTTTTTCATGCTCGGCAACACCAATAGGTCACAATGATGGATGCGTCAATGGACGTTTATGATGACTGCAAGCAAAACCTATCTACAAAAAAGTTTCCCATCAACATCCTATAGTTGAAGGCAATATGGTTAGGATGTCAGGCTCTCTGCCAGGGTTGCAAACGGAATTGGTTTTGATACTTGCAAACATGAGCTTGATGCTTTATATCAATAAATTAGGAGGAATAGCTTTGCACATCCTGTCAGGGGCGGCAGAGGAACTCTATGAATGGGTGACCAGCAATAAAGTATTCCTCTCTCCAGAACTAATTTTAGGTTTCAACAATGACTGAGTGAATGCCCTGAGTTTTTGCCTGTAAAACTGTCACAAAGGAGAGTTGCACGCAGGCAACCTTCAAATGTTTTTCAGATGCTCAAACTATCATCAACCTATCTCTTTGCCACCCAGGCAAACAGAAAATATCAGTTCTTTGCCAGCGGACTCTTGCAACTAGACCAACGGGGAAGCATTTTTAATGACATGTGCAACATCTTTCTTTACACTTCACTCTACACTTTTACTGGTCCACTAAAAATCTGCAAAGCCAAGAGGGAGCTGTGTACTCTGATTCACATAGGCCCGGGATAGCGGAGACAATTTTGGTTCACAATTCTTCTGAAACTGTCTTGATGGTCATCAATCACCTTCAAGACCCATCCAGCACAGCATCAAAAACAAAACAGCCAATTGCCACACTATGACCTGAAATGTATGGCTATCGCAATCTGACTCCTGACCACGAAGAGGTTCTATCATCTGGACAATCTACTGGACTGCTGAATGATTTTGGTGCTCACACACTTTCTCCTCTACAAATATCTATGAGCAAAATGGGAACACTTCTGTGATTCATGCTCACAGTACAGCTTAGAACCACTACCTGCAGAACCCTAGATTATTTGTTGCACCTGCAGCGACGGCCCGTGTAGGGCGTTTTACCGGGGCGACGACGTGGCGCAGAGGAGGGGCAGGGTGGGGGGTTGCAAAATGCGGCATACGGCCGATGTCAGGTAAGTTACGAAAACAATTAATAAAACGAATTTCGTTGTGTGCATTGCATCGCATTGATGCAACGCACACAACGAAATTCTTTTTATTAATTGTTTTCGTAACTTACCTGAAATCGGCCGTATGCCGCATTTTGCAACACCTCACCCTGCCCCTCCTCTGCGCCACGTCACCGCCCCGGTAAAACGCCCTACACGGGCCGTCGCTGTGCACCTAGAAAGGTCTCGTTTTTACCAAGGACATAGAACAAATCCTTTGTTCGTGTCTTGATTTCGCCTGAACAAGCTCCTTGTCTCTTTCAGACATCTGGAAAGGACCTATACCCTTACGAAGCATGGCAAGGTGAGATTAATCTTAACACTATTATCTCACTCTAGAGAAAGTTAAACCATCCTCTCACAAGTAAAATGATTCCACGAAAGGTATATCTCAAAAGCAGCAATGTATGCACATGTTCACCAGGCACTACGACCTGAATACAGTGGTTGACTCTTTTATGGGCCTAGCAGTTCTGTCCAACTTGTTTTGGAAAAAAAAGATGCAGCTTTCTGCACTTTTCATGTAATTACATCCTACTCGTATTCAAGCTTGTGAATCTATCAAACATCCAATGCTGTAAAAGACTGGTGAGTCGCCACTCGATTTCTGGTGGGTCAAAAAAGACCAATAAATAAAGATGCCTACGCATTTATTATTTATATTGTCACATTTGCTGTGCTTCAAATACAGAGGTCTAATGCCAGGCTGTATCTTCTGTCAAATTGCTCTTTCTGCTATTAATTTGGGGACTGGTGTTTTCTTTCTCTGACTGCAAAGTGGGAGAAGTTTTTTTAAGAGAACTATGTGACAATCTTGCTGCGGTACAGGAGTATGAATGAAAAGGCTGTAGGATTTAATGTCTTGGTAACATGCAATAACGTTTACATACCTCAATTGAACTATATACATTTTTCAGAATATATCAGCAGTTAGGAAAGCAGCCATGAATCAATTTTTTTGCAATTCTGATGTGAGATTGGAGCAAATATTTTAATAGGATTAAACTAAATCAAGACACTTTACTTGGTGATGAACAAATGCTGCATATTCACTAAAACCGGATTTTCACACATGATCATTTGCGTGCTATATGGTTTTATTGGTAAAACTGTATACCATTACAAATTTACTGGCCAATTCAATGGAAATTATGCTGTCTGTAAATGATAGTGTGCTACCATACTATGCTTTAGTAATATATTTGCGAATGTGTGCTCCAAAATGACCCTTCAGCTAAATACTACACCCTTACCGTTCACCTGCTGAATAACATTTTTACACTTTATGTGAAGTTAGGATTTTTCACAATCCCTATTGACTTTAGTAATATAACATTAATGTCAGCGCCTCACTCTGAATATTGCTCCAACACCACTACTGCAAGGTGCTGGACGCTGCCCCTCGCTAGTATTCCCAAGCAAGGCCCTGGGTTGAACCTTTCAGTATCTTCTGTTGCTGTTTCTCTACTTTACAAAGTCATTTCAACAAAGAATGTGCTCACTGTACATGATCATACATAATCAGCCCACATGTGCATGACTTTCTCACACAAATTGAGAAATATGGATGTGGCCTAAATTCCAGAGCTGCTGACTCGGCTCGCGGGAACTAGATTCAAGTTGTGGTGTTGGCTCTGGGCAAATCACTTAATCTCCTGTGCTCAAAATAATATGTAATAAAGGGTGTTGTTACAGATAAATGTACAACGTTATAGACACGCGATAGGGAAACTATGGTAGAACAAGTAAAGAGGTACTAGGTTACAGGGAGGTGGTGCGTTACTAAAATATTAGCCGGAGTAGGGTTCAGTAAAAAAACAAAATAGCGTAGTTGTAGAAGGAGGGGAGACTGGCCAAGGGGTAGTCAGAGAGATACCTTGAACAGCAATGATTAGATGAGTGAGGTGAGACCGGCACTCATTTGGAGATACATCCTTAAAGGTAAATCGGAAAATAAAATTGCCCAATGGTGCATTTTATACTGCAATTCTCAAAGAATGCCATCAAAAAGGTAGATGTTTACACAAAGTTCAGTATGTAAAGCCGTGAAATAATCAGACTTATCATGGGCTGCCCACTGTTATGGACCATCCATTTATGGAAAAATTTGAAAACATTGAGCCACATTGTGCATTTTGCAAAACAATGTTCAAATAAACTGAATACAAATCTTTCCATGTTTCTGGTTAATACATTTTAGTCCATATTTCTTTCCTTTTCCCTTTATTATATATATCTATACTTCTGTGCTTGATTCCATTTTTCCTTTCTTTTCTTCTTTTCATCTTAATTTCTTTCCTTATATTTTCATTATCTCATACTTCCTTTTCATCTTTCCTTTCTTTTTCCTTCCAGTCTTTTTGCATCTCTATTTCTTTAAATCTTGTTATATTTCCATCTACTCTGTTCTTTTCCTGATTCTTGTTTCTGGTTTCCATCTTTCTCTAATCTGTCTTGCCTTTTATATCTTTATTTATATCTTATTAGCTTTCTTTACTTCTTTCCTCCTTTTCTTTGCCTCTCTATCCTCCTTTATTTTTCACTTTTTATCTACCCATTAATTGCTCTCTACGTCCTTACTTGCATCCACTCTCCTCCCATCTGTCCATTTTTCTCTCACTCCTTCTCTCAATCCCTCCCTCCTTTCCTTTTGTGCTCTCTTATTCAATGTTTTCCTCCACAGAGACAGTTACATCACAGTAGTACCTCGCAGTAATATTTATTTATGAGCTTCTCTTTGAAGAATAGGGTGAAAGGAGCCGTAAATGACAATTTGAATGGTTCGTATTACACACAACTGCCCAAGGACTGCCCATCCCCCATTTAAACTGCCAAAGTGAGGGGCTCGTGATGCCCTTGGGTTACGTGTAGGAGAAACGTTGGGGAGAGGGCTCTATTGTGATAAAAAAAAAAACACAAACTGCACGTAATTTATAGACTTTAAGGCCCCTCACCAAGAGGGATTCAGCTTCGTGGGAATTACATGTTTTTTTAATGACGTAAGCAGTGTTGTGGAAAGAAAATACCCAGAGCAGATTTAAATGCATTTTCATGTACAACCATCTATTACTTGCAAGGAAGTAGAGCACTAAAGTAACTTCAGATTTCATGGGGTGGATGTTTACGCTGCTCCTGCCCTGGCCCTTCTGCCGGGTCAATTATGTCTTACCCTTTTTCAGTCCAAGAAAGCGAGGTACTCAAGTGAGTCGCCAGAAAATTAAAATACCCCCCACTTTGAACCAAAGCTCTTATGGGACCAAGCAAGCAAAGCATGTCATTGCAACCCTTCCCAGAAGAGCTCTCCTCTCTTCCATCCAAGTATCTATCCATTCATCCTTGCATCCACCTGCTGATTTCCACCTTTCAGCTTTACATTATGTTATTTATTCAGTCATTCATTAATTCTTTCATCCATCATTCAGAATTTCATCATTCTGTCCATCTGCCCACCCACATCCAAACCTATCCATCCATCTCCAAATCTATCCATTAAACCTATCCATCCATTTAGCCATCATCCTTTAACCAATCCATACATGCACCACCTCACTCATTCATCCTTTAAGTAATCCATCCTTTCACTCATCCATCCACCCATTCATTTCACCTATCCACGCTTCTACTCTACTCATCCACCCATCCACTTCACCATCCACCCATCCACTCAATCATCGATCCATCCTTGCTCTCACCCATCCATACTTTCACTCACCTAACCACGCCCCCAAATATTGATCTACTCATTCATCCATCCATTTAACCTTTCAGTCATCCACCTGTCATTCATCTGTTCATCCATTCACCCTTTCCCTCTGTCCATCTACCCTTTCTCTCCATCCATCAATCCGCCCTTTCACTCATCCATCCATTCACCCTTTTACTCAGCATCCATCTTTTCACTCATCCATTCTCCTTTCCACCCACTTATCCATTCATTCACCCTTTCACTCATCCATCCATCCTCCGTTTCACTAATCCGTCCTTCCATACATTCCATCACGTATTCATCCATCCACCCTTTCGCTCACCCATCCATCCTTTCACTTACACATCCGTCCATCCATCCTTCCTTTCACTTACTCAACGACCCTTTGACATCAAGAGCCTTTTTTATGCTGAGTTGCACACAGAAGAGGCCCCTAAAGAGGTCCACCCCCCTTTAGCTACTAAAGCGGATGGGCAGGGGGGCTCATGACACCGCTGGCCGGTCTGATATTTAAATATGCAGTTTCTGAGGAAAGTAGAATTGCTATGTTTACAAAGCATATACTTACTTGTTTCTGCATTTTTATGTATTTTTGTTACAGTACAAACTGTAGAAATAGCATAGGCGTCCCTCCCTTCCACTTTGCGATTCAGTGGGGCTTGCAGAAGTGAAAGGGTTAAGAATCACTGACGTACTGCACTAGGGTGCTTTTTGGCTAGGTTTACCCCACTGACCCTGGATGCAGGGACATTTGAAGGATTTTTGGGGGCCCCTGTTCAGAACTGTTTTTAATGTATGATCCAATTAAGCTCTTTCATTGTCCTTTGGCCAGTTCACTAACAGTACACAGGCACAGTGGTCCAAATTATAAAGTTGTTACATCGAATATTCAGGGATAGTGACCTGTGATTTCAATAGTGTGCACCCATCAGCAGCTCACTAATATTACTACAAATAATCTTTGTCACCCCCTAACATTTCTCATATGCGAGGTCCAATTTTGATCTAAAAGATTTTTTTTATGGATGTTGCATGAAACATAAGCACAACATGTATCTGCAAAATGTCTGTAATAGACTGTCACACTTCACTCAGATTATAAATAAATTGAAGAGAAACCGTATTTAAAACAATCTGTTTACGAACTATTCAAGGTCATCGGGGCAAGACACTGCGGAATAGAGTTGCCACTATAAGGGCCCCCTGAGAGGCTGAGTCTGTGGGCCACATCCCACTTTGTCCATGCCTTAAAAAGTCTCTGCCTGGATGTGACGTTGTTATTAGTCTAAAGTGAGGCAATATTAGAACAACTCCAAAATAATATTAGCATACAGAGCCCAAATACTGGAATTGTCTGTACTTTTATTTGTTGAACTGTTGAACACTCAGCAAGTCGACAGCTGTATTATTCCCTTCTTCCCATTTCCAACACTCTAGTAACCTCAGTCACACAGCGAGACTCACCCGAGCAGCAGGAGAGGTCCGGGTACCAGAAGAGTCCCGCCGGGCAGCATTGGGTTGTGTTTGGGCTACACGAAGACGGAAGGCAGGCGGTACCATTGCTGCAGTAACACCCGACTCCAACAGTACAGCCCCCATTACAACCGCTGGCTGTGCACAAGGGCAACGAGGTGTTTCCGGCTGCAAGAAGAGGGGAGAAGGAAAATAGTTGTTAAACAAGTGTTTATAAACACACTGCACTAGCTTGAAGGGGTATCCATTAGCTGTACAGGTGCGAGAGTTGTAAACACACACGCGTCCCGTCTACTTTTCCACATGTTCTTCACAGGTGTTGGTGACTTGTTTACACAGACGAAATTCTCCCAAAAAGGCACAGAAGGATGAGGACCATGAAGAACGCATAAAGATTCTGAAATGATCTAGAGCAGACCGGATGGCCCGCAAGACCGTTTTCCTTTCCACTCGCCCTGGTCTTCTTTAAACCATCCACCCCAACAGCGAATTAAAGTACAGCTCTGCTGCTGTTACTACAAATCACAAGCTGAGTATGATAAAATATCACAATTAGCGCTGTTACTATTATTACTCTTACCCTTACCTTAAGGTCCAACCCACTGGCGTCACCAGTACCGGTGCCCCGCATCGGTAACTCCGTGGTGGGGAGAATCTGGCCTGTTTTCCAGGCCGCTCTTAATGAGGGCCATAGTGATAGAAGAAGCCCAACTTATCAGCCTCATTCCGAATGCTCTGTCTTTGCAGCTGCTGAAATTGCCTTGGAGGGGGTGGGCGGGGGTAAACTGTGTCTGCACGTAGTGGTTTTTACCGCAGCTCTATTTTCCCTCCTTAGCCTGAGTTTTGCACGCCAAAATGGTTAATAACGTGTGTTTTTTTAGTACCTATTAACTGCCTACTTCCCATTACTGGCACATAAATTTGGAATGAGGAGGAAATTTACACGTGAGGGAATTTCACAGGCTAATATCATGAGAGCAGCTACAATTTGAGCTCAGGTAGGAATCAACAATCGGGGGGAAAAGCCCACCTGCATCTGATTTTTCAATCGAGTGTAAGCTGCCACAGTGGCTTGAGGACTCCCAGTCTTGCCCAAGGCCTAAAAGAGATTGCGATTACACCGGTCCCCTCACGTTTCCCAGTGGCAGAATGGTATTTGCTTCCGGCATCCTTGCCTTGGCTGAGAGTAACAGGTTTGTTTATTATTTTTAAGCTCAAAGTTGTGTCTTCTGCCACCACTCTTCCTGTGAATCCTAAATCAGATGGGTCTTTTGACTTAAGTTTAAAAAAAACGTAAATTTAACCCAGGCACTCAGGTAGCTGACAGATACCCCGGTGTTTTATTTGCATGTTTGCGAACACTGCAGTGGAACATTTGTCTGCAGTCTTCATCCACACATGAAAAAGACATAAGTGTGATAGACAAATCCGGGAACGAGGGGAATAGATAACGTCATCTCATCCTTGAGCAGGGTGGGAGGTGGCACAACCTGCACCTAATATTTGGGAAATTTGGTGTTGGTTGGGTACTGCAAAAAAACGAAACCCTTGGGCCGGGGTGCACTCAATACCTCCAGCCCGCTATTGAGCACAGTGGGGTGGTGGCACCAAAATACACCTGCATCCTTGGGCAAAACAAAGGAAAAACCCTCTGCAATGAGCAAAGTGACCCAACATCATACACCCTAATGCCCTAGCGTAAGGGGTGGCTAACGACGGCACTCTAATCCATGAACACAAAAAGGGGGCATTGGTTCATCAGCGTATGTTTTTTATTTCTTCCAGTGTTTGAGAGCCCAGTCAGAGATTCTTAAACATTTTCATGCAGAATCGTTGCCCAACTTCACTTTTATTAGATGCAGCAACCTTTCTCCAACATTATGTCAAGCTCTTTCAGTGTTCGTGAAAACTGGGAGAAATTAAAAAATGAAAAAAGATGGAAAACTGTTTTTTCTTTTTTGCATTTTTTCACTGGGGGCAGTACTGCAGTCATGTACCCTGGCCCCTGTTACCAACTCCAAACCTGGCAGCGGACCAGCTCTCCGAGCACTCTGTAACTCTCAAATATTTGAACGTGACGAAGACCCGGGCAGGTGATAGCAGCACCAGCACGCTGGGTGTTAATGTTGATTCATCAAAACGCCAGGTGTAGCAGAAGTGGCCGCATACACTCTTTTTGACTGGAAGTGACATCATATGACCTTTAAGCCTGAATCCCAGGACATGACGTGAAAAGACCTAGATCTAGATGACATCCTAATATTTGAGGTCACAGAAGCCTAGTGTATGCCTCAAAGAGAAGTATTGCAAAATTACAGGGAGCACAAAACAGAGCTATACAAACAATAGTGTTCAGCCCACTATTACTAATTTGTAGAGACAATAATTTGCATATGAACCTTGCTCTTGGCTTGATTTACTTCTTTTCACTGTGAATAGGTTTTGTCTTATCAATGCTTCCAAGGAACTATCCCACTTGTGGAGCACAGAAGGGACTGTTCTGTTCAAAAACATATTATTTTCCATATTCACAATAATAGACTGTTGCAACAATTTTTTTTAAATTTGGATATTTAAAAATATGTTACATTTTATTTTGTATTATAAGAGTGCACATTCAACTTCTGGATTTATTCATTTTGTAACTAAAAGTGTGATCTGCCAGTGGGATCTGCAGAAACGAAACAGTGTTCAATAGAACACTGTGGGGAGATTTACTTAGATTTTACACCGTGTTTGCATCACAAAAATGATGCAAATTGGCGCAAATTGTTTTTTTCAGATTTATTTTCCAGAGCTAAACTTGTTTAGTGCAGGAAATAACGTGAAGGTGGTATGACTTAGCGCCAAAGGGGCATAGCATTAGTGGAGCATGGGCGTTCCCATACAACCTTCCAAGCTTTATGAGGATAAACCCTATCTACTAAATAAAATAGACAGGCTTTGCCATCAGAAAACTGTGCCCTTTTGAAGTAGGCACAATGAAGGAGAAATGCGTTCATTTCTCCTCCCTTTTCCGACTTTGTACATGTGTTGCACTAAACAGCACACAAATAAAGAGGGAAAAGGGTTACAGTCCGTCTATTCATGGTATTTTGTACTAGAAGGGTACCCTTCCGGTTCAAACCTATGCTAGACTCACAAAGACACCCTTGCACTGTAGCACAAAGGTGTCTCAGTGGCGCACAGGAGCTGATTTCAGCCCTGGCGCTAAGGAAAGAGGAGGAGAGTAAAATATTTTTGTAAATATGACGTTCTCCTCCTTCCTCCTTTTCATGCAGTGCAGCACAGCATTTACGCCTGCTGCACTGCGTGAGTACGTGGTAAATCTGGCCCTGTTTACCTTCTGTGCTTCATACTGCTTTTGCCACTTCTGAGGCCAGGGGTCGCTAAACCATTGATAGGGGATCGAAGGAACACGCCAGCGTTGCAGCTGTAACACATAACAACCCCTAAATGAAATCCATGACCCTGGGACACATGCTATTTGACTCAGTCCACCGTGGCCCACCCCACTTTGTGGCCAAAGTCGTCCCCTGACACATGATAAGTTCAATCAGCCATGTTTGCAACTGCGATCAGGCCACTGGACCAGCTGCCCCACCCTTATTTCACTCTAAACCATGGGGACGAGGATTCAAATACAGAGCTGCGCCAGCTTTCCATGGTGACCGCATGCTTTTTTTTAAAAATACCAGCCAAGAGCTCATGAGAAGAAGCATCATCACTTTTTTTTACTTATACTAATCAGCATGTGCTCCCTAAAAGAATGTGTGAAAGTTGGGGTTGTAAAAGTTGGGCCCTGGTTGCAAATAACTACAGATGGATAGGTGTAGCTACAACAATGTTACTATCTCATTCCTAGCTGCAGCAGTTTTACTGTGGTTAGAGCTTGCCTCTGACTATGATTCGGTGTCTCTGTGTGTTGGAGAGGTGACGTCTCACTCCTTCCCTTTCATCTTTTCCAGCCCACAGGGTGACTTGGGGCTATGCCCACCTGCAGCTGCCCCTTGGAGGTCCTTGTCTTGCTCCCTCTCCAATAACATCACACATGGCACATCCACCACCTTGACCTCCACAGGCCCCACAGGCCATCCCTTCACACCGGCAGCAGGAGGGTTAATGGCCATTGCAAAGTATACATTATCAGCACAAACCAACTCTCATTGCCCAGTCCCAGCACACCATGCATATGATAAAAAGAGGGACTTACCGAAGCATGTCACCGCTCCTGTAGATAAGAAAGAGAGAGAGAAAGGAAATATTATTTACACCTCAAGAAAGTTAAGAAGCACAGTTCAAATACTGGAGCACTTGCAATAGTGGTAAAACTCAATGATATCTGTTAATGAATTCTACCACATCTTGTCCCGGATATTAGAGGTTGAATTAAGGGTCCTGGCAGAAATTAGTACGGAAATCACAGTAGTGCATCCACTCATGACCCGCCCGTTTCTGCTATGATGCTGCAGTATGCAATGTGATAGCTTTTTTGTAACAGTGACATGCACAACCCTTGCTACACCCTCAACTCGCAGAGTGGATTTTTTTCCCTATTGCAGCGAACAGGCCACCATTTACACAGTAGGAAAGCGACTCATTGAGTTTCTATGTGGTGTGCAGGTGTGTGGCTAGCGAGTGCACTTGCGCTGAGTGGATGTGGATACAGGTTACACATTTTGAAAGGTGCCTGAAATGAGCCCCCCTAAACCCTCTGGAGCAGGCAGGCCAATAACTAAAACATTTCTTTTCTGGGGGGAAGTTGGATACAGCCACAATGAGGCTGAGACCCAAGCTCATCAAGCCGGAAGTACTACAGATAGCAAAGAAGCAGAGGCCCTTCTAAAGAGCCTCTCCATATGTTGCAAAACATGGAAGAGTGGATGACTATGAATTCTGTTTTTTGGGGAGAATGCACACACTACAGTTTTAACAGTATGTTGGTCGCTGGAAACCTATACACACTTCACGGAGATATTAGCAGAAGTTAACACAAGACCTTTGGAAGCAGAGTGGAGAGATGGTGAATATTTTGTGTCAGAGAACTATAGATTTTCAGGGCCACAGCAGAGAAGCGCCTGAAGTCTTGCCGCATAACTAGACACAAGCATTTTGGGAAGGTCTCCACTTCTGAGAGTATACTTTATCAGGGGGTGAAGAAAGCGTCCATTTCTAAAGGTTGTTTGGCCGGACCGCCCATGTTTGGAAACTTTGTTGAGATATGATCCTTGACAAATGGCGTCTCTGACTGCAAGTAGCATAAAGACTTGAGGAACACTGAGTCATGTTGCCTACCACCATTTGTACTGCATACATGCTGTGCACCTTGAAAGAGCCATTACCCCCCTACACGGGGGCAAAGTCAGAGCCCGATTTGGGATTAATCAAAGAGCTATGGAACATGCAAATCTCCAAAGAGCTGGACAATGTGTGGTTGGCTACTGGATCCAGATCACAGCATTGCAAAGACCAGGAAGAAGGACATGTACAGAGTCGTGAAGAGCACACAGTGGAAGGGTGAGGGACTGTTTGTGTAATGAGGATTGAAAAGTGCTGCAGCAGCTTATCAGAAAGGGGAGGATTATTTAGTCATAGATGACTCCCACATGGAGCAGGAGCTTCTGTGCAATGCATCTCTGGCTCTAGTTAGAGGCACAGAAAACCTTCTGGTTGTTCTGATCTCCTCCGAGAGATCCAGGGCCAAGACGTATCGAGAGAATCTCCACGTATGATGCTGGCAGAATCCTTTTTTAAAAAAAATATTTATTATCAGCTGAATGAGCATTTCAATCAGACATTTTGTCCAAAGGAATAATATCAAGGGTGCATAGGTCAGAAGCAGCTTGGTGGGTACATAAATAGATTGTGTAGTGGCTGGTGGATGGCTGCTGATAATTGACCAACAAAACATTACACACATCAGCTCTAAACATCTACAGTGAGGACGCGCAATAGCATTTATGTGGTAGAGTCTTCCTTCAGGGCCATCTTGGATGAGTTTAGTGCTGAGTCATTGGGAAAAGAGTTCCAGCATAGAGGTCCAAGTAGGTAGAAGGAGCAGCATTTGGATGTTGCATACAGAGGTCTTGGTATGATATGGAGACTTTGGTTAGCTGATCCTAGTTCGAGAACTGCGGTGTAGCAAACTGTGAACGTAGATAGGTAGTTCAGCTAGTACAGTCTACAGCTTTGAATACCAAGGGGCATATTTACAAAGAAATGATGCAGCGCTGCAAGCAATTTTGCAGCACAGCAGTGCGCCATTTAAAAACTGCAGGGATGTGCAGTATTCACAAAATAAACGGCGCACCTCTGTTTTCCCTTGCACCAGCACTAAAAAAGCAGCCTCGTGCCAACGCAGACACCCATTGTGCAAGGGTGCCTGTGTTGCAGGGATGATGGTTTATGTGCAGGAAGAGGCTCCTTCCTGCACATAAACAGTCATTAAAGGTGAATTGCTCCTTCTATGTGTGCTGCAGAATGCAGAGGAAAAGGGGCGTGCAATGGGGGATGCAGTGGACGTTCTACTGCAACACCCTTTGCTTTTTGATGCTGCCCCAGATTTACAAGGCTGAGGCAGCGCCAAAAACTAACGCCAGGGCAAATCTCCATTATTGATTGTTTATGTGCAGGAAGGTACCCCTTCCTGCACGTAAATAATCAACCCCACAGCACAGGCACCCTTACGATATGGCCCCAGTGCTAAGGTAAACACAGGGGTGCGCCCTATTCTTGAGAATATGGCTCATCCCTACATTTAAAAAATGTTGGAGCGCTGCGTTGCCAAATTTGCCATTGCACCACGCCTCAACATTGTTTTGTAAATATGCCCCTATGTTGATCATGAATGTGTAAACGCTCATTTTAGAATCAAAGTGTAATCCAGGGTTTCCGGCTGAGGATTCTGTGGTCACGGTGTCTGCAGTAAATTAACAGGAAAGCGTTGAGAGGGAGGTGCTGAAGTAGCAGGACAATAGATTATTTTGATTTTGAAAGAATTCAATATGCGTCACCATCCAGTGACAGTTGGCTGTGGGGCAGTTAGAGACGCAAAAGCTGACAACAAATGGCGATGAAGTTCAAGAGGGGATCACTTAAGAGAAGTGCAGGAGCTCTTTAGATTCAAGTGCACCCGAGCTATGACTATGCTTGCTCCATGTACCTTTCAGCAATGAGGGGTTAGGTGTTGTGAGGGGGAAGGGTCAAGTCCAGAGGGAAACACCAACCTCAATGTGTCAGGGTCAGTAAAGAACTATGAATTCCACAAGCTTGAGTGAAAAAATCTTG
The DNA here is from genome assembly GCF_964204655.1 of Triturus cristatus. NCBI lineage: Eukaryota > Metazoa > Chordata > Amphibia > Caudata > Salamandridae > Triturus > Triturus cristatus. The sequence continues at coordinate 322,833,069 of NC_140584.1, read as the reverse complement.
GAATGGGACATAGCTGAGAAATTCTCTCAAAGCTTTTGTGTGGCCAGGTTACTTGCGAGAACCGACAAAACTCTCTCACTTTCATAAAGACAAGGGCTAAGTTGGATGCCACTGACATTGATGGCTTGCTGGCCCAAATACATACAAATTCCAGCTCCAGGTCAGGTAAGGAGCCCATCCATGGAGAGGTAATGGCCAGACACCCACATCACAAAGAGACCAAATCCAAATAGCAGTAACTTCCAGCTGCTCAGATGAAGGCAGTGCACAGAGCAGGGGGTACATAGTCTTTCCATGCACTGGCCAACAAACTGAACTTAACAGAGATGCAGGCTGATGGAGCAAGGACTCGTAAAAAAGAGACTTGCTCAGATGCAATCCTCTCAAATAACTTGTAATACCGTAATAATTATATTTGTAAATACTAACATGCATTACAGTTCATACATTTAAGCTTAGGGGAAGCTTGCATATGTGTCGTACTAACCAATAACCTGAGTGTGACTTAAAATGGCTGCTAATGCAGAATTCTGTACTGCGCATACGTCAACTACATCTATGTAGTAATGACGAGTCTTTGCTTGGAGGGAAATTATTGCAGCTGCGCAATCGCTTTAAAGATGGCCGCTTGAAACTCACATATTAAAGCGCATGCTTTTGCTGAAACTAACCCATGCAACTTTATTAAAATGCTAATGCGAAAGATTTTTATAAGTAAATGGGATTAGAGTAGAGATGGGTGGTATACAGGGAAATAATTTTATTTTGATTTCTTCACATGTTTCTTTGTTTCTTTCTATTTAGTTCGTATTTGGGCCTCAGAGCAATACTAAAGTCTATATACCGTGTGATACCCAACGCCTGCGCACTCGTAACCCGCCAGAAACCATGATGGTGTTCTTGAACCTCAGCCAAGGTCATGATTGCAACATGTCCTGGGAAAGCAGTTGACATCCTGAATGATGAATGAGAAAATTATTAAATGTATATTTTTTATTGATAAAAATGTGAAATGCAGGTGGGAAATAAAGCGTGGGAAAATAAATTTAAGGGGCGGGAACGCTGAACAATAAGACTAAAGAAAATTATTAAAACTTAGCATGGTGTGATGATCATCCCCCCTTTCCTGTCCAATCAGAATTAGGAGTTTCATAAATTTGAAACATTTAGGGGTGGTACATGCCATTAGAAAGTATAATTGAGGTAGTTTAGTTAGTTAGAAATATAGAGATGCTGATGTGTAGCAGATGCTGCAGTGCTCGTACTGCCAGGATGCTTAGAGACCGGGATGCTGTCCGAGAACTGAATAAATGCTGAAAAAGAATCGATTTACAGACTTAGAATTTGAGCCAATTAATTAGAAGAAGATCCCGGAAGAATTGAGGAGGAACATAATAGAAGATTGCAGAAGAATCGAGGAGGAAGATAGTGTCAGAGAGGGGTGCGACGCAGGCGTCTTATCTAGAAGAGGTCATCTATCCTGTCCCTGAATCCTGTCCTGAACCTTTGTCACCTGATCTGTCCCAGGAGACCCTTTCCAGCTCCTTCGCCAAGTGCACTCCCTCCGGGGTGGCTCCTGCAGGCGAGAATTTCAGACTGTACCTTTTCCCTCTAATAAATATTATCTATAATATAATCTAAAAAAAAAAATGGATTACGGTTTATTACGGTTTTATTTTAGGAACTACTGTTGAGTGACACATCACGCCCCTTTTTAGGGAGATAACTAAACACACCAGTGTAGACATCCTCTCCCAGTGATTCTCAAGATAGTGTTTTGAAATACAAACCTGTCCCTGTAAAAATTCAAGATACTACGGGTGACCTGGCCTGCGGCTGTTACAGCTGAGTCTTTGACAACACGAGTTTGGTGTAGGGGGTTCAGCAACAAGGCTTTATTCATTGTCGTCAGAACCAGAGCAGAGGTATTACTAATAGAAAGGTGTCCTAGCGCGTTACCTGTGAGTCTGTGACTGGGGACCAGAGTAGAATTTGGGGTAACCAACGTAACGCTGGGGAGAATGTACGCAACCATCAAGCAATGGTACAGCCTGAATCAAAACATAGCGGTCTCGGAACTGAACAAGGCTCTGTGGGACGAATTAGAGAAAGATGTAAAGTCCCCATACAACCAATATCTAAAAAAGGCATTACTAGAAACCTCCACAGGAGAGCTTTGGGAAACCACTGCCCTACTCTGCCTTTAAGCAAACTATAAATAAATCAGCAAAGCTTCACTCGCTGCTAGTCGATAAAAACACTTTCAGCACGAGAAAACACGCCTGGACGGTAATGACCAACTGCAAGTCACTCACCCCAGCACCATATCTAAATATCACTTTCTCGGCCTACAGAAAGCTACAATTAATGACCTTGCATCAAGGTATACTGCCGTCCATTATGGCCCAGCCAACTTGGGTCCACGACGGGCCGAAAGAATGTAGACTATGTGGGAGCAGCAAAGAGGACCTTGTCCACCTTCTCTGCATTTGTCCTAAATTATCTCAAGTATGAGCCACTTTATTAAAACACGTCATGATCATCTGAGGCATAAGGGCATGCAGATCGGCAATTATATCGGCCTTGGAACCAACAGACACTTAATTGAACTGCCAATTAATAAAGTTCCTCTCTGTTCATGCGCAAGCATTAAAAAGGATTCCTGTGCCTTGCTCGTTAACATCAAATAAGACGGACTGCTCAGAGGCAGATCGTACTTCTGAACATAAGGCAGAATAACACTAGAACACTGGGAGAACATTCTTCAATTTTACATAGCGATCTACGGGTCAACCAACGCTCCAGATTCACTAACTGTAAACTACGCACATTGAAAATGTCTGCATTTTTTTAACAATGATATTTCTATATATGTAATACTAGTTAAACAAGAGATTTTCATGACTTTTAGGCAACAACATTTTTATTGCAGCCTTCTGTTTTAGTAATTGCATTGTTATGGTTTTAATTAACTGAAACAATAAAAATTGACTTGACTTGACTGGGGACACAGGCCATGGGGATCTCGCGCTAGCAGCAGAGACACTTGGAGCGGCGAACCCTGCACATAAAGTTGTATGCAAGAGAGACGGTAATTAACAGGGCTCTCTTAATCCAGGCCTAAATATAATGAACACAGTCATTTGATAACTCTGTAAAGGTTGCAAATTAAACAATTACTATACAAAGCATGCTCGTCTCTGGAACAATAAGGAGTGAATCTTACCATCGAACAGGGCTGGATTAATTGACTATTATGTGGTACAATACTGGTAGACCATGTTGGTTCATCAGGATTAATATTGTAGTCAGGAAGTTTGAACCCCCTCAAAGACAGAAAGCCTCAACTCCTTACATTAAGGAGAGTGATTGAAAACTACCTTTTGTGGGGACCAGAAAGAATAGATACAGCTCCCTCCATCATAAATAATATTCTTAATAACACAGAGTAAGAGCTGTGCTGGTTGATGCATTGCTAGGGTCCTCAGCAGGGCAACATTTCTCTACTTGAGGCGTGCCAGAGGGGAAGATGAGCTGAAATGATAGCTTGGCACCTGAGACAACCCCAGGGTAATGCTGGATATCGGACATTGTCACATGCGCCAGAAAATCTGTTTAGGAAAACATTGGTTGCAATGTACTATGGGTAAGCTGAGGTTAATGAGAGATGAGCTGTACTGGAGGAGTAATCCGAGTAAGGCAACCAGTTCCTTAATTATGATGAGTCCAGCTGCTGAAGAAGTTTGGGCTGGAATTCTTTTGTACTTTCAGAGGGTTGTATGAGTTGCGCCCCGCAGACAAACGTTTGGTGCTCTTCAACTATCTGAACGTAAGCAACAGTTTTCCATATGAGACCAAACTCTGGATTTAAAGAGGGGTTCCAACTGAGAAATGACTACTGCCGAGAAAATGGAGATTAACTAAAGGACCCAAATTTAACAATTGCTTGAAAAAATGTAAACCCTATCCGGTTTACGGGACAGAGAGGACATCTTCAAGGCTATTTGAAATGCATTGGATTTTATTTTATTTTGTCACTCAGTCTTAATGTTCTTTATTTTTAAATGTTATATTTCTGTATATTATGTAGTATATAGTCGACTGAGTTGTAAAAACTAATGGTGAATGGTTTTTAACTAACAAGTGATAAACTGAGGGAAAATTACAGAAAAGGCCTTTAATCCGATTGAATTGGTTTAAACGTAATTATATTCCCCGTGAAGCGTTTCCTCTGGTGATTATATTTCATTTAGCCCTGACTTTTCTAGGAACAGAAACTGATCAAGGGTTTTCCAAAATGTTCAAAGTTCAAAAGTAGCTTTTCTAGGAAGCCTTCTGGAATACTTACTTTAGCAGTTCTTCAAAATTGTAAGGATGACAAATGTTATTTATTCTCTTTTACTAATATGTTGTATGTGTTGGTAAAAATGTATGCAAACCAGCAGTCTAATACTCCTCAGGGAATAACTAAAAATAACCCATGTCCTGAAACCGCCTTTTGAAAAATACCCTCAGTTTGGAAAAGCCCAGGAGCCAGTGCAGCGCATGCCTCATCCTTCAATACAGACATTTGACGCACATCTGCACATCATTTGTCATCATTGATTTGAATTTCCAATTTGCACGAATTTAAAATCAAATGCAACTTTTCAGTGTTGCTATTTGCTAATAGCTTTTCGTGCCTCTTCCCCATGTTCCCAACTTTACAGTCCACCTATGTCATCACTACCTACCATAACACCAGACTCTGTCTTATTGTCCCTCTTATTGGTGATGCATACGTTTCCGGGTCCTTGGAGATTCAGTCCTGGTCACTCAGTGACGTGCCCTCAATTCTTAAATCTGTCTCATCTCAGAATGAATACTTTAATTTAGAGTCACTTATAATCCAGGAAGCACTCATTACAGGGAACAAATTAGCGGATCAAAAGTTACTAAAACTGTGGTGATGTGTTGCCGCACAGTGTGAGACCCTTTGCAAACTTTGATTGGGCAACTTTCTGTTGGTTATTGCTGTACTTCCCCACATTGTACCATACTCGGTAGTTGCCTTAACCCCTTCAGTGCCACGCCCTTTCCCCCTCCTGTGCCGGGCGTTGTATTAGTGGGTGGGGTTCATGACGAGATAGTCTCGTCATGGGCACAGCGCAGCGGTGCTCCATGACGAGACTATCTCGTCATGGGTACAGAAGAGGTTAACGTCTGGTGCCCGTGGTGCATCTTCAGATGTTTCAAGCTGCCATCAGGGAACTGTTCGAGCTATCTTTGTTTGATCTGCAATCAGCGTACTCTTGTACCTTTTTGTTACTAGTTCAAAAAACTTTGTGACCCGACAGTTTAGTTTAGTTTTAGTTGGTTAAAAAAAAACAAATTTTAACGGAAAATAAAGGGGAGCAAACTGAGAGGCGTCGAACATTGATGCTCGATAGACAAACACGTGTGTGGAGAAGTCCAGACCTTTTGATACTCAAGAAAAGCGACAGAAAGAGAAAGGATACAGTATATAATGACATGGGGCAAGACATTTCAGGTACCGTGGACAGGTACGTTTAGTTTGAAACAAAAACGTACGGGGAAGGTAGCGGGTATATCCAAGACACAAGAGGAAAAAAGGGTCATTGTTGGAGTCAAGGAGGTGCTCATGATAGAGCAGAGATGGCAATCAGGACCCAGGAGGGGCTCGTGCAGGACGTGCTATGGAATGGACAAAGGAAAGACCCTGGGATGGATTTCACTGGAGTGATGAGGTCTTTGGTGTGTTCATGATCACCACAAGGCCTTTTTACATGGTTATCAGTGTCAAAGACTGAAGAGTTTGACCCCTCCGTTATCCTTGTACCGATAAGGACCAGAGTGCTTGATTATTCCACTATGAGTTGGAGACCTTCCCTCGCCCATTCTCTCCCGAGTGAGTAGTAAGCATAGCATTTGTATGGAGCTTCTACTCAGAGCATGTCTATGTGTTGGTCAACAAGGTGCCTATGATTACATTGGCAAAGAGCCTGGTCCATAATCAAGATGAGAGCGAAAAAGATTAGCCGTAAGATCTTTTGGGAACTTGGAACAGAAGAACACATGAGAATTTTAGATTTTAGGACCCGGAGGAAGAGAAACTGTGGTCTAATGTGGAGCACCTTAGGGAGAAGGTTGAATAATAGTTCACCTGTTGATATACAATTTGTAATCATAGAGGGAATGGCAAGCTTGCTTTCGAGACAGGATGGAATGTTGATATAAAGCTGTTTGCAATCATGCACATACAATAAACATATTCCCATGTATTATGTTACAGCAGTGAACATTATTCTGTTAAGACCATCCGAATACCAACATTCTGGACGGTTTGACATTTCTTACAAATCCAAGTAGAGAATAATATTCAAACCATCACTAAAGAACTTAATTTTTAAACATTTGACCTGGAGCTCCTGGAATAAGATGGATAATTTCCCAAAAACTGAGCAGAAAGCAGACCAAATTCTTAGTCGAATGATGACCTTCTTGCCAAAGAAAATGGACATCTGGATCTACTTCTATGCATTCTGCCTCCTAGACTAATTTAATATTTTCTACACATAGGGACATCAAGTCCCTCGGAGGAATATCATTCAACTGAGATTTACATTTTTTTTAATCTCATTGTTTAGGGTTCCATTTAGGTTGAGTCAGCTTTGCATCCAGCTTTCAGTATCAAAAAGCCCCCTATATATGTTTTGAAATTCTTCGGTGCTCCATTTGGATCGATTGAGACTTGTGTTTTGTCCGCATATGATTGGAGCTGGAGGATAACCAAGTGCTTGAGTAACAAATTAGAGGATAAGGCCTAGTCAAATCCCTGTGTCTGAATACAATAACTCCAGTTCCTAGCTGTACCGCCTTTGCTCAGTGGCGTAGGAAGGGGGGTGCGGTGGGTGCGGGCCGCCCCAGGTGTCATCCCTGATGGAGGTGACAAAATGGCAAAAATATGTGTTTTAAACACATATTTTTGCCATTTTGTCAAGCCGGGGGGGGACAAGAAATGTTCCGCACCGGGTACCACCTGACCTTGCTACGCCATTGTCTTTGTATATTGAAGACAAAGTCTGCCATGGTCACCAACTCTATAAAACTGAAACATGCTGCGCTGTTTCCTCAGCTGCTTCTCCTGCAGGTGTAGATGAGGGCTGAAGGCCTAGTTCCCCGCAGTTTTCTCCCTACTGCTCAGTGCTGTAATGCTTGTCTCCTCAGCGACACTCCCAAAGGTGACAGTTTGAGTGTTCGCCTTCTCTGCTGTCCCACTATATGTTAAGGCCGGAATATGGAGGGGCATTCTAGCCGTCAGCTATTCATTCGAATGATTATTTTTAAGTCTTCTGGAATGCATGGGAGCAGATTGTGACACCAGCAGTGGCACTGCTTCAATGAATAGTTGTAGAAAGTCAGGCTTCAAGGGTTATCACCTCCCACCCCAGGATCTCCTCCAAGTTAGCCTGGGATAGGAGCGAGCAGGCTTAGTTTGAAGATCAGAGATTCCATTTGTCATCTGAATTGGTTGGCTATCATTACCTTCAGGCAGTGTTTTGGATGGGCTGTACTCACAGGTACTGAATGACTGCACTTTTTTAATTTGAAAGGAAGAGAACAGCACTTCTAGGCAGGGATGCCATACTTTTAGTAGAAAATTCATGATTTTTCAGCAGAAAACACTTCCTCTGGGATAGTGAGTACCAACACTTTAGAATTCCATTTCACGCACTGCCTTCAAGTAGCCGACAGGGTTAGGCCTCCTCAAAGGCAGCCTGGAACTTGGATCTCATGCATGAAGCCTCCATGACTGGTCAAGGTAATCAAGCTTTTGGCAAGCATCTACAAATGATTGTAATAAGTATGCATTCACTACCTCATCACAAAATGGCAGTTTTCTTTCTTTGGCGGCTTCAGGGCTGGATTTAGGTTAGGTCTTTTGAAGAGCCACTGGAATTATGCAATTTTGCAGCTATAGCATCATACACATAATTATGGATTTGCCACATTTGCCGCGTAAGCTATCATCCGCTGCGTAGGACTTAATTATGATGAGGTTGGAGTATTCTGACCAGTACGTAAACCCCTGTTTATTTACGGTTTGGAATTACAAGTTAAAATATATTTAACATATTCAATAATTATCAGATGCGTAAAATACCTCAAGGCCCGTTAAGTTTCGGCAACCCGCCAAAATTGAACAGAAGAGAAAAATGCTGTTTTTCAGTATCATGTGGATTTTGGTACTTTAAACACCAAAATCTGCATGTTATTCCCCATAAACTCATAATATCGCAACTGATAAATTAGGTACCCCGTGCCACTGATATTTATCAGGTGCCATGAATAACACCTACACTCGTAATCAAGGCCATTATCTGCAGGTTTTAATAAGACAAATGTTTGTTTGCGGCTCAAGCGGGTCAAAAGTTACTTAAACTGTGGTGACGTGTTGCCGCACAGTGTGAGACCCTTCGCAAACTTTGATTGGGCAACTTTCTGTTGGTTATTGCTGCATTTGGGTGTCAAACTGGTACTAATGAGGTGGAACCTTTGCCAGATATAATGCTCATGACAAAATAAGGATGTAATAGTATCACAAAATGTACGGCCTTAAGGTCCTGATTATGATGGCGATGGGACCGTCACTGTCAGGCCATCGGTGCCCCTGCTGGTCGGCTTGCTGTATTACAATGGCCATGCATCCAACGGGCTCAAGGATCACGTTGGACCGTCGGAGGGACTACAATCTCTAAAATAGTGGCGCAGCCTACCCAAGCACCGTCGTAGGGATTACAAAGTCCCATTCTGCCGGCCATTTCATGGCGGTTCACCCGCCATGAAAAGGCAGGTGGAAAGTGACTTTTGGTGCCCCTTGCATGCCCCCCTTCCCTCCTAGTCCTCCTCTATGGTCCCTGGGGGGCACCTATGTTACCCCCCTAAGCATTCCTGCACCATGTGGCAGGCACCGCATGGTGCCTGCGGGGTGCCTGCCACATAGTGCAGAGATGTTTACAAACATGCCTCTTGGCAGTGAGGCTTGTGCCGCAGCCCTTTTCCGGGCCGCAGCACTAGAGTCAATGCTACGAGGCATGTTTCCAACCGCCTCCACGGCGGTCGAATCATAATTGGATGGCGGGACCACCGACTACCTGTCGGACCTCCCATTCCCAACACAATGGCGTTCGGACGCTCGCCCAACCGCCATCATAATAAGGCCCTAAGTCATTTAGTCAACTCTGCGCATAAGCTGGTCCTGGAAATAAGTGAATGTGTTGGGGCGATTGTTAAGGTTTAACTGTGTCAGTGCTAGAAGAGAGAGACCACTAAACCTGAGCCACTGTGACCACATGAAACCGGCCCACTAAGGTCTTCACTGGCTGTTGATGCAGGAGTAGAACACATTCAGAAAAATCTGCTTCATCTTCAAGCCTAACACCCCCCTCCAGCTTCGAGCACCAACCACTGTGACGTCTCACTCCTACACTTACCCTGCACGGGAGCATCCCCAGCGCTCTAAAGCACTGTGATGATTGGAAAATGGAGTGATGGACAACTAACATTAAAATAATTAAAAAGATGCAGAAAATCCAGACTTGTTATTTCTGACCTCGCTCCCAGGTCCTGAAATTTTACAAGTATTTCTGGTTACTCCTGCAGCAGACTTTAAGCCACGGGCCCCAGTCTTTCTCCCGAGGTTCGACAGCTCTGTCGCATTATCACAGCTGAGGTGAGGCTGTGCTCAGAGAGGCCGCTCCTCATCCTCAGAGCCCCACTATCATCACAGTAGTCTTAATAAAGCGAGCGGGTACCTGCTTCTCCGAGGAGGGCGGCCAGGAGGACCCCCAACAGCAGACTCATCTCTGTGCGCCTCATTCTCTCGGGCAGCTTCTCGCCTCGGGGTCTTGTATTTGGGGCGAGCAGCGACTGAGAACGGGAAACGGCTGGAAGCTCCTTCTGAGTGACTGCAGCGCCGAGTTCCCTCAGGTTATATAGCATAGGGCAGGGCACAGAGAGGTGGACAGGTGAGAAGGGAGGGGAGGGGAGGAGAGTGAGAGGGAGTGGGCAGATCAGCAAGGAGGTGAGTGTCAGTGCGAGGGACGAGAGCGGATGATGACGAGAGAGAGAGACTTAGGGGGGAGGGAGATACATTGAGAGGGGAGAAAGACAGACAAGAAAAGAGAGGCACTTAGAGAAAGAGTGATAGAGAGATAAAGTGAAGGGGGAAAAGAGACTGACAGAGATAAAGTCTGAGGGGCTTATTTACAAGCCTCTTGCGCCACTTTTGCGTCATTTTTAACATGGGAAAAGTGACTTATGAGTGGCGCACGGGGCTTGTAAATAGATCCAAGAGAGAGTAACTTAAGGGAGCAAGACTGCAAGAGACAGAGGGAGACACTAAAGGGAGAGAGGGGGATACCGAGGGTGAGAGAAACGTTCCGATGGGTAGAAACACAGCGAAAGAAAGAGAGGGAGATGTGAGAGACATACACCCTGGAGAGCTAGAGAGTGAGACAGAGGAACACCGAGGGAGTAGAGAGAGCGACAGGGAGAGAAACATTTATGGAGGGGAGACTAACTGACAAGCAGATAGGGAGGAAGAGGCAAGCTAAGGCAGAAAAGAGCCTCTCAGAGATAGAGACATGTTAAGAGGAGGCAGCTAGACCAAGAGAGAGAGACACGCACTTACAGCAGACCCTGAAGAGAGAGGCACTGAAAGGAGAAATAGACTAAAAGGAAGAGAGAAACCTTGAGGGAGAGATAGTGATAGGACTAGAGACGTACTGTCGGGGAAGAAGATAACAGGGAGAGAGGGGCTGATGGGGAGAGGTAGACCCAGGAATATAGACCCTTATGGAAGAGAGAGAGAGAGATTGGAGGCGAGGTAGACATCCTTAGGGGAAGAGAGACATGAAGGAATAGATACACGCAACAAGGGGGGATAGACCCACTGGGAATGGCACGCGTTGCCTGAAGAGACATTGATAGGGACAGCCGTGTTCATGGGGAAGAGAGACGGACAATGAGAACCCCTGTGTGGAAACAGAGGGACTGGGAGAAAAACACAGGGGTGTGGAGGAGCTGACAGGAAAAGATCCGCATACAGCGGAGGAGGGTGGGGGTTGTAGGGGACTCCCATGTCATGGTCATCTCCAAGCACTCGCCAGACCTGTTTTACGGACACGGCCCTTGGGTCTGTCTGCCTGTCTCAGCACAAATGACACCACCTGGCCTGACGATGGCCAGGGGCCCGGTGAGGGTCACCTTCTGGTACTTTGTGTGTCTCGGCTGACATGCAGTACACGGTCACTGAATGACTAGACGTCACTTCCCCTCGTATAGGCTTCTGGGGTATCTTCCAGACGAGGAGCAGATGTGCCTTTCCATGCAGGACTCTTCTGGGGTTCGAGAAATGTCCAGGTCTGACAGGTGCAACTTAACCAGCAAACACAAACTACCTGCTCCACAAGGTGATTCATTTAAATAAATAAATGCAGGGCCCGAAGTTTTTTTTCAGGAGTCTGCTGTCTGGACTGTCAGAGTCTTCAGTTTCAGAATATCCATACTACTTATTCTTGATTTTGCTTCTTGCCTCTGACTTTCACAATCCTACACCATTATGCGTTGTTTTTCATCCATGGTTTCTCACTTTGTCACTGTTTTCCTATTTTTCTGATATGTTTGACAATAAAAAAAAAATAAGTCACAGGGACCAAAATATGTGCCCACTACCTGCAGCATTCTGCACAAATTAAGCGCTTCTTTACAGGTACTTTGCACCCTGAGTAATGTGTCCGACCACTTCGCTATGCCATAAAAATGAGGTTAGTCATACCGGAACTGCGGTTGTTAGTGATTTTATGGAAAAATGACTTTATAGAATTCCTTTACAGAGAAAACATTGCACCAAAACTATTTACTGGATATTTTAAAAATGAATGGCATTTATCATTTCATCAAAACTATTAATGGAATGTCTTTTGTCTGAAATTGGCCTTTGCATGCCTATTTTTAAGGTGAAAATGCAATGGTTGCAGGTCTTACTTTCAGGAACATTTTTGTCATAGGGATTTATTTTAGTGCTTTTCTTCAGGGGACATTTATATTTTACAATGTGGAATAGTTACTTTGGATGCTTTTAATTCACTGACCTCCCATCACTCCTAAACATAATTTATCCCTGATCCCTCAAAACTACTATAAATCCATGCCCCCTAAAAAACCCTCATCACTCCTAAAGTGCATCCATCTCTGAACCCTAAAAGCCCTTTCTACCCTTAAACTCCACCGACCCCAGAATCCAAAAACTCCCTTAATACACCTAAACTACACCCACTCCTCATCCCTCAACTGCACCCATCCCTGACCTCTAAAAGCCCTTTCTACCTCACACGCAACCCATCCCTGAACTGTAAAACTCACTACCCTTAAACTCCACTCTTTCCTGAACCCTAAATACCCATTCTATGCCTAAACCTCACCTATCCCTGACCCCTTAAGGCCCCTCAGCACACCCAAACTCCGCCCATCCCTGAACCCTATAAAACCCGTCACTGCCCTTAAACACCATCCATCCATGACCCCTAAAAACCCTCACCACTCCTGAACCCTACCCATCTTTGAGCCTCACAAACTTCTTCTTCTCCACCCATCCCTGAATCCTTAAAATTGCTCACTATCCTAAACTCCACCAAATCCCGAACCTTAAAAACTCTTCATGACCCCCAACCCCTATCCACAACAAAACCTTTATAACCCTCATTATCTATAAACTCCGCCCATCCATGAACCCTAAATCCCATCAACACCCTTACACTCCACCCATCCCTGGAGCCGACAAACACCTCATGCCACTAAACTCCACTCATCTGTGAAACCTACAAAACTCTCATCACACCTAAACTCACCCATTCCTGATGCCTAATAAACCCTCACTGCCCCCCAAACTCCACCCATTCCTTAACTCTAAAAAACCCTTTCTCTGTCTGAACTTCACCCGTTTTTGACCCGTAAAAAAACACTGATCACCACTAAACATTACCCATCCACGAATCCAGAAACCTCTAACTAGCCCTAAACTCCACCCAAGATTAATGTAATTTTGGATTTTTCCTTAAAATGATCTTTCTTTTAAAATGTTAACTTTAATTTTTTATTTATTTGTATTTCTTTAAATTGCCTTTCCTTAGAATAGATTTTCCATGATTTGGCTTCTTCCAATGGGGTTTCTCAGTTTCCGTTTTCCCATTAATACACACACCAAAGGAAGTAATACCTCAGTGCCTCGATTGCATTGATCTGCTTAGGAATTGTAGAAGACTGAGGGTGCAGTAGCTGCTGTTTTATGCAACATGTTCCTTCTACCAATTTGTCATCCAGAAGGATATTGTACAAGGTGGTAATCAATCATTCATTGAGCTACACAGAACTCATTTATGAATCAGTAATCTACCATTCCAGGATCCGGACATGTCTTCTTATTGTTTGCTAATCTACCATTCCAGGATCCGGACACAACTACTTGACTAGTTATAATTTGGTAATCTACCATTCCAGAACTACTTTTGGGTTGGTAATCTACTATCTTGTGACACACTTCCTGGGACCCTTACTCAAATGGACCTACGGAGAGATAGGGAGGGAGGATCTTCGACCTCTTTGGTGGACCACCGTATAGATTAGCAATCTACTTTTGGCTTTTACGACACATCCAAGTTATACTCATGAGTCCTTGTTTGGCTTGATGAATAGATGACCATTTATATTAGAGAACACATGTTGGCCTACGTGACAAACCACAGTTCAACTCTTAAGTGCGCATCTCACTTACACTACAGACTACCAGATATATTCTCAAGACCATTGATGGACCGCATTTACACTCTCATTATCATTTATGGCTGCACAACAGTTCATTGATTATACTCTTGACACAATGTATCTGCTCTGCAACACCACAGCCTATACTCTCAAGTCCATGTCTGACCAAACAAACACAGTAATGCTGGTAATGCCATCCTTGCTGTGCATCTCACCAGTACCAGTGTATTTCTTCTTGTCTCTCGTTGCATGAGCTATGTGGCTCCTGTTCCAACATGTTAAAAACATGAGCAATAGCACAGCAGTCTCTGGGTCAGCAACAATTGTTCACAGTAGAGCAGATGCATTCCCCCACAATTAAAATCAATCCATCATGGATTACAAAAACTAATTGCATCGATTGTGGTGTACAGTGCATAGTGCCAGTGAAAGATCTCTATCTAATTTTTGGGGCAAACTACATCTTAGACTCACAAACCCACATCCGTCCTTTAGGACAGACCCCAGCATTTGATCACAAGTCTGCATCTGGTCTCTAGGGCAGGCCACGTTATCCTACTTTGGTGTATGTAGTTGAACACAGTTTATTTTCAGGAGTTGAAATCAGGCATGTGAGGTATACCCAAGCTTATAAATAAACATCAGTTTACATCCATGAGTTTATTAAATCATATGTTTTAGACTTTCCCCTTCAAATATCTTCTTTGACTTAATCAAGTACATGGGATTGTGAAATTTCTCCCTCTTTCCCCACAAAATATTCTACTTTTGACATTTTATATTGTTAGTAGGTTCATTCAACAGTCCATCATGAGCCATGGTTGAACCTGTGCCGTATTGGGCACAGGCAGTCAGCATGCTTCTTGTAATGTTCACCCCTCATCAGCCAGGCTAGCTTGAGTCCAGTGGCATAGAGAGCACAGGACCCACATCTGGAAATACCCATCCCACTCGGGGTGACAAATGCAAAAAGAACAATTGATGGACAGAATGTAAAACAATGTCAAACATTCTCCCCAGTGCAGAGATCCGGGCCCTAATCTGCTGTTTTTTTGCTTCCCATGCCATTCCAGTTTAAACCCAGACATATGCAAATCAGTCTTTACCCTGTTCCACAGGGGAATGGTCCAGCTTGAACTGCCAGGCCAGGTCCTCCCTGGATAGGAAACAAGCATCCTGGGACTGGTTTTGGGTTTTCACCACTCATCAACCAGGGTAGATTGACTCTAGTAGCATGGAGAGCACAGGCCCAACATCTGGGCATACCCATCTCGCTAGGGGTGACAAATGCAAAAAGAACAAATTGACAATGTCAAACATTGGGCCAGACGGCTTAACATTCAGTGAGGACCTCATCACGACCTCTTTTGCATGTTCACACCGAAACAGCCACTTTTATTCAAAACAGAATCGCCTGATCTGAAAGAAGCCAGATGCATGAGTTGGAGGTAAGTGATGTGATGGGAGATTTTGCAGGACAAGGGTGTTTCAGTACCGCAAGATTTATTGAAGGTCAGGACATTAAACTCCTTTGGGACCATGTGGAGAGATTGTCTGTTTGGGAACCAGACTTCAAGCACTTTTGTTGGAGGAATAATGGCCTTAGCAGTCTGAAATGAGTTATTCAGGGAAAGCAGTGTAGATCTTCTCCAGGGAAGTACTTGAGAACAGTGGGTAAACTCAGAGTAACCGGCTCGGCATATGCTATATTGGCCTCAGCTGAATATTCGGAACCAGGGCTTAGTTAAAAGTCCAGTATGAAAGAGAAACTCCAGGATGCACAATAGGAGATACTGGAGGGTGGAGATTGGGGTTGATACATGCAAAGTCTACACAGACATTGTACTGGACTCTGAGAAGCAGCATGCTATAAAATCCTGGAGCGGCCAATGAATTCTGGAGGTTGTAGGGAAGTTGTCACTTGACACAAGATGGGAAATTGCTGTAGGTTCTCTGTATGCGAGACCACATTTGGAATGTAGCACCTATAGTTCTCTCAGTTATGCCTAATGCCAGTCCTGGAGGGTGCTCCTTGTCCTGTCTAGCTGGGTTGAGGGTGTGAGCGAAGTGCACTAAAGATGGCGGCTATTTATGAAAGCAGTTGTACCGAAGGTTACAAAGAAATACTGAAAAGTGAGAATGCAAGGGGTTCATTGTTCACTCCATCTGACCCTCATCCAAACACCTTTTGATGAGAGAGCCCTCACTTGTGACAGCAGCAACATCAGTAAATTCAATGATAGTTGAGGAAAGTGCAGAGGCTATGGCTATATCACCCAAACTTCTTTCACCTAAGCTCCAACTTGGGTGAAAGAAGGCGAAGAGTACTTTTGACGTGTCTCTAACATAAAAGGACTCTAGTTATTATGTGAATGGCTCATCCTGGAAACTCATGAAATACGTCAAACAGGTCATGATGTGCCTTCTGTCACAGACAAGCAAAGAGTAAGGGGAGGCTAAAAGGGGAACGTGGGTGGCGTATTTGCGTTTCACTTCTGTTTCTAATTCCATATTATAAAGCAAATCGCTAGCCTGACCTGCTAAAGGGGCTTACAATGAGTAGATAATGTTGTGCGCTCGCAGAAGTGGCAATAAAAAATATAAATTACATCAAAAGGGTTGTAAGCTCTGGAGATGTCGCTAGTACTGGAAAAGGTCACAGCACCACCAGTCAGTCAGTTCCAGAGGAGTTCAGCGTTCCAGAGAGGTAAAAGGGTGAACGTGGTTTAGGTTTTTAAAGCATTGGCAGTTTTGGAACTTCTGGGCAAATGTAACTTCTTGAGCGGTTGTGAGTTCTGGAAAGGTCTCAGAATTGCGTAAATTCCGCAAAGGTTCAGAGTTCTAGAACGGGTTTCTATTCTAAAGACTTTGCGAATTCCTAATTGATTCCCACTTCCTGAAAGGTTATAGGGTCCTGATTTGGTTGAGTGTATTGGAGATTTTGTGACATTTGAAGATGTTGGGAGTTTCCACAAAATGTGCGAGTTCCGGAAACGTCGCAGGTATCAGTGAGAGAGGATGTGAGGTTACTAGTGTTGGAAAGCACCAGTGAAGTTGCTGGTACCAAAGAGGTACCGTCCAGTCTTTGAATTTTCAGGGAGTTTGACATATGAGACAGTGCTATTTCTAGGGTGGTTGCGAGTTTCGGAGAGGGGCTGTGAGTTTTAGGGAGGCTGAATGTACCAGAGAGGGTGTGAGGTCCGCAGACATTGAAAGCACCGGATGCAGATTGTTGGTACAAGAGAGGTTACAAGTTCCGTCGAGACTTTGACTTTTCAGGGAGTTCGAGAGTACCAGAGACAGTGCTAGTCCCAGGGAGGTTGTTGTGAGTTGCGGAGAAGTTGTGAGTTCCACGGGGGTGGATATACTCGAGAGTACGTGAACTCCATAAACTGTTTTCACGAGTTCTGCCCTCCTCTCTCACTCGAAGAATGTAGGGTGTGAGAGCTGCGGGTGTCTCTCTGGTACCTTCAGGCCATGTAGGAAGGGTTGGACGGCACATAGTTTGGATGACAATGTTCAAAATAGTTTCTCTGAGTATACTTTTGACAGGTAACTGTCTGAAGTTCTCGAATGACGCCATTAACGCACTATTTGCTGGCGAGGCGATGTTTGTTTCCAGCCCCAATCTGCGCCATCAAATGACTGCTATGGCTAACTAAACATTTCACTCTAGTATTGCCGTAGTATCATGTTCGTTGCCCGTTTCCTAACCAGCTTACTTTACTAGTAGCCAACCGTTCAGCCAGATCCTAAACCCAGCAAGTTGTTTTTTCCTAGCTCTGTGGTGTGGGTGTTCAGCCACATATAAGATCCCTGACAGGTCCGTGTTCCTGCAGTGCTCCGCATGCCAGAGTAACACTCTGGCAAATGCGGGCCTTCCAGTTACTCACAACGGGCCATATGTATGGAAAAATACTTTTGAGATTACCAAATAGCGATTTTTAATAAATTGCTATTTGGTAATCGCAAAATGCGATGTAACAAAACAGACAGGAAATAGCTATTCCCTAATTGCGATTTCTTAAAAATAGCATATGCAATTAGGGAATTGCTATTTGTAATTGCGACTCCATTAGTTCCTATGGCCCATAGGTGAAAATTGTCTTGCATTACCCAAATTATCACAAATTAAGTAATGCAAATGCAAGGATGCCCGGGGGCCTAAAGCCCCCCTGATGGGCCCCTATCAAAAATGGTGCACATGTAAGCAAACGCATGCCCTTGGGGCATGTGTGTGATGGAGGGGTAGTACAAAATTTTGTATACCCCCTGTCCTGCATGTTTATACTAAGTAGAATAATTATTAATTGTAATATTATTAATGTGTTTGCATGAAATTTAATCAACATTACTAATGTACCAAATACACGTGGGATTTGCATTTTGAATGGCTAATATAATTTGTAATTAACATACGCACGCATACTAATACTAGAAAATTAGCATGTCACATGATATATGTTGCTTTTGTGACGTTATTGTAAATTGCACCAGATGACATCACTGGGTGAATATGAACGCTTTAAATGTCGCCATATGCTAGATAATTACAAGCATATAGGGGAATTAGTGAGGGTTTAACATTTTATTTGTTATTTCTATGTTTTAATTACTTTTTGTGTTTGTTTCGCTTAAGTTATCCTTTGGGGCTACAATCAAGATGGCCGACTGACTAACTCGACACGGTGGCCACCATTCCACGAGGTTTCGGGTGAAGTGCGCCTGCACCACCACACGTACCAGTGGCCTCGACATGACCCTAGACTTGCTGTGCCTTAGCAAGGTCACGATGGGATGCTTGCCAAATATTCAAACAAAGGACTTATGCAAGGAACTGGATGGATCATGCCTGACGACATGACCTCATGAACTGTGTGAAACTTCGCCGGATGATCTTAACTGACCAATGGATGATGCCCAAATCTTTAAAAATTTATCTTTTAGACCTAACTTTTATTATAAAAGACGGAAGCATAGAGAGGAAAAAAAGCTGCTGCTAGATTGCGTACTTCTTTGCTGACGGAGACGACGGTGACGCGACACAACTGTTGCGTTCGTGAATCTTTGACAGACTGAATTACTGCCCAATTTCTTGATGAACTAAGGACTATCTAAAATCTATGGGCACTGATCGATGCATGCACGTCTCTGGTCCTTGACCCAATCTTTGGGACTGTAGCGTGCTGCATGAAGAACTCTCGATTTCTGACAAATTGATGACAAAATTTGATGACTTAGAGGACGACTGATAGCCAGATTAGGTAAATATGGTGTTCTGTGATTTGCGCAATGATTAACTAAATTCTTGCATTAATTAGATAAAGAAAATATTGATTAACAAAAAAATGTGTTTGGTCATTTATTGAGAGGGGATAGATCAGGATCTTTAAGTGTGTCATAGCGAGGATTAAATCATCACTCCAATCCAATTAAATGATCCATTGATCACGTGGAAGGAGTATCTTAATGTTTAGGTTTAAGATGTTTAGGGATAAAGATACTAGTGTATAGATATGTAAATAATTTTCTCTCCATAGGTCACAAGGTATTGTTTCCATGTCAGCGCTTGGAACATTTATCTCTCCTAAAAGTGCAGTCCAGTAAGAGGTGAAGTGTGAATGTTGGTGTTATGGGCCCCACCAGTGATTGAATGAGTGAATGTGTTGACGTGACGACTGGACTGTGATGAAGGGAAGATATTAGGTACGGATTTCGTCTTGATTCCTGTTACCCAGGTTTCCGCGCTGCAACATGTGCGCTACATGGTACTTTGGAAAATGCGGTTTCGTGCTTTTTTCAAAGTTTGCAAATGGTTACAATCAACTTGAAGTTGATGGTAATAGCATTTACTGCACAGTTCGCATTTCGGAATGGCTTCTTACATATGCATTATGGATTCCCTATATGCGATTCCCAATTTGCATTAGCAATTTAGGTAATTGCTAAAAATTGCGATTATGTAAATTGCAAATGCCAAAGCCTTTCATACATAAAGAAAGCCCAGTTTGCATTGGCAAACAGCCGAAGTTTGCGATTCGCACCATTTGAGAACACAAAATAGCTTTATACATCTGGCCCAATTTCTCCCATTTAGCGAGTTTGTTGAATCTATCAGCAACAGCCTTCATCTGTAATCTACACTCCTGAAAGTGTTTTACTGCAATAAAACAGTATGTATAAAACTGAATGAGTTTATACTTTCCCTCATTGCTGTTTAAAGAAACCATTTTACAATACCTATGAAATATGCACTCTATTATAACTATAATCTTTTCATACATATTATTACACTGTCTCGATCACTCCCATTGCCCGAGGCCACAGTGGTTAACTGTTATTAACTTGGAAGGATGTCTGACTTTAAATGGTTGGTTACCTTTTGTTGCATCTGGTGCTTCAAAAGTCAAATCATCCATTTGTTCATTAACACTTATAACCTTAGGATTGTCCTCATCAAATGCGCCAGCCACTGGGAAAGAGAAACAGAAATTGATAGCAATATAGGATAGACATCCGTGCAGTCGAAAAGAGTATAAGATTTATTTATTGAGGTAAGTAATGTTGATAAGTATAAGGTTTTTCTATTTTATTCAACTATATCGAATTTTTAAATATTTAAAACTGAAATATAATTTTATAATATACCTTTTAAGTGTTTTAATGTATTATGTATAAGTGAATTCTATATTCATTGTTAAATGTGTTTACGTATTTTTAAATATGATTGTTATAGTGCATATATATATATATATATATATATATATATATATATATATATTCACTGAAAAAAACATAGGTTTCAGGCACGTCATAGTTAGGAATTAGCATTTAAAAAACCTTAGAAATTCACTGAAAAAACCATAGGTTTCAGGGGCGTTATAGTTAGCTGGACTTTTCACTCGTACAAAACCATTGAAATTCCCCCGTTATAGTTAGTTCAGCTAACTATAACTCGCGTGCCCGCAATGCACTGCTGATGACTTCACATATTACATCACTCATGACATGGTCAGTGACATCACTCATGACATCACTGATGACATCTCAAATGACATCACTGATGACATCATCTTTGTGATAGAGTGGCAGACCTCCTCTCCCCCTAATATAACCTTTGATACACACATTCAAAAATAGAAACTAAAATTTTCAAAACAATGGACATACCAATATCAGTTACAACAACCTATTCAGTAATTCTAAGATCCACATACACATCCACTCATTCACCAACAGTCCTGTACAGTCACTCATACATGTACTCACTCATCATATGTACTCATACACCTATACATCCTGTTACACAATGCCACTAATCCATAGAGTTACTCACACACATAGTCACTCATGCTAATAAAGAATCAAACATCCATTTACTTGCATATACAGTTATACACACACCACCACACTTACTTCTACAGAAACTTACACATACTTAGTCTTTTAAACAATCACTTATAGAAACACATACTTATTCATACATGAACTCTTTCAATCTCTCACTCTCACATATACTCACTTATATACACCAATAGTCACATATACTAGTTTAAAACCTATGTAGTTACTCATAAAGTCACTATTGAGACAGTCATTCACTCACTAACACACCCATGCACACACTCATCCACCCATACAGTCCTGCACACATGCTGTCTTCAACACATACAAACAGTGAGTCACTCATTCATGCACTTATGCACTACGTAATACCCCCACCAAACCATACAGACACTCAGACACTCATACTGATACTCAAAAAACCAACTAATAACCTATATAGACACTCATGTAGCTACTCACCAACCCATGCAGCCACTTATACACAAAGTGAGAGACTGATACAGATATTTACATATTTAAACATTACTCACCAAGCCATGTATTCACTAAGATGCACTTAATCAGTTAGTTATCCAATCAATTTTTCAAAAACAAATCATCCATTTAGACACTTATATACACATTTATTCTTCCATCGACCTTGAGATATACATATATAAAACATGTGTAATTTTCAGAAAAACACACATTCACTGGATGATGTCACCAGTGATGTCATCAATGATGTCATTTGAGATGTCATCAGTGATGTCATGAGTGATGTCACTGACCATGTCATGAGTGATGTAATATGTGACGTCATCAGCAGTGCATTGCGGGTGCGCGAGTTATAGTTAGCTGAACTAACTATAACGGGGGAATTTCAATGGTTTTGTATGAGTGAAAAGTCCAGCTAACTATAACGCCCCTGAAACCTATGTTTTTTTCAGTGAATTTCTAAGGTTTTTTAAATGCTAATTCCTAACTATAACGTGCTTGAAACCTCTGGTTTTTTCAGTGAATTTCAAAGGTTTTTTAAATGCTAATTTCTAACTATGGCTACAGAGATAGGACATGTGAAGAAAGAAGAAAAAACGCACAGAAACAAAAAAAAGAAATGCAGAAAGAACCAACAGAAGTCCTCAAAGACGAAGAAAAGTGCAGGAAGAAGGATAACGTGCAGAAAGAACAAACAGAAGAACAGAAAGAAGCCTTGTTGCAAAATCCTCCTGTACCCTAAACTTTTTCAAGCGGATACTGGTGTTAACTGAGTCTGACTAACCAGTCCTAGAGCCAGTGCTATGTTAAAAGACACTCAGAATACAGTGAAAAAACCTACATACACTAGGGAACACTTTGCAGTGGGGTCCCCCTGTGATCAGCTTGACCTCCTCTGTAAGCCCCTAGTATATAATAGGGCAGGTGATTAAAACTACCTCTTAAAACGCGCCACAGGGCGTGTTTGCACACGTCACCTCAGGCCCCGTCCCCTCACTTCCCCACTGTGTAAACACGCCCTGTGGCCGTTTTAAGTTGGAAGATTAAGTCCCCTTGAATCCTGAGGGTCCCTAGGGTCCAACTAGACCACTAGTTACCTCCAGTAAGTGCCACAGAGCTGCGTTGCAGAGAGATGTAAAAAGGGGCACGGCCTAGACCACCTCTCTGCAACACAGTGCAGTGGCGCTTACTGGAAGCACCTGGTGGGCTAGATGGCCCCCAGGGTCCCTCAGGATTGAAGGGGAATTATTTCCCCAACTTAAAACGCGCCACAGGGCTTGTTTGCACACGTTAACTCAGGCCCCGTCCCCTCCCTTCACCACTGTGTAAACACGCCCTGTGGCCTTGTTTAGTTGGGAGATTAAGTTCATTTGAATCCTGAGTGTCCCTTGGGTCCAACTAGCCCACTAGGTACCTCCAGTAAGCGCCACAGAGCTGCATTGCAGAGAGGTGTAAAAAGAGGCACGGCCTGGACCACCTCTCTGCAACGCAGCTCAGTGTCGCTTACTGGAAGCACCTGGTGGGCTAGTTAGCCCCCAGGGGCCTTCAGGATAGAAGGGGAATTATTTCCCCAACTTAAAACGCGCCATAGGGCGTGTTTGCACACGTCACCTCAGGCCCCGACCCCTCCCTTCCCCACTGTGTAAACACGCCCTGTAGCCGTTTTTTAAGTTGGGAGATTAAGTCCGCTTGAATCCTGAGGATCCCTAGGGGCAAAATAGCCCACTAGGTACGTCCAGTAAGCGCCATTGCAGAGAGGTGTAAAAAGGGGCACGGCCTGCACCACCTCTCTGCAACGCAGAGCAGTGGCGCTTACTGGAAGCCCCTGTTGGGCTAGTTGGCCCCCAGGGTCCCTCAGGTTTGAAAGGGAATTATTTCCCCAACTTAAAACGTGCCACAGGGTGTGTTTGCACATGTCACCTCAGGCCCCGTCCCCTCCCTTCACCACTGTGTAAACGCGCCCTGTGGCCGTTCTAAGTTGAGAGATTAAGTCCCCTTGAATCCTAAGGGTCCCTAGGGTCAAACTAGCCCACTAGGTACCTCCAGTAAGCGCCACAGAGCTGCGTTGCATAGAGGTGTAAAAAGGGGCGTGGCCTCAGAACACCTGTCTGCCACGCAGCTCCCTGGCGCATACTGGAGATACCTGTTGGGCTAGTTGGCCCTCAGGGACCCTCAGTATTGAAGGGGAATTAATTCCCCAACTTACAACTGGCCAGGGGGTGCGTTTGCAGAGTGATGCTAGGAGGGGGCGTGGCCTCCGACGCGATACCGGTATTTTATTTATTTTATTTTTTTAAGAAGGAGGGCTGTGTGGCCCCCCTTCTTTTTCTAATTTACTGGCCCTGGGGACCCCATTCCCCAGGGCCTGCACCCTAATTTTTTTTGTTTAAAAAAAAAAAATTGGCCCTCCCAAGGCCTTAATCGGCCCCGGGGACCCCAACCCCCGGGTCATGGCCTTTTTTTAATTCTTTAGGAGGGGGCTGCGTTGCCCCCCTCCTCAGGCCACTTATGGCCCCGGGGACCCCATATTTATAGAAACACTTAGGACATGCTGGACAAACCGTATGTACCTATCACCATGACGATTTGCGTGATAATCATTAAAAGCCAACTATGCATAGAATGAATCCACATGGAATGTATTTACACCGCTAGTGAAGCTCTGACGTGTCTGATGCCCTACCGTGCCTAACCCGGCACCCCCGCCGGTGGGTACTCTCCAAGTAGACACCCTTGTCGTTTATTTATACAAACATGGATAGCTATTGACGGGCACATTTAATATACACGCACACCAAGCCATTCAAAGGGGATTCAACAAAAATTCGACCAAACTATGCAAGAAACCCCCCTCACGGTTAATAAAACACACATCCACCGCCGGATGTGTAATACTTTTTATTTTACTCTCTGGAAAGGAGACGAACCTCACTTGAGAGTCACAGCGTGCTCCTGGCTGAGCCCAATGCTGTGTTACACCCACCAGTGCCTGCCGAGTGCCTCACACCTCTGTGTTGTATTCCACCAGCTAATGCATATGCTATGACACTCTCTAGCCCATGTGCACTGTAACACCACCCCGTGAATATGTCGTGCCACACTTGCCTTCGCACGGGTTATATTGCCACATCTAACGTGCCTTCCTCGATGCCTATGTTATAACGCACCGCGCTATGCCATACATATTACAATCTGGGATCCATATCTTTGTCACAGTGCATGTGCAACGTTACACTCCCCAGCACATATTTTATATTACAACTTTAGAGACTAGTTAGGTTACACAACACTGCCCTGTGCATATTACACTCCAAGGCGCATATCGCATAGCACGAGCTAGTGCCTGTGCTATCTCGCGCTCTACAATGAATCTGTCATTGCGCACAATGTATTGCATATTATATTTCACGCCCCGGTTCATCTTATATCACACTTTTTGGCGCATAGTTTATACCATATACTATATTTAGTTTTCATTTTCAATCGTGCTCAGGACTATGTTCTATATAACACTGCATCCACCTACCCTTTTCACGGACATTACATTTTGTGATGGGGGGTGGAGGGTCAGGGGGTGTTTCTGCCAAGTGAGCCCGGAGTCACAGTCACAAACGTCCTCTTCTTCCTGAATAAAAGTGAGATTATGCTGCATACTTGTTCATATTTTAAGTAGTTCACACAGACACACATTTTAAAAACAGTAAAGTTCCTAATACCCACCTTCTCTGAACAGTTAGCTTGCTGCCCCATCCATCTCCTCCCCATCCTCTGTTGTCTGAATCCATGGACTAGCCTCCTCCCTCCTGCCATGCATGGTCTGATGTGCTGCCACTGCCCTCCATTTAGCATGATGTACCAGTCCACTCTTCCTGCCCTCCATTGCCCAATTATATGGCCCATCATTGACCTCCTGCTTAGCCTCTGTGCTTAGCTTGCTGCCCCTATTCTCCTTCCCCCTGCCCTCCGATGTCTTTGTGCATGCCCCTGTTCCATCCTTTTTGCCCACCATGTTCCATGGACCTGCCACTCCTATCTACTCTGAGTGTTCTGTTGAGCTGCCACTTCCCTCCCACCTGCCTAGCATTGTCAGATGACTGTAACCTGTCCCTGCCACCTCCACCCTGCCTGTCCACATGCCATGCCCCTATCCCCTTCCTCCTGTCCTCCATGGTCCATTTTACTGCCACACCCTTCTGCCCTCCCTGGTCTGTTGTGCTGCAACTGCTCCTCCTGCCTGCCCCGTGCGGTCTGTTGTGAGGCCCCTTCCCCTGAACTCTCTTGTCTGTGCCCAGGTCCTGACCCTCTCTTCTGTCCTCCATGGTCCTTTGTGCATGCCCCTGCACCCTCCTCCTTGCCCATCATAGCCATTGTGCTGCCACTAACCCTCCTGCTTGCCATGCATGGTCTTCTGTGCTGCCATGGCCCCTCGCACCTTCCCTGTGTGGTCAGCTAGCTGCCCCTGACCCCCTCCCACCTTCCCTCCATGGTCTGTGTGTATGACATCATAGTCTCATTGTTGCTCTCCATGGTGTGTCTTGTTTCTAGTGCCCATCCTGCCTGACCTCCATGGTCATCTTGCTACTCCTGCCCTGCCCCCTTGCCCCCAGCCCTCTGTTTCCATGTGCAGACCCCTATTCCCTCCCTCCTGGCTTGCCTGTTCCATTGTAATGCCCCTGATCCGTCCCTCCTGCCCTTTATGGTCTGTTATGCTGCAGCTTTCTCTCCTGTCTGTCCATTATGGTCAGCTAGCTACCATTGCCTCTTTCCCCTCTGTTCTCTGTTGTCCATGTGCATGGTCCTGTCCCCTCCCTATTGCTTTCCATGGATTGTTGTGCTGCACTCCCTGATGCCTGCCCTGTAGGGTCAGTTTGGTGCACCTCTCCATGTCCCTCCTGTCCTCTGTTATCCGAGTCCATGTCCCTACCCCAATTCCTCCTGCCTACCATGATCCAATGTACCATACTTGCAAACATTTTGAACTTGGTAAGAGGGAGATTTTGAAAAAAAACTGGGGTATTGATTTTCCCCTTTGAGTTACATTAAAAAAGAGGAGATTGTAGACAGGAGACAGATCAAGTAAAGCCCATTTGAGCTTAAAAACATTGGACGTTTCCTGGCTGAAACGGGTCTGTTGGCATGTATGGTTGTACTACCACTGCCTCTTCCTTCTGCCCACAATGGTCTATTATATTGCCACAGCCTCTCTTGCCAGTCCTGTATTGTTGGTTTGTTGCCCCTGCCCCCCTTTCCACTGCCCTCCATAGTCTTTTGTGCTGCCACTGCCCTTCCTGCCTGCCCGGTGTTGTCAAATTGCAACTGCACTCTCCTACCTGCCTTCAATTTTCAGAGTCCGTGCCCCTGGCCTCTGCCTCTCAACAGTATCCCAATGAACAACTAGATTGCTAACATTCTATATTTATTACAAAAGTGTGGAACGCCTGACGTCATCTTGATGTAATCAAAACTGTAATACCTAGAGTATTTCCTTCAGAAATTACATATATGAGAGGGTCTTATTTGCATCAAAATTATGGTTAGTGCTCTAAAAAACTAAAATGAGGACATATTTTCTGAGTTTTCAAATAGCGACAAAGAACTTTTAAATTATTTGTAATCTTTATGTTTTTTTATCCAGTTGACCTCTTGATTAAATGTTGCACCTAGGGGAGAGGATGTGGTGTTACTTCCAGAGCTGCAGACTTTGCAACTGGGGAACCAGGTTGGAGTTTCTGCTTCAGCTCAACATTCTGTGATTCTGGTCAAATCACTTAATCTCCCCATGTCTACAACCAAAATGAATTTGATCTTGTGTGATGTAACCAATGCTCATGTAAAGCACTCCAATACCTGACAAGTCTGCACTATATAAAACTGCAAATACACAAAAAATAAGTGTTTTGCACACTTCTGTCATTGGGCTACATGTGGGCTACATCTGGGTGATATTTGTGCTGCATTTGGGCTCTTTTGTCTCTGGTGGCCATCTTGGGAGATTTATTTGTTCTGAAGTTTCCTAATTTCCTCATTTACTGCAGTCTCCTCAGTAGGAAATGCTTTCAGTTTTTTACTTTGATTCCATCAAGAAGGTATTCAGATATGTCTCACATTTGCCATAAATTCTGAATGTTAGCACTCCAGTTGCTCATTAGATCACTGTAGTAAAGCTACTGCTCACCACGGAAGTCTGCTGCTGGTATTAAAAGTGTATGTGTCAGTCTGCATGTCAGAATATTTTTATGAAATAGAAGAGAATTTGAGAAGTCAAAATGTGCCCTAATTTTTCTTTCTGCAGAACTATTCATAATTTCTATGGGAAAATGAACCCCCTCATTTTGTTCCATTGTAAATTAAATGTTTTAAGTGTTACCACTTTATTCCAATCAAGATGGCTTCAGGTGTGCCATACTTTTGTCATAAGTAAGACTGTTAGCGCTCTAGTTGTTCGTTAGAATACTCTGGGACATTCTGTCATTGGGCTATACTTGGGCTACATCTGGGTGATATTTGGGCTACATCTGGGCTCTTTTGTCTCTGGTGGCCATCTTGGGAGATTTATTTGTTATGAATTTTACTAATTTCCTCATTTACTGCAGTCTCCTCAGTAGGAAATACTTTCATTTTTTTACTTTGGTTCCATCAAGAAGGCATTCAGATGTGTCACACATTTGCCATAAATTCTGAATGTTAGCACTCTAGTTGCTCATTGGATCACTGTAGTAAAGCTACTGCTCACCAGGGAAGTCTGCTGCTGGTATTCAAAGGGCATATTTCAGTCTGCATGTCAGAATTTTTTTATGAAATAGAAGAGGATTTGAGAAGTCAAAATGTGCCCTAATTTTTAGGTCGCGCCTTGCTATCGTGTAAGCGATCGCAAAGCGAGACTATTGCAAGGGGCTCCGAAAAGTGCTCCGAAAAGCGGATTGCATGGCCAGCACACGCACAATCACGCACATCGTGCCACCATGCAATCCGTTTGGCATCGCACTTCAAAGGTTCCGCTCCCCCGCCAGGAATGCGCTCCCCCGCCAAGCGCGCGCGCCACGCTCCACCAGGCTTGTTTTTCTTGTTCTCAGTTTTCTATGTAGTCTTGACCGGAAGCTATTGGAGACCTTTAAAACTCATTTGCTCCAGAGTCAGTTTTTACGTGTTGTTTACTTTTTCACAATTTTCAATATAGCCAGAATTTTTGTTTACACTGGTTACTTTGATTAGCTTGCTTCTGAAACAAATGCGTTCCGCTGACGTCATTATTTTACCACACTCAGCATTCACGCTTTATTTTTTGAGTGAAAAACACGATTACTTTGTCTAATCTCCTAAGCAAACGTGCTGCGTGAAGGCATTTTTTTTCTTTTTGACACACACGGCGTTCACGTTCCATTTTTATTTACAATTGGGAGAACAGATGCCGATACCTCGTTGCCACTCATCGTGAATGAGAGAAGGGAAAGGATGTGGCTTAACGACTAGAGTGGCGGACGATGAAGCCAGGGACCCAGCCCTGAGTCTGGCCGGAGGCTCAAACATCCTGTGATTCTGGGCAAATCACAATCTCCCACTGCCTAAAAATGAATGCGTCCATCTGTAATGCAACTATTGCTCATGTAAAGCGCTGATACCCTAAGGTCGAGTTTGCGCTATATAAAACTGCAAAAAGAGACTTGCTGCAGCTTTCCATTCCAACCTGCTAGCATCAGCCTCCCATTCTGCGTTTTTACTCCTCCTGCCTCATTTGCTCCAGAGTCCGTGTTCACGTGAAATGCACTCCGCTGACATCATTTTTTTTACCACACTCAGCATTCACGCTCTATTTTTTTGTGAAAAACATGGTGATTACTTTGTCTGATCTCCTAAACAAACGTGCTGCGTGAAGGCATTATTTGTATTTTTGACACACACAGCGTTCAAGTTCCATTTTTATTTACAATGGGGAGAACAGATGCCGATACCTCGTTGCCACTCATCGTGAATGAGAGAAGGGAAAGGATGTGGCTTAACGACTAGAGTGGCGGACGATGAAGCCAGGGACCCAGCCTTGAGTCTGGCCGGAGGCTCAAACATCCTGTGATTCTGGGCAAATCACAATCTCCCACTGGCTTAAAATGAATGCGTCCATCTGTAATGCAACTATTGCTCATGTAAAGCGCTGATACCCTAAGGTCGAGTTCGCGCTGTATAAAACTGCAAAAAGAGACTTGTTGCAGCTTTCCATTCCAACCCGCTAGCATCAGCCTCCCATTCTGCGTCTTTACTCCTCCCGCCTCATTTGCTCCAGAGTCCGTGTTCACGTGAAATGCGCTCCGCTGACGTCATTTTTTTTACCACACTCAGCATTCACACTTTATTTTTTTGTGAAAAACACGGTGATTACTTTGTCTAATCTCCTAAACAAACGTGCTGCGTTAAGGCATTTTTTTTCTTTTTGACACACACGGCGTTCACGTTCCATTTTTATTTACAATGGGAAGAACAGATGCTGATACCTCGTTGCCACTCATCGTGAATGAGAGAAGGGAAAGGATGTGGCTTAACAACTAGAGTGGTGGACGATGAAGCCAGGGAACCAGCCTTGAGCCTGGCCGGAGGCTCAAACATCCTGTGATTCTGTGCAAATCACAATCTCCCACTGGCTTAAAATGAATGCGTCCATCTGTAATGCAACTATTGCTCATGTAAAGCGCTGATACCCTAAGGTCGAGTTTGCGCTATATAAAACTGCAAAAAGAGACTTGCTGCAGCTTTCCATTCCAACCTGCTAGCATCAGCCTCCCATTCTGCGTTTTTACTCCTCCTGCCTCATTTGCTCCAGAGTCCGTGTTCACGTGAAATGCGCTCCACTGACGTCATTTTTTTTACCACACTCAGCATTCACGCTCTATTTTTTTGTGAAAAACACGGTGATTACTTTGTCTGATCTCCTAAACAAACGTGCTGCGTGAAGGCATTATTTTTTCTTTTTGGCACACACGGCGTTCAGGTTCCATTTTTATTTACAATGGGGAGAACAGATGCCGATACCTCGTTGCCACTCATCGTGAATGAGAGAAGGGAAAGGATGTGGCTTAACGACTAGAGTGGCGGACGATGAAGCCAGGGAACCAGCCTTGAGTCTGGCCGGAGGCTCAAACATCCTGTGATTCTGGGCAAATCACAATCTCCCACTGCCTGAAAATGAATGCGTCCATCTGTAATGCAACTATTGCTCATGTAAAGCGCTGATACCCTAAGGTCGAGTATAAAACTGCAAAAAGAGACTTGCTGCAGCTTTCCATTCCAACCCGCTAGCATCAGCCTCCCATTCTGCGTTTTTACTTCTCCTGCCTCATTTGCTCCAGAGTCCGTGTTCACGTGAAATGCGCTCTGCTGACTTCATTGTTTTTACCACACTCAGCATTCACGCTTTATTTTTTTGTGAAAAACACGGTGATTACTTTGTCTAATCTCCTAAACAAACGTGCTGCGTGAAGGCATTTTTTTTCTTTTTGACACACACGGCGTTCACGTTCCATTTTTATTTACAATGGGGAGAACAGATGCCGATACCTCGTTGCCACTCATCGTGAATGAGAGAAGGGAAAGGATGTGGCTTAACGACTAGAGTGGCGGACGATGAAGCGAGGGACCCAGCCTTGAGTCTGGCTGGAGGCTCAAACATCCTGTGATTCTGGGCAAATCACAATCTCCCACTGGCTTAAAATGAATGCGTCCATCTGTAATGCTTCTATTGCTCATGTGAAGCGCTGATACCCTAAGGTCGAGTTCGCGCTATAAAAAGCTGCAAAAAGAGACTTGCTGCAGCTTTCCATTCCAACCCGCTAGCATCAGCCTCCCATTCTGCGTCTTTACTCCTCCCGCCTCATTTGCTCCAGAGTCCGTGTTCACGTGAAATGCGCTCCGCTGACGTCATTATTTTTTTTTATAGCAATCATTTTTATTGATTTTCATAACAACAATATCATTGCACCTGTGTAATCATACAATAACAAGTAACTGCCGGGTGTCCCCTGGCCATAGGTAACTGCCGAATGCCCCATAGGTGGTTCAGATGCTCCATGTGCGGCCCATGGGAATCCCTCCTCCGACTCCTCCAGTACCCCATCCCACCCCCCTCCCCCCACCACTACCCCCCTCCCGCCACCCCCCCCGAGGCAACTGCAAAGCGTCCGAAAAAAGGGGAAACAATATCAGTCCGTGGAGTGCCAGGTCCGGAAGATGCGCAACGCCCTCAACGTGGGCGGGAAGACAGCTGCTGGGAGGCGCCTAGATAAGTAGGCCAGCAGCGCGCCCCAAGACTCCTCAAAGGCTGTAGGATCATCCCTAAAGCACACCGCCAGACGCTCCATCGAGAGCAGGCATCACAGGCGGGCGTGCCACAGTGACATAGCGGGAGCGGCCTGTTTCTTCCATGCCGCAGCCACCGTGAGCTTAGCCGCCCCAACGCAAAGCCACCATATAGCCTTGTCTCCTCTGGACACTTCCTCCCAATCCTCTCCCCGGAGACCCAGGATGACATGAGCGAGGTCCCCGGGAGGTTCAAAGCCCAAAATCTCTGCGCTAAAATTTCTGCCCAGAAAGGTTGAATACTGGGGCAGTCCCACCAGATATGCTTGAAATCCCCGAGGAGCCCACATCCCCGCCAGCAGAGCGCAGAAGTCCCCGGGAAGATCCTAGCCAATTTTGTGGGGTATAGGTACCAATCAAAAATGGTTTTGTAGTGAGCCTCCCGTAAGCCTACCGACAGGTTATGTCTGGGAATATCCCGCCATAAGCCCCTCCACTCTGCTTCAGTAATCCCTCTCCCCAGGAGTTGCTCCCAGAATTCCATATGTCTGGCCCTGGGTGTGTGTAGTGTGGTCAGCAGCATCCTATAGAGAGATGAGATTGCCCCCTTCATGGAGCCCGCCCGCATCAAAACCAGTTTCTCCATATCCGTGAGGTTCCGGCAACCCGCCTCCCTCAATGGTGACACCGTGGCCCAGTGTTTGAGCTGCAAATAGTGGAACTGTTCACTGTTGGGAACCCCGAACTCACTCCTACAGTTCTGAAACGAGCGGAACGTCCCCTTATCAAATAGGTCCGCCAGCTTCAGACACCCCCCCTCTCGCCACCCATCAAAGGGACCCTCCTCTCTACCTGGGGCGAAGGCCGGAATAAAGTGTATTGGGGTATATGGTGAAGGGAATGTCGTCCACCCCTCTCTCCGCGTGACCCTATCCCAAACCTCCAGCGTAGTGCGCGTCGGTGTGCTAAGATATGCATTCGGCGGTCTATCTCTTCTCGGTTTCCACAGCAGATCCCAGATTGATCTGCCGGCGATCGCGCGGTCCATATGAAGCCAATGCTTCTCCGATTCCCGTGCCGTCCATTCTAACACGACCCGCAATTGGGCCGCTTGATAGTAAAGCTCAAAGTCCGGCAGTCCCATCCCTCCGTCCGCCCTCTGTTTCCGAAGCACCGTAAAAGGGAGCCGGGCCCTCCCTCCCTGCCACACAAACTGAGTGATCAACATCTTCAGCTGCGGAAGAAATGCTTTCTCCAGCGGGATCGGCAAGGCCTGAAACAGGTAAAGAACCCGGGGCAGCACCATCATCTTCACCGCGTTGATTCGCCCCAACCAGGATATATACAAGGGCGTCCACCACCTCAGCTCCTGGCGCAAGTGCGGCAAAACTGTGGTGTAGTTGGCCCCATACAGTCCCGAAACCGTCGGCGTAAGCTGCACCCCTAGATATTGTAGCGAGTGTTGAGCCCATGAGAGCGTCGTCTGGGATTTGAGCGAGGCCACCTCCGCTCTCGAGAGTGTGAGATTGAGTATGTATGACTTGGTCATGTTGACCTTGAACCCCGCCACTCTCTCAAAGTCCCTCAGTTCCCCCTGCACCGCGGGCAGAGAGACATGTGGTTCCCCCAGAGTCAGCAGAATATCATCCGCGAAGAGGGAGATTTTGTGGTCCTCCCCGCCAAACCGTATCCCTTTAATGGATGCATTCTCCCTCACCCGAATGGCAAGTGGCTCTATGCTGAGGGCGAAGAGCAGAGGGGACAGCGGGCACCCCTGTCTAGTACCCCTAGTCAGTTGGAAGGGCTCGGAAGGTGTCCCGTTGACTACCACTCTCGCGGAAGGATGGCGGTAGTTAGCTCGCACCATCTCCATGAAAGCGTCCCCGAACCCAAATTTTCGCAAGGTCAAGAAGAGAAAGGGCCAGTCCACGCGGTCGAACGCTTTTTCGGCGTCCAACCTGACCAGCACAGCTGGAATCTTGAATCGGGATGATTTCTCAATAAGGTGGATGGTACGCCGTATATTATCGTGCGTCTGGCGCCCTTTAATGAAGCCCGATTGGTCCGGGTGGATCAATCGAGGTAGCAGGTCATCCAGGCGGCTAGCTAAGATCATGGAGTAGAGCTTGGCATCTAGGTTCAGGAGTGCTATGGGGCGGTATGACGCACACACCAGCGGGTCCTTGCCCGGTTTAGGCAGGACCGTAATCACCGCCTCTGCCATTGACTTGGACACTCTGGCCTCCTTCGCCACCGCCCGAAACAGAGCCGTCAGATGCGGGGCTAACTCGTCTACAAAGTGCTTATAAAATTGAGCGGTATAGCCGTCGGGCCCAGGCGCCTTATGGAGCTTGAGACGCTTTATGGCATTCCGCACTTCCTCCTTGGAGATAGGTTCGTCCAGCCGCTCCCGGTCCAGCGCTGATAGCTGGGGGCACTCCACCCCATCGAGATATGCCGCTTGTACGTCTTGCGCCAGCGGGTCCCCCCCATACAGCTCACCATAGAAATCCCTAAAGGCTCTATTCTTTGCCGCCTCCTCGTGTGTGACCCGGTCTGGTCCTACCCGAATGCCTCCCACATAGGATTTCGCGCGCTGAATGCGAAGCTTTCGAGCCAACTGAGAACCCACCTTGTCCCCCTGTTCATACCCCGCGCGTCGCAGCCTCAGCAATGTATATTCCACCCTGGCGCTGTAAATCGCCTGCAATTTACCCCTCACCGCCGTGAGTCGTCGTTGTAGGTCGCGAGTGGGTTTATCTTTGTGTCTGCCCTCCAACCCCCTGAGTTCTTCCTCTAGGGCCTCCCGTTCCAGTGCCTGTTGTCTCCGCAGCGACGCCTGTAGTTGGATGCATTTGCCCCTCATCACCGCCTTGAACGCGTCCCATGTGTTCTGATATGAGGTGTCTTCAGGTGGGTTGCCCTGGAAGTACTCCCCTATGGCCTCGGTCAGCTCTACCCTCCGTACCTGGTCTCGCAGGAGGGCCCCAGGAAAGTACCATCTGCCACGTCCCCGCACCCCCCACTGGAGCTCCAATAGAACCATCCCATGGTCTGAGACCGAGATGGGGAGAATCTGCGCCCCCGTCACCTTCCCCACTAATGCTTGGCTAATGAAAATGTAGTCTATTCGAGTGTAAGTCCGGTGAACATGGGAATAGAAGGTATAGTCCTTTGCCGTCTCGTGGAGAGCCCGCCACCCATCTTGCAGACCCAGGGAATCGAAGCGGTCCTTGACTCGCTTGGAGAACACAGAGGACCTGGGAGCCGTCCAGGAGGCCATCCCACAGGCAGTTAAAGTCCCCCATCAGAATGATGGGGCCCTCCGCGAACCCGCCCAGGGACCCCAACATGCGCGCTGTGAACACCGCCTGTCCCATGTTCGGAGCATACACGACCGCAATTGTGCAAAGTTGGCCCTGAAGCCGCCCCTTGAGCATGAGCCACCGCCCCTCCTTGTCTCTGTGTGTATCCACGACTTGAAAGGGTGTGGAGCTATGGAACAGTATCGCCACCCCATTATGTTTGGTGTTGGCCGCTGAGTGAAATATCTGCGGGAATGCCCTATGCTTGAGCCTACCCACATCCTCCCTTGTAAGGTGCGTTTCCTGCAGAGCAACTACCGTAACCTGCCGATCCACAATGTACTTCAAGACCTGCTGTCTCTTCTGGGGCGAGTCCAGGCCCTTCACGTTCCATGTAGCCCACGTCACCATCTTAAGTGAGTGAAAACCCCCCTCTCCACCCCGTGTTGTGGGATCCACCGATACCAGACCTCAGCGCCACTCCGCCTCTGCCCCCCGGCCCCCCCTTCTGATGTCTCGCCGCCCCTCCCTGGCCCCTCTCCACGTCTTCGTTGCAGCCTACCCCTTCCACCCTCTCCCCCCGCCCCAACCCCCCCACGTCCTCCCACCCCCCCACCCGCTCCCCCCCACCACAAGGACCCAACCATGGAACCCCTCGAACCTTGGGTAGTTCCAGGGAAAGTAACCAAGACCCCGCCCCATCGAACTCCTAACCTCATCAACTTGCTCCGCAACCGGCAGAGCATCAACAACTTGTGTGCCAGACAAAGGGCTCTAGAGAAAAACAAAAACCTCAGTGTCCGTGTAACCTCAGTGTCCATGTGGAGACTGCCGCACCTCTCTCCTGAGCCGTCACAGTCCCGTCACCAGCCACCTGGTTTCGCCGCTCGGGTTGTTGGGTCCCTCCCGGCCGGAGGACCCCCCGCGGTCTTACCTGAACTGCATCCCGGTGAATCCCGTACCTCCAGCTCGCGACCTCTACTCACGGTGGGGCCCTCCTCGCTGGCGTTGCGCCCTGCGCCACTGTTCCCCCTGAGAGCCGACTGCCACTGCCCCGGATGGCCCCGGGCCGCCTCCTTCCTCCGGTTCCGTAGGGAGGCCCAGGATACGCAGCCCCTCCCCCAGATCTGTGATGTGGTGTCGTTTATTTTGCCGTTCGAAGCTGAGCCCGAAGGGATAGGTCCAACGATAGCGCACATTGTCCTCTCTGAGTTTGCTGGTCACCGGGCGGAGCCGCTGCCTCCGTACGAGGGTGGCCTGCGACAAGTCCTGATATAGAGAGCAACTGTAGCCCTGGAACGAGACCTCCTTCTTCTTCCTAGCCGCTTCCAGGATGGCCTCCTTGACTGGGAAGGCGTGCAGCTTTGCCAGGACATCCCTAGGTCTCCGGCGTTCGCCGTGAACCGGTGGTCCGACCCTGTGCACCCGGTCCACTTTTATATTCAGGTCTGGCCTGTTCACCACCTCCCCAAAGAGGCCAATAATAAACGCCTCCAGGTCCGGACCCTCTGCGCCTTCTTCCAAGTCTCTCACCCGTATATTCTCCCTCCGGGAACAATCCTCCAAGTCCTCCAGCTTCAGGGCAGACTGCGCCAGCTGAGCGCGAAGCTCCGAGCACTCCGTCCGGGAAGCCCGAGTGGCACTATCCAGGGATTGCACCTTCTCCTCCACCTCCAGGATTCGAGACCCCACGGCGTCCACATCGCGGCGCAAATCACCGAGCTTCTCCGTCAGGTCCCCACGCAGTTGGTCCAGGCCGGCGTGGAGGTCCCGTTTAAGTTCACCACATAAATCCCTCTTGAAGTCCCGGAGCGTGGCCACCAGGTCGTCTTTCGTCAAGGCCATGCTGTCTCCTCCGCCCGGACCTCCCTCTTCCGCAGTGCTGGAGAGCGCCTGGAAGTACTTCGCCACGCGGTTTTCCTGTGGCTT
This sequence comes from Triturus cristatus, assembly GCF_964204655.1. Classification (NCBI taxonomy): domain Eukaryota; kingdom Metazoa; phylum Chordata; class Amphibia; order Caudata; family Salamandridae; genus Triturus; species Triturus cristatus. The sequence continues at coordinate 322,795,906 of NC_140584.1, read as the reverse complement.
CGGCGCCTTTTTTGTCGGGGGCGCACGGGACGACCTCCCCATCAGACCGTCCCCTCCGTGCCTCGCGACGTCGCCTCCACCAATCCTATGGCCCCGTTGCGACCGACCACCACTGCTCGGCCACCGAGACCCCGGAAGCTAGAGCAGGGACCGACTTGTCTCCGCCTGCTGCCTCCAGGCGCTCAGCTGATCCCACGGGCCGTGCCTCAGAAAGTTCTCACCAGCGCCGACCCGCACCTACATCACAGAGCGCCCTTCACATCCAGCGCGCCAGAGAACCAGTGCAGCGGAGGCTCCCCCGATGCTAGCAGGTGTCTTACTTGGTCGCCATCTTGGAGTCAGGCACCGTCTCGGCGCGCGGAGATCGCCCCCGGCGCCTCCGCTCCCTCCAGCCTGCCTCGGTCTTCGTCAGGGTGGACCACTCATCTCCCGTCGGCCCGCCGTCCCTCCTCATGGGCGCCGTGATGGCCGCAATCTCCGCCTCCTAATGCGAGACCCACGGTAAGGTGGCCCCGCTCTCCGGCGCCGGCAGGTGCAGCCTCACTCCAGCCGCGGTGGTCACTCCCGCTGCGCGGTCACCACGACAAGCCCCCAGTCACTCTCCTGAGTCCGGGTGGGCCGCCGCTCGGCGATCGATCGCGGCCCTCCGCCGCCATTTTGCTCGCTCGCCGCTCCCGGGTCAGTGCTCGCTTTCTAGCTGCACCGGGGCCGCCACATCCTCACCGCCGGTCCATTCGCCTCCACAAGTGTTCCGCGAGTGTTTTCCTCGCAGTGCGCCAGTCCAGAGCCCCCGTCTAGCCGCTTACAGGAGTCCGTGGGGCCGGAGCTGACTCGGTGTACTACCAGTCAGCCATCTTACTTGGCCACGCCCCTCAACGTCATTTTTTTTACCACACTCAGCATTCACGCTTTATTTTTTTGTGATTACTTTGTCTAATCTCCTAAACAAACGTGCTGCGTGAAGGCATTTTTTTTCTTTTTGACACACACGGCGTTCACGTTCCATTTTTATTTACAATGGGGAGAACAGGTGCCGATACCTCGTTGCCACTCATCGTGAATGAGAGAAGGGAAAGGATGTGGCTTAACGGCTAGAGTGGCGGACGATGAAGCCAGGGACCCAGCCTTGAGTCTGGCCGGAGGCTCAAACATCCTGTGATTCTGGGCAAATCACAATCTCCCACTGGCTTAAAATGAATGCGTCCATCTGTAATGCAACTATTGCTCATGTAAAGCGCTGATACCCTAAGGTCGAGTTCGCGCTATATAAAACTGCAAAAAGAGACTTGCTGCAGCTTTCCATTCCAACCTGCTAGCATCAGCCTCCCATTCTGCGTTTTTACTCCTCCCGCCTCATTTGCTCCAGAGTCCGTGTTCACGTGAAATGCGCTCCGCTGACGTCATTTTTTTTTTACCACACTCAGCATTCACGCTTTATTTTTTTGTGAAAAACACGGTGATTACTTTGTCTGATCTCCTAAACAAACGTGCTGCATGAAGGCATTTTTTTTCTTTTTGACACACACGGCGTTCACGTTCCATTTTTATTTACAATGGGGAGAACAGGTGCCGATACCTCGTTGCCACTCATCGTGAATGAGAGAAGGGAAAGGATGTGGCTTAATGACTAGATTTGCGGACGATGAAGCCAGGGACCCAGCCTTGAGTCTGGCCGGAGGCTCAAACATCCTGTGATTCTGGGCAAATCACAATCTCCCACTGCCTAAAAATGAATGCGTCCATCTGTAATACAACTATTGCTCATGTAAAGCGCTGATACCCTAAGGTCGAGTATAAAACTGCAAAAAGAGACTTGCTGCAGCTTTCCATTCCAACCCGCTAGCATCAGCCTCCCATTCTGCGTTTTTACTCCTCCCGCCTCACTTGCTCCAGAGTCCGTGTTCACGTGATGTTTTCCTTTTTTTCAGTTTTCTATATAGTCTCTCTCGACCGGAAGCTATTGGAGCCCTTTAAAAAATAGCACTTACAATGCACAAGGGTACGTTCATTCTGCTTTAGGCACAGGGAGATCACGTGATTTGCCCACAATCCCTTATTGGTTGTACTGTTTTTTGGGGGAGACGGCACATGTTCCACGTCCCTCGTGCACAGTGCCTGACTGCTGGCCAAACAGACAGCTTCATCTTCAGACACTTTTGTTCAGTCGGCACTCGTTGAAGCAGCCGGCTGTTCACGGAGCATAGCACAGGCTGCCTCTGTGCACCGTCTGGCACTGCACTCCTTGCAGCAGAAACTTGTTGCAAGCTGCCTCTGCGTCTCGCTTTATTAGGAGATATCATGAAATCAGCACGACTGATGACTGAAAATGAGATTCCGAAAAATATCAAGTATTTTTGGAGGTATGAAATTGTCTTTGTCTGCATGATACTTTTTTAATTAGCTTTCGTCCAGGAGGGATGTTTTTGACACCTATCTCCTGCAACAAAAATGGGCCTGGTAAGCTTTAACTTATGCTGCCAGCATAAGTCATGTCCGAAAAGTCCCACATTTAGACCCGATTCCCTTCAGAAGGAAACTTGGAAATGAAAAGTTATAGCCTCATCATAAACTAAAAACAGCTAACTGACTGGTGTGGGTGCTCCTTGTGATACTGCGCAGTCTTGTTAGTAGACTCTGGCTTAAGGGACCACAATGTCGGCCTACCCCACATGAAGACATGGACAGGAGACATTCATTTCTTAATGGCTGACTTCAACCAATTCTATAGAAAGCATCACAAACCTTACCTGCCACATAAAGTGCACATCTCACGCCCAAGGGCACAGTCTTATTCCAGGGCAATCTCAGTGGTCTGTAGTGATTTGTGACTTTGAAATATAGAGCTTCTTCTTCAAACATTAGCTTTTGGTACACAGACGACAAATGTCATATGTGGCTCTTGGACCTCGAGATCTTCGTACAGTGAATCGAAGCTTAAGCTCTAGGTGGGACAGGGCCTGCCTGCTATGTGCAGTGGAAAAGAAACAAACATTTGTAAGGTAATAGGTCTCGCATTTATGATAGTTTGAGCTTTTGGCATTGGACATGCCAATGCCTTTTATTTATGTGTTTTGAAAACCTGCAAGCAATGCGTAAACACGCACTTTGTGCTTCTAGTCCTTGCTTACCAGAAGCAAGGCTGGCAGTAACTGCGCCTCTTTTACTGCCAGCCTTGCTTCTTGTAGGCAAGGACTATAAGGACAAAGTGCGTGTGTATGCACAGTTTGCAGGTTTTCAAAACACAAATAAAAGGCAGTGTCATTTACAACGCAAATAGCTCAAATGCTCGCAAATGCGAGACCTATTGCATTGCAAATGCTTGTTCTTTCTGCAGCACTAATCATAATTGCTATGGCAAAATGAACCCCCTCAGTTTGTTCCTTTGTAAATTAAATGTTTTAAGTGTTACCACTTTATTCCAATCAAGATGGCTTCAGGTGTGCCATACTTTTGTCATAAGTAAGACTGTTAGCGCTCTAGCTGTTCGTTAGAACACTCTGGGACATTCTGTCATTGGGCTATGCTTGGGCTACATCTGGGTGATATTTGGGCTTCATTTGGCCATTTTGGGAGACTTATTTGTTATGATGTTTCCTAATTTTCTCATTTACTACAGTCTCCTTAGTAGGAAAAACTTTCAGTTTTTTACTTTGATTCCATGAAGAAGGCATTCAGATGTGTCACACATTTGCCATAAATTCAGAATGTTAGCACTCTAGTTGCTTATTAGATCACTGAAGTAAAGCTACTGCTCACCAGGGAAGTCTGCTGCTGGTATTGAAAGTGCATGTTTCAGTCTGCATGTCAGAATTTTTTAATGAAATAGAAGAGGATTTGAGAAGTCACTCAAAATGTGCCCTAATTTTTCTTTCTGCAGCACTAATTAAATGTTTTAAGAGTTACCACTTTATTCCAACCAAGATGGCTTCAGGTGTGCCATACTTTTATCATAAGTAGGACTGGTAGCGCTCTAGTTGTTCTTTAGAACACTCTGGGAAGCTGCAGTAGAACACAAAGGAATCAACTGACAGTCTCTGCCCTTGTTGGATGTACATGTTTTACTGAGAATGTCAGACTTCATTCTCCCATGACTGAGAAAGATAATGATAATTTACAGAAAATATGCTCTCAGTTTAGTTTATAGATCACCTTCCAAACCTCTGTGGGAAAAGCATGAGAAAATCGTTTTCTCTCAAACATGATTCATGATATCACAGCAGAAGGCTTTTTCACATGGTAAAATCACCTTAGAACACACCACAATTCCTAAAATGAGTATGGTACCATCAACAAATGATTTATAATGTAACTAAAGTCTTAAACCCTGCTATTAACTGCAAGGCTTTTTAATGAGGTGCTATCATGTATATTGGTCCCAAGATGGCTGCCAACACTTCTTGGATGAAGTACTGACAGCCAATCAGATCTCACGATGAGATGTGTGGTTAGGCTCCGCCCAGATATATATGTGATTTTACTTTTGATTTTCTCAGGAACTACTGAACGGATATACACCATATATGCAAAAGGCACATGCCTGACCTGAGGACTACCTCTTTGCCAAATTTCAAGTAATTCTGTTCAGCCGTTCGGGCTGTACCTTCGACTGAAGGTCCTATGGGAAAATGCATGGGGAAAACGCGTTTTGGGACCCCCTTTTTTCTCAGCCCCCGCTTGACGAATCACACCGAGACTTTCAGGGCAGGAGCTGAGCGGAGCGCCCCATTAGTTTTGAAAATTTCACAAAGATAAGTCAACCGGCTCCAAAGTTATTCAAAATATAATTTTCAGATTTCCTATGGGAACTCGGTCCTAACTATAACTATCTACTGGCGACCGCCAGTAGATAATATATATATATATATATATATATCCGCCCTTCCGTTTTCCTTGAAATGGTCCAAAAGAGCACAAACTCCTCTTAACTTGCAGTCTTCTTTATTGCTCACACATCCCTCATGTCATTACGCGTTTCGGTCAAGGAGTGACTCTGATCACTTTATAAATATATATATATATATACATTCACTTACAAAAACCAAAGGTTACAGGGTCGTTATAGTTAGGAAACAGAATTTAAAGTACCTCACTAATTCACTGAAAAAAACAAAGGTTACAGGAACGTTATAGTTAGGCTCTGATTTCACTCATACAAAGCCAGTGAAATTCAGCAGTTATAGTTATCTGAGCTAACTATAACTTACACCCCCGTAATGCACTGCTTATGACCTCAAAATTACATCACTCATGACATGATCAGTGACATCACTGATGACATCTCAAATGACATCACTGATGACATCATCAAGTGAGAGTAAGTGTTTGTAAGAGTTTATGGATGTTAAACATATATTCTAATCTACTACAAACGTTAAATTAATTTGCCAGGTGCCCTACTACTGAGTGATACTAATTCTAACATATATTAAGTGAGTGGCTGTGTGACTATATGTATCCTTGTGTGCATGGGTGTATAAGTGGATAAGTGAGTAGCTGTGTGGGTGAATTAGATGATGTTTGAGTGGCAGTATTGGTGAGTGAGTGGGTGTGTCAGCGACTGTATGGGTGAGTGAGTGGCAGTGTGAGTGGCTCTATTGGTGTGTAAGTGGATGTGTAGTAACTGTATGGGTGAGTGAGTGGGTTTCTGAATGGCTATATGATTGAGGGACTTGATGTGTAAGTGGCTGTATAGGTGAGCGAGTGACTGTTTGAATGGGTGTTTAGTTAAGTGAGTTGGTGTGTGAGTGGCTGTATTGGAGAGTAAGTGTCTGTGTGAATAGCTGTATGGTATGATGTGTATGAGTAACCGTATGTGTGTGTGCTTCTATTGATGTGTGAATAGGTATGTAAGCTGTTAAGTGGGTGTTTGATTGAGTGTGTGAGTGCTTGTATGGGTTTGTGGCTGTGCTGAGAGGCTATATGAGTGAGTGAGTGGGTGTGTGAGTGACTGTGTAGGTAAAAAAGTAGGTCTGTGAGTAGCTGTATTGGTGAGTCTGTGGCTATGTGAGTGGCTGTACAAGTGATTAAGTGGGTGTGTGAGTGCCTCCATGGAGGAGTGAGTGTGTGTGTGTGAGTACTGGTATGGGTCTGTTAATGGGTATTTGAGTGGTTGTGTAGGAGTGGGAGTGGGTGTACGAGAGGTTGTATGGGGTGTGAGTGGGTATATAAGTGGTTCTGTGGATTATGTAATTTGAGATGTCGTCAGTGAAGTCACTGACCATGTCATGAGTGATGCAATATGTGAGGTCATAAGCAGTGCATTGAAGGGTTGTCAGTTATAGTTAACTCAGGTAAGTGTAAATGCTGAATTTCACTGGGTTTGTTTGAGTAAAATCTGTGCCTAGGTATAACATCTCTGTAACCTTTCTTTTTTCTGTGAATTTCTAAGTTTTTTTAAATTCTATTTCCTAACTCAAACGACCCTGTAACCTTTGGTTTGTTAAAGGGATTTCTAAGGTTTCTCAAATTCTATTTTCTAACTGTAAGGTCCCTGTAACCTTTGGTTTTTTAAGTGAATTTCTATGGTTTTTCAACTAGCTTGCAGAGTGGTGGAGAAAGTGGGCGGGGCCTCCGACCAGCTCGCAGGAGTCCTGCTGTGATACACTTACTGAAGGTAACAGAAGGGCTTCTGGGCCCCCAAGAACCCTTAGCCTCCAAGAGGATTTCATTCCCCAAGCAGCAGCCCACCAAGGATGTGCATTTGCACAGTGGCGGAGAACGGGAAGTGACCTCCAAAGACCTCTCAGCAATTCCACTGTGTGGGAATTACTGCAGGTAACAGGAGGGCTTGTTGGCCCCCAAGGACACTCTAGAGCCAAGAGGATTTCATCCCCCAACCAGCAGTGTGCCAGGAGGCGTGTTTGCACAGTGATGTGTTACATTTTTTTATATAGCGCAGCATATAAACGAGAGTGTCTTGGTGCTGAAAACAAAGCAGAGTAAATGGTAGACAGCTTGAAAAAGGACGTTAACAATTGAAAAGCCAAGTTTTAGGAAGTTTTCTGAAAACCTGTGGCAATGATGTGGATCTAATTTGGAGAGGCAGCAGATTCCAGTGTCTATCAGCACCAGCAATGAAACTGTTACCACCCAATTTGCTTTTCTTGAATCTAAAGGTCGTAACATTTTAGGTTCCCAAAGATCTGCACTTCCTGCTAGTGGAGTATACCAGGAGAATGCTTGTTTCAGGAATTCAGGACCCATACCATGCAAGGCCTTAAAAGTGGAACAGAGGGATTTAAATTTGATCCGATTCCTGACGGTGAGCCAGTGCAGTTCCTTGATAGCAAGGGATACTAATTTATGTTTAGAGAGATCAAGGAGTAATCTGGAGTTTATTGATGTATTGTTTCTGTAGATTGATGTATAAACCATTACAATAGTCAATTTTAGATAGAATGAGGGAGGATTTGACTGTTTTCCTAGAGTTAATAGGTATATATTGACGAATCTTTTAATTGTTCTAACATATTAAAAGAGGCAGATACTATGGCATTAACTTGTTTACTGAGATTTAGTTTATCATCAAGAATCACTCCCAAACTTTTGACTTTGGGAGTCGGCATTGGGAGTGGGCCCATTGCTGATGGCCAGCTATGAGGAGTCCAGAAGTCAGCATTATTTCCGAAGAGGATAACCTTTGTCTTATCTGAATGTAACTTCAGGCAGTGCCTGTCCATCCAGGTGTGAATTTCTCTCATGAAATTATGAAGTAGGGAGCTTTTAGCCTCATTTACAGCAGATAGCACAGTGTGTGTGCCATCGGCGTAGGAGATGAGTGATAGACCGAAGGATTGAATCAGCGGGGCAAGTTCAGCTACGTATAAGTTAAAAAGGGTGGGGCTGAGCGAGAACCCCTTTAGAAACCTGCATGATAGCAAGAAGGTGTTGGAGCTAAAGATGTCTAGCATCACCATATTTTCCCTGTTTTTTAGAAACGATCTGAGTAGCTCTAAGGCTATACCCTTTATCCCAAAAGTCTCTAAACGACCACATAGTATTGAGTGATCTATGGTCTCGAAGGTTGCGGATAGGTCCAGCAAGATCAAAGCCACATTGTCTCTTTCATCAAGGATGGTTTAAGTTCATACCTAGGTTTGATGAGTGCTGTCTCTGTGCTGTGTTATGATCTGAGGCCAAACTGAGTTGCATCTGACAAATTGTGCTTTTTAATAAACTGTGTAAGTTGAGTAATCATGATTTTTTCAATAATCTTAGCTGGGAAAGGGAGTATAGAAATAGGTCGGTAGCTAGAGGAGGTGTCTGAATCAAGGTTGGTTTTTTTTAAAACAGGAAGAATAGAAGTTTCCTTCCACAATGAAGGGAAAATGCCTGAACGAAACATAGAGTTGAAAATGTTCATCAGAACCTTTGCTATTAGTTTAGGGATTTGTTTGAGCACCGAAGGGGGACAAGGATGATTCAGAGATCCCGATTCCGTGGTCTGAATAAGATGATCAACCTGTGTTGTAAAGACTGGACTGAAACTGGCCTTCTCGAACAAGAAAACGTTGTTTTAACTCTTACCATTATCAGTGCTGTCTTCTGGTTGCGACCTAGGGTTTGGTTCCCAGAGGCACTGAAAAGATTATAGATTTTGTCAACCTTATTCCTGAAGGATTGAGCGATGTTGTCGCAGAAGGCTTGACTACTACTAGTTCCTTTGACTACGGGTAGTTTGGTAAGATTATTAATAACTTCAAAAAGCTCCCTGAGTGAGTTTTTTGAGGATTCTGTTCCAGACGTGAAGTACGCTGTTTTTTCTTTAGCAAGGAGGGTTTTAAATTTGGACAGAGAAAGTCTGTACAGTTCCTTCTCATGGGCTTCATAGTTGAGTCTCCATTTTCTCTCTCGTCGTCTACATTTTTGTTTTTCTAGGCAAATGGCCTCTTAATACCAAGGCACAGAGGGTTTGCTCCTATTTTGTTTGATAACTTTAGTAGGGGCTAGTTGGGAGAAGGCAGTATCTAGCCAATTTGAATATTTCTGAGCAGCCTTTTGTGAGTAATGTGAGGGGGGAGGCAGATCTTCTGTAAGTTGAAGCTGGAGTTGACTATAGTCTATATTCTTCCATGCTCGATGGGCGATCAAGCTAGTGTGCTTGTTAGTGTCTAGAGTATATTTGGGGCCTCTTAGTTTGAAAAGAATGGCTGAATGGTTGGACCATGAGAGGGGTAGAACATCTAGCCCCATAAGCGATTGTTATTGCTAACAATGGCATCAAGTGTATGGCCTGCTATGTGGTAGAATTTTGTATCAGCTGAGTGAGCCCGAAAGTCATTCATGGTTCCCAAAAGGGCCATAGTGTCTTTCTCTTCTGTTGAGTCTAGATGAAAGTTTAGATCTCCAAGGATTGTAAAGTCTGAGTTACAGATATCTCCTTCCAGGAGGGTGCAGATGGAGTTAAGAAACCTACCTTTGGGGCCGGGTTGGCGATAGATAAGCATCCCTCTAAAGGATTTGTTTTTGGTCAGTTCAGCCCAAAAAGATTGGGATTCACAGTCTTCATTTGGCATGGCTACAAACCTAGCTCTAAACTGGTCCCTATAGATAATTCTGAGACCATCTCTTCTTTTCAGGGGTTGATCTAATCTGAAAATGGTGTATCCTGGGGGAACTGCAGTGAAAAGATCCAGGGTGGAGGAACAGTTGGCCTATGTTTCTGTAATAAACATGATGTCAAGTTGATGTGTTTTGATTAGGATAGCCATTTCCGTGGCGTGTTTAACCAGGGACCGAGCTTTAACAAGTGCACAGCGATAAAAGGAAGGGGGCAGGTGTGATGTAAGGTCAGAATGAAATGTGACCAAGCCTAGCAGTGGGGAGAGAGCAGCAAGAGATAGTCCACATAACTTATAGCTAGCGGTGTTTCCTGAAGAGGAAGAGCATATTTAAACAGGGACATTCGTTAGTACACCCACTAAGGGCAAGTAACTCCTTACCTGTGAATATGATATTCGTAGTTGGATCTGGGTAGAAACCGGTTTGGGGTTCCGGTGCTGGGTGCGGATGGGCGCACATGGGCTTGGCTTTGGTGTGCCTACAGCGCGTCGGCAGCACGCTGGCTGCGTGTCCGCTGGCTGCATGTCCGCTGGCTGCGTGTCCGCTGCGCAAGTCCGCTGCACGTCTGCGCTACTGCATGATTTAAATATCCCTCCATAAGAGGATGGGCGTGTTTACACGCCAGTGCCGGAGCGCGAGGGGGCAAATCAAGGGCCCAGCAACCCCTCTTTCCCTGCACAAGCTCCCCTGAGAAGGCAAGTTACTGGGAAATGAAGATAAGCAAAAATGAAGCAGTTAAAGAAAATATAAAATCTTTAAAAAACTGAGGGCACTGACCCTTCATATATGGCACCCAGCATATTGAGAAGGAGCCAGGCAACTCCAGGAAACCAGCACTGAGGGCCTTATGTAGGTGGCCTGGCATTTACCACTTCATAAATACCGAATCATACCGATTCGGTATTTATGAAGTGGTAAATGCTATGTAGGTATTCCTGCGGTAAAAATTACCGATTCGTAGAAATTCGGTAATTACCGAATCGGTATTTACCGATTCGGTAATGAGGCATACCTTCCCATTGATTGAATCAATGGGAAGGTATGCCTCATTACCGAATCGGTAAATACCGATTCGGTAATGGGGGGAACACAATCAAGGGTGGCAGGGTGTCACATTGACACCCTGTTGCACCCCTGATTCCTGCATGTGTGCACATGTGGCACACATACATGCCCTAAGGGCATGTATGTCTGCCACATTGCACACTTCTAAGCGCTTGAAAATGCATTTACAGAGCCATTCTTCATTTACCACCAACTATTAGTTGGTGGTAAATACCGTCTCCACACGACACCCACACACTCCCCCTACATATCATTACAGGATTCGGTATTTACCGAATCGGTAAAATTACCGATTCGGTAATTTTACCGATTCGGTAAATTACCGAATCCTGTAATGTGCCCCCTACATTGCAAAAGCCTAAATACCGGTCGGTAACGGTATAATTACCGAAAATCGGCCGTTACCGACCGGTATTGGGCTACCTACATGAGGCCCTGAGTGTCTAACACACCCGATACCTACAAGTAAAATAAAAAGAGTGAGGTATGTCACACAGCCTCACAAATGCTCTGCTGAGCTGCGCGTCTGCGCTACTGCAGGATTTAAATATCCCTCCATAGAGACATGAGTGTGACTTCCCTAAAAACAGATGGCTAAAATACCAGAGGGCAAATCCAGGGCCCAGCAACCCTGCTCTGCCTGCACAGGCTACCCTGTAAAGGAAAATTACTGGGACATGAAGATAAGTGAAAATAAAGCTGTGGAAGAAAACATAAAATCATTAAAAAACCGAGGGCACAGACCCTTCAAAGATGGCGCCCAGGGTATGGAGAGGAAGCCGGGCAACTCTAGGAAACTGGCACAGACTGTCTAACACACCCGAAGGCTACAAGAATAATAAAAAGAGTAAGGTATGTCACACAGCCTCACAAATGCTCTGCTGTGGTGAAGAAAGGGGACGCATGCACCCCCTTCCTTCTTCAGTTTTGCCCCAGGGAGGTGGTGGTCCCATGGTCTGCGGGGGGGGTGCATGGCCCCCCTGCATTACATTTTGCAAAAACCCCAGGGAGGTGCAGGTCCGTGTGCCCTCCGCATTCCGAAAACATAAAGCCCCGGGCAGGTGGCAGTCCCCGGGGTTGGGGGTGACTGAGAGGCCCCCCATATAAAAAATGAATAAGTCCCAGGGAGGTGGTGGTCCCCGGGGCAGCGGGGGGGGGCATACGGGCTGTAGCTGTATCCTATTTAAAAATGTATGCGGAAAACGAATTTTGGGTTCCCCCTTTTTTCTCGACCCCCACTTGCCAGATCCCCACAAATCATTACGTTCACAAACTAGTCAAAAAAGTAGCAGTATATATATATATATATATCTGTCTGTCTGATGACTATGTATCTGTCCGAGGTATATTAACCCCTTCAGTGCGGCGCGGATGACCGCGCCGTGCTGAAGGTTCCGTGCGCGGGCGGGGCCGTGACGGAGCGGTTCTGTCATGCGCACAGCGCAACCGACGCGCATAACGGAACCGCTCCGTCACACGCATCGAAGGGGTTAAAGGAATAGGCACTCAGCAATTGAAATACAAGTTCCTTCTCAATGCAGAAATTAAGAGAAGGGACTCTTATTTCACTCGCCAAGTGTTGTGTCAGTTACTTAACTGGAAAGAGCTGTTACTTTATGAAAATTTGTGGTTTGTTGCTTTCTGCATTTCTTGGCACCCACTGTGTTTTGGCGCCTAACAGAAATAGCAACATTTTCTGAGTTGATATCTATCTAGCTGTGTTTCCTTCTATTTCATTTATTAGTCAACCAGCCACAATGATGTTCCCCCACTAAATATATGTACATTTTGTGAAAAATGTATTAGTTATTTTTTACAATTGGTGTATAGTTTTAAATAATTAAATTTTCATTTCACTTCAAGCAAAAGTGAGGATGGTCTCGTGGATTTGATTCTCCGTGTCTGAGACCGAAACGTCGACGCTACGACACTTCTTTTGTGTATACAATTATCAGTGGAGGTTTTTTTGAATCACACTTTAATGAACAAATTGATTTCAATATATGGCTGATTGTTTATATTGTCCATATGTTTCTGTACAAAAGGTGTAATACACTACTTTATATGTTGTATATAATCAGACAGTAGTCATCTAGTTGCCATACATGATATGATTTATGGAATAGTATTCCATGTTCTATTAATGGAATGTAGTGAATTTGTCAAGAGATTAATTCTAACATAAAAATAATACTTTTTTGTGATATAAACCTATTTGAGTTCTGTGGAATTGTGTTCATCTTGATGACTAATCTAAAATATGAATGAAAGTTGAATGAATCCTCAAGGATTACTCATGCTTTGTTCTTGTATTACAGATGGGGCACACTGCTCTGCACTGCTCTGCAGCACACCTTTCACTGGGTGCACAAGCACAGAAGGGTCAGGGAGCTCTAGCACAATGAATATGTAGTTCTTGGCGCAGCCACGAACTCTGAAAGGCAGACCAGCGGTTTGAAGACTTTTAACACCCGCCTTTCAGTGTGCAGGCAGTGGTGGGAGGCAGAGAGCCCCCTGCAGGAGGATGCAGTGAATCAGTGTACCCTCTTTCACGGGGAATGTCTAGGAGGCCAGTGCTCCCCCAGTCCCGGCGGGCATGACTCGTGGGAGGGGTGGATGGGGGGTGGGTTTGAGCCAGTGGTGGGGTCGTACGGGTGGGTTAATAAACTTTTTTTTAAAATGTACCTTCTCGGGTCCCGCACCGCTTCAGCTCCTGGCCGGGTTCCGTGTTTTCCTACTGCTCTCCTGCGTCCGGCAGGAACAGGAAGCAGCCACAGGCAGCCTCCCTGCCCTAAGCCAATCACAACGCTGCAATCGCAGCGTTGTGATTGGTGGGGATGGCGCCCAGCCGGGCGCCTATGGAAGGCCATTTTCTCTATGTAGGCTACATGCAGCCTACATGGAGAAAAGGGAGAATGCGTATGACTGGTTTGGTCGGCCCCAGAGAAACGACCAAACCAGTCAGGGCTGCAACATTAGGCTAGCCGCTCCTCCCCTGCCCTCAAGCAGGACCGCCCAGACCCAACCAAACCCTTCTGCTTTCTCGCAGTGCGAGAAGCAGAAACATAAAATGGTAAAGCTACCATTTTATGTTCCTGTTTCTTGCACTGCGAGAAAGCAGTGGGGCGACGCTACTTTGCCCTAATGGAGGAGCCGCCCCTGTGCTTCCCATTCCACTCTTCTTGAAGGGACACTGTCGAGGGGCACATTGACTGTGCACCACCTTAGAGTCAGCCTCCTAACAGCTCCTTTGCCTCTGCATCGGCATCTGTGATGGGGCGCATGTGCAGAGGCAAAGTGCGTCATCACCTGCAAGGGGCCACACTTTCATGCAAATGAGAAAACACCATCTTGTAATCGTGCCTATGCGATTGTAGAGTCGGCACAACCTGTATTACAGAAGTGCTGTACATTCATCTGCTGTCGCTTCTTTAATACGCAAGTGCCTGGGGAGTGTAGAAAGCAAGCGCACATGCCCTTTGCTCCTTCGGGGGATTTTCAGTAATAGAGCCCCAGGTGTTTTTCACTTCTATCAGCTTCATCAATCTTTTTGAAGTGTGAAGTTTTTCTTTTATATTTATGAGCCCCAGGCCATGTCAAAATGTTCACACTTTATCAAATCTTTCTATCATGAACATTACACCTTTCAGAAGTAGTGACAGTGCTAATTTTTGTAAATAGTAATTTTGTACTCCCCTGTCTTTAATTTCACCAAGTGAGCAAGCCTGATCAACCTATCAGTGCGTGGAGTCCTGGGGACTAGCGGATTAGCCAAGATATATTTGATACATTTGGGACCAACAAATGCTTTTCACGGTACACTTTTCCAAACAAGTTGGCAATAAAGCTGGGTTTTATGAACAGTTTTGTAGATACATACATGCTGGTTCAGATGGCTCAGTGGACTAATGCATTTACATAAAGATCAGAGGTTAAAATTCTTGTCTGTCCAGCCTTTTATCCTTCTGTCTTCAATAAAATAAGGACCACTGAGGGGAGCATCAATAGAAATTTGTTTTAAAGTGCAAAGATGTCAGGAGGGGCGAATGTGCACCCAAATGCTTATGGTATTAAATATTATAATACTGAAAACTCTGAGACCTGCCCCTGGCTCTTCAATTTAGTAATGTCACAACAGAAAAGGCATCAGGTTAAACAGGATTTACAGGCTTATGTAGCAGAGTTTAGGCCGCAGAGAGGTTTTTTCGAACGCAGACTTGTCTTGGATTAAACCGATTTTATATATGCTCTGGTTTAAGACAACAGAGTGAAATATACTCATAAACCCCGTCAATATAAATCATGTTTTATACACCAAATAAATCACGGAATAATCACGGCAGAATCAAGGGAATTATGCCTCAACATCAACAATACGTTTCTCCAAAATAACACCCGTTTTCATGCATCCAAAAACCAGATATAGCCTGAAATTAAACTGAATTTGTCTTAAAATATTTGCTCATCATATTCTGTAAAAGCACTAATTTGTGTCCTCTCTAATAGCGTTTCAGTTTTTAAATATCATAAGACTGAACATCGTCGTTTCCGATTTTTAAAAAGTTATTTCTTCTATCTCCACATTCCTTATTCCAATTTTATCAAATAAGTGAAGATTGTGGCCAAGCATAAGCTTGTCTTTTTCAAAACTACTGTTTGTTCACATATCTCATCTTGAAGTCTCAGCAAGAAAACTAACCTAATGTTGGCGCTAAATGTCTGCTTTCTCAAAATATTCTGATTTGCAGACAACCATCAGCTATTTTATTTTTTTAAAAAAAGGTCCATTCTGTTTCTAAGCATCAGTTTTTCCCTTTGCAAAAATACCCTTTAAACTCCAATACCCGCCATTACTTTAATAAAAAAACACAACTTAATATCAAATAACTATTTGCAATTTTCTCCACAAATACACATTATGTCCAATGATAACAGCTTTACATGCTTAGTAAATGAATATCTCCTGTCTTAGAATTTTAGCTTGTAATTTTATGAAAATATGGTTGTTCTAAATGACCAGTCATTATCAATAAATACTTTCCTATTGTTCTCATATGTACATGTGTTGCTTTTAGACAATGAACTCATTTGCCAAACAAATCAACCAGTTTTTTTTGTTACATACGTCATATAGTAGTCTGCCACTCAATTTATCTGGAAAAGTTTAATATAGTAAGATTCATCATGCCCATTACTCCTAGGAGCCTCAGTGCATGCCATGATTTTTCAGATTTTTCCACTCAGGCCATGTAGACCATGGCATGACCATTTGTCGTCACATTTTAAGGCATCCAGGGCACATCTACTGTGAGTTATAATTATCCCAATAATGTCAACTCAGCCTTCCATACCTCTGAAGCAGACAACTGAGTACCATCAAACTGGGCAATAGTGACATGTTTTATGTACCATTCTTGAAGCGGAAGGAGTGTGATATCGTACATTGCTAACACCTCCATATGCTTAAGGTTAGACACTCATACTGGTGCCAATTACGATCCGGTAAAAAAATGGCCCGTACGACTCGTATCCGGTCTTTTTACCGTACGAATCGTACAAGTGCCGTACAAACTGGCAATCACGATTCGCATGGTAAAAAGTCCATACGAATCGCATTGGGAATTATTCCCCACACGTCCTCGGGTCGGAAAACGTGTCCGACACGTCCTCGGACGATTTACCGTACAAATGTGAAAAGCGAAGTCCGACCGTGCTAGTACGATCCCACCCGGCCGTCCGATTTTACAACTGTATGGTAAAAAGACCGTCCGCACCGAACTCCTATAGCAACCATGGAGACGTCCAAATAGGTGCCCGGTACGCGCCCCCCCCCCAGCCCCCGTATGTACGTGCCGAAACCCCACCCCAACCGTGCATGTACGACACGTACCCTCACCCGCGTATGTACGCATCGTGCCCCCACCCCAACCGTGGATGTACGACACGTACCCACACCCGCGTATGCATGGAGCGTACCCCCACCCCAACCGTGGATGTACGGACCGTACCCTCACCCACGTATGTACGCACCGTACCCCCACCCCAACCGTGTATGTACGACACGTACCCTCACCCGCGTATGTACGCACCGTACCCCCACCCCAACCATGTATGTACGACACGTACCCTCACCCGCGCATGCATGGAGCGTACCCCCACCCCAACCGTGGATGTACGACACGTACCCTCACCCGCGTATGCATGGAGCGTACCCCCACCCCAACCGTGGATCTACGGACCGTACCCCCACCCGCGTATGTATGGAGCCTACCCCCACCCCAACAGTGTATGTACGGACCGTGCCCTCACCCGCGTATGTATGCACCGTACCCCCACCCCAACCGGTCATGTATGACACGTACCCTCACCCGCGTATGTACGCACCGTACCCCCACCCCAACCGTGGATGTACGGACCGTACCCTCACCCGCGTATGTACGCACCGTACCCCCACCCCAACCGTGTATGTACGACACGTACCCTCACCCGCGTATGTACGCACCGTACCCCCACCCCAACCGTGGATGTACGGACCGTACCCTCACCCGCATATGTACGCACCGTACCCCCACCCCAACCGTGTATGTACGACACGTACCCTCACCTGCGTATGTACGCACCGTACCCCCACCCCAACCGTGGATGTACGACACGTACCCTCACCCGCGTATGCATGGAGCGTACCACCACCCCAACATTCTAAGTACTGAGCGCACACCAGGCCCCAACACCAGCACCTCCGCACAACATAGCGCATGTACGAGTCGTACCAAGCCAGACACAAGGACAGCACTGTACAACAAAATGCCCGAAGTACACACCGTACACACGTTAAAAACGCACGTTCACAACCAGGACAAAGAACAACAACACAAGAATACACTATTCGAATGGCACAAAGCCACCAAACATGTCCAACAAGCACAAATACTACACATTCACTGACCTGCAACTGCCAAAATCCCAAACAGAGGCCCAAAACACAACCACTCCTTATAACACACCCACCCAAACTTCAAACACAGCTACACCCACCAATGGACCAATAAAAAGGGCCCACACACACAAACCATGAGCCTTTGCAACAGACTTACTGCTGCCAGACCCCACAGACGACCTACAGCACCAGACTTGAACCATCAATACACCTTACGCTTGCACACCTTCACACACACACCTTCACAAACACCCCCTCATCACATTCACACACACACACAAACAACCACACCCACACACCCACAACCATCGACACCCACACCCCCCACAACCATCCACACCCACACCCCTCACCATGCCCACTAACAAGAATCCAAAGTTCACTAACCGAGAGTTGGAGGTCCTTGTTGATGAAATCCTCAGAGTCGAGCCACACCTCTTTGGAACATTGGTCAGACAGACCACCATCACCGACAAAACAGCCATGTGGCGGAGGATCGTCGATGCTGTCAATGATGTTGCGTTACAACAAACAAATGATGGACGGAATGCTGACAATGCAGACATTCTCCCCCAGTCAAGAGATCTGGGTTAAATCCATCGTTCTTTTGCCCACTACACCACCCCAGTTTAGACATGGCCATATGCAAATCAGTCTTGACCCTGTGCCTCATGGGAACAGTCCAGCCCGAACTGCCAAGCCATGTCTTCCCTGGACCGGAATCAAGCATCCTAGGACCGGTTTCTGGCTATCAGCCGTCATCAGCCAGGATAGCTTGACTCCAGTGGCGTAGTGAGCACGGGTCCCACGTCTGGGAATACCCATCCCACTTAGGGCGAAAAGCGTTACAACAAACAAATGATGGACGGAATGCTGACAATGCAGACATTCTCCCCCAGTCAAGAGATCTGGGTTAAATCCATTGTTCTTTTGCCCACTACACCACCCCAGTTTAGACATGGCCATATGCAAATCAGTCTTGACCCTGTGCCTCATGGGAACAGTCCAGCCCGAACTGCCAAGCCATGTCTTCCCTGGACCGGAATCAAGCATCCTAGGACCGGTTTCTGGCTATCAGCCGTCATCAGCCAGGATAGCTTGACTCCAGTGGCGTAGTGAGCACGGGTCCCACGTCTGGGAATACCCATCCCACTTAGTGCGAAAAGCGTTACAACAAACAAATGATGGACGGAATGCTGACAATGCAGACATTCTCCCCCAGTCAAGAGATCTGGGTTAAATCCATCGTTCTTTTGCCCACTACACCACCCCAGTTTAGACATGGCCATATGCAAATCAGTCTTGACCCTGTGCCTCATGGGAACAGTCCAGCCCGAACTGCCAAGCCATGTCTTCCCTGGACCGGAATCAAGCATCCTAGGACCGGTTTCTGGCTATCAGCCGTCATCAGCCAGGATAGCTTGACTCCAGTGGCGTAGTGAGCACGGGTCCCACGTCTGGGAATACCCATCCCACTTAGGGCGAAAAGCGTTACAACAAACAAATGATGGACGGAATGCTGACAATGCAGACACTCTCCCCCAGTCAAGAGATCTGGGTTAAATCCATCGTTCTTTTGCCCACTACACCACCCCAGTTTAGACATGGCCATATGCAAATCAGTCTTGACCCTGTGCCTCATGGGAACAGTCCAGCCCGAACTGCCAAGCCATGTCTTCCCTGGACCGGAATCAAGCATCCTAGGACCGGTTTCTGGCTATCAGCCGTCATCAGCCAGGATAGCTTGACTCCAGTGGCGTAGTGAGCACGGGTCCCACGTCTGGGAATACCCATCCCACTTAGGGCGAAAAGCGTTACAACAAACAAATGATGGACGGAATGCTGACAATGCAGACATTCTCCCCCAGTCAAGAGATCTGGGTTAAATCCATCGTTCTTTTGCCCACTACACCACCCCAGTTTAGACATGGCCATATGCAAATCAGTCTTGACCCTGTGCCTCATGGGAACAGTCCAGCCCGAACTGCCAAGCCATGTCTTCCCTGGACCGGAATCAAGCATCCTAGGACCGGTTTCTGGCTATCAGCCGTCATCAGCCAGGATAGCTTGACTCCAGTGGCGTAGTGAGCACGGGTCCCACGTCTGGGAATACCCATCCCACTTAGGGCGAAAAGCGTTACAACAAACAAATGATGGACGGAATGCTGACAATGCAGACATTCTCCCCCAGTCAAGAGATCTGGGTTAAATCCATTGTTCTTTTGCCCACTACACCACCCCAGTTTAGACATGGCCATATGCAAATCAGTCTTGACCCTGTGCCTCATGGGAACAGTCCAGCCCGAACTGCCAAGCCATGTCTTCCCTGGACCGGAATCAAGCATCCTAGGACCGGTTTCTGGCTATCAGCTGTCATCAGCCAGGATAGCTTGACTCCAGTGGCGTAGTGAGCACGGGTCCCACGTCTGGGAATACCCATCCCACTTAGGGCGAAAAGCGTTACAACAAACAAATGATGGACGGAATGCTGACAATGCAGACATTCTCCCCTAGTCAAGAGATCTGGGTTAAATCCATCGTTCTTTTGCCCACTACACCACCCCAGTTTAGACATGGCCATATGCAAATCAGTCTTGACCCTGTGCCACATGGGAACAGTCCAGCCCGAACTGCCAAGCCATGTCTTCCCTGGTCCGGAATCAAGCAGCCTAGGACCGGTTTCTGGCTATCAGCCGTCATCAGCCAGGATAGCTTGACTCCAGTGGCGTAGTGAGCACGGGTCCCACGTCTGGGAATACCCATCCCACTTAGGGCGAAAAGCGTTACAACAAACAAATGATGGACGGAATGCTAACAATGCAGACATTCTCCCCCAGTCAAGAGATCTGGGTTAAATCCATCGTTCTTTTGCCCACTACACCACCCCAGTTTAGACATGGCCATATGCAAATCAGTCTTGACCCTGTGCCTCATGGGAACAGTCCAGCCCGAACTGCCAAGCCATGTCTTCCCTGGACCGGAATCAAGCATCCTAGGACCGGTTTCTGGCTATCAGCCGTCATCAGCCAGGATAGCTTGACTCCAGTGGCGTAGTGAGCACGGGTCCCACGTCTGGGAATACCCATCCCACTTAGGGCGAAAAGCGTTACAACAAACAAATGATGGACGGAATGCTGACCATGCAGACATTCTCCCCCAGTCAAGAGATCTGGGTTAAATCCATCGTTCTTTTGCCCACTACACCACCCCAGTTTAGACATGGCCATATGCAAATCAGTCTTGACCCTGTGCCTCATGGGAACAGTCCAGCCCGAACTGCCAAGCCATGTCTTCCCTGGACCGGAATCAAGCATCCTAGGACCGGTTTCTGGCTATCAGCCGTCATCAGCCGGGATAGCTTGACTCCAGTGGCGTAGTGAGCACGGGTCCCACGTCTGGGAATACCCATCCCACTTAGGGCGAAAAGCGTTACAACAAACAAATGATGGACGGAATGCTGACAATGCAGACATTCTCCCCCAGTCAAGAGATCTGGGTTAAATCCATTGTTCTTTTGCCCACTACACCACCCCAGTTTAGACATGGCCATATGCAAATCAGTCTTGACCCTGTGCCTCATGGGAACAGTCCAGCCCGAACTGCCAAGCCATGTCTTCCCTGGACCGGAATCAAGCATCCTAGGACCGGTTTCTGGCTATCAGCCGTCATCAGCCAGGATAGCTTGACTCCAGTGGCGTAGTGAGCACGGGTCCCACGTCTGGGAATACCCATCCCACTTAGTGCGAAAAGCGTTACAACAAACAAATGATGGACGGAATGCTGACAATGCAGACATTCTCCCCCAGTCAAGAGATCTGGGTTAAATCCATCGTTCTTTTGCCCACTACACCACCCCAGTTTAGACATGGCCATATGCAAATCAGTCTTGACCCTGTGCCTCATGGGAACAGTCCAGCCCGAACTGCCAAGCCATGTCTTCCCTGGACCGGAATCAAGCATCCTAGGACCGGTTTCTGGCTATCAGCCGTCATCAGCCAGGATAGCTTGACTCCAGTGGCGTAGTGAGCACGGGTCCCACGTCTGGGAATACCCATCCCACTTAGGGCGAAAAGCGTTACAACAAACAAATGATGGACGGAATGCTGACAATGCAGACACTCTCCCCCAGTCAAATGATCTGGGTTAAATCCATCGTTCTTTTGCCCACTACACCACCCCAGTTTAGACATGGCCATATGCAAATCAGTCTTGACCCTGTGCCTCATGGGAACAGTCCAGCCCGAACTGCCAAGCCATGTCTTCCCTGGACCGGAATCAAGCATCCTAGGACCGGTTTCTGGCTATCAGCCGTCATCAGCCAGGATAGCTTGACTCCAGTGGCGTAGTGAGCACGGGTCCCACGTCTGGGAATACCCATCCCACTTAGGGCGAAAAGCGTTACAACAAACAAATGATGGACGGAATGCTGACAATGCAGACATTCTCCCCCAGTCAAGAGATCTGGGTTAAATCCATCGTTCTTTTGCCCACTACACCACCCCAGTTTAGACATGGCCATATGCAAATCAGTCTTGACCCTGTGCCTCATGGGAACAGTCCAGCCCGAACTGCCAAGCCATGTCTTCCCTGGACCGGAATCAAGCATCCTAGGACCGGTTTCTGGCTATCAGCCGTCATCAGCCAGGATAGCTTGACTCCAGTGGCGTAGTGAGCACGGGTCCCACGTCTGGGAATACCCATCCCACTTAGGGCGAAAAGCGTTACAACAAACAAATGATGGACGGAATGCTGACAATGCAGACATTCTCCCCCAGTCAAGAGATCTGGGTTAAATCCATTGTTCTTTTGCCCACTACACCACCCCAGTTTAGACATGGCCATATGCAAATCAGTCTTGACCCTGTGCCTCATGGGAACAGTCCAGCCCGAACTGCCAAGCCATGTCTTCCCTGGACCGGAATCAAGCATCCTAGGACCGGTTTCTGGCTATCAGCCGTCATCAGCAAAGATAGCTTGACTCCAGTGGCGTAGTGAGCACGGGTCCCACGTCTGGGAATACCCATCCCACTTAGTGCGAAAAGCGTTACAACAAACAAATGATGGACGGAATGCTGACAATGCAGACATTCTCCCCCAGTCAAGAGATCTGGGTTAAATCCATCGTTCTTTTGCCCACTACACCACCCCAGTTTAGACATGGCCATATGCAAATCAGTCTTGACCCTGTGCCTCATGGGAACAGTCCAGCCCGAACTGCCAAGCCATGTCTTCCCTGGACCGGAATCAAGCATCCTAGGACCGGTTTCTGGCTATCAGCCGTCATCAGCCAGGATAGCTTGACTCCAGTGGCGTAGTGAGCACGGGTCCCACGTCTGGGAATACCCATCCCACTTAGGGCGAAAAGCGTTACAACAAACAAATGATGGACGGAATGCTGACAATGCAGACACTCTCCCCCAGTCAAGAGATCTGGGTTAAATCCATCGTTCTTTTGCCCACTACACCACCCCAGTTTAGACATGGCCATATGCAAATCAGTCTTGACCCTGTGCCTCATGGGAACAGTCCAGCCCGAACTGCCAAGCCATGTCTTCCCTGGACCGGAATCAAGCATCCTAGGACCGGTTTCTGGCTATCAGCCGTCATCAGCCAGGATAGCTTGACTCCAGTGGCGTAGTGAGCACGGGTCCCACGTCTGGGAATACCCATCCCACTTAGGGCGAAAAGCGTTACAACAAACAAATGATGGACGGAATGCTGACAATGCAGACATTCTCCCCCAGTCAAGAGATCTGGGTTAAATCCATCGTTCTTTTGCCCACTACACCACCCCAGTTTAGACATGGCCATATGCAAATCAGTCTTGACCCTGTGCCTCATGGGAACAGTCCAGCCCGAACTGCCAAGCCATGTCTTCCCTGGACCGGAATCAAGCATCCTAGGACCGGTTTCTGGCTATCAGCCGTCATCAGCCAGGATAGCTTGACTCCAGTGGCGTAGTGAGCACGGGTCCCACGTCTGGGAATACCCATCCCACTTAGGGCGAAAAGCGTTACAACAAACAAATGATGGACGGAATGCTGACAATGCAGACATTCTCCCCCAGTCAAGAGATCTGGGTTAAATCCATCGTTCTTTTGCCCACTACACCACCCCAGTTTAGACATGGCCATATGCAAATCAGTCTTGACCCTGTGCCTCATGGGAACAGTCCAGCCCGAACTGCCAAGCCATGTCTTCCCTGGACCGGAATCAAGCATCCTAGGACCGGTTTCTGGCTATCAGCCGTCATCAGCCAGGATAGCTTGACTCCAGTGGCGTAGTGAGCACGGGTCCCACGTCTGGGAATACCCATCCCACTTAGTGCGAAAAGCGTTACAACAAACAAATGATGGACGGAATGCTGACAATGCAGACATTCTCCCCCAGTCAAGAGATCTGGGTTAAATCCATCGTTCTTTTGCCCACTACACCACCCCAGTTTAGACATGGCCATATGCAAATCAGTCTTGACCCTGTGCCTCATGGGAACAGTCCAGCCCGAACTGCCAAGCCATGTCTTCCCTGGACCGGAATCAAGCATCCTAGGACCGGTTTCTGGCTATCAGCCGTCATCAGCCAGGATAGCTTGACTCCAGTGGCGTAGTGAGCACGGGTCCCACGTCTGGGAATACCCATCCCACTTAGGGCGAAAAGCGTTACAACAAACAAATGATGGACGGAATGCTGACAATGCAGACACTCTCCCCCAGTCAAGAGATCTGGGTTAAATCCATCGTTCTTTTGCCCACTACACCAACCCAGTTTAGACATGGCCATATGCAAATCAGTCTTGACCCTGTGCCTCATGGGAACAGTCCAGCCCGAACTGCCAAGCCATGTCTTCCCTGGACCGGAATCAAGCATCCTAGGACCGGTTTCTGGCTATCAGCCGTCATCAGCCAGGATAGCTTGACTCCAGTGGCGTAGTGAGCACGGGTCCCACGTCTGGGAATACCCATCCCACTTAGGGCGAAAAGCGTTACAACAAACAAATGATGGACGGAATGCTGACAATGCAGACATTCTCCCCCAGTCAAGAGATCTGGGTTAAATCCATCGTTCTTTTGCCCACTACACCACCCCAGTTTAGACATGGCCATATGCAAATCAGTCTTGACCCTGTGCCTCATGGGAACAGTCCAGCCCGAACCGCCAAGCCATGTCTTCCCTGGACCGGAATCAAGCATCCTAGGACCGGTTTCTGGCTATCAGCCGTCATCAGCCAGGATAGCTTGACTCCAGTGGCGTAGTGAGCACGGGTCCCACGTCTGGGAATACCCATCCCACTTAGGGCGAAAAGCGTTACAACAAACAAATGATGGATGGAATGCTGACAATGCGGACATTCTCCCCCAGTCAAGAGATCTGGGTTAAATCCATCGTTCTTTTGCCCACTACACCACCCCAGTTTAGACATGGCCATATGCAAATCAGTCTTGACCCTGTGCCTCATGGGAACAGTCCAGCCCGAACTGCCAAGCCATGTCTTCCCTGGACCGGAATCAAGCATCCTAGGACCGGTTTCTGGCTATCAGCCGTCATCAGCCAGGATAGCTTGACTCCAGTGGCGTAGTGAGCACGGGTCCCACGTCTGGGAATACCCATCCCACTTAGGGCGAAAAGCGTTACAACAAACAAATGATGGACGGAATGCTGACAATGCAGACATTCTCCCCCAGTCAAGAGATCTGGGTTAAATCCTTTGTTCTTTTGCCCACTACACCACCCCAGTTTAGACATGGCCATATGCAAATCAGTCTTGACCCTGTGCCTCATGGGAACAGTCCAGCCCGAACTGCCAAGCCATGTCTTCCCTGGACCGGAATCAAGCATCCTAGGACCGGTTTCTGGCTATCAGCCGTCATCAGCCAGGATAGCTTGACTCCAGTGGCGTAGTGAGCACGGGTCCCACGTCTGGGAATACCCATCCCACTTAGGGCGAAAAGCGTTACAACAAACAAATGATGGACGGAATGCTGACAATGCAGACATTCTCCCCCAGTCAAGAGATCTGGGTTAAATCCATTGTTCTTTTGCCCACTACACCACCCCAGTTTAGACATGGCCATATGCAAATCAGTCTTGACCCTGTGCCTCATGGGAACAGTCCAGCCCGAACTGCCAAGCCATGTCTTCCCTGGACCGGAATCAAGCATCCTAGGACCGGTTTCTGGCTATCAGCTGTCATCAGCCAGGATAGCTTGACTCCAGTGGCGTAGTGAGCACGGGTCCCACGTCTGGGAATACCCATCCCACTTAGGGCGAAAAGCGTTACAACAAACAAATGATGGACGGAATGCTGACAATGCAGACATTCTCCCCTAGTCAAGAGATCTGGGTTAAATCCATCGTTCTTTTGCCCACTACACCACCCCAGTTTAGACATGGCCATATGCAAATCAGTCTTGACCCTGTGCCACATGGGAACAGTCCAGCCCGAACTGCCAAGCCATATCTTCCCTGGTCCGGAATCAAGCAGCCTAGGACCGGTTTCTGGCTATCAGCCGTCATCAGCCAGGATAGCTTGACTCCAGTGGCGTAGTGAGCACGGGTCCCACATCTGGGAATACCCATCCCACTTAGGGCGAAAAGCGTTACAACAAACAAATGATGGACGGAATGCTAACAATGCAGACATTCTCCCCCAGTCAAGAGATCTGGGTTAAATCCATCGTTCTTTTGCCCACTACACCACCCCAGTTTAGACATGGCCATATGCAAATCAGTCTTGACCCTGTGCCTCATGGGAACAGTCCAGCCCGAACTGCCAAGCCATGTCTTCCCTGGACCGGAATCAAGCATCCTAGGACCGGTTTCTGGCTATCAGCCGTCATCAGCCAGGATAGCTTGACTCCAGTGGCGTAGTGAGCACGGGTCCCACGTCTGGGAATACCCATCCCACTTAGGGCGAAAAGCGTTACAACAAACAAATGATGGACGGAATGCTGACCATGCAGACATTCTCCCCCAGTCAAGAGATCTGGGTTAAATCCATCGTTCTTTTGCCCACTACACCACCCCAGTTTAGACATGGCCATATGCAAATCAGTCTTGACCCTGTGCCTCATGGGAACAGTCCAGCCCGAACTGCCAAGCCATGTCTTCCCTGGACCGGAATCAAGCATCCTAGGACCGGTTTCTGGCTATCAGCCGTCATCAGCCGGGATAGCTTGACTCCAGTGGCGTAGTGAGCACGGGTCCCACGTCTGGGAATACCCATCCCACTTAGGGCGAAAAGCGTTACAACAAACAAATGATGGACGGAATGCTGACAATGCAGACATTCTCCCCCAGTCAAGAGATCTGGGTTAAATCCATTGTTCTTTTGCCCACTACACCACCCCAGTTTAGACATGGCCATATGCAAATCAGTCTTGACCCTGTGCCTCATGGGAACAGTCCAGCCCGAACTGCCAAGCCATGTCTTCCCTGGACCGGAATCAAGCATCCTAGGACCGGTTTCTGGCTATCAGCCGTCATCAGCCAGGATAGCTTGACTCCAGTGGCGTAGTGAGCACGGGTCCCACGTCTGGGAATACCCATCCCACTTAGTGCGAAAAGCGTTACAACAAACAAATGATGGACGGAATGCTGACAATGCAGACATTCTCCCCCAGTCAAGAGATCTGGGTTAAATCCATCGTTCTTTTGCCCACTACACCACCCCAGTTTAGACATGGCCATATGCAAATCAGTCTTGACCCTGTGCCTCATGGGAACAGTCCAGCCCGAACTGCCAAGCCATGTCTTCCCTGGACCGGAATCAAGCATCCTAGGACCGGTTTCTGGCTATCAGCCGTCATCAGCCAGGATAGCTTGACTCCAGTGGCGTAGTGAGCACGGGTCCCACGTCTGGGAATACCCATCCCACTTAGGGCGAAAAGCGTTACAACAAACAAATGATGGACGGAATGCTGACAATGCAGACACTCTCCCCCAGTCAAATGATCTGGGTTAAATCCATCGTTCTTTTGCCCACTACACCACCCCAGTTTAGACATGGCCATATGCAAATCAGTCTTGACCCTGTGCCTCATGGGAACAGTCCAGCCCGAACTGCCAAGCCATGTCTTCCCTGGACCGGAATCAAGCATCCTAGGACCGGTTTCTGGCTATCAGCCGTCATCAGCCAGGATAGCTTGACTCCAGTGGCGTAGTGAGCACGGGTCCCACGTCTGGGAATACCCATCCCACTTAGGGCGAAAAGCGTTACAACAAACAAATGATGGACGGAATGCTGACAATGCAGACATTCTCCCCCAGTCAAGAGATCTGGGTTAAATCCATCGTTCTTTTGCCCACTACACCACCCCAGTTTAGACATGGCCATATGCAAATCAGTCTTGACCCTGTGCCTCATGGGAACAGTCCAGCCCGAACTGCCAAGCCATGTCTTCCCTGGACCGGAATCAAGCATCCTAGGACCGGTTTCTGGCTATCAGCCGTCATCAGCCAGGATAGCTTGACTCCAGTGGCGTAGTGAGCACGGGTCCCACGTCTGGGAATACCCATCCCACTTAGGGCGAAAAGCGTTACAACAAACAAATGATGGACGGAATGCTGACAATGCAGACATTCTCCCCCAGTCAAGAGATCTGGGTTAAATCCATTGTTCTTTTGCCCACTACACCACCCCAGTTTAGACATGGCCATATGCAAATCAGTCTTGACCCTGTGCCTCATGGGAACAGTCCAGCCCGAACTGCCAAGCCATGTCTTCCCTGGACCGGAATCAAGCATCCTAGGACCGGTTTCTGGCTATCAGCCGTCATCAGCCAGGATAGCTTGACTCCAGTGGCGTAGTGAGCACGGGTCCCACGTCTGGGAATACCCATCCCACTTAGTGCGAAAAGCGTTACAACAAACAAATGATGGACGGAATGCTGACAATGCAGACATTCTCCCCCAGTCAAGAGATCTGGGTTAAATCCATCGTTCTTTTGCCCACTACACCACCCCAGTTTAGACATGGCCATATGCAAATCAGTCTTGACCCTGTGCCTCATGGGAACAGTCCAGCCCGAACTGCCAAGCCATGTCTTCCCTGGACCGGAATCAAGCATCCTAGGACCGGTTTCTGGCTATCAGCCGTCATCAGCCAGGATAGCTTGACTCCAGTGGCGTAGTGAGCACGGGTCCCACGTCTGGGAATACCCATCCCACTTAGGGCGAAAAGCGTTACAACAAACAAATGATGGACGGAATGCTGACAATGCAGACACTCTCCCCCAGTCAAGAGATCTGGGTTAAATCCATCGTTCTTTTGCCCACTACACCACCCCAGTTTAGACATGGCCATATGCAAATCAGTCTTGACCCTGTGCCTCATGGGAACAGTCCAGCCCGAACTGCCAAGCCATGTCTTCCCTGGACCGGAATCAAGCATCCTAGGACCGGTTTCTGGCTATCAGCCGTCATCAGCCAGGATAGCTTGACTCCAGTGGCGTAGTGAGCACGGGTCCCACATCTGGGAATACCCATCCCACTTAGGGCGAAAAGCGTTACAACAAACAAATGATGGACGGAATGCTGACAATGCAGACATTCTCCCCCAGTCAAGAGATCTGGGTTAAATCCATCGTTCTTTTGCCCACTACACCACCCCAGTTTAGACATGGCCATATGCAAATCAGTCTTGACCCTGTGCCTCATGGGAACAGTCCAGCCCGAACTGCCAAGCCATGTCTTCCCTGGACCGGAATCAAGCATCCTAGGACCGGTTTCTGGCTATCAGCCGTCATCAGCCAGGATAGCTTGACTCCAGTGGCGTAGTGAGCACGGGTCCCACGTCTGGGAATACCCATCCCACTTAGGGCGAAAAGCGTTACAACAAACAAATGATGGACGGAATGCTGACAATGCAGACATTCTCCCCCAGTCAAGAGATCTGGGTTAAATCCATCGTTCTTTTGCCCACTACACCACCCCAGTTTAGACATGGCCATATGCAAATCAGTCTTGACCCTGTGCCTCATGGGAACAGTCCAGCCCGAACTGCCAAGCCATGTCTTCCCTGGACCGGAATCAAGCATCCTAGGACCGGTTTCTGGCTATCAGCTGTCATCAGCCAGGATAGCTTGACTCCAGTGGCGTAGTGAGCACCGGTCCCACGTCTGGGAATACCCATCCCACTTAGGGCGAAAAGCGTTACAACAAACAAATGATGGACGGAATGCTGACAATGCAGACATTCTCCCCTAGTCAAGAGATCTGGGTTAAATCCATCGTTCTTTTGCCCACTACACCACCCCAGTTTAGACATGGCCATATGCAAATCAGTCTTGACCCTGTGCCACATGGGAACAGTCCAGCCCGAACTGCCAAGCGATGTCTTCCCTGGACCAGAATCAAGCAGCCTAGGACCGGTTTCTGGCTATCAGCCGTCATCAGCCAGGATAGCTTGACTCCAGTGGCGTAGTGAGCACGGGTCCCACGTCTGGGAATACCCATCCCACTTAGGGCGAAAAGCGTTACAACAAACAAATGATGGACGGAATGCTAACAATGCAGACATTCTCCCCCAGTCAAGAGATCTGGGTTAAATCCATCGTTCTTTTGCCCACTACACCACCCCAGTTTAGACATGGCCATATGCAAATCAGTCTTGACCCTGTGCCTCATGGGAACAGTCCAGCCCGAACTGCCAAGCCATGTCTTCCCTGGACCGGAATCAAGCATCCTAGGACCGGTTTCTGGCTATCAGCCGTCATCAGCCAGGATAGCTTGACTCCAGTGGCGTAGTGAGCACGGGTCCCACGTCTGGGAATACCCATCCCACTTAGGGCGAAAAGCGTTACAACAAACAAATGATGGACGGAATGCTGACCATGCAGACATTCTCCCCCAGTCAAGAGATCTGGGTTAAATCCATCGTTCTTTTGCCCACTACACCACCCCAGTTTAGACATGGCCATATGCAAATCAGTCTTGACCCTGTGCCTCATGGGAACAGTCCAGCCCGAACTGCCAAGCCATGTCTTCCCTGGACCGGAATCAAGCATCCTAGGACCGGTTTCTGGCTATCAGCCGTCATCAGCCAGGATAGCTTGACTCCAGTGGCGTAGTGAGCACGGGTCCCACGTCTGGGAATACCCATCCCACTTAGGGCGAAAAGCGTTACAACAAACAAATGATGGACGGAATGCTGACAATGCAGACATTCTCCCCCAGTCAAGAGATCTGGGTTAAATCCATCGTTCTTTTGCCCACTACACCACCCCAGTTTAGACATGGCCATATGCAAATCAGTCTTGACCCTGTGCCTCATGGGAACAGTCCAGCCCGAACTGCCAAGCCATGTCTTCCCTGGACCGGAATCAAGCATTCTAGGACCGGTTTCTGGCTATCAGCCGTCATCAGCCAGGATAGCTTGACTCCAGTGGCGTAGTGAGCACAGGTCCCACGTCTGGGAATACCCATCCCACTTAGGGCGAAAAGCGTTACAACAAACAAATGATGGACGGAATGCTGACAATGCAGACATTCTCCCCCAGTCAAGAGATCTGGGTTAAATCATTCGTTCTTTTGCCCACTACACCACCCCAGTTTAGACATGGCCATATGCAAATCAGTCTTGACCCTGTGCCTCATGGGAACAGTCCAGCCCGAACTGCCAAGCCATGTCTTCCCTGGACCGGAATCAAGCATCCTAGGACCGGTTTCTGGCTATCAGCCGTCATCAGCCAGGATAGCTTGACTCCAGTGGCGTAGTGAGCACGGGTCCCACGTCTGGGAATACCCATCCCACTTAGGGCGAAAAGCGTTACAACAAACAAATGATGGACGGAATGCTGACAATGCAGACATTCTCCCCCAGTCAAGAGATCTGGGTTAAATCCATCGTTCTTTTGCCCACTACACCACCCCAGTTTAGACATGGCCATATGCAAATCAGTCTTGACCCTGTGCCTCATGGGAACAGTCCAGCCCGAACTGCCAAGCCATGTCTTCCCTGGACCGGAATCAAGCATCCTAGGATCGGTTTCTGGCTATCAGCCGTCATCAGCCAGGATAGCTTGACTCCAGTGGCGTAGTGAGCACGGGTCCTACGTCTGGGAATACCCATCCCACTTAGGGCGAAAAGCGTTACAACAAACAAATGATGGACGGAATGCTGACAAAGCAGACATTCTCCCCCAGTCAAGAGATCTGGGTTAAATCCATCGTTCTTTTGCCCACTACACCACCCCAGTTTAGACATGGCCATATGCAAATCAGTCTTGACCCTGTGCCTCATGGGAACAGTCCAGCCCGAACTGCCAAGCCATGTCTTCCCTGGACCGGAATCAAGCATCCTAGGACCGGTTTCTGGCTATCAGCCGTCATCAGCCAGGATAGCTTGACTCCAGTGGCGTAGTGAGCACGGGTCCCACGTCTGGGAATACCCATCCCACTTAGGGCGAAAAGCGTTACAACAAACAAATGATGGACGGAATGCTGACAATGCAGACATTCTCCCCCAGTCAAGAGATCTGGGTTAAATCCATCGTTCTTTTGCCCACTACACCACCCCAGTTTAGACATGGCCATATGCAAATTAGTCTTGACCCTGTGCCTCATGGGAACAGTCCAGCCCGAACTGCCAAGCCATGTCTTCCCTGGACCGGAATCAAGCATCCTAGGATCGGTTTCTGGCTATCAGCCGTCATCAGCCAGGATAGCTTGACTCCAGTGGCGTAGTGAGCACGGGTCCTACGTCTGGGAATACCCATCCCACTTAGGGCGAAAAGCGTTACAACAAACAAATGATGGACGGAATGCTGACAAAGCAGACATTCTCCCCCAGTCAAGAGATCTGGGTTAAATCCATCGTTCTTTTGCCCACTACACCACCCCAGTTTAGACATGGCCATATGCAAATCAGTCTTGACCCTGTGCCTCATGGGAACAGTCCAGCCCGAACTGCCAAGCCATGTCTTCCCTGGACCGGAATCAAGCATCCTAGGACCGGTTTCTGGCTATCAGCCGTCATCAGCCAGGATAGCTTGACTCCAGTGGCGTAGTGAGCACGGGTCCCACGTCTGGGAATACCCATCCCACTTAGGGCGAAAAGCGTTACAACAAACAAATGATGGACGGAATGCTGACAATGCAGACATTCTCCCCCAGTCAAGAGATCTGGGTTAAATCCTTTGTTCTTTTGCCCACTACACCACCCCAGTTTAGACATGGCCATATGCAAATCAGTCTTGACCCTGTGCCTCATGGGAACAGTCCAGCCCGAACTGCCAAGCCATGTCTTCCCTGGACCGGAATCAAGCATCCTAGGACCGGTTTCTGGCTATCAGCCGTCATCAGCCAGGATAGCTTGACTCCAGTGGCGTAGTGAGCACGGGTCCCACGTTTGGGAATACCCATCCCACTTAGGGCGAAAAGCGTTACAACAAACAAATGATGGACGGAATGCTGACAATGCAGACATTCTCCCCCAGTCAAGAGATCTGGGTTAAATCCATCGTTCTTTTGCCCACTACACCACCCCAGTTTAGACATGGCCATATGCAAATCAGTCTTGACCCTGTGCCTCATGGGAACAGTCCAGCCCGAACCGCCAAGCCATGTCTTCCCTGGACCGGATTCAAGCATCCTAGGACCGGTTTCTGGCTATCAGCCGTCATCAGCCAGGATAGCTTGACTCCAGTGGCGTAGTGAGCACGGGTCCCACGTCTGGGAATACCCATCCCACTTAGGGCGAAAAGCGTTACAACAAACAAATGATGGATGGAATGCTGACAATGCGGACATTCTCCCCCAGTCAAGAGATCTGGGTTAAATCCATCGTTCTTTTGCCCACTACACCACCCCAGTTTAGACATGGCCATATGCAAATCAGTCTTGACCCTGTGCCTCATGGGAACAGTCCAGCCCGAACTGCCAAGCCATGTCTTCCCTGGACCGGAATCAAGCATCCTAGGACCGGTTTCTGGCTATCAGCCGTCATCAGCCAGGATAGCTTGACTCCAGTGGCGTAGTGAGCACGGGTCCCACGTCTGGGAATACCCATCCCACTTAGGGCGAAAAGCGGTACAACAAACAAATGATGGACGGAATGCTGACAATGCAGACATTCTCCCCCAGTCAAGAGATCTGGGTTAAATCCATCGTTCTTTTGCCCACTACACCACCCCAGTTTAGACATGGCCATATGCAAATCAGTCTTGACCCTGTGCCTCATGGGAACTGTCCAGCCCGAACTGCCAAGCCATGTCTTCCCTGGACCGGAATCAAGCATCCTAGGACCGGTTTCTGGCTATCAGCCGTCATCAGCCAGGATAGCTTGACTCCAGTGGCGTAGTGAGCACGGGTCCCACGTCTGGGAATACCCATCCCACTTAGGGCGAAAAGCGTTACAACAAACAAATGATGGACGGAATGCTGACAATGCAGACATTCTCCCCCAGTCAAGAGATCTGGGTTAAATCCATCGTTCTTTTGCCCACTACACCACCCCAGTTTAGACATGGCCATATGCAAATCAGTCTTGACCCTGTGCCTCATGGGAACAGTCCAGCCCGAACTGCCAAGCCATGTCTTTCCTGGACCGGAATCAAGCATCCTAGGACCGGTTTCTGGCTATCAGCCGTCATCAGCCAGGATAGCTTGACTCCAGTGGCGTAGTGAGCACGGGTCCCACGTCTGGGAATACCCATCCCACTTAGGGCGAAAAGCGTTACAACAAACAAATGATGGACGGAATGCTGACAATGCAGACATTCTCCCCCAGTCAAGAGATCTGGGTTAAATCCATCGTTCTTTTGCCCACTACACCACCCCAGTTTAGACATGGCCATATGCGAATCAGTCTTGACCCTGTGCCTCATGGGAACAGTCCAGCCCGAACTGCCAAGCCATGTCTTCCCTGGACCGGAATCAAGCATCCTAGGACTGGTTTCTGGCTATCAGCCGTCATCAGCCAGGATAGCTTGACTCCAGTGGCGTAGTGAGCACGGGTCCCACGTCTGGGAATACCCATCCCACTTAGGGCGAAAAGCGTTACAACAAACAAATGATGGACGGAATGCTGACAATGCAGACATTCTCCCCCAGTCAA
The DNA here is from genome assembly GCF_964204655.1 of Triturus cristatus. NCBI lineage: Eukaryota > Metazoa > Chordata > Amphibia > Caudata > Salamandridae > Triturus > Triturus cristatus. The sequence goes on along the minus strand of NC_140584.1, from coordinate 322,761,290 downwards.
GAGATCTGGGTTAAATCCATCGTTCTTTTGCCCACTACACCACCCCAGTTTAGACATGGCCATATGCAAATCAGTCTTGACCCTGTGCCTCATGGGAACAGTCCAGCCCGAACTGCCAAGCCATGTCTTCCCTGGACCGGAATCAAGCATCCTAGGACCGGTTTCTGGCTATCAGCCGTCATCAGCCAGGATAGCTTGACTCCAGTGGCGTAGTGAGCACGGGTCCCACGTCTGGGAATACCCATCCCACTTAGTGCGAAAAGCGTTACAACAAACAAATGATGGACGGAATGCTGACAATGCAGACATTCTCCCCCAGTCAAGAGATCTGGGTTAAATCCATCGTTCTTTTGCCCACTACACCACCCCAGTTTAGACATGGCCATATGCAAATCAGTCTTGACCCTGTGCCTCATGGGAACAGTCCAGCCCGAACTGCCAAGCCATGTCTTCCCTGGACCGGAATCAAGCATCCTAGGACCGGTTTCTGGCTATCAGCCGTCATCAGCCAGGATAGCTTGACTCCAGTGGCGTAGTGAGCACGGGTCCCACGTCTGGGAATACCCATCCCACTTAGGGCGAAAAGCGTTACAACAAACAAATGATGGACGGAATGCTGACAATGCAGACACTCTCCCCCAGTCAAGAGATCTGGGTTAAATCCATCGTTCTTTTGCCCACTACACCAACCCAGTTTAGACATGGCCATATGCAAATCAGTCTTGACCCTGTGCCTCATGGGAACAGTCCAGCCCGAACTGCCAAGCCATGTCTTCCCTGGACCGGAATCAAGCATCCTAGGACCGGTTTCTGGCTATCAGCCGTCATCAGCCAGGATAGCTTGACTCCAGTGGCGTAGTGAGCACGGGTCCCACGTCTGGGAATACCCATCCCACTTAGGGCGAAAAGCGTTACAACAAACAAATGATGGACGGAATGCTGACAATGCAGACATTCTCCCCCAGTCAAGAGATCTGGGTTAAATCCATCGTTCTTTTGCCCACTACACCACCCCAGTTTAGACATGGCCATATGCAAATCAGTCTTGACCCTGTGCCTCATGGGAACAGTCCAGCCCGAACCGCCAAGCCATGTCTTCCCTGGACCGGAATCAAGCATCCTAGGACCGGTTTCTGGCTATCAGCCGTCATCAGCCAGGATAGCTTGACTCCAGTGGCGTAGTGAGCACGGGTCCCACGTCTGGGAATACCCATCCCACTTAGGGCGAAAAGCGTTACAACAAACAAATGATGGATGGAATGCTGACAATGCGGACATTCTCCCCCAGTCAAGAGATCTGGGTTAAATCCATCGTTCTTTTGCCCACTACACCACCCCAGTTTAGACATGGCCATATGCAAATCAGTCTTGACCCTGTGCCTCATGGGAACAGTCCAGCCCGAACTGCCAAGCCATGTCTTCCCTGGACCGGAATCAAGCATCCTAGGACCGGTTTCTGGCTATCAGCCGTCATCAGCCAGGATAGCTTGACTCCAGTGGCGTAGTGAGCACGGGTCCCACGTCTGGGAATACCCATCCCACTTAGGGCGAAAAGCGTTACAACAAACAAATGATGGACGGAATGCTGACAATGCAGACATTCTCCCCCAGTCAAGAGATCTGGGTTAAATCCTTTGTTCTTTTGCCCACTACACCACCCCAGTTTAGACATGGCCATATGCAAATCAGTCTTGACCCTGTGCCTCATGGGAACAGTCCAGCCCGAACTGCCAAGCCATGTCTTCCCTGGACCGGAATCAAGCATCCTAGGACCGGTTTCTGGCTATCAGCCGTCATCAGCCAGGATAGCTTGACTCCAGTGGCGTAGTGAGCACGGGTCCCACGTCTGGGAATACCCATCCCACTTAGGGCGAAAAGCGTTACAACAAACAAATGATGGACGGAATGCTGACAATGCAGACATTCTCCCCCAGTCAAGAGATCTGGGTTAAATCCATTGTTCTTTTGCCCACTACACCACCCCAGTTTAGACATGGCCATATGCAAATCAGTCTTGACCCTGTGCCTCATGGGAACAGTCCAGCCCGAACTGCCAAGCCATGTCTTCCCTGGACCGGAATCAAGCATCCTAGGACCGGTTTCTGGCTATCAGCTGTCATCAGCCAGGATAGCTTGACTCCAGTGGCGTAGTGAGCACGGGTCCCACGTCTGGGAATACCCATCCCACTTAGGGCGAAAAGCGTTACAACAAACAAATGATGGACGGAATGCTGACAATGCAGACATTCTCCCCTAGTCAAGAGATCTGGGTTAAATCCATCGTTCTTTTGCCCACTACACCACCCCAGTTTAGACATGGCCATATGCAAATCAGTCTTGACTCTGTGCCACATGGGAACAGTCCAGCCCGAACTGCCAAGCCATGTCTTCCCTGGTCCGGAATCAAGCAGCCTAGGACCGGTTTCTGGCTATCAGCCGTCATCAGCCAGGATAGCTTGACTCCAGTGGCGTAGTGAGCACGGGTCCCACATCTGGGAATACCCATCCCACTTAGGGCGAAAAGCGTTACAACAAACAAATGATGGACGGAATGCTAACAATGCAGACATTCTCCCCCAGTCAAGAGATCTGGGTTAAATCCATCGTTCTTTTGCCCACTACACCACCCCAGTTTAGACATGGCCATATGCAAATCAGTCTTGACCCTGTGCCTCATGGGAACAGTCCAGCCCGAACTGCCAAGCCATGTCTTCCCTGGACCGGAATCAAGCATCCTAGGACCGGTTTCTGGCTATCAGCCGTCATCAGCCAGGATAGCTTGACTCCAGTGGCGTAGTGAGCACGGGTCCCACGTCTGGGAATACCCATCCCACTTAGGGCGAAAAGCGTTACAACAAACAAATGATGGACGGAATGCTGACCATGCAGACATTCTCCCCCAGTCAAGAGATCTGGGTTAAATCCATCGTTCTTTTGCCCACTACACCACCCCAGTTTAGACATGGCCATATGCAAATCAGTCTTGACCCTGTGCCTCATGGGAACAGTCCAGCCCGAACTGCCAAGCCATGTCTTCCCTGGACCGGAATCAAGCATCCTAGGACCGGTTTCTGGCTATCAGCCGTCATCAGCCGGGATAGCTTGACTCCAGTGGCGTAGTGAGCACGGGTCCCACGTCTGGGAATACCCATCCCACTTAGGGCGAAAAGCGTTACAACAAACAAATGATGGACGGAATGCTGACAATGCAGACATTCTCCCCCAGTCAAGAGATCTGGGTTAAATCCATTGTTCTTTTGCCCACTACACCACCCCAGTTTAGACATGGCCATATGCAAATCAGTCTTGACCCTGTGCCTCATGGGAACAGTCCAGCCCGAACTGCCAAGCCATGTCTTCCCTGGACCGGAATCAAGCATCCTAGGACCGGTTTCTGGCTATCAGCCGTCATCAGCCAGGATAGCTTGACTCCAGTGGCGTAGTGAGCACGGGTCCCACGTCTGGGAATACCCATCCCACTTAGTGCGAAAAGCGTTACAACAAACAAATGATGGACGGAATGCTGACAATGCAGACATTCTCCCCCAGTCAAGAGATCTGGGTTAAATCCATCGTTCTTTTGCCCACTACACCACCCCAGTTTAGACATGGCCATATGCAAATCAGTCTTGACCCTGTGCCTCATGGGAACAGTCCAGCCCGAACTGCCAAGCCATGTCTTCCCTGGACCGGAATCAAGCATCCTAGGACCGGTTTCTGGCTATCAGCCGTCATCAGCCAGGATAGCTTGACTCCAGTGGCGTAGTGAGCACGGGTCCCACGTCTGGGAATACCCATCCCACTTAGGGCGAAAAGCGTTACAACAAACAAATGATGGACGGAATGCTGACAATGCAGACACTCTCCCCCAGTCAAATGATCTGGGTTAAATCCATCGTTCTTTTGCCCACTACACCACCCCAGTTTAGACATGGCCATATGCAAATCAGTCTTGACCCTGTGCCTCATGGGAACAGTCCAGCCCGAACTGCCAAGCCATGTCTTCCCTGGACCGGAATCAAGCATCCTAGGACCGGTTTCTGGCTATCAGCCGTCATCAGCCAGGATAGCTTGACTCCAGTGGCGTAGTGAGCACGGGTCCCACGTCTGGGAATACCCATCCCACTTAGGGCGAAAAGCGTTACAACAAACAAATGATGGACGGAATGCTGACAATGCAGACATTCTCCCCCAGTCAAGAGATCTGGGTTAAATCCATCGTTCTTTTGCCCACTACACCACCCCAGTTTAGACATGGCCATATGCAAATCAGTCTTGACCCTGTGCCTCATGGGAACAGTCCAGCCCGAACTGCCAAGCCATGTCTTCCCTGGACCGGAATCAAGCATCCTAGGACCGGTTTCTAGCTATCAGCCGTCATCAGCCAGGATAGCTTGACTCCAGTGGCGTAGTGAGCACGGGTCCCACGTCTGGGAATACCCATCCCACTTAGGGCGAAAAGCGTTACAACAAACAAATGATGGACGGAATGCTGACAATGCAGACATTCTCCCCCAGTCAAGAGATCTGGGTTAAATCCATTGTTCTTTTGCCCACTACACCACCCCAGTTTAGACATGGCCATATGCAAATCAGTCTTGACCCTGTGCCTCATGGGAACAGTCCAGCCCGAACTGCCAAGCCATGTCTTCCCTGGACCGGAATCAAGCATCCTAGGACCGGTTTCTGGCTATCAGCCGTCATCAGCCAGGATAGCTTGACTCCAGTGGCGTAGTGAGCACGGGTCCCACGTCTGGGAATACCCATCCCACTTAGTGCGAAAAGCGTTACAACAAACAAATGATGGACGGAATGCTGACAATGCAGACATTCTCCCCCAGTCAAGAGATCTGGGTTAAATCCATCGTTCTTTTGCCCACTACACCACCCCAGTTTAGACATGGCCATATGCAAATCAGTCTTGACCCTGTGCCTCATGGGAACAGTCCAGCCCGAACTGCCAAGCCATGTCTTCCCTGGACCGGAATCAAGCATCCTAGGACCGGTTTCTGGCTATCAGCCGTCATCAGCCAGGATAGCTTGACTCCAGTGGCGTAGTGAGCACGGGTCCCACGTCTGGGAATACCCATCCCACTTAGGGCGAAAAGCGTTACAACAAACAAATGATGGACGGAATGCTGACAATGCAGACACTCTCCCCCAGTCAAGAGATCTGGGTTAAATCCATCGTTCTTTTGCCCACTACACCACCCCAGTTTAGACATGGCCATATGCAAATCAGTCTTGACCCTGTGCCTCATGGGAACAGTCCAGCCCGAACTGCCAAGCCATGTCTTCCCTGGACCGGAATCAAGCATCCTAGGACCGGTTTCTGGCTATCAGCCGTCATCAGCCAGGATAGCTTGACTCCAGTGGCGTAGTGAGCACGGGTCCCACGTCTGGGAATACCCATCCCACTTAGGGCGAAAAGCGTTACAACAAACAAATGATGGACGGAATGCTGACAATGCAGACATTCTCCCCCAGTCAAGAGATCTGGGTTAAATCCATCGTTCTTTTGCCCACTACACCACCCCAGTTTAGACATGGCCATATGCAAATCAGTCTTGACCCTGTGCCTCATGGGAACAGTCCAGCCCGAACTGCCAAGCCATGTCTTCCCTGGACCGGAATCAAGCATCCTAGGACCGGTTTCTGGCTATCAGCCGTCATCAGCCAGGATAGCTTGACTCCAGTGGCGTAGTGAGCACGGGTCCCACGTCTGGGAATACCCATCCCACTTAGGGCGAAAAGCGTTACAACAAACAAATGATGGACGGAATGCTGACAATGCAGACATTCTCCCCCAGTCAAGAGATCTGGGTTAAATCCATCGTTCTTTTGCCCACTACACCACCCCAGTTTAGACATGGCCATATGCAAATCAGTCTTGACCCTGTGCCTCATGGGAACAGTCCAGCCCGAACTGCCAAGCCATGTCTTCCCTGGACCGGAATCAAGCATCCTAGGACCGGTTTCTGGCTATCAGCTGTCATCAGCCAGGATAGCTTGACTCCAGTGGCGTAGTGAGCACGGGTCCCACGTCTGGGAATACCCATCCCACTTAGGGCGAAAAGCGTTACAACAAACAAATGATGGACGGAATGCTGACAATGCAGACATTCTCCCCTAGTCAAGAGATCTGGGTTAAATCCATCGTTCTTTTGCCCACTACACCACCCCAGTTTAGACATGGCCATATGCAAATCAGTCTTGACCCTGTGCCACATGGGAACAGTCCAGCCCGAACTGCCAAGCGATGTCTTCCCTGGACCAGAATCAAGCAGCCTAGGACCGGTTTCTGGCTATCAGCCGTCATCAGCCAGGATAGCTTGACTCCAGTGGCGTAGTGAGCACGGGTCCCACGTCTGGGAATACCCATCCCACTTAGGGCGAAAAGCGTTACAACAAACAAATGATGGACGGAATGCTAACAATGCAGACATTCTCCCCCAGTCAAGAGATCTGGGTTAAATCCATCGTTCTTTTGCCCACTACACCACCCCAGTTTAGACATGGCCATATGCAAATCAGTCTTGACCCTGTGCCTCATGGGAACAGTCCAGCCCGAACTGCCAAGCCATGTCTTCCCTGGACCGGAATCAAGCATCCTAGGACCGGTTTCTGGCTATCAGCCGTCATCAGCCAGGATAGCTTGACTCCAGTGGCGTAGTGAGCACGGGTCCCACGTCTGGGAATACCCATCCCACTTAGGGCGAAAAGCGTTACAACAAACAAATGATGGACGGAATGCTGACCATGCAGACATTCTCCCCCAGTCAAGAGATCTGGGTTAAATCCATCGTTCTTTTGCCCACTACACCACCCCAGTTTAGACATGGCCATATGCAAATCAGTCTTGACCCTGTGCCTCATGGGAACAGTCCAGCCCGAACTGCCAAGCCATGTCTTCCCTGGACCGGAATCAAGCATCCTAGGACCGGTTTCTGGCTATCAGCCGTCATCAGCCAGGATAGCTTGACTCCAGTGGCGTAGTGAGCACGGGTCCCACGTCTGGGAATACCCATCCCACTTAGGGCGAAAAGCGTTACAACAAACAAATGATGGACGGAATGCTGACAATGCAGACATTCTCCCCCAGTCAAGAGATCTGGGTTAAATCCATCGTTCTTTTGCCCACTACACCACCCCAGTTTAGACATGGCCATATGCAAATCAGTCTTGACCCTGTGCCTCATGGGAACAGTCCAGCTGGAACTGCCAAGCCATGTCTTCCCTGGACCGGAATCAAGCATTCTAGGACCGGTTTCTGGCTATCAGCCGTCATCAGCCAGGATAGCTTGACTCCAGTGGCGTAGTGAGCACAGGTCCCACGTCTGGGAATACCCATCCCACTTAGGGCGAAAAGCGTTACAACAAACAAATGATGGACGGAATGCTGACAATGCAGACATTCTCCCCCAGTCAAGAGATCTGGGTTAAATCATTCGTTCTTTTGCCCACTACACCACCCCAGTTTAGACATGGCCATATGCAAATCAGTCTTGACCCTGTGCCTCATGGGAACAGTCCAGCCCGAACTGCCAAGCCATGTCTTCCCTGGACCGGAATCAAGCATCCTAGGACCGGTTTCTGGCTATCAGCCGTCATCAGCCAGGATAGCTTGACTCCAGTGGCGTAGTGAGCACGGGTCCCACGTCTGGGAATACCCATCCCACTTAGGGCGAAAAGCGTTACAACAAACAAATGATGGACGGAATGCTGACAATGCAGACATTCTCCCCCAGTCAAGAGATCTGGGTTAAATCCATCGTTCTTTTGCCCACTACACCACCCCAGTTTAGACATGGCCATATGCAAATCAGTCTTGACCCTGTGCCTCATGGGAACAGTCCAGCCCGAACTGCCAAGCCATGTCTTCCCTGGACCGGAATCAAGCATCCTAGGACCGGTTTCTGGCTATCAGCCGTCATCAGCCAGGATAGCTTGACTCCAGTGGCGTAGTGAGCACGGGTCCCACGTCTGGGAATACCCATCCCACTTAGGGCGAAAAGCGTTACAACAAACAAATGATGGACGGAATGCTGACAATGCAGACACTCTCCCCCAGTCAAGAGATCTGGGTTAAATCCATCGTTCTTTTGCCCACTACACCACCCCAGTTTAGACATGGCCATATGCAAATCAGTCTTGACCCTGTGCCTCATGGGAACAGTCCAGCCCGAACTGCCAAGCCATGTCTTCCCTGGACCGGAATCAAGCATCCTAGGACCGGTTTCTGGCTATCAGCCGTCATCAGCCAGGATAGCTTGACTCCAGTGGCGTAGTGAGCACGGGTCCCACGTCTGGGAATACCCATCCCACTTAGGGCGAAAAGCGTTACAACAAACAAATGATGGACGGAATGCTGACAATGCAGACATTCTCCCCCAGTCAAGAGATCTGGGTTAAATCCATTGTTCTTTTGCCCACTACACCACCCCAGTTTAGACATGGCCATATGCAAATCAGTCTTGACCCTGTGCCTCATGGGAACAGTCCAGCCCGAACTGCCAAGCCATGTCTTCCCTGGACCGGAATCAAGCATCCTAGGACCGGTTTCTGGCTATCAGCTGTCATCAGCCAGGATAGCTTGACTCCAGTGGCGTAGTGAGCACGGGTCCCACGTCTGGGAATACCCATCCCACTTAGGGCGAAAAGCGTTACAACAAACAAATGATGGACGGAATGCTGACAATGCAGACATTCTCCCCTAGTCAAGAGATCTGGGTTAAATCCATCGTTCTTTTGCCCACTACACCACCCCAGTTTAGACATGGCCATATGCAAATCAGTCTTGACTCTGTGCCACATGGGAACAGTCCAGCCCGAACTGCCAAGCCATGTCTTCCCTGGTCCGGAATCAAGCAGCCTAGGACCGGTTTCTGGCTATCAGCCGTCATCAGCCAGGATAGCTTGACTCCAGTGGCGTAGTGAGCACGGGTCCCACATCTGGGAATACCCATCCCACTTAGGGCGAAAAGCGTTACAACAAACAAATGATGGACGGAATGCTAACAATGCAGACATTCTCCCCCAGTCAAGAGATCTGGGTTAAATCCATCGTTCTTTTGCCCACTACACCACCCCAGTTTAGACATGGCCATATGCAAATCAGTCTTGACCCTGTGCCTCATGGGAACAGTCCAGCCCGAACTGCCAAGCCATGTCTTCCCTGGACCGGAATCAAGCATCCTAGGACCGGTTTCTGGCTATCAGCCGTCATCAGCCAGGATAGCTTGACTCCAGTGGCGTAGTGAGCACGGGTCCCACGTCTGGGAATACCCATCCCACTTAGGGCGAAAAGCGTTACAACAAACAAATGATGGACGGAATGCTGACCATGCAGACATTCTCCCCCAGTCAAGAGATCTGGGTTAAATCCATCGTTCTTTTGCCCACTACACCACCCCAGTTTAGACATGGCCATATGCAAATCAGTCTTGACCCTGTGCCTCATGGGAACAGTCCAGCCCGAACTGCCAAGCCATGTCTTCCCTGGACCGGAATCAAGCATCCTAGGACCGGTTTCTGGCTATCAGCCGTCATCAGCCGGGATAGCTTGACTCCAGTGGCGTAGTGAGCACGGGTCCCACGTCTGGGAATACCCATCCCACTTAGGGCGAAAAGCGTTACAACAAACAAATGATGGACGGAATGCTGACAATGCAGACATTCTCCCCCAGTCAAGAGATCTGGGTTAAATCCATTGTTCTTTTGCCCACTACACCACCCCAGTTTAGACATGGCCATATGCAAATCAGTCTTGACCCTGTGCCTCATGGGAACAGTCCAGCCCGAACTGCCAAGCCATGTCTTCCCTGGACCGGAATCAAGCATCCTAGGACCGGTTTCTGGCTATCAGCCGTCATCAGCCAGGATAGCTTGACTCCAGTGGCGTAGTGAGCACGGGTCCCACGTCTGGGAATACCCATCCCACTTAGTGCGAAAAGCGTTACAACAAACAAATGATGGACGGAATGCTGACAATGCAGACATTCTCCCCCAGTCAAGAGATCTGGGTTAAATCCATCGTTCTTTTGCCCACTACACCACCCCAGTTTAGACATGGCCATATGCAAATCAGTCTTGACCCTGTGCCTCATGGGAACAGTCCAGCCCGAACTGCCAAGCCATGTCTTCCCTGGACCGGAATCAAGCATCCTAGGACCGGTTTCTGGCTATCAGCCGTCATCAGCCAGGATAGCTTGACTCCAGTGGCGTAGTGAGCACGGGTCCCACGTCTGGGAATACCCATCCCACTTAGGGCGAAAAGCGTTACAACAAACAAATGATGGACGGAATGCTGACAATGCAGACACTCTCCCCCAGTCAAATGATCTGGGTTAAATCCATCGTTCTTTTGCCCACTACACCACCCCAGTTTAGACATGGCCATATGCAAATCAGTCTTGACCCTGTGCCTCATGGGAACAGTCCAGCCCGAACTGCCAAGCCATGTCTTCCCTGGACCGGAATCAAGCATCCTAGGACCGGTTTCTGGCTATCAGCCGTCATCAGCCAGGATAGCTTGACTCCAGTGGCGTAGTGAGCACGGGTCCCACGTCTGGGAATACCCATCCCACTTAGGGCGAAAAGCGTTACAACAAACAAATGATGGACGGAATGCTGACAATGCAGACATTCTCCCCCAGTCAAGAGATCTGGGTTAAATCCATCGTTCTTTTGCCCACTACACCACCCCAGTTTAGACATGGCCATATGCAAATCAGTCTTGACCCTGTGCCTCATGGGAACAGTCCAGCCCGAACTGCCAAGCCATGTCTTCCCTGGACCGGAATCAAGCATCCTAGGACCGGTTTCTAGCTATCAGCCGTCATCAGCCAGGATAGCTTGACTCCAGTGGCGTAGTGAGCACGGGTCCCACGTCTGGGAATACCCATCCCACTTAGGGCGAAAAGCGTTACAACAAACAAATGATGGACGGAATGCTGACAATGCAGACATTCTCCCCCAGTCAAGAGATCTGGGTTAAATCCATTGTTCTTTTGCCCACTACACCACCCCAGTTTAGACATGGCCATATGCAAATCAGTCTTGACCCTGTGCCTCATGGGAACAGTCCAGCCCGAACTGCCAAGCCATGTCTTCCCTGGACCGGAATCAAGCATCCTAGGACCGGTTTCTGGCTATCAGCCGTCATCAGCCAGGATAGCTTGACTCCAGTGGCGTAGTGAGCACGGGTCCCACGTCTGGGAATACCCATCCCACTTAGTGCGAAAAGCGTTACAACAAACAAATGATGGACGGAATGCTGACAATGCAGACATTCTCCCCCAGTCAAGAGATCTGGGTTAAATCCATCGTTCTTTTGCCCACTACACCACCCCAGTTTAGACATGGCCATATGCAAATCAGTCTTGACCCTGTGCCTCATGGGAACAGTCCAGCCCGAACTGCCAAGCCATGTCTTCCCTGGACCGGAATCAAGCATCCTAGGACCGGTTTCTGGCTATCAGCCGTCATCAGCCAGGATAGCTTGACTCCAGTGGCGTAGTGAGCACGGGTCCCACGTCTGGGAATACCCATCCCACTTAGGGCGAAAAGCGTTACAACAAACAAATGATGGACGGAATGCTGACAATGCAGACACTCTCCCCCAGTCAAGAGATCTGGGTTAAATCCATCGTTCTTTTGCCCACTACACCACCCCAGTTTAGACATGGCCATATGCAAATCAGTCTTGACCCTGTGCCTCATGGGAACAGTCCAGCCCGAACTGCCAAGCCATGTCTTCCCTGGACCGGAATCAAGCATCCTAGGACCGGTTTCTGGCTATCAGCCGTCATCAGCCAGGATAGCTTGACTCCAGTGGCGTAGTGAGCACGGGTCCCACGTCTGGGAATACCCATCCCACTTAGGGCGAAAAGCGTTACAACAAACAAATGATGGACGGAATGCTGACAATGCAGACATTCTCCCCCAGTCAAGAGATCTGGGTTAAATCCATCGTTCTTTTGCCCACTACACCACCCCAGTTTAGACATGGCCATATGCAAATCAGTCTTGACCCTGTGCCTCATGGGAACAGTCCAGCCCGAACTGCCAAGCCATGTCTTCCCTGGACCGGAATCAAGCATCCTAGGACCGGTTTCTGGCTATCAGCCGTCATCAGCCAGGATAGCTTGACTCCAGTGGCGTAGTGAGCACGGGTCCCACGTCTGGGAATACCCATCCCACTTAGGGCGAAAAGCGTTACAACAAACAAATGATGGACGGAATGCTGACAATGCAGACATTCTCCCCCAGTCAAGAGATCTGGGTTAAATCCATCGTTCTTTTGCCCACTACACCACCCCAGTTTAGACATGGCCATATGCAAATCAGTCTTGACCCTGTGCCTCATGGGAACAGTCCAGCCCGAACTGCCAAGCCATGTCTTCCCTGGACCGGAATCAAGCATCCTAGGACCGGTTTCTGGCTATCAGCTGTCATCAGCCAGGATAGCTTGACTCCAGTGGCGTAGTGAGCACGGGTCCCACGTCTGGGAATACCCATCCCACTTAGGGCGAAAAGCGTTACAACAAACAAATGATGGACGGAATGCTGACAATGCAGACATTCTCCCCTAGTCAAGAGATCTGGGTTAAATCCATCGTTCTTTTGCCCACTACACCACCCCAGTTTAGACATGGCCATATGCAAATCAGTCTTGACCCTGTGCCACATGGGAACAGTCCAGCCCGAACTGCCAAGCGATGTCTTCCCTGGACCAGAATCAAGCAGCCTAGGACCGGTTTCTGGCTATCAGCCGTCATCAGCCAGGATAGCTTGACTCCAGTGGCGTAGTGAGCACGGGTCCCACGTCTGGGAATACCCATCCCACTTAGGGCGAAAAGCGTTACAACAAACAAATGATGGACGGAATGCTAACAATGCAGACATTCTCCCCCAGTCAAGAGATCTGGGTTAAATCCATCGTTCTTTTGCCCACTACACCACCCCAGTTTAGACATGGCCATATGCAAATCAGTCTTGACCCTGTGCCTCATGGGAACAGTCCAGCCCGAACTGCCAAGCCATGTCTTCCCTGGACCGGAATCAAGCATCCTAGGACCGGTTTCTGGCTATCAGCCGTCATCAGCCAGGATAGCTTGACTCCAGTGGCGTAGTGAGCACGGGTCCCACGTCTGGGAATACCCATCCCACTTAGGGCGAAAAGCGTTACAACAAACAAATGATGGACGGAATGCTGACCATGCAGACATTCTCCCCCAGTCAAGAGATCTGGGTTAAATCCATCGTTCTTTTGCCCACTACACCACCCCAGTTTAGACATGGCCATATGCAAATCAGTCTTGACCCTGTGCCTCATGGGAACAGTCCAGCCCGAACTGCCAAGCCATGTCTTCCCTGGACCGGAATCAAGCATCCTAGGACCGGTTTCTGGCTATCAGCCGTCATCAGCCAGGATAGCTTGACTCCAGTGGCGTAGTGAGCACGGGTCCCACGTCTGGGAATACCCATCCCACTTAGGGCGAAAAGCGTTACAACAAACAAATGATGGACGGAATGCTGACAATGCAGACATTCTCCCCCAGTCAAGAGATCTGGGTTAAATCCATCGTTCTTTTGCCCACTACACCACCCCAGTTTAGACATGGCCATATGCAAATCAGTCTTGACCCTGTGCCTCATGGGAACAGTCCAGCTGGAACTGCCAAGCCATGTCTTCCCTGGACCGGAATCAAGCATTCTAGGACCGGTTTCTGGCTATCAGCCGTCATCAGCCAGGATAGCTTGACTCCAGTGGCGTAGTGAGCACAGGTCCCACGTCTGGGAATACCCATCCCACTTAGGGCGAAAAGCGTTACAACAAACAAATGATGGACGGAATGCTGACAATGCAGACATTCTCCCCCAGTCAAGAGATCTGGGTTAAATCATTCGTTCTTTTGCCCACTACACCACCCCAGTTTAGACATGGCCATATGCAAATCAGTCTTGACCCTGTGCCTCATGGGAACAGTCCAGCCCGAACTGCCAAGCCATGTCTTCCCTGGACCGGAATCAAGCATCCTAGGACCGGTTTCTGGCTATCAGCCGTCATCAGCCAGGATAGCTTGACTCCAGTGGCGTAGTGAGCACGGGTCCCACGTCTGGGAATACCCATCCCACTTAGGGCGAAAAGCGTTACAACAAACAAATGATGGACGGAATGCTGACAATGCAGACATTCTCCCCCAGTCAAGAGATCTGGGTTAAATCCATCGTTCTTTTGCCCACTACACCACCCCAGTTTAGACATGGCCATATGCAAATCAGTCTTGACCCTGTGCCTCATGGGAACAGTCCAGCCCGAACTGCCAAGCCATGTCTTCCCTGGACCGGAATCAAGCATCCTAGGATCGGTTTCTGGCTATCAGCCGTCATCAGCCAGGATAGCTTGACTCCAGTGGCGTAGTGAGCACGGGTCCTACGTCTGGGAATACCCATCCCACTTAGGGCGAAAAGCGTTACAACAAACAAATGATGGACGGAATGCTGACAAAGCAGACATTCTCCCCCAGTCAAGAGATCTGGGTTAAATCCATCGTTCTTTTGCCCACTACACCACCCCAGTTTAGACATGGCCATATGCAAATCAGTCTTGACCCTGTGCCTCATGGGAACAGTCCAGCCCGAACTGCCAAGCCATGTCTTCCCTGGACCGGAATCAAGCATCCTAGGACCGGTTTCTGGCTATCAGCCGTCATCAGCCAGGATAGCTTGACTCCAGTGGCGTAGTGAGCACGGGTCCCACGTCTGGGAATACCCATCCCACTTAGGGCGAAAAGCGTTACAACAAACAAATGATGGACGGAATGCTGACAATGCAGACATTCTCCCCCAGTGAAGAGATCTGGGTTAAATCCATCGTTCTTTTGCCCACTACACCACCCCAGTTTAGACATGGCCATATGCAAATCAGTCTTGACCCTGTGCCTCATGGGAACAGTCCAGCCCGAACTGCCAAGCCATGTCTTCCCTGGACCGGAATCAAGCATCCTAGGATCGGTTTCTGGCTATCAGCCGTCATCAGCCAGGATAGCTTGACTCCAGTGGCGTAGTGAGCACGGGTCCTACGTCTGGGAATACCCATCCCACTTAGGGCGAAAAGCGTTACAACAAACAAATGATGGACGGAATGCTGACAAAGCAGACATTCTCCCCCAGTCAAGAGATCTGGGTTAAATCCATCGTTCTTTTGCCCACTACACCACCCCAGTTTAGACATGGCCATATGCAAATCAGTCTTGACCCTGTGCCTCATGGGAACAGTCCAGCCCGAACTGCCAAGCCATGTCTTCCCTGGACCGGAATCAAGCATCCTAGGACCGGTTTCTGGCTATCAGCCGTCATCAGCCAGGATAGCTTGACTCCAGTGGCGTAGTGAGCACGGGTCCCACGTCTGGGAATACCCATCCCACTTAGGGCGAAAAGCGTTACAACAAACAAATGATGGACGGAATGCTGACAATGCAGACATTCTCCCCCAGTCAAGAGATCTGGGTTAAATCCTTTGTTCTTTTGCCCACTACACCACCCCAGTTTAGACATGGCCATATGCAAATCAGTCTTGACCCTGTGCCTCATGGGAACAGTCCAGCCCGAACTGCCAAGCCATGTCTTCCCTGGACCGGAATCAAGCATCCTAGGACCGGTTTCTGGCTATCAGCCGTCATCAGCCAGGATAGCTTGACTCCAGTGGCGTAGTGAGCACGGGTCCCACGTTTGGGAATACCCATCCCACTTAGGGCGAAAAGCGTTACAACAAACAAATGATGGACGGAATGCTGACAATGCAGACATTCTCCCCCAGTCAAGAGATCTGGGTTAAATCCATCGTTCTTTTGCCCACTACACCACCCCAGTTTAGACATGGCCATATGCAAATCAGTCTTGACCCTGTGCCTCATGGGAACAGTCCAGCCCGAACCGCCAAGCCATGTCTTCCCTGGACCGGAATCAAGCATCCTAGGACCGGTTTCTGGCTATCAGCCGTCATCAGCCAGGATAGCTTGACTCCAGCGGCGTAGTGAGCACGGGTCCCACGTCTGGGAATACCCATCCCACTTAGGGCGAAAAGCGTTACAACAAACAAATGATGGATGGAATGCTGACAATGCGGACATTCTCCCCCAGTCAAGAGATCTGGGTTAAATCCATCGTTCTTTTGCCCACTACACCACCCCAGTTTAGACATGGCCATATGCAAATCAGTCTTGACCCTGTGCCTCATGGGAACAGTCCAGCCCGAACTGCCAAGCCATGTCTTCCCTGGACCGGAATCAAGCATCCTAGGACCGGTTTCTGGCTATCAGCCGTCATCAGCCAGGATAGCTTGACTCCAGTGGCGTAGTGAGCACGGGTCCCACGTCTGGGAATACCCATCCCACTTAGGGCGAAAAGCGTTACAACAAACAAATGATGGACGGAATGCTGACAATGCAGACATTCTCCCCCAGTCAAGAGATCTGGGTTAAATCCATCGTTCTTTTGCCCACTACACCACCCCAGTTTAGACATGGCCATATGCAAATCAGTCTTGACCCTGTGCCTCATGGGAACAGTCCAGCCCGAACTGCCAAGCCATGTCTTCCCTGGACCGGAATCAAGCATCCTAGGATCGGTTTCTGGCTATCAGCCGTCATCAGCCAGGATAGCTTGACTCCAGTGGCGTAGTGAGCACGGGTCCTACGTCTGGGAATACCCATCCCACTTAGGGCGAAAAGCGTTACAACAAACAAATGATGGACGGAATGCTGACAAAGCAGACATTCTCCCCCAGTCAAGAGATCTGGGTTAAATCCATCGTTCTTTTGCCCACTACACCACCCCAGTTTAGACATGGCCATATGCAAATCAGTCTTGACCCTGTGCCTCATGGGAACAGTCCAGCCCGAACTGCCAAGCCATGTCTTCCCTGGACCGGAATCAAGCATCCTAGGACCGGTTTCTGGCTATCAGCCGTCATCAGCCAGGATAGCTTGACTCCAGTGGCGTAGTGAGCACGGGTCCCACGTCTGGGAATACCCATCCCACTTAGGGCGAAAAGCGTTACAACAAACAAATGATGGACGGAATGCTGACAATGCAGACATTCTCCCCCAGTGAAGAGATCTGGGTTAAATCCATCGTTCTTTTGCCCACTACACCACCCCAGTTTAGACATGGCCATATGCAAATCAGTCTTGACCCTGTGCCTCATGGGAACAGTCCAGCCCGAACTGCCAAGCCATGTCTTCCCTGGACCGGAATCAAGCATCCTAGGATCGGTTTCTGGCTATCAGCCGTCATCAGCCAGGATAGCTTGACTCCAGTGGCGTAGTGAGCACGGGTCCTACGTCTGGGAATACCCATCCCACTTAGGGCGAAAAGCGTTACAACAAACAAATGATGGACGGAATGCTGACAAAGCAGACATTCTCCCCCAGTCAAGAGATCTGGGTTAAATCCATCGTTCTTTTGCCCACTACACCACCCCAGTTTAGACATGGCCATATGCAAATCAGTCTTGACCCTGTGCCTCATGGGAACAGTCCAGCCCGAACTGCCAAGCCATGTCTTCCCTGGACCGGAATCAAGCATCCTAGGACCGGTTTCTGGCTATCAGCCGTCATCAGCCAGGATAGCTTGACTCCAGTGGCGTAGTGAGCACGGGTCCCACGTCTGGGAATACCCATCCCACTTAGGGCGAAAAGCGTTACAACAAACAAATGATGGACGGAATGCTGACAATGCAGACATTCTCCCCCAGTCAAGAGATCTGGGTTAAATCCTTTGTTCTTTTGCCCACTACACCACCCCAGTTTAGACATGGCCATATGCAAATCAGTCTTGACCCTGTGCCTCATGGGAACAGTCCAGCCCGAACTGCCAAGCCATGTCTTCCCTGGACCGGAATCAAGCATCCTAGGACCGGTTTCTGGCTATCAGCCGTCATCAGCCAGGATAGCTTGACTCCAGTGGCGTAGTGAGCACGGGTCCCACGTTTGGGAATACCCATCCCACTTAGGGCGAAAAGCGTTACAACAAACAAATGATGGACGGAATGCTGACAATGCAGACATTCTCCCCCAGTCAAGAGATCTGGGTTAAATCCATCGTTCTTTTGCCCACTACACCACCCCAGTTTAGACATGGCCATATGCAAATCAGTCTTGACCCTGTGCCTCATGGGAACAGTCCAGCCCGAACCGCCAAGCCATGTCTTCCCTGGACCGGAATCAAGCATCCTAGGACCGGTTTCTGGCTATCAGCCGTCATCAGCCAGGATAGCTTGACTCCAGTGGCGTAGTGAGCACGGGTCCCACGTCTGGGAATACCCATCCCACTTAGGGCGAAAAGCGTTACAACAAACAAATGATGGATGGAATGCTGACAATGCGGACATTCTCCCCCAGTCAAGAGATCTGGGTTAAATCCATCGTTCTTTTGCCCACTACACCACCCCAGTTTAGACATGGCCATATGCAAATCAGTCTTGACCCTGTGCCTCATGGGAACAGTCCAGCCCGAACTGCCAAGCCATGTCTTCCCTGGACCGGAATCAAGCATCCTAGGACCGGTTTCTGGCTATCAGCCGTCATCAGCCAGGATAGCTTGACTCCAGTGGCGTAGTGAGCACGGGTCCCACGTCTGGGAATACCCATCCCACTTAGGGCGAAAAGCGGTACAACAAACAAATGATGGACGGAATGCTGACAATGCAGACATTCTCCCCCAGTCAAGAGATCTGGGTTAAATCCATCGTTCTTTTGCCCACTACACCACCCCAGTTTAGACATGGCCATATGCAAATCAGTCTTGACCCTGTGCCTCATGGGAACAGTCCAGCCCGAACTGCCAAGCCATGTCTTCCCTGGACCGGAATCAAGCATCCTAGGACCGGTTTCTGGCTATCAGCCGTCATCAGCCAGGATAGCTTGACTCCAGTGGCGTAGTGAGCACGGGTCCCACGTCTGGGAATACCCATCCCACTTAGGGCGAAAAGCGTTACAACAAACAAATGATGGACGGAATGCTGACAATGCAGACATTCTCCCCCAGTCAAGAGATCTGGGTTAAATCCATCGTTCTTTTGCCCACTACACCACCCCAGTTTAGACATGGCCATATGCAAATCAGTCTTGACCCTGTGCCTCATGGGAACAGTCCAGCCCGAACTGCCAAGCCATGTCTTCCCTGGACCGGAATCAAGCATCCTAGGACCGGTTTCTGGCTATCAGCCGTCATCAGCCAGGATAGCTTGACTCCAGTGGCGTAGTGAGCACGGGTCCCACGTCTGGGAATACCCATCCCACTTAGGGCGAAAAGCGTTACAACAAACAAATGATGGACGGAATGCTGACAATGCAGACATTCTCCCCCAGTCAAGAGATCTGGGTTAAATCCATCGTTCTTTTGCCCACTACACCACCCCAGTTTAGACATGGCCATATGCGAATCAGTCTTGACCCTGTGCCTCATGGGAACAGTCCAGCCCGAACTGCCAAGCCATGTCTTCCCTGGACCGGAATCAAGCATCCTAGGACTGGTTTCTGGCTATCAGCCGTCATCAGCCAGGATAGCTTGACTCCAGTGGCGTAGTGAGCACGGGTCCCACGTCTGGGAATACCCATCCCACTTAGGGCGAAAAGCGTTACAACAAACAAATGATGGACGGAATGCTGACAATGCAGACATTCTCCCCCAGTCAAGAGATCTGGGTTAAATCCTTTGTTCTTTTGCCCACTACACCACCCCAGTTTAGACATGGCCATATGCAAATCAGTCTTGACCCTGTGCCTCATGGGAACAGTCCAGCCCGAACTGCCAAGCCATGTCTTTCCTGGACCGGAATCAAGCATCCTAGGACCGGTTTCTGGCTATCAGCCGTCATCAGCCAGGATAGCTTGACTCCAGTGGCGTAGTGAGCATGGGTCCCACGTTTGGGAATACCCATCCCACTTAGGGCGAAAAGCGTTACAACAAACAAATGATGGACGGAATGCTGACAATTCAGACATTCTCCCCCAGTCAAGAGATCTGGGTTAAATCCATCGTTCTTTTGCCCACTACACCACCCCAGTTTAGACATGGCCATATGCGAATCAGTCTTGACCCTGTGCCTCATGGGAACAGTCCAGCCCGAACTGCCAAGCCATGTCTTCGCCAATGCTGTTGCGGCCACCAGAAGGACCAGGCAGGAATGCCAAAACAGGTGGTACGATCTGCGGAGGAGGGTCCGAGCCAAGATGACCGACGACCACAACAACGCCAACATCACTGGAGGAGGGCCGCCCCGCAGACCGGTATACTACCAGCCCTGGGAGGAGAGGGTGATGGCCATACTGCCGGTGGTGGCAGTCGACGGAGTAGAAGGACTCCGAGAGCCTGGTGAGTACACAAACAACTCACCTCACATGGGGGGAACCTCAGCCACAACCAAACTCACAATCATGCACGCAACCACCCCAAAGCTATCGCATGACTCAACCACACCCCAGAAACACGCACATGCTACTAGCGCCACCATGCCACATGCACCCAGCTGGGCAATCCCAAGTCACAGGCCACACAAAACACCTACACAAGACACGGGAACCCGGATGGCGGGAGTGTGGGCCCCAAAAATCACATAGTGCAACTCAGAAGCAGACAACAATGCCCTCTGCCCATATGGCCTAGGTCACAGCCAGACAAACAGTGTGTCCCCACACAGGAAAGACTTGCCAGCAAATGGCGGACGCCTTGCATTAAGACATGGGGGTGATGGCACGTATGTGCACATGACAGCAGCTAATGAACAGCCAACACTGTGAAAGAGTGGCAGCAGACACCACCACAGCAGCAGCGCAGACACAGACACTACACCCAATGGGTGCCTGGAGATCAGAAACAAACTAACATCAACAAGCCAAGGGCCATTCAAAGATCTGCAAAAAGTGTGTGCCTAGGAAGCTGGGCTGAGGTGACAGTGGGTGACACACAGAGGGAGGGAGAGGGGGACAGAGAGGGAGGGAGACACAGGGAGACGGACAGAGGGAGGAGGCTGACACAGGGAGGGAGGGAGAGGGGGACACAGAGGGAGGGAGACACAGGGAGAGGGACAGAGGGAGGAGGCTGACACAAGGAGGGAGGGAGAGGGGGACACAGAGGGAGGGAGACACAGGGAGAGGGACAGAGGGAGGAGGCTGACACAGGGAGGGAGGGAGGGAGGGAGAGGGGGACAGCGAGTGAGGGAGACGGACAGAGGGAGGAGGCTGACACAGGGAGGGAGGGAGAGGGGGACAGAGAGGGAGTGAGAAAGGGAAACACAGGGAGAACAATCCAGCCCTGGGTGGTGTGGGAATGTCTGCTCGTCAGCAGGTGGACTGCGTGCGTGTAGGTGGCCAGTGTATGATTCCCCCTCTCTTCTCCATGGCAAAACACTGGGCCATGTCTCAACCTGTGCACCAGCACAACGACAGCTACCTGCATTACATAAGTGTGTGGAACAACTCCATGTGCCCACGTACAGAGCAACACGGAGGGCGCCAATGCATGGCATGCCACACCTGCCCACTCCACTGCTGACTGCTGTCACAATTGACGCAGCAAGTAAGACTGTGTCACACATGGGTCAAGTCTCAAAAGCTGTGGACAAGGGACATACTCATGCACAAGTGCACTGTGAGTGGAATGCAAGGCATATCCAAATACCCAGAGGAAATGTGCTAACTGTGAAACAAATTAAACATGGATATTGCATGGAACAATAATAACATTGTCTCTCACACACACAGGTCAACGTCGTGGATCACCCCCCAACACTGGGGGGGGAAGACTCACAGGAACCGGCTCTGCGGGATGACGACCCCACCGGCAGCAACGACTCACACCACTCTGTGGACGACCCCGACCAACCTGGCCCCTCTGGTGTCCAACCACCTGCAGCACCTGCGTCAGGTGCAACTGGGCCAACCACCACCCCCACTCCTGCCACATCCCAGGAGACACCCAGGATCCCTGCCCCACCACCACAACGCAGCCAGGCTGACCAGGAGGGACACTGTGTACCGCGCACCCAGGAGGAGGCAGGCGACAACGCAAATGCCACCCCTCAGGGGTCCCGGAGACCCGATGTGCCCACAAGGGCAGCCCAGGCGCAAGTGGGCAGGGGTGGTGGGAGTGGAGGATGGCGGAGGCGCGAGCCTGACCAGTTGGCTGCGGAACCGGTATATGCCCATGTCAGAAGCATCATGGACACATACCGGCAGGACACCACGGGCATGGCCCAGGTTGTGTCCATCCTCGAGGAGATCAAGACCCAGCAGGCCCAGCAATATGCGGAGCAACATGCCTGTCTATTGCGACACCAATGGAGGATGGAGGACAGACAGGCTGAGCTCGTGACGGTGTTCACGGGAATTCACAGTACACTCCGTCAGATGGCCGACAACATGGGCAACCCTCCCTGTGCCATCAGGCATAGAACATCACCACCCACAGGGAGGGAGGAGGAGGAGGAAACATCCGACGGAGCTTCCCAAGCATCGTCACGGCCTGCTGCCGAGGGTTCCCGCAGGAGGGCGGGTCGTTCACGGAAAAGACCGTGAGGGTCGGCGCCACAGCACCATCTCCCAGGGCACCTGGCCTGGCACCTGGCCCACTGGAGCAACAGCAGCACAGCAGCAAAAGACATTCTCTGCCACATGGACTTGCTGGTCACTGTCTGACCAATGTTGACAAAGACTGTGGCATGGACTCTGAGGATTTCAAATGGCAAGGACACCAACTCCCCTAGTGAAGTTTGGATTCCACACACCCGGAAAGCCCCTCTTGTCAAACCCCCCCCCTACCCCAACCAAAATAAAAAGTCACACCAAAAAGAGAAGATGCCTACTGATTGCATTATTACCTTACATGTGTCTTGTAAAGTGTAACCATGGCTGAGTTCTCATTTGACTTCAACCATCCACAACCTGGGGCCTGAGTCTGGCACAGGAAAAACACATGGGTCACATTATATTAGGCAAGACAGACATGGAGCACCATACACACCCGTGATGGGCCCAACCAACTGAGGGGGTGTCCGCACAACCGTGCAGACAGACATATTGAGTACAGCGACAGCCATGCGCAGAGGTCAGGGATCATGTGGAGTGGCCTGGGGGGCTCACAGGTATGTGTAGACAGGTGGCAGAACCCTGTCCTTCAAGCTTGAGTCAGGTGGATGCAGAAAATGGTGGCCTGGCCAACGTAGGATGCATGGGGATGGCACATGTCACAATACCCACACAGTCATGGACATCATGCACAATACACAGTCTAATCCCACACAAACAGCTTGCATCTTGCTACTCGACACATAGCCACATAGCCACTATCATGGAAAACCATGCCAGACATGCCGGATGCACCGTGGCAACACACCAGCATTGACTGAGAAGAAGCACCTTGGAGGCATAGGGACACCTTTATTAGTCATGTATTCAGGATTGCAGAGGCAACTTGGAGTATACATGAACGGCTCATGTGGAGTAACATGTGGGTCCAACACTGGCACCCCCCTTCTGCAGCACAAATGCGTGATAGCCATGGAACTGGCACACAAGTGTCGGCTAACAGCTAAACAACCCCTGCTGCTCACGGAGAGACTGCCATACACCATTGATCCGCTGATGTGGAAGTCCCACACCATGTCAAGCCAATGCAAACCGTATGTGTCCGAGGGCAGTGTAACACACATTGATGCCATCATCACATTCCACAATCCCATCACTGATGACTGTCAACAAGTCTGACCATCTATTCAGGTGTACCCAGCTGCATGCCATGTGTACCATGGTGATGCAACATGTCTGCAGAGGAACCAAACATCGCCAGGGGCAGTGTGCATACATCGTAAACAACTGCCACACCCAATACACCCCTGATGCATCCCTTACCCTAAGGAGACTTCCAAACTTGTCCGTGCGTGTAACGCTGAGTCAGCACACGATGACGTGTCCATGAGGAATGGCAGTGCCACAACAATGCAACCAGCAGACGCCATGCACAAGTACCTGGGGAAGAGAGAGACACACAAGAATTCAGCCACAAAAAGCACAGCCACTTGCATGTGCATGTACTCAACACATGTAAGGATGACAACATGCTAGGTCACAATTATGACTGGGGAAATTCACTTCACTGGCACCATCACTCCAGTGACACATCCACACACACCTCTGACTCACGTGCCATACATGCAGATGGACACACACATCGCAACACATGCCACACGGGGACCAATGCGTGCACACACAGACACTGGTACTCACCACTAAGCAAAGAAGTCGCGTATGAGCCGAGTCCGGATGTCCTCTTGCGGAACCACATCCTCCACATCACTAGCCCCATCGCCAAGACCTTCGTCCTCCACGGGTGGATGGTCCTGTTCAACTTTATCCAGGATGAGTGGCACAGCTTTCTCAACTGCCATGTTCTGCAGCATGCAGCAGACCATGAAGATTTTGCAGACCTTCGCCGGGGCATATGGGAGGGCGCCGCCGGTCTTGTGGAGGCATCGGAATCGGCTCTTCAGGAGGCCAAATGTCCTCTCTATCACACGCCTTGTCCGGCCATGGGCGGTGTTGTAGCGGAGCTGGGCCGGCGAGATGGGGTTGCGGAGAGGTGTGATCAGCCATGGCATGTTGGGATAGCCAGCGTCCCCTACATGGAAACAACATGGACATCAGTAGGACAGGGGAAGCGGTCGGCCTGGAAGGCTACGCAAGATACAGGACAGCAAGAGTGTACCCACCAATGCTCGTTCTTCGCGCAGCTGCGTCATCATTTCAGGCACCCTGCTACGCCTCATGATGTAGGCATCGTGTGCTGATCCTGGAAAACGAGCACAGACATGTGAAATCACCATGTTGGACAGACACACCACAAGGGCATTGATGGAGTGGTAGTGCTTGCGATTACGGTACGCTACCTCCTGTGCCTGAGGTGGTACCAAAGCCACATGTGTCCCATCTATGCACTCAATGACATGGGGCATCCATCCCAGGGCATAGAAGCCACGCTTGACGACAGTCAACATTTCAGGAGTTGGGAAATGGATGAACTCATCCAGGTGAAGCAACATGGCCTCCAAGAAATCATGCAGCACACGGCTGGACATGCTCTGGGACATGCCACCAACATGGGCAATGGTATTTTGGAAGGTACCCGTGGCAAAGAAATGTAGGGCTGCCATTACCTTCAGCTTGGGTGTCAGTGCCGTAGGATACCTGTGCAGCGGTTGCAGGTGTGGTGCCAGCCTCGCCGTCAACTCCAGAATCAACGGTTGGGGGAAGCGGTAGCACCGGATACAGTCATTCTCCCGCATGTCAGCCAAGTCCGGAATAGGTCGGGGAAGAGGCGGCGCCCTGCAGTAATTTGGAAGTGACAAGGAAGAGTGAGTGCACTACAACAGCAATGATTTGGTGCTGAGCACATGTTAATCTGTCAATGCACATATGCAACATACAGAGGCAGGTATGTGCCACATGTCCTGGACACGTATGGCTGCCAGGTGACACTCCTACCAAGACCCAGCTACACACGGAGATTGTGAACTTCCACATGCCATGGCATGGGAGTAGCTGTGTCCCAGTGTAAGTGAACAGCCAGACGCGACACAGGAGTGACATACATCCACACATCAGCAGAAGTGGGATGTCGATTGCAGAGACTGGTAGCGGAACACTAGAGCCACAGGTCACATGACATAACACTAGGTCAGCCCACACACCTTGCCATGAAGGTGTACATGTAATGACTCAACACACATTCATAGAGAGGATGCAGACAAGTCCTCATTACGCTACTCCGTCTCCCATGCATACATAGGCACCTCACATCCAATACCGCATGTGGAGTGGTGTGCGTAACAGTGTGCCATGTCCATGTACACACAGACACATGTTGGTAGCTGCAACAGCTGATGCTTTTGAGGGAGCTCCAACATCAAGCAAATGGGAACCCCCGACACATACATGACATAGTCACATCGTGCACCGTGGGTATTGACATGTCTGGTGTGGTAATCCCTGTAGCGGCCATCAGGGGACACTTGCGTGTGTTGTTGACCGTGCCATGCCAGTGACGCTCATCCCAAGTATGCAGTACGACATGCACACATGTCAAAGTAGTCAAGGGCATGCCTGACACACATTGCACTGTCACACATGACAACTGTACACATCTCATCATACATCTGGTGCCATCTCGACTCTGGAGTAATGTGCCACATCACAGCCTTTCACACCTGTGCTCCACACATGTTGTAATGCCCAGACAATGCCTTGATGTCCATCCATGGCAGCCCTATTCCCTCCTGTGTGCTGCCTGTCACCACTGTGATGTGTGAAAGGCACCGTACTTCCTCTAGGAGGGCCTGTGTACCTTCCCTATCACTATGGGAGTGCTGCCGTATGTGTACCCATAGTGATACGGACCGTACACCCGCGTGTACGCTCACTATCACTACGAGTACGCATACGCGAGGAGACCCATACTGGTACGGACCGTACACCCGCGTGTACGCTCACTATCACTAGGAGTACGCATACTTCATACTCTGTTGTGCCAGTCGACAGGTCCCCGGCTTCACTCTCCTCCGCCTCAGTCCCAATTGATGTGCCAGCCCCGATGTCACCGCTGGCACTGGTGCTCGGTCCCTCTGCTCCGTCTGTGCCCATGTCTCCCTCCGTGTCCCCCGACGATGCTGTGGGCAGGGTGAAGAGACAGAAATTAATCATACACCTGTATACATATGTCACATGAGTCCAATCTACATAGGTTACAGTGCATAGCCTGAAACAAAAGAAGAGTTACATCTACAAAACAAGGTACATATGTAGGGCATGCAAGACACTGTTGTTTGACCCACCATGCCACTGAAAAACTATGGAGAGCATGACACAATAGCAAATGAGATGGAATGGAATTTTGACTGAGGAGCAAGGCCCTGGGGACAATTCAGCACTGCATCTGCACCACACAGCGTGGCAGGAAATAGGGATGAGCAGGGACCATATCCAGGAACAAGAGGCACATGCAGCATAGGTTATACTGAAAACATGCCCACCATGACTGGCTCACTGCACCTTGAGTGCATGTCCAGACAAACATCACACACTGGCCAGTCCTAGCAAGGAGATATCAGGTTGTGACATGAACGCCATGCCCACACCACCCACCCCCTACATGACACAATTATTTGGAGACACAGGAAGCACTTACATCTCTTAGTCTGGGTGAAATACACATGGGATGAAACAATTCAAGATTGCACACAAAATACCCAAGGTGCGCCTGTCCAAATAATCATGTACAAATGGGCATCATCAGATGATTGTAACAAGACACACAGGCAATGTCCACCGTGAGTATGAATAAGGAAAATCAGGTCAGGCTGTACAGTGGACACTTGTACGACATTTCACGTCAATATACATTTGGCCAGGGGACAATGGCACAGAGCACAACCTATGCTGTCGACACAGAGATTGTCGACATATTCGGATGACACACATGATACCTAGGAAAATATGCCCCTGGGGACAGTAGTTGCCACACGACTCCATGCTCCTGAATGGGAATGACTGCAACACACGCTACCATCCCCGCACTATGCGTACCGCACACTCATGCACATCATGTCACAGGCCACCACATAGGACATGCGTGCTGTAAGGCCTCACACTTGAGAGACTAACTCCCATGTCTGGACTCAGCATTAGTGCCAACTGACATGGAACCCACAAGACCAGAACTGGACAGGGCACAGGCAAGGTCCCAAAACCTGTTAGACACCACCCCCACACATGATGCTGCAGGCATTGTACACGTGGAGAAGGTGCCAGGCTACATAACCTTGTGACGGAGTGACTACACACAGACCAGGGAACACATTGCAAGGAGGGGAAGGGAGGCAGGAGAGCACTGCAATACTGTGGGTAACAGGATCTGCACAGCACCATTAAACCCTGGCAGTGTATCCATGGAACAGTGCACTTACAAATGCTGGTGAAACACAACAAACACACATGTACCTACCCCCTTCCTGCTGCTGCATCTCCTGTAAGCGCCTGTCCAAGTCTGGAAATACCACCACCAGCACACGCTTGTGGATGTGGGAGAGACGGCGGTGCCCGCGGTTCTTATGGCTCTCAGGTGAGTCCCCCAGCAGGACCCATGCGATCCTCCGCCTCCAGCACCGGATATCCTGCCAGCGTTTCCTCACCTGGGACATGCGCCGCTTGGGCCCGTCCGCACTCCTCACGGCACTGACGGCATTCAGCCAGATCTGCTCCTTGGCAGGGGCGCCAACCTGTGAGGATGAACAAGTGACACTACATCAATACACCTGCAACATGTCACAGAGACACATATGAGAACAAATTAGCTGGTTACAACAAGGCATGTCATGCAGCCAACGCATTGCACCTTTGCCATAGGGACATACTCCTCTGGGGAAGGGCAAAAGCAGTATGTGCCAGTGAAAGTACACAGGTGGAATGAGGGCAAAGACACAATCAATGATCAAGGCTCACACTGTGCATCACACCCACCCCTCCTGCGTCTGGGCACTGCTGGGAGGACTCTGCACCCACCCCTCCTGTCTCTGGGCACTGCTGGGAGGACTCTGCACACACCCCTCCTGTCTCTGGGCACTGCTGGAGGACTCTGCACACACCCCTCCTGTCTCTGGGCACTGCTGGGAGGACTCTGCACACACCCCTCTCATGTCTGGGCAATGCTGGGAGTGATAGGCACCCACCCCTCCTGTCTCTGGGCACTGCTGGGAGGACTCTGCACCCACCCCTCCTGTCTCTGGGCACTGCTGGGAGGACTCTGCACCCACCCCTCCTGTCTCTGGGCACTGCTGGGAGGACTCTGCACCCACCCCTCTAATGTCTGGGCACTGCTGGGTGGACTCTGCACACACCCCTCTCATGTCTGGGCACTGCTGGGAGGACTCTGCACCCACCCCTCCTGTGTCTGGGCACTGCTGGGGGGACTCTGCACACACCCCTCTCATGTCTGGGCACTGCTGGTAGTGATAGGCACCCACCCCTCTTGTGTCTGGGCACTGCTGGGGGGACTCTGCACCCACCCCTCCTGCGTCTGGGCACTGCTGGGAGGACTCTGCACCCACCCCTCCTGTGTCTGGGCACTGCTGGGAGGACTCTGCACACACACCTCCAATTTCAGGATATGTACGCTTCGAACATACACGGGTGGGGGTACGCTCCGTGCATACGCGGGTGAGGGTACATGTCGTACTTACACTGGTGGCGTGGGGGTACACTCCATACGACCGCGGGTGGGGGTACGTGTCGTACTTACACTGTTGGGGTGGGGGTACGCTCCGTGCATACGCGGGTGAGGGTACGTGTCGTACTTACACTGTTGGCGTGGGGGTACACTCCATACGACCGCGGGTGGGGGTACGTGTCGTACTTACACTGTTGGGGTGGGGGTACGCTCCGTGCCTACGCGGGTGAGGGTATGTGTCGTACTTACACTGTTGGTGTGGGGGTACACTCCATATGACCGCGGGTGAGTGTACGTGTCGTACTTACAATGTTGGTGTGGGGGTACACTCCATACGACCGCGGGTGGGGGTACGTGTCGTACTTACACTGTTGGCGTGGGGGTACACTCCATACATCCACGGGTGGGGGTACGTGTCGTACTTACACTGTTGGGGTGGGGGTACGCTCCATGCATATGCGGGTGGGGGTACGTGTCGTACATCCACGGTTGGGGTGGGGGTACGGTGCGTATATACGCGGGTGAGGGTACGTGTCGTACATCCACGGTGTGGGTGGGGGTACAGTGCGTACATACCCGGGTGATGGTACGTGTCGTACTTACACTGTTGGCGTGGGGGTACACTCCATACGACCGCGGGTGGGGGTACGTGTCATACTTACACTGTTGGCATGGGGGTTGACTCCATGAGACTGCGGGTGGGGGTACGTGTCGTACTTACACTGTTGGCGTGGGGGTACACTCCATACGACCACGGGTGGGGGTACATGTCATACTTACACTGTTGGGGTGGGGGTACGCTCCGTGCATACGCGGGTGAGGGTACGTGTCATACTTACAATGTTGGCGTGGGGGTACACTTCATACGACCGCGGATGGGGGTACGTGTCGTACTTACACTGTTGGCGTGGGGGTACACTCCATACGACCACGGGTGGGGGTACGTGTCGTACTTACACTGTTAGGGTGGGGGTACGCTCCGTGCATACGCGGGTGAGGGTACGTGTCGTACTTACAATGTTGGCGTGGGGGTGCGGTCCGTACATATGCGTCCCCACGCTATGTTATGCTTGTGCGGGCCGTACCCAGGCCTTTGCCACTTGGGTACGGCCGTCCAGCCATAGTTGGGATGACATGGGTGTGGGCGGGGTATGACTCGTACCCATGCTCTTAAGGCGTGGGTACGGGACGTACCTGTATGGTTGTGTTGGCGTTCGCGTCGTCAGGCACTTCTGTTGTGGCGTCCGCTGGCTTTGCTGGACACGCCCCCACCCCCTCGTAGTGACCAGGGCCTGGTGGTCAGGTATGTCCAGGGCATGTGTGCTGTGTGACTTGGGTGGGGGTTTTGTGGCCTGCCCATGCTCCTGCCCCCCCCCCCATTTCCCCCCTCCCTGTGTTGTTCTGACCTTCTGCGGCGTCTGCGTCGTAACCTGTAGAGGAGGTCGACTGCTATGAGGGCCGGGAGGACACGTAGGTTCGGGTCCCTGTCTGTCCGTAGCGTACAGGTACTCCTTGTTTGCGTCGTCCTGATTTCCCGGCAGTTTTTGGCTGCCGGAAAATATTGTCCGTGCGGGATGACGTCGGTGCGAATCGTGATTCCTGGTTCGTGAATGGCAGGCTGCGTGCGTCCCGACGTCGCATCGGCGCTTTCCCGGATCACATTTGTATGGTTTTTTTAGTCGGTCGGGCTTTTGTACGATTTGTACGGAACTGTAGCGTCCGTGCGAATCGTACTTCCATGTTTGTAGTTTGTGACGACCGGGTACGCGTCGGACGGAGAATATGCTCCGTCCGACGGTTCGTACCCGGTTTTTGCCGAATCGTGATCGGCACCACTGTGTAATATGACAATTTGCTATGACTATATTCCAGAGTTAGTTCAAATGCACCTTTTTTAACCTCCCATTCCAATGCTCAGATGTAAAGAACGATATGACCAGAAAACAGCCCCATATGTTTTGGCTCATCCCCCCATACCGATGACAATTGCCATTTTAATTTACCACCATCGTATGCCAGAAATGACTAATTGTGTTCAGGTTAAGACTCAAATGCACTGCCTCTTTTCCGCATGTACTGGCTCATATGCCCACTACTCCAATATTATATTATTACAGAGGCTACAAGACTATACTAATGGCAGACTGTGTGCGATAGAACGCTCATTAATCAACTTTCTATATGCAATGAACTGAAGCATTTTCTCATATTTAGATTCTCAACTCCAAGTAATGCATATATATCTCATAGGGCTGGTTGAATGAAAAAATATTGGAGGCAAAAATAACACGATACACTAAAATTGCATCAAAACATAAAAAATATGTTTATATACTTTGTAGGAAAACTAAAAAGATATTGAGAAAACATTGTGTACCAACATATCCTCAATAAAGGGTAAGTATATAAAAAAAAATATATATATATATATATTTTTTGCTCGGTTACAATCACCGCAACACCTAAACAAAGGGCGCGTCGTCCGTCCGGATCATCCGGGCTCGATCCGTATGAAATGCTCAAATTACCGATACTTCAAAGTAAAGGATGACGACGCCGTGTCTTGCATAAATTCAAAATTTAATGCTCAGCTGTTGGTTGGTTGGTGAACAAGCCTGCGGGACAGGCGAAAAGCGTCCAACAGCTGAGCATTAAATTTTGAATTTATGCAAGACACGGCATCGTCATCCTTTACTTTGAAGTATCGGTAATTTGAGCATATATATATATATATATATATATATATCTACTCGTATCAATTTATTTAAGTACATCAGAAGAATAAAATTGTTCAAATTCTTTAAGATGAGAAACCCGGGGCAATCGCAAATAAAAGGCAATACTGTACCTAACGATGCTGACCTGCTAACCGTATTAGACCTGGATACCCTGGCAATTTTGGAAGAACTGAGACATGAAGGCGGCACACACGATCTGATGGAGAGGGATAATTTGAATAGGACTGAAGAACTTGGGGTAAGACAGATGGGTGCAGTGAGTCCATTCAAACCAACCTTGAGATTCTACCCATAGACACCTGTAGATGCCATTGATATCTTCTCCGATATTGTCAACAAAGACCTATTAGGATTGAGGTCACAAGGGATGAAATTGAAGAAATGGAATCTCACATACAACCAAAGACAAGCAATACAAACTTTGAAGGAAGATAAGACAATTATAGTGAAACCATCAGACAAGGTTGGCAATATAGTTTTGCAGACAAGAGATAACTACTGAAAAGAGGCCTTGCGACAACTGGAAGAAAAAGACAACTATATTCTTGCAACTGAGAAGAACTACATGTTGAGCATACAGACATTTGAGAAGATGATTCAGAAATGCTTCTGCAAGGGCATTCATTCGAAACAAGAGTTCCACTTCCTACAAATTAAGCATCCGAGGATCCCCACATTCTACCACCTATCGAAAATCTAACAACGCCACTAGCCCACCAGGTCGACCAGTAGTCTCCTCAATAGGGGGCCTGACTGAAAACCTGTCCAGATATGTGGACCATTTTTAATTTCCCCTTGTATTACAACTGTCGTCGTGTACGTGGGACACAAAGGACTTTTTGAGGCAAATCCAGGGAATAGAGTGGGAACCAGATTTTGTGATGATTACGCTTGACGTATCAAACCTCTACACGAGTATCAGGCACACTGATGGACTGAATATTTTTGAAAGGACGACCTCTGAAGTTTCTGGAACATAAAAATATGTTGGTAGAATTTATTGCATTCTGCTTGAATAACAATATCTTTCTTTTCCAGGAACAGAGGTATAAACAGATACAAGGTACGATGATGGGCACCTGCCTCGCCCCTAGCTACGCAAACTTGTTTGTGGGCTGGTGGGAGAAGCAATTGCCCTGGGCCGATACATTGGATGAGTGGGTGGACAAAATTGTTTGTTGGAGGAGATATATTGATGACCTCTTCATAATTTGGAGAGGGTCATTAGAATCAGCTAATCAATATATCTCCACCCTCAACAACAATAACCTGAACTTGAGTTTTACCGGGGAATTGAGCACCACACAGGTAACCTTTCTGGATTTTAGGGTATTTGTGAGCTCAGATACAATTCATACAGCCCAGTATAGGAAAACAACTACTGGGAACTCTGTCCTGCATGGGAGGAGTAGTCACCCAGCAAACCTGATTCAGAATATCCCCTATGGGGAACTCCTGCGAATAAAAAGGAACAGTTCAAAACAGGAAGATTACGTGCAGGCGGCAGAGGAGAACATACAACGGTTTAGAGCCAGGGGACATCCACATCAAACATTAAAAGCGGCACAGCGAAAGGCTGAAGGAAAGGAGAAAGGAGAACTCCTACAGAGTGAGAGTAGACAGAAAGAAGAGGAAACAACAAAAAAATTCAGAATGATCACACGCTACTCAAAAGCGGTGAAAGATATCAGAGCCATCCTGCAAAGGAAATGGAAGATTATAAAGACAGACGCAGTGATAGGGAAAGATTTGCCACCAGAACCAGGAATAACATTCAGAAGATCACAGTCTATAAGAGGTCATCTAGTGGAGAGCCACTTAATGGCAACAAAACAAGAATCAAGCTTACAAGCTCTCCGCGGCTCCTTCCCATGTGGAAAATGTAGGGCCTGCGAGAACAACAAGAGAGTCACCACATACAGTATAAAGGGCATTATCAAAGAGAGGAAGATAACAAAATTCATGACCTGTAGCACTACACATGTGGTACTGCTTGGTCTGCCCATGTAACCTGCGGCACGTGGACAGTACAATAAATCAAGTTAAGATGTGAATTCTGGAACATCAAAAAGCTATTGCCAGTGTGGATGCAAACTACCCAGTTGCGCGTCATTTTGCCAGTCAGCACAACAACAATAGGTCACTCTTGCAGTATTTCTGCCTTGACCATGTACCCAAACACATCGAGGGGTGACAGAGAAAAATGATTAAGGCAATTAGAATCACGTTTCCTAATAAACTTACAATCGAAGTCTCCAGGAGGCCTCAACAGTGGAGAGGAACTAGCAGTTCACCTAAAAAGTCTAACTGTAAGGAGGAAGGAGCCTTTGCCTAGGTATAGGAAGGACAGTGCATGGCAACAGCAATGCTAACATGAAGTAATATGCAGTCACAGGATCAATGCTCATCCAGTGCTTAATTAAGTAACATCTGAAATATTATCATGGTACTGTAGGTATAAGCGTGTATTATCAGAATAATTGGAGCTAGATGGCTAAATATGGGACAACCCACAATTAGGTTATTTAATCTGATGAGTGAAAGCCTATACAGAGCGGAATTATGGTTAATCTATATGTGTATCGCCATAATCCGGTTATTATAACCTTAATAATGTGAATAACATGTGACATGGAATTAGGCCACCGGCACACAGGGTACACTGAGGAATTATATTTCACGCTTTAATTTGTAAAAATTGTAAATTTTGTAAATATTGAAGTCCGTGATGGGTACGATGTAATGTTTTGAATATATTAGTAACAGTTGAAACGTAAGCATGCTTATGATGAATTAATAGGTTGCTTTATGAACTGAATTCAGTTTCAACATGTTTTAAGATGGCACCCCAAACTGAGACAGTGTGATTGTCTAACCTCTCTGTGAAATGAGTTGATCACATGAAAAATGTTGCCATGTTGTGTGAAAGCATTATGGCTAATCAATATGTGCATATAGATATATATACACATGTATATAGGTACATATCATATGTAATTTTTTTTTTTTTAAATACACATGTCTAAAATAGTGCTATAAGTAAAATTAATTATCATCATGTTTTAATTATTAACGTAAAATAAAACAAAAATACAATACGTATATACTTCAAAAATAAAAAAACAATATGTAAACAATTAAAAAATAAATTTACATTACTAATAGTAATGCAATAAAAACAATAACAAACATATGAGTAACAAAAACATATCAAATTTAATTAAAAAGTAAAATTAAGATAAAAACTAAATTAAAACATGCATACAAATTAACAATTCTTCATTCTCGTAATTTAAAAATAATAATAAAATAAATAATAACAATCTAAACTAAATAATAGAAGAGAAATTGTTGGACTTTTAAGGAGTCAGATTTTTGATCATAACTCCAACGTCAAACAACAGTAGGGAAAGCATTTGACTTTGAAGCCATCAAACTTACTATTCTCACCCCACTGTAAGCAAAACAAGTGAAAATGTTGAACCTTGGAGTGGTTATATTTAGTATACACACAACAATCTGAGCAACAGTAGGGAAGTGTGAACTTAAGAGGGGTCAGATTTACTGTTCCCACTTGAATGTAAGCAAAAGCAGGGAAAGTGTTATACGTTTGAGGGGATAGAATTAGTGTTCATGCTAAAAATGGAGCAAGAGTAGAGAAAGTGTTGAACCTTGGAGGGGTTAGATGCTATTTCCACCAAAATTGGAGCAATAGTAAGGAAGGGATTGGACTTTGGAGGGGTCAAAAATACTATTCCCACTCCAACGTAATGAAAAGCAGGGAAACAATTGGACTGTGAAGGATTTCACTTTAATTTTTCCTCCACAATTTTAACAACAGTGGAGAAGTGTTGGTCTTTGGACGGGCCAAATGTATTATTCCCACTCTAATGTAAGAAATAGCAGGAAAAGTGTTGGCCATTGGAGAGGCTAGATGTATTATTATTAACACCAAAAGTGTTGGACTGCAAAGGGTTGGATATATTACTTACACTCCATTCCTAGCAACACATTTATTATTCCCACTCCACTGTAAGTAAAAGTAGGGAAAGTGTTGAACCTTGGAGGGAACAGATACAATATTCCCACTCTGATATGGACAACAGTATGGAAAGTGTTGGATGTCAGAGGGGTCAGATTTACAATTCCCATTAAAAAGTAAGCAAAAGCAATGAAAGTGTTGAACCTTGGAGGGATTAAATTCACGATTCCCACTCCAAACTAAACAACAGTATTGAAAGTGTTTCGTGTCAGAGGGTTCATATTGACTATTTCCACCCCAACATAAGCAAAAGCACGGACATTCTGGGACTTTGGAGGGATCTGGTTTACTAATCCTATTTCAATGTAAGAAAAAGCAGGGAATTTGTTTAGCAGTGGAGGGGCTAGATGTGCCATTCCCACTTCAATATGAGTAACTGAAGGGAAAGTGCTGGACTTTGGAGAGGTTAGATTTACTGATACCAACCCAAGTAATCAAAAGCATGGAAAAGGTTGAAGATTGGAGGGATTAGATTCACCATTCTCATTCCAATATGAGCAACAGTATGGAAACTGTTGGAGCTCAGAGGGGTCAGGTTTACTATTCCCACTCCTACACAAGCAAAAGCAGGAACAATGTTGTATTTTGGAGGGATTAGCTTTAATATTCATGCAATCTGAGCAACGGCAGGTGTGTGTGGAGTGTGTTGGATTTTGGAGGGTTAGTTGTACTACTCCCACTCCAATGTCAGCAACAGTATGGGAATAGTCACATCTACTATTCTCACTCTAGCAAAAGGAAAATCAGGGAAAGTGATGGACTTTGGAGTCATTAGATTTACTACTGGAAATTTGAAGGGGTTAGATTTTCAATTGCCCCTCCAATATGAGCAACAGCACGATATAATTGGACTTTGAAGATTTTAGATTTCCTACTCTCATTCATATCTGAGAAACAGTAAAGAAAGTGTTGCAGTTAGGGGGGCAAAAGTTTCTATTTCCACTCCAACATAAAACCAAGGAAAGTGTTGGACTTTGAAGGGGTTGGATTTACTATTCCCACTCCAACGTAAGTGAAAGCATGGACACAGTTAGGATTTGTAGGGGTCAGATTTACTATTCCCACTTCAATTTAAGTAAAAGCAGGGAAAGTGTTAGACTTTGGAGGAGTCAGATATTCTATTTACAACCCAGCAAAAGCTAGCAAAGTGTTGGACTTTGGAGGAGTTAGATTTACTTTTCCCACTCAACTCTGAGCAAAAGTATGGAAAGTGTTGGTCTTTGGGGTGGGGGTTAGATATACTATTTCCACTGAAATCTGAGCAACAGTAGGTAAAGTGTAGAACTTTGAAGGTGTCAACTCTACTATACCCACTTCTAAAGTAATCAAAAGCAAGGGAAGTGCTGAATTTTAGAGGAAGTCGATTTACTATTACCACTCCAATAATTGTGGCAGTAATGTGGAACGTGTTGGAATTTAGAAGTATTAGGAGGCATATGAACAAGGACTGGCGTTAACTACCGCTAACGCAAGTTAGCGTCAGTTTTCTTTCCGGTGAGTACCGCTGAAAACTATCGCCTTGTTAGCGACGTATTTACAAGACGTCGCTACATGGCGATAGCTTCAGTAAAAACTGCCGGTAACATTAGCGTGAATGCGATAGGAATTCCAGCGTTAAATGGTGAAAACTAACAAAAGGCCCATTACTGGCAAAAAAACGCAGTTTAGTTAGTCCAACGTGAGTTTTTTTGCCTCTATGGGAAAAATAGCCTATCAGTCGACCTCCAATAGAAAATAGACCCAAAAAAAAAAGGAAATGCAGAATGGAGCAACCAGGGCCAAGTACAGCACACATCAACAAACCCCTCAAGCCACCCAACATCCAGGATGACCAGGATGAGAGCCTGGATGCCTCGCTGGACCTGCATCAGAAGCCTGGATGCCTTGCTGCACCTGCAACTGGAGCCTGGAGTGTGATGCGGAGGTGCTGTGGAGTTGATGAGCTGTGGCGGCCATACCTGGTGGTGAAGTCTGGCGGGCCGCATGGAGACACATTGCTGACCTGTGTGAGAAGACCGCCTTGAGCCCTTGGAGCTGTGAATGGTAGAGGTGCTCCTGCGCACCAATGTAGGGAGGTCTCCATCGCATACTACGATCCACCACTACACTGGTGTGCACGGAAGGGATTACCAACGGTGGGCGACGCCTCTCTGCATCACAGGCTAGATGATGTTGCGCTGGCCGGATGCTGTGGAGGGTGAGGCCTCTGAGCTGCACCGAACTTGTGTGGTGGGAGCGCTGCAACTTCACGCCTAAGAAGGCCCTGCTGCATCAACTGCATCGGGACGTTCACCAGCAGACTTGTCAGTGACTGCTGTACCCAGGCTTGTGAAATCCCACCTGGCTGAGGCTCCTGCTGGCTGAGTCACTGATTTGGTGAGAGTGCTGCGGATTGCACCACTGTGTCAATGTCCAGGTAAGGAGAAGGTGGGACGCGTAGTGGAGGAGGCTCAGGCCTATCACCTGTAGATGACGCACCCCCAGTGGCGGCTCATCCGCTATAGTGGAAGAGCATTCAACCTACTGCTTTCAAGCAGTGCAAGAAGAGGAAAAATCAACACATGATGATAACTTTCTGATGTAATTGTGCTATGTTTCCTTTGCGGGCAGGAGGATGGGTAGGGCTGCTCCGCTCACAGAGGAGGGCAGGGGCGGAGTGGCATACCCACTCAAGTGCGCAGTGACTGTTTGGTCGGCCCACTCAGGCCGCCCAAAGCAGTCATGCGCACTGTCTTGTTTGAAATGCAGGCTGCATTACAGCCTGCATGGTGAACATGCCCACCCCTTCAGCCCCTGGCTGAACGCCTTGTCCCGGCGCCAATGACCAATCCCAACGCTGCATTGCAGCGTTGTGATTGGCTTAGGGGAGGGAGCCTGGCTGCCTACTTCCTGTTCCTTGAAGCAGACTCAGGAGAGCAGGAGCAACGAAGACACGGGACCCGGCCTCGTGGTAAGATTTCTCTCATTTAAATATTTACAATACCCGCTCGCACACACACCCTCACGCCCACTCCCCATCCAGTGTCCTTTATGGCGATTCCCACGTCCCAGCTGTCCAGTCCCCCTTGCAGCACTTCTCAATGGTGGCGGCCATGCGCAGCGGGCGTACTACTGCCAAAGGTATATATGAAGTTACGATGCATACCATTACATTGCATTCCATTACAATGCATACTAACACTAGGCAAATTGCAACAGTAGGGAAGGTGTTGGATAGTGGGATTGTAAATATTGCTATTCCCATTTCAGTGAGCGCAACCCTAAAACTAATCCTTGCACCTCAAAGCAAACCCTGAACTCTAAAATTCATCTTTGAGCCTCAAACACACACCCTAAACATCATATTTAACCCAAATGCACACGCCAATTTTCATAATTGACCCCAAAACACCCCCCAAATTTCATATTTTACCCCAAAACACACCCCAAATTTCAAATTTTACCCCATAATACACCCCAAATTTCATCTCCGACACCCAAAACCCATACCCACACTAAAACTTAAAAATATCCCATTACTGACCTCACAATGCATTGTAATGGAATGCAATGTAAAGACACCTGTGTTGTTGGGGTTGTGTTGTAAAGGCATTACGATGTAATGCCTGCGTTGTAATGGACGTCTCCTGTGCCAAAGGCAAGACGTAGGCAAGCCATAGGCAAGCCCATCTGTGTCCATCTGCCCCTGGAACGCGCTCAGCACCAAGTACCCTTCCTCTCGGACACTCCACCGCTACAACGCCAGCAACCCTGGACGCCACATAGCCTGCCAGGAGCAACCTCTCTCCCAGACCGGAACAGAGGTTGCTGGCGGCTACTACAACATCCACAAGGACCACCCCCATTCTCTGATACCATTGTAGACCTCATTGCACCCCAGGCTCTCCCATCCACCAACGACATCCAACTCGGTGAACTCAAGTTCCACCTGGACAACCCCAGTGACCAGAACACCACCCCCTCCTGGGGAAGCTCCCAATATCAGACTCAAGAAGCTAGTCACTGCAGCAAGCCACATAGCAGAACACATGGTTGAGCATGTCTCCTCCGCCAGCAGGAATTTCAACTACAGCCACACCACCGGACTCTCCTGGACCGACCATCAGTGTCTACATCACGTCTTCACCATGCCCACCGTACACCACCGCCATCATCGCCACCTCCTTGCAGCTGGTTCAAGGCCACCAATGAACGTCTTGTCAACTCCCTCAGCACCACCACTCAACCAACGCTTACAGACGATGACACCGCAGTGCACAACCATCACCGATGAATCTCCAACTGTGCCGACACCCTGGCACCCCTCAAGAACGGCAATGCGTCAGTACCTTACGCCTGCCTGATGGCAGGCGTAAGGGTGAAGCAGTGCCACAGGGATAGGCTGGCTCCATGCATTTCTGGAGTTGCGTCATGCTTGTGACACAACTGCAGCAATGCGTGACTTTAGCGCAGACAGATACGTCAGGATTCCAGGCGGATCTGTCATTACTTGCGTCATGGAGCGCTGTCCAGTGAATACAGCGCATCCATGGTGTCGCTAGAAGGGCGTAGTGAAAAGTGTTGCAGCGCTGTCTTGTCGCAGTGCTGCAACACTTTTCATTACTGAGTCCCAGGAATGCGCACTATCTCATTGATGGTGTGCATTCCTGCCCTGTAATTTTGTCGCAGGGCAGCGCAGCAACATTGCTTGAAGCACTGTCGGGCACCAAAACCTGCTGGAATGAGGCCCCACGTGTTATCTCAATTTTTAAGACCAACTATTTTCTGGTCTTAAAAAACAGGCTCTAACTGCAGTTAGAGGCAGTTTTTTTGGTCCTCCTACCTTCAAGAATGTCCTTGCAAATATCGCGAAGTGGGGTTAGTGGCTGTTTTTGCACGGGAACGCCTTCCTTGCATGTCATTATCGCTAACAGAAGTAGCGATTTTTTCTGTGGATGTTTTCACAGGACAACTGCTGTTAACAGAGGTTAGCGACAGCATGTACATATGGCGATAAAATTATCGCCGTAAAATCATCTGAAAAGTGGCGCTAATGCAGCGTTAACTCCTTGTACATATGCCCCTCGATGTGCTATTTCCTCTCCAGTCAAAGCAACAGGCGTTGGCCTCTGGAAGGGGGAACATTTTTTATTCCCACTCCAAAAATTAGGGAAAAAGTTGGACCATGGTGGGTTTAGATTTGTGGTATTTTAATGACTAAACTTAAAAAAAAAAGATTTTAGATATAAAACAAAATAAAACTATCTAAATATATTTACCATAAAAATATATTAATTGAAGATAAATAAAACAAATAAATAACAAATAAAGATTTCATTTTACAAAGAAAGTAAAGAATATAAAGCTAAAATATTTAAAATAAATACTATTCCTTCCCTAGTACTAAAAAACCATCAACAAACAATTAAAATAATTAAAAAATGAAAATAAAACAGCATTTATATTAAATTATTGAAGAAAACAATGACAATTAAAACAATTAATAAATATAAGATTTGTTTACAATAATTATTTATAGTAAATACATTGATCAACCAAGTAGCAAATATGTAAAAGCAACAGCCTATTAAAATAACAAGTCATCAGTTAAAATATTCTCATAAGTAATGATCTATTAATAATTAATTTCACACAAAATATTATTAATAAAAAAAACAGCAATGTTTATTTCGAATATCTTCCCACCCTAATCCCCCATACAGACAGAATTCAAATCAACAAATTTGAATGAAAAATCATTTAAAAAATGGTGAACCTTATTAACAAATATTAGTATAATACTACTTTCCACTGAACTCTGAACAACAGTAGGGAAAGTGTTGGACTTTGAAGGTCTCACCTTTACTATACCCACTCCTAAAGTTAGCAAAAGCAAGGAAAGTGCTGGGTTTTAGAGGGAGTCATTTTGCTATTACCACTCTAATAATCTTAGCAATGATATGGAAAGTGTTGGATTTTTTAGAGATTAGATGTACTACTTAATCTCCAGTCAAAGCAACAGTAGAGAAAGTATTGGCCTCTGAAGGGGGTGACATTTATTATTCCCACTCCAAAGTTAGCAGAATTATGGAAAGTGTTGGTCCTTGGCGGGTTTAGATTTGTTATTTTAATACCTAACCTTTAGAAAAAAAATAGTTATGAAACAAAATAAAACTATCTAAATATATTTAATATTACAAATATATTAATTGAAGATACATAAAATAAATAAATCAAAAATAATAATTTTATTTTACAACGAAAGTAAAAAATATAAAAATACTTTTTTTTTAAATAAGTACAATCCTTTCCCTACTAATAAAAATCCCACCAACAAACAATTGAAATTTACTAAACAATAAAAACATTATTTATACAATGAAAACTATAACTGAATAAATATAACATTTGTTTACAATTTGTATAGTAATTATATTGATCAACCAATTAGCAATTATTTAAAAGCAACAACCTATTAAAATAACTAGTCATCAATTAAATAATTATCATAATTAATGATCTATTAATAATTAATTCCACACCAAATATTTATTTAAAAAAACATCAATGTATATTTCGAATATCTTCCCACCCTAAAACCCTATATGGACAGAATTCAAATGAACAAATTCTAATAAATAAAATGCACCTCATATTAAAAATTGCAAACCTTAATAACAAATTTTAATATAATACTATTACCTTATATTAATACAATAACTAA
The DNA here is from genome assembly GCF_964204655.1 of Triturus cristatus. NCBI lineage: Eukaryota > Metazoa > Chordata > Amphibia > Caudata > Salamandridae > Triturus > Triturus cristatus. Next base: position 322,718,527 of record NC_140584.1, on the reverse strand, counting down.
TATATATTAAATCATTAAAAACAATATTTGATACAGGTCAAGTTTATGAAATGAATCTATATTATATACTGCAGTGTATAAAAAAAGAATATTATGTATCTCACAAATGTGATATTCTCACTTTATATATTTTGTCCTACAATATTTTCAAGTTGAGGATATTTCTAACATGATATTCTTGGATCACAATGTTATTTCCACACTATTTTGGTGGAATATCCATAGAGCCATATACCTTCATCATATGCCCATGGTCGACCTCACATGCCCAAGTGTAGCCGGATTTGCCCATGTGCTCTCATCAATTGTCGTGATTACCTACCATATTATGCAAGACATTTATCCATAGCATTTACATGCTTTGCATCTGCGGTCTCTTGTTGCTGCACAACAAACACTGTGTACATCATTCCAAATCATTCCAAATCCAGCTTTAAACTGAATCTGGACAAAAGAGGAGTTTACTCTTGATTCAGGAAGAGTATAGCCATAAAAAACACTCCAAAACAATTTTACACATTGACATTTTGCCAGGAAAAGCATGGTGATGTGTATACAGTAAAAATGCACAGAAGTGACATCACTCTTTAGAAATTGGTGCAAGAACAGCAATATTCATAGTTATCCTTCACTTTCACCAACATAACTCAAAACTTTAATATTGGTAACTGCTGGGTGGAAAATTTCCCAGAATGAAACTGAAACAAACATTATGAAGTGCATAGCAGGAATAAGTGAGTACGAGCACAAATTAGCCTCTACAACCTTCCTTAATTTCCACAAAAATGGCATACTGAGAGTGAGCATGCATAGTAGGTCTACTGCTGTGTCTACCCAATGAATGTTAAGTGATCCATCTATGGACAATTATTCACAGCATATATCTGTGATGTCCAGCCTACGCCAAATACTGCCATCATATGCCAGAGTAAATATAAATGTCATGGGGTGACACAATATCTCTAGCAACCTGTGTACAATGCATACATAAAACACTCTGGTTCCTACTGGCATGTTTCAAGCACTGAGCTAGGAAAAACTTTTAGGTGGCAACAACTCAATTATGCCTAGTTTTATTCTTCTCAGTCAACACAATGCTAGACCTGTTAGCCTTAGCCTGGTCTTCCCCCCAACTTCCCACCCTTCCGCCTCCACTTTTTCTGACCTTGTTTTTGCTGGAATTAGAACTCTGCACACTTTACCACGGCTAACCAGAGCTAAAGTGCATGTGCTCTCTCCTCTAAATGTGGTAATATTGGCTTATCTCCAATTGGCATTTTTAATTGACTTACAAGTCCCCAGTAAAGTGGCACCACCTGTGCCCGGGCCTGCAAATTAAATGCTACTGGTGAGTCTGCAACATGGATGTTTCACCCGCTGAAGTAGCCCTTTAAAAATGCTTGAGACTTGCCATTACAGTGCCTTTGTGTGCAGTTTTAAACTACCATTTTGACCTGGCAAAATAAACATTTTCCCAGGCCCAAACCTTCCTTTTAAATACATATAAGCCACATTAAGGCCCTGGACAGCGCAGAGGGCAGGGTAAAATATCTTCAATAAATAGGACATGCACTTTTAATCTTTAAATGTCTTGTTAGTGAAAACAACTCTAGCATTTGTTTTTCACTACCGCAAGACCTATCTCTCCCATAGGATACCATTGGAGTTACCTTTCTACAATGTATTAGTGTAATTTCCAAATGGGAAGAGATAACCAGTTCATGCATGGTGATTCTGAAATCCAAATTTAAAATCCTAAGTTATGATGAAGTCGGATTTTAAATTACAATTCCGAGAACGCCACTTTTAGAAAGTGGCATTTTCTTTCCTTAGCCATTTGGTGCCTGAGGTCTGTCTCTGGTCAAATGACTGGGTGTAGTTGGCAGTAGGCATTGTGTATTCCTCCTACACAGCCACACAGAGTGGGAGCTTAGGTGTGACTGGATGGGCCATTACAGGTAGGATGGAAGGGAGGAGCTGGAAAAAGCCTCACTTACACCTGAATAGGCTGGGTCCCGTCCCCACACAAAAGACATAACTGCTCTGCATTGTCATTTCAGCCAGCTTGGAACCAGGGCAGGGGAGGGAGAGAATACCTTGTACTTCGAAGCCACTGTCTAGAAGCTTCTCTCACCTTGCAGAACCAGGTCTCCAGGGCATAAAGTATGTACCTCAGACACCACCACTAAAGTACACTTCTGCATCTGTGGATACTCTTCCAGGAAGATGGACTGCACTCTGCTGAACTGCACTCTGCTGGACTCCTGCTTTGCTCTGCTGGCCTATTGCCTGCTGCCCTCTTGCCTGGGTAAGAAGGACTGGACCTGCATTTCTTGAACCCAGAACCCAGAGTGACTCCAAGGGCTAGTTGGCTGGCCTACTGTTCAGGGACATAACAGACTCCCAACAACCTTACATCTGCACCTGGACTCTACCATCTGTGAGCCTACCCTACCAAGTGGTCTTACCCCAGTCCTGGATACTTGGAAGTGGGCCTAAGGTGCTCTTCCAGCCTCTGTTTGTCCAGCGGAACCAACACATTACCTATGCTGTGCAGCGCAACCCCTAGCAGAACCAGGGCATCTCCACTGCTGCATGGATTGGACCCAAAATAATAACTCACATCGCCGACACAGGCACGTCGCCTTTGGAACTGCCACTGCACAAGGCATTCTTGGTGCAAGCCCTCGCATCTCTTGTTGACAACAGCCTCAATGCCACAGCTGAACTCTTCATTGCTGCCTCACAGCTCTGTGGACCCAATTCAATGTCCCGACTGCACCATGAATCCCTGAGACCGGACATTGCATCGCAAGTCCCATCAATAGGATACTCAACATTGAAGCAACAGTACCTCTCCTGACAGCCTCAGTGCATCTTGGAACCAATGCATCACCTCTGCTGGATCATGCTTCTTCAACGTTCCGTAACTCAGGATAGAAGGTACTTTTGCTCAGCCGGCATAACTGTTTTTTATGGCCTGTCCACTCTCCATCGCGGTTGGCTTGAACATGTGACTTTGTCCAGGTCCGGCGCAACCAGATATCCACAGTTGGTGCTATACTCCTTTTGGTGCTATTTTCTTAAAAACATTCAAATTCAATATCTCCTGTTCTTCTAATTTGATTAGTTCCATGTTGGTCTTGTTTTTAATTTATTTAAAACTATTCTATTCTTCTAACTCTGTTGTGGGCTCCTTTTGTGGTATAATTTCACTGTGTTACTGTTTGAAGTGTTGCACAAAGACTTTACACATTGCCCCTAAGTTAAGCCTGACAGCTCTGTGCCAGGAAACCAAGGGCCCGATTCACAGAACTAACTTAAGACAAAACCCTAAACTTACTACCATTTTGGTATTCACAGAAGGCACTTACTCATTTTGGTATTCACAAAAGGCACTTACTCATTTCGGTATTCACAGATGTTAGGAGTCCTAACTTTAGGACTCCTAAATGCCTTCTGTGAATACTGAAGGTCTTAAAATTAGGATTTTTCTCAGTTTAGTAGTAGTATAGTTAGGACTCCTAACTTTAGGACTCCTAAATGCCTTCTGTGAATACCGAAAGTCTTAAAATTAGGATTTTTCTCAATTTAGTAGTAGTAAAGTTAGGACTCCTAACTTTAGGACTCCTAAATGCCTTCTGTGAATACCGAAAGTCTTAAAATTAGGATTTTTCTCATTTTAGTAGTAGTAAAGTTAGGACTCCTAACTATAGGACTCCTAAATGCCTACTGTGAATACCGAAAGCCTTAAAATTAGGATTTGTCTCAGTTAAGTAGTAGTAAAGTTAGGACTCCTAACTTTAGGATTCCTAAACTGAGAAAAATCCTAATTTTAAGACTTTCGGTATTCACAGAAGGCATTTAGGAGTCCTAAAGTTAGGACTCCTAACTTTTGTGAATACCGAAGTGAGTAAGTGTCTTCTGTGAATACGAAAATGGTAGTAAGTTTAGGATTTTGTCTTAAGTTAGTTCTGTGAATCGGGCCCCAAGGGTTTAAGCACAGGTTGACTTGGGGTTTGCTTGTGCCCTAACCTGACAAGGAGTGTGGTTGCTGCTTGACAAGGGACCATAAATTAGTCAAGCAACAACCCAATTTCCTACACACAAATGTAGAAAATTGTACAATTAATGCAAGAATAAAGTATGCTTGCCTCTTTACAAACAGTAAACACAGTTTATATTGCCAGGAATAGTTATCTTAATATAGACTTATACTAGGTGCTACATATAATAAAGAAGTGGTGATGTGCTCCAGTATTGCCAACGTACAAATAAAGTGGTAAAGAAAAGCACAAGTAAAAGAAAAACTTTTATTAACCTTCAAAGACCCAAGAAAGTTTTCCTACCTTGGATCCTACAAATTGTCCAAAAAGGGAGACAATAAAAGGGTCTAAAGTTGGTGAAATGCTAATGTTTTCACCCAAGGAATGCTTTATGCAGGGTCTTCATCAGAATGTGGTCAAAGACTTTTGCGATAGCAACCTTGTGAATAGAGTAGAGATATATCAAATGATTCTGGTCAATGTGTGGATTGTAGATAGCAGAAAAAAATCGCTACATTTTTTAAAAGGAGGCCCTGGGAAATGCACCATAATATGATGTATTCACCACAGATCACGGCTGTATACAAGTATTGCTATCATATACCAGGTATCTCTTATGATTTCAGACATTCCCATCAAATGACCCAGCAACAGTCTGTAGCATTTCCATTCTATTGGGGGGGTCAGAAAAGAAATCCACAATGCCATGACGCCGGCCCTCATAGAAGCACCTTTTCCTACATCGAAGCTCAGGAACATGCATTGCCAAATGAGCCTTTAAGCAAAGCTGGGACAAACAAATGGTTGCTTGTTCTCTCTGCCTCCTGTATCATTGACAGTAAATCAAGATCAGTCAGAGTGGGGAGGAGATGGAAGCCTGAGAACTTAAGTGAACTCTAGCTAGTGTACAAGGAGAAATATTCAGCGATATCAGTACTGAGAAAACTGATGTAAATTGCAGCAAACGTTTACTTTCAAGTGCTCACAATGAACTTGTGAATGTGAGACAAATGTAAACCCTCACATTTACTTGAACAGTGTTTATGTGCGTTTGCAACTAAGCTGACTGCTCAAACAATTAAATAAATCAGCATAGCTAGTGGTGGAGGTGGGTCGTAGCAGAGCTCCAACTATCGTAGTGAACCAAACAGAAATGTTAAAGTCTCCCCTAAAACCAGTACAGAAAAGGTGTATGGTATATTCCAATGCACAGGCTGCCTGAATAGGTTAATATTCTTCCCCGCACTGCACATCAGCCCCTGCCTCTCATTCTCATCAAGCCCACTCCTTAGCTTCTGCCTCTCCCTCATCCTGGGAGACAGGATCAGAGGATCAGACGATTCTGTGCAAAGCGCAGAAGAAGCAATATCAGAGGTCCAGCACAGGGAAAAGGTAACTTTCACCTCCTTCCTCCCATGGTGACCATGAATGACAGTACATCAAGGGCCATGGACACAGGTCTGCCTGGACCCTTGGCAGTAGTTGCCAATACTAAAGTTTAAAGTTTTGTTGATGGGAATAAAGGATAACCATGGAAATTGCTGTTCTAGCTCCAATTCCAAACTGGAACCACTGTGGATTGATGGTGACATCAGTGAAATGCATGGAGCTGTATATACGTGATAGAGCTCACTTGGAATTTGCTTTGTGTATAAAGTTTATTTACTTTACATCCGATAGCAGCAGACAAAACTGGACATTGCATGACCCTCCTTCACTATAGTATCTAATGCATCTATTCTCAACGGTGTAGAAATTCTAACTTTCTGGTAGTGTGCAGAGCTAGATTCATAACTTCCATTACCAATCATTCATTAACGTGAATATTATATACACCACTTACTTTGAGAAGGAAAATAACATAATTTTGACCTTTCTATAGTAACTGTATAAAAAAACATAAAAAATCGGTGAGAATTGTATAAAATTAATTGTTTTATTCTGCTTGCTTGTATGTGAAGCATTTGGAGAGTACGTTTGGGACTTATTTCAAAGTGGAGGGAAGAGAGCTTTAACTGATAAGATAGAGACCTCAGGTCACCTCAGATAGTTCCTGTGTGAAGGTTGAGCCAGCAAATGGACAAAATGTGGCATGAACTAAATAATAACATAATAGCCATCTTAGTCGCCCTGACGCTCCTGGCAAAGACCGCCATGTCAATGAAACACAAGCTTTACACCTGTTTAATTGATTTAAAGGCAGCCTTTGACACCACTCCCAGAAAATTGTTATGCATAAGACAACCGCATGGTGTGCACCACCAGAACCTCTGGACCTTCTAATACACTTTTATACGAATACCTGGGTCCAGATCTAGTTGGGGGATGGAACGTCTCTTATCCGAAGAATTGAGACAACAAACAGCCTAAAACAGGGGTGCGTTCTTGGCCCCTGTTTTTTTAATCTCTTTATGGCAGACCTTAATCAACATTTGGAAACATCGAATTCTCACCCCCTAAGCTGTTCAACAGTCCCTTAAAATATCTCAATATGCCGATGATACAGTCTTACTTAGTCAAACACCTATAGGTCTGCACCATTTAATTAATTCATTTGATGAATATATTAGTTAACTATCTTAAGCTTAACGTAAACAAACCCTAAGATTATGCCGATTGAAGCATCTCTATTGAGATCACGATCATGGTACTAAAGAAGAAAAACAATTGAAACAGTTAAAAGCTATAAGTATGTTGGCATCTTGTTTGTTAACAAAATTTCCTTCAGAAGCCACCTTGATTTACTTAAGGCTAAAGCTGCTTCTAACATCTTTGCCTTTTAGGCCCTTCGTGGTAAATTGGCATGTCCTTTTTATGCCCTCCACCTGAATGTAAAGTCAGCTAAACTAATTCCAGCCTTTACTTATGGCTCATTTATTTTTTGATGGAATAATTCCAAATTATTTGACTTGTTAGAAGTCAAAGCGGTAAAATTGGTCTTTAAGATTCCGACGTACATTTGCCAGGCAAAGATTTGACTAGAGTTTGGCCTGTGAAGGCACAACCTAGCACGCCAATCAGCCTACCTGAAGCAATCATATTCCATGGCTTTAAAGGAAGCTGGAACTCTTGCCAATATGTGCTGGTTAGCAATTACCAACTCTGCCCATACTGGGCCTATATTCAGGATTCTCTCCAAGCCTTATACCTAAAGGATCAATGGTCTGCTCAAATGACTGTAGCATGCTTTAAGAGCTTTGTGAATCAATTAATTACATTTGTTTAGTTCTAATTGGAAAAAGAAGCTATTACAGTAAAAAAGCATCCCTGCTCGGTTATTAACTCGTATGAAGCTTTAGGCATTCAACCATACCTTACTTGCATTTCCCCTCTTATATGCAAGATTAATTTTCTGAGGCTAATGCTTGGAACTTTCCCAGCTAAGGAGGGGACCCTGCTATGGTTTAAAAGATTGACAAAGCAACAAATGCAGGGTTTGTGGATATTCGGAGAAAACACTACAACACATAGGGCCTCATTACAATGGCCGCAGGACCACCACCGACAGCCTGTCGGTGGTGGTCCTTCAGCCATCTCACCATGGATCTCTGTCCACCATATTATCATGGCATTTGGACGTGTGGCGGTCGGCAACACCGACCGTCGCGGTCCCGACAGGAGGTCTCTCAATTAAACTGCCTGTTGGACCTCTCTGTATTCCCTGACTGGCGGTGGTGCCTGACAGGCACTGCCGTAGGGATTACAATATCACTTTCTGCCGGTCGTTCTGCGGTGGTCAACCCGCAGCAAAAAGCAGCCGGAAGTGGATTTGGAGGCCCGTAGCGGGCCCCCCTAACCCCTGGGCCAGGGACATAGGCCCTGTGCCCCCTACATATCCCTACACCATGTGGTAGTATATCCCTACTACATGGTGCCTGCCACGTAGTAATTTGCCCTATGGGACCGCCACCTGGTAGTCGGGTGGTCCCAAGTACGAAACGATGGCAAACGGACTGAAGTCCGTCTGCCATTGTAATCAGCCCCATAGTGTATTTGTCCAGATCTACTAAACGGACTGCCACTTGTTTTTTATAAGAGCAATACAAATTAAATACCCTAGACGATAAGCTTCATTTTTAAGGTCTGGCAGTCATTTAGAAAATAGAGTTCATGGCTTTGTCAATTTAAAAAACAGTCATACTTTGTGATGTTGTTTAGGCAGTCACCCAGTCAACACATACTTAAAGCCAGCACTTTCATTATATCCTGATCCCTTGAAGGTTTAAAAACTTTTCAAACATCATGAAACTGTCTGGATCCACTTGGCAATGATTGTATACATATAATCCCACAGTGTGCATCTTATTTTTGTTTCCATTGCATACAACTTTTTTATAGTTTTAAAAATATATAGTATGAAATGTACAATAGGAAACAATATAAATGAAACCGCATTCATGACTGGACAGTATTTTCCTATATTGTTTAGGGTAACAATGACATTTGACAGCGTTTCTGACCCTGCCAATTGATTTAGAAAGTAATCTGAAAATTAAACAATGAAGTGCCTTAAGGAAATGGGTTTTGCGCCTTCAAATTCGCCCAGATGTTTTTTGCTTTTTGACCACCTGGTATGTGACATTTTTACTGATGGTGAGCCTCAAAACGTTTGACACACCAACGCTAAACTCATGGGAAATGGGCTGACCATGTTTTGCCACCAGTCGCCACCTTTTAAGATAAGGCCTCTGCAATGCTGCAATGGTAAGAGGCACTTGGCTGGTTACAAGTGAACATGTGTGCACACACGTGCACATGTGTGAGTGCTGCACATGGGAACCTCCTGTCGTGCACAGCCTGGTAACTGTGCACAGGTAGCCTGGCACTGAGGGGACTCCGCAGGATTGGGTATTGACTGGGGGTAAGCCTCATAATGTTAGTGCACACTCAAAGGGAAAGTCAGTGTGGTTTACTGTCTTGTCTGCAGTGGCACTCCATTATACACCTATCGGAAAGGCAGCCTAAGAGTGCAGCTGTGCTTACTCTTGGCCTACAAAGTCCCAGGACATATCAAATTGTGGCTTAACCTGTGTGGGAAAATAAATTCTGCAAGTTCTAAAAAGATATCTGTACAGCTTATGAATCATCCCGGATTGTCATAATTCTCTGGCTCAGCTCAGGATCAGAATCCAGGCCTTTTGTCACCCTGCTGTGCCGAATTCATTACATTTCTCTCCAATGGCAGGAACAAAGGCCTCCCTGCACAAATGGAGCTCTTTACAGTGTTTCACTCAGCTCCTGCAGAGGAAAGGGCTGGGGCAGAATTATCTGCATCCGTCAATCAGCTGTTAAACTGTACCAGGGGTGGGCCTGCCCTATCCCGCTGAACAAAGGAGGGAGCCAGCACATTGGATTTCCTTTGATGATTTGGCGGTAAAGGCCCTGGTGGTGTGTTCGCGGGGAGCAGAGCTGAGGCAAGTGACTCCTTTGTGAAGCAATTTTGAAATGCCTCAGCAGGCTGTGCAGGAAGGTTGGCACAGGGGCGGAGAGGTGACATGGCTCTTCAGGATTGGCCAAAGATGCCTCACTTCTGCAACCTACCACCCCAACTTAAATAGTCTTGCACAAGGGGAAAATCTTTCTCTTGTTTGTGATTTGCTGATGGACACTTGGACTGAAGGTGGAAGCCATGGATAACTGGAAGGAGGAACTCCTTCATCTCCATCAGGACTAATGACTCTAACTTCAGTTGACCCCAGGACCAGTGGAGTTCGCTACAGGACCTTAAAAGGCAGTCCTCTTATATCCCCTGAGGACTAGTTGGGGGAAAGACTAGCTTCTGCTTCAAGGAGGAGAGAGCCCAAGAGGAATCCAAGGGCAAAGATTGGTGCAGGCAGCCAGAGGAAGCAACTCCTGCAAAGTTTGTTGCTTCAGAGGACAGGAGGCATAAGGAAAGTGATTCAGGTAGCTAGGGCTCACCACCCTGAGAAAAATGAGCCACAAGAGTGCAAAATGGCCTAACAGGGCCAGAGTTATTAGCAAGAGAAGGATCTTGACCTTTGATCCCTAGCATGATCCCAGAGCGTGGGACGCTCCACTGTCCAGCTGTCTTGCACCCTCAGGTTGGGCCAAGGCCCAGGGATTTGCTGCAAGAAGTACACATTTTATACTGGGAGGTGGTATGCATGGGACCCCCTCCCCAGCATTCTAAGGGCCTGTGGGCCCTATCTTCCAGGCCGGTTTATGGATTTGGTTAGCTTTGAATCTTTAACTCTGGCCCTCTGATGCCCCAAGCGTTGGGAGAGAGCAGCTGTGTTCTCCCAAAGATGAGAGATGGAGGCAGGGCCAATGATTTCAACTCTGGGCCCCGATTGAAGGAAGGAGGATGGGGGAGCGTTGTTGCACTTTCCCATCTGAGGTGGGCCTGCCCCTCTCCCTGTGCACGTGTCTGGTGGAGCAGGTGGCCACCACTAGCGCCTTGCCCGCAGTAGCAGGCAGGGAAGAAGAGTCCTGTCGGCTTCTGTGGCATCATGGAAGAGTACTGCTTTTGCGGGGGCAGCCAGGGGTGGACCCACTGAGCTGCCCCCCATCATGGGCAGTGGGCGGGGTGCCTGAGTGGGCGATCAGGTCCCCCAAATAAAAAGAAAAGGCCACGCAGAGCGAGGCTGGGTTGAGACAAAAAGCAAAGAGAGGGCAGCGGCTCTCCTGGAAGCAGCGGGAGAGAAGCTCAGCCAATATGCACTCTCCCAGGAGGGTGCGCTCTTTAATGCCTTATAGGGCATTATAATGTGGCACATGTTCCACCCTCATGGTAGCCCAGGATGGTGGGGCCACCACAAATGACCTAAACAGGAGGAAAGAAGCTGAAGGATTGTAGCAACTTCCCCAAAAGGCCTAAATATACTTTTAGAAAGTACTGGCCCTAAGAGTGAAGGGTCCCAAAAGAAAGGACCAACCTAGAATGTCCTTTGAGTATTTAGCACACCCCAGCCTGGAGCATGTGCTCTTCAGCTGGTAGTGCTGTGTCCTCTAGGGGCTATGTTTATGGTCACAGTTGGTGTTGACTGAAGGTGTCTAAGATAATGTAAATGCTGTACAGGTACCCTCTTGGGGTGAAGGTTATGGTTACATAGTTTGTGAACCAAATCTGGAGCCCTCTAGAGGCTGTTTGCACACATACCCATGAGAAGGTCATTTTGTAAGTGGTCTATTGAATTCATAATGTTGACAATGACTATCGATCAAAGTGCATCTGTTTTAAAACTGATAACAAGTGCATTAATAATAGTTATTTGGGAATATCACATTTACTCATAAAATTATGATGATTTGACGTGAGGTTTGTTGGCCTTGAACCTGTGATGAAGTCAATGTGTTAGAAATGGGGTCTCCAGTTGGCAGAGGTATGCACCCTGTCCAAGCAGGGACCCACAATCCTAGTCAGGGTAAGTATGTTTACACACCAAAGATAAGCTGTGGTCACCACCTTGGTAGCTTGGCACAGAGCAGTAAGGCTTGTCCCCAGAGGAAATGTGTAAATATTTGTACACACACATTAACACAGTGAAAACACCACAAAAGGTAAACTACCTTCACCCTGCATCCGTGACCCCGCATGCTGACACAACGCGGTCGTAACAAGGACCGCGTTGTGACAACGCATACCGTTACTCCGCAAGTCGTTACAACGACTTGCGGAGGGGGGAGAAAGTGTTGGATTTAAAATCCAACACCTTCCCTACTGTCCACACAGACTGGAGTTAGAATAGTAAATTTTACTATTCCAACATCCAGCGCCCCCTCTCCGGAAGTCATTTTAACAACTTGCGAGGTAATGGTATGCGTTGTCACAGTGCGGTCGTTGTTACGACCACGTTGTGACAGCATGCGGGATAATGGTATGCGGAGTGAAGAGGCATATTCACCACAAAAGTACTCCACACCAGTTTAGAAAAATAGCCAATATTTAATATTTAATAGTTAAACAATACCAAAACGACAAACATCCAACATAAACAAGTCAAGAAATGAATTTTTCAAGACTACATGCAGTTATAGCTCTTGGAAACACAATAGCTCGACGTGCTTGACAAGAACAAATCTACAAGTTCGGGCTAACCACAATGGAGTGCTGGCCATCTGTAGAATCGGGCAGACCCCAGTACAGTACCCTAGAGACGTTGAGAAACAAAGATGCTGCACAGCATCGGGGAGGTGAGGCGTCGCTGAGGCAGTTTCGGTGTCGGTTCTTTACTGCTATTCAGGTCATTGGTGCATCAGCACTTGAGAATGGTGCGTTGCATAACAGAGGTAAGGCATCACTCAAGCAAGTGTGCCATCAGTTCATGGAGGCAGTGTATAGTCATTGAGCTGCTGACTCCCGGAGACATTGCGAGGTGCAAGGGAGGTGATGCAGCAATTGTGGCAAGACATCAGTTCCAATGGCGTTGTGGTGGTGATTAAGTGCTGAGGGTCAAGCCATGACGCATCGACTTCAGGACGTCGATGTGACACAACGGGGCAACAGGTGCTGGAGCGGAGTCGGGTGTCACAGCAGGGATGGCGGAGGAGCGTCACCCTGTTATGAGCCCCAATGTACCCCAATATAGGCCTAGGTAGTTACATGACCTTTTACCTACATGTTTCCTACCTTGCTCTACATAACGGCTCTGGTGCGGACCTTTTACCTAGTTAGGTGCAGAATAAATCTTGTGTGGTTTTCTTACAAAACTAGCCTCATTTATCACAACAAGATTATGATCTTCTGCATAATAACTAGGGGTGGGCGGAATTTGCGTAATCGCGTTACGCAAATCTTCGCGAAACGGTAAAAAATCTCCGCGAACACGCAGAAATTCCGCGAACACGCGGAATTGCTTGTTCGCGATACTTTTTTCCTGTTCGCGATCGCTGTTTGCGTGCTCGGGGTGAAATATCTCGCGAACACGCATATTGAGAACGCAAACAAGCAAAAAATTTCGCGAAGTCGCGGAACGCAGATTTTTGGGCAATTTCGCGTTCTCCGCGGAACGCGAAATTACCCAAATTCCGCAAATTCCGCGAACGGAACGGAATTTACCGCCCAGGCCTAATAATAACTCTGTAAAAAAGTCACCACAATCACCATCTTTGCCCAACAGGCCTACAGTACCATGACACATCTAGGAAGAACCCCTGAGGATATCTTTCCAGTATCTAAGTACTACATTTTCGCTGGGAAAACCAGAGGAGAAGTTTCCATGCTGGCATGAAACGTTGAAGTCCCTGCACACAGACACTCCAACTCGCAACGGTCTGACACCCCTTGCGGGGTGTCCAACTCGCGACCAAGATGGAGTCCTTCATTCTCTACCATCGGGTAATGGGGTTGGCTCTTTCCTAGGGGGATTCTTGGCTCTACACCTACATACATGCTAGGTACACTTAGGTATATTTAGTTAGGGTTAGCATCTTAGGAGACCTCATGATTACTGCCATGTATCTATATATGCCTGCGCATATTCACTGTTTTAACACCATGTAGAATTCTACCTTTTATTTACTCTGTTTGTGCTTATAATCGTATATATCTGTTTCTGTCTAACGGTTGTTGCAGCACACATCTTTTATACTAGAATGACGCTGATTCAATAAATGCTTATTGAAAACGTCCCCCACAGTTTATTCTGTAATTCTCTCTGAGACCGAGTGAGCAAGAGTGACTGAGAGAAATGTACTGTACTGTTTCCACAATCCCGAGGGGTCAGGGTTGTCATGTTTGATAGTTGCCAGAAACTATTCGCTCCTTGGTAAGGTTGTGGGGCTTATAGTGGCACTGTGAGCTAGCTGGTCTACAGACTAACATATCCTTTGGGGGTGTTTGAAATCAGTCTGGACACCAATCCCTTAGTTTATGTTGTCTAAAGACGCAGATCATATATAGATTTGTAGGAACTACACGACATGGCATCGCCAATATTGGTTCGGTTCTTATTTAACGGTCATATCTGAGTAGTTTATTTGTGCTTTTTCTGAGATCCCTACTTACATAAACGCAGAGACGTCTGGAGTGGGGAGGGAAAATACGCCACAGCTGACTATGTATACCCTATATATTGGCTGTAGGTTTATTCAAGCTTGAAGGGTTATAGTTCCCACATTGTACAAAACCTTTTCTCCTTTTTCTATAAACCTATAACCTCCACCCATAATGTCTCAAAGTGCAGATGCTGGTGCCAGTGGTACTAGTAGTACTAGTGGTGCTGGCTGAACAAGAAGGAGCTATAAACATTTCAGAAAATTGCAGAAATGCACTTGCTATAAAATTTGAACATTTTGGTCTCTCAGTGTTAGGCGGGACTGTTAAATTCATGATTGAGGCACACGAGGCATTCAGAACAGAGGTGTTCTATTCTTAGATTAAATTCCCACCTGCAGATACACGCACAAAAACATTTATTTCTACACTCTGGATGAAATACCAGATTAATACTCTCCATAGGAGGCCATAGAAGTCCCGTTAACTTACCAAGAGCATATAAATTGGGTTAAAGGCGCCATCCACATACCACAGAAAAAGTGAGATTTGATCAGCTCAGCAGAGACGGAGTGACATGGCCAGTTCTACCTGCTTACACACTCCATCCAGAGATAGATACATTACCAGCAGCAGAATTATGCCCACTTCACAAGGAAATAAGAAAACTTTACAGAAATCTTATACAGTTCGTTATGCAAACACTCACACTTCATCCTACAAAGGTCAGTCTAACAGGTCAACTACAAGGGACTGCAACAAAAATCATTCCAAAAATCCTGAACACGATTATGGGAAGAATGCCCACTATCTATATAAAAAAAGAGAGGGGGGGGACCAGGAGCTTGTTATGGTCCAGTGTCTGTGCTCCGTGTATCGTCTGTATCAATCAAAAAAGGAGAAACTGTTCCAAAGAAGTAGAGAAAAGGAAACTAAAAAAACGTAAGAAAAAGGGGTCCTAGGCTATATAAGACCCAAGGGTTGGGAGGGGAAGCAGAGCTTATTTTCTCTTGTTGCCCTCACACACCCCGGAAGGTGTCATGATTCATCATCGGGCGTTTTGCTCCTCGTCGGGCCGGCGCTGCAATGCCCTATGGGTCTCCCGAAGGGTCACTTTAGCGGAGATCTTTTTAGAGAAAACGCCGTTTGGTGCATGCGGGTGTGTGATTTGGGTCCTAAAACTAGTAGTGGTGCAGTTGTGTGTGTGACGTGATAGGTTAAAATTATCTAACGGTTGCTCAAAGGATATTGTTTAATAAAGACGAGGGAATGGCACCCTTGACAATCTAAAAAACCCGTAGGTTGGGTGTTACCCTAGTGGGCTTAATGTGTCATCCGGTAACTACAATGTGGTCAATGGGGTCGACATGTTTCGCGCCCCTGCGGTCCAAAAGGATCAGTGGCGCTTCCTCAGGACCAACTAAGAAGTGAAGTGTGCATAAAAGTGATCTGGGGGATAGTACCCACAGTGTATATCCGGGCGTACAAGGTCAAAATGGCCCTGCTATCTGTTCTGTCAGATTGAAAGTCGCTCCTGGACATATGCCTAGGTAAACATAAAAAACAAAAGAAAAGAAAAAAAGGGCGATATGTCAAGGTTTAGGGTAATCTTGCCCCAAATCTGTCCTTAAACTGAACACAAATAGATAAGGACTGAGTACAAGATAGTGGTGTACATGAAACACAAATTCCACTCATGAGTGACTGGGAAGTGGGGTCTCAACGATAAGCAAACAGGATGACCATCCACAGGATAGGCATCCTAGTGTGGGTGGCCTCCCGCCGCCGATCGGAGTCACCCACTCATCCCAAAAGTCTCCCGTGGAAGGTCTGATAATATCCAGAGCACTCAACATTGTTGTACAGGTGAGTATTCAACGGCGATTGAGTGGGGGTGATGACAGCTCATCTCCCATTGATATCGCTGAGCCACACTGCAGAAACCCCACATGTACATATCACACCACTCACCTAAGTTTAAAGAGTAAGTTGCTCCATAGACTAGGGGACGAGCATTCACACCTTCTTGTGCTGAGAGAGGAATAAATGGAAGCCCCAGTGAGTAATGGCATATTGATAGATTTAGACCATGTGGTCTAAATATAGGTAAAGTCAGCGGCTAGTACCCTAGATTAGCCTTGAGTACAGTGCTACTTACAGTTTTGCTCTGATGTGGCCTCTGACAAACCTACCCCAACCGTCCTCCTGTCTGGAATGGAACCGCGTCTTGATGCAGGCTCCATTTGTAGTCCCGGCAAGTTTCGTTAAGGCGGTACCTGTTTCCAGTCATGATCTGTAACAGGTGTGTGTCCGGGTGTCTTTCGATAATGCGCATGTGCGAAGACCAGACAGGCGGTCTTCGCGCATGCGTGGCCAGTGTGTAAATACGTGTTCTCTCGTCTCCCTCCTTAAGAAAGTATAGTTACACAGTTAATTCAAAATACAATAAAGTGATGGGATTTCCATGAGGGGAGTAGTTCTTTATCAGATGTAAGGTGTCATGTCAATCTTATTTGGGACATATTGTCTGCGTGTATAGAAACCTCCCGATTGTGCGCATGTGTAATGCCTCGGTAGCTGATTATTAGCACATGCGCGGCAGACGCACGTGTATATGT
Source organism: Triturus cristatus (assembly GCF_964204655.1). Classification (NCBI taxonomy): domain Eukaryota; kingdom Metazoa; phylum Chordata; class Amphibia; order Caudata; family Salamandridae; genus Triturus; species Triturus cristatus. Next base: position 322,701,908 of record NC_140584.1, on the reverse strand, counting down.
GCCCTCGTTTACTTAAATTAAAGTTGCATATTCCAATCCACATGCCACGTTGGGAAAGGGTATGCGGAGGAAGATGTAAGTATGGGGCAAATGTGTGTTGTGGTTCGAAACACAATATCTGATTGTGTACAATGCTGCCGGTCATCTAATGCTGGTAGATATAGATGACCTGGGTCCAGGAGCGGGGCAAGGTTGTATTGACAGTCTTTTAAGGTACATGATTATCAGAGTAATCATCACGATGAGGTGGTTATCACCCTGTCTCATGAAGTACTCATGTATACTGATAAGCTTGTATGTAAGATCCTAGGGAAAATAGCGTGTTGTGACGTTCTCTTCCCCCGATCAACAATGTACACAAGAGAATGATCATAAACGGTTAGCCCCTGGAAAAAAAAAAAAAATGGATGCACCCAAACTCTTATTGTTGAGTATGCAATTATAAAAATTTGCATCCAGGGGTGTCTCCAAGAAGGGGTAAAAGGAGACCTAGTGTGTTACTCAGGAGGGGGGAATGTGGCTTGTATGTGTGTGGCCAGAGATGTATATAGCTGGCATATCGGCTGAATGATGTCTTAAGATAGTAATAGATTTACAGTTCAGTCCATGGTATCTCATCAGTGAGACCTTGTTCATTCATTCGTAGGCGGTGCACCCATCGTTGTTCTCGGCGTAGTAAAGAAGTACTACTCCACAGCTGGTTACTCTCCAGTATTGTCCATCTGATGTCATCACATGAATGGCCTTTCTCGATGTAATGATTAGTTAGTCTCGTGGCTGTTCTGCCCCACCTGATTGTGCTTCTGTGTTCACTGATCCTCATTTTGACCTGTTGTGTAGTCATCCTAACATAGCGGAGTGCGCACGGGCGGGTAATAAGGTAAACACAATTCTTGGTGTTACAGTTTGTGTGTTTACGTTGATCCCATGTAAATTCATCAAGATTGAGGGTAGTGGTGTGTTTGGTGAAAGGACACACACTACACATCCTGCAGGGGTAGTGGCCCTTCACAGCAGGGAGATCCCATAAGGTAGGTTCCTGACGGTTAGTCTTGGATCGTGGCCTGGTGTTGATCAATTGGTCACGTAAGTTTGTGGTTCTCCTGAACGCAAATCTAGGGCGTTCTATCGTGAGACCACCCGTATTGAGAATCCTCCAGTTGCGATTCACAATGTTCTTGATTTTATTCGATAGTGGTGTGAAAGTTGTCACGCATGTGATGATGTTGTCGGGTTCCTTGGTCCTATCCTCCAACAGTGCTTGGCGATTATTATTCCTGGCTCATTACGTGCTTGCTTCACAATCGTCTCCGGGTAGTTCCTCTGTTCGAGGTTCTTCGTCAGAGCGTTGGCCTGGGTGTCATATTCGCGGATGTTGCTACAGTTACGGCGGATTCTAAGAAATTGTCCATAGGGTAAGTTTTCCCTTAGTGCTTTGGGATGATGGCTATGGAAACTCAACAGGCTATTGCGGTCAGTGGCCTTTCTGTAGGTGGTGGTGTGGAGCTTTCTTTCCTCCAAGGAGATGAGGAGATCCAGGAAAGGAATTTCTTTCTCACTCTCTGTTTTGCTGAAGCGTAAGTGGGGGTTCAGATTGTTTATCCACTCATAAAATTCTTGGCAGGTGTCAACATCCCCTTTCCACAGGATGAGCACATCATTGATGTACCGTTTCCAGGTAACCATTTTTTCTTTGTAGGGATTGTTGTCCGTGAAGATGTTACTGGCCTCAAAATGTGCCATGTACAGTCCCGCCAGGCTCGGCGCGAAGGTACTACCCATGCTGGTCCCTTGTATCTGATGGTAGATGGTAGTTTTATACATGAAGAAATTACTCTTAAGGGCTAGCGTGATGAGTTCCGTGATGAATTCCGCTGGAGTGTTGGTGGGAAGGTTCGTCTCATGAAGCAGTTGTTTTACCACTTCAATAGTAGCGTCCTGGGGGATGTTTGTGTATAATGCCTCCACATCCAAGGCCAGGAGGAGATTGATGGTCTCTGTGTTGTTATCATTGATCTCCTGTATGAGATTGAGGACATCCCTAGTGTCTTTCAGGTAGGCTGGAGTGGCTTGAACCAAGGGACGTAGGAAAAAATCACTAAACTTGCTAAGAGGTTTCAGTAAAGAGCCTATGCCAGAGACAATAGGACGCCCTGGAGGTGGGATGATGCCCTTGTGAATTTTGGGTTAAAGGTAAAAATACGGCATCCTGGGGTCCTTGTTGATTAAGAATGCCGCTTCATGAGGTGTAATCCAGCCTTCATTTGTTGCTTCATTGACCAAGATCCGTATGCATGAAAGTAATCTATCAGTGGGATCTGTCTCCAGTTTTTTGTAGTATTTGGTATTACCGAGTTGTTTGGAGCATTCTTTGTCATAATCCTCGACCGATAGGCTGACGGTAGCACCGCCCTTGTCTGCCGGTTTTATAATGATGGTTTCATCATTGGTGAGTGAAAGTACTGCATGGCGTAGTCTTTTGGGCAAGTTATCATAGACGGGGTGTCTTTTTAGGTTGTTGGCCTCCTTGAGAACTGCTTTTTCAAAGGTCAGCACCTCGCTGGGGACCATACCAGCTGATGGGGTGAATCTAGAGGGTGGCCTGAGTCCAGTGTCCTGACGTTCTGGGATAGGACTATTACTGAAGAAGGATTTTATACGTATTTTCCGGAAAAGTTGTTGAAGCTCTTCGTTCATACAGAAGTTATCTTCTTTGGGAGTGGGTACAAAACCCAAACCCATCTCCAGGATGGTAATTTCGTCTGTGTTAAGATGTCTGTCTGTTAAGTTCACTATCAGGGTCTCGGGTGTGTCGTGCTCCATGTTGTCCTCTGTTGTGTCTCTGGGTCCTGCCACTGAACCTGATTCTGTCCCCTTCTTCTTCCTCTGCCTCGTCCCCTGCCTCTGTTCTGAAAAGGAGGAGGCGCATTAGGGAAGAATGGTTGTTGGAACCCGGGATGAGAGCCTGGGTATGCTGGATACCACATAGGGCCCTGTTGAGGGTAAGGTTGCTGGGCATATCCGTACATGGGTGGCATCAGTGGTGGAGGGAGGAGTCCTGGTTTGTTGATGTTCCTTCCCCAGCTACTGTTGCTAGAGTTGCTATACATTGAGCGTCCTGAATTGGTTGATGATGTGGAACCTTCGTCTGAAGCTGCATCACTGTCTGATGGTCTATAGTCTTCCTTGGTATAGGGATATATTTTCTCTCTGTCGAATCTTTTGATATCTTTCTGTAATTTCGACACTTTCTGCTGTAATAGATAATCCAGATGATCCGTCATTTCTGCATTTGTTTCGGCTAAACGGGTCTTATAGGCAGTGATGCTGATTCTGGTTTTCAGCCCATTCTCTGCAATGTTGATTTTGATGATCAACGCCTCAGAGAGGCGTTTTGCGGTGCCAATTATCAGGATCAGCCAGTCACGGGTGCACTTCCATGCGATCTGGCTCCATTCTCTACAGAAAATGAGATCTTCCAGAAAAATTATTGGTGCCGTGCGGACAATTAGGCCATTAGGTGCAGCATTTGCTCTTAGATATTCCGTCATGATTGTACCATGCATAGCAATTTTGACTTGTAATTTCTTCAAGGATGCCAGGGAATTCCAGTCGCCTTGTGTTGATGTGCTGGCAAGAATGCCCACTAAACATGAGCAAATGTCATTCTGGAGAGCCCATAAAATAGCACAGCTTGAGGTAGTGTTTCCACACACAGGCCCGCAAGAAAAACACAGAATACTGACAATTTGCTTGCCGATAGGGATCGCTCCCTCAATAGAGGATTGGACCACTTAGGTTAAAGTTTTCTCTGCCATTTATACCAGAACTCATGGTACCCCCTCAATAGCAGTCATACCAGAAGTATTGATACAAATACAGAATGAGTACGGGGCAGATCCTGCCTTGGACTTGGGGATGAAATTGATAGGCAATTTTTCCCAGGTATCCACAATTATGTTAGCAAACATAAAAGGGGAGGCAGCAGCGGTGGCTATACACCAAAGCCTGAGGGAATGCACTCCAGCATAACAGGATCAGGAAGTGCCTACAATTATCAAAGAGACCCAGCATTCGCTGGGTAGAGATAATTTGGGAGCTAGACCTGCGAAACCAAAATCAATGGGCAATCCTAAAAAGGATAACTCAAAGCAAGCACCAGATTCTTCTAAATAGAAATGGATAATAAACAATCAAAAAACAAGAAGAATGCATCACAATCACGGGGTGTGTCTCCTCAACAAGAGCCCTCTGACAGAAAATATAACCTTAGAAGCTGTGACAGAATTAAAAAACCTGACAGGTATCAGGATATTGATACATGTTCCTCTCGTTCCTTTCAGGGCTCATCCAAAAACTCGGAGAGGGTAGGAAGGTCAGAATGACGATCAGAAGAGTGAGTCAAGCCAAGAGACACACATCGCACTTCAGACTACATTATCAAACAAGAAGATAAACCTAAAAGTAAACCTCAATTTAAAAAGATAGATGTAGCGGGCCTTAAAATAAGAAACGCCCAGACTACTGAGGACTCAACCTCTGAACGGGGAATGGGCTCTGATGAAGCTAGACACCACCAGCAGAAGGAACAATAGCTCACCAGAACCTGATGGAATTTCTGGTGACAGCAGCGTTGAATGAACATATCACGGTGGAAACACTTGATACAATGGTAAGCGTCCCACATCAGTTACATGAAATAACACTCCAAATGGAGGGGGACATACCAAGGAAAGTAAAAGGTCTCTCTTTTGGGAGCACCAGACCTTTGGATACAATATCCTTTTGAATGAAAAAGATTGGCCACCTGAGTTTGTTATGGACCGCCCAAAAGGAGAAAACATAATTTTACTGGGTTTCTCTTACCTCGCTCCAGAATCACCAAAACATTCATACGCGCAGGAGTGGGTGGTGGCAATAGCTCCAGTATTATACAAAATCATGTTGGGTGGGATGCTGAGTCACCTCACCATCAAATCCCAGTAAAAACTACTCTAACTCCACAGAGGCAGAACCCTACAAAACATGACGTGTATAAACAAGTCAGGGAGATCTTAGATCAACTTGAATACCAAGGTATGATTGAGAATTGCACCTCTTCCATGAATAGTCCTTTGATTCCCCTAATGAAACCGGACAATTCATACTGTCTAGTTTTAGACTACAGGCATTTGAACACATGCACGAAACATTTGCAGTACAAAATACACACAGTGCTGCATTAATGAATTACATTGTGCGGAAGAAATACAAAACAACACTAGAAATACAGTGCTGCAGATGCGATTGTAAAGGGACGTATGCTGGATGGCAAGTTCCGTCCTAGCAATACGCAGACGCAGTCTCTAGGAGATTGCACGTCACAGCTGGCAGAACTAAAAGCCCCCATACTGGCACTAAAAAATAGGGATCGGGATTTCCCCACACTTATTGTGTGCTATTCATTTTACTGTGTCCAGTCATACAACGAATATCTTCACTATTGGGGCCAGAATGGGTTCAGAGATTCCAAAGGTTGCATAATAAAGCATAAGATGCTTTGGAAACAAGTGGCAGAGCTGAAAAAAGCCTTACCATAGGCTCATGTGATTCATACGTTGAGTCATCAGAGTGTTAGCATGCACATTGAAGGGAATTCATTGGCTGATGAAGCCACCAAGGTGACAGTGAGAACTGCTGCCGTTGCTGCAATCACTCATTCCAGCATGATAATACATGGACAGCTAATGATAGCTGTCAATGCTATGTGTAATAACAGCTCAGCCTTATCAAAAGGCTTTCCACTCAAGTATTCCTACAAGCTAGATGCGCAAAACAGACCATATGCTAAAATTCCAGGAGTGGGGGATAGAGTAATACCAAACATGGATCGCAAATTAAGTTTAATACTAGCTGCACACGAGGGTTCAGCACATGCAGATATTACTGCAACAGTTTCATTATTGAAACATTATTGGTGGCCAGTTCTTACCAAACAGACCAAGGGCTTTGTCCTTAAGTGCGACATCTGTGAGCAGATGAAGTGCTCTACCATAGCACGTCCACCACAGTCACCATTACTGATATCAGATAGACCTCTCGCATGTTTCTATTTGAACCACTGCGGCCCCTTACAATCTGATGGGGCTTTCAAGTACATCTTGGTGGCAGTAGATTCATGCTCTAGATTCCTGTCGGTTTGGTCCCAGCGTTCGGTTGACGGTCAAACTGTTAGAAAGGATTTGAGAGTCTTCATAGGGAAATACGCAATTGGCAAATTACATTCTGACCATGGTCCTGTGTTCAGCTCTTGAGCATACAAAGAAGCCATGTAGGTTTGGGTGTGGTCTTGCAGTATTCATCTCCATATCATCCTGAGGGAAATTCAATTGTGAAGAGGGAAAACTGTGACGTAAAGCAATCCTTAACAGCGAGGGTGTAAGGTTCGGGTGCCAGTTGGGTCAATCACCTATATGGGGTCCAGAGGGCACTTAATAACATGCCCAGACTATCCCTAGGAGGCCGTAGTCCATGTGAGGTCCTGTTTGGGACTAGAATGTGGGTACCTGACCTCGATTGTGGCAACACAGTTGCGGATGAAGAAACTAGATCTAGAAAACAACGTCCAAGTAAAACGCACCATCACTGGGAAAGTGAAAGTTGTTCCGGCAAGAACTGCCTTGGTCCCAAAGATCGGAGACCTGGTTGGAGTGCACACAAAAGAATTTGGGCCATCTTACAGAGCGCCTGTACCTGTCCTGGTTGTCGAAGGATCAAGAACAGTACTTCTTCCGCCTCTTGCCGGAAAGAAAGTAAAGAGATTAGTCCCCATTGATTGATTAAACCACGCTATGTGGCCGATAATGAATAGTAGGCGGCATGGGCTCCAGGGTATCCGTCAATCTCCTCTCGCTACCATACAGGAAGTTCAGGCAGAAAGACTAATAACGTTTGAGAATTCTACTCTACAAAGTAATGGAGTTAAAAACAATGGAATGGAACTTGTGTCAGTTGAAATTGAACAGCAACAAAATACAAATGAAACACAGATCTCAATTCAGTCTAATACCGACATCTATGTGAACATGTCTCAACGTGAGTCATCTGCCAGTTCTACGAAATCTGCTGAGCTACCAAAGATAGATCACACAGCATCTGGTGACTTCATCAATTTTGACACCTTTTCTCTGGATCCGAGTGTACCTGAGTCGCCGCCAGCTTCTGTTTCCCACAAAGAAAAAATATATGATCTCTACCTTTGGCTGAAAAAGACTTACTTTGTTACTCCCTGGCTACAACTCTGGTTTGCAATTGGTCTACTTTTCCTAGTCCTTTGGATAGGTGTAGTGACTGTCTTTTTCTTGTTCCTGAATGGACACTATCTCCCAGAACGCTCTCATTACAACATGTGAACTTGGTCCTGAAATCACATCGTGAACAAAGAGACCTGTCCTTTGTGAACATTACAGCAGTTCTGGTTCCTAAAGGAATATTTTGGGATAGGGTTGCATATGATGTATATTGTCCTACAGAACTTCTAAAAACACCACACCTGTTTAAAATTTCTTTGAATTATATCATCACCTCCAGTACTTTTTTTGATAATTGGGACTTTGAAACTGTAAATACTATGCTAAGAAGTTCATAGGTAAGGAAGGTGCACTGTGATAGAAGTCAAGCAAAGCGAGACACGTATAGTCCATAAATCTTCTTTTTATTCAAGGCTGTTATTTAAAAACTGGCACACAGCCAACGCGTTTCGTTCCCTGATGCCAAGAGAACTTCGTCAGGGCTGTAACAATTACAACAAAAATAACATAAATATACATATAACACATGGCATGAACATATATAAATACATATAAATAACATTTTAACACAGAAAAAAGACGACCCATAGTTAATACAAACATTGCAAAACAATATATACATTACACATTTGGACATACACTAATATGTATATGATGAAATGTATCTAACCATTAGCATTTTTCCAAAAATACATAAAATCAATTAGTGGGTATATGTCTGTAGGAAACACAAGACAGAATTTTGAACTCATTAAGAAGATGAATAAGTAATGAAGACATATTATATAATATATCAAAGAGATATGTACAACATTTGTCTAACCATTATCATATATTGAAAATACGTAAAATAGGTTTAAAGAACATATGAACATGGGAAACACAAAACAAAAATTCAAACAAATTAAAAGAGGTGAAAGAATAGGAACGACAAATTATACAATATATCAAAGGAAAGATTTAGATTTAAAAGATTTAGTCAAAGAAAGAAAGGGAGAAAGGAAGCGAAGTAAAGGCATATTCAACCAAAAGTACCAGAATACAAAAAAGTATTATTGCAAGGAAAAGAGATAGTGAAAAACCTATACACAACAAAAAAATACAAATGAGGAGGGGACTCTCACCTTGCATATAAATTAAGAATTCAATATAAGAACAAAGACTGACAGATGGGTCTCATCAAGGTAAAGATCCCAAAACATATGGATATATCCCAGTAAATTGAAACCAAATAGTAATCTATTCGGAAAATAATACAATAAATAATCAAAGTGTAAGGTCAAAGTCAGAATAAACAAAGTCATAAGGAACAAATTTCAAAACACTAAGGTCCCCACATTAGGACCATACTTTAGAATCAGAAAGGTGAGGGCCCATATAAAAAAACCTAAAGAGCCAATATAATCCCCAAGTTCAAAGGGAAAGACAAGAAAAGCAACTATCAGAAAATCCCTTATGGCCTGATGCTGTAATAACAATAAGTCAAGTGAGTAATGTCTCACCTTCAAAATATATAAGGTGTGTCAAGGAAGATCACAAGAGTCCCGTTGGATGGCTCCCATATACAGTCAAGCAGGTATGAATAATTCCTGCTATAGGTTTCTAAACAAAGGGAAAAGGGAGGACAAATGCAAAAAAAGGGGATAACATTCAATAAATAAAAAAGCCAAAAGCATACAGTGCATAAAATTCACATCAAAGAGCAGATGTAATAAATCTACACAGTAGAAAAAAGCATAAAGGTCTCCAGTTAATATATCTCAAAAATTGTGCATGAAAAAAACACAGACATAAAATCAGCCAAATAAGTGACAAAGCCTACATCGTGTGTGAGACGTGCTGAGAGGCATACAAGTAAGTGTAAGCAACCAGAAGAGCAGACTCGTATATAGCACATAATTACAAGGCCGTAACACATCTCCAGAATTCAGGGATAGTACAAAAGAAACAAAGGGGATCAAATCGGCCTTAATTAGATAGCAAAGGCCTATTAAATATACGAGGTCAAAACAGACCTTGAAGTCAAGTGGCAGGGTTCCAGACATCATACCCACCCCAGGTATGCAGCAGATAGGCAGTATACAGAGCCTAGTAGTCCCACTCAGATCTAGAAACGCCAAAGGTCGTAAGGGCCAATGTACCAGTCTAACAAGACCTTCCGTCCTATTTGTTAAGAAAAAAGGCCAAACGGAAGAATTGGGCCTTAAGTTACGATACGTTGTGATACACAATATCACAAAGCCGCCGGGATTCTAAACAGCTTACCTTCAAATCGATCGAGGTACAGACGACAGCATGATAACCGGCATGACGTAGTAAGGAACAACATGCCATTATTTAAATCTGGCAGAAATGCCTGTTCAAGGACGTGGTGACGTCAGAGCGCATCAGCTACCAGAAATGAAAATCAAAAGTAGAAAAGGACTAACAGGAGAAGTGGAAAGAAACGGCCATATTGGAATGTACTAAGGTCTATATATAACCACACTGAATCTTCCCAAAAGGGTTACAATCAGAACTGCGGTCAGTTATAAGAATGAAACTTTCTCAAAAACCGAAAGCCATATTAATTATCCGCCACAATTAGAGTGTGCTACGGTCTAAAGAACCACGCGGAATCTTACCAAAAAATATAATCAGAAAGATTATCCAAAATTAATTTTTGCCGGATAATTGGCAGGTCTTATGGTTTCGGAGAAAACCCTTTCGAATCAACCACATTTCAGATTATATTTTTCGATAAGATTCATCTTTTTAATGAGTTCAAAATTCTGTCTTGTGTTTTCTGCGGACATATACCCACTAATTGATTTTATGTATTTTTGGAAAAATGCTAATGGTTATATAAATGTCATCATGTACATATTAGTGTATGTCCATATGTGTAATGTATATATTGTTTTTCAATATTTGTATTAACTATGGGTCGTCTTTTTTCTGTGTTAAAATGTTATGTATATGTATTTGTATATGTTCATGTCACGTGTTATATGTATATTTTTGTTATTTTTGTTGTAATTGTTACAGCCCTGACGAAGTCCCCTTGGCATCAGGGAACGAAATGCGTTGGCTGTGTGCTAGTTTTTAAATAACAACCTTGAATAAAAAGAAGATTTATGGACAATACTTGTCTTGTTTTGTTTAACTTCTATCAGAGTGAACTTTCCTTACCCATGAACTTCTTTGCAATATTGACATCCATCAATGGCAGTTGCTGGTAGTAGTTGCACCTAACTACAGTACAAGAAACAAGTGGAATTAAATTGCTCAACCTTGGTCAGCAGTTGTTTTTTCTGTTCTATGGAAATCTTTTGATTGTAAATACTATGTTGTCTGATTTTGAAAATTCTGCTGCATTCTCTAATAGTGAATTGTATGATGATGCATCTGATTTTGACAGCATTTAATTGTTACCAACACTATGGTCATCATTTCTTGCACAAAGCAAGTATCCCACGTAATGTTTTCACTTATCATCAATGGGAACATTACCCAACACCACTGAAAGGTAGTTTTCACATAAATGTGCTTATTTTTCTGGTATTAACTCTTCAGAACAGACATCTTATTATAATAAGGTTGTGCCTAAACCTGCGAAGAAAAACATGTTCACCAACATGAAACAAATATACTCTGCTTCTTTTATTTCCCAGCTGTCTTTACAAGGTTATGACATTTGGAGGGACACCATTGACACAAAATATGTCTGGGGGACTAAAGATTGGCAAGTTCAGGGAACTGAGGCATTGTTTAGAGCATGCCTCATACCACAGCAGATTATCTTCCTGAACAACACAGTCCACAGACTTCCTGTCTTGAGCTAGCCAAGATCAAGGACTTCAACACATCTCGGATTTCCTACCTACACACTCTGAGGGATTGCAAAATTACACAAAACATAGTGAGGATGCACTGAATGACATTCTACATGATAGTTCATACAATTCATCAGAACCCAATTGGAAGGGATGGTTGGTTTAGCCTATCGAAAAACAGTGATGTCAGTCAAGATTCAGGGGTGCCACCGAAGGGTTTAGTATTCATAGGCCTGACCAATACTATGTACAATGAGAACACTCGGGTGGTGACAGTGTTGGGAAGTTATGCATAGAGTGGCTAAAAACCTCCACACTGTCCTAAGTGAAACAACAATTGTCCTTACTATCAGATAACATTGATCTTAGGGATTTTTTGTTAGGTCCCCAGAAACGACGTCAGAAACACTTCTTATACACTATTTAAAACAAAGTATGTAAAATCTCGCAACAGGAGGATGCTGAGAGATTGCATGAGATTGAGAGGATTAATCTAGAAAAGGTTTTGGCAGTGGTTGACAATGGTATGTTCACACTAACATCCAGGTTTTATTCACTGGGCAACATTGTGTCTTCTGCAGTAGATATAATAGAACACGAATTGTCTATTCTTCAGCATAGGCAATCGCAAATGCGGCCCATTCTATTATTAAGCTGGACGCTACACTCATTGGGCTCTGGTCACGTGCCCTGGCAGTATACCAACTGTACGTTTCTGTTTTCTGCCTACAATCTAAAAGAAAGACAGACTTAAAGACACAAAGAGATGCAAAATATATAATGCTGCACATTGAAAAATTGGACCTTTTACTGTGGCAGAGTCACCCTCCATAAAATGGTTAATCCATGGCAATATTACACTGCCAGTCACGATATTCCAATTACAATATTCTGTACAGTATCACCAAGTACGCAGGTATGACGCGTTGGGTAAGGAAATACATAAATGAATCTTGGGAATTACCGTACAGATTTCGATGCAGGAATGGAGACACCAAAGTCTTTCTCAGCAGTTCAGACTGTGAGAATTTGTTAAGTGGGTCTCTAATTTGTCAGGATATTATACTTCACAGAGCTTGTAATGCTTCGGTGGCAAACCTATCATGTCACTTGAAAGAATCCCAGCTGCTCTGGTTCATGCGGTGTTCAAACTGCTCTCGAATGGGAGTTATTTGATGTTGAATGATCAAGTTTGTTGAGGAATGCTGTCAGGCATTGCATATCTAGTCACAGTAAGTACCAGGGTTACTTGTTGTATGCAAGTATTGTTTTCATGGACCCACTTAGTCAGGCCTTCATTTAATGTTTCCCTTATACAGTTTTGTTCTCTGAGCAGACTGAAAGCCATGCTACTAAGAAGGATGTGGCCTTAACCTCAGCCTGAGAGACTTTTGATCTCCATGTTGCAAGGCTTTCAACTGTGATACAGGCACTACTCCGAACGAACTTCCCGCTCCATTTAGGAGAAATTGTACATTGTATCTTTAACATTTCCGATACGGGTGGGATACTACATCTATTTATTATTGAGCACCTTTCAGACAATCTTCGGAGTTATTTCATCATTTATACACTCCGTATTAGGAAGCGTTTTTGGAGGGCTTCTGCTGGTCCTACTACTTGTAGTGGATATCTTGGTTTTAATTTTCCTCTACGCAATAGACGTCCCAGCTTCCAAAGAGATGGAAAAAGCATTCCCAGTGCAACGTTCCTGTGAACGCATGGTACTCTATTTGGGCACACCTCAGCTTTGGAAGCTAAGCGTGAATTGGTTTCTATCATTCAGACCAGTCTGGGTTGACTGCGTCTTGCCTGTGCTCCGCTGCCTATTCTGCATATACAAATGCGTGTTGAACATATGTCTAACACTTCCATCGGTTACGCCTCCAAAAGTGGATGTGCTGCAGGACGCATTAAAGGCCACATTGTGCAGTTTCCTCAGCGTATTTCAATGTTGATGTCGGCATTCTTAGAGCCACCACGGGATGCTTCAGCTCCTGCCGGAATGGACACCAGCTCTACAACAGGCTCACAGGTGTCAAGTGCTTCCTCAGGGGCTACTGTGGGAACCAGAGAAGATCACCTTTGCTCCACTGACCTGATCCATGATGTTTTAGAGGGACTGTTGCCTGCCAAGGCAAGCAGCAGTGATGTTGCATCTCCCACTCGGGACACATAAACATTTGGCTCTCCGTGTGATGGGAACAGTTCAGCCTTTTTACAAAACAACCCAAATTGGAATTCAACAACATAATTTATTTTTCTCTCTTGCTTTCACTGAGCACTATGGCTTTCGGGGTGCTCATTTGGTCTAAACAGTATATTGGCTATTTAGAAGACGTATAGAGCTTTTTAAACTTTTGCATCGTTTTTAACTCATTGCATGTTTTTCGATGTTTTTAGCAATGTCTTTTATGCTTTTCAAACAGGCATATTTTAGTATTTGTTAAATTTGTCATCCAGTTAAATGAGGAGTGGGTATATGAGCCCCGATGTGCCCAAATATAGGTCTAGGTAGTTGTACAATCTTTTACCAACATTTGTCCTACTTGCTGTGCATAACGGCTCTGGTGCTGACCTTTTACCTAGTTGGGTGCCAAATAAATTTCATGTGGTTTTCTTCGAAAACTGGACTCATTTATTTCACATTAGGATGCTTAGTATCATAGCTGGATTACCATCTTCTACATTATAACTGTCCAAAAGTCACCACTATCGTCATCTTTGGCTGGCACTTTGCCACTAGATTCAAGCTATGATGGATCTAACACAGATCTGTGCCTGGGGGTAAGTGTCTGAAAAGTTTCAGCACTCCATCCATCATCTCCTTATGTTTGCTTTGTTTGCTCTAAGTTGGCAGGGTATGGCCAGATATGGGTCCCTTGCTCAGTTTGCCACTGGATTCAAGCTAGCCCGGCTGATGAGGGGTGTTACCCCAAAACCGGTCCCAGGATGCTTGTTTCCGGTTCAGGGAAGACCTGGCTTGGCAATTTGGACTGGACCGTTCCCATGAGGCACAGGGTCAAGACTGATTTGCATATAGCTGGGTCTGATTTGAGGTGGCGAAGTGAACTAAAGAATGATAATGGATTCAACCCAGATCAGTGACTGGGGGTGAGTGTCTGAAAAGTTTCAGCACACCGTCCATCATCTCCTTGTGGTTCCACAGTACCATGACACATCTAGGTAGAATCCCTGAGGGTACCTTTTGGTTATATAAGTATCACATCTTCGCTGGGCAAACCAGAGGAGAAGCTTCCATGCTCACATGAGATGCTGAAGTCCCTGCACGCAGACACTCCAGCACGCAGCGGTCTGACATCCCTTGCAGGTTGTCCAACTCGAGACCCAGACAGGGTCTTTCATTCTCTCCCATCAGGTGATGGGGTTAGCACTTTTCTAGGGGGATTCTTGACACTACACATACATACATGCTAGGTACACTTAGGTACACTTAGTTAGGGTTTGCATCATAGGTGTACTCATGGATACTGCAGTGTATCTATATGCCTGCATTTATTTACTGTTTTTAGCACCATGATAGAATTCTACCTTTTATTTACTCTGTTGGTGCTTTTAATCGTATATATCTGTTTCTGTCTAATGGTTATTTTATACTAGAATGATGCTGGTTCAATAAATGCTTATTGAAAACGTCCCCACCGTTTATTCTGTATATCTCTCTGAGACCGAGTGAGCACGAGTGACTGAGTGAACAGTACTGTACTGTTTCCACAATCCATGATGGGTCAGGTTTGCCTTGTTTGATAGTTGCCAGAAACTATTTGCTCCTTGGTAAGGTTGTGGGGCTTATAATGGCACTGTGAGCTAGCTGGTCTTCAGACTAACATAGCCTTTGTGGGTGTTTGGAATCAGTCTGGACACCAATCCCTTAGTTTATGTTGTCTAAACACTCAGATCGTATATAGATTTGTAGGAACCACACAACAGCCCCACTCATCAGAGTCAGTCACATAAAAATATAATGATAATAAAACAATATCATTTAATTTTTCTGTGACTGGCTGGCATGCTTGTGTAGAACGTGCCTGTTAGAATTGGGAATCTCTGGTTGGCACAGGTATGCACTTGTGACAAGCAGAGACTCTTACTTCTAAGTCAGAGTAAGGGGCTCACCCTTACAAATAACCCCTGCTCACCCTTTAGGTAGTGTGGCGCAAGCAGTCAAGACTATTCTCCGGGCGTCATAGGTTAAGCATTTGTGAACACATACAGTACTACAATGAAACACCACAAATGGACACCAGTCAAGGTTGTATAAAAATAGTTTTCTTTATATAAGGCTTAGCACAAGACCAGAGTAACGAGTAAAAATGACCACAGTATTATTTTAAAGTTCAATGTTCTTGTAGAAAGGCTTAAAATACAAAAATAGGCTTCTTTTACTTAATTACGCTTCGTTCAAGGCTCTGTACGGTTCGTACCTGGATGTGCGACTCGTTGCCATTCAAAACAAGGGAAGTACAAGTTTAACAATCGTTGCGGACTCCGGGGTCCGTAGCATGCACGCTGCGGTGCGAACAGAACAAAGTACCTTGGTTTTGTGGGGTCCGCGACGGACAGTGCGGGACAAGTCCATGGGTCCGGGTCGTAGCTCGGCAGCGTATTCGGATGCTGGTCGGGTCGCGGCGCCGGGACGCGGCGTTGGTACGGGACCTTCAGGGATACGTGCGGATGGCCCGGATCGGCTTGCAGAGTCCGTGGCGTTCGGCGTTCGAGCCGTACCTTCGGTGCTGATAGGCGGCGACACTTCTCGGCGAGCCGTACAGCGTACGGGGAGGATCGGTGATGCGGCGTCTCAGCTCTGAGTACGGCACGGTGCAGTACGTCTAGCAGCGTACGGACTGTACCTGCGGGACAATGAAGCTTGGGTCCAGCGTACAGGATTAGGCGGCCAGGATTGTACGACTCACATCGGCGCGGAAGCTTAGGTGCGGTGCGGCCGGGAGGGATACGGTGTGTACTAACTCTTTTAGATCAGCATAGACACACGGTGCCGGGCGGCAAAGACACGGCTTCGCGGCGGATGGGGTATGAGCCGTACCGGGGCCAAATCCAGCGGGAAACAAGCAAGAATCATCCAGGCAACTCAATTTTGGAAGGCAGATGAGTCCAATGGTCCTGAGACTCAGTTCAGGGAGCCAGCTCTTCTTCCAAGCCCTTGGAGATTGTTGAAAACAAAGTGCAAAGTCTCTTTCAGTCTTTTCCTCTCCTTTCTCAGCAAGGCACCAACTGCAGGCCAATCCCCCAGGTTAGGGAAAGTTACTCCTCCTTCTGCTTCTTCTAGGTCCTTCTAGTCAGGCAGAGTTTCTTTGTGGTTCAATCAGGATCTGATTTCTTAGGAGCAGGACTCCTACATTTATACCAAGTTTCTTTTGTCTTTACAGGCCAGGGGGGCCTTTGCATAATCCCAGTCCAGTTCTTTTCAGTGAGGAGCACTTTGTTGTTGGGACTCTGGCTTCTTCTTTCAGCAGGCAGGGCAGAGACATCAGACGCTCCCCAGGGGGTGGAGCCAGCATTGTGGTGGCAGAGCACGGCCCTATTCAGAGTCAAGGTGCACTCCTCCCACCCATCCTGGTGTAATCTCTCTATTCACCACCTGGTAGCCCCAGCCTGTCTCCTGGAACTTCACAGCCCTGTCACTCAAGTTACACACAAAGAAGATAGCCCCTCCCAGCAGAGGTGGACTGAAATGGTTAGGCACGCAAAGGCTAACTGTCTAAAAGTAGCATTTGCAAACCCAGGATATTAAAATAACCTTTGCTAAAAGATGTATTTTATTATTCTGAGTTCAGGCATACTAAACATGAATTTCTACCATGCTTCCTGAGCCTGCTAGGATTATAGAGTGTTATAATCTAGCAGCCCATTCTGGCCTATGGAGAGCAGGTAGCCTTACAATAGTGAAAAACGAAAATGGCTGTAATTCACTATTAGGACATGCCACACACTTCAGGGCATGTCCTATCTTATCCTTACAATGCACCCTGCCCTAGGGCCTACCATAGGGGTGACTAACATGAAGGTAAGGGAAGGTTTAGGGACTGGCAAGTGGGGACACTTGCCCAGTCAGCATGACAGTACCAGACTGCATGCAGGTTCTGCAATGGCAGACCTTAGACACCCACAGGCTGCTTCTGTGGGTGGCACAACCAGTGCTGCAAGCCCACTAGCAGCATTTGGATAGACAAGCCCTTGGCACCCCTGGTGCACTCTACTAGGGACTGATAGTAAACCAAATAAGCCAAACATGGAAGTCAATTCACATAATACATTTTCCCATAGGGAGCACTTTCCCTGTGGCACTGAATGTCAGTGACACAGGGCCCTGAGCAGCTAACACCAGCACAAAAATACATTGAGGCACAGACAAGAATGGAAGGGTGACCCACGCCAATGGTGCCAGGTCTAACAGTGCCGGACCATGAAAGGGAGGAGTGGTGGGCACTATGAAGTGCGCATATAAGTTTGGCCGGCTGTCTTAGGCCGGCCAAATAGACATGCGCACTTCTATTTCTCCAACACTGCAGTGTTCACAGCCTGGATAGAGAAAAGCCACAGTCTCCCAGGCAGTGTCTGAGCCGAAGATCAGGCCACTCAGACCAATCCTGGCACTGCTCTCATAGCATGAGAGAAGCGTCTGAATTGGGTGGGGAGCCTGTGCCTTCCAAGAGTCTCCTGGGATTTAAGGATCGAGGTGGCCATCGGTACCAGAGGCAGCGGTAGCTAAAGGTACTTTTAAAATCCTTATTTTCCCCTAAATTCATGTCCCTACCATCCCGGCCTGCCCCCCATCCCCTCACTTTCATTTTGAGGCAGTCGCCATTGTGACACAGACTTTGATGATATAGTACTAAGGACTCACGCAGTATCGATTCTTTGGAGGCTGCAGCAGCACTGGAGCTTGTTTGTAAGTTCCGGTCATTGTGTTGAGCGGGGTCTAACGCTTCAGTGCAGGCAGCAGCGCCAGGACCAAAGTGGTCCTTTTTTTGTTGTCCTCATATCACCAGTGTTTGAAAAGCCAAGCCTGGTACCCAACCTGTTCCACCTCGGGCTACTTGCAATTAAACATCTAGCCCTGCTGATCCAATCCATCCAGTTTCCTGGTTACTGGTTTCACGCAGGTGTAATCATTAGGTTCGTGCTGTTCCATAGCAACTCAAGTAATCGTCCCAAATCATACTACGAGGGCCACCCTCACCTCCAGTATCCGTTTTACATGTAGTTCTAACCGCCTGGAGCCAGTCAGAGCCCTGAGGGGGTAGAAGATCTGTCCATCTCTTGCAAATCTCTCTCCTGGCAAGCAGCATCATATAAAAAAGGATATGCTTCCTATTTGCCGTAAGGGGCTGAGTAGAATGATCCTCCAACCCCATCAATATCAAAGTTGGACTCATTGTTATATTGACCTGGAAAATATAATTGACAACTTCCAATAATCTTGTAATTTTGGGCACTCTAAAAACATATGTAGATCGTCGGCGCTTAACATGCCGCATTTATGACATCATGGAGTTGGAACTAATACAAACTTTGCAAGTTTCTGAGGAGTCCAGTACAACCTGTTGATTATAAAGAAATGGCTCCTTTTCAGGTTAGCGGGTTTAACCACGTTGTAAAGTAGTTTTAAAGAAAGTTGGCAAGTTTTTTGAGGCTTCGTCATCCGAATTACTACTTTCCAGAACTCATACGGAGCTTTTAGCTTCTTCTCTTCAGAATCCAACAGAGTCCAATACCAATCGGCAGCTTCCTTTTTCCTGGCGGCCTCTTTCTGTAATTTTGATTAGATTTCGTACGACTCACCAATCTCCTGTCCATTGGCCTCTACCTAAAATGATAACTACAGGTACTTGAATCTTGAGAGGGAATCACTCGTATTTGCCAATAGCACTTCCCATAGCACCATACCCTGCATCATCAGGAGATCCCCCCACACTTCAATTCCCGCCCTCCTTAGTGGGAGACTTAACCGATCTTGAAGGCACTCAGGTGTACTGGGTGAGTCCCAGATTGGAGAAAAATCTGAGAAAAAGCCCATTCCAAATATCTTCCTTACCCCCAACCAAAGAGTGAGTGCTGACTTTAAAGTCTTCAGTCTAACCTTTTAAAGAATTTTCTTGCCCCAAACTTATAAAGAAAACCTTCGGAACCCCACTCCTTTACCATTTCTTCCAACAGGCCGCCCCATACCAAAGCCCACGGTTTACCTAGGAGGATTCTGCACTTCTTAAACTGGAAAGCCATACAATATAGCCTTAGACCTGGAAGAGCCAAGCCGCCCTTCTCCAGCTTACGCCTCAGTTTCTTCTTGGCTAATCTGGCTCCCTAGGATGCCCAAACAAAACAAACTTATTTTCCCTGTAAATTATCAATCATAACTTTAGGAAACGTCAGAGGGATACAATTAAAAAGATATGTCAATTTAGGCAATATCACCATTTTAATTAAATTCACTATCCCATACAGGTTCAAGGGGAGATTCTTTCATCTAGCGAGTGTTTTTTGTCAGTTTATTTCGCTATCCTCTTCAGATTAAGTTGGGGAATTTCCTCTATTGATTTGATGATACTAATTCCAAGGTATCTTAGCTCGCGCTGAACATTTCCCTTCCAATCTGGGACATTCCAGCACATTATCCCTGTTTTCGTGTTGCTTACCAAGTAACTGGATAGTGCCCCAAACTCTTTCACTAAAGCTTCCACCCTGGGAATAGTTAGAACCGGGTCTGCAGTGAAAATTACAAGAACGTCCGCATATAACGAGATTTTATTTTTATAGGTGCCTGAGCTGTAAGCAATAACCGGATCATCCCGGCACAGCATCTGGGTGAATGGTTTGATATAAATATTGAACAACAATAGTGAGATAGGGCAACTCTGCCTCGTTCCCCAGGAAATCGGGCAACTTTTAGTGAGGGTGCCATTAAGAAGAATCCTGGTTGTTGTACCTTCATATAAGGCTTTCAGTGTTGTTAGAAAGCATGGTTCAAACCCAATAGCTGCCAAAACTTCCCATAAATAGGCCCAGCAGACATGATCAAAAGCCTTGGGGGCATCCAATGTAACTACCGCCAAATGTATCGACCTAGATGTAGCCAGGTCTATACTACCAACTAATTGCTGGTTGAGTTCATTGATCTGCCTCCCAGGAATAAATCCTTTTTGATTGAGATGTATGAGTTGGGGAGCCAATTAAGCCAACCTCCCTGCCAAAATGTTGACAAAGATCTTATAGCCAGCATTCAGCAGGGATATCGGGCGATACGACTCTGCCTTCCCAGGATCATATGCTGGTTTTAGGATCAGGACCATGGCATCTTCTTTCCATGATTCCGGGAGCTGCACCTTCCTCATGTAGACCAAATTAAACAAGTTCTCCCAAACGGAAAGAACTTCCTCTATTAGTAATTTATAGACCTCTGAGGGGATGGCATCAAAGCCAGCAGACTTCCCATTCTTAGTTCTCTTCATGGCCCCCTGATCTCTTCCTGAGTAATTTGTGCTTCCATACTCTCTTTCCCTTCACTAGTCATTACAGGGAGACCAATCGTCCCCAATCAATCTTTAAGCCATCGGGATTCAGGAATGATATCTTCACTGTAAAGCTGAGAAAAGAGTGAGACCACGAGATTCTGCATTCCTTCCCAATTATTGAACACCTCACCCGAAGGTACCCTCAGCTCATTAATCGTATTACTGGTTCTTTCAACTCTGGCCTTCCTAGCCAATAATGCCCCCACTTTTTCCCCATATTCAAACTGCCTCATATTCCCTGCCTGCCACCTTGCCTTACACTTTAGATCCAATTTGATTTTGTAGTTTAATTGTGCCTCTTCTAGTCTTCCTGCCCGCCCCTCCCTATCTTCCTCCTCACTTACAGATTGTAAAGAGGCCTCAAGGATACCCACTTCTCTTTCCATACCTGCTAATTCTGCCCTCTCTTCTCTTCCTTTAGAGCATCCAAGACTTTTTAAACACCCCTGTGTGTGTGCTTTAAAAGCATCCCACTCTACTCCAGGGGTGGCGATGTCTTTATTAATCAAAAAGTACTCAGATGTGGCCTTTTTTAAAGCAAGCACCACCTCCTAATCTAAGACAAAAGCATGTTTTAGTGTCCACCTAATATTGGGCTTTGTTCCTGGAACCTGTAGTGTCACAGTGACCGAAATGTGAGCTGGATGGTGTACAATCTTTTTCATTTTTGCCACTAAGCATCTTTCAAACAAAAAGTAATCCAATCTAGAATAGTGGTGATATTTTTTGCTATTGTAGGTACAACCTCTCAACTGTCCTCTCAGATGTCTCCAAACGTCCACTAACCCTAGATCCTGCATCAAGTGTTTCAGGGCACGTCTCGTTCTAGGCACTGGGGCAGCTATCCCTTTGTGTGGAGCGATCCAGAACAGGATCCAATAGAATATTAACCTCCCCCCCCCACGATCACTGGATTCGAAGTGTCAACTAATCTTAGCTCCAAATCTAAGATGTGCTGTGGGTCATCCTCATTGGGGCCATAGAAGTAGACACACATAAATTCACAGTCTACCCATTTCATGCTGGCCAAGACCCATCTTCTAGAGCTATCCGTACTCGAGAACTTAAGCTCGATCCCTCCACCCCTCCGTATTAAAATTGTGACCCCCCTTACAACATTGTGCTTGGTCAGAAACATACAAATTCTGGTCCCAGCCATATCTACGGAATAATTCCTTACTCTCGCTTTCTACCAGATGTGTCTCCTGTAAAACCATAATAATCGCCTGGCTTTTTTCCAGATACCTCAGCACTGCCCTCTGCCTAGACCTTGACGTAAGACTATTCACATTCCAAGTCAGAATATCTATGTTGGCCATCATACCTCCTCTCTAATTTCCACCTCCTGCTTCATCACTGATTCACAAAAACATTCCTGACTAAGTGATAACGAGTACTTTTTATTGTTTTTTTACCCCACTGCTTCCCATCTGTGCACCTTCTCCTTCTCCCCCTCCACCACCCCACCCTCTAATCCTGCCCTGGGGAACCCTCCCAATCTTAATAGGCATAAAATGCCTAATGGGCAAACCATTTGGGGGAAAATCAATAAACAATGAGATGTAACAAAGAACATACTGCCGCGCTTTAAACAATCCAAATTGCATTAGACTCCTGACACAGTCTGTCTATAATCAACTGCTTATCATTTAGCCGATTCTTGCTTCTTTTTTATTGTATCAATCAGAGTCTCTACATCTCCTACTTTGCTAGTTATGCATTTGGTTATCCCACATTATGTGTAGTATTGCGGGAAATTTTAATTGGACCTTGGCCCAAAGCTTCGTTGTTTCCTAACTCCCATTGCCTCTGTTCCATAGATTTACAAATATCTGACCTGATTACCACCGAATAACCATTGACTGAAAATGATCCATTTCTTCACTGAGGATTTCCTCTTTGATGGTATAAAAGAGAAAATTCACCAAAATCTTCCTGGGTTTAAGCATTTGGGGGTTACCGCGGAAGGGCTCTCTATGTGCTCTTTGAATTTCTTGCTCAAAGTGTATATCTTTACTATCCTTCAAGACAGTGCTCCAGAGTATATTAATTATAAAGGCCTTCATGTCTGAGCCCTCCTCAGCATCTGGTATGTTAAAAAATCTTAAATGATTTTCCAATCTCTCGAGATCGTCCCTTAGGCTTTGATTTTGCTTGGCTAACTTAGAGATCTCAGAGGCAGTTTTCGTCACATCTTGTTTTACTGTTCGCACCTCTTCTTCCAAAATCTTAGTCCGGAGGGTAACCTCATCTAGTTTTTGTGTTAGCTCAGAGTAGGAAGCTTGTATGCTGGCCTGAATAGCTTCTGATACTTAGAAACGATTCGTGATTTCATTCTTCAGCCCCAATAGAATACTTGCCAGTGAGTAATCTGCATTCCCCGGATTCCCTTCTCCTCTTTTGACATTCTTGTCCCTCCTAATATGTATATTTTCAGACTCTTTGGACTCTTCTGGTGTGCCCATTGCTGCCAGAGATTCAAACCTATTGCTGGTGGGAATTGTTCCTGTCTACTCTTGAGCTATTACGGAATTAGTTTCGGGTTCATTTTGGTGTGGGGCTCTGCTTGTGCCACTTTCAGCAACATTAGAATCCATATTAAGTGCCTCTGCTCCTGTGTTTTTAGGAGTCGCTTCCCCCGAACTTTCTCTCTGCATACTAGGTAAGACGCGAAAAAAGGATTTAAGCGAGGCTGTTATTTTAGTAGGTATAATAGTTGCATTTTTATTCCTTTCCCCTGCATTTTTTAATGGGGATCTTCCAGTTCTCCTACTTTGGATACTCTCTCCAACTTGACGACCTCGCCTTCCTTTGGCCGTGTCCTTTATTTCCTGCACTGTGCCCAAAAGGGGATCTGATGTTAGAGAAACTGAAAAAAAAGCCAGCCGTACCCCCCGATGTTCCTTGTTCTCAAGGTGTACCGGGAGGGTTTATCTCCGACCTCACCTTCTTTTAAAATGCCTTTCTTCATATGCAGGGGATATGAACTTCTTACCCGCACCTCCTTGGTATAACTCACTCTCTCGCCCGGCTCCCTCCTCCTCTGATCTCACCGACAGGGGGACTGGTCTCCAGACACTGCCTCGAGGGATTGAGGGAAGTCTCGACTTGTGCTGACTCTGCCCCAGCCCTAGCACCGGCTTACCTGCATGTCGGAGCTCAGCAGCCGCCTCTCTCCACCGAGACCCCGAAGACCTGTACCGCAGCAGCCAGTAGCCTGCCGACTTCACGTCAGTGATTGATGAAAGGACCTGTACAGCCAGCATTTTAGCCGGTACGTTGCGGCTGCTCTCAGTAATCACTTTCGCAGCACCGCTTCTAGCCAGGCTAGCTTGAATACAGTTGCAAAGTGAGCAAGGAACCCACGTCTGGGCATACCCTGCCAACTAAGGGTGAAAAAAGCAAACACAACAAGATGATGGATGAGCGCTGTAACTTTTCAGACACCCACCCCCAGTCACATATCTGGGTTGAATCCATCATCGTTCTTTAGTTCACTTCACTACCCCAGTTCAGACACAGCTATATGCAAGTCAGTCTAGACCCTATGCATCATGGGAACAGTCCAGCCCGAACTGCCAAGCCATGTCTTTCCTGGACCGGAAACAAGCATCCTGGGACTAGTTTCATGCTCACAGCCCTCGTCAGCCAGGTTAGCTTGAATCCAGAGGCAAAGTGAGCAAAGGACCCAGGTCTGGGCATACCCTGCCAACTTAGGGCGAACAAAGCAAACACAAGGAGATGATGGACGGAGCGCCGAAACTTTTGAGACACTCACCCCCAGTCACAGATCTGGGTTTGAATTAATCATCGTTCTTTAGCTCACTTCGACACCCCAGTTCAGACACAGCTATATGCAAATCAGTCTTGACCCTGTGCCTCGTGGGAACAGTCCAGCCCGATCTGCCAAGCCATGTCTTCCCTGGACCAGAAACAAGCATCCTGGGACCGGTTTCGTGCTAACAGTCCTCATAAGACAGGCTAGCTTGAATCCAGTGGCAAAGCGAGCAAGGGACCCACATCTGGGCATACCCTGCCAACTTACGACGAACAAAGCAAAAACAAGGAGATGATGGATGGAGTGCTGAAACTTTTCAGACACTCACCCCCAGTCACAGATCTGGGTTGAATCCATCATCGTTCTTTAGTTCACTTTGCCACCCCAGTTCAGTCACAGCTGTATGCAAATCAGTCTTGACCCTGTGCCTCATGGGAACAGTCCAGCCCGAACTGCCAAACCTGGTCTTCCCTGGACCGGAAACAAGCATCCTCGGACCGGTATCGGGCTAACAGTCCTCATCAGCCAGTCTAGCTTGAATCTAGTGGCAAAGTGAGCAAGGGACCCACGTCCAGGCCGAACGTTCCCAGGATGCATTTTTCCAGTTCAGGGAAGACCTGGCATGGCTGTCCGGTTTGGACTGTTCCCAGGAGACATTCTAAGAAGCAAGAGGAGTAAAGAATATTGAGAATAAGACTGTTGATGATTCTTAAGGCTTTGATTCTGAGGATGATCTCCCTTCCTCCTTATTGGATTTAAAGGGCAAATATGTTTTCAAAGGGGATGATGGGGACTTAATGGCTCATATCAGAAGTAATAATAATTTCCCGACAGCAGAGAGGGCCGGAACTTTAGATGACTTCCTACTGAGACAGTTTCAATGACCTTCTAATGTGGGTTTGACCATTCATCAGTTTATTCTGGATATTGTCAAATAGGAATGAAAAGACCCTGACAGGATAATTTTGCAGTGCTTCATGGCTAAACTTTGCCCTTTGGAAAACATAGAAACTGTGTTACCCAATAACGTACATGAGGATTTAGTGGTGGCAAATCTGGTAGGCTGCTCCTCTATGGTGGAGGAGAATATTCTGAAGGATCCTTCAGACAAAAAAGTGGATTCTGCACTTGAAAAAGTATTTTGTGGTTCACACATGTAGCCTTGCGGGCTGAGATTTATGGAGCCCAAACAGCTCATTCTCTGAGTACTGACTTTAAGAATTTGTTAATGGCCGTTGAGGAACTATTTTAATATACCCCTTTTCTGGAAGATATTGAGCATCAGATTGAGATCCTCTGTGATATTGTGTTTGATGTGGTCAGAACAGCAGCCTTGACAAGTGGGGCTTCTGTGGCTGTGACAAGAAACATGTATCTGAAAGACTGGAATCCTGATCCAGCCCAGAGATCTTCTGCACTAAAAATGCCTTTTGAAGATTCCAGACTCTTTGGGGCAGAATTGGAGGATAAGCTCCACTGTATTTGCAAAGAGCAGCAACATTCATTATCATTTCAGCCACAATTCTGTAGGGTGTCAGTTCTTTAAATCAAATCATAATCTCCTTTAATCAGCCTTCCAGGAGACAGCAGAATCAGGAACAGTCCTCAAAGTTCCTGGTAAAATCTTCTTTCAAATCTTTTTGAAAGCAGGAACAAGAGGCCAATGTCAAGAGTCAGCGGCCCTGACTATGCTTAGAAAAGAATATCGCCATTACACGTTAGAGGGTGGTTTCTGCAGTTCATTTCTCAGTGGCAAGATATTTTGTCAGACAGATGGGTTTTTCAGGTATTCACAAAGGGTTACAGAAACGACTTCTCCACAGACCAGTCATCAGGGGCTTACAGGCTGGTGACAGATCTGAAAACACTAAATCCATTAATCAGGACCATTAGGTTTTAGATGGAGATGCTACAGAGGTGTATCCCGTTAATTCCTCAAAATCACTTTCTTATTACACTGGATATGATGGATGCATATTCCCGTATTCCAATTGCCAGCCTCAACACAAGTTCTTGAGGTTTGCAGTTCAGGACCAGCACTGACGATTTAAGGTCTTTCCTGTTGGTCTGAAACTAGCCCCAAGAAAGGTGCCGCTGCCCTGTGAATTGTTATTTTGAACTGTCTAGAACTTTTAATCTGCTTAGAATTTTAACTGCTAGAATTTGTAAAATTGCACTGTTATCCGAATTGAACTGAATTGGGGAAATTATTGGGTTACACAAACACTGCTATCGGCCCTGCTCACTTGCGGGTGCTATGCCCATTCGGAGCTCCAATCTCAGAGGAGGGGGAGGAGCTAAGGCTGACGACGGCTATAATGCTGGCAGCAGAGTGGGAGCGCAGCGGACGCGTGCAGCGGGCGCGCCGGCAGCGTGCCAAAGGTGCACCAGAGGCAAGCACGTCTGCGCCCATCCGCAGCTGTACGGGGCAAGGGGCAGGTTACTATGCCCAGAAATCTACTTATTCTTCGTCCAAACTGAAATTGCTCCACTCGAATGACCTGGCATTATATCCTTCAATGCATATAGTGTTGATGAAGAACAGGATAATAGAAATTAGATCATCCTTCCCCGAATTCATAAACACTAGCTATTCTCCGAGCTATACTCAGACCCAGGATAGAAATAAAAGTCAGCCTTTAAAGGCTATTTATCTTAATACTCGTTCAATGGTAAAACACCAATTGGACATACATCTGAACAACCGGACATCATGTTGTTAACAGAAACCTGGCTATCTCAGGATTCCTCCCCCGATATCATAGCAGCATTACCCGGTGAATTCTACATCCTACAAGCTAATCGCCCACAGGGGAGGATGGGAGGCCGAGTAGCAGCCATAATACGTTATGATCTTAAATTCACGGCACTAACTTCTCTCGACCTACCATCAGTAGATAACCTGGTGATCAAGCTTGAATTTGACTTTGCCCCGATGGTATGCGTTTTACTTTACAGGCCACCCCAGAATATGCCACAGTTCCCACAAAGTTTGGGTGAACACTTAGCCAATCTAATAAAAAGTCATGCAAAAATGTTGATGATTGGTGACTTTAACTATTGGGCCATTGAAACATCTGGTGGTCCTCAATCCGCTGAGCTCACTGCTTTACTTACAGGGCTCAACCTTAGCCAACATGTGTCTGTTGCCACACATATTAAAGGTCATATACTTGACCAGCTATGGTCAACCAATTTGGCTATAACTAATCCAGTGGTTATCCCCTGTACGTGGTCTGACCACCACTTGATGAAATTTACTATTAATAATCTCACCAGGACTAAAATCCCTACTCTTGATAGTGGATCAGCCAGGAGCTGGAACACCAACAACAAAAATCAATGTATTGAGACACTAACTAACACAGTGCCGCTGGCCCAATCATCTATCAACCATAGTGAAAAAGAT
The DNA here is from genome assembly GCF_964204655.1 of Triturus cristatus. Lineage (NCBI taxonomy): Eukaryota > Metazoa > Chordata > Amphibia > Caudata > Salamandridae > Triturus > Triturus cristatus. Next base: position 322,674,063 of record NC_140584.1, on the reverse strand, counting down.
TTATCGGCTTGGCTGCTTACAGCCAGCAACAAACATGCCCCTTTTAAAAGAGTACCTCCAGCCCGACGTCACGGAGCTCAGAGATGGTTTTCATCTGATTTAAAGACCTTCAAATTAGCCCTGCGACAAACCGAAAGTAAGTGGAGAAATAAATATTCACCTGACGATAAAGAGATTTATCTGGTCGCACTAAGAAATTATGAAAAAAACATCCAGACCACAAAAACTGCTTTTTTCTCCTCTAAAATTACAACTCCCACAAATCAGTCCAAAGAACTTTTTTCGATAGTCAACGAACTATCCAACCCAGATAGAGTGACATTAAAACCTACGCCCTCTCAGTCACTATGTGACACCCTAAATAATTATTTTATTGAAAAAATCAAAGCCATCAAGGCCAGCATTCCCACATGTCGGAGTCTGGTACGTGTGATGGTACCTACGAATCCATGTTCCTTGAATCAGTTTCCAGCAATAAGCTATAATGCTTTTTTGGACCTGCTGACAAAAGTCAAATCAGGCTCTCCTAAAGACTGTTGCCCCCCTTGGATTCTAAGAGAGGTATTTTCCACTCTACCTTGTCCAGCTATATCTCTCCTGAACGAATCACTATCCCAGGGCTGTGTCCCTGACACCTTCAAGGAGGCTATTTTCATCCCCCTCCTGAAAAAGTCAGTGGCAGATCCCGAAGTACTGTCTAACTATTGCCTGATATCCTTGCTGTCCTACCTGGCCAAGGTACTTGAAGTCTATGTGACCAGAGGCTTATCCTCTTTTTTGGAACAGTCCAAATGGCTGGACCCACATCAAGCAGGGTTCCGGCCAGCCCATTCCACAGAGTCAGTTGTATTAACGGTACTGAATACCATGCGGGGGAGGCTGACAGGGTTTTTCCATAGGCCCTGGTACTTCTGGATCTCTCCGCGGCGTTCGACACGGTCGACCATAACATACTGGTTCGACCGTGTCGAGGGTGCAGGAATCCAAGGTTCAGCTCTTAAATGGATTCGCTCTTTCTTGGAAAATCGATCTCAAGCAGTCCGCTTAGGCCAGTTCACAACCCCATGATGAATACTACTTGTGGTGTGCCACATAGGTCCTCACTTTCCCCTCATCTGTTTAACCTTTACCTCTTTCCTCTAATCCATGCTCTTAAAGAAAAGAAAGTTTGTACTTTTAATTATGCGGATGATTTACAACTTGTGTTTTCTATTAGCAACACCCCAGAATCTATCTTTGAATTTCAGACTACGATGCTGTTCATCCGTTATTGGATGAACAGCAATCATCTGAAGTTAAATCCAGATAAGACAGAGGTGATTCTAACAGGGGGCTCTTTGAATCCCTAGAGTACCCTTTTCTGGCCTCAGGAGCTGGGACAGCCCCCCATGCCCTCGGTCTCTGCCAAAACATTGGGGGTTATTATTAACAGCGACCTTACAATGAAGACTCAAATTGGCGCTGTGATCTCAACGTAGTTTTACCAGATGAGAAAATAAGGAAAATCAGTAGGTTTCTTACACAGGAAGCTAAAATACAGGTGGTTTTAGCTATGGTGATTTTGCACATAGACTATGTCAACTCTCTATACTTTGGCATTCCAGCTAATCTTACCCACCGACTCCAATTGGTACAGAATCAGGCAGCAAGACTGATCCTGCAGGAAAACAGGTGTCAACATGTCACCCCTCTTTTGAGGAAGTTACACTGGCTCCCCATAACTCTGAGATGTGCCTTCAAGGTGGTATGTATCCTCTTTAAATCCCTGAATGGCAAGAGCCCCAAATTTGTTGACAGAATTATTAAAAGATACATCCCTACTCGCAATCTGCGATCGGCCCACTTGCATCTTCTGGCCTCTCCATCATTCAGGTTGAAGCGTCTCGGTGGAACAAGGTTTGCCGTACTAGGCCCCAGATATTGGAATTCCTTGCCCTTAGAAATTAGATACTGCACGGATCTCATGAGATTAAGGAGACTTTTAAAAACATGGCTATTTCAACAGGCATATGAGTAACGTCCAGGACTATGGTATCTTTAGAGTAGCGCCATGAAACCAATCTGGTGTACGTGAGCTTTATAAGTGATATATAACATAACACATAATAAAGGTGTCCACGAAGATGATGGCTCTGGTAGCGGCTCATCTATATTTATAGAGGATTCACATCTTTCCATACGTGGATGACAGGATGATACATGTCCCATCAAAATATCAGATTTGTAGGTTTTGCGAACAGATTAAATTGACTTTATCCAGCTGAGACTTCTCAATTTGTCCAAATGCCAATTGACCTCAACTCAAGATCTAGTGTATATAGGAGTTTGATTCTGAAGAGACCTGACAAGAGTCTTTTTACCAGAGGAGAGAATCAGTCACCTTCAGTCTGTTATGCAGACCTTGTTATTGAAGGAGCAGGTTTCGGACGGTCTTTGGTTTGAGGTTTAAGGCCACATGGTGTCATCTGTGCATACTGTCCAGTGGGCAAGATTGTACCTTTAACCTATACGGTGCTATAGAGGACAAGGGAACCAAATTCAATTGGTCAGGGACCTTGGGTAATTGCGAGTTTTAAACACAATGGTCCCTAAACAAGGACAATAGACGTAAGGAGAGATTAATATAGACCCAGAGCAGTACTATATTTAAAGCTGTCCAGCCGGACAGGAATGCTTTCAATTTGTAAAATTAACACGGAAACAATAAAGTGGGACACAAAGTCTGCATCCTACTAAGTGTGTATATGGAGCATAAACAAAAACCAGAAAAACAGAAGAGAGGCTCAGGCAGAGCGAATTGCTTGTATGTTATACATTCAAATAGCACAAGCAGAAATTTGTTGGAACACCGATACATATGAGTTATATTAATTCGAAAAGCGTTTACGATGTACATAGAGTCAACGACGTTTTGATCCCTTTTAAACATTTTTGGGATCATCATCAGGACATATTGTTACATTCCTGAGTAAAATTGCCGTAAGAAAAACATGCCACTAGGGGACCGCAGCAGCGTGTCCTAAGCGGTTGCTGAGAGGCGAGGTAATTTAGTGTATTTGTCTAAAATTGCCTTGAGCGACCGGTGTTCGATGGACCTGGTGTAAACGAAGCGCCGAGATCAAGGCGTCTTCACTTCTGGCATGCAAAAGGAGGTGGTTTGCATGCCAGAAGTGAAGACACCTTGATCTCAGTGCTTCAATCACACCAGGTCCATCGAGACCCTTGCTCAAATCAAGTCGGTTTGTAACCGCGGACACGGTTCACATCCTTTCCAGTGTATTCTCTACTGGAACACCGGTCGCTCGAAGCAATTTTAGACAGATATGATAGCTTACCTCGCTTTAAAGGGATCGAAATATCGTTGACTCTATGTACACCATAAACACTTTTCTAATTAATATTACTCATGTGTAACGGTGTCCCAACACTTTTCTGCTTGTGCTATTTGAATGTATAACATAAAAGCAATTCGCTCTGCCTGAGCCTCTCTTTTGTTTTTCTGCTTTATGTTTCTGCTCTATATACACACTTAGTAGCTTTAAATATAGTACTGACTCTGGGTCTATATTCATCTCTCCTTACGTCTACTGTCCATGTTTAGGGACAACGTTTGACCCAAAGGAAAGACAACCAATTATGGTTGAAAAAGTATCAAAGTGGTCTCTCAACGCGGTTGGGTTTGGTTAAAGGTGGGGGAATTTCTCCTTTTGGATATAGGGCCCTTACACACCCTTGCGAGTGTCATGCTTCATCATCGGGCGTTGCTCCTCGTGTGGGTGACGCTGCTGTCATTCACGGCCCCACGAGAGGGCTCTTTATCGGAGATCTTATAAGGAGATGCCGCAGTTGTGCATGTGGGTGTGTGGGCCTAAAAATGTGAGTGAGTGAATCAAAAAATACCCTTGTGGTACCCAGAACCAATTTTTATTCAGGTGTTCGGAAGATAAGGTATAAAAACAAGAGATGGGGAGCACCTCCAATAAGCAAATGTGTCAGAGGGACGAGTGTCTTCCTGCTGCTCTGAATATCCGTGTAAGTGTGTGATAGGTGAAGTTAGGTCAACATGTTTCGTGCTTCAAAGTGGTCCCTAATGGATCCAGGAGCTCTTCGTCAGGACCGTGAGGTGAAAAATAAAAGAAAGGGAGATTAGGAATCAGGGAAGAGGCACCTCGTATTCCTGCTGTACCTATAATCAGGTGACAATGCATCTACGCGCTAATTGGAACGCCTGGATCGAGTTCCTTTACCCAACCTGGTAATGAGAAGAGAAGGGATAAAAAAGAGAGAGACACACATACATATAGATGAACATGTACTTTACATGTTAATGATGGCAATAGCTAGGACTGGGATGTGGTCACAGTTGGCATGCACATCCTCGGACATACTCATGGACATGCTCAGTGTAGTATGCCCCTCTCGACATACTGCCATGTGCTTTTATGTGCCAAGCTTGTGCCTGCAACTATAATCTGTGCTGTAATATAAACACAGGTCTGGTATCACTATCAACTGGCTGGTCATGGCCAGAGGCGATGAGTATATTGCATGCAAATATCTTGCTAATAAACCCAATGGTTTAGAGGTTGGAGACACAGTTGTATCATTGAAATAAAGGCATTGCTGCCATTGTGCTCATGGCAGTCCGTTAGCCTTATCAAGTGTGAGTTGAGACTGTCACGGGTGTCTCGGTAGTTTGCCAGTGGCGGTGACTGTGGTAAAGAATGTGGTGTCGCACGCACACAACACACCAAACGCAACAGACATAAGCAAACTCTCTAGCATACCCCTCTATTCGGAAAGGTTAGCCTCGCCGGATCTCACAGCGGTAATGAGGATGAGTCTCTGTAAATGCATAAAAATGGCGAGATCGTCAACTATTGGTGCCCCCGACGCCCATTGTGCATCAAGTAGTCTTTACCTTGGATGTCGTTTGGAGTCAGCAGGAAGATACTTACAATCACTCTCCCCTGTGGTGGCCAATTACCTGTCCCTCCGCTCGTGAGTCGCCGGTGGTTAGAGAAGAGCCAGTTTGCTATCTTTATGGGCACTAAGTGGAGAAGGGCGGCAATGACGTCCCAGGGGGGCGTGGTAGGTCAGGGGTCTGTGAGTGTAAACTGTACACGTGTAACCGCAGTGTGCACAACATTGGCGGTCATATTGGAGTGGTCTTGGGCTAATGGAAACAGCGTGGTGACAAGTGGTATAGTTCCTAAAACGTGTGTGGTTCATGATTAAGAGTACCGCACTTAGTGCATGCAAGTGTCCATGTAGTTATCAACTTAAGGTCTCCTCGGGGATGGATGATGGTAGACTCCGGTGTTTAACGTGAGTGGTCCTGTAATTATCTATCTCAGTGGGCGGAATGGTGGAAGTATTATCATCACTTTTAGGATGACATGGTTATGATCATTTGGGTTCTGTGGTAAATATTGTACTGTGGGGGAGATCATAGGCTGTGTTGGGTGCTCTGTGTTGAAGGGCCCTAGGTGTTGTAGGGGTAATCTTATGCCGGTATGGGGCCTTGATACTGCCGCAAATCATGTGTTTCAATCACGGACTCTCAATCATTGGACTACATGGTTGTGAATGGCCCCTCAATATCAATTGTGGCACATGTTTGTTGATGTCCCATCTGTTAGGAAGTGCAGATATTGGTAGAAAAGCTGTTATGCTGACTCATGATGTAATATCTCAGTGAGTGTAATGAGCCCCTAGTCAGGATCCATATTATAAGCACGGTGTGTGGTAGTTCGGAAGGAAGTCTGGGTGTGCTTCAGATGTGGCTCAGTTACCCTACTGGTGGAAGAGGGGTATGAGAGAGAGAAATATATAACCAGAGTACCAGCTATAGTCATAGCAAAATGAGCTTGTGAGGGAATTAGGAGAGGTAAGTACATTGTGTTTCTAAGTAATCAGTTCAGCCCAGGGTATCACATCATTCAGACCCTCTCCGTCGCTCTTTAATCTGTGGAACCAGCGTTGTTTCTGCCTGAATAATGTGCTATTTGTCCAATTGGGTTTGATTCAATAATTGTCCACTTGAGACTGTCTGGGGTATGGTTCTTTTCAGAGAAATTGTTCATTAATTTGGTATTGGTTTTTCTACAACGTATAGTGCTTCAATGCTACCCTATTTGGATTTTAATTGGTCTCGTTGTCATCCCCACATATCTCATTTCACACGGGCAAGTGATAAGGTATATACAGTTTTTTGTATTGCAATTAGTATGTTTTTTTTGGTGGCAAGATCTGGCAAGACCAAGGTCAATTTGTTTTGACACGGACGTGGGGGGACATACAGAGCAAGTCCCACATGGGTAGTGACCCTCTACCGGGGATAAAGCCCATAGGGTAGATTGTATGGTGGGAGTTACATTGGGATGTGTGTGGACCAAGATGTCTTTCAAATTTTGGGTGCATTAAAATGCAAAAAGAGGGGGTAGCCCTGGGGTAAAAGTACCCGTCTCCAAAATGCACCAATGTTTCCTCATCACTTTCTGGATCTTGTTGGAATTTGGAGTGAATGTTGTCACGCATGTGATTGCCTCTGTCTCTGGTCTAGCCCTGATCTCTAGGAAGGCTTCTCTATGGTTGTTCCTAGCCCGGTTCCGTGCTTATTCTATTATTTTCTTATGATAGTGGCGCACTGATAGTTTGTCTGACAGGATTTTTGATTGTGCCTCAAACTCGCTTAAGGTGTTACAATTCCTACGGAGGCGTAGAAACTGGCCTACTGGAAGATTATTCCACAGTGCTTTAGGGAGGTGGCTCTCATACATAAGGAGACTGTAGTTGGTTGTATGAAGGGATCCATCATAAAGGGAGATGCTGAGGTCCAGGAAGGGAATACTTTCTTGTGTTCTGGTACCGGAAAACCTGAGAAAGGCCTCTAGAGTGTTAATCCACCCTAGGATCAACTTGTCAAATCAAAACAGATGGACCTAGGTCTGGCCAGACCTTGGCACCAAAAAAAACATGCCAATTGCAATACAAAAACTGCATATACCTTATCACTTGCCCGTGTGAAAAGAGATATGTGGGGATGACAACGAGACCAATTAAAATCCGAATAGGGGAGCATAGAAGCACTATACGTTGTAGGAAAACCAATACCAAATTACTGAACCCTTTCTCTGAAAAGAACCATACCCAAGACAGTCTCAAGTGCACAATTATTGTATCAAACCCAAATTGGACAAATAGCATATTATTCAGGCAGGATCAACGCTCGGTCTCCAGATTGAAGAGCGACTCAGAGGGCCTGAACGATTAGATACCCTGGGCTGAACTGATGACTTAGAACCACAGTGTACTTACCTCTCCTAGTACCCCCACAAGCTCATTTTGCTATGACTATAGCTGGTACTCCCATTATATATTTCTCTCTCTTATACCCCTCTTCTACCAGTAGAGTAACTAAGCCACATCTGAAAGATACCCAGACTTCCTTCCGAACTACCGCACACTGTGCTTTGAATATGGATCTTAACTAGGGGCTCATTATACTCACTGAGATATTACATCCTTGTTAGACCTGGGGTGGGTCTCCCTTCCATTTTTTGCTGTTGCCTCATGTGTTTTTGCTGGTGTTTGATGCTTTGGGCACTGTGCCACTGCTGTCCAGTGCCACAGTGCAAGTGATCCCTATTGTAAATTGATGTATGGATTAGTGATTCCATGATTGGCTGGTTTGGTTTACCTGTCAGTCCCTAGTACAGTGCACCAGAAGTGCCCAGGGCTGGTAATCCAAATGCTGCTGGTGGGCTTGCAGCACTAGTTATGCCAACCACAGAAGCAGCCTGTCAAAGTGTGTCTAAGGCTTGCCATTGCAGACCCAGGGTGCAGTCTGGTACTGCCATGCTGACTGAGCAAGTGCATCCACTTGCCAGTTCCTAAACCTTCCATTTTCTTCATATCAGACACCCCTGTGGTAGGCCCAAGGACAGGGTACATTGTAAGTATAAGGTAGGACAAGCCCTGGGGTGTGTGGCATGTCCTAATAGTGAATTACAGCCATTTTAGTTTTTCACTATTGCAAGGCTACCTGTTCCCCATAGGCCAGAATGGGCAGTTTGAGTATTACATCCTATAATCCTAACTGACTCAGGGAACATGGTAGAAATTCAAGTTGCCTGAACTCAGAATGATAAAATACATATTTTAGTAAGTTGGTTTTAACATTCTGTGTTTGAAAATACCACTTTTAGAAAGAAGGTATTTTCTTGTCTAACCATCCAAACCTGCCTCTGCTAGGTTGTGTATTCCATGTCTGGAGTTTGAGTGACAGGGGCTGGGGAATTCCAGGAGACAGTGTGAGTCAGCACAGGGCTGAATAGAGAGATCTGCATGGAGGAGTTGTACCTGGGACCTGAATAGGGATGTGCCTTCCCTCCACAATGCTGGCTCCATCTCCTGTGGTGCGTCTGATGTCTCTGCCCTGCACTCTGAAAGGAAAGAAGGAGTCTTGTCAACAAAGTGCTCCAGGACTGACCAGAACTGGTTTGGACAAGGCAAAGGCCTCTCTGCCTTCAGAGAACAAAGGGAAACTGGGTATAAATATTGGGACCCAAACCCAATAGCTTTAGATCACTTTGGGAAACAAGAAGAAACCTTTGTTGAGGAGTGGCACCAGAAGAAACTGAATAGAGACTATCCCTAAGCTGAAGTGCTGCTTGGGGGATTGGCCTGCAGTGGTTGCCTGCCTGCCAAAGAGAGGAGAAAATGAACTTGTGTACTTTATTCAACTTGTGAAGGATCTCCAAGGGCTTGAGAAAAGGGCTTGCCTCCTGCTGAAGTCTAAGGGACAACAGACTTCAACCACCAGCTCCCCAGAGTTCTTTGGAAGTGCCTGCAGCTGTATTGGGGCCTTCTGAGGGACTGCATGTCGCAAGGAGCTGGAAGCGCGACTCAAAAAGAAGAAGCGTGTCACCGCTGCAGCCGCTGCGTCACATCTCTGAACAAGGGTGTCGCCGCTGTAGCTGTCGCATCACATCACAAGAAACGTCTCGCAACATTGAAGAAGCGTGTCACTGACGCAGCTGCTGCTGTCGCATCTCTGAACAAGGATATCGCCGCTGCAGCTGTCGCATCAAGCCGAAGCGCCTCGCATCACCGGAGAATCGTGCCGCCACCGCAGCCGCTGTCGCCGCATCTCTGAACAAGGGTGTTGCGGCTGCAGTTGTCGCATCGAGCCGAAGCGTCTCGCATCATCGAGGAAGAGTGTCGCCATCAAAGCCGCTGTTGTCGCATCACTGACCAAGGGTGTCACCGCTGCAGCTGTCGCATCGAGTTGAGATGTCTTGCATCATCAGAGAAGCGTGTCGAAGGGCCTGTTGTGGCTCAGAAAAATCGTTGAGTCGCCACACGGCCGTTGGGCGTGCACGCATCATGTCACAACAAGAAGAAGACGCCATCTTTGTTTCATTGCACCGGATCTTCATCGCATCACGGCATTGCGGGCCGCATTGCCACGGAAGCACAGTAACAAACCGGCGCATCACCGTTACTGCGTGTCAGGAACCGACGAATCACCTTCCCTGCAACACATTCGTTGTGTAGCGTTACGCATCCAAAGGTACATTGACTCAAAGTGTCGCATTTTAACATCTAAAGAGAACTAAGCTAATTATACTATTTTGAGTACAGTAGTGGGGAGTTTTGTCGTTTGTGATCTTGTGTTTAATCTATATAAAGAATACTTATTTTTTATATAAAACTTGTGTGGTGTCCATCTGTAGTGTTGTCACTTGTTTACTGTATGTGTTCACAAATGCTTTACACATTGCCTCTGAGTTAAGCCTGTCTGCTTGTGCCAAGCTACCAAGGGGGTGAGCAGGGGTTATTTTAGGAGTGTACCCCCTTCACCTGACTAGACGCAAGGGTCCCTATTTGTCAAAGGTACCTATCTCTGCCAACTAGAGACCCTCAAATCTAACAATCCTGAGTCAGCATATCAGCTTTTCTACCAATATCTGCACTTCCCAACAGACGGGACATCAACAACCATGTGCCACATTTGAGATAGATGGGCCTTTCACAACCATGTAGTCCATTGATTGAGTGTCCATGATTGAAACACATGATTTGTGGCACTATCAAGGCCCCATACCGGCATAAGATCACCCCTAGAACACCAAGTGCCCTTCAACACAGAGCACCCAACACAACCTATGATCTACCCCACAGTACAATATTTACCACAGAACCCAAATGATCAGTGACCATGTCATCCTAAAAGTGATGATAATACTTCCACCATTCCGCCCACTGCGATAGATAATTACGGGACAACTCACGTTAAACACCCGAGTCTACCATCATCGATCTCTGAGGAGACCTTAAGTTGATAACTACATGGACACACCTAAGTGGCACTAGGTGAGGTACTCTTAATCATGAACCACATACTTTTTAGGAACTATACCACTTGTCACCACACTGTTTCCGTTAGCCCAAGACCACTCCAGTATGGCCGCCAATGTTGTGCACACTGCATACAGTTTACACTCACAGACCCCTGACCTACCAGGCCCCCCTGGGACGTCATTTACGCCCTTCTACGCGTTGCATCCATAAAGATAGCAAACCGGCTCCTCTCTAACCACCGGCGACTCACGAGCAGAGGGGCAGGTAATTGGCCACCACAAGGGAGAGTGATCGTAAGTATCTTCCTGTTGACTCCAACCAACATCCAAGGTAAAGACTATTTGATGCACAACGGGCGTCGGGGCACCAATAGTTGACGATCTCGCCATTTTTATGCATTTACAGCAACACATCCTCATTACTGCGGTGAGCTCCGGTGAGGCAACCATTCCGAATAGAGGGGTATGCTAGAGAGTTTGCTTACGTGTGTTGTGTGTGGTGTGTTGTGTGTGTGTGACACCACGTTCTTTACCACTGTCACCCCCACTGGCAAACTACCGAGACACCCATGACAGTCTCAACTCACACTTTATACGGCTAATGCCACGAGCACAACGGCGGCAATGCCTTTATTTCATTGATACACCTGTGTCTCCAACCTCTAAACCATTGGGTTCATTAACAAGATATATGCATGCGATATACTCATCACCTCTGGCCATGATCAGCCAGTTGATGGCGATACCAAACCTGTAGTTCCAATTAGCGCGTAGACGCATTGTCACCTGATTATAGGTACAATAGGTATACGGGGTGCCTCTTCCCTGATTCCTAATCTCACTTTCTCTTATTTTTCACCTCACGGTCCTGCCGAAGCGCTCCTGGATCCATTTGGGACCACTTCAAAGCACGAAACATGTTGTCCTAACTTCACCTATCACACACTTACACAGATATTGAGAGCAGCAGGAAGACACTCGTCCCTCCAACACATTTGCTTATAGGAGGTGCTCTCCATCCCTTGTTTTTATACCTTATCTTCTGGACCCCTGAATAAAGATTGGTTCTGGGTACCGCGAGGGTATTTTTTAACTCACTCTCACTTTTTTAGGCCCAAACACCCACATGCACAACTGAGGCATCTCATTAAAAGATCTCTGAAAAAGAGCCCTCTCGCGGGCCCGTGGAGGACAGCAACACCACCGCCACGAGGAGCCACGCCCGATGATGAAGCATGACACTCGCAAGGGTGTGTGAGGGCACTATTTCCAACAGGAGAAATTCCCCCACCTTCAATCAAACCCAACCGTGTTAAGAGACCACTTTGATACTTTTTCAACCATAATAGGTTGTCTATCCTTCTCTCTTTAGGAACAGTTACCCCTTAGTGAGTACAAAAACGATGCTGCCAACAACGAGACACCCTTGCATTGGTGCAAGGGTGACTTATTTGGCGCTAGGCACCAAATAGTGCGCTTGCCCTGGCTAGGCTGAATGGTCAGGAATGCACCATATCTTGTAAATACAGTGCATTCCTGCCCTTTCAAATTGGAGTAGGGCAGCGCAACAAAAAGACTTGTGACACTCTCTACGCCAATTTTTTGTAAATATGCCCCTGAGTTTTCAAATGCTGGCACAGGTAATTGTGGGGCACGAATGCTACACCTTCTCTGATTCAGGTATAAATATTGTGTCATAAATCTCGTCTATAAAAATAATGCCACATTGAAGTTAATCTTAGAAAATTTACACTGAATGGAAAGATATGTAGAGCACGGTATTTATATCATGCAATATTTCCGTATACGATATACTGACAGTCAACACTGAAAGGGCAGTGTTGTTTTTCCTTGCAGCTTTACAATACTGCTGTCTTGCTTCGTTGCCTTAATTTTATTTGTTGTCACTTTGAGTAAGCAATGAGAACCAGTTTTAAACTGCACTTTTAAATGAAAATCTAAAGCAATTTCAGTTAATGTAGCCAGAAGATAGGATTCAAAATGTATAGCTCTATAATAAGTTTTTTTTTTTATATGAGATTGTTATATACCTCGAAAACGTACTCCAGGATCCCTGGCAGGGCAGGACCAATTCAGTTTTATGGCTTCATTGAAGGATCCTATTGCAGAGAACAATAATTGAAAGTAACATTTTTCAGATGCCTGGGGTTCCGGGTCCCTTGGAGCTAGGATGAATGAGGTTCTGAGATGCCTAAAATGCTGGTTTCCGAAGACGTTGCAAACCTTAAGATTCTCAGATCGCTACTAGGCTTGGATATTCCCTTTGCTGGATTGTGATTTATGGATCTCTGCTCTGCTGGATTACTGGGTGCTAAGAGGTCAGGATACTGCAGGCGCTGGATGCATAAATGCTGGATCCCTGATCTCAAGCGCCCCTTAATAAAGTATCCCTAATGTGTTGGGATCCCTAAGATGCTAAAATCTCAATGGTGCTGTAATCCCTGATAGCCTCTGACCAATAGTGTGCTGAGATCCCTGACGTAATATGAAATAGAAAGAATATGGAGCAGCCAGGATCTTGGTGATTATAGAAGTGAGCTCCGAGAGTTCTTGGCTTTACCAAATACCAGTAACATTCCCTGGCTAAAATACATAAGGAGCATATGCGAAAGCTTAGGTCTCCCGGAACTATGGACCGACCCTGCTAACTCAAGTAGGAAGACCTCTCGAAAGGCACTTTCACAACTTTATTATCAGTTGAAGTTGACTACTGATATAGGTAATACACGGGTGGGATCATTGACTTACACATTTATACATTTATACAACTGAAGGATTCCTATCAAATGGAAAGTGTATTAGATGGCATGGGTCCTGTGCTGGCAAGAAAATTATATCTACAGTGGAGATATGGCTCTTTACCTCTGAGGGCCTTCACTAGCTCTTTTTCCAAGCCCCCAATAGTAGAGCAGTGTCCAGCCTGCACATATCCTCATGAGAGTGACCTACATGTGGTCCTTTTCTGTAAAGCCTACCAAAGAGCGAGGAGGTATTGGCTCCTACCTATTCTTAAAAATATGGGCTTCAGGAAATATTTGCCCGCGTTTAGAATCCTTAAAACTGATTTGTCACCTCCGATTGTTTTTGCTGTAGCAAAGTATTTAATGGCTATGTGGCACGTTCGATCTCGCATTTTAAAAGAGGCGGGTATTGTATAAAGTTATAAGATATTGGTTTATCTTTTTTATGAATTTTAATGTTTGAATCATGTAATTTTTGTAAGCTAGTGTGTAACTGAAATTGTTTAAAACATTGTAAATTCTAAATTTTAAAAAATGTTATGTATTTACATCTTTGATGGTCTAAATGACCGAGAATAAAGATTATTGAATTTAATAATAGAAAGCGTTCGCGATCTCAGAGGTGGTAATACCTGGAACCTAGAAACTCCGAGGTGTAAAAGCCGCTGAGGCAGGAATCCTAGATGTGTTGAGATCTGTACAGTCTGAGATCCCTAGGGTGACAAGCCACTAAGGTGCAGGGATACCTTTCGCACTAAGGGCCAGATGTATTGAAATTGGATTTTGCGAGTCTATAATAGCGAAGTTTACCGATTCGCTATTATAGACTCGCAAAATGCAAGGTATGTAGGTTTCTACAAATATTTTGCGATTCCTATGCATTCCTTAATTGGGACTCGCAAATTGCAAGTCGCAAATAAGGAATGGCTTCCCATTTATTTCTATGGGCCTAGAGGGGTCCATAGGAATGAATAGGAATTATATGTGCAATTTGCGAATACCATCCAGGTATTGAAAATTGCGCATGCAATTTAAAGGGTGCAAGGGTGCCAAAAGGACACCCTGTTGCACCTCTAAAATATGCATGTGTGCACATGTGGCGCACATACATGCCCTAAGAGCATGTTTGTGCGCCACATGGCACTTAGAAAAATGCAAAATTGTGCATCTTGTCTAAGGATTTGTATTTACCACCAACTTGAAGCTGGTGGTAAAATGCGATTCCTTAAAGCAGGGTCGCAAATTTAACAGTGCTTCCTGCATTGCATTTAGGGAATTCCAAATTGTGATTCTCTAAATGCATTCGCAAAATAGGTAATCGGCCCGTTTGCGAACAGGAAAACGCTTGATACATCTGGCCCTAAGACCTCTAAAGGTGTCGGGTTTCTTGAGATGCTCGTACCTATATCTTACTGAGATATATGAGGTCCAAGGTCCTGTAAGATTATATAATTCCTCTCAGTTGCTGAGAGTCTGGAGACGCTGAGGGCCAGATGTACGAAATCTGGTGTTTGTAATTTCCTAAAAGCAAATTTTAGCGATTCGCTATTAGGAAATCGCAAATGTGATGTACAAAAGTGTGTTTGACACGGTTAGCAATTCGCAGTGGGTTGCAAATGGAACTGCCTCATCAATATTCATGAAAAGGTCACAATTTGCGATCTATTGTGAATGACTACAATCACAGGGATGGTGTCCTGCTGGGTCAGCAGACCACCATGTCTGTGATTGCTTTTTAAATGAATCAAATTTTTTCGTAATGCAGCACATTTTCCTTAAAGGAAAACGGGATACATTTCAAAAATAAAAATGAAAAGCTACCTTTTAAGTTTTTAAGAGTAGGCAGTGGTCCGTGGGTCCACTGCCTGCTCTTAAAAAATATTGGCGCCCACATTCACAAAGGAGAATGGTTCCGTTGGGGACCTCTTTCTACATGCAAATGGGTTCCCACCAACTTGAAGTTGGTTGCAACTGCAAATGTTTAGCGACCGCATTCCCGGTTGCAAAACATTTCTACATATCAGTGCAACTCGCTAATAGGAAGGGACACTCTTAACATGACCCTTCCTAATAGTGACTCTCAAACCCTATTTTGTGAGTCTGTAATAGGCTACTGACTCACAAATTTGGATTGGTAGATGTCAAAAAGCATTTTACAGATCATTTTATTGCTCGATGGGCTGTTTGCGTGTGGTAAAATGCTTCGTACATCTGGCCCTAAGCCTCTAAGCTGCTGAGTTCCATGACGTAATGGATCCGTAGGGAATTGCTGGGGTGCTAGGACCTGAAGTGATGGGGTTTCTGGATTGTTGTTTCCTGTTTGTTTTGTTCCCCCACAGAAACTGACGCAGTCTCGCCACTCGGGTAATAGGGGTTTTCCAGTTACGTGTGGTTGTGCCTGAAGCTCTTAAAAGGTCAGAGCTCTTGCTATATTTAGTACTTCTAACGGCCATTGTCCTTGGGTGTTCTCATGTCAGAAACCGAAGCCCATACGATGTGAAGTTCCGGAGCCAAAAATAAAGTCAGTTGTAACGTTATGACGCAGAACAGGGAGCGTCCGCTCGAGATGAAGGGAGAAGCGCCGAGCTGGGCTCAGCAATGTACTGGAGATGGGGTGTGGTGACGAGGGCGCCTACTGCCTGTCTGCTCTTTTGCATAGAACAAGTAGGGTGGAGTCTCTAGCGCAACACCATAGGTCATGGAAAAATAAAACGAAAATCATTTGAAATAGCTAGAAGTAACAGAAAGCAGTAAGGTAAATCTAAAAGTAAAAATAAATACTATGATCTCCCTGGGAAATACACCCAGAAAAATGTTGTTTAGATGGAAGTGATGTAGCGTCCATCTGCGGATGTAATCCAGGTGCGTTTAAAAACATGGGCTTGCATTTCCGATACAATTCAAGCAGATGAGGCGCCATAGGACTGCCAGGTATCCCTATATACCTAGAAGTCATTGTGGCCAAGTTTATTTGTGAAAAGCATCTGCGCCGTGTCTGCTCCACACACATTATTAATATGGGGCAAAGCAAGATCCCGTAGTTACACAGACTTAGTGAGCATTTTGCTGTACAGTTTGGCATGAAAATACTGTGGCAGTGTTCTTGTGCTGGTAGTCTGTGCTCTAAAGTGTGCTAGAGATGTCTGTAGTGTTGTCGGGCCACCGTGCAGGTTAGTACAGACAGTGTGTAGCGATGTGAGTGTGTGTGTGCGCGGATTGGGTCTAAAACCTCTAGACAATAAAAACATGAACACGGTTGAGGCTGCTATCTTGGCTCGGGGCGCAGGTGGTGTCCATGACTCAGCCTGCCCATGCCACCATTTATTGGTTGTGGCCCACGTGACCACACGGGACCGCACCAAATACACCGGCAGGGCCTGATAAAACCCCTACCTGTGACACATGCATGTCCCTGAGACATGCGCAAAGGTTAATTCACCAGTACTACACTACATTAACTGACTAATATCCACCACTCAAATTACTTTCATATTTCACCATACTAATTCACCACTAATCCTTTATGGGTTTCCGGAGTAGCGTGCTACTCGCAAATAAAAAGCTCTTCAACACCCCATCAGGGGTAACAAACGCTATCTAAATACAAACCTTTTCCCTCTTCTTTCCTTGTGCTATCCTACCGAATCCAAATACCTGAATGGGACAGCAACAAATACACCCGCAGGGGCTAATAAAACCCCTACCTGTGACACATGCTACTCGCCGAAAAAGCGCTTCGGCACCTCGACAGGGGTACGAAGTGCTATATAAAGGCAATTACATTACAATACAATACCTTCCTCCTTTATTTAAAATAAAATGCAGTTAAACACATTAATTAGCGAAAACTTGGCCCTTTATCTATACCAACAGTCCACGTCACACTAGGCCGGACTCATGTCCTGCAAAAATTTCCTTTTGCTTAATTTACACACGGAGCCTCAGGTCACCTTATAAAGTTCAGAGCGTCACATCACATGATCGCACAGTGGGATCGAGGGGGCAGAGTTCCCTCGTAGTTCGTACCTGGTGTCGGTGCGTAGCCTCTCCAATCTTTGAGGTTGTTCGTCCATCTCCATTTGCTGGGACTGCAGAAGGAGTGTTGTAGGAACCTTGCTCTCTGTGCAGCATACTTAAATGATATGATGGGTATACAGGAGCTAAACTAAATAATACTAACTTTCTTTTTGTGGGTGTGAGGGCGAGCAGTTCTGTTTATCAGAGGGTAGTGCTAAGCATTTGTTCTACTTATAGAGGAAATAAATGAGACACACTCAGGAATAAATCCGACACCAAATTGTAAAACAAATATTGATTTTTATCTAATTTTACAGGCCAAGAACACACTTCTAAAGTCATTACATTCGGCGACATGATTTTGTTAAGGTCAATAAATATGTCACTTCTAGGAATAATTACACACCATAGGAAACCATTGGGAAAAAGCAGAAATACGCATAGAAATTCAAGCAATGCTATCATGAAGTTGACCTTCTCGTTTTAGGGCGATGTCGTGACCAACGTTCCAGCAGGAGAAGTTCGAAGGGGGTCACTTGAAAATGCACTGCACAGAGGGACTTATAGGTAAGTCCGGTAGGTCTCCTTAGACAGAGGTGGTCGCACGGGCCTGGGGAACACAGGAGCAGAGCTGGTTTGTCTGTGCTGGGGCCGGGTGCAGAGCGAGCAGGTCAGCCGGGCGTCATGCATCTTGAGGTCCTCACGATCAGGAGCAGGCAACTTGGAGAGGCGATCTTGGGACAGCTTAGCCACGTAGGAAGTGGGTCTTGGGTGTCTCAATGTCCCTCAATGGACGTTTGGTTCTGGTGCTTTGGGAGCCTTTGGGGAGTCTTCTTCTTGATGTTTGCCTTTGGGGATCTGGTACCCTGGGTATTGGCACGCCACAGTTCTACTTGTTCCTTATGTCTCCAAACCTATTGGGGAGACAGATCTGCCCCTCCAGAGCTGTTGTATTTTCTCTTGCTTTGGTGCTGTGTCAAGGTCATCAGGGAGCAGCAAGTTGACAAACCGGACTTCACAGAATCCGTGCCTGCGGTGTGCAGTGGAGTGATACCTCCCCTCCAAGAGAACTTCCCAGTGATTTTTGGAAGGCTGGAGGTGCTGTGGTGTTCTTGCAGTCCTCTCAGGTTTCAGGAGGACACAGCAGCAACGAGTGTTAAGTACTGGGAGCAGCAGGCAGGGTTTGTTGCCTTTTTCTTCTGCAGCAGGGCTTCAGTTCTGTTTGTCCTGGTCTTCTCTTTTCCATTGAATCTCATGTTCAGGTCTCATGGCGCCACCTAAATACTGAATTTAAGGGCATTACAAGGGGAAACAGATAGCAGCCAATGGGCTCCCTATCTTTAGTGTGTCTACACCCTCGGGTGAACACTTCCTGTGGGAATAAGTACTACCCTAGCCCTGATATGATATTTTCCCACCATCCCAAGATGGTGGAATTTCAGAAGAGGGGTTCACATGGTCTGCCCCACCCTAGGGGTGGTGTGAGCTAAGTGAGGATCCTCCTCCTAATTAACAATGTTTCCCACATTTCCTCCACCCATAAATGGAGCAGGAAAGGGGGCTTGGCTTCCCCCACTATCTGGAGGTTCCTGGGTTGGATTTCAAAGGTGGTATCGCATTTGAAGCTTCCCGCCCAGGAAGGCCATCCTATCCTGGAGGAGGTGTGAAGCACCTCCACCCAAAGCAGGCTTTGTCTCTGTCCTCTGAGAGTGCCAACTCTAACCCCATGAGGTCATGAACATGTATGGTAGTGTCAGGTTGGCAAAAACAAGTCAGAACCCACACCACTTGGTGGGTTTTCAGGGGACCATCTAAAAGGGTCTCATTTGTGAATTTATTAATAAATCCACCACTGGCATCAGTGAGGATGTATTAAGACAAAATGTCTGTTACTAAATACCGTAGGGATCAGTGAATCCACCATAGAGCAATGAAACTCGCGGTGACAAGTTTCCAGCCCATGGACTCATCATGGCTTACCAGTGCACTTAAACATCTCAGAATAGAGTGGATATTGTAGGGGCATATCTGCTCATGCTGATATGCCCACATATCAGCATACAGTGCACCTTGCCTTAGGGCTAAAGGCCTTTATTAGGGGGGACTTGCCAATATGTTATGCAGAGTATTTGTGGCATGGCACACAGGGCCATTTGGATTCTTCAGATTTCTCTGGACCAAGACATGCAGCATGCATTGGCAGACATCATCACCTTGGTGAGGGGTCCCTGGGGTGACACAACCAGGGCTTCAGCCCCAGAGGACCTTATTCAGTACCCATGCCCCAGGTACCATGGGTAACATTTACTTGGGACTTACAGGAGCAGTTGAAGTGGTGCCAATCATGGTAATGTTTTTAGGGTAAAGAACACTGGTATTGGGAACTTGGTTAGCAGGGACCCAGTACTCTACAGTCAAAGTTGAATCAAAAGCCAGGCAAAAAGTACAGGGGTACTGCAACAGCAACACAGTTTCCTACAAGTGTTATCATTTTGGTTGTCTCATACTGGCTTGGTAGCGTTCATCAGGGAACCCACTCTTTCAGGGATCTTGGCCATCTCACTTGTGCTCTCATCTGCCTCCTCTACTTCTCTCCTGGGGAGAATCCTGGTATGAAACCGGTTGAACTGTGAGATGTTTCTGGTGACTTCAAGGTGTGGCGTTCAAAAGGTAGCCTTAACTTCCTCACAGAGGACCTATCCTTGACTTGTACCAGACCTCCCAGTTTCATATTAGGCTACTTTGCTCTCCGATGCTGACTGACATGAGCATTGGTGGACCTTCCCTTTTCTAGAACCTTCTTGTTATCAAGAGGTTCCGGAATCCATGCGGGATGCTGAGGAATGGAGTCTTGGACTACTCGCTCCATTAGGAAATGTCCAGCAGCTTGCCCCATGGAGGAGTGCAGGGTTTGGCGATATATTGTGGCAAAAAAGACTAGATGACCCATTCATACAGTTGATGGTTTGCGTGTGCAAATCAGGTGACATTGTTTAGAGTCCTCATGATCCTCTCTACATCTCTGTTGGGCTGAAGCCACCGAGGAGTGATATTCTTATGCATGATGTTCAAAGATCATAGGTTTGAGGCTACCTCTTGTCCTTGAAATGGCAGACAATTATCTGTCCTCAGTTTTCTGAGTAGGCTATGGATGGCCATACTTTTTTCAAGCTTGGCTTCCACCTTGTGTGCCCCTTGGAGGTGAGGATCTCCATGCAGGGTATTTAGAGTAGTCATCTATGAGACCCATAGCATACCTCCCATTGGGGAGGCTTCCAAAGTCTAGGCTGGCACACTCCCAGAGTTGTTGGGGTCCTTGTTCAGTCATCACAAGGCTGGGGAGGTAGGTCCTACTGCCGCTTGGAACCAAGGACACAACCTTACTACTGTCTCAACCAGTTTGTCCATGAGTGGAAACCATACCCTGGTGCAAAGATGACTTGGTTTGGACGATACCTTGATGGTCAGCATGGGCCAGCTGTACTACTTGGCTGGTGAGACTAGTGGAGATGACCAGATGATGTCCTCACAGGAGGCTTCTATCCTCGTCAGCTGCCAGTTTGTGATGAACATGATAAAGACTGTCTAGGATGCGCTGGGCTTTAGGTGTCCATTAAGCTCATTGGGCTTTCAACTGATGCCATTGACCACTTCTAGTAGCCTCCAATGCTTTCTGTAAGCACTCATCCTGTGCAGTGTTTGGCATATAGATTCCACTGACATGGGAAGAGGGCATGAACAGTCAGCAGCATAGTGCACATACACTTCAGTCTCATCTGCTTTTTCTTCTTCGCCTGAAGTGGCTGCCCCGTTCATTCCCGGTCAGTATTCCACTTGACAGTTGCACTCCTGTAGTTGCAGCATCCATTTCTCAATCTTTGGGGGTGGTTTGGAGGCAATTCATCGAAACAGTGCAATGAGGGACTTGTGCTCCGTGGGGACCACAAAAGGGTGTTCGTACACATACAAGTGGAAATGACGGCATTCCCAATGTATGTCTATCATCGCCTTGATTTGCAAGTACCGTTGCTCTGTTGGAGTGAGGGATCTATTCGCAAAGCTACTGGTGCCCCGTGCCCCTCTTCTGGTCATGGCAGCAGCACTGCGCCTATGCCTTTGGAGGCAACATCCACCGCAATGTGGTGTCCTCCATGGATCGAACTATACAAGAGTGGTGTCTGCTAATAAAGCATCTTTAGTCGCTTGAAAGGACCGTTCTTATTCCATGTCCAGGGTAATGCAGATTTGGTTAGGTTACAGAATGGCTAGGTTAATGTTGTCAAGTCTTTGATGAATCAACCACAGTAATTCACCATTCCAATAAAACTACAAACCTCAGATACTGTGGAAGGTGAGGATGCCTCTTTGATGTATCGCACCATGTCGTGGTCAGGCGCTACCTCCTCTGCTTCGAAAGTGTAGCTGTCATGAAGACGGCACATCGGGTATAGAAGTGAAAGAGGACAATGATATGGAGAGCTGGTGCGTTACTCATCACGCAGACCATCCTCTTTTTTTGCAGCCTGCAGCCACTGAACACTGGGTAAAGGACCCTGTCACCAATCAAAATGATGAGTCTGTAGAATACCAGCATTCCCCTTTTAAGAGAAGCCAGTTCCTGTTGGGCCCCGTCCCCAAGACGACCGTCATTTCCTTTACGGAGGGGATTCGGGAATCCGAGAGTGACGTGGAGGCTCAGACGTGGGAAGCCATGGCCAACAAGGAGGAAGACACGAAAGAAGTTGGTGAGAAGGAAAGGATCGTCGCCCTGAGAAGGCAGGAAGCTCCGAGATGAGACGTAGGACCCAAAGACCAGCAAAGACACGAGGGAAGCAGCAAATTATCCCACCACGCTCACAGAAGAGCGTGGCTCAGCCAGGTACGTGTTCAGTTCCTGGGACTGCTTGGGAGGCGAAGGACACAATAGGGGACAGCACAAACAAGCCCCGAGAGTAGTCACACACTTTGTCCTTCCTTTCCTTTTGAGGCACATGGTGGTGGATGAACATCCCTTGGGTGAACCCTCACTCCCCTCTCTTGTATGAATGGATGGTGTGTCAGCAACACTTACCTGTATTCCTTTTATTTTGTTTGAGGGATATCGAAAAGATGTCTGTTGCTGCCTGGACTGAGAAAGAGGGACCATCACAGAACGGAAGAGTAACGGGACATGTACTTATAAAAAGAAGGGAAAACGGAGGGAAGAACCAGAAGGACTAAAAGAGAATAACTAAACAATTAAGAAATATCAAACGTGCATTAACTCTCCTGCCTGGTCATCATTACAATTGGCAACAGTAGCCAAAGAAGTTGATTCTTTTTTTGAGAAACTCACATTTGCTCAGATGAAGGGTGAGCCCAGAGTCCAGTATCCATTGAAGGAGCTTTCTCAATCTAGTTCTGTGTCCTTGAACTGACCTACCATATACCAGAATACTGTCACTGACATTTACTGCACCTGGCAGACCCACCAATAGTTCTTGTATGGTGTTTTGTAAGACCTCAGCGACACTCGAGATTCCAAAATTCAGCCTCCAGTAGATTAACAGGCCAACATGAATGAAGAATATTGTGATGAATCTCAACTCTTCCGCTGGGGTGAGCTGGTGGTAGCCTGATTGTAGGTTTACCTTTGAGAACCAGCTAGCTCCAATCAATTCTCCCATCAAGTCATCAATGGTGTGGGTCAGGTGATGTTCCCTTATTATGGCGATGTTGGGGAGCCGATATCAGTACATATTCACACTTTTCCTGTTTGTTTTGGCTTGCATGTTACCACAATAGTTGACACCCAGGGAGTGGGTTCGGACACTTTCTCTTTTTTTATTCCAGCGGCCTCATGCTACTCTAATTCCTTCTCCACCTGAGAAGTCAGTTGGAAAGTGATCCTTCTGTGTCGCAGAGCTACTGGTTGGACTGACTGGTCAATGCGTAATTTTACCACCTTCCCTTTCAGACACCCAATGCCATCGAACACTTCTGGGAATTCTTCCAGTATGTGGGAAATTCCTTGCTGGTGGTCCCCAAACGCAAAAGTGACCACCTCTAGGACTTCTGCTGTATGACAGACAAGTGGCATGCCATGTCTTACTTCATCGACATAGATTTGTGAGTCTACTGTCTGGGATCTAAAGGTGATTGGTATTCGGAATTTTCCAAGCATGGGTAGTGGCATGTCTTGCCCATATGTGAACACCTAAATTGCTGCCTTCTGAAGGGATGGAATTGATTGCAGAGTTGTGTAGGTTTCTCCAGACATAATGTTGATGGAAACACCTGTGTCTACAATGGCCACAAACGAAGCACCCCCATTTGTATTTGACACCATGGTAAGTGGCGCTGCGAGTTTGCTTTAGTCCCCACTTTGAAGGCAGAGTGCACCATGTGTTCAGTAGCATCATCACTGCCCGTGTCACTGTTGTTTTCCTGAACTTCTGGTATGACATTGACTGCTGTGTGAGGTGTCCACCCTTTGCTTGAGAGCAGACTTTCGCAACATGATTGAGTTTTTCAAACCCTGTACATCGCTTGCCCTTCACAGGGCACTCTGCTGGATAATGGGCTGGGCCACCACAGTAGCCACATGGTCGAGCAGGTGTTTTAGCTTTCTTGTGTGTTCCTGTTCCTTGCTGGGGCATGATCGCATTGACTGGTTCAGTCATGACTGCATGTTGTAATGTGGCTTCCATGTGGGAAGCCCGAGCTTTTGACAATTCCTTGAACCAGCCCCATAGTCAGAATGTTTGCTAATAACTTGCCTGATTCTTGCAGGATATGCTCTGTGACTTTCACTGATGCGCAGCCCTGAATTATCTGGCCTCCTATCTCTTCACTTTCATAGACGAACCTACAGGTGCTGGTTCTTTCAATCGGGTGTAAAATGTGTTGATAGATTCATCTGCATGTTTGCCAGCCTGGCAGAAGATGAAACTTTGATAGTCCTGATTAGCCATTGGTTCCAAGTATGTATTGAGAGCTGCTGTAAGTGTGTCATGCATCTGTGAGGTTAATTCTACAATGGTCTTTGAAATATTGTGAATGTCCTTGCTTCCATGAGGCAGGAGCATTGCTCTTTTCCTTTTGTCAGCAATGTCTGCAGCCTCAAAGTAGAGCTCCACCCAGTCTCTCCATCTGAATACTTGGAGTGAGGGACTCCTTCCATCACAAACGGCTCAATAGCAGGATTATTGGCCATGGCTGTAGTGGTCCTCGTGCTGGTGGGCTATCCACATACTCAGAGTGTTACAATGCCTGTCCTGGGGCAGGCTAGAATTGTCCCTCTCGGTGGGTTTCCTCAGGAATCACAGGCCAGTACAGCCAGTGCCTCGTTCTTTCCTATACCATGGGCATAGCTCTTACAATATGGGATGTATGCTGGGCGTGGCCTTTACGACTTATCACCATCATTGTTCATTCTTCCATAGGACCCAGACTTGAAGGTTCATGGAGATGACCCACCTTGCAGGCAAGCAGCCAGTTGCTTGCAGGCTCCGTGCTCATCAGAGGAGAGCCGAATGTGTCTTATCTGTTGTGCATGGTATGTGCGCTGGGGCTAGGCAGTGGTGGTGAGAGAGCTAGTGGGTTTTGAGCTCCTTTTCAATGTTGCTGGCAATGCCTCGGCAACCACAAAAGAGCAGCAGAAGAACCAGGTGCTGTAGGTCGCCACACACCACACGAGGCATGAACGGGCACAAGAACTGCAGTCTCCTAGAGGGAGCACACCGCTTCCGCACTTGTGGCCTGGCGCTGGGTCACACCAATGAAGACAGGTGCAAAACATCATTGTCTTCAGTGTAGTATTGTCGGATCACTGTGCAGGTGATTGCCAACAGTGTCTAGCAATGTGTATTTGTGTGTGTGTGGATTGGGCCTAAAGCCACTAGGCAAGAACTACACGGAAACAGTTGATACTGGTAACTTCGCTCGTGGTGCAGATGGTCTCCCTGACTCCGCCTCTTCACACCACTATTTATTACTTATGGCCCACATGATGGCGAGACCACACCAAATTCACCTGTGTGGCGGGTAACATTTTAAAACCTCTCTGTGACACATGCATGTGTCCCTGACGCATGCGTACCAGTTACTTCACTGGTACTGCACAGCATTGGTACTTCTTGTTAACTAAGGACTAGAACAACAACAATTTAGCTTCTTTGTAGACTTCTTTGTGTTTTTTTTAATCATCCCAATAGGCTAGTATTTCTTCCAAACAGTGGTCTCCGAAGTTACTCTATTGGCTTGTTTTATTGCTAACATTTTTGGGGTCATTTTTTGCCTAATCTTTTATGCACAATGTGTGGTGCTAGCAAAAGTTGATGGTAGGTTCTATGGAACTTGGCGAATTGGTATCCAGATTTCCTTTCTAGATTCCCAATTTTGTTACTCTTATGGCTTCTGAAGAGTAGAGCTCAGCACTGTATGACAGAATTCCCCATATTTTGGCATTGATAGCTCTTTTAAGCTGGTCTATTCTATTGCGCTATATGGAATTGCAAATCCTTTCAGGCCATTGGCGCCCTCCTTGCATTATGTGCAGAGGTTGGTGAAATTAAACTGGTGCATATCCAGAGGCAAGAGACAATCTATATTCTTGTACATTTTCAACATTTACTGAGAGGCAATTTTACTAGATAAGAAAATACTATAGTTCTATTTACGATAATCACTCTCAAAATTATTTACAGTTCTTAGTAACAATTGCAAGTAATGCCCTACATAGTGTAAAATAACTGGGCCTTGCAAAATCCTCAAGGCAAGAGACAATTTAATTATTTCTAACATTTTAAGACATTATTATACTCAGACCGAATATGGTAGGTCCATATGACAAACACTTTAATAGAACTATTTTTCAGTATCTCATGTTTCATTGAAAACCTTATTAAATTAAAGTGCAAACTCACCTATAAGGATTTGACAGCTAGTTTATAATTTGAGGCTATTAACATTTAAAAACCTTTATGTTCATAAACATAATTCTGAAAGACTAAATAAAGTGGGCAGAAAAATAAAATTTTATCATTCCGTGCCCCATAAAATAATGAACTGATGAGAAATATTTCAGAGAAATTAACCAGGGAAATAAGAAACCCAAATCAATCAACTCATAAATCTATGAAATTGTTATTTATATGTAAACTACTGGATCAGGCAATTGTTATAGTTTATCTTACCGAAAATTATCAAGAACATCCCACATTCTAATGCATCACCATTTTGTAATTCTAGTGCATCATCTTTTCCATTCATATTATCAAAGTTATGCAACATGATTAATTAAAAATCTGGTGCTGAACCATTAAACCACATATTTAGTCCCGTACAATGGATCCATGCTCATATGAAACCCTCAACCATAAGCCCTGGGAGTCGGATATATTACATTGGTGTCCTTCATCATTGCTGGCAGTCCACATTAAATACAAATGAATATAAAGTTACTCAGTATTGTCATTGAAGTTATAAGCTTTAAAACCACAAATAGATGATCCATAATTCTGGACCTTCTTTACAAAAATCAAAAGGACTAATAATACATTTCACAGGCCCAAACCCTGAATCTCTAACAAATAAGTACAGACTGTGTCACCAGATTAACTACAATCAAATGTGATAATACAGGGAGTACATAGTATCCTTAATATTGTAATCATTAAGATTAATGTATACAACTCTCCTAATTGGATCTACTATTGGTTTTTAGTTTGGGCAAAATAATATTGAAATTATATTATTGTTAAACCTAAGCAAGGAGAGTATTCCACACTGGTATAAAACTAACACAGGTTTTTAGTGAGAATAGTATATACAGCTTATTTGTTGTGCCCCTGAACTTAGTTATCACTGCGCATTTTGTGACAAAATGAAGGCTCTATTACAAAAAAGATGTAATTCACAATCAATATGAAAACCATTGCTAATTGTGTCTAAAAGAGTTATCCATTTACTTCCACACAGTCTCATGCTGCATGCTAGATTGCCTCCTCGCCCACCCTCTTTAACTTGTTCAATTACTATGAATCTCAGTGTATGAACATCAGCAATGCGTGACAATCATGTATTTTGAAACATATTGCAATCCAGATAGGCAGATGATTAAATATTTAATAATTTTTATTTAAAATGATTTGCTTTTATCAAAATTTGAAATGTCTTTTCATTTGCTGATAACAGAATATAGCAAATACACTTTCCACATTTATGACAGTCCACCCATATTTTGAGTAACCCATTTTCCTCTGTTTTTGCTTTATGATGTTTTGTTTCTCTCAGGGAGATTAAGTGCTTTAAAGTAGCACCTCTAGAGTATGTTATAAGCAGCTTATCTGCCATAAATTCCTTAAAATCAGCATCCAACTTCAGCACATCCAAATTTTTAGATAATGATTAAAATGTCACATTATTTTATTTTAATCACAATGACATGAATTCTACAGTTTAGCACTGAGAAAAACTCCTCTTTTTATATATTCACATTTTCAATTGGATTCCTCAGAGTTTTCATTTTATAGTCGATACAAATTCTGCAATACTCGACAATATTAACTATCTCTGCTTTAGGCACATAATTCCCACTACAATTGGTTCTTGCTCCATTGTTACTAGATTTGCAATGTGAATATATATTCTGAGATACTCCCCAATCCAAAGCCAATGCTTGATATGACGGGTCTACGAGGAAAGAAAAAATGATCGTTTGTTATGATTTTTGGGTAGAAAATATGCAGTTGTCTTATTCTTATTAGGTTCTTAGGTGTTCTGTATGTGCTTTTCTAAGACTGCTTCTCATTGGTTTTCTCATCATTCCTTTTTAGAATGTCTTTTGCGTACACTTAACATTGCTGTTGGCAGTTGGTATGTTCTTGGGCCTTTGTAAGTTTCTACTTTGCACACTGCTTTATCATTAAAATTAAATTTGGATCAAGCATTGCTGTTCATGGAGGTTTATTGTAGATACTTCACAAAATAGATTATAGGGCGTTTATCCTGTATTAGGTATTTGTATACTTCCTCATAGTTGATCGTCAAAGAATCTTAAAATTAAATTTTGCATTTCCTGACATTCTATTTTGATTCTATGGTTTTTATCTTTGTCATAATTATTGATATGATTTAGCTGGTTCAATACTTCTTGATAATATTCAGAGTAATTAATTGCGACAGCATTTTTCTTGTTATCTCCCTGGCAGATTTTGATACTCAGGTCACATAGTAATAGACAAATTTCCGTTCATTCTTCACTCAGATTATCTTTGACTTTTTTTTTTAAACAATATTTTCATCTAAATCTTTAGAGACAAGATCAAAAAAAGAAATCTATCACAGTGTTTTGTGGTAACAAGAACATTTTGATGTTTAACTAAGACCACTTTCTTTGGATAAAACTTCTATTCCTAAGGGTTGTGCTATGTCCTCAATTTCTGTGCAAATTTTCCTTTCTGAAATAGCTGGTACAAAATTACAAAAGAGATAGATTGATGCTTTATTAGATTATTTTTAAAGAATTTCTTATGTTTCAATTTCATAGTGAACTTCATCAAGCCAATTTTCGCTTTAACGTTGTCAATCTTCGTGGGTGCAGAAGATAACACATATCCATATTAGTGACTAACTTAACACCTTTTCCCCTCTGTCTTCCTAGTCAAATTTCTATGCAGAGCTGTACACCTATACAGCTACAGATAATTTGTTCCCATTTGTCTGAGTTGAATACTCCTGATTTCTCTTTGATAATTCTCTACTATCCCTTTTAAAATGTTATATTTTTTCTATTCCTTTGTCCTAATTTAAAATTGTTAATGTTAGCTTTAGTTTCATCTATCCATACTTCTATTTTAGACATATACGTTCAGTTTGTTCAGTTAAAAAGGCTATAAGATCTCTTGATGTTTTGTTCAGTTGCCTTTGCCATTGATCATCTTAATCATACACCCATTTTAAATATACAATACCTACGGAAAGTTTCTGCTGCATTGTGCTTTGAGACACTGGTTCATTTACTAAGTTATCGTTAATGTTATTATTGGTGTACAAAATTGGGTTATTATTCAAGGGGGGTGTGACTACCCACCTTGAGTAATAATCACAATCCTTGTCTGGGTGATCTTTCAAAGTCACAAAATTAATGTGAGCTGCATCGTCTGATAGCTATGGCACATAGCAGACTTGCTTAACATAGTGAAATGTGTAAAGTATATATGCAGTATCAAAATAGTATTAACGTCAAAAGTCAACACAATAAACGTTCCAAATTGAATTGCAAAAGTGGAGTATGTTTTAATAAATAAAATGACACCAAACAACAAAAATCCAGTAATAAGAACCAGAGACATGCGTTTTTACATTTTTAAATAAAATAGTGCCAAAAAGCATTAACTGCCAACTGCAGTACTAGTCAAGGTAGACATGGACCTAGCCATCTTCACCTTCTCAATATTTCCTCATTTGCACTTAGTCACTTTCTGAAGCTCAGAGTTCTTTTGTGTGGCAAGGCTGCAGGCTGTAGCTGAAAAGGACTCCATGAGGATGGAGATCTTCTTTGCAAGGGTCCAATGAATCAGACTTGGTGCTGTGGAGTTGCTCAGAGCAGGAGAAATCTGAATCTTCCTCCTATAACAAATGTATGTCGATTGGCTTGGCAGGTTTATCTCAGTCTTACTAAGATCTGAGTTTGAGATTAGGGGTGGATGTACCTGACATAATTCTCTCTAGTGCAATTACTTGTAATTACCTCAGTATTGCTGGCAACGATGAATGATTGTTCAAGAAGCATAATCCAGGATTTAGCACTATTTTCTCCAAAATGGACCAGAGGATGCATTTTGCGTGAAGAAAATAGCACTAAATGCTACAGGAGACAAACAACAGTATCCAGCAGCCGCGTGCACTGTCTGAGGTCCAGATTTACCAACATTTCACCCAATGCAATGCAGAATGACAACTTGCTGCTCTGCCCTGCATAAAATGAAGGGAGATACAATAGCGCCATATATTTTTAAGATATATACTAATATATCCATGTTTATGGACAAGGAGCATCATTGCTCCTAAGCATAAAAACCCAACAGCATTCAATAGGGTTGATCGACCAACCCTTTGGTGGAAATTGGATAGACTGGAGATACCCTCTGATATAGCAATGGTAACTAATAGCACTTTATTTGTCCACTTGGTGTAAGTCCTAATGGGGGGGTGGGGTGGAATAAGGGTTTTTCCCCAGAGATTCTAACACCAAATGAACAGAAGCAGGGTTGGCTCATGACCCCTCTTTTGTTTTCAATGTATCTATGTGATCTCCCTGTCCATTTTGTTAATCTTAAGAATTGTCCTCTTTGAATAGCGCATCAAAATGTGCATGTTTTATTGTACGCTGTTGATGTAGTCATTTTCTATCTCACACAAATTGGCCGCCAGCATAATTTGGATGCTCAATTTAAATTAAGGGAGTGTGGCAAACTACGCTCCGCAGGGAGTTATTTAGAAGTTTTTGCTACTCCACATTCTGCCTAGAGCACGGAGTTCGGCAAAAACTCCACATACTCTGGAGTGGTGGAGTTTACCGGCGACCGCACCTGAAAATAACCTTTTGCATGGCCACATGATCAGCATGCCTTTCGGAAAGTGGTGTCAGCTGGTATACTTTCAACTGGAATAATTTTCTATTTGTGTTACAAATAGAAACAAAGTGAAAGCAAGCCTTTCATATCATGGAAATGAACAGACAGAGTCATACAGAAGGCGTGTCATTTGTGGCACTAGTTGGAAGATTGCAGTTCAGAGAGACATGCATGTCTCTTCATTAAGAGCCCCTGGGTAGGTCTGTATCCAGTGTCCGTTTTTGACCTGGCATCCTCCACCGAAACACGTCATTTACTACAGGGCTAAATAACCTAATCAGAGAGGGCCATAGTAGCGAGAATGAGATCACAAAGACTATCAACCTTCCGAGCAAACATGTCTTCAAGCAAAATAGCACAGCATGAACGAGTGATTCTCGACCGCTCATGCCTCATCTTATATGTAATGTCTATGTAATAAAAGGCTTCCAAGGTGCCCTAAGTGGTGGTCTCACTGCACTGGTTAAGCCCTGCCACTCAGACTATCTGTGTCTGACAGAGTTACATAGGGTCAGGTATCGTCCGACTCAAAATATAGTTGTCCTTTTTATTTTTAATTTATAGATCGTCTGACCCTTGACTCCGGGACCTCAGGGGCAGTATAAAATATTCCCAAACATCTCAACATGGAGGATCTATCCATCTCTGAATATGCAGAGTTTCTTTCTCTATTTACATTGTGGCATGTGTTGTTTTTCTGCACTAGTTGAATATAATTACCAATTGAATAAGTGGGTCACCAATTAGACTACAATTCCCATTAACCTGCATGAAAGTCACCACTTATTCTTCTTTTACACACCTCCCTCGCACAGTACACCAAGGGATGTAGCTTTTAACTGTCTGGAGTATAATTGGCACCAAGGACCAGGTGCTGCACACTGAACTGCAACCCCTGGACAGCCCATGTGCACATATATCCTGGCATTGCATCAATTATGGCTGCATGTTCCTTTTCCGAAATGGTGTAGTTCAAGAGGGAGAGAGAGCTCATCATTCATGAGGCTGGTTGTGAGCCTTGCGGGGTCCCTGTACTGCGTGAAAGTGATGGCCGTTTCAGAGTGGTGCCGAGCCATGGTGGAAGTACACAGGGCAGGCCCTGAAGGTAAGAGTAAGAAGGGCTTATTCACCCACCCTGAGAAAATAGATATGGGCACATTCATAGTCAAATATCCACAATCAGCTCTGTATATGGGGTCCCGACAATCATATGTTCTGGGGGGTGCAATGTCTTTTAGTTGCTTTCATTTGGAGTGGCACCCTGCAGGGCCCGACTGGTTGTAGCAGGCACTAGATGTTTCCCTGGTGGGCTGCAGGAGTGGGGGCCAGTTTTGGGCTCCTGGGGGCTGTTTTTGTTACTGGGGGTCGGCAATATCGTCCCCCTGTAACAAAATTGGCCGAAACTGGCCATAGCAAGCCGCTCGGCTGCACTCCCCCTAGGGGTGCCCGGGCGAGCAGTTTGCCAGCACCGGTTTCGATTCCCAGTCCGGTCCTGGCACCCTGACTGCAATAAAGAGATCTATCATACTGTGTTAAACGTTTACCCAATACTGCGTTCGATTGTGGAACTCTGCGGAACACCAATGAGTTTTTCGGCAACTATGTGTAAATCCACAGAGTACAACTCCGCGAGCTTCACCCAGGGCTAATTTAAATATGTGAGGGATAATTATCTGATGATAAACATTACTAAGACCAAGTTTATGCTGTTCAAAGGAAAGAAGCAGCATTGCTCTTTTAACAGGCATCTAGGTGCAATCTCTTTGGATACTGTAAAAACTTTCACAAACAGTGGTAGGGTTTTTTTTCAGTCTTTGGAACATAGGTCACACTTATCGCACATAGGTATTAAGGCATTAGCCCATTCTGGCGCTCTAAGTAAGATTTGTAACGCCTCTGGGAAGTGCCATTTTAAAGATCTTCTTTAGATCTATTGGACAAAGATTCCTCCAATCTTGTCTTACACTCTTGAGTTTCCTCTTTCGTAATTGGTCACTCGCAAATATTTTTGAAGGAAAGCTGCTTCAGAAACTATCTTCTTTAAGTAAGGCATCCCCACCCAGGTTTTATGGTTGGAATGTGCCCTCACCAGTACATATTCCAAATCTTTGGCAAATATAATTAGATGGACCTACAATATATTAGATGTTTTGGTGGGCATCTTAAGAGATTTTTCAAACAGGAAACATTTAATGGAAAAGCACATACCTACACCTTTAGTGCTAATTTCAGGGTTGCTCTCACTCAATTGCGATATACAATTGACCATTTACTGAAGTGGACTCCAGCACAACTTAAGTTGTTTTAACAATAAACCTGTCATTAGACTAAGCTATGCTAGCGTGATTACTGGTTGTTTGACTTTAAAAACATATAAGGCCTATTGTGATAGTATGTCTTTCAAGCAAATCCAAAGCTAATTATCGTTTTTTTTTTACATATTGTCAGACAACTAATACTCATGTTAAGATTGGGCATATTTTAAAAGATGCTAGTCCTGTATAGAAAAATCATTTGAAATATGTGATTTTTGTAATAATGGGGTGCAAAATCTCAAACACATACCCTTTCTGTGTCCGAATGTGACAGTAGTGTTAGCCAGAAATTGATTTATAAAACCTTAGTATTTCAAATGCAAAATGTTCAAAATTGATTAATTGAGTGCTTTGGTAAAGTCTCCTACAAATCAGTTAGTTTGCTATGATTTTTCAAGATGTTATAAATCAGTTTTAAAAATCGAATAATTGCAGAAATATGAATAGTCATTGATGGCATTTAAATTCTCTGTACACATTGTTGATCTCATATGACATCTAAATCCATAAAATGTTTTTCGTCTTTTTATTAAGATGTGGCGCATTCCTGCTCTCTCTCTGTTCTGGTACACTGAGTGCTGCCGATCACCAACGCAGGCACCCTTGTGCCATGCTGCGAGGGTTGCTGCGTTACATGGAAGGGTGTACAAAATTCTCGGAGTTTGATTCCATAGAATCATGCAAATTTACAATAGAATTCCACCAAAAATGGATGCAAAGATTCATTTTATGCTAAGAAAATAGCACAGCCAAATACCACTGGGTTCCTTTGCATACTCTGCTGGAACTAGAACTTGTAATCACTGCAGAGTATGTAAGGGTGCAGAGTGGTATGCAGTGGATTCTAAACTTTAGAAACCACTGCATATCAGTCAGTTGGCACCAGTCTCTCCTCTGTCGTCACCTCAAATGAGTTTTGGGAGCAGCTGCTCTCCCACTGGGATTAGTGTCCGTCTGACTGGGGAAAAAAAATAAGGTACCTGACCAGGTGCCATCTGACATCTGCCAGGGCCAGGCCAACCCCCCTGAAACAAAATAAATTCTTGGACACAGCCCAAATGATCATCTGGCCAGAAGAACAAAAATACCTCCCCATGCTCAGGTCTTTGTTTCTGCTCTAGAAGCAGTTTTCACAGCTCACTCAGAGGACTGTAGCTGGAGGCTAATGTAAATTAATTAGCCTTCAGAGGCTTTAGATTGGGAAAAAAGTAACTTTCTAAAATTAACTTTTCCTCAATATTCATCGAACATCCGTCTTCACTTTGAAAGAATTGCTGCATCATATTTCTAGCTGGCCCTTACCTTGTGATAACAATTGCTTCAAAGTGTTTCTCTATGGGCCAAACTGCCTTCGTACAGTGAAAAATCGTTTGAGTACTACTCACTGTACGGACATTTTAACATTAAATTTCAACATGTCCTACATTTAAATTAGGGGTGGGTGGCAAGCACCACACTGCCAGCAAAGTTTGCAGATTTTTGCTACTCCACACTCTGCTTGGAGAGCGGAGTTCATCAAAAACTTTGTAATCCACCATGAAGGGAAGTTTACCGCCCACCTGGTGCATCAATGTATGGGAAAATGAAAGCCATTTGACCAATTCAATGATGGCACCTGCACACAGACATGGACCTGCCCCCATGAGCAGTTTAAGATGCACAAGTGAATCTCCCATTGCGCGCTCACTGAGGAGAAAGTGAAACACTGCTTAGCGTCAATTCGGAAGAGCTAAAGCTGAGCAGGCCTTCCGTAGATTCTGGACGGCATGGCCCCAGAGGAGAGCAAAAACAACAGTTGATGGACAGAATGTAGAACAATGTCCTACATTCACCCCAGTACAGAGATCTGGGCCTAAATCCATCATTTTTTTGCTCACCATGCCGTTCCAGTTTGAACCCAGCCATATGCAAATCAGTCTTGACCCTGTGCCTCATGGGAACAGTCCAGCCAGAACTGCCAAGCCAGGTCCTCCCTGGACTGGAACCAGGCAACCTAGGACAGGTTTCGGGGTTTCACCCCTCTTCAGCGAGGATAGCTTGATTCCAGTGGCATGGAGAGCAAGGGACCCACGTCTGGGCATACCCTTTCCACTCGGGGTGACAAATGCAAAAACAACAGTTGATGGACAGAATGTAGAACAATGTCATACATTTACCCCAGTACAGAGATCTGGGCCTAAACCCATAGTTTTCTGCTCACCATGAAGTTCCAGAGGAGAGCAGCGCTGAAGTATTCTGCCTGCCTGGGTCCACACACCACAGCCTTTTGTTCTCCTTGAAGAGGCAATGGATTTGAGCTGCAGCTCCACCAGTGACAGGCCAAGGCGCAGCAAGCCATGTGTCAAGATCAAACGAAAGAAGGTACCACGCACCTGAAGTTCTGTACCACCACAGGAGCAGCTGAACTAGAAGATCTGGACTTGTGCGAAGACTATCTTCCCAGCTCCCCTGCCTCGCTACAGCGAATTACTTCACTTCCAGCAAGACGGGGGAAAGGGGAATTGGAATAACAAGAGAGACGCCACTGCTCTGCCTGCTTCTTCTGGACTCTAGTGTGGGTTGCTCAGGCATCTGCAATACAATTAACAAGGAATTAATGGAACGCTCCTCCCAATTCCCCTGCAACCCTCTCCCTATCTACCACTCCTTTACCTCGCTCTTACAGTGGTTAAGCCTCTCTCTTTTTATGCTGCTGATATATAAGACCTTGCTGAGCTGGAGCACTGCAGTATTGGATGAAGACTGTTGCGACAGTTGGTGGTAAGTATAATATATATATATATATATATCTCTACATACTGTAGTTGAAGATGCTGCTCCTTATCTGACTGCTGTATTGAGTAGAATTTCAGCTCAGCTCTTTTAGTAATCTTTTACAGTTCTGTGCTCTTTTAAGAAAAACTGTCAGTCACCAAATCCCAGAAGTGCATTAAGTCTGTTGGCAACTGAATGCTGAAGGCTGCTAGTGAGTCTTTTCTCCTACTCTTTCTGAACGCAGCATTTAATATAGTAGCCTTCTTAGTCTCTAACTTGCTGTTTGCTTAATTACGCGCTTCTGCTCCTGACCAAAGCGCGTTGAACTTTTTCCACTCACCAGGGAATAATGGTGACTTGCTCGGACTGAAAAGTTCTTGCCTTGACAGGTATTCAAGGCTGCCTCTGCTGGTTGTTCCTCAGGTGAATTTCCTAACTCTGGAAATAACTGGAATCCTCAGGTTTCTCTGGAAACGGACCTTCCACCTCTTCCTGGTAAAGTTTTAGGCAGCGTAGACTCACAAAATCTCACGCCCCTAACGAGTCCTTCAGAACTCTGTGAGAGAAAAGTACGACACTGCCTCCTCACAGATAACTACAGTTGAAGTGCGTCGCGGTCAGGGAACGCACGCACATTCTAGAAAATTATTTACAAACACTAGACCGCTAACCAACTAGATCGCTCTGCGAACGGGCGCCCTGTTGGTAGTGGTCTTTTGACTGACTAGTCTTCCCCTAAATCGTCTGAAAGACGGGAAGTGGCGCAGCCGACTCCAAGGGTAACTAAGAAGTTTCCTTTTGCGGTCAGACATAGGGGGAACCGTGGAAGCACACAATTTACCGTTCTTGACACCATGGCCCAAGGAGGAGCAGCACTCATGGTAGCTGCCATGGGGGGGTGAGTGCCCTGCAGAGTGGAGGTTGTGGGCTAAGTGTTGCCAAAGGCCAATCACGCATGGGGCTCAGTGATTAACGTGGCACAGGGGTGACGCTGTGGGAGACCAGATCGGTGGCAGTGTGAAAGAGGTGGGATGGTGTTATTCAGTTCACTGCGCTAATGATGGTCCTTTTATTGGGAGCTTGTTTTTACTAACCCTGGGCGTAGTTCGCGTAGTCGCGCTACGTGAAGCTACGCGAATATGTTCTTGCACTACGTGAGGTACGTGTAGCTTCGTGAGCATGCGTAGTTGCTTGGGGCGCCCGTTCGCAATGCCTTTTTCTTGTTCAGGAGCGCGTTGTGCGTGTTCGGGGAGCTGTTTGCATGCTCGGGGGATAATATCTCGCGATCTTACCCATGCGGTCGCCAATGGGTGCGGCCATCTTGTTTTTCGATTGTCCCGCCCGCTCGCGATGCCTTATTTCCTGTTCCGGGTTGCATATAGTGTGTTCGCGATGCGCTTGTCGTGTTCGGGAGCGCATTTTATTTGTTCACGACGATTATTGCATGTTCGTGAGAAATATCGCGCGAACTTACCCACGTGGTCGCAAATGGGCGCGGCCATCTTTTTTTTCACTCTATGCTATGGTTCTGGGCCTACTTTTCTATCCTCCCTTAATCTTTGTAATCCTTAGTATTTAAAACATTTTTTCTGACTTTTTTTAAGTTATCATCTATCTCTTTCGTTCCCTAAGTTTATATTTTGTATTTTATTTCTACTTTTACTGTGTTTTTTTACTTTTATTACTTCTTTCTTACTTCTTCCCCCTAACTTTTTTTCCCTTCTAATTTTTCTTTTCCGCCTCCCACACACCCCAGAACCATGGCCAAGGACACGTCTAGCGCATCAAAGGGCAAGGGGCCTGCGCCCAAGAGCCGCCTGCCTTGCGGCAGAATGCGTCCTGCAGGGGTGCAGGCCCAGCAACTTTTTGGTGAGGCGGAGGTGGCCGCCCTTGTTTTTTTCATCCAACGCCACCTCCCCTTAACCTTGGCAGAAGGCCCTGCTCCGGGTACGCTACCCAGGAGCATCACCGTCAGTGGGCGAAGGTGCGCCGGGCAGTGTTCAGGTGCTCAGGGGTCCAGCGCACCCATAATCAACTGGTCCACTGGTGGTCTGACATCCTGGACCGGGAGCAGGACCTGTTGGACCTGCTAGGTGTCGAGGTCGTTGGGCTTGGTGAGTAACTTATTTTTTATCAATTAAATTTTTGACGAATAACAAGATTACTGCTGCTAACTCGTTGCTGGTAAATTACGTTTCAAAATCTTCTGTGATTGTAGGACCCAGGTGCTCGGTGCTACTCTTACTTGTTTGCAACTTTGCGCTAGCTTGGGCTGATTAATGTAAGAGTTTATTTGAGAGAACTGAAGTTAGGTAACGCTATTGCTAGAGAGACTCTAGTCCTTCCATTGTCCTCCTGTGAAATAGTGGTGGATGGATATTGGATACTAGGTTTAGTTAGTATTAGTTAATAATTGTTTTACGGTCTGCTTGACGCCTCCTCTGTCACTGAGTGCTGCTTACCCCAGTCCTCCGTAGAACCTTTTGCAGTTTGTTTAGTGAGTGGTAGGCTTAGCAGGGTCAGTCAGTAGCAGAACAAGATCAGATGCAACCAACTCACAATTTGGTGTATGCACAAATGTATGCATGTGTCTTCCATCTCATCTATGCATTTGATGGCTAAAAAAAAATGGAAATGCAGACTTAGTGAACAATTGGCCCGCATGGAATAGGTGATCTAGGTCAGGTGGTACTTACAAGGCTTCGTTAGTATTTGTAATCAGAATGATTATGGAACACTGGAGTGTTCATAAATAAGTAGATGATCCGTGAATCCAGCAAGCAGCCCAGTAGTTGATCCATCTGATTAGATAGGTCAATTTTATAATTGTTGTTTCCTAAAATGTTTTTTGACTTATTTTTCCAAATGATTTATTTCTTTCACAGCACTCCTTAATGTTTGCCTCTTTCTTTATTATATCCTACATGAACAACAGCACCACCCAGGGGCAAGAAGACAGGGTCCGAGTTGGCGGGACAACATCAACCAGGAGAGGACCGCTCCTCTACCGAGGCTCCTGTTGCTGGCCCCAGTAAGTCCTCCAGTGGTTAATATTAACAATTATATTTCTCTAACTTTTACTGCATCTTTTTTTTCCAAACTATAAATTACGGTTCCACTTTCTAATTCTGTTTTTTACAAAAGCTTACTTCTTTGACCTTGACTATCTGTTTCCAAATTCTGGTTATCCCTGCCTCTAACTAAGTTCCTTCTAACTGCCTCTGCTATGACTCTCTGTACTACTACTACTACTTTTATTCTGTCTGTAGCTAAGCTTGCACAGTTGGCCACTCTTTATTGAAGGTTTTCTTTGGAATAATAAAACTCAGATTGACCAATAGCTCTAGCCACTGTGTCCTGTCCTTTGGGTGGTCCTCTTCTAGTCTTCTTAATGTTGAGGCTTTGACAATTCCCACAAACAAAATGCCCTACCAGATATTTGACTAGTATTTTGGATCGGATAGTGCATACTACTACTGTTGTGGTGATTCTGCAGAGCCACATACAGAACTATGCACAACAAAATAGGATGTTGGTGATGGGAGGTTGGACCTTACTCATCACACCTCAGTCAGAAGAACCCACGATCACCTGACCGACTAGCTATAGTGTCTCACATTAGGTCCCACTCCCGACCCCCCACACGAAGAAGATACACAATGATGATGACTGAGACAGACAACCCAGAACATAATAACACCCTTTTGCTCACTCACTTGTGTAAGTCCACCCCACCACACCAAATACCACAGAGTCTATGTGTAAGTACAAAAGGTTTATTTGAAATAAGTAACAAGCTCTGTACATCGTTATATGAAATTTTACTACAGCCATCGTCAACAGCAAAAAGCATACGATTAAAACAGTAAACATTTACAAGTGTAGGACAACAAGAACAAGACAAAAGATCTGTGTGAATTCTGAAAGACCCCTCACCGTAGAACGTAGAAATACTGGTTACATCATGCATCATAAGCTCTACAAATCTCTGGCTTGTAGAAGGGAAACTTCCGCCTATTATTTGAGAAAAATGCTGCGCATTAGATAGTATACTGCAATAATGCAAGCATTTCGCAGTCATGGCAAAAAGTGTAACATGTACATGTGATGGCTAAGCAATACGGACTAACCAAACTCCATAACAGAGTGGCTTGTTTTTTTACCCCTTCACTTGTACGCAACCGTCATGTGGCCTCAAAGGCGTCTACTGCACATGTCAATAAGCTGCGAGGTATAATTAAATATGCGCAAAAAGAGTAGTAGACATTATTAATCTAAAAGAGATACACATGGCTCAGGATAACTTTCAAAAGAGTAGAGTAGGACTAGATGACACTAGGAACCATATAACACTACTAGTGTCTGTCTACTGAATGTACTACTCTAGTGCTGATGTATGTTGTATTAACTTTTTTTTCAATCTTCCAAGTGAACACTAATAAAATAGGGGGAGGTTTCCAGGCATCTAAAAATGTGTAATGTTTTTTCTAGGCATACTGCCAACCACCAGTGCCGGCGGAGCCAGCTGCGGATATGCGGCCATTCCGGAGGGGGCGGGAGAACAGGCGGCACCTGCAGGAGCTACAGGGGGGAGCCAGCAGCAGTGGCGGGCGGTGGTGAGTTATATTCATTAATTCATGAAATTACTACTAGATGGAAGTGTGTTCACTACTTCACTCACTGTACTGTGTGACTTAAGTTGTAGTGAACATTATACAACGGTTGAAGAAGACACCCTTTACTTAGCATTAGCAGCATGAGTTGAGTAACCAATGGCCTCTTCTATCTGACTCCAACTCAGCTGTGAAGGTTTTATGGAGAAGACAAACTCAGATCAGATGACCTAGATGGATGTGTTGAACAAAGAGGGAAAGACGGGTGGAAGGACAGGCGAGATAATATGAATGACTGGCAGAGAAGGATATGTTGGAAGCATGCATAGGTGGCTGATAGTAATCAGATCAGATGCATGGGTTGTTGAAGGATGGGTGGAAGGTGAAAGAGGATGCCTGCCTGGGTGGGCGACACAGTATTGGTGGATAGTACAAGATAGCAAGAACCAGCGGTGTTTTGTTCAAACTCAAAGCCAAGGCAAGCAAGGCAAGAGCGTACGCATGGGTGATTGTTGGTGAAACCAACTAAGGTTTGTTAAGAGATATATAAAAAAGAAGGATAGACGTTTACTTTAATGGGCATATGCCTGGATGTACTATCATCAATAGACAGCATAGGTGGAGACTGTCACTGGAGAGTCTTACTTTGAAGAAAATGTAAAAGAAACTGCTCCAGAGTAGCAAAGCGGAGGGAAATATAAGTAGTATTTTCAGAATACAGTTGACTCGCAGTAGTTTGCAAGCACATCTTATATATATATATATATATATTATCAAGCCGAAGCGCCTTCCTCCGACTCCGAGGACCACTCCCTACCTATGTTAATGTATTTTCGATTGTGTCAGCCAGCCTGCAAAGGGTGGTCTATCTGTTGGTTACACAATCAATGAAAGCAAAGTATCCTATGCAGTAGCGGTCGGTGGTGGGAGTGCTGGCGGGCGGTGACATGGGGAGGGGCAGGGTGGGTGGGAAGTAAACTATGTATTACGGCCAAATACAGGACAGTAAACATAAAAATAAATAACATGATTTTCATTGTGCGCACTGCACTGCCAAATGCGATGCAGTGCGTGCAACACAATTTGTTTTATTTATTTATATGTATTGTTTAATTACATGTGATTGTCCGTAATCCATAGTTTACTACCCCCACCCTGCACCTTCCCAGGTCACCACCCGGCAGCACTCCCACCACCGACCGCTACTGACCTGATGTCGTATTGCCATCTATAATATAAGCAATGATCATTGGAGCCGATAAATAATCAGCCTTTTTGTAGTACCCACGGCAGGGTGAAAGTGAAATTGAGCAATTGCCCTCATGTAACAGACAGAGTATGGCCAGTGGACACCGGCCGTAATACAAAAATATGAGCTTCCCCACCTGCAGATAGTAGTAGTAAATAAAACTAACGTGAGTCTGCATGATGTGACTCATATCTGTTTCTCTTGGGTGCAAGCTTAGCTGACTGAGCTGGCATGCCGGCTACAACAAGGTTATGTAATTTCACTAAACTAGAGATAAGAAGTAGAACAAGACGACTGGCGTGTACTGGAGTACATAGTGCTAGTATAATGTCGGAAACTCCCACAAATGTTAGAGTCCGAGGAAGTAGGAGTATAGATACTTACCTCAAAATCACAAATGTTATGTACTGTGCTTGCTAGTGATACTGTGCTACTATGTGTTGAAAGAATTTTGTGTTTCTGTTTTGCTAAGAGTTTTGGTTACAACATGTTCTTTTTCTTTCTTGATATAGATACTTCTTCCCAACCAAAACCTACGAGGAAGGAGTTGGCAGCCAGGGCCCGGTGCCGTAAACTGGAGGCCATTTGCGAGGAATATTGGCGGCTGGTGGCTCAGGCAGAGGAGGAGGAGGAGGCGGCTGCAGCTGCAGCCTCCTCCAATGCCCCGGGCCTCAATCAGGCCCTGCCTCCAGTTTTACGGCGCCATGGTCCGGCAGCAGCCCGCCGCCGTGCCTCTACATCTAGCACTGATGCCCCCCACCCTGTATGTAACTGCAGGGCATTTCACCGCCAGATGCTCCGCCGGATGGCCTGCTTGGAGGAGCACCTAGAGGAGCGTGTCAAAATCCTTGTGGACAAACACCTGAAAGCCCGCCGAATCTGGACCTTGTCAATTTGGCCCTTTTTAATTCCTTTTGTTGGTGGGTGAGTTTTGGGCGTTGAAGTTTAACTTTTTTACGGACATTTTGGACTTTGACTTTTGGACATTGGTTGGGGTTAGGGAGGGGGTGGGTCAGGTCAGAGTGGGACAGTGTATTTTTGTTAGGGTATATTAAATTATATATTATTTACTTAAACATACGATGTTAATGTTTTGTGGTGGGTTATTGTTTTACGAATTCAATTTATGTCACATGGGTTGTTACTTTGTTTCCTTGCTGCTCCATGCCCACAGGCAGTGTTTGCTTTAAAAGATCTGCCGATTTTGTAACACACAAACAGATAGATGCGGTACCCCTCACTGAGTTATTTTATTTGTCATACTAGTACTGTCAGTCTCTCCTCCTAGTCCATTATACCTCCCACCAAACGTATCTTACCTGTGATTGATGATGATGAAGTTCGGCACAGTGATGGCTGCATGGTTGGTTTCCCAAATGAATGGAGAAGATGCCATTATTGTGGTGGTAGTAGTAGACACTGGCAATAGCATTTGAAAAAAGAAAGAGAAAGTCACTTGACTGAGAGAGACTGTGGGAGGAGTAGTAGAACAAAGTAAAGTACAGCTTGGGTGGGCAAGCAGATAAGATCCTTGCCCTGACTTAGTTGAAATTCAATTAGTGTTGCTTTCACCACATCTGCCCCAGCAAGCGTGTGATCAATTGTTGGTGTACATTTAATGTAGTCACATCACACCTCAATATAAATCACACAGCCCGGGGGAAGAGGGTTAGGGATTGATGAATGGATGGGAAGGGGGGTTTGGGGAAAGGTTTGACAAATAGAAACAGACAGTAAGCATGGACACAACAAAAGTAAAACACAATCTTGGAAGACGACCATGATCCATTATCAAAGAAATCTATAAAGTGAGAAAAACGAAATGCATGCATGATGATGAAGAGAACTTGATGGTTAATGAGTTGTACTTACTAACTACTACTACATAATTAGACTGTACAGGGCAGAAATTATTAATATGAAATTTGCCTTGCCTGTCTGCCCTCAGTGCGAACCAAATTACATGCTGTACCGGGCTTACTTTTATTTTTCAAGCTAGCAAAGGAAATAAAAAAATAGTTGTAGGGATCAATTACCAAACAAACCACAACATTCAGTCATAATGATTGAAGAGAAAAAAGGAATCAAATAAATTTAAAGACGAATGATGAATGATACTAAAGTTACTGTATTATCCTGATCCAAATGTGGAGTTGCATCATTCTCGTCATTCATCTTGGTCCTCCCTTCCTTGGACACTCCGCACATCAATCTTGGGTACCACTGCCTGCCTGATGCGGATTGGTAAGGTAAGTGTGAGTTGTTTCTCCCACTATAGCACAGAGTAAAGACCGGCCTGTAAGTGTAGATGGAAAAACAAAAGGGGTATTGAAAAATAACTGAATTAAAAAAA
This sequence comes from Triturus cristatus, assembly GCF_964204655.1. Taxonomy (NCBI): domain Eukaryota; kingdom Metazoa; phylum Chordata; class Amphibia; order Caudata; family Salamandridae; genus Triturus; species Triturus cristatus. The sequence continues at coordinate 322,630,014 of NC_140584.1, read as the reverse complement.
ATAAACTCAATTACAGTGGAGTGCAAGAAGAGAAGACAATCAATCAAACAATCAATCAAATCATTTGTAAAGCGCACTACTTACCCATGAGGGTTTCAAGGCGCTGGGGGGGGAAAGAGGGGAGTGCTGCTGCTAGTGGTCGAAGAGCCAGGTCTTGAGTCGTCTTCTGAAGGTCAGTAGGTCTTCGGTTTGTCGTAGGTTGAGGGGGAGGGTTTTCCAGGTCTTGGCGGCGTGGTGGGAGAAGGACCTGCCTCTAGATGTCGTTCTGCTGATGCGCGGGACCGTTGCCAGGGCGTGGTCAGCGGAGCGGAGTTTCCTGTTGGGTACGTAGAAGGAGAGTCGACTGTTGAGATAGGCTGAGCCGGTTTTGTGGAGTGCCTTGTGTGCGTGGACCAGGAGCTTGAAGGAGAATCTTCTGTCGATGGGGAGCCAGTGCAGGTTCCTCAGGTGGGGGGTGATGTGGTCGCGGCGCGAGATGTCGAGGATTAGGCGTGCAGATGCGTTCTGGATTCTTTGCAGTCTGTTGATGAGCTTGGACGAGGCTCCGGCGTAGAGGAAGTTTCCGTAGTCGAGTCTGCTGCTGACTAGGGCCTGGGTGACTGTTTTCCTTGTGTTTGTCGGGATCCATCTGTAGATCTTGCGGAGCATGCGGAGGGTGTTGAAGCAGGTGGAGGAGACTGCATTGACTTGTATGGTCATGGTGAGTTTCGAGTCGAGGATGACTCCCAGGTTGCGTGCGTGGTTGGTAGGAGCCGGGGGTGTCCCCAGTGATGTGGGCCACCAGGAGTCATCCCATGCTGAGGGGTTGGGCCCGAGGATGAGGATCTCCGTCTTGTCTGAGTTCAGCTTAAGACGGCTTTCCTTCATCCAGTCGGCGACGGCCTTCATTCCCTGGTGGAGGTTGGATTTGGCGGTGAGAGGGTCCTTGGTGAGGGAGAGGATCAGCTGCGTGTCGTCGGCGTAGGAGATTATGTTGAGGTTGTGCTGTCGGGCGATGCGTGCTAGTGATGCCATGTAGACGTTGAACTGCGTCGAGCTGAGGGAGGATCCCTGTGGGATGCCACAGATGATCTCGGAGGCTTCGGATCGGAACGGGGGGAGGCGGACTTTCTGAGTTCTGCCGGTGAGGAAGGAGGTGGTCCAGTCCAAGGCCTTATTACGGATCCCTGCGTCGTGGAGGCGCGTGCGTAGTGTGTGGTGGCAGACGGTGTCGAAGGCGGCAGAGAGATCCAGGAGGATGAGGGCCGCCGTCTCACCATTGTCTAGCAGGATCCTGATGTTGTCTGTGGCGGCGATGAGGGCGGTCTTGGTGCTGTGGTTGCTGCGGAATCCTGATTGGGAGGGGTCCAGGATGTTGTTGTCTTCGAGGTGATGGGAGAGCTAGATGTTAACTATCTTCTTGATGACCTTTGCTGGGAACGGAAGCAGGGAGATGGGCCGGAAGTTCTTGAGGTCGCTTGGATCCGCCTTGGGTTTCTTCAGTAGGGCGTGGGGAACAGCCATTACAACGCGGTTTTTACCACGCAGTGCAGTTACATCGCATGCGTTACAATGCATGCGATGTTACAACGCTATGCCATTACAACACAAGTCTTTACATCGACTTGCGCTAGATGGCGTGCTAACATTACAAATAGTGTAGTTTACTATCCCAACACCTTCCCTACTGTTAAGTGGACTGGAGTTGGAATAGTAAATTACACTTTTTTAATGTTAGCACGCCATCTAGCGCAAGTCGATGTAAAGACTTGCGTTGTAATGGCATAGCGTTGGAACATCGCCTGCGTTGTAACGCATGCGATGTAACTGCACGCATTGTAAAAACCCGCGTTGTAATGTCGTACATCCGTAGGGCGTTGATCTCTGCGTGCTTCCAGTTCTCAGGGAAGGTAGCGGTGTCGAAGGAGAGGTTGATGATGTTGCGCAGGTGGGGTGTGATGGACCTGCTGGCTTTGTTGAAGATGTGGTGTGGGAGAGGGTCGGACGGGGATCCGGAGTGGATTGTGCCCATGGTCTTGATTGTGTCCTCAATGCTCACGTTGGCCCAGGTTGTCAGGGAGTCGTGGTTGGTGGGGTGCGGTGGGTCTGGCGTTTCGAGCTCTGTAGGGGTCGTTCGGGCGTTGAAGCTGTCATGGATGTTGGTGATCTTGTGGTGAAAGAAGGTCGCACAGGGCTTGCGATGGCGGGATGTCGTTGGCGCTGGAGCTGGGGTTGGAGAGTTCCTTCACAATGTTGAAGAGCTCCTTGCTGTTGTGTGCATTGTTGTCAAGGTGATCTGAGAAGGAGGTCCTTTTGGCGTTCCTGATGAGGTGGTGGTGGTTGCGGATGGCGTCTTTGTGGGCAGTGCGGCTGTCCGGCATCTTGTTGCTGTGCCATATGTTCTCCAGTTTCCGGCAGATGCGCTTTGAGGCGAGGAGTTCCGGGGTAACCCAGCTGGCACTTTTGCTGGTGTCTCTGTTGGTGAGCTTTTTCAGCGGGGCTAGGGTGTTGGCGCAGTTGTTCATCTAGCATCCGAGGGTGAGTGCACCATCGTCGGGTTGGTGGGGGTGGTCGGTGGGTTGAGTGCGAGGCTTGTCTGTAGTTGTTCTTCAGTGACTTTGCCCCAACAGTGCCGGGGGATCTGTAGGGTGCGGTGGTGTGTGAGGGGTTTTCGGAAGGAGAAGTGGATGCAGTGGTGGTCTGTCCAGGGGAAGCAGCGGTGGGGATGGGGAAGGAGACAGGCAAGGGGCACGGAATCAAGAAAAGGGGGCACCGAAGTCAGCAAAAGGGGCACAGAATCAAAAGGGGGTACAGAAGTCAGCAAGAGGTACAGAATCAAAAGGGGGCACAGAAGTTAGCAAGGGGTACAGAATCAAAAGGGGACACAGAAGCAAAGCAGCGAGGGGGTCAGGGGGGCACAGAAGAGGAGCGGGCAGACAGTTACAGGCACAACAGAGCGGATATGAACCTAAGGCCACCACTGGCCACCAGGGATGAGGCGCAGGTGGAAGCCTGCAGGTGCTGGCAGACAAGACTTTTGAGAGACCACTTTCAGACTGAGGCGGCTTGGATACATAGACATAGACAAGACTCTTGAGAGAACACTTTCAGACTGAGGCGGCTTGGATACATAGTGTCTACTCCACAGCATTAAGCTACAACAACAACGGGACAGGAGCCAGCACAGAACAGGCCAACCACGGCACAGGCCAGGCACCCTACCCCCATTTACCTTAAATTTTGAAAGAGCCAGACAAAAGGCATATGCACTGCAGCAACCTAGCATTTTCCAAATGAAGTGACTAAATCAATGCACCACTGTCCGCCGTACCACTACACTCTACTCCTGTCCACACCACTGCACGGACATATAGCCTAGGTCTGCTGTGGTTCTTGTTGAAACTGTTTACCTTTTAAGGCAGTCCATGAAACGCAGTTATTCCATCAATTATCTCCGATACAACTGACTGACTGTGTGCTGTGTGCAAAGATAGTATGGTCAGCATAATGACCGTGTGGTACATGTTCTCCAACACCAACTCAGTTTGTAGTGACTGATTAAGTTTATAATATATTCCATATTACAAAATTGCAATGGATATTGGCCGGCACCTGCAGTAGTAGGAGTACAATTTGGGTATTAACCAACAAGGAAACATTGACTGTCACCTGAGTATATGATATGATATGATGTGCATTTGTAAAGCGCAATTGCTGCCCGGAGGCGTCCAAGCGCTAAGAATACTCATAATCCGTACAGTGGCCCACACAGGGAGAGAAGGGGACTTAGACTGGATGAAATAAAAAGGTTTTCAGCTGTTTACGGAAGGACGTGAGGTTAGAGTTGGCTGTGAGATACAACGGGAGGGTGTTCCAGGCTCTAGCAGCATTATGGGAAAAAGCTCTGCCTCCAGCTCTAGCTCTTTTAATTCTGGGGGCTGTTGCCAGAAAAATCTGACTAGAGCGTAGGCTTCTACTAGGCATATAATGAGAAATTAGGTCCCGCGTGATACTTGGGCCGGTGTTCCAGAAGGCCTGGTGAGCTATGCACATAGCTTTAAACATAACTCTCTGGCGCACCGGTAGCCAGTGTAGGGACACCAGTCCAGACCTCACTGACTCTCTCCGGGGAAGGTCGAGTAAAATGCGTGCTGCACAATTCTGGACTATCTGAAGCCTTCTTAAAGTGGATTCAGGAGCGCCAAGATAGAGTGCATTGTTAAAATCAAGGCGTGACTGAATTAAGCCTTGTACGGCCACTTGTTTAGCTTCCAAGGGGAGGAGAGGAAGAATTTTTTTTAACATCCTCATAATGGCAAAACAGGTGGCTGAAAGTTTTATGGATTGAACGTTGAAGGACAGGGATCTATCCAACCAGACTCCAAGACTCTTAATACTGTTTTTAGGAGCAGGGGGGGGGGTCCCAGACTTGACGGCCACATGGAAGGATGGAGACTAAGATTTGAAGGGTCTAGGAGCATAAGCTCAGTTTTGTCCCCATTCAATTTTAAGCATGATAGGGACATCCAGGTCTTCACTTCCTCCAGGCAGTCTCTGAGCCCACCCGGAGCAGATGGATTAGCTGCCTGTGTCATAGAGACCACCAGCTGCGTGTCGTCCGCATAGGAGATGATCTTAATTCCAAATGGGCGGACGACATCAGCCAGCGGCCTCATGTACAAATTGAAAAGTGCAGGGCTCAAAGAAGAGCCCTGAGGAACTCCGCAATTAAGAGGTTTGCTGGAAGAAACAGACTCGCCTTCAAACACGCGAAAAGATCTGTCCTCTAAGAAGGACTGAAACCAAGACCAGGCTTTTTCCTTTATCCCGGCCTAAGAAAGACGGTCCAGAAGAGTGTCATGGCTGACCGTATCGAAGGCTGCGCTGAGATCAAGAAGGATCACTGCCACTGATCCTCCTTGATCCAGGATTTTTCTGGCTTCCTCTGTGACCATGAGGAGGGCGGTCTCCGTGCCATGTTTTGGTCTAAAGCCTGTCTGGGTAGGGTCCAGTAAGTGGTGCTCTTCCAGGAAACTTATCAGTTGAAGGTTTATGTGTTTCTCCAGGCTTTTACTGATCCATGGGAGCAGGGAAATGGGGCGGTAATTACTCAGGTTGGTAGGGTCCAGATTAGGTTTTTTCAGTAAAGTTCTCACCATGGCCTGCTTCCATGCCGTCGGGACCGTTGCAGAGAAGATGGAGGCATTTAGGACCTCCCTAATAATGGGTAGGGTGGTCTGTGAGGCTGCCATTATTATATTTGGAGGGGCTGGGTCATCCGGAGGACCGGATTTTACTTTTTGTGCTAAGGAGCCAAGAGTGACGAGATCCAAAGGAAGGAAGTGAGTGAGCGTGGGTGGCTGTTGGCTGAAGGGGGAGGTCACGGGTTGGAGTGAAGGGGAAGGGTTTTTCGGGGAAAAGTAGAGTAAATAGAGCTTATCTTGTGATGAAAAAAATCGGCAATGTTGTTGCAGTGGGTAATGGACTTGTCCGCCTGCGAGCTGGGGGGCTGTTTAGTGAGATTTTTAATGATATGAAAAATTTCCTTAGGTTTAGATTTGGCCTGCAGAATTTGCGAGGAGAAGTATAAGGATTGTGCAGCTTTAATCAGTGTTTTGTATTCACTGATAGCTTTCCGATAAAGGGTTTTGTCATCCCTGGAGAAATCGGATCGCCAACGCCTTTCGGATTTTCTACAGAGACGTTTCTTGTCTCTAAGAGTCTCGGTGTACCAAGGGGCGGTTTTGTGGGAACGCTTAAGCATAATTTTCTTTTTAGGCAAAACAGCGTCCAGAGATTGAGTGATCCAATTGGCATAGGCCTGATTAGCTATGCCGGGATTGTCAGTGCTCATAGGTGGATTCTCAGCGAGTTTGCTGGTCCACTTGTCAACTGCTAGGCGAGACCAGGCTCTCGTAAGTCTCGTGATAGGAGTTGAGTCGGGGGTTTTAAACACAGGCCAATTAATGGGGATCAAAAAATGATCCGTCCAGGGCAGGGGGATGGGTGGACTGGTTGAAAGATCAGGGCAGTTGCTAAAAACCGGGTCCAGCAGATGGCCCATCGCGTGGGTTGTAGAGGAGACCCGTTGGGAGAGTTGCAAAGCTGCTAGATCCTCTGCTAGGGTCAGGGCTATGTGGTCTGACGATGACTCAAAGTGAAAATTAAAGTCACCTAGCAAAATAAAGTTGGATGAGGTATTGAGTTGTTCAGCCACAGTGGGTAGTAAACTCACATGGAACTGTTTCGTAGGACCAGGAGGGCGATAAACAAGAGTGCCAGAGAGGCAGTTGTTTGGTGATAGTTCTACAGTGAAGGTGAGACTTTCACAATCCATGATGGTTTCGGACGCCACTCGACAGTGGAGATATTCTTTGTAAATTATCGCCACGCCTCCTCCTCTCCCTTTAGGTCGATCTTGGTGGGAGATTTGGAAGCCTGTTGGGAGGGCTTCTACGACTGCTGAATCGGCCTCAGGGGATAGCCAGGTTTCTGTAAGGAACAGAATGTCTGGTGTAAGTTCCTCTAATAAAAGTGCAATTTCACATTTACTTTGTAGATAAACTAGTATAGTTAGACTTCATGCACATTCACTCATCAGCAAGCATCCAATGCAATGCATGCCATCATTCATAATAATCATTACCTGTCTGGCTGTCAGATCAGATGCCTAGCCTTCTGACAGTGATGAGTTTCAGCTTGGAAACAAAACAGAAGATAGCTGTAGTCACGATTCACTTCTTATGGAGGGACTGTCAGAGGCAACATGTATTGTACTATTCTCCATCTCCATCCAATGTCTGGCTTGCTTGAAATGTATTTAGGGAGAGTAATGAAGATGGAGCAGGACTCTGAGGAGTGGAGTGGACAGTTATGCACAGATGTGCAACTCCAATAGGGAAATAAAAAGAGGAGACAGTGTTGATAGATTTGTTGTGATTAGATTTGAATCCAGAAAAACAGATACACACACAAATAAAGGAAGGAAGAACAATTTGAAGGCCTAGTTGTCAGGGAAGAGGCGCTCGTCCTCAAACTCTGGTGGTTTGGACAGAAGTACGTCATGTAACCCACTACTTATGTCATCGAAGTCGCTCTCCTTTTCCTGCTGTGATTCACGTATTTTGTACTCCGACAGTATAAAGTGCTGATTAATTTTGATCATGGTAAACCTCTCCACGCTTTTGGGTGAGAGACTGGTCCTTTTCACAGTAACAATGGCACCGGCAGCACTGAAAACACGCTCTGAAGAGACACTTGCAATAGGGCAAGCCACATACTTTATCCCCAGCCTGCTGAGCACTGGCCATTGGCTTCTTTTCCCATACCAATACACCAATGGGGTTTGCTCCATGAAGACCTCTGTTGTGTCATCCCGATAGGCCTAAACCATCCGCTCAATGTTCATGGGTGCTCCGATTTGCTTGGCCTCTTTTTCCTTTGCATCAGTGATGGATGTACAAAATCCTTTCCGTAGAAACCAATCACCTGCCGTTTCTTTAAATGTGGCTGATGATCCTGTTGGCGCTGTCGATGTTATTGCTGGTAGTGTTGGTGACTGCTGGGAGGCAAACACACTGCTCTCGGGTTCTGAAGTAGAAATTGACTCTGGGTGCCCTGTAGTACTTTTTCTGGCCTGGGGTGGCGGGCCTCTAATTAAGGTCCGTTCGTTTTTAAAGTCAGTGGCTTCCTCAGCTATCCAAGTTTTGTACTTGGCAACTTCCACTTCTGAAAAAGGAATTACTTCATTACTGCGCAGCAATAATTTGTAACGTGGATCCAAAATTGAGGCAGTAATGTAATGTCGATGTGACACAATATTATTTTGAATCCTTGAATTGTCAGATAAGCAAACGGCTAAGGTGTCCGCCAAATAATATGCATCTACTTTGTCATCCACACCTGCGTACATTTCTGACACCTCCTTCAGCTCTTGCTCTAGCATGTACAACAATGGGATAGCTTGGCCCATAGTACAGTCCTCCCTGCTGACTTCACGTGTGAAGACCTCAAAAGGAAGTAGCATCTCTGTCAGGCTTTTAACGAGGTCCCATTGGGCCATCTCAACGGTCATGCCTTTCACAGTAGGATCTCCTGACCTTTTCATGACATAAGCATTGAGTGGTATGTACTGCTCAAACAAACGCTCAAGCATGTAATAAGTTGAGTTCCAACGTGTTGGCACCTACTGGATGAGTGCTTTGACTGGCATTTTATGCTCACGTTGAATGACCCTCAGCTGCTTCCGGGCTTTAAAAGAATGGTTGAAATGTGTGCATATTCTTCTGCAGACGGTCAGTAAGTTACTGACTTTGCTTCGCATTGTACAAACGTAATGTAGGGTGGTTGCGTTCGTAATGCCCCTCCGGCCTAGTAAACATGCTATGAATGGTAGGTTGCATGGTATTCCATCCTGTGCTCAACGTCGCACTTTTTTTAAAAGCAGTACTCCTTGGTGTGTCAGGCTGACTCTTACTCTTGTGCCACTGAGATGTTGCTGAGGATGTGGGCGTTACCACTGCAGTGCTGGGGACAGGGTTACTTTGTGTACCACTACCACAGAGAATGTCTCCCTCTTCTTCTTCTTCCTGTTCCACCGTGAGTGGACCTTCTACTCGTTTATCCCCACCAACAGCAATGGTTCCAGTTTTTATGCGACGAAGGTGCTCCTCCCACTGGATTGCATAGTGTTTTTTCAGATGGGTCATTTGGCCTCCGGTACCATAGTTTGTACCAAGCTTACCACGACTAAAAGAGGTATGACAAATGGCGCATATAACAATATTCTCCTCCTTTTCGCTAACCGTAAAGAAGTCCCACACTGGGGAGCATAACTTTTGTCTCCTGCTGGAGGTGCCACTTCCAATGCCGGATGAACTGGAGGGTGTGCGTTAAATTTGACTCTGTTCAGTACCACTACCTACTTCTGCTGAGGTGGTGATTGTGCAGGATGTAGGACGCTGCCGGCCCTTTGCTAATGTAAATATGGAAGCTGGAGGTTGTGTTGGTTGCTACCTGTGTTGGAGGTATGCGTGCTACATCCCTCGCAGCCATTTTGGATAGGGTAAAAATGTTGGTCTCCATCTTCTCTGGTACGGGAGTGATGTCCGTGATGACTGGCTCATCATCATCATTATCATCATCCTGCTCTTCTACATCAACCTCCATAAGTGTAAGGCTTTCTGGAACCTTCCTTTTCCCATGCCTGCTCTTGTGACGTGTCTCCCTCTCCCTCTCAGACTCAGTTTGTGGCTTCCAAGTGGCATCTAGATCATCAGAAGGGGGGCTCGGTGAAGAACTTGATGTACTAACCCTCCTTTTCCTTGCTGGGGATTTGGAAGACAATGGAACTTATGAAGGAGTGGCTTCCTCTTCTTCCTCTGCATGAGGCTCAATTTCCTGAACTGCCCCTACTTCGGGAGGAACAACAGCTACTATTGCGGGCGTGGTTGTGGCTGTTGTTGTTGACCACTTATCTGCTGTGTTCCCTCCTGTGTTGATTGTGTACTACTTTGAGATAGCGATAAGTTTAGTTCAGGCTCAGCATCACTGCTTTCCACCATTAGGCTGGCTACCTCTTCCACACTCATCTGCTTTGGCCTGGGTTGGTGGGTTGGGCCCATTGATGCGGAGGTGCTGCCCCCACCTTGGCCCCCAGACACCGCTGCTGCAGGCGTAATTTTTGGTGTCCCAAAAAAGGTTTTGGGCGGCACACCAGACTTAAGTGCCACTTCCTTCTTCTTCTGTTCCTTCTTCTCCATGGCAACTTTCTTGGTACCGGAGGACCTGCTACCTGCTTTCTTTGGGGGCATCTTCTTCAGATGTCAACAGCACTCAGTTGCACAAGTTGCAGAGATGGTTGGTCAGGTCACTCACACGTCACGTTGTGTACAGCAGCAGTACGTCGGTCTGACACCACAACGGGCGATGATGACACGCCTCCTCCATCTTTTGTGCACCTAAAAGCAAAGAAGCCTGAAGAACATCAGTCAAAAGATAGTACAATCAAACTAATATAATATATAACTTCTTAGTGTGTGGTGGGTGGTCACAATTATTAAATTTTATTAAGTCAGTGAACAACAACAGTGTAGCCATTTATGAGAATGACAACAAGGCCAGGGCTCCTGGTGTACTACTGTACTGTGTACACTCGTGAATAATAAGAATAGCAAAGAACAAAAACATTAATGTAGTGTAACCTGTTTGCCCTAAATAAAAATGTGTGCATCACATGGGATGGATGCAGCATCAGGTAGCAACAACAACGAACATATACACATAAAAAGGCATTTATTTACAACACCCAAAAAGTGAAATATACCCCAGAAATAAAGTAAAGCCCACATTTTGCAATTCAATCCAAAGCCATACATGGTGTTGAAATTAAACGCACAACACAAAAACAGTTGTTTAACTTCCATGCACCCGTGATGATTGATGAGTAGTACCCCTGGGCCTACTGGCAGACTAGGCCACAAGGTTGGAGGCCTATGGAAAAAACACAGTGGCTGGTCCCACAAAATGGCCGCCACCACATGGCCAGGCCACTCACAAAAACAAGAAAAGGTCAGGAATACAAGACAGACAATGCAGGCCTATGGCAAAAGCACGATGCCTACCTTCACAAAATGGCTGCCACCCAAATGCTCAGGCCATCCACCACAATAATAACAAAAAAGTGAATACAAAGGACAGGAACAGGAAGTTGGAGTCTCTGTGGAACTTACTCCCTCTTCTAAAAAAAAAATTGTAAAAATAAAAGTGACTCCGTGCTCCAAAACTACAGCAAAATGACAACCTGAGGAGTTTTTTTAGCAAAATGCACAAAATCAGCGTTTTCGAGAAGGTTTTATATCGCTCGCGAGATATTGTTTGCCAAATTGCAAATTCTGTGTGTTCGGCATCGCGAACTGTACAAAAAGTCGTTATCGCGTGCACGAACACGCATATTGAGAGCGCGAAAATGACAAAAACTGTAAGTCCGCGTTGTCGCGCTGTGCAGAGTTATCAAAAGTACGCGAGTTGCATTCCTAGGGCTACCTACGGGCTGAAAAGCCCTATTTATTTAACACACACCCAAAAACTGCAATTCCACCACAAAAACCCCCTTTTGCAATTCAATCCAAAGTCATCCATGGTGTTAAAATTCAACAGACAACACAAACTGTTTTTATGCACCCATGATTTGATGATGAGTACCTCTGGGCTTACTGGCAGACTAGGCCACAAGCTTGGAACAGAATGGCAAAAGTAAGCACACTGCTTGGATGGCTCCACAAAATGGCCGCTACCCACCCACAACAACAAGAAATGGAAGACAGACAATGTAAGCCTATGCCAAAAGCACACTGCCTGTCTTCACAAAAAAGCCGCCACACACATGGCCAGGACACAACAACAACAAGCATAAGCCAAGGGGAACAAAGAAAAGACATGCAGGCCTTTATGGAAAAAGAAGCACACACTACTAAACTACCACCACTAAATTGCCACAAGTCACATGGGCACTCAGAGTCACAACAGGGCATAAGAAAACAATGAACTGAAGCAGGCCTATATATCACCGGACAAAGGAGGCCTGCTAAACAAACACATACAAACACATCCTTAATACAAAAATGAAAATCAACAGGGCTACGAAAGGATTGGAAAGAAGTTACACATCAAGCACACACACACATCCAACAAAGGTATTTAACACACACACGCACACAAACAGTGAAATACACCACAGCCACATTTAGCATTTCAATCCTATGCCATCCATGCCCTACATGATGTTTAAATTCAACACACACCACAGAAACATGGACCCTTGGGTACCCTACTGGCTGAAATTGCTAAGAAAAACAACTAGGCCCCTATTGAAAGTACAGGCCACCCACAACAATAATTTTTAAAAACAATGAAAATCCCAGAAAAATGTAGGTACAAACAAGCCCCAATGAAACAAACATGTACACCAATTCTCCAACTTACTTGTAAAATTAAATCTCAAATCAAAAAGTCCTCAAATAAATCCGATGATATGACAGACACAAAAAGTGATCCTTCCAGCTCCAAATCCAAATGAAAGTGAACAGCACATGGGCAAAGCACTGGGAGGAGCCTGCTGGACAGGAACAGGAAGTTGGAGACTCAGGGGCACTTCCTTCCTCTTGAAAAAAAGAGTAAAAAAAAAAAGGACTCCTTGCACAAAAGACTACAGCCAAATCACAATCTGAGGAGTTTTTCTGAGCAAAATGATCATGTTTTCCAGTATAACATCTGGAGCCAGAATACCTGGTCTATAGTGGAAGTGCACTCACAGAAAACAGCCTGTAGAGGGATGAATATGCTGTTGTTCTCCATCCAGTTTTGTAGTCTCTAAATAATTCTACAAACGGCTTTTGCATATAATAAATGAGGCTGATGGGCCTATAGCTGGCAGGTGAGAGAGGGTTGCACTTTTTCTAGATAGGTACGATCTCTGCTCCTGCCCAAGATGGTGGAGTGGGGATCCCAGGTATAATGGCGTCAAAATATAGCATGAAATATTGTCTACAAACATCAGTTTCATATTGAAACAAATCGCCTGGGACCTTATCAATCCCTGACACTTTGTTGGACACTACCTTCTTAATTGGTGCACATACTTCCTCAATGGTGAGAATCAGATACTCTAGACAGGTTCTCTGTTTTTCGGAGCTGTATGCTTTTGAACCCAGCTCAACAGATGTACAAAAGTCATCGCCCACCGAGCCTCCCACCTAGTATAAACCAGAGAAATGCTCTATCCAGCCGGTGGTTGAAATATTATTCTCTACGGGGCAATAACCCGCCTTATTCCCAGAAGCTGCTATCTTCCAAAAAGTATGTACCCTCTTGGGGCTGGAAATTGTAAAGTGCCGGCATTTCTCTGGCTTTAATGTGGAACAATACCGATACCTGCAAATACTGTATACTAATGAGAACATTGTATGCTCAGTGCCTACTTTTTGATACATTACTGATATTGCCTGTGTGTCTGGACTACCATCCTTTTGAAGAGATTTGTTTTGTATAATATAAAATCATAAATAAACTTAAAAAAAAAAAAAAAAGTGTGTACCCTCTTTTGTGGCTTCTGACTTCCTTTGGTCCCACTCCCTTTTTGCTTCTGCGATAGTATTTTTATAGGCTGCCCTGCTTAGTGATATCAGAATTTTGTCCTGTTGTTTTATGGAAATATTCGGATCTGATTTTGCAGCTCTACATGATCGATTAAACCAGGTGGGTTGATTACTTCTACCAACCACAGGTTTAGCTTCCCTAGTAAAGAAAATCCTCAAGCCCTCAACAAAAGCTTATGGGAGTCCCCAATCGACACCAGATGGGATGCACCTGATGCCAAGTTTAAATCCAGACTAAGCAAGTACCCCAAGGCTGCCTCAACTAGGATGTAAATTGAACCAACCTGCTCTTGGGACTGTGCCAAAGTACACCATTTAACCCTGCATCAGTTGGAAGACAATTGCAACCTACTATCAAGAGGATCAAAACGACTGCAAGGACCCCTACACTCGGGAAGATCCAGAGTGAGAACTAGGGCATTGTGATCACTATCATGCCTGGCAGTGACTACTGTATCCATAAGATATTCCCACAGTCCTACGTCTAACAGCAACTAATCAATTATACTGGCATGATGCGTGCATTTATATGTGCGGTTCCCATCTTTACCTGGATGGGTTCTACAATTGCATGCAAGAATACAACGTTTTAGAACTAGGGCGTTTAACTGTAGGAACAATTTTTAATTGGGGGAATATGTAATTTGGGGATAGAGCAGACTCTATCCTCTTCTTCAGCAATATTGACAATGCTTTTGTCAAGGGGCTCACATGGCAATTGAGAACCCCACCCACAAAGTGTGGATCAGACCAACGTCATAAGTCCCTCCGATGGTCTAGCTTTGCCCTTATTAATTGCACCCTTGGCAAGATTAGCATACCCCGATCGGCAAGCTGATTTGGAGAGTCATGTATCCTGGAAGAGAAAAAGATCTTGCATGTCTATCAAAAGGCCCCAGTCTAATTAATCAAGCTTGAATCCCAAACCAGCAATGTTCCATGAGAGGATCCTAGTTGGCAAATTACACTCAGTAATACCAACCCCCTCAATAGTGCCTACCCTTATACTTGCCTTAATATTTTAGTGAGAGAGTACGTCAGTGGGCAATACCCTCTTTCTCTGTTACTATGGTGGGATTCATTTAAGAACATGAGCATATAATTGCCCAGTTGCTCTGGTTCCCCATTACATCTACCATCTGGGCTGCGGGATGGTCTTGCTCCCTTAAAAGGGCAAGATAAAACCCTCTGTTGACTGTATTACACCCCTATCCCAATTCAGGGGATCAGGGCTGCTGCCAACGTGACTCCCAGCATCATCAACCTGTGATACTGACCAAAACATGCAACCCTCTCCCTCCAGCAAATGATTCTTCCAAGCGACATCTGAGGGTAGTTACATCAGGCCCAATAAGACTGTCATGCCCCCCCAACATCCATAAGTCAATCAACCTGTTCAAGCACAAAAGACTGGTTATAAACTGGAACATTATAGCCCAGGGGGTTATATTGGTGTCTGTTGACATTTGATGAAGATGAAGGGGGTGAGGGGGTAAAAAGAAGTGCTCAGCAGCAAAGAATGATCATGCCTAATAAAGAAAGTAGTTTGGAAAAGTTTCCAAGGGGCAATAAAGATCTGCCTTAGCCACCACCAGACCTGTCCACAGCATCAAATAACAACCTGCGTACCACATGTGGGCTTCTAAAGCTAAGAATAATATTCCCTTTGGCGGTTCACTGGTCCAGGCCCAATCCAACCCACCCTGTAGGCTAGTAGTATGTTGTTAGCCATAGTAAGAGGGAACTCCCTGCTCCGCAAGAGGCAGTGCAAATATTTATTTACTAGTTCATCGTGTGTTTCTCTCTTGTCCTCTTGCAACTGTGTTACTCCTGATAGAACTGCTACATAAGGACATGAAGCAGTGGGTAGGTTTATTGCAAGAAATTTCTGTTTTTACATAGGGCTATGAGGCTTATTGTTCCCATGGCTAGTCCCGTCACATTGCACAGTTCCCCCCCTTTTTTCTTGACAGTAGATATATACTTTAGCGTGGGGGCACCAGTGTGTGGTGCTGGAGAGTTACTCCGGACTAATCTGTTGCTCTGGGAGGTACTGGCGCTAGACACTTCATTTTGAGGGGTAATTGTAGGAGTGGCAGCATTTGAGATGTCCTCTCACTTTTCAAAGCGGCAGGCTGTGAAGCTTGCCAGCTAGTAGGGGACAAATTACAACTGATATCAAGACTTTTCTCCATTGCTATAAGACGCACCAAAATGGGGGCAAGTTCCGAGCACAAAATGTCCATGACATTAACTAATAGTTCTGCCACAGTCTAAGCGATCCAGGGAGGTTGCAAATCAACAACCAGCACCAATTCTGGTACAATGGGCTGTTCGCAAAGAGTAGAAATCAGGGATGGATCAACTTGTGTTCCAGCCTCAAAGATTTTGTTTTGAGCCAATCTTGTAGACTTCTTGGTAATAGCTGGGGTCTTGTGAAACTCTTCTTGGCTCACCACAGAGGGTGACATGGCAATTAATGAACCTTGGGTTGTTGAAAAAACGCTTCCCAGATCAGGAGAGCCCTCATTAACTGTGGTGGTAAGAGGATTTGTAATATGAGAATTGGACAATAAGGGCAAATGCACACCAGATCCAATTCCTAGGGACTGTCTCCTCTCTGAAAGTTTGACCCCAGTAGACATTATCCCTATAGCCCTTTGCTACATCCAATCGATTGAAGTAGTTTTGTGGGGAGGGGTTACAGCTGAAGAACTCCCAGCCCCTTTCCTTTTGACAATGGCTCTCTCACAGAGAATGAAAAAGTCACTATAACCTTAGCACAAAACTACTAAGAAGGTCAACACCTTACACCCAGCATTGTAATGGCTCTCTGGTTAATCACGCAAAGACAACAGAACAACCTTTTTGAAGAACTCCAGTGCAAATCATATAATCTTACAGTCAGTACAAGAGTGCATACTGGTCACAGCTGGAAACACCAAATGACTGGGAACCAAATGTAAAAAAATTGATTTAACGGACATGCACTCACATCGGCTGGAAGACAGTTGTTTGGAGGGGTAGCCTAGCCTTATCCGGCCGTGTATGGGCACTGACCGGCCCGCCCTGGCCCGGCGCTTTGTAGCGCTAAACGGTATCCTTGCCCTTCGTCTGGGGGAGCAAAGGTGGCTGGGACCTCTAGTCCCCTCAGGCAGACTGCAGCCAAACAACGATGATGATGCTAAGTTTATAAATTGAACGCCAACCAAGCGGTCATTTTATAAAGCATCAGCTGGAACTGCGGTCACGCGATTCTTGTCAATGCAATCTGCTGTTTGATGCAGGGCTGCGTCAGCATGATGTAACCACCAAACAGTATAATTGTAATTTTTTTTTATAAACCCAAAACTTATTTTATTTTTGGAAAAAAAAGTAATGCTCCCCTCACCATGGGAGTGATCTCCAATGGCGTGGGTGCATTATTTGTTTGGATTTTACTGTAACTCAATGCCAGGGTATGCCAGGTGGTGATTGACTGTAAAACAAAATGGCTACATGTCTATTCATCCTGATGGGCCTGTTGGACATGAAGTAATTTCTGCGTCCAGTCATCGAAGATGTTTCGCCATGATGGTGATGGATTAGTTAACCACCTTAGACAAGCTGAAGATCTCCTCACATTTAAGTGGGGCAGTCGGGCCTTCATGTTAGCAGTATGTATACTCCATAGCCGTTTCAATGGAGTATACATACTGCCAACATATAAATGAGGCCCTTGTTGTGGCATGGATGGGATACAAATAAGGAATCTTGATGGTGGATGATAGCACGGAATGAGGCAATTGTCTGGGTGCAGATGATACGCCAGGGATGGAGGCTCTTTTGGGGACTGCTGCTGAGCTGTGACAGATACTTTCTACCCTTTGAAACTTTGCTCATCCTACTCAAAAGATTTTGATGTGAAGTCCATACGTGAAGCGTAGTCCCACAACGACTTAGCTCATGTTCATCTTAAAGGATCGCACCCATGATTTCCAGCCTAGCTATACCTCCCCAATATGCCTGGGACATTGAAAAAAGATATGAACACCATCAGCCTCTGGGTGTCCACACCTTATACACTTAGGAGAGGGCTGGGGCGCAAACTTTGCTATTTTAAATGGTGTCCAATAGAGTTGATTAATGGTAAAGAAATGGTTGCTCTTCAAGTTGGCCGATGGAATATAAAAGCCTCAAAGAGTTATCCAAAATCGATTTAATGTCCTCCTCCTGAAATACACCACTCCATAAATGGTGGGGGGGGTGATAACTTCTTCTCCTCAGCCTCCAGAAGTTTTTTGTACCACCTTGCAACCTCCTGACTTTTAGGTCTTAGATCTTTTAGGTCTTATATCTTGAGAAAAGGTCTGTAACTGCCAGTTGCCCCCCAACTCCTGTTGGGAGGCAGCAAACGAAGAAGACAAATGGATACATTGAAATTTAGAGAGAATAGTTCCCGTTTTTGCCTTAAAAACTGGAAGCAACCTCTCATTCATCCTCAAGTCTTCCCATGTATTAAGACTGGCCCGCATAAGTGGAAAACTTAATCTATCTTTTAAACAAATCGGAGTCTCTGGGGAATCCCAGACTGGGACCAGATTGGAATAATAATCCTCACATTCTCTTCATCCTGTACCACAGATTTAGGGTGGAGTTTAGTATTTCAATCGAACCTTCTTAAAAAACCTAGGAGCACCAAACTTAAAAAGGAATTCCTCCATACTCGCACCTCTCACCATTTCCCCTAATAGCTTACCCCACGTGGAATCATCAGGCTTTCCCAGCAGCATCTGGATATTTTTAAATTTGAATGCTGCCCAATATAAGTTGAAGTTAGACAAGGCCAACCCTCCCTTTTTAAGCCTACACTTAAGTTTTTTCCAGGCCAGCCTAGCCCCTTTATGAGCCCAAGTAAAATTGGCAACCTTCCCCTGGATTTTGTCAATGTTGCATTTTGGGAACCTACGTACAATAGCATTTAAAAGATAAATCAATTTGGAGAGTATCACCATTTTTATCAAATTGACGCTCCCAAAGCTAGTTAACTGGAGATTTTTCCATCTGGCAAGTAAACAATCAATTTCTGTGACTACCCTCTATAAATTGATCTGGTGGATTTTAACAATATCTTCATCAATTATAATCCCTAAATATCTCAAATGTGTGCTTACACTCCCACTCCCACCCCAACCTCTAACATTCCATCACATGACCTCAGTTTTAGATGTATTCACAGAGTACCCTGAGAGAGCCCCATATTCAGCTACAAGGTGCTCTACTCTCGGAATAGTTAAGGTGGGGTCTGCCGTATAGATGAAAAGATCGTCCACATACAATGCAACCTTACTACTGTAGGGTGGAGAACTAAAAGGCACCACCAAAGTGTCTGATCTTAGAAGTTGGGCCAAAGGTTCTATGTAGATATCGAACAGGAAGGGAGACAGAGGGCAGCCCTGCCATGTCCCTCTTGAGATGCTAAATCTGGATGTTAATGTATCATTAAGGAGGATCTTGGCAGAGGCACCCTCATAGATCGACTGGAGTGTATCCAGAAAACAGGAGCCAAATCCCATTGCTCTCAAAGCCTCCGAGAGAAACCTCCAACACACTCGATTGAAAGCCTTGGCCACATCCATGGCAATTACTGCCAATGGAGCAGATCTATCGATTGCAAGGTCTAGTGTGCCAATGAGTTGGTGAGTCTGCTCCTGTATTTGCCTCTTGGGGATGAAGCCCTTCTGGTCTGAGGGTATCAGTTGTTGGGCTAACTTAGTGAGTCTTCCTGCTAAAATGCTCATGAAGATTTTATAGTCCGCATTAAGCAGGGAGATCGGTCTATAAGAAGCGGCTGTACTGGAATCTTTAGAGAGTTTTAGGATGAGTACTATTGTAGCCTCTTTCCAAAATTTCTATATATTAAATTGAAGAGGGTTTCCAACACTGAGACCAATTCCTAAATCAATAAACTATAGACTTCTTTTGGAAGGTCATCTGTACCTGAGGCCTTACCAATCCTACTGTTGGCCATGCTTAGACGGATCTCGTTCTTTGTAATTCGGGCATCCAATAGCTCAAGACTATCAGCAGTAAGGCAACGGAGCTGTATCTTATTTAGCCAAATTTGGAGACAATCTTGATTGGGACATATCTCCTCCTTATGCAAAGTAGAGAATAAAGCAACTGAATAGGCTTGCATATACACCTACCCTATCCCCTCTAGCGTTCACGACTAGCTGCTTAATGTTTTTTTTCTTTTTAAATATCTTTATTGGCATTTGAGACAGGAATAGAGAGTGCAGCATTTTAGACACATTCTGAAACTTTGCTGCAAGGAAAATCAATTAACCAAGAGAAAAGAGAAAAATAAAACAAACATAAAATGTATATATATATATACACTGTCCTATGCATCATAAAGCAGCATTACACGTGTTATTGCTCCCTTAACCTCCTCCTCCTGTACGACATTTCCCCTTGACTGATGCCTTTTAACCAATAAACCATTTTTTATTTAAACTGAACCACCTCCTCCCTTAACTATATCACCCTCCTTCCAAGTCAGGGTGTGTGTTCTTCTTCCTTCTATCCATCCCTGTGTGCCACCTCTTATTTCTGGATTGTGTATCCTCCTACCTCTCATAATCACCACCTTATTGTCTTGCTGACCGTTCCGTCCCTGTGTCAGTAGTCTGGGAAGCATTGGGTGACCGTTCAGTCTGCATGTCCCTCAACATTGGCCTCCAGTCCCGTAGGTCATCTTCTAGTTTTCATCCCGTCTGACTTGTTGCATTCGAACTGCTTCAGCTGTAGCCCATTCATTCACATCCCGCACCCACTGCGGCACTGTAGCTGGGCTGTGGCTTAGCCATGATATAGCAACCCGGCGCTTTGACAACACTAATCCCAGAAGAACTAATTTCCTACTGAGGTTCTTGTTTTTAGGTCGGGCAGTAAACCAAGTAATACCATACGGATTACTCGTGGTATCACCCACACCTTTGCCTCTTATATCGTAGCCAGGACATCGGTCCAGTAAGGGCCCAGATCTGACCAGAACCATGCCATGTGTTTAAAGTCGGCATCCGCCTCCCCATGTCTGGGACATTGCCCCAAGCGATCCGGGTAGATCCTATTTAACATTTTGGGAGTAAGGTATGTCTGATGGACAGAATTATTTTGTATTAATTTAAAGCAAGTGTTCGAACTCACCTGCTTCACCCCCTCATGAATTTTAATCAAGTCCTTAGCTGTTATGGGGTCCCCCACTATTGTGTCCCATCTTGTCTGTGCAGAGAGTGTCTGAACTATCGTATCTTCCCGGATTGCCTGATACAGATGGGACACAAGTCTTTGTCCTTGGGCCATATCCAACATGACCTGTAGCATGTTAGTAATGGGGCATCCTTTGGAAACGTGGGCCATAACTCTTTAGTCACTTGAGCTATTTTCTCATATTGTCTCAGGATTTGGAATTACTGCTTTTTTGGCCTTTCACTTTTCACTTGATACAGAACGGTTTCAGATATGTTTGTACTTGTTCCATATATATATATATTCACTGAAAAAAACATAGGTTTCACACACGTTATAGTTAGGAATTAGCATTTAAAAAACCTTGCAAATTCACTTAAAAAACCATAGGTTTCACACAAGTTATAGTTAGCTGTACATTTCACTCGTAAAAAACCAATGAAATTCCACGTTATAGTTAGATCAGGTAACTATAACTTGCGCGCCCACAATAAACTGCTGATGACGTCACATATTACATCACTTATGACATGGTCAGTGACATCACTCATGACATCAATGATGACATCTGAAATGACACATTGTGCATTGCGGTCGCGCAAGTTATAGTTACCTGATCTAACTATAACATGGAATTTCATTGTTTTTTTACGAGTGAAATGTACAGCTAACTATAACTTGTGTGAAACCTATGGTTTTTTAAGTGAATTTGCAAGGTTTTTTAAATGCTAATTCCTAACTATAACGTGTGTGAAACCTATGGTTTTTTCAGTGAATTTGTACGGTTTTGTAAATGCTAAGTTATGTATTTATTTTTAATTTTTGCGCGCACGGTGCGCTTTGCGCACCGTGCGCGCGCTGTGGGCAATAGGTGCCCACGTTGCGCATTTGGTACCGTGCACGCCTCGCCTTTTTTTACAAAATATCAATTGTTTTTTTCTCCCTTGGGGGTCCTTAGATTTATATATTAAATGTGATTGTTAATTCTTTTTTTTTTTTGAATTTTTTTTTACCGTACGCGTACGGTAAGCTTACCGTACGCGCACTCCGCAATTTTTTTTAAAAATTATTAAATTTATTTTTCATACTTTTTGGTCCTTCGTGAACCCCCTGACGAACGCTAGGGGGTCTGCAACTCTCTTCGTTGCCCCCTTTTCATGTTATCAACCTTTGTTTTTCAGTGCGAGAGTCAGAAAATGGCGGCCGATACTTTCTGATTTCGACCGATTCGAATGTTTACAGTCATGTAACCACCAATCAGAATTGAGCTCGCGCACGGCACCGTACGCGTACGGTAAGCTTACCGTAAGCGCACAGAGCACGCTTACAGATATATATATTGATTTAAATGCTATTTTCTCAAGACCTACTGAACAGATTTACACCAGACCTGCAAAAGGCACATCCCTGACCTGAGGACTACCTCTCTGCCCAATTTCAAGTAATTCTGTTCAGCCGTTCGGGCTGTAGCTCGGACTAAAGGTCCTATGGGAAAATGCATGGGGAAAACGCGTTTTGGGACCCCCCTTTATTCTCAGCCCCCGCTTGACGAATCCCCCCGAGACTTTCAGGGTAGGAGCGGAGCGTAGCGCCCCATTAGTTTTGAAAAATTCGCGAGGATTCGTCAACCGGCGCCAAAGTTATTCCAAATATGGAAACACGGTCCTAACTATAACTATCTACTATCTACTATATATGTATATATATATATATATATATATATATATATATATATATATATATATATATATATATATATATATATATATATATATATATATATATATTTTCGCTGAAAAAACTATAGGTTTCAGGGGTGTTATAGTTAGCTGGACTTTTCACTTGTACAAAACCATTAAAATTCCCCCGTTATAGTTAGTTCAGCTAAATATAACTCGCGCGCCCGCAATGCACTGCTGATGACGTCACATATTACATCACTCATGACATGGTCAGTGACAGCACTCATGACATCACTGATGACATCTCAAATGACATCACTGATGACATCACTGATGACATCACTGATGACATCATCCAGTGAATGTCTGTTTTTCTGAAAATTAAATATGTTTTATATATGTATATCTCAAGGTCGATGGAAGAATAAATGGGTATATAAGTGTCTAAATGGATGATTTGTTTTTGAAAAATTGATTGTGTAACTGACTGATTAGGTGTATCATAGAGAATACATGGCTTAGTGAGTAATGTTTAAATATGTAAATATCTGTATCAGTCTCTCACTTTGTGTATAAGTGGCTGCATGGGTTGGCGAGTAGCTACATGGGTGTCTATATAGGTTATTAGTTGGTTTTTTGAGTATCAGTCTGAGTGTCTGCATGGTTCGGTGGGGGTATTACGTAGTGCATAGGTGCATGAATGAGTGACTCACTGTTTGTATGTGTTGAAGACAGCATGTGTGCAGGACTGTATGGGTGGATGAGTGTGTGTATGGGTGTGTTAGTGAGTGAATGACTGTCTCAATAGTGTCTTTATGAGTAACTACATATGTTTTAAACTAGTATATGTGACTATTGGTGTATATAAGTGAATATATGTGAGAGTGAGAGATTGAAAGAGTTCCTGTATGAATAAGTATGTGTTTCTATAAGTGATTGTTTAAAAGACTAAGTATGTGTAAGTTTCCGTAGAAGTAAGTGTGGTGGTGTGTGTATAACTGTATATGCAAGTAAATGTATGTTTGATTCTTTATTAGCATGAGTGACTATGTGTGTGAGTAACTCTATGGATGAGTGGCATTGTGTAACAGGATGTATAGGTGTATGAGTACATATAATGAGTGAGTACATGTATGAGTGACTGTATAGGACTGTTGGTGAATGAGTGGATGTGTATGTGGATCTTAGAATTACTGAAGAGGTTGTTGTAACTGGTATTGGTATGTCCATTGTTTGGAAAATTTTAGTCTCTATTTTTGAATGTGTGTATCAAAGGTTATATTAGGGTGAGAGGAGGTCTGCCACTCTATCACAAGGATGATGTCATCAGTGATGTCATCAGTGATGTCATTTGAGATGTCATCAGTGATGTCATGAGTGATGTCACTGACCATGTCATGAGTGATGTAATATGTGACGTCATCAGCAGTGCATTGCGGGCGCGCGAGTTATAGTTAGCTGAACTAACTATAACGGGGAAATTTCAATGGTTTTGTACAAGTGAAAAGTCCAGCTAACCATAACACCCCTGAAACCTATAGTTTTTTCAGTGAATTTCTGAGGTTTTTTAAATGCTAATTCCTAACTATAACGTGCCTGAAACCTATGTTTTTTTCTGTGAATTTCAAAGGTTTTTTAAATGCTAATTTCTAACTATGCCTACAGAGATAGGACATGTGAAGAAAGAAGAAAAAATGCACAGAAAGAAAAAAAAAGAAGTGCAGAAAGAAGCAACAGCAGTCCTCAAAGACGAAGAAAAGTGCAGGAAGAAGGATAACGTGCAGAAAGAACAAAAAGAAGAGCAGAAAGAATCCTTGTTGCAAAATCATCCTGTACCCTCAACTTTTTCAGACGGATACTGGTGGTAACTGAGTCTGACTAACCAGTCCTAGAGCCAGTGCTATGTTAAAAGACACTTAGAAGACAGTGAAAACACCTACATACACTAGGGAACATTTTGCGTTGGGGTCCCCCTGTGATTAGCATGACCTCCTCTGTAAGCCCCTAGTATATAATAGGGCAGGGGGATTAAAACTACCTCTTAAAACAGGCCACAGGGCGTTTTTGCACACGTTAACTCAGGCCCCGTCCCCTCCCTTCACCACTGTGTAAACACGCTCTGTGTCCGTTTTTAGTTGGGAGATTAAGTCCCCTTGGATCCTAAGGGTCCCTAGGGTCAAACTAGACCACTAGGTACCTCCAGTAAGCGCCACAGAGCTGCGTTGCAGAGAGGTGTAAAAAGGGGCTTGGCCTCAGAACACCTGTCTGCAGCGCAGCTCCCTGGCGCATACTGGAGATGCCTGTTGGGCTAGTTGGCCCTCAGGGACCCTCAGTATTGAAGAGGAATTAATTCCCCAACTTACAACTCGCCAGGGGGCGCGTTTGCAGAGTGCTGCAAGGAGGGGGCGTGGCCTCCGGCATGATGCCAGTCTTTTATTTATTTTAATTTTTTAAGAAGGGGGGCTGTGTGGTTCCCCTTCTTATTCTAATTTATTGGCCCTGATGACCCCATCCCCCAGGGCCTGTCTCCTAATTATATTCTTTTGACCCCAATCCCCAGGGCCGGCCACTGTTTTTTATTATTTTAAAAAAATATATATTTATAGACACACCTAAGACATGCTGGACAAACCGTACGTACCTATCACCATGACGATTTGAGTGATATTCATTAAAAGGCGACTATGCATACAATGAATCCACGTGGAATGTATTTTAGTGAAGCTCTGACATGTCTGATGCCCTACCGTGCCTAATCCCGGTAGACACCCTTGTCGTTTATTTATACAAACATGGGTAGCTATTGACGGGCACATTTAATACACATGCAGACCAAGCCATTCAAAGGGGATTCGACATAAATTCGACCAAAACTATGTAAGAAACCCCCCTCACGGTTAATAAAACACACATCCACTGCCGGATGTGTAATACTTTTTATTTTACTCTCTGGAAAGGGGACGAACATCACTTGAGAGTCACAGCGCGCTCCTGGCAGAGCCCAATGCTGTGTTACACCCTCCATTGCCTGCCGAGTGCCACACACCTCTGTGTTGTATTCCACCAGCTAGTGCATATGCTATGACACTCTCTAGCCCATGTGCACTGTAACACCACCCCGTGAATATGTCATGCCACACTTGTCTTCGCACGGGTTATATTGCCCCATCTAACTCGCCTTCCTCGATGCCTATGTTATAACGCACAGTGCTATGCCATACATATTACAATCTGGGATCCATATCTTTGTCACAGTGCATATGCAACGTTACACTCCCAAGCAACTATTTTATATTACAACTTTAGAGACTAGCTAGGTTACACAACACTGCCCTGTGCATATTACACTCCAAGGCGCACATCGCATAGCACGCGCTTGTGCCTGTGCTATCTCGCACTCTCCAATGAATCTGTCATTGCGCACAATGTATTGCATATTATATTTCACGCCCGGTTCATCTTATATCACACTTTTTGGTGCATAGTTTATACCATACACTATATCTAGTTTTCATTTTCAATCGTGCTCTCAGGACTATGTTCTATATAACACTGTGTTCACCTACCCTTTTCACGGGCATTACATTTTGCGATAGGGGGTGGAGGGTCAGGGGGTGTTTCTGCCAAGTGAGCCCGGAGTCACAGTCACAAACGTCCTCTTCTTCCTGAATAAAAGTGAGATTATGCTGCATACTTGTTCATATTTTAAGTAGTTCGCACAGACACACGTTTTAAAAACAATAAACTTCCTAATACCCGCCTTCTCTGAACAGTTAGCTTGCTGCCCATCCCCCTCCTCCATATCCTCTGTTGTGTGAATCCATGGACTAGCCTCCTCCCTCCTGCCATGCATGGTGTGATGTGCTGCCACTGCCCTCAATTTAGTATGATGTACCAGTCCCCTCCTCCTGCCCTCCATTGCCCAATTCTATGCCCCATCATTGACCTCCTGCTTAAACTCTGTGCTTAGCTTGCTGCCCCTATTCTCCTTCCCCCTGCCCTCCGATGTCTTTGTGCATGCCCCTGCTCCATCCTTTTTGCCCACCATGTTCCATGGACCTGCCACTCCTATCTACTCTGAGTGTTCTGTTGAACCGGCCCTCCCCCCCTCCTGCTTAGCATTGTCAGATGACTGTAACCTGTCCCTGCCACCTCCACCCTGCCTGTCCACATGCCATGCCCCTATCCTCTTCCTCCTGTCCTACATGGTCCATTGTACTGCCACACCCTTCTGCCCTCCCTGGTCTGTTGTGCTGCAACTGCTCCTCCTGCCTGCCCCGTGCGGTCTGTTGTGAGGCCCCTTCCCCTGAACTTTCTTGTCTATGCACAGGTCCTGACCCTCCCTTCTAGCCTCCATCGTCCTTTGTGCATGCCCCTGCACCCTCCTTCTTGCCCATCATAGCCATTGTGCTGCCACTAACCCTCCCACTTGCCATGCATGGTCTTCTGTGCTGCCATGGCCCCTCCCACCTTCCCTGTGTGGTCGGTTAGCTGCCCCTGACCCCCTCCCACCTTCCCTCCATGGTCTGTGTGTATGCCATCACAGTCTCACTGTTGCTCTTCATGGTGTGTCTTGCTTCTAGTGCCCATCCTCCCTGACCTCCATGGCTATCTTGCTGCTCCTGCCCTGCCCCCTTGCCCCCAGCCCTCTGTTTACATGTGCAGACCCCTACTCCCTCCCTCCTGGCTTGTCTGTTCCATTGTAATGCCCCTGATCCGTCCCTCCTGCCCTTTATGGTCTGTTATGCTGCAGCTTTCTCTCCTGTCTGTCCATTATGGTCAACTAGCTACCATTGCCTCTTGCCCCTCTGTTCTCTGTTGTCCATGTGCATGGTCCTGTCCCCTCCCTCTTGCTTTCTATAGATTGTTGTGCTGCACTCCCGCCCCGCATGCCCTGTGTGGTGTATTGTGCTGCTGCAAACCCTGATGCCTGCCCTGCAGGGTCAGTTTGGTGCACCTCTCCATGTCCCTCCTGCCCTCTGTTATCCAAGTCCATGTCCCTACCCCATTTCCTTCCATGATCCAATGTACCATACTTGCGAACATTTTGAACTTGGTAAGAGGGAGATTTTGAAAAAAAACTGGGGTATTGATTTTCCCCTTTGAGTTACATTGAAAAAGAGGAGATTGTAGACAGGAGACAGATCAAATAAAGCCCATTTGAGCTTAAAAACATTGGACGTTTCCTGGCTGAATCGGGTCTGTTGGCATGTATGGTTGTACTACCATTGCCTCTTTCTTCTGCCCACAATGGTCTATTACATTGCCTCAGCCTCTCTTGCAAGTCCTGTATTGTTGGTTTGTTGCCCCTGCCCCCCTTTCCACTGCCCTCCATAGTCTGTTGTGCTGCCACGGCCCTTCCTGCCTGCTCAGAGTGGTTAAATTGTTGCCTTTGCACCCTCCTACCTGCCTACAATTTTCAGAGTCCGTGCCCCTGGCCTCTGCCTCTCAACAGTATCCTAATGAACAACTAGATTGCTAACATTCTATATTTATTACAAAAGTGTGGAACGCCTGACGTCATCTTGATGTAATCAAAACTGTAATACCTAGAGCATTTCCTTTAGAAATTACATATATGAGAGGGTCTTATTGGCATCAAAATTATGGTTAGTGCTCTAAAAGACTAAAATAAGGACATATTTTCTGAGTTTTCAATTAGCGACAAAGCACTTTTAAATTATTTGTTATCTTTATGTTTTTTTATCCAGTTGACCACTTGATTAAATGTTGCACTTAGGGGAGAGGATGTGGTGTTACTTCCAGAGCTGCAGACTTTGCAACTGGGGAACCAGGTTGAAGTTTCTGATTCAGCTCGACATTCTGTGATTCTGGTCAAATCACTTAGTCTCCCCATGTCTACAACCAAAATGAATTTGTTCTTGTGTGATGTAACCAATGCTCATGTAAAGCACTCCAATACCTGACAAGTCTGCACTATATAACACTGCAAAAACACAAAATAATAAGTGTTTTGCACACTTCTGTCATTGGGCTATATTTGGGCTACATCTAGGTGATTTTGGGCTACATTTGGGCTCTTTTGTCTCCGGTGGCCATCTTTGGAGATTTATTTGTTATGAAGTTTCCTAATTTCCTCATGTACTGCAGTCTCCTCAGTAGGAAATGCTTTCAGTTTTTTACTTTGATTCCATCATGAAGGTATTCAGATATATCACACATTTGCCATAAATTCTGAAAGTTAGCACTCCAGTTGCTCATTAGATCACTGTAGTAAAGCTACTGCTCACCACGGAACAAACTGCGTTAAGTGGGCGCGCACGCCACGAATGGCGTAAAGTAACTTAGCATTTAAAAAACCGTACAAATTCACTGAAAAAACCATAGGTTTCACACACGTTATAGTTAGGAATTAGCATTTAAAAAACCTTGCAAATTCAGTGAAAAAACCATAGGTTTCACACATGTTATAGTTAGCTGGACATTTCACTCGTAAAAAACCAATGAAATTCCCCCGTTATAGTTAGTGCAGGCAACTATAACTCACGTGACCGCAATTCTCTGCTGATGCTAATACTGTATTTAGACACTTATTTGCCCATGTCTTCTTCCATTAAATTTTAGCTATACATATATTACAAATATTTTTTTTTCATAAAGACACATATGTCATCAGCAGAGGATTGCGGTCACGTGAGTTATAGTTGCCTGCACTAACTATAACGGGGGAATTTCATTGTTTTTTTACGAGTGAAATGTCCAGCTAACTATAACATGTGTGAAACCTATGGTTTTTTCACTGAATATATATATATATATATATATATATATATATATATATATATATATCAATCCCAAACAACACCCGCTAAGGAAGTGTCCACAACAGGTAAATACAGCTTCTAACTATTTTATTGCAGGTTGCCGCATACAGGAAAAGGATTTGCTGCTTAGCTGATTGTCCAGTCAGTCCGATGCGTTTCATGCACAGCATTTCATCAGGGACTCTTGGTTGACAAACTGCAAAGCGGCAGAATCGTTTTTGAACACCTTTCATTAATTGTAGTCCCCTCCCATATGGGCGTCGCCACTCCCTTGGCATCCTGGTATTTGGAGTGTTCATCCATTACCTCCGTGGGGCACGTGCCATAAGCAGTTCAATAATAACAAACGTTACCCAAGTGGGTTGCGGCATGCAATCGTCTCTCTGTACCGGCATCTTATTACCTTCAGTACCGGCTTCTGCTCCATTACCGTAACAATGGGTGTTCAAAAACGATTCTGCCACCTCGCAGTTTGTCAACCAAGAGTCCCTGATGAAATGCTGTGCATGAAACGCGTTGGACTGACTGGACAATCAGCTAAGCAGCAATCCTTTTCCTGTATGCGGCTACCTTTAATAAAATAGTTTGAAGCTATATTTACCTGTTGTGCGCCCTTCCTTAGCGGGAGTTCTTTGGGATTGATGGATAGCGGCCGCGCCTGGGCCACGGAAGGTGTCCCGCTGCGTGGCAGACCAGCTGTTACACTTCCCAGTGTGACGGTAATGGAGCAGGAGCCGGTACTGAAGGTATTAAGATGCCGGTACAGAGACATGATTGGATGCCGCAACCCACTTGGGTAACATTTGCTATTATTGAACTGACGACCGCCAGTAGGTAGTTATAGTTGGGACCCTGTTTCCATAGGAAATCCGCAACATTCTATTTTGAATAACTTTTGCGCCGGTCGACGAATCCTCGCGAATTTTTCCAAAAAGGTGGGGCGCTACGCTCCGCTCCTACCCTGAAAGTCTCGGGGGGTTTCTTCAAGCGGGGGCTGAGATAAAAGGGGGGTCCCAAAACGCGTTTTTCCCATGCATTTTTCCATAGGACCTTTAGACACAGCTACAGCCCGAACGGCTGAACAGAATTACTTGAAATTTGGCAGAGAGGTAGTCCTCAGGTCAAGGAAGTGCCTTTTGTAGGTTTGGTGTAAATCTGTTCAGTAGATTCTGAGAAAATAGCCTTTAAATCAATATATATATCTGAGCCAGCTTACGGTGCGCTTACGGTGCGCTTACCGTACGCGTACGGTGACGTGCGCGAGCGCGATTCTGATTGGCTCTTAGATCTTAGTAAACATTCGAATCGGCCGAAACCAGGAAGCGGCGGCCGCCATTTTCTCTCTCGCACTCTGAGTAGGGCAGCATAAATGAAGCCCAAAAATGGGTAAAGGGGCAGTATATTGAAATAATAATCACCCAGCAATGATATACGGGCCCCCAAACAACCCACAAGGCCCCAAAAATTTTTTTTTTTTTTCCGAAAAATCGGCGATTACGCTTACCGTACGCGTACGGTAAAAAATATTTTTTTAAAAAAAAAAGTATCCACACTCTCCCCACCCCATGTGCAAATGGTGCCCGAAGGGCACCATTTGTGCATGGCTTATGAAATAATTGAAATTAATAAACAAAACATTTCACAACGATGCGCATAATATGTCCCCCATGTGCGCACGGTGCGCGAGGCGCATCGTGCGTACATGGCCCATCTCGCATAATGTGGGCACGCGGTGCGCGCAGCGCACCGCGTGACCACAGTGCGTGCATGGCACTAACTGCGTAAAGTGGGCGCGCGGTGCGCGAAGCGCACCGCGTGCTCACCGTGCGCGCACGGTGCGCGAAGGGCACCGTGCGCGCACGGAACGAACTGCGTTAAGTGGGCGCGCACGCCACGAATGGCGCAAAGTAAGTTAGCATTTAAAAAAAACGTACAAATTCACTGAAAAAACCATAGGTTTCACACACGTTATAGTTAGGAATTAGCATTTAAAAAACCTTGCAAATTCACTGAAAAAACCATAGGTTTCACATTGTACATTTTACTGATAAAAAACCAATGAAATTCCCCCGTTATAGTTACTGTAGGCAACTATAACTCACGCGACCGTAATCCTCTGCTGATGACATATGTGTCTTTATGAAAAAAAAATATTTGTAATATATGTATAGCTAAAATTTAATGGAAGAAGACATGGGCAAATAAGTGTCTAAATACAGTATTAGCATCAGCAGAGGATTGCGGTCGCGTGAGTTATAGTTGCCTACAGTAACTATAACGGGGGAATTTCATTGGTTTTTTATCAGTAAAATGTACAGCTAACTATAACATGTGTGAAACCTATGGTTTTTTCAGTGAATATATATATATGTATCGAATCCTCCTTACGAAGTACCAGCCGGTACTACCAAAAGACACGGACACTCTGATGCTGGTTCAAATTCTCATGCTCGATTTATTTGTTCAACAAAATTCTGGTTCAGACGCGTTTCGACCGACACAGCGGTCTTGATCACATGATTAGCATAATCTAATAAATTGAAAAATAAAGCATAAATTAGCTTGATGGTTGATTCCAGTCCAAAATAAAAAACAAACAATTTTTTTTTCCCTCATTGACATTTTTCAAAACTCAAATTATCATTCATATTGCACGTCGCTGCTATCCGGGTAAAGTGCCTGCACTGCATTAAATTACAGCCATTATAATGGGTGGTAGTGAATCAAGAGCGAACTCTCCTCACCCATTGTGTGCAAATAATGCCTATCATGTGCAAGTGTAGCAAAAAATCAGTTTGTCTGTACAAATACAAAAAAATGTGCAAAATCCGCAAAATTATGTGCAAATTCCGCAATCATTATAGATATATGTGCAAATACAGCAAATTGTGCAAATCTACAAAATAATGTGCAAAACTTGCAAAACATTAAAATGAGACCAATTTGACATCTTAAAATAACGGACCGGAAATCCCATTCAATCTTTTCTAAATACATGTAAATAGTATGTATACAGCCACTCAATGTCTAAAATGTTTTAAAAACGTACTGGGTGTCCTACTTAAATGGCACAAATGCTAAAGAAAACTAAATACAACAATCAAATTTCTTGTAAGTATTAGCTCGGAGGGGGCTGAGTAACCAAAACACCCATAAATATATATAAAACTGTGAAATATAGACGAATAGAGATATATAGGAGACCTCCTTGAAAATGTCTTATAGTTTCATGAAGGACGGATGTTATATACTATACATGAGTTTCTTCAGTATTTACAAAATGGAAATGAGGCCTAATTCTCATGAGTGTACAAAAATGTATAAAATGATACTATACACTGTGACTACTGCAGGGTACTATAAGAAGTGATGTAAATCTTCCCCATTGTTTAAACCTCCTGGAATGCGTGTGTCCAACTCCACTATATATTTGCATTCCAGTTGCCTCAGAGTTTTTTCCCGGTTACCTCCTCTCTTCAATTTAGGTACTGAGTCTATCATAAAATAGCTCAGACAGCTCAGATTGTTATTGTGGCAAGTTTTAAAATGCCTTGCTACCGGGTAAGTTGGATCCGAATTCACTATGGCCCTTAAATGCTGTAAAATTCTATTGTATGCTTGCAGTTTCGTACTCCCCACATATTTTAGCTCGCATGTGCATTGCAATACATACACCACATGATCGGTGCGACAAGTATAATGTCCCTTAAGGTATCTGGGACTGTCACTGAAAGGTGTGGTGTATTGGTTAGTGTTGATACCAAATTTGCAAGCTCTACAGGAGGAGCATTTAAAAAATCCTTTCACAGGGGCTAGCCATGTACCACTGGTAGATGTTTCCGGACTACTAGATACCAGTTCGTCCCGCATGGAAAATGCTTGCCTGTATGTAATAGTGGGGGTTTTGGGAAGTACTGCCTTTAAAGTAGGATCCGTTAACACTATGGGCCATTCTTTACAAATAATTTTCTTGATAGTTTTGGCCTGTCTACTGTAGGTAGTGATAAGTCTCATTTCACTTTCCTTAGACTCATTGTCTGGGATATTGTCAGTAGGCAATGAGGTTTCTTGATTTATTGTGTTTTTAGATATCAATAGATCACTCCTATTTCTCAGGTTAGCTTTCATCATAGCTCTAATTAGGCTTTTCTCATCATACCCACGCGCTGATAGTCTGTTCTTGGCATCTAGCTGATGCTTATCACGCGCTGCTGTGGTACTGCACGCTCTGTGGATACGCAGAAATTCCCCATAAGGAATGCTCTTAATTGTATGTTGTGGGTGAAAACTTTCTGCATGTAACACCATATTCCCAGATGTACTTTTGCGATATAGACTGGTCTCCAATTTACCATCCTTAAAATTAACCGTTACATCTAGGAAATTAACAACATTAGAGCTAATATCAGCAGTAAATTTCAAATTCAAATCATTGTCATTGATATCATTTACAAAACTCAACGCCTCCTGTTCAGTGCCCTTCCAAATGACGAAAATGTCGTCTATTTAACGCCACCATAATATCACTCTGGTGGACCATAATTCCGCATGACGGACCATGAGGACATGTCTCTCCCACCAGCCTACATGTAAACATGCATAGCTGGGAGAGAAACATGCCCCCATAGCCACGCCCCTCAATTGTTGAAATGCCTCATTGTTGAAAAGAAACAAGTTGTTATTTAAACAAATATGGATCATACTGACTAACATAGTGTTATGTTTGTAGAACTCCATATTTCTTTCACCCAGAAAGTATTCTACAGCACGCAGTCCATCATCATGGGCTATACTGGTGTACAGTGCTGTGATGTCCATAGTTATTAAAATAACATCAGGTGGTAAAGTCAGGCTATTGAGTTTATGTAGAAAGTCCATAGTATCCCGTATGTAACTTGGCAAGTTCACTACCAACTCTTGGAGGAAAAAGTCGATATATTTAGAGGTATTTTCAAACATGCCATTGATTGCTGACACTATAGGGCGTCCCGGGATTGGCATGACCCCCTTATGCACTTTGGGGATCAAATAAATGCTAGGTAAAACCGGGTGCTCTTTATGCTAGAATTTCACCTCCTCTTTGGTAAGCAAGCCCTCTCTGTGCCAAGCCTGTAGATCGTCTTCGTATTGCTTGTGTGTGTTGGCAATCAATGTTCTAGGAATCCTACGGTAACATTCCACATTGTTCAAATTGTGGTAGGCCTCTTCTTTGTATTCCTTTTTTCCCCATAGAACCACGTTACCTCCTTTATCTGATTTATTAATGATGACATTATTGTTTTTCTTCAGTTTGGACATCAATTTAAAATATTCTGTCAATTTCTGCGTGGAAGTTCTATTTTTGTTCCTTGATTGGGTTTGATGCTGTAGTTTTTTTAATTCATCAGTGATTCAGTCGTGAAATACGTCTATAGAGTCACGTGGCATCGTCGGCATAAATGTAGATATTGGTTTGAAAGGACTCTTGCAGCATTTAGATATGTTTACCCCTTCATAATCTGCCACCTCTTGTGTTGTGCTTTCAGTTTCCTGACTTCTACTGAGTGCATTTAAGATTTTCATTGCATGCATGTCAGATGCGAGCAATCCCTTGGTGTTACTCTCTACTATGGACATACTACTTGTATTCAAATCTAGTCCCATCTCTTTATTAACCTCCTCACTTAATTTGTTTTTGATGGTAAAATATTTTTTCAGTTTGATCTTCCGGATGAATTTAAACACATCAATTCTCGTGTGCACATAATTGAAATTACTCTCTGGGCAAAAAGAAAGACCCAATGAAAGTAATTGTTTTTCCGCCTCATTCAATTCAACATTCGTGAGGTTGACAATGGTATTGTCACTTACTTTCTGTGTTGCCTCCATTGCTGCCGCTGTTGATTTTGCCCTCGTGTGCTTCCTCCTTTGCCGCCTTCTGGCATACTGCTTTTGGCGGGTTGTTCTTGTTGGTGCCGTGGGCGTAGGGTCTGTTTGCGTTGCATACGAACGAAATCCAATTCCTCTGCCAAAGTTAAAAGCCCCAAATCCCCCGCCTCATTTCCCGAGCTCGGGTTGTCAGAGTCCACTTCACTGGTGGTTGCGCTAGTCATGGCGCTTGTATCTGTGGACAGATTGGAGGTTCTCTCGTCATCAAATTCAAGTTCGTCATTACCGGAAGGCATAGTTACTGGCATAGGTTTCTGCTGCACATTTTGATTTTTGGGTAACTTATCAAATTTCCGGGCAAAGGTGAAAATCTGCCCCTGTTCATAATCACCCTTCTCCCGGGCATATATGTATATGTATATATAAAATTCACTTAAAAAACCATAGGTTTCACACATGTTATAGTTAGCTGGACATTTCACTCGTAAAAAACCATTGAAATTCCCCCGTTATAGTCAGTTCAGATAACTATAACTCGCGCGCCCGCAATCCACTGCTGATGACGTCACGTATTACATCACTCATGACATGGTCAGTGGCATCACTCATGACATCACTGATGACATCATCCTTTTGATAGAGTGGCAGTCGCGCGAGTTATAGTTATCTGAACTAACTATAACGGGGGAATTTCAATGGTTTTTTACGAGTGAAATGTCCAGCTAAATATAACATGTGTGAAACCTATGGTTTTTTAAGTGAATTTGCAAAGTTTTTTAAATGCTAAGTTATGTATGTTTTATTATATTTTTTATATATTTATTCTACAATAAGCTACCTATGTATATAGTTATAGATTGACTGTATCCTGTAATATGGAATTGCTCGTTTAAAATGTTTTTTTTTTTTTTTAAGGTTTATCACCGTGCTCGCACTGTGCGCGCACGGTGCGCGCACGCAGCGATTTTTTGAAAAACTAAAAAACAAATGTTTTTTTCACCCTTCGGGGTCCTTCAGGGACCCCCTGACAAAGGCTAGGGGGTCAGGAACTCTCTACCCTGCCCCCTTTTCACGTTCTCCACCTTTCTTTTTCACTGTCATACACAAAACACACAAAACGGCGGCCGACACTTCCTGATTTCGACCGATTCGAATGTTGACTGACATGTAACCACCAATAGGCCTGGGCGAAAATTTTGTTCCGTTCGCAGAAATTGCGATAATTTGACATTTTCGCGTTACACGGAGAGCGCGAAAATGTCAAAATTTCCGGTTTCCGCAGCTTGGCGATAATTTGTTTCTTGCTCGCGCTGTAAAATAATACATTCTCGCGCGCGCGCGCGATCGCCTTACCTGAATCCCTGCATTCGCCGACAAGTTTTCTTGATCCGGTCGCGTTCTCCATGAGATGTTGTATTGTTTTTAGCCATTTGCGCTGTCTCGCAACAGTTCACGCCCGCAGTGACGTCATGCGTCGCGGGATCATGTCTTTCTTCTCACGATCATGCACCGCGAGACAACTCAAAACAAGATTGCCGCGCCCGCAAGCAACCACATGCGTAAGTTGGCGACCCGCAACCATGCAGAAAATCTCGCGAACATGCGGGAAAAAAACTTCCGCATTTTCGTGATATTTCCGCTTGTTTGCGATAATTTTGAACATTTTCGCGATAATTTGCGAAAGTTAATTTCGCAAATTCCGCCCACCCCTAAACACCAATCAGAATTATGCTTGCGCACGTTATGGTGCGCGCACGGTGCGCGCACGGTGCGCGCTTATAGATATTTATGTGCTTTTAAATGAAATTTTCTCAGGAACTACTGAACAGATTGACACCATATATGCAAAAGGCAAAAAGCACATGCCTGACCTGAGGACTACCTCTTTGCCAAATTTCAAGTAATTCTGTTCAGCCGTTCGGGCTGTACCTTCGACTAAAGGTCCCATGGGAAAATGCATGGGGAAAACGCGTTTTGGGACCCCCTTTTTTCTCAGCCCCCGCTTGACGAATCAACCCCGAGACTTTCAGGGTAGGAGCTGAGCGGAGCGCCCCATTAGTTTTGAAAATTTCGCGAGGATTCGTCAACCGGCGCCAAAATTATTCAAAATAGAATTTTCAGATTTCCTATGGAAACACGGTCCTAACTATAACTATCTACTGGCGACTGCCAGTAGATAATTATCTAGATAGTTATAGTTAGGACCTATTTTCCATAGGAAATCCGCAACATTCTATTGGGAATTTCTTTGGTGCCGATTGACGAATCTTCGCGAAATACTCCAACTTTTTGGCCAGCTCCGCTCCGCTCCTACCCTGAAAGTTTCGTGGTGATTCGTCAAGTGGGGGCCGAGAAAAAAGGGGGGTCCCAAAATGCATTTTCCCCATGCAATTTCCCATAGGATCTGTTGTCGCAGCTACAGCCCGAACCGCTTAACGGAATGACACCAAATTTGGCAAAGAGGTAGTCCTCAGTTCGGACTCGTGACTTTTGCATATTTGGTGTGAATCTGTTCAGTAGTTCCTGAGAAAATTATGGTAAAAATGTTAGTGAAATCTATGGCCGCGGAGGATCCGCGGACCCTACCTGCACCGTACGCGAACCCTCCCCGAACAGAGCACGCACCCTCCCGATGGCACGCTGAATGCTAATTGGCTGTCGAGCGTCTCTCTACATTCGAAACCAGGAACTGTTGGCGGCCATTTTCTGCCTCGGTAGAAGCGAGGCTGAAGAAGCAAGGGGAATAAGTGCGTAAAACATATAAAGGGGGCAGAGTGGAAATACTCTAGAGGTGCTTAGGGGGTCCCAGAAGTACCCCCTGGGGCCCCCCTTTAAAAAAAAAAAGCGGCAAAATGCGCGCACGGTGCGCGCATCCTATCGCGTTGGATGCACGGATTCTCTCTCGGTGGGTGCGCAGATCCACGGCAACGTTATTTGAAAAACAACAAGAAATCATTGGTTGTATAACAACTTTCTACACTGAAAGGTAGGGTGTATATTTTTGTGTTTTAAAGGTATGATTATTATTGGTTAACAAAAACAGATTGTAACGAACATTATATATGATAAGCTGATATGTTGAAAAGTCAAGCACACTTCCTGTCTTGTCTAGGAACATTGTGTGCTGAACTTGTGACCTGTGAGCTCAGTGCAGTGTTCCATGACCTGTTTCTATGGTAACAGGCAGAAGGCAGATTGGGGGAAGGGTTGAAATATATTTCAGTTGGAAAGGGTTGAAATGTTTAACCAATAGAAATGTGTGTTTGCTTTTGAGTTTATGTGTGAAGGATTGTGATTTGATGTTTACATGTATATGTGTGGAAAATGAAAGGGAAACATTTTCATTCTTTGCTTTTGCTGAGAGGTGCACAGTGCAGAGATTCTGTACAAGAAAATATGGTGAGTGATTGATATACTCCTCAATCTACAAAAGAACTTGAAAGATGAGTTATTTAATTGTGAGGGGATGTATGTAGACTATTTTAATCAGACTAATGTATTTTTCCAGTTAAAGTGTAGGGAGTACTTTTTTGTGTGTGCATGTAGAAACCATTCTGTGATAGGCATTTGTGTTTTTCATGTGTTTGTAGACAGATAACTGTGCAGTTTTTATATTTTGGTAGAATTAGAAACCAGTCATTGTTTATGAATTTGTGAAATGAGTTATGTTATATTTCTATACTAAAATGTAGTACTACTTCTAGATGAAGAAATGTGTTTTGATATAGTGCAAGGGATAGTGTTGTTTGTCTAGAATCACACAGTGAGTCTGTGTGCATTTGGGAACCACTGTGAGAGAAGCATTTGGTAACATCGTGTATTTGCTGACAGATAACTGTTTTAAAACATGTTATGTTGTCAAGTTTGAGTAGCATTAGAAGACAGTTATGGCTTATGCTTTCATTAAATGAGTCAGGCTTTGACATAAAAGTGCAGTCCTGAAATATGTAGATTGTGTGCACTTCCCTTACCACTTGCACTGTAGTGGATGAGTTTTGGTAAACTGATAGGGATAGTGGTGCTTGTCTAGAATCACACTGTGAGTTAGTGTGTATTTGGGATCAGTGTGAGAGAATCATTTGGTTAAATCATGTATTTGCTGACAGATAACTGTTTTAAAATATGTCATGTTGTGAAGTTTTAGTAGCATTAGAATCCAGTCTTTGCTTATTTGTTGATTAAATGAGTCATGCCTTGACACTGATGTGCTGTACTCTAATATGTAGATTGTGTGCAGTCCCCTTACCCCTTCCACAGTAGTGAATGGTTTTTGGTAAAGTCCTAGGATAGTGTTGATTGTCTAAAATCACACTGTGAGTCTGTGTGCATTTGGGTAAGGATTGTGAGAGAAGCATTTGGTAACATTGTGTATTTACTGACATAGTAATGAGTTTTGGTAAACTCCTAGGGATAGTGTTGTTTGTCTAGAATCACACTGTGAGTCTGTGTGCATTTGGGAACCACTATGAGAGAAGTGTTTGGTAAGATCGTGTATTTGCAGACAGATAAGTGTTATAAAACATGCCAAGTTGTCAAGTTTTAGTAGCATTAGAAGATAGTTATGGCTTATGCTTTCATTATATGAGTCAGGCATTGACAGTAAATTGCAGTTGTGAAATATGTAGATTGTGTGCAGTTCGCTTACCACTTGCATTGTAGTGAATGGGTTTTGGTAAACTCATAGGGATAGTGGTGCTTGTCTAGAATCACACTGTGAGTTAGTGTGTATTTGGGATCACTGTGAGAGAAGCATTTGGTAACATCATGTATTTGCTGACAGGTAACTGTTTTAAAACCTGTCATGTTGTGAAGTTTTAGTAGGATTAGAATCCAGTCTTTGCTTATGCGTTGATTAAATGAGTCATGCTTTGACACTGATGTGGTGTACTTAAATATGTAGATTTTGTGCAGTACCATTAACTCTTCCAGAGTAGTGAATGAGTTTTGGTAAACTCATTGGGATAGTGGTGCTTGTCTAGAATCACACTGTGAGTCTGTGTGCATTTGGGAACCACTGTGAGAGAATCATTTGGTAACATCATGTATTTGTTGACAAATAACTGTTTTAAAATCTGTCATGTTGTGTGACGTTTTAGTAGCATTAGAATCCACTCTTTGCTTATATGTTGATTAAATGAGTCATGCCTTGACACTGATGTGCTGTACTTAAATATGTAGATTGTGTGCAGTCCCCTTACCCCTTCCACAGTAGTGAATGAGTTTTGGTAAAGTGCTAAGATAGTGTTGCTTGTCTAAAATAACACTGTGAGTCTGTGTGCATTTGGGTAAGGATTGTGAGAAGCATTTGGTAACATCATGTATTTGCTGACAGATAACTGTTTTAAAACCTGTATTGTTGTGAAGTTTTAGTAGCATTAGAAGCCAGTCTTTGCTTATGCGTTGATTAAATTAGTCAGGCATTGACATTAAAGTGTAGTCGTGAAATATGTATATTGTATGCAGTTCCTTTACCACTTCCACTGTAGTGAATGAGTTTTGGTAAACTCCTAGGGATAGTGTTGTTTGTCTAGAATCACACTGTGAGTCTGTGTGCATTTGGGAACCACTGTGAGAGAAGTGTTTGGTAACATCGTGTATTTGCTGACAGATAAGTGTTGTAAAACATGTTAAGTTGTCAAGTTTTAGTAGCATTAGAAGACAGTTATGGCTTATGCTTTCATTATATGAGTCAGGCATTGACAGTAAATTG
Organism: Triturus cristatus; assembly: GCF_964204655.1. Taxonomy (NCBI): domain Eukaryota; kingdom Metazoa; phylum Chordata; class Amphibia; order Caudata; family Salamandridae; genus Triturus; species Triturus cristatus. Next base: position 322,589,603 of record NC_140584.1, on the reverse strand, counting down.
CAGTTGTGAAATATGTAGATTGTGTGCAGTTCGCTTACCACTTGCATTGTAGTGAATGGGTTTTGGTAAACTCATAGGGATAGTGGTGCTTGTCTAGAATCACACTGTGAGTTAGTGTGTATTTGGGATCACTGTGAGAGAAGCATTTGGTAACATCATGTATTTGCTGACAGGTAACTGTTTTAAAACCTGTCATGTTGTGAAGTTTTAGTAGGATTAGAATCCAGTCTTTGCTTATGCGTTGATTAAATGAGTCATGCTTTGACACTGATGTGGTGTACTTAAATATGTAGATTGTGTGCAGTACCATTAACTCTTCCAGAGTAGTGAATACGTTTTGGTAAACTCCTAGGATAGTGTTGCTTGTCTAAAATCACACTGTGAGTCTGTGTGCATTTGAGAACCACTGTGAGAGAGGCATTTGGTAACATCGTGTATTTGCTGACAGATAACTAATTTAAAACCTGTTATGTTGTCAAGTTTTAGTAGCATTAGAAGCTAGTCTTTGCTTATGCATTGATAAAATGAGTCAGGGTTTGACACTAAGGTGTAGTGCCATGTACTATTCTGTTCACTGTGGCAGAAGTGGAAATGTAAAAGTTTTACCTAAGCACTGTCCTAGAAGTAGTCTGATTATTTAGTCAGAATCTAAGTACCAAATAGACTGCTTCAAATGTCTATGCAGTATGCATGTAGTGTTCTAACATACTACACACTTGTCTTTTACACCTTCAATTCCCTAGTCAGTATCCATACACTTCCAGGAAACATCCTGTCACTTCCTTTGCAGTCCTCTAGAGACCCATTCAACAGCATGTACTAATCCATTCACTGTGCCAAAACCCAAACACTTATAAATTCACCCAGACACTCTCTTTCCAGTACTCTAATGATTCAGTCACTGCCTAAGTATTCATGCACAGAGCCAGGTCTTTGCATATGGACTTCTTCAAACCCCTATCCGCTATGCATGCAGTCCTCTAAGCACCTACACACTTGTCTTTCACTCCTTCAATTCCCCAGTCAGTATCCGTTCATTTCCAGCAAACACCCTGTCCATTTTCACTCGTCTAGTGACCCATTCAGCATAATGTACTAATCCATTCACTGCGCCAAACCCTAATAAATTCACCCAGGCACTCTCCTTGCAGTACTCTAATCATTCAGTCAGTACCCAAGTACTCATTCGGTGACCCAGGCCTTAGTATATGGACTGCTTTAAACCGTTATCCACTATACATGCAGTACTCTAACCACCTACACAATTGTCTTTCTCGCCTTCAATTCCCTAGTCAGTATCCATACACTTTCAGGAAATACCCTGTCACTCCCTTTGCAGTCCTCTACTGACCCATTCAGCATCATGTACTAATCCATTCACTGTGCTAAAACCCAAACACTTATAAATTCACCAAGATACTATCTTTGCAGTACTCTAATCATTCAGTCAGGGCTTAAGTATTCATACACTGAGCCAGGCCTTAGCACATGGACTGCTTCAAACCCCTATGCACTATGCATGCAGTCTTCTAACCACCTAGATACTTGTATTTCACACTTTCAATTTCCTAGTCAGTATCCATACAGTCCAGCACTTGTGACTGCCTTTGCACTCCTCTAGTGAGTCATTCAGTACCAAGTACTAATCCATTCCCTGTGCGAAAAGCCTAGCATTAATAAATTCACCTAGGCACTCTCTTTGTTGTAGTCTAATCATTCAGTCAGTACCCAACTAGTCATGCAGTGAGCCAGGCCTTAGCACATGGACAGCTTTAAATGCCTATGCAGTATTGATGCAGTCCTCTAATCACCTACACAGTTGTGTTTCACACCTTGAATTCCCTAGTTAGTATTCATACTCTTCTAGCAAACACCCTGTCACTCACCCAGTGTATCTCCTTTTAGTACTGTAATCATTTAGTCAGTTAGCATGTAGTCTTTTAGTGAGGTAGGCTTTAGGGCATGAACTGCTTCAAAGTAGTATGCACTATGCATGTAGTGTTTTAACGATCGTCACACTTGTGGTTCAGGGCTATAGTTTCTTAGTCAATTTTTATATAAAATGTGTTTGTACAATAATGGAATAGTATACATTGGAAAGTTATTAATATACATTTAGTTGTGATTCTTTTTTACAGATACAGAATAGGAGTGTTTCTCATCCGTTTGCACTCTTCTCGTGCAAGATTGTTTGGATGAAGGGTCCTTCGCTGTTTCATCATACTTGCCGTGCCGTACGAGTATTTCTTGTTAGGATCCCCTCGCAACAGAACTCTTTTGCAAATCTTGCACATGACCAAGGTGGCATTGATCTTTGTTTGCCCCTTGGGAAAAGTAAAAAATGTCCACACCACTGAAGGAAAACGTTGTGGGCATGGTGCCTTCTGCAAAAAAAAATCCTCAGATTCGGTAAATATTTTAAAGCGGCAACAATTACAGTTTTTGTAAGTTAAACTTATAAAATTTTGTTAGCTTTATACATTTTATATATCTGTGATTTGTTTCTTGTGGAATTTTGTTAAGAATACCATATTGTTTTTTTTTTAACAATCTTTTTGATTTTGCAGGTCTGTCATCGACATCCGTGGTTCCCACAGGAGTGTTCCGCTTTGTTGTTTTGTATTATGGTTACATTTTGTTTATTAGTTTATTGTTTATATTTATGTTAATAAAAATATAAAGTTTGAAAATAGTTTAACGTTTATATATTTATTATTATAAAAAATAAAGTTTGAAAAAAAAAATTAATTATGTTGTTGGTTGTTCTCTTAAGTGCTGTGTGACTCTTTCTTGTTCTTAATACTGTTATTTGATGGAGTCCACCATGGTGTTAAATTTTGGGGCACTTATCGCTGGAATACTAGTGATATCTGCAGTTTGCACCAACTTCTGAATAGTGTGTTAGATTTTTCTGAATTTTACTTCCGTTAAAGTGCTGATAATGAAATAGAGAGTAGCCATTCCAGTGCAAAAAGACATGAGGGGCACGTTTGCGATTCATTCTAACTACTAAAATTCTGTATTGAATTGCACTGAGGTATTGGCTGCACTTACAGTGTACACACGAAATCTATTAAGAAATCTCATTGTATTCATATTGATTGGGAATAGTGCGTCAGGTGCTGGATCTTGACGAGATACACTGCTCAGTTCGTATATTGTTCTGCACATGAAAAAAATCACATCACAACTTTCACAGCAATTGCAATGCGAAACAAATTCCGGCGATAAGACACGTTAGCACCAGGGATTGTACACCTGCTTTCTGCTGGTGTTAAGCAGGACAACTACCTGCACCATGAAAGGGAACACAGCCAAGAGCCACACCAGAACACCCACAGGTGCCATAGAGTCAATGAGCATGATACAGGGATACCCATGAGGGCCAGAAGACTCATCGCAACAACTCCAGGACCACCAATGCCCCCCAAACCCATATCTTAGTAAGTGTGTCCCTGTGGTCTTTGTCTTAGCATGATCGGCACGAGCCCTGCAACATCACAGTGTGCTGTCACCTCAGCGTTGGCAGTGAGCCTGGATGTGTAGCTACATACTCATCCTCCTGCATGCACAACTGGCGTGTGCTGGTCTGGGGTTTACAGGTCAGTGCAGGGGTGTGCCTATCCGGCAAGGGGAACGGGGTGTCTCGGACATGTCCGTGTACAGGAAGTGCGGTAAGTGTGTCTCTGTGTTCTGGAGTGGCCTGTTGCAAGAGCTGCAGCAGTCAATGTTGTAAAGTGGCATGCACCACCTCCAAACGGCACTGTGATGTTGTAGTTGGAATGAAGCAGGACATGCGTAAATAGGCATTAAAATGGCGTGCCGTACGAGTGCACGAGATACAACAGCTCACCGTACAAAAGTGTGGGGGCTCGTGGGAGGGAGGAGCAGCCGTTTGGCAACATAACACACAGTGAACTCTACCATGTACCACATGCTGGGCATCTCATCCATGATGACCACGGTCGCAGACTTCCCACAACACCAACGACTGGCCTTTGTACACATCCTGTATGAATACAGCGTGGTTTTCACTTCTATGCTCGTTCAGTGGTGTGATGTTGGCGGGTTGTGTGACTTGTGCTCCTTGTTGATGTGTTTCATTTTGGACATTGTTAGTCTATATGTGTGTTGTACTTAATTGTGCATGTGTGCCATTCTGCCCATCTCCCCCCTCCCCCCACTCCCTGCTTCTTCCTCTTCCTAGTGCTGCTGTGCCTATAATTTTGTTGCTGCACACATAAATACATATAAACAATAAATTAGAACAGTTCCTTGACTCTTTTAGGTTTGAAAACTTCTCTATTGGTTTCTTTTTAATTTTCCATATGAACCGTTTTTTAAATATTCAACAACACATAGAAGCCAGAAGTGCAACGTATTCTATCAACACACTTTCTAGAACATTCTACAACACGTGCAGGTTAAAATTTCATCAATTTTTTAAAACTTAACGATATTTTTTTGTAACATTTTCTTGAATATTTAACGACACGTGCAGGTTAAAAGTTGATGATTGTTTTAAGTTCCAACAGTGCCTTCCAAATGCAAGTAGCAGGTGTGGTTGATCTGAGCAAATTTTATCCTATGATATGTACTCCACGTTGAAACTGCTTTTTCTTAACCAATCACAAAGATGCTTTTCCACAAAACTAATGTGCACCCTACTTTTAAAAAAGAATGCTTTTCATGATATCTTTAGAGATAAGTTATAGATAGGAATTAGCATTTAAAAAACCTTTGAAATTCACTGAAAAAAATATAGGTTTCAGGGGCGTTATAGTTAGGAATTGGCATTTAAAAAACCTTTGAAATTCACAGAAAAAACCATAGGTTTCAGGGGCGTTATAGTTAGGGATTGGCATTTAAAAAACCTTAGAAATTGTTATAGTTAGTTCAGCTAACTATAACTCGCGCCCCTGCAATGCACTGCTGATGACGTCACATATTACATCACTCATGACATGGTCAGTGACATCACTGATGACATCACTGATGACATCTCAAATGACATCACTGATGACATTACTGATGACGTCATCCATGTGATAAATTACCGCATCTTCTCACACCCTAATATAACCTTTGATACACCGACTCAAAATTTCAGACTTCCATTCTCAAAACCATAGATACTCAAAAAACAATATCTACATACCCACTCATTAACTCTTAGGTCTACATACACCCCCACTCATTCACCTGTACAGTCACTCATACTTACAATCACTCCGTACAAGACTATCATATGCATTTATACACCTACATAGACACTCACACACCACCAATCATCCATAAAGGTACTCTCACACCTAGTCAGTCATGCAAATAATTAATTACACTCCCATTTACTCACCTATGCAGTTATACACACTCAAGTTCACTTACTCATAAAAATAGTACCACATTCTTACGCTCTTATACAATCATTGATACAAGCACACACTTATCCATACAGCCACTCTCACAATCACACACTCTTACATATACCCACTTATATACTCTTACACGCATATATACTGCCTTTAACATATGTAGTTAGTCACAAATGTACCACTGAGATATACATTCAATCCCTAACACACCCATACATACACTCACTCAACTATACAGTTCATCACAGATGCACTCTTAAAACCATACACCCATAGAATCACCCACTCACACATCTATGCAGTCACACACAGCCTACGCACACAAACACTCAGGCACCCATACAGATACTCAGACAACCAATCAATAACCCATATAGACACTCATATAGCTATTCACAAAACCATGCAGCCACTTATACACCAACAAACAGACACATACAGACATTCACACAGTTTAGTCACTAGTCTGGAGTAAGATACATTAATTGACTCACTTATAGAGTCAGTTACGCACCTAGAAAATCATCCATTCACACACTTGCACACCCACTCATTCTTCAACAGGCCTTTCAATATATATATTAAACATATTAAAACTTTACAGAAACAAAGACTCACTGGATGACGTCATCAGTGATGTCATTTGAGATGTCATCAGTGATGTCATCAGTGATGTCACTGACCATGTCATGAGTGATGAAATATGTGACGTCATCAGCAGTGCATTGCGTGTGCGTGAGTTATAGTTAGCTGAACTAACTATAACAGGGGAATTTCTAGAGTTTTGTACGAGGGAAATGTCCAGCTAACTATAACGCCCCTGAAACCTATGGCTTTTCCAGTGAATTTCTAAGGTTTTTTAAATGCCAATCCCTAACTATAACGCCCCTGAAACCTATGGTTTTTTCAGTGAATTTCAAAGGTTTTTTAAATGCCAATTCCTAACTATAACACCCCTGAAACCTATGGTTTTTTCAGTGAATATATACATATATATATCCCCAAAGTGATCCTTGAGCTACGAAAGTGCTCACCAGCGGGTGCTCAGCATAGGGGCCGGATCGTGTCCCTAATTAATTTTTCAAACAATGGATGCAGCACTCTTGAGCAGGAATTTGCTTAATTTATTAGCAGATTTACACTTCACCAACGCGTTTCAGCCTGACTCGGTTAAAGAGTCTTTCTTCACTTTCACTTTTATACTGCCCATTTCTACCTTTAAGTGGCATTATGGGAGTTGTAGTGTTTGGTTACATTTAACATGATGTCCAAAACTTTATACATATTTACAAGAAAGACAATGCGCATTGTTTCAGATGTTTACACTCTCTGCGATTTCCATCATTACGCATATTGATACCTATTATAGATATGTTTTAGCTGTCGCTGTCAATTGCGTTTAATCCGTCTTGACCGCTCTATATCCAGTTGACATTTCTAAATGAGGTATAGTATCTGATTCCATATTCTAGATGCATTCATGATTTTTGCATTACGCTACATGCAACACCGCATATTTCACAACACCAGTGCTTTCAATTGCCACGCTTGACATTGAATGTTCACATGTTCTATTCCAAACATTCGGCTATAGTACCCTATCTATGCATCTAAAACACTCAGATCATTTATTGAACGGCAGTCAGCAATTTACATATCAGCAGTTTTATTATTCAAGGAGTGCAAAAAGTTCTTCGTCATTATTTATGCCCCTATGGATTTTAGTCCTGAGTCTTTTAATGAAGCGGGATTCCATATCTGTAATAGGTATCGATATGTGTAATGATGATAATCACAGACGGTTTTAATTTCAGGCACACATTTTTGCTTCATCTACCAGCATGTCTCCTCTTTGCTTTAGTACTTTGGCCTGCCACAGAAAATTGAGGTAACTGTGTGCTGCATTCCATAGATAAAAAAACAATGAATAAAATGAATGATGTATTTAAGATGTGGTTCTACCTTGTTGGGGAAAAGTTCTGTCTAATATTAATGTGAAAAACAAACATCCATATGGGTGCCTTGCTGTGTGCCCACTTTTTAACCAAAAACCCTTTCATTGTCCGTTCTCTCTCAGTTTTCAAGATCTTCACTTTTCACCTGCTTATAATTTATATGACCGCAAGTGATTCATCCTCCATGCTCCTCAAAAAAGATATCACTTCATTATTGCATACTCTGTGTTGTTTTTAAATTTTGCTGAATTTGCCAAAATAAAGCTTGAAACAGGGATAATATTGATTTTAATAGATTTTCTATGCCACCCTGCGGCTATTACATCCCATTAGTTTGATAAGGATTGGTCTGACTGGGTCTCCTAATAAACTGCACGGTCACTGGAGTGTATCAAAGGCAGGGTCTCAGTGTAATGATAATGCCCATAGAAGCTAGGCTGAGGCAAAATTTAAATTACGCTGGCATAATTCACATAATTTGGGGAATTATTTATTGTGCTTTAGTCGTAAAATTTCAGAAATGACACGATTGTGCCATGTTACGTAACTATGCACCATTCAGTATTGCACTCAGTTCAAGTACGCCCATCCCGTTGTAAATTCTTGTGGGGTAGCATAGCTTGATCCAGCTTCTTGACTGGGCGTGCTAATGAAGAAAGCATCTTCTTAAAGTTTCCAACATTATCTTCAGCTCTGTTCCCTGGATTGTTTGTCATATCCTTAGAGCACTGTTGTAACCTAGCAATTGTTGAGGTGTCCAAGTGTTCATTCCTAGAGTCTTTTGAATTTGAGTTTTAATTTTTGTCATAGCTCAGTTGTAAGACTCTGCATCAATTTCACTGTTTCAGTGTCTTCATGGTAAGTTCCCCGTTGCAGTTGGCACTTCCGAGCTTCCCCCTTCCATCTCTTCTTAGGTCATCTGAGCTCTGTGGGGACACTTTGGATAAGGCCAACAAAGAAGATGGGGAGGAGTTAGAATGCACTAAGTAGAGTTTGTGGATGACTCTGAGGGTGTTGCCTTTCAAGAAAATTGGGAAAGTAAACGTGTCTTGCATTAAAATTACTTCTAGCCATTACCCAAGTGGTTTCACCCTTCTCTTTTTCCATTAAGCTGCATATCTTGATTTTGTAAGACTTCCTTCGGCATCTGTAGAAGACAACTGAGGCACAGCAATATCTAGTGATGGTTGCTGTCCATGCCTCCCAACTCTCCTTCTGTTACGCTAGCGTTCTCACTTCCACATTTACAAAAGCTTGCTCTAGTTTGGCACAGCTTGTACTGCCCTTTAGAATCACATCACTGTCAGCTTGATCATTCAAGCTTTTGACTAGGGCTCCTCTAGTTATATCGGATCTTAACAGTCCCTCCATAAGGGGAGTGTCCCCAATCACTGTCATGTTCAAGGAACTTTGTGCAAGGCAAAACAAAATGCAGATCCACTGGTTCATTTGCATCTGAGGCCCTACTCTATGAAGGATCCTCTTCAGATGTTGGGCGTTCGCTCAATGGTGTCAAATGGCGTAGCTGCTGCAGGTTGCAGGCCAGCAAGAGGACAACATACTCCAGACATGAGCAGTACTGTTCCATGGTAAGGGTCTCTAAAGACAACCATGCTGAATGATGTGCAGTCTGTGAGCTCTGCAAACTATTACCAGCAGCATCCGGGAAAACAGGCATATTCTCTGAGCTGTTTGTTCCCAGTGTCGGCTGTGATAGTGTTGGGCTCCCAGAACATAATTGTTGGAATATGGTCTGATATAAATGTCTTGTCCTAGATATAGTTTACCAAAATATCTTCTTATTGGAATTAACAATCAAAAATCTTCACCCAAAGTAACGTTATAATTGTAAATCATTTTCAAGATGCAATAGTAATGTCAGACGATATTTCTGATAACAATATTCTGGTACACAACTGTGCTAGAAAAATCCCAGGCACTTAACAGGGTCAAGGCCTGTTTTCTGGGAAGGTGCTGCTACTGACAATTTCTGAAGCCAAGTCACCATAGCCACCAAGAGTCAGCATTTTGCTACTCAATGTTCTACTGCGGATCACCAAGAAAAAAGTATGCTAGAAGCATCGGACAGTTTTTTCGGAAACCTTTGGGCTGATATCGTGTGTCCGCTACAAACGATGCAATCAGCTGCTGCCACCAAAGGTTGTCACTGGGTTATGACTGCTGTGCCAGTCCATAGGCGGTGTCTCAGCTCCGTGTGGCCATCCTGCTCCATAGTCACCATCACAAAATATATATAGAGCCAACATTGTTTACCCCTGCAACCACAAAAGACCGCAATAAAGCAAGCTACTTTATTTTTATTTTTTATGACTTTACATTATGCGAACAGCACCACAGGAAAATTGCGCTAAATAATAATATTTTATGTGGGAATCATTGCTTTTTCTTTCCATTAGATATCCTATATAGCACCATGGACTTACTTTGATTGCTAAAGGAGTGGGTGTAGTATACTCTGTCAATGTACCTACAATGTATTAGACATAGCCTACTGTTGAGTAGAAGTTCACCTTTCTCAGTTAATCCATACACCCATATTTCGTCTGTACAGGGAAATTCTAAAACCCATCCCAGGCTTGCAAGTTCACTCCCTCTTCAAATCACTGATAGGAGAACAGTTTATGATGCATCAAAGGCACAGTTTTTTTTCAAAACATGGATAATACATTTTGTAACTTACTGGTTGGTCATTCAAAAAACAATGTTTGTTTGTTACACATCGCACTTATCAATCAAAACATTGTCCCATAGGTTTTACAGCACTGACCCTGCATGATAGTCCCTTTTGCAGGTGTCTCAGTTTTCTGCGGGTTCTAGGATTTCCTTGCTACCAACCTAGTGTGCTGGCCATCAGACCCAGCCCAAGCTGTAAGTGCCATTCCGCTCGCTCTGGACCCTTGCTGACCACTCACCTGCTCCCAGTGCCCCTGCCATGTGGGCTCCCAAGGACACAGACAGCTCTTCTATTCTGGCTGTCATTGTGTGCTGTCACCTGCTCCCCTGTGTCCCTGCAATTAGGGATCAAAGGACACTGTTTGAGCAGCTCTTCTACCTAGGTTGCTCTTCCTATGTGCTGCCTCCATCTTGCCCTCTTCTAGTGTTCTTACGGCTGCGACAACAGCAATTTTTGGGTGTGGGTGGGTGGGTCCAATGGAGATGGTCAGTTGTGGTCAAGGGGGCCGTGACCACCTATTGACCTCCTTGTTCGCCCCGCAATCCTTCTACTATTGGGCGGTTCACGGTTTTCAAAGCACGTGCCCAATCACTGAGTGTCTTTTTCACGGCCTTTATGCTTTGCGCTTCTGGTGCTCCCGTCACCGGTAAGGGTTCCCTGTGGGCCCCTATCTGTTCCGGTTCTAGGCCCACGTCACATCTGGGTCTATGGATAGGCCATTTTCAGTGGGTATTGCCCCTAACGTAACTCTATATTGTGTGAGGAGAGGCTTACAGGGAGTTTTAGCTGTAATAAGCGGCTCCATTGGCTCAAATAGATCAGGTTCCCGAGAAAAATCAGGCGTGATACATCTGCAGGCTTGCTTTGGTCTGAGGAGCAGAAAGTTGCCTAATGGCGTTAGAGTGACTTTGCCTAAAGACAGTCCGTAGTAATAAATGTGCTATTTGTGTAAAGGTCTCCCCAAAATGAAATGACTCGGTTACTTACCAGTATTCTTCATTACTCTTAGTCATAGTCTTCATCACCACAGTCCTGACTTACTGAGCCACAAAGGTGCTCACTCAGAGTCTGGTTCACAAAGGTAAACTTACACTTTTGTGTAAGTTTACGATTGTTTGCTATTCACAAAGGGTTTTACAAGTAGAATCTTTACGAGTTCGAAGTCTTCGCACATAAAAAGATAGGTCTATATCTTTTTTTGTGCAGAGACTCCGCACTCGTAAAGATACTACTTGCAAATCCTTTTGTGAATAATAATCTATATCGCAAATTTAAACAAAAGTGCAAGTTTACCTTTGTAAATCAGGTCCTGATTCAGTTCTATGGTAAGGAAGATGGAAGAGGTAGGTAGTGCTAGGTTTTGTAGATTGTCTGTGTGCTTTTTGCTTGGTGCAAATCCAAACAGTGGATGTGATATTAGAGGTATATTTGGTTTATATAAGAGTATTGTTTGTGATTTTTGTTTGAGAATATCCTAGACTTGAATAGTGAAGTTAACCGTATTGATTTCAGTTTTTGTTCAGGATTGCTTAATCCATAAGGGCCGCTCCTAGAGGGACTGGGTTGCTACGTCTTTTTCGACAGCTAAGTGGGCTCATTTTTGTAGATGTACCCAGTAGTGTGCAAAATTATCATATACACTTTACTAATATTGTTCCATATTAGAGACGGTGAAATCACCGTTATGGTACAGCGGAGTTATCCTTTCCCAGGGCAATCTAGGTTTCCTTCCCGCTAAAGTTAAAGGAATAAGTTGAGTATTCAGCGATTTGATAAACTGTTGCTTAGCGGGATGGGAATGCTAATGAAGTAGTAGAAGAATTTATGCAGGGCAACCATCTTGATAAGGCCGATGTGCCCAGCTGTTGACAGTGGCTGTTAAAATCATCTGGTTATTTGGTCTTCAAGCTTGCTGATCGCTCACCCCTAGTTAGGTGTAACTGGAGCTTTTTTTTTGTTAGCAATGATGATCAGCGTGCAGGATCCACTTACGTCATTACAAGCAAAAGTTAAAGTAAAATGAGCCCAAGGGCTCATTTGACCATCACTGAATCAGTGCTCAGCCCAGGAGCGCTAATTCTTATGGAAGAGGTATTGTTGGAAAGGGGAGAATCTCCCCTTTCCAAGGTTCCTCTGCCGAGTGGATCCCTGATTGGGCATTGCCACAAGAGAGCGATCCCCGAGAAGGGATCCACCCACTAGCGATCAGGGATGGCGGAGAGGGCTCTTGGGCATGGGTTAGTGCTCTCCTACCTATGTTTTTCTGATGCAGTCTTTCTGCCCCCCACGGGGGGGAAGGGAGAAAGCCCACTAGATACCAGGGATTTATTTTTTACATAAAAATAGAGGTGAGGTACGACACCCCCTTCCCTAAAAAAGGAAACAGTCTTTCTGCCCCTCTGGGAGGCAGATAGACCACTAACTAAAGAGGCAGTCTTTATTCCCCCCTAGGGGGCTGATGAGGGCAATTATCTCCAATCTGACCCCCTGGGGGGCACAGAAAGCCCATTAGGTACCAGGAATTTATTTTTAAAATAAACATAGTGGGGTGCTGGCTGACCAGAATGGGTATGGGAATGCCGCCACTTGTAATTAAAGGGAAAACAGTCTTTCTGCCACCTCTGGATGGCATATCTGGACAATTCACCCCTGATCTACCGCTTCCGGTGGCCAGAAAGCCCACTAGGTTCCTGTTTTTTTTTCAGATAAAAATAGAGGGGCTGTCTAGAAAGCCCCACCCCTAAAAAAAGAAGAAACAGTTGTTCTGTCCTGGCGGGGGCATGCAGGGGGGGGGGGGGTTGAGAGCAATTGCCTCCAATGAAAGTCCACTATGCACCAGGTATTTCTTTTTAAATAAAAGTAGAGGGGCGGGGGCTGACCAGAATCGGCATGGCCATGCCCTGACCTCTAATAAAATAGAAAACAGTCTTTCTGGCCCCCTTTAGGGCAGAGGGGCAATTGCCCTTGATCTCTCCCCCGGAGGAGGTAGAATGCCCACTAGCTACCAGAGAGTCAATATTTAGATAACAATAGAGGGGCATGGCCTGTCCAGAATGGGCATGGCCATGCACCCACACTCAATAAAAAGAGAACACAGTCTTTCTGCCCCCCCCGAGGGGCCTATGAGGGCAATTGTCCCTTATCAATTCCCCCATAGGGGCAGAAAGGCCACCAGGTACCAGGATGTCTTTTTAATTAGAAATAGAGGAGTGGGGCCTGCCAGAATGTGCATGGCCATGCCCCACTCCTAATAAATGGGTAAACAGTCTTTCTGCCCCCTAGGGGCAGATTGGGGTAATTACCCCTGAGCTATCCCCAGGGACGGCAGAAAGCCCACTGTATGGAAGATATATATATATTTTTAATAAAATAATGAGATGGGTCTTTCCCATCCTAACATTAGGTCCCACCATTACTCCCTAAAACCTCAACAGCCTTTCTGCTTCCCTGCGGACCAATGCATCCCATCGAAAGAGGGAATTTGATTCTTTTGGGTGTTACATATAGGCCAAGAGAGTTTTGCTAACTCCCAATATCATCCCACTTGCAATGGTGAACTGCTGCCCTTTTTGGGCTTGGGTAGGCTGTCAACTGGAAAAACCTACCTGACCTATACAGTTATGAAAACTAGACATCTGGGTGAGTCGAGGGTGGTGTGCTTTGAATGCATCCCACACCATGGTCTTGCCTACAATGCCCTGCCAACCTCAAACATTGAATAAAAACACACATTTCCCTTATATTTCTGTGAAGAAAACTTCTGGAATATGCAGGGAGCCACAAATTTCCTTCCACACAGCATTTCCTTAAGTCGTCGGATAAAAATAGTACCTCACTTGTGTGGGTGGGCCAAGAGACCTTAACACAAAAGGTCCCAAAGTGCTAGTAGAGAGATCAACAATAGCTACAGGATTTGCAACCATGCTTGGCCGCCACTCATGTAAACCTACAACCACAGGCATTTTTGAAAAGTAGACGACAAGGGTATTCCAGGGTTGTGTGCCTTGTGACTGTGAATCCCATGAGTTTTTCTTACCCACAATGCTCTTCAAACTGTAAACTTTGCCCGAAATCACACATTTTTCTTATATTTCTGTGATGGAAACTTCCGGAATTCACAGGAATCCATAAAATTCGTACAATCCAACAGTGCCAAACTTGGGCTGATAAAAGCACTGTGCCACTTGTGTAGTTGGGTCTAGTGCCTGTGACAGGAACGGATGAAAGCGAGGTCAATGGGAATCCTCAAGCAAGGGCTCACATTGACTGGGGTTTGATCAGTTCCAGACACGGGCACTAGACCCAGCCATAAATGTAGGGAAGCGCTTTTATCGGCACAAGTGTTATAATGTTAGGTGGTAGGAATTTTGTGGATTCCTGCAGGTTCCAGAAGTTTTCATCACATAAATGTAGGGAAAATGTTTGATTTCAGGTAAAGTTTGAGGTTTGCAGGGTATTGTGGGTAAAAGAAAATCATAGGACCCTCCCATATCACCTCATCTATTAGTTTTAAAAAATGGGCAGGCATGCTAGGTTTTCCTAGGTGCTTCCTGAGCTACGACTGTATCCCTGTTGCATTTTGGGCCATTTCCTGTCGCAGGAACTAGGCCTTCCCACAAGTGAGGTACCATTTTTATTGGAAGATGTAGGGAAATACTGTGTGGAAGGAAATGTGAGGAAAATTAGTTTTTTAGCCAAAATTTGAGGTTTGCAAGGGATTCTGGGAAAATTGACCCGGTGAGGGCCATGCATGTCACCTCATCCTGGATTCCCCTCGGTGTCTAGGTTTAAAAAAATGTACATGTTTGCTAGGTTTCCCTGGGTGCCAGCCGAGCTAGGGCCCAAAATCCACAGCTATCCACTTTGCAAAAAACAGATCAGTTTTGAGTGGAAAATTGTGAGGTATCATTTGCCACCTCAACCCCAGCAAAACTGAACTCATTCTCATCCATCCCAAAGGAAAATCCTTTGCTGTAGACACCTCGCTTGACAACTCCATGGCATTAAACTGCAAACTGACCATCTCCAGCTCTGTCAAATCCCTGAGGATTACTCCTGACTGGCATCTAAGCATGAAAGACTATATCAATAACTCTGCAAACAGAGCTTTCTACACAGTAAAAAAACTTGTAAAAGTTAAACCCTTCATCCCTATTGAAGACTTAAATACAGTGGTGCAATCACTAGTCCTACCCAAGCTGGACAATGGAAACGTAATGATCGCGGACGCCTCAAAACCTTACCTAACCCTATTGAAAGCTACTCTTTACTCTGCGGCCAGACTTATATCAGGGAAAAAGCTCTTTGACCTCATCCCTCCTACCCTCAAACAACTAACTGGCTGCCAATAGAAGCAAGGGCCATTTAAAAAACTGGCTGTTTAGCTCACAAACACTCTTCACTGAAAAACCAAACTACCTCACAAATAAATTATCAAGATTCAGTCAAAAGAGACACCTACGTAGCTCAAACAGTGTACTCCTGATCCCACCAAAATTTAAGCGAGAGATATACTGCACCCGCTCCTCCCCTGGAAATGCTGCTAGAGTCTGGAACTCCCTGCCGGAAAACCAAACCTTCCTGCATTTCAAGAAGAAACTGAAGATCCTACTCTCTAACGATTACCTAAATTCACCCTCTTGAGCACCTGACCAGCCTGTGGGCACTTGGCTTTGCACCCTCCAAGTTAATCGGTGCAACACCATCATAAGGAAAACTGTGCCTCTAATTTCCCTTGCCCACATGAGTTTTTATCCCCGCTACCTCAGAACTACATCGTCCATACAGACTGATGTTTCTTGCTTTGCTGCTTTTTCCTGTACAGTTAATATGTACTTTCCCTCTAACTGCCCCTCCAGCAAGGTCGTAAAATGTAAGCGATGCACTGCACTGCGCTACATATAATTATGTGTACCTGTAATCTTCCTAAAAAATATATACACCATGTCACATACCAAGCATCACTTTTTGTCACTGTTTATATCTATCTACTCCAAAAGTATCTCAGGTATTTGCTGCTTGTGTGAATCTCTGCAAAGCGCTTTGAAGCCCTAGGGTCAAGTCAGTGCTATACAAAACTCTACAAATAAATAAATAAAAATAAATTTCCTGTCGCAAGCAGTAGTCCTAGCCACACAAGTGAGTTACCATTTTTATTGGAAGACTTAGAGGAATGCTGGTGGATGTAAGATTGTGGTTCTCATGTTACAGAACTTCCCATCACAGAAATGTTTGGAAATTTCGTTTTTTGGTCAAAGTTTGAGGTTTGCAAGGGATTCTTGGTAAACCACGTTGATAAGCTAAAGACAATATCATACAATTGGGTGACATTTTGCTAGGCCTGGGCCAAAATTCCGTTCCGTTCGCGGAAATTGCGATATTTTGGCATTTTCGCGTTCTGCGGAAAGCGCGAAAATGTCAAAATTTCTGCATTCCGCAGCTTAGCGATAATTTGTTTCTTGCTCGCGCTGTAAAAAAATACATTCTCGCGTTCGCGCGATCGCCTTACCTGAAACCCCGCGTTCGCCAACAAGTTTTCTTGACCCGGTCACGTTCTCCACGAGATGTTGGATTTTGGTAGCCATTTTGCGCTGTCTCGCGACAGTTCGCGGCCGCATTCACGTAATTTGTCACGCGATCACGTCATTTGTCGCGCGATCACGTCTTTCTTCTCGCGATCATGCACCGCGCGAGTATGAGAAGATTGAGATCTCGAACATGTCATTCTACATCGCGAGCTAGAGGATGAGGACGCGGGCACGTGTAATCGAACGCGAACAGGAGAAAGAGACCCCGAACACGTCATATCCAACGTGACAGGGACAAAGAAGAAAACCCGATCATGTCGTTTTCGACACGCCGGCGTAAGTAATGTGAAGCTCGAGGACTCAACAACGTAAAATTTACAATTTGGAGAGGAATATCGGCTCTAGCAGCATGAAACCATCTGCAAATGCTGATTCTGGATGAAAAGAACTCCTTACATTGACATTTGGCTTTCCTTTTTTGTGCAAGGAGTCATTTTTTTAAAAGGTGGAGAGAGGGAGGAAGTGACACAGAATCTCCAACTTCCTGTTCCTGTCCAGCAGGCTCCTCCCAGTGCTTTGTCCATCTCCTGCTCATTCTGCCTTTGGATTTGGAGCTGGAAAGATCACTCTTTTTGTCTGCTGCATCATTGCAATTGGATTTCAGGATTTTTGGAATAGGATATTTTACAAGTAAGTGGTTGTTGTGTTTGTTTGATTGTGGGCATTGCAGTTGTTGTAACTACAATTTATTTTTGATAATTAATTATCATCATTCCTTTTTTTAAATTTTTTTTTATTTTGTGGGTAGTAGTAGTAGGCCCGCGCTAGCCATGGGCATGGCCTCATGGGTGTGTGTGTGCATGATGAAGCAACTGTTCCTTTTGTTGTTTTTTGAATGGATTTCATTTTCAAGCACATTTAGGGCATGGATGGCATTGGATTGAGTTGGGGAAGTGTGTTATTTGGGGGTGGCCTTTGTGATGTTGTTGGGCCTGGCCATGTGGCTGGTGGCCATTTTGAGGCCTAGGCCTGCAAGCTTGCCTGGCCTTGTCTGCCAACAGGCCTGCTTTTTCATCCACTAGGATCAGAGCAGGTAGCCACAGCTTTATTAATCAAGTGTTTTCTGTGTGATCTGCTGAATTTAGACATCATTTAGGGCATGGATGGCATTGGATTGAGTTGGGGAAGTGTGTTTTTTGGGGGTTGCCTTTGTGATGTTGTTGGGCCTGGCCATGTGGCTGGTGGCCATTTTGAGGCCTAGGCCTGCAAACTTGCCTGGCCTTGTCTGCCAACAGGCCTGCTTTTTCATCCACTAGGATCAGAGCAGGTAGCCACAGCTTTATTAATCAAGTGTTTTCTGTGTGATCTGCTGAATGTAGACATCATTTAGGGCATGGATGGCATTGGATTGAGTTGGGGAAGTGTGTGTTTTGGGGGTTGCCTTTGTGATGTTGTTGGGCCTGGCCATGTGGCTGGTGGCCATTTTGAGGCCTAGGCCTGCAAGCTTGCCTGGCCTTGTCTGCCAACAGGCCTGCTTTTTCATCCACTAGGATCAGAGCAGGTAGCCACAGCTATATTAATCAAGTGTTTTCTGTGTGATCTGCTGAATTTAGCCATCATTTAGGGCATGGATGGCATTGGATTGAGTTGGGGAAGTGTGTTTTTTGGGGGTGGCCTTTGCGATGTTGTTGGGCCTGGCCATGTGGCTGGTGGCCATTTTGAGGCCTAGGCCTGCAAGCTTGCCTGGCCTTGTCTGCCAACAGACCTGCTTTTTCATCCACTAGGATCAGAGCAGGTAGCCACAGCTTTATTAATCAAGTGTTTTCTGTGTGATCTGCTGAATTTAGACATCATTTAGGGCATGGATGGCATTGGATTGAGTTGGGGAAGTGTGTTTTTTGGGGGTTGCCTTTGTGATGTTGTTGGGCCTGGCCATGTGGCTGGTGGCCATTTTGAGGCCTAGGCCTGCAAGCTTGCCTGGCCTTGTCTGCCAACAGGCCTGCTTTTTCATCCACTAGGATCAGAGCAGGTAGCCACAGCTTTATTAATCAACTGTTTTCTGTGTGATCTGCTGAATTTAGACATCATTTTGGGCATGGATGGCATTGCATTGAGTTGGGGAAGTGTGTTTTTTGGGGGTGGCCTTTGTGATGTTGGCTGTCTTAAAGACATGCTTTTGTTGTATGTGTCTGGTGTGTTGGTGTGAAATGCATGCACCCTGCAGAGCTTTTTGGGGCCTGTGAATGTTCGTATTTACATTTTGTTGCATTAAAAAGGCAGAGCAGTGTGCTTTAGCAGGCATCCTTTACCTGGCTTTTATAGGCCTTTTGTCAGCTCCTGGTGGTTCCCAGGCCCCCGGCTTGTTTGTGATTTGTGTGTGTCCATGTGGGTGGTGGCCTTTTTTGGTGTTTGGACTGTGAGTTATTAGTGTCCTGCTTTTGCCATAGGCCTGCATGGTTTTCCTATTGGCTCTTTGGCTTACTGCTTCCATCCATCCACCCCCTTTGCCAGCAGCAGCTCCATGGATGCTGAGATGCTCAAATAATGCAATGGTCCACCCCACTTCCATAAAAATTTTATTTTGTTGTTTATTATTAACTTTCCTATCCTTCCTGAGAGTGTAGTGTGTGGCTGTACACAGTACTAGTAGTATAACATAGCTCTAGTTAAAAAAAAAGTCATAAATGGCTAGACTATCTTTTGTTTGCACTAGTACAGTACTAAGTAACTGAACCACAACAACAAATGCAACATTTCACTGATGTTCTTCTCCTGTCTTATTTGCTTTTAGGTTCACAAAAGACAGAGTAGGAGGTGTCATCAGCATCACCCGGCTACCCGTTGTACTGCCAGCCAGACAGAAGTCCTGCTGCGCATCACGTCCACGTGAGACCAGAACTTGTTGTGCATCTGCATCCTGCCTGACATCTGAAGAAGATGGCCCCAAAGAAAGGTACCAGGTCCAGTACCAAGAAAGTTGCCGGGGAGAAGAAGGAACAGAAAAAGCAAGTGCCATTAACCACGACTGGTGGTGTGCCGGCCAATGTTTTTTTTGGCACCAAAGCATTGTCCGGGAACCAAGCTGGAAGCAGCACAGCGGTCCAACCCCACCAACCTAGGCCCAAGGGCTTTAGTGTCGCAGAGGTAGCCAGTCTACTAACGAGCAGCGATGTTGAAGAAATGTCATTACCGCAAAGTAGTACACAATCAAGTTCAACGCAGGCGCAAACTCAGCAGATCAGTGTGCAGCCGCCGCAACAAGAACAGCAGCAGCCGCCGCAACAAGAACAGCAGCAGCCGCCGCTGCAACAAGAACAGCAGCAGCAGCCGCCACAACAAGAACAGCAGCAGCCGCCGCAACAAGAACAGCAGCAGCCGCCGCAGCAAGAACAGCAGGAGCCGCCGCAACAAGAACAGCAGCAGCCGCCGCAACAGCCCACCTTAGTAGTTGTTGCTCCTGACATAGGGGCATTTCAGGAAATCGAGCTTCCTGCAGACAAAGTGGAGCAAAGTCAAACCACTGTTTCAGAAGATCTATTGTCTTCCAGACGACCAGCAAGGAAAAGGAGGCTTAGTCCATCATCTTCTTCTTCAAGCCCCGCTTCTGATGATCGTGATGACACTTGGGTACCACCAGCTCGGTCTGAGAGTGATATACGCCACAAGACAATGCTTCTGAAAAGGAAGGTCCCAGAAAAACTTAGAGTTATGGAGGTAGATGTAGAAGAGGGGGGTGATGATGTTGATGAAGACGAGCCAGTCATCACGCACATTACTCCCGCCCCAAAGGGATTGGAGACCGACATTCTCACCCTATCCAGAAAGGCTGCTACTGAGCGGGATGTAGCACGGATCTCACCAACACAGGTTACACCACCAATACATCCAGCTGCCATATTTTCCAAGGCCCGGCAGGGACCTACATCCAGCTCAACCATCTCAGTAGGAAGTGGTAGTAAAAGTCACAGTGTAGGTGGACAGGGTCACATATTTTCAAGCACCCCCTCAAGTTCATCTGGTGTTGAAAGTGGCACATCCAGCAGTGCCAGAAAGTTCTCCTCCCCAGTTTGGGACTTCTTTTCTGTTAGCGCCAAGGAGGAGAACGTTGCTATATGCTCAATTTGTCGGCAAGGTGTTCGGCGTGGTAAGCTTGGTACAAACTATGGTACCGGAGGACAAGCAAGTCATCTCAGAATACACCACACTATCGTGTGGGAGGATCACCTACTTAAGTTAAAAGAAAGTAGGAAAACTAAACCCATTGAAGTTGGTCAGGATTCAGAATCAGGGAGCGATATTATTGTGGTGGCAGGTGAAGAACAGGGAGGCATTTCTAGCCCTGTCTCCAGTAGTGCAGTCACTGCAGTGGTAACGCCCATATCCTCCTCAGTAACATCAGAGTGGCACCGCAGTAAGAGCCATGCTCAGAGTGTGGTTGAGACACCAAGGCGACCGGCGAGTACCTCAATGAGACAATCTGTGTCGTTGAGCCTTAGTGGGTTAATGAAAACAACACCACTAAGGAAAGTAAGCCAGCCTACCATTGAGAGCATGTTTAGGTTGGAGGGGCAGTTCCAACGCAACCACCCAACAGCACGACTGTACAATGCGAAGCTGGCTAAAATGTTAGCGCTGGACCTTCTTCCTTTTTCATTTGTGGAAGGGGTGGGTTTCCTTGAATTTGTGTCTGCCATCTGCCCGAAATGGAAAGTTCCCAGCCGGTCCTATTTCGCAAGAATTGCTGTTCCGGCACTACATCATGATGTGCTGGAATTGGTTGGTCACGGTTTGCAGCAGAGTGCTGTGCACAATATCCACCTGACAACAGACATGTGGAGCAGTTGCCAAGCCACAGATTACATGTGCATCACTGCACACTGGATCTCTTTTGTGGGGGTTAGAGATAAACTATCTGCACAAGGTGTTGTTGACACAGCTGCGATTTTCGAAGGTATTCGGAAGCATGCAACTGTAGCCATGTTCGCCATGGAGAAATCTCATACGGCTGAAAACATTTTAGAAGAGTTTCGCACCAAGGTTTTGGAATGGCTGTGGCCCAGAGGGCTTGGTATTGGTTTTGTTGCCACAGACAATGGCAGTAATTTACTTAAGGCCATGGAACTTGGTTCCTATTTCAGGGTTCCGTGTTTGGCACACTGCATAAACATTATAGTGCAAGACTTTCTGAAAAAAGAACCCATAGTCAGCAATTTACTGGCCATCTGCCGAAGAATATGCACTCATTTCAGCCATTCTTTTAAAGCTCGGAAGCAGCTGAGGATCATCCAACATGAATTTAGGATGCCAGTCAAGGCACTCATCCAGGAGGTGGCAACACGTTGGATCTCAACGTATTACATGCTTGATCGTCTGTACGAACAGCACAGGTCACTCCATGAATATGTCTGGTATCGAAGCAGTGATGCTAGTGTTAAAGGCATGACCCTTCAGAGGGAGCAATGGACCCTAATTAAATGCCTGACTGAGATGCTGTCTCCTTTTGAGGTCTTCACACGTGAAGTCAGCAAGGAGGACTGTACAATGGGCCAAGCTATCCCATTGTTGCAAATGCTAGAGCATGAGCTGAATAATGTGTCTGAATCCTACAAAGGTGTAGAGGACAGAAGGCAAGCCCATGACTTGGTGGAGAGCTTATCCAGGCGCTTATCAGAAAATGTAAGGATACAAAATAAAATTTTGTCACAAGAACATTACATTTGTGCCACAATTCTGGATCCACGTGCAAAATTAGGACTATTCCTTGCTTTTTCCGACAATGATGTTGCCCGCTACAAAAGTTGTATAGCTGAAGCAGCCATTAAGTTTGAAAACGAAGGGCTGCTAATTAAAAGCCCGCCACATCAACCCACAACAAGTACTGATACTGAAGCAGGCCATGCAGAATCAAGTGCAACTTCGTCGGCTGAGGGCAGTGCGGTTGGCTCACAATCACAACACTCACCATCACTATCGACTACAGAAACAAAAACTGGATCATTAGGCCGAGTACAATCATCATCATTACAGGATTGGTATGTAAAGATGGGCTATTGCAAGCACAGTGCTGATGCACAGAAAAAACAGCACAAAAGCTTACCATCAGCAACCCTGAACATTGAGCGGATGGTCCAGGCCTATCTGGACGACCCAACAGAGGTGTACGTTGATCAAAACCCATTGCAGTATTGGTATAGGAAAAGATCTGAATGGCCACAGCTCAGCAGGCTGGCGATAAGCTATCTGGCTTGCCCTGTCGCAAGTGTCTCTTCCGAACGTGTTTTCAGTGCTGCTGGTTCCATTGTAACATTGAGAAAGACCAGTCTATCTCCAAAAAACGTGGAGAGGTTAACAATGATCAAAATGAATCAGCACTTCATACCACCGAATTACACAATGCATGAATCATCAGAGGAAGATGAGGACAGCGGCTCAGGTGACGGAAGTATTGTGTCAGATGATTACCTACTACTGGAAGAACCCCCAGAGTTTGAGGACGAGCTATACTTCCCTGACAATTAGGCTCGCACTTACTGTCTTCCTCCCTTTTTTTCCCCCTTTGTTTATGTGTCTGTCGTTCCGGTTATAAACTTGTGAATCGCCACAAATCCATTACCACCGTCTTCTACTCTTCTAATTTAATATACAAGTTTCAGGTGTCTGCCATTTGACAGTACAGTCCTCCGAATCCAGCTCCTCCGCTCGATCATACTGAATCTCCTGCTCAATTCCATTTCCCTCATGAATGATGATTGGATGATGGTAACAACAAATTCAAACTTTCCTCGTCCTTCCAAAACAAGTGGACCGTGAATCAGATGACCACTATAGCTATCCTCCTTTCAGAGCCGAGAGAGACTGGCCATTAACTGAAAATAAGATGGAACAGGTAATGATTGATGCCATGCATTGGACGCAGAGTCGCAGACTGAATGATTTAGATTTTGTTGTGTTTGTTGTGCATGAATTTATGTAATTGTGCACTGCCACTAATCAACTTTCTACAGAACACACTAATTTTCCCCTTCTTGCAAATACGAAATGTGTACTTCTCCTGCATCTTGGTGATACATTGCTTTTAATTCAATACAGGAAGGGGACTCACTCAATCTGCGCAATGCAAATGACTGTGACACAACAGCACCGTCTATGATGATGATGGCGAAATAGACGGCCCGTTAACAAGATGAGATGGAACAGGTAATGATTGATGGCTGCCATGCATTGGCCGCAGAATCGCAGACTGAATGATGTAGATTTTGTTGTGTTTGTTGCGCATGAATTTATGTAATTGTGCACTGCCACTAATCAACTTTCTACAGAACACACTAATTTTCCCCTTGTGGCAAATAAGAAATGTGTACTTCTCCTGCATCTTGGTGATACATTGCTTTTAATTCAATACAGGAAGGGGACTCACTCAATCTGCGCAATGCAAATGACTGTGACACAACAGCACCGTCCATCATGATGATGGCGAAAGAGATGGCCTGTTAACTTAAGATGAGAAGGAACAGGTAATGAATGATGACAATTAATGGCATGCATTGGACACCTGACTCTGAGATATTGGTCTTTGTGTTTGCGTTGTTTGTTGTGCACAAAGTGATGTCAAAGTGTACTAGTAGTAATCTATCTTTCTGTACACAATAAAGAATGACTCAAGTCAGTAATATTTATATTTCTACTCTTGTTGTGTCATAAAAATTATACTTATACTGCAGGCCGATCTTCAGTCAGTCAGTAAAAGTGTCAGAGATGATGATGAAGTCAGGAGGATGTTTCAGGAGTGGCATAAAACGGAAAAGCCTAAAGGTAAACACGTCAACAACAACCACAGCAGACCCAAATGTCTGTGTTGAAGTTGAATAGAGTGTAGCGGTGGGATGACTGCAGTGCATTGATTTTACTAACTTAAACTGTAAAATGCTATGTTTGGAACGGATAATGTGCTTTGCATTTGTCCAACTCTTTGAGAGAAAAAAAAAGGACTCTAAAGTGTTAACGTAGGATGTGCTAATGCTAAGCACTGTGGCCCTGCTCTCTCCTGTTACTGTTGAAGGTCAATGCTGGAAAAGTAGAGATGATGCATATGCATACATGCCACCTTGGAAAGTGTTCTTGTTGCACTACACCATCACTTGTGCATTTGTTTTCACTTTCTTTCTCAATATACCCTTTGATTTTCCATCTAAAATTACAGGCCGGAATTGCCCAAAACTTTGTAAAACATTACAATGCATATTAATTACCTTACCAATCAATCACCCTTTTTTTCCAGCCGGGCAGTGGCGAGTGGCGAGGCGACACACCCAAGATTGATGGACGAGACGAGAGGAGCAAGAGGACTGCCGAGATGCAAAAATCCAGTCCACATTTTTCACCAGGATAAGACAGTAACAGTATCCACTTTTAACTTCTTTTAAATAATTTGATTAATATCTTGTATACAATCTTTACAACAGTGTGTTCTTGGAGTTGTTATTATCAATCATCATTATGTTTGCTCTGTGTTTACGATTCTTCCCTACCAATATTTAAAATTTCTATTTGCTATCTGTTAAAGTATTAAGGCCGGAACAACAGAACAAGAACTAGAAGTGTATGTAATCCGGGTCTCTCATCATCATGAATGCATTGCCTTTTTCTCCCTTAACATATGGATATGGTAGTCTTCAATGATTGTCGTTTGTTTGTCTATGTATGCATACTGTTTTTCTATGTCAAACCTTTCCCAAAAACCCCCTTCCCATCCATTCAACAAACCCTAACCCTCTTCCCCCGGGCTGTGTGACTTATTGTCGAGGTGTAACTAAATTAAATGTACACCAATACTTAATCACACACTTGCTGGGGCGGATGTGGTGAAAGCAACACTACTTCAATTTGAAGGCAGAGCGATGATCTTCTTCTGCTTGGCCACCCATGAGTAGGATATTTCAGAGGTTATTTAATTTTATTTAACAAAGGAACATATACCTCAGCATGAATTGCCGGCATTGATTGGATTTGTTTGTTGTCATTCCTCATATACAGCACTAACTGTTAGACTGTAGGCATAGTCAAGTGACTCAACACAACTATAGTTTGTAACTCTGTCTAGTAGGCTATCCTCCTAACCACCATTCAGTTTTTTTGTCAAATATTTGAGCATTATATTGTTGCTCGGTAAGTTCTGTACTGTACTTCATTCAACTACTCCTCTAACAGTCTCTCAAAGCCGATTGACTGTCTCCTTTTCTTTTTTTGGAAATGCTGCCGCCCTGCCAGTGTCTACTACTACTACTATACTACCACCACCACCACCACCACCACCACCCCAATCATGGCATGTATGAAAAAGGAAACCATCTTCACCATGCAGCCAGTGCTGTGCCACAGTTGGACATAAACATCAAGCACCGGTAAGAGAGAAGTTTGGGGGAGGCAGAATTAATAATGGACATGTTGTCAATGATTTCATTTTCACACACCACTCCAAAGAATGCATAGACTAGAGGACAGACTGAAAGTACTAGAAGGACCAGTCAATGAGTGAGATGTGTCGCATCTATCTGTTTGTGTCATATACAGTCAGCAAATTATTGAAATCAAACACAGGCTATGTGCGGCCATGCACCAGCAAGGAAACAGTGTGATGTAAAACAGTGACCCCATGTACAAAACATTAACAACATTGCATGTAACATAGAAAAATATATTTAATGTACCCTAACAAAAATAAACTAAACCAACAAAAGCTGACCCACCCCCCTCCCTAACCCCAACCACTGTCCATAGTAGAAAAAAACGCCCAAACGAACAAGAATTAAAAAAGGGGCAGTGACAGGGACAAACTGGTGGGGCGGGACTGGAGGAGGACACGCATCTGGCGCATCTCGTCCTCTAAACGGGCTACGCGACGTCTAAGGCCGCGGCAGTTGCAGCCACAGTGGGGGGGGGCACCGGAGATGGCACGGTGGCGGCGGGCAGCCGCCAGACGGTGGTGCCGTACCACTGGAGGGCGGTGGCTGGGGCCCGGGGCACTGGAGGAGGCTTGAACAATTGATGCCGCAGTCTCCTTCTCCTCCTCGGCTAGGACCACCAGCCGCCGGTATTCCCGCTGGATTGCCTCCAGCTTCCGGCGCCGTGCCTTGGCGGCCAACTCCTTCCGGTTGAGTTTCGGAGTAGCTGTGTATCAAAAAGAAAAAAACAAGACAATTGTAAAATATAGTCTTAATAAAACAGTAGGACAAGGTAATTAGTAATACACATAGTGGCATGGTAGAGTAGCACTATAAAATAAAGCACAGTAGTACATAACATTTTAAATGTCGCCCGTCCTTCTTCCTTCCACCTGTCTTCAACTAAAAAGTGTAACAGTGCACCAGGTGCTCTTCTCCATAAAACTTTCAGTTTTATGGAGTTGAAATCAGATAGATGAGGCCATTGGTTACTCAATACTCCGGCTCCTAGTCCTATACCAATTAAAGGGAATTCTAGTCTTCTAGTTCACTCTTCAAACGTCCCCAACAACTCATACTTACTTACGACATCGGATAGCGGGCGGACTTTGTCCGCCTGCCATCCGACTGCTAAAAAGGGTGGGGGTCCCGTGGGGACAATTAATTAGGATGATGCGCCCGGCACAGTGGCGGGCGCACCCTGTTTTTTTTTTTTTACATTCTGGTTGGCTTTGCTGAAAGCAATGCTAAAATGTTGTGTTGCTTTTCCAAGCACAACATGACGGGCCCCGCACGGAGCCTGTCACGTTTTGCTTTGAAAGGCGGGGGGGTACCATAGCATAGGTAGGTATCCTCCATGGGGGCCCCCAAGCATACTCTGCAATGTCTGCATGCCTTTCCGTGGCGGACGGCAATGCCGCCACGCAAAGGCATTCCAAAATGCAGATTATATGGCTGGCGGTGTGGTGAGAGAGACACCACCGCCATATTGAACCCTTTTCCGCCTGGTCGACATGTCTGAATATTTTCTACAGGGATGGCGGGAGGTTTGCCCCTGCGGTGTCGGCAGTGAATTCCAGCTGGCCCGGCGGGGGCAATACGCGTTGCCCACCATCCTAATGGGGCCAAAAGTCACAACTGTACAGTATACATATATACATACAGTACACCCTTGCAGTGAGTGTACTGTCAAGTTCAACAATAGTTAAGGATTATGAATCTAATTTACCACCGCCTGCCACTGGTGCTGCCACTCCCCCTACTGCTCCGTTGCTATCTGCAGCAACTGCCGCATCCTCGCCCTCCGCGTCGCCTTCGCTGGCCCCGGCAATGGTGGTCGGTAGTGCGCCTAGAAAACATTACACATTTATTACGCGTCATATACACCTCCCCCTATTGATCAGTAGCAAGGTTGAAAAATGAGTTAATACTAACATACATCACTAGTACAAATCAGGTAGTAGTAGAGTAGACACTAATAGTCATATATGATCATTGTAGCCTTTGCTTAATTAGCCCTAGCCATGCTACCATTTTACCTTTGTGGCTTTTATTTTTGCACATGTGACGTTACCTTTACCTTGCAGCTTCTTAAGACACCTTTGAGCCCACATGACCTGCCTCACACTGCTACTGTCTAGTCTACGCGCTGCGTACAAGCGGTCCACAAACATTAACAAGCCACTTTTTTTAGGAAGTACTGGTGTACTACTGCTACTGTTAGTCCATATTGCTTAGCCATAGATGCTACACTTTTTGGCATGGCTGAGAAATGCTTGCAAGTTGCAATATACTAACGCACACCATTTCTTTTTTCGCATTACAGACGCAAGATTCCCTTCTATGAACCAGAGCTTCTGAATGATGCAACAACTACCAGTACTAGGTTCTTCTAAGGGGAGGGGTCCCTTCACTCACATCTTCTTTTATAAATTTATATAAACTAAATTGATATGGGATGGTGGTGCTGCCTTCCACCACTGTTCAGTTATCATGATTTAATTCCCAACTGTATAAGTGTAACAACAATGTATATTATTTTAATGTTATTGATTTTCCGGTTGGTGCTGCTAAGAAAACAGTGTACAGAGAGACCTTCTCAAATTGAAATAAACATTTTGAACTTACATAGACTTGGTGGTATTTTGGTGTGGACTAACTTACACGAGTGAGCAAATTAAAGTAAGGGTGTGCATGTGAATTGCTTCCACGACTGAGAGGTTGGGTGTGTTATGTTCTGGGTTGTCTACTTGTTGGGTATCTTGGGGGGAGGGTTTCGAGACCTAATAGTTATGACAAGACAGTACTATAGTCAAGCAGTGGAATTGTGGTGGGTGCGGAATTTCTGATTGAGGTGTGCAAGGAAGGTCCAACCTACCATCACCAACATCCTATTTTCTGGTGCAAATGTATGTGCAAGATCCCTACAACAGTAGTATGTCCTATAGGGTATCATATCAAAATAGTTATAAATTTGGTAGGGCTGTTGTTGCTGTGAATTTTCAAAGCCTCAAGATCAATAAGAGTAAAAGTAGTACAAGACGACGACCCAACAGATTGGACTCAATGGCTCGAGCTACTGGTGAATATGAGTTTTATATTACAACCTTTCACAAAGAGTGGCACTGGCCAACTGGGCAAGACTAGCTACTACAGTACAGACAGACTGATAGTATGTAGTAGTAGTAGTACTCAGAGTCATCATAGCGGAGGCAGGGATAAGATTTTTGAAACCGTACAGATCGAAGGATAATTGGTGGTAAAAAAATAGCATTTGGAAACCAACAATAGTTCAGGAAAAATATGGGGCAGTAAAAGTTATGGAATAAGAAATAATATTAAAAACAAGAAGACTTACTGGGGCCAGCAGAGGAGCCCTCAGCGGTGTCCTCCTGGTGGTGTTGTTCCTGTCCCGCCGACTGCCCAGTCCCTGTCGGTCTGCCCCTGGGTGCTGATGAACAGGAAAGATATAAGAAAGAGACAGACATTGATGGATGGTGTCAAACAAATACAATATTTTTCAACAACGGTCAAAAAACACTTATGTAAACAACAATTGCAATAACTACATTGACCGATCTCATCTGGTCAACATGTAATATCGGGGGATTCGCAGTTCGACTACTTAAGTTACTATTTATCAACAGTAATCCAGTCTTCCATTCTGATTCCAGAAAACTAAGTTACATCTAAGCCTAAGTACAACGTACCACCCAAACTAGCCCACCTATTCCAGGCATGCCAATTGTACATTAAGTATGCATTTCCACTGTATTCCTCAACAATGAGTATGGTCAAATCATGGAGGACACATGAACATGACTACATTTTTTGTATACACCAAATTTTGGTTTGATTGATGCTGATCTGCTACTGCTAAGTAACTGCTAAGCCTACCACCACTCATTGAACAAACTAGAAAAGGTTCTAAAGACTGCCGTACTAGCAGCACGTCACGTAACTGAGTGAGGGGGCATCACGCATACCACTAACAAATTAGAAGCTCATACAAAGTAGTGTACCTAAACATCAATCCGCCCCTATCTATTAGTGACAGTCACGGGACAAAGTAAGGAGTGGACTAGAGTCACTGTAGCATTACGTAACTTAATTTCTCTAAAATAAACTCGTAAAGAATCACGCTAAGCAAGCGCAAACGCAAGCTGCAAACAAGTAAGATTAGTAGTAGCGCAGAAGAGCACCATAATCACAGAAGACTTTTAAACGTTATTAACCTGGAATGTATTGATTTGTAAGCAGCGACATTCTAGCTGGTTGGAAGTGAAAAAAATATTCGCAATATATAACACAGAGCAGAAGAACAGACTCAAAGTTGTAGTAATTAAATATGTACTCACCAAGCCCCGGGACCTCCACTCCTAGCAGGTCCAGCAGGTCCTGCTCACGGTCCAGGATGTCGGACCACCGGTGCGTCAGCTGTGCCTGGGTGCGCCTGACCCCAGAGATGCGCGACACTGCCGGGCGCACCTTCCCCCACCGCTGACGACGCTCCCGGAGGCTGTACCCGGACCCAGGCCTGCCACCTGCTGCCAGGGTTGAGGGGAGGTGGCGCTGCACAAAGAAAATTAGTGCAGCCAACTCCTCCTCCCCAAATAAGGCCCGTGCCTGCACCCCTTGTGGGCGCCGCCTTCCGCAAGGAAGGCGGTCGCGGCTCTGGCTGCGCCGGCGAACAGCCCTACCCTTGGACATGGTTCTGGGGATGGGGCGGGAAAGAAAAGGTAAAATAAATAAAGGAGTAAAGGAAATAAATAGCAGGGAATAGAAAGAGGCAAAAGTAGCTAAAAAACTAAAAAAAAATAGACAAAAACCAAAAATATAGAAGCAGGAAAATAGTTAGAGAAATAATAAGTAATAAAGATCCAAAAAAAGTGGCTATAAACAAAGGATTGAAAGGATTTTGGGAGGATTGAAAATCAGGCCCCAGAACCATGCAATAGAGTGAAAAACAAGAGGGCCGCGCCCATTGCGACCACATGCGCAAGTTTGCGCGATATTTTCTCCCCGAGCAAGCAAAAAGCAACGCGATCAAGTAAAAGTGGTCGCGAACAGGAAATTTCAACCGCGAACGGGCGAGAACATGCATTGCGCGACCCGGAACAGGAAGTAAGCATCGCAAGAGGGCGGGACAAGTGAAAACAAGATGGCCGCGCCCTTGAGCAACCGCATGGGTAAGTTGGCGACCCGCGATCATGCAAAAAATACCGCGAACAGGCGGGAAAAAACCTTCCGCGTCTTCGCGATATTTCCGGCGTGTTTGCGGAGATTTTTAGCATTTTCGCGATAATTTGCGAAAGTTAATTTCGCAAATTCCGCCCACCCCTACCCACAACAAGTACTGAAGCAGGCCATGCAGGATCATGTGCAACTTCTTCGGCTGAGGGCAGTGCATTTGGCTCACAATCACAACACTCACCATCACTATCCACTACAGAAACAATAACTGGATCATTAGGCCGAGTACAATCATTATCATTACAGGATTGGTATGTAAAGGTAGGCCTTTGTAAGCACAGTGCTGATGCACAGAAAAAAGAGGACGAAAGCTTACCAGCAGCAACCCTGAACATTGAGCGGATGGTCCAGGCCTATCTGGACGACCCAACAGAGGTGTACGTTGATCAAAACCCATTGCAGTATTGGTATAGGAAAAGGTCTGAATGGCCACAGCTCAGCAGGCTGGCGATAAGCTATCTGGCTTGCCCTGTCGCAAGTGTCTCTTCCGAATGTGTTTTCAGTGCTGCTGGTTCCATTGTTACATTGAGAAGGACCAGTCTATCGCCAAAAAACATGGAGAGGTTAACAATGATCAAAATGAATCAGCACTTCATACCACCGAATTACACAATACATGAATCAACGGAGGAAGATGAGGACAGCGGCTCAGGTGACGGAAGTATTGTGTCAGATGATTACCTACTACTGGCTGAACCCCCAGAGTTTGAGGACGAGCTATACTTCCCTGACAATTAGGCTCGCACTTACTGTCTTCCTCCCTTTTTTCCCCCTTTGTTTATGTGTCAGTCGTTCCGGTTATAAACTTGTGAATCACAACAAATCCATTACCACCGTCTTCTACTCTTCTAATTTAATATACAAGTTTCAGGTGTCTGCTATTTGACAGTACAGTCCTCCGAAT
The DNA here is from genome assembly GCF_964204655.1 of Triturus cristatus. Taxonomy (NCBI): domain Eukaryota; kingdom Metazoa; phylum Chordata; class Amphibia; order Caudata; family Salamandridae; genus Triturus; species Triturus cristatus. The sequence continues at coordinate 322,557,454 of NC_140584.1, read as the reverse complement.
ACAGCTCCTCCGCTCCATCATACTGAATCTCCTGCTCAATTCCATTTCCCTCATGAATGATGATTGGATGATGGTAACAACAAATTCAAACTTTCCTAGTCCTTCCAAAAGAAGTGGAGCATGAATCAGATGACTACTATAGCTATCCTCCTTTCAGAGCCGAGAGAGACTGGCCATTAACTGAAAATAAGATCGAACAGGTAATGATTGATGCCATGCATTGGACGCAGAGTCGCAGACTGAATGATTTAGATTTTGTTGTGTTTGTTGTGCATGAATTTATGTAATTGTGCACTGCCACTAATCAACTTTCTACAGAACACACTAAACTTAACTCAAGGTGAATTCAATTTTCCCCGTCTTGCAAATAAGAAATTTGTACTTTTCCTGCAGCTTGGTGATACATTGCTTTTAATTCAATACAGGAAGGGCACTCACTCAATCTGCGCAATGAGTATGATTGACACAACAGACCCGTCCATCATGATGATGGCGAAATAGACGGCCCGTTAACTTAAGATGAGAAGGAACAGGTAATGATGACAATTAATGGCATGAATTGGACACCTGACTCTGAGCGATTGGTCTTTGTGTTTCCATTGTTTGTTTGTTGTGCACAAAGTGATGTCAAAGTGTACTAGTAATCTATCTTTCTGTACACAATAAAGAATGACTCAAGTCAGTAATATTTATATTTCTACTCTTGTTGTGTCATAAACATTTTACTTATACTGCAGGCCGTTCTTCACAGTCAGTCAGTAAAAGTATCGGAGATGATGATGAAGTCAAGAGGACGTTTCATGAGTGGCATAAAATGGAAAAGCATAAAGGTAAACACGTCAACAACAACCACAGCAGGCACAAATGTCTGTGTAGAAGTGGAATAGAGTGTAGAGGTGGGATGACTGCAGTGCTTTGATTTTACTAACTGAAACTGTAAAATGCAATGTTTGGAATGGATAATGTGCTTTGCGTTTGTCCAACTCTTTGAGAGAGAAAAGGACTCTAAAGTGTTAACGTAGGATGTGCTACTGCTAAGCACTGTGGGCCTGCTCTCTCCTGTTACTGTTGAAGGTCAATGCTGTAAACAGACTAGAGTAGCAGAGATGATGCATACATGCCACCTCGGAAAGTGTTCTTGTTGCACTACACCATCACTTGTGCATTTGTTTTAACTTTCTTTCTCAATATCCCCTTTGGTTTTCCATCTACAATTACAGGCCGGGCCTTGCCCTAAACTTTGTAAAACATTACAATGCATATTAATTACCTTACCAATAAATCACCTTTTTTTTTCCAGCCGGGCAGTGGCGAGTGGTGAGGTGACACACCCAAGATTGATGGACGAGAGGAGCAAGAGGAATGCCGAGATGCAAATCCAGTCCACATTTTTGACCAGGATAACACAGTAACAGTATCCACTTTTATCTTCTTTTAAATAATTTGATTAATATTTTGTATACAATCTTTACAACAGTGTGTTCGTATCATCATTAGGTTTGCTCTGTGTTTACGATTCTTCCCTTCCAATATTTAAAATTTCTATTTGCTACCTGTAAAAGTATTAAGGCCGGAACAGAACAAGAACTAGAAGTGTATGTAATCCGAGTCTCTCATCATCATGCATGCATTGCCTTTTTCTCCCTTAACATATGGATATGGTAGTCTTCAATGATTGTCATTTGTTTGTCTATGTATGCATACTGTTTTTCTATGTCAAACCTTTCCCAAAAACCCCCTTCCCATCCATTCAACAAACCCTAACCCTCTTTCCCCGGGCTGTGTGACTTATTGTCGAGGTGTAACTAAATTAAATGTACACCAATACTTAATCACACACTTGCTGGGGCGGATGTGGTGAAAGCAACACTACTTCAATTTCAAGGCAGAGCGATGATCTTCTTCTGCTTGCCCACCCATGAGTAGGATATTTCAGAGGTTATTCAACAAAGGGACACATACCTCAGCATGAATTGCCGGCATTGATTGGATTTGTTTGGTCTCATTCCTCATATACAGCACTAACTGTTAGGCTGTAGGCCTAGTCAAGTGACTCGACACAACTATAGTTTGTAACTCTGTCTAGTAGGCTATCCCAACCACCATTCTGTTTTTTTGTCAAATATTTGAGCATATTATCGTTGCTCGGTAAGTTCTGTACTGTACTTCATTCTACTACTCCTCTAACAGTCTCTCAAAGGCGATTGACTGGCTCCTTTTCTTTTTTTGCAAATGCTGCTGCCCTGCCAGTGTCTACTACTACTACTATGCTACCACCACCACCCCAATCATGGCATGTATGAAAAAGGAAACCATCTTCACCATGCAGCCAGCGCTGTGCCACAGTTGGACATAAACTGTGGCAGTTGCAGCCACAGTGGGGGGGGGCACCGGAGATGGCACGGTGGCGGCGGGCTGCCACAAGACGGTGGCGCCGTACCGCTGGAGGGCGGTGGCTGGGGCCCAGGCCACTGGAGGAGGCTTCATCAAATGCAGCCGCAGTCTCCTCCTCCTCCTCGGCTAAGACCACCAGCCGCCGGTATTCTCGCTGGATTGCCTCCAGCTTCCGGCGCCGTGCCTTGGCGGCCAACTCCTTCCGATTTTGTTTCGGAGTAGCTGTGTATCAAAAAGAAAAAAACAAGACAATTGTAAAATATACTCTTAGAAAAACAGTAGGACAAGGTAATTATTTATACAGATAGTGGCATGGTAGAGTAGCACTATAAAATAAAGCACAGTAGTACATAACATTTTAAATGTCACCCGTCCTTCTTCCTTCCACCCGTCTTTCACTTTTTAGTTAAACAGTGCACCAGGTGCTCTTCTCCATAAAACTTTCAAAGCGGAGTTGAAATCAGATAGATGAGGCCATTGGTTACTCAATACTCCCGCTTCTCTGCCAATTAAAGGGAATTCTAGTCTTCTAGTTCACTCTTCAAACGTCCCCAACAACTCATACTTACTTACGACATCGTATAGCGGGTGGACTTTGTCCGCCCGCCATCCTCATGCTAAAAAGGGTGGGGGTCCCGTGGGGACAATTAATTAGGATGATGCGCCCGGCACAGTGGCGGGCGCATCCTGTTTTTTTTACATTCTGGTTGGCATTGCCGAAAGCAATGCTAAAATGTTGTGCTGCTTTTCCAAGCACAACATGACGGGCCCCGCATGGAGCCTGTCACGTTTTGCTTTGAAAGGTGGGGGGGTACCATAGCATAGGTAGGTACCCTCCATGGGGGCACCCAAGCATACTCTGCAATGTCTGCATGCCTTTCCCTGGCGGACGGCAATGCCGCCACGCAAAGGCATTCCAAAATGCAGATTATATGGCTGGCGGTGTGTTCAGAGAGACACCACCGGCATATTGAACCCTTTTCCGCCTGGTCGACATGTGGGGGTCTGAATATTTTCTACAGGGATGGCGGGAGGTTTGCCCCTGCGGTGTCGGCAGTGAATTCCAGCCGGCCCGGTGGGGGCAATACGCCCACCATCCTAATGGGGCCCTAAGTCACAACTGTACAGTATACATATACATACAGTACACCCTTGCAGTGAGTGTACTGTCAAGTTCAACAATAGTTAAGGATTATGAATCTAACTTACCACCACCTGCCACTGGTGCTGTCACTCCCCCTACCGCTCCATCGTCGGTATCGGCAGCAACTGCCGCATCCTCGCCCTCCGCGTCGGTAGTGCGCCTAGAAAACATTACACATTTATTAGGCGTCATATACACCTCCCCCCTATTGATCAGTAGCAAGGTTGAAAAATGAGTTAATACTAACATACATCACTAGTTCAAATCAGGTAGTAGAGTTGACACTAATAGTTATATATGATCATTGTAGCCTTTGCTTAATTAGCCCTAGCCATGCTACCATTTTACCTTTGTGTCTTTTATGTTTGCACATGTAACGTTACCTTGCAGCTTCTTAAGACACCTTTGAGCCTACATGACCTGCCTCACACTGCTACTGTCTAGTCTACGCGCTGCGTACAAGCGGTCAACAAAAACATTAACAAGCCACTTTTTTAGGAAGTACTGGTGTACTACTGTTACTGTTAGTCTATATTGCTTATCCATAAATGCTACACTTTTTGGCACGGCTGAGAAATGCTTGCAAGTTGCAATATACTAACGCACACCATTTCATTTTTCGCATTACAGACGCAAGATTCCCTTCTACGAACCAGAGCTTCTGAATGATGCAACAACTACCAGTACTAGGTTCTTCTAAGGTGAGGGGTCCCTTCACTCACATCTTCATTTATAAATTTATATAAACTAAATTCCTAGGGGATGGTGGTGCTGCCTTCCACCACTGTTCAGTTATCATGATTTAATTCCCAACTGTTTAAGTGTAACAATGTATATTGTTTTAATGTTATTGATTTTCCGGTTGGTGCTGCATTTATAAGAAAACAGTGTACAGACCTTCTCAAATTGAAATAAACATTTTGAACTTACATAGACTTGGTGGTATTTGGTGTGGACTAACTTACACGAGTGAGCAAATTAAAGTAAGGGTGTGCATGTGCATTGCTTCCACGACTGAGAGGTTGGGTGTGTTATGTTCTGGGTTGTCTACTTGTTGGGTATCTTGGGGGGAGGGTTCCGAGACTTAATAGTTATGACAAGACAGTACTATAGTCAAGCAGTGGAATTGTGGTGGGTGCGGAATTTCTGATTGAGGTGTGCGTGGAAGGTCCAACCTACCATCACCAACATCCTATTTTCTGGTGCAAATGTCTGTGTATGTGCAAGATCCCTACAACAGTAGTATGTCCTATAGGGTATCATATCAAAATAGTAATAAATCTGGTAGGACTGTTGTTGCTGTGAATTTTCAAAGCCTCAAGATCAATAAGAGTAAAAGTAGTACAAAACGACGACCCAACGGATTGGACTCAATGGCTCGAGCTACTGGTGAATATGAGTTTTATATTACAACCTTTCACAAAGAGTGGCACTGGCCAACTGGGCAAGACTAGCTACTACAGTACAGACAGACTGATAGTATGTAGTAGTAGTAGTAGTACTGAGAGTCATCATAGCGGAGGCAAGGATAAGATTTTTGAAACCGTACAGATCGAAGGATAAATGGTGGTAAAAAAATAGCATTTGGAAACAAACAATAGTTCGTGAAAAATATAGGGCACTAAAAGTTATGGAATAAGAAATATTATTAAAAACAAGAAGACTTACTGGGGCCAGCAGAGGAGCCCTCAGCGGTGTCCTCCTGGTGGTGTTCAGACTGTCCCGTCGACTGCCCAGTCCCTGTCGGTCTGCCCCTGGGTGCTGATGAACAGGAAAGATATAAGAAAGAGACAAACATTGATGAATGGTGTCACACAAATACAATATTTTTCAACAACGGTCAAAAAACACTTATGTAAACAACAATTGCAATAACTAAATTGACCGATCTCATCTGGTCAACAAGTAATATCGGGGGATTCGCAGTTCGACTACTTAAGTTACTATTTGTCAACAGTAATCCAGTCTTCCATTCTGATTCCAGAATACTAAGTTACAACTAAGCCTAAGTACAACGTACCACCCAACCTAGCCCACCTATTCCAGGCATGCCAATTGTACATTAAGTATGCATTTCCACTGTATTCCACAACAATGCATATGGTCAAATCATGGAGGACACATGAACATGACTACATTTTTTGTATACAACAAATTTTGGTTTGATTGACTGATGCTGATCTGCTAGTGCTAAGTAACTGCTAAGCCTACCACCACTCATTGAGCAAACTAGAAAAGGTTCTAATAAAGACTGCCGTACTAGCAGCACGTCACGTAACTGAGTGATGGGGCTTCATGCATACCACTAACAAATTAGAAGCTCATACAAAGTACCTAAACCTAATTATCAATCCACCCCTATCTATTAGTGACAGGACAAAGTAAGGAGTGGACTAGAGTCACTGTAGCATTACGTAACTTAATTTCTCTAAAATAAACTCGTAAAGAATCACGCTAAGCAAGCGCAAACGCAAAGCTGCAAACAAGTAAGATTAGTAGTAGCGCAGAAGAGAACCTGTGTCAAAAAAAATCACAGACTTTTAAACGTAATTAACCTTGAATGTAAGCAGCAACATTCTAGCTGGTTGGAAGAAAAAAAAACATATTAGCAATATATAACACAGAGCAGAAGAACAGACACACAGTAGTAATAATTAAATAGGTACACACCAAGCCCCGGGACCTCCACTCCTAGCAGGTCCAGCAGGTCCTGCTCACGGTCCAAGATGTCAGACCACCGGTGCGTCAGCTGCGCCTGGGTGCGCCGGACACCAGAGAAGCGTGACACTGCCCGGCGCACCTTCCCCCACCGCTGCCGTCGCTCCTGGAGGCCGTACCCGGACCCAGGCCTGCCACCTGCTGCCAGGGTTGAGGGGAGGTGGCGCTGCACAAAGAAAATTAGTGCAGCCAACTCCACCTCCCCAAATAAGGCCCGTGCCTGCACCCCTTGTGGGTGCCGCCTTCCGCAAGGAAGGGGGTCGCGGCTCTGGCTGCGCCGGCGAACAGCCCTACCCTTAGACATGGTTCTGGGGACGGGGCGGGAAAGAAAAGGTAGAATAAATAAAGGAGTAAAGGAAATAAATAGAAGGCAATAGAAAGAGAAAAAGTAGCTAAAAAACAAAAAAAAAGTAGACAAAAACCAAAAATATAGAAGCATGAAAATAGTTAGAGAAATAATAAGTAATAAAGATATATAAAAAAGTGGCTATAAACAAAGGATTGAAAAGATTTTGGGAGGATTAAAAATCAGGCACCAGAACCATGCAATAGAGTTAAAAACAAGATGGCCGAGGGAGGAGCCTAGCGCCGGACCAAGATGGCCACGTGAGCTTTGAGCTCCCGAGACCCACGCGCCCTCCGTCGACTATCCTGTTTTCAATTCTGTTTTATATGCACGGCATCTTGCAGATGACTCGCTATGGAGGCGATTGATGCCGCCCGAGTTCGGATCGCCCACCAGGAACCGGAGTTGTGCACGGCGGAAGATTGAGGCCTGTCTCCGAGGGATGCCGGGGGCTGGCGTTGGCTGGATGCCCGACCTCTAATTGAACAACAGCGGCCAGGCGAGGTGTGAACTGTCTGACGGAGGATCCCGTCCTTTCACTTTCACTTTCTCGCCCTTTGTCTGCCTTGGCCCGGGAGTGCTTTCGGCTGGTTTATTATCCTCTGGACGCTCTGCGCCCTACCCTGGCTGGCTAGTGCAGATCTGACTTCTCCTGCTCCCTCTACCTGAGAGAGGGCCGTCTTTTTGCACCGGACTGCTTGGAGCCAGACATGTCGGGTAAAGCAGAGGTGGATCGGCTGAAACCCAAGGCTACCAGGCGGGGAGCCTACACTCAAGCCAATAATATGGATCGGTATGCCCAGCAGAAGGGGTCGCCTGATGGATCGAGCCAGTTGCTGGATGGACAGAAGACTGCCTCACCCCCGGCCTCGGAGCTCTCGTTGCAGGACGTCATGGGAGCGCTCGAAGGGATGCAGGCCTCGATTGGGAGACAGTTTGATGCCCTGGCGCACAAAGTGGATACCATCTTGGTGGACGTTAACCTGATCCGCGCAGACTTGGGCAAAACTAATGAACGGGTAAAAACCCTTGATCTCAAGACCACGGGCCTCGCTGATGATGTCTCGGAACTTCAGACTGAGGTTCGTAAGGAGCGGGCCGAGAGTGACCTCTCCGCCCGTAGGCTCGAGGACTTTGAGAGCCGGGCCAGGCGCAACAACGTGCGCATTATCGGGGTCCCGAAGTCCTCGGACGAGGTTTCTGTAGACCTCCTCGTGGAGGATTTGGTGCTGAACCATCTGAAACCTAAGGGCCTTGGGAAGTTCTTCGCAGTTGAGCGAGCTCACAGAGTGCCGGGTGGGAAGCCCAAGGTGGGAGCCCCACCGAGACCGATCGTCGCCAGGCTCTTTCAATTCCGAGATCGGGACGCTATCCTGCAAGCATCTCGGGTGACGGGCCCGTTCCCCTTTCAGAACGCGTCGGTGAGTATCTATCCGGACTTCACCCAGCTGGTGCAAAAGCAAAGGCTGAGCTTCCTGGGGGTGAAGAGACGGCTTCGGGAGAGGGACTTGAAGTATGCCATGCTTTTCCCTGCCAGATTACGGGTGGTATATGAAGACCGAACTTTCTTCTTTGAGTCGCCTGCTATGGCCGGTGAATGGCTGGACGCTTTGCCCCGACGACGGACTGGTGAGGATGCCGCCGTGGACGGAGACAGTGGCCGGGATGGGCAGGGTTGATGCCTTTGGAGCCGGACTGACTTGATTTGGTTCCGGATGATGACTTGAACTGATTGCAGTACAATACGGAGGGTTGCGGGAGGACGATGGGAGCTCTTTCCTCCCTCAGGGTACTTTTTGTAGATTTGGGTTTTGGTAGGGCGACAGGCACACTGCAAGTTGGGGGGGCTTTGTAAGCTGCAGCAGGGGTGCAGGGTGGGGGGGATAGTTGGGATTTTGGGTTTGTTGTTGGGGGGTTTGTTTTTGCAAGGCGCAGTAATCATTGTCAGGATTTTATCATGGTGGCTCTTCGGGTGTGGGGTGGGTCTCTTCTGGTGTGGGGATGGGGGGTAGGGGTTTAAATGTTCTTAGCTGGAATGTTAATGGTTTGGGGGATCGCATTAAGCGGGGGATAGTCCTGCAGTTCTTGAAACGGTCTTTGCCGGATGTCGTCCTACTGCAGGAGACACACCTTATAGGTAATACTTGCCATGCTCTTAATAGGAAAGGTTACAAATTCATAGCTCACTCGGGGTTCTCCTCTGGATCCAGGGGTGTGGGCATCCTAGTTAGAGCTTCACTACCGTTTGAGGTGAACTCCACCATTGTTGATGATAGGGGGAGGTTTGTGGCGGTGGCGGGGAGGTGGGAAGGAAGAACTTTGGTTTTGGTTTCGGTCTATGTCCCTCCAGCCCTGCAGGCCTCCACGTTTACAGATCTGTGTAGGGCCCTGTTGGACCTCCCGGAGGGTATGCTAGTGGTGGGGGGTGATTTCAATGCTGTCGGCTCCGGGCTGCTGGATAGGTACCCGCCCAGGGACACCGGGGGGGCTCAGAAGTGGCTTCCAGACTTTCTAGACACACTCGGCCTGGTAGACTGCTGGAGGCTCCGGCACCCCACACAGAGTCAATACACCTTCCACTCCGGGGCGCATGGTAGCCTCTCTAGGATTGATTACCTGCTCACTCTGGCTGCGCATGCCTCATTGGTATCTGAGGCCAGGCATATGGCGCGGGGCATATCGGATCATTCGCCAGTGTGGGTCCGGCTGGATGTCGGGCGCGAGGGAGGGGGCAGGGTTGCTCCTATTAACCCCTGGTACTTTCGTGACCCCAAGATGAGCAGTGCGCTGTTGAAGACAGTTGATCACTTTTTTAAGGACAACCAGGGGTCCGTTGACTCGGCTGTGTCGTTGTGGGAAGCATTTAAGACCGTGCTGAGGGGAGAGGCCCTCTCCTTGGTGGTGGCAGCCAAGCGGCGGAGAGATGGCGAGGTTATGCAGGTTGAGGAGGAGATCGCGGCTTTAGAGGTGGCCCTGGAGGAGGAGGTTACAGAGGCCTCACTGCATGAGCTGAGCCTGAAGCAAGCCGAATATAAGGACCTGGTGACGAATGCCGCCAAGACCCTCAGTAGGGAACAGCAGAGCCGCTTGTATGATGTTGGGGATAAGGCCGGGAAGCTCCTAGCTTGGCTGGACAAAAAAGAACGGGTTAATAGAGTGGTGCCGGAACTGACGAGAGAGGGGGGAGAGGTAGTTGTTGACCCTGAGGGGATAGTACAGTGTTTTTCGGATTATTTCTGTATGGTTTACGCCTCCGTTTCGGATAGGCCGACCGAGGACTCGCTTGACCTCCTGCGGGACATCGATCTGCCCTGCCTGTCTGACGTAGATAGGGACGACCTCGATGGAGACATAACGGTCGATGAGGTGGCGGGTGCCATCCGTGCGCTGAACTCGGGTAAGGCCTCAGGCCCCAATGGTTTGCCGATTGACTTGTATAAGCTGTTCCCGGATAGGGTTGCCCCTCACCTGCGCGCCATGTTTGTGGAGGCGCGGGGGGGTGGGTCCCTTCCGTTGGACCAGAGACTGGCGACGATTGTTGTAATACACAAGGAGGGTAAACCCCAAGATAAGTGTTCCTCCTATCAGCCAATATCACTCCTTAATGCTGAGCCGAAAATTCTGGCTAAAATTCTGGCAGGCCGCTTGGTCAGGGTGCTCGGAGACTTGATCCATCCGGATCAATCCGGCTTTATCCCGCACCGTAACACTGCGTTGAACCTTCGGCGCCTCCATGGAGTGATTGCCAGGGCGGGCACGATCCGAGAACCAGCTATTGTGGCATCTCTCGATGCCACGATGGCTTTTGATACGGTGGAATGGGCATATCTGTGGGCAGTGCTTGCCAAGTTCGGCTTTGGCCCTGGTTTTTTGAGCTGGGTGAGGTTGCTGTATGAGGGTCCCCTTGCGAGTGTTGTGGTAAACGGGCGGGCGTCGACTCCGTTCCAGCTTGGGAGGGGAACTCGGCAGGGGTGCCCCTTGTCGCCTTTGTTGTGCGCCCTTGCCCTCGAGCCGCTGGCGGCGTGGATACGCTGGCATCCTGATATACGTGGACTTAGGTGGTCGCCCGAGCACGAGGATCGTATATCGCTCTATGCCGATGACATCCTGTTATATCTCGCCTCGCCCAAGAACTCGCTTATAGTGGTTTGTGACGTTCTGACGTCCTTTGGCAGGAACTCGGGTCTCGTCATCAATTGGAGTAAATCGTATTTGTATGTTCTGAGCGGCGAGGTTCCGCCTGTCCCGCGGGCGTGTTCAATCCAGATCGCCCAGCAGGGCTTTGTGTACCTGGGGATTTTTATCTCCACTGACTCCACCCTGCGGTATGAGAGAAACCTGCTCCCCCCACTGGCGCGCTTGCGGCGGGATGTTGCGGGCTGGCGGAAGCTGCCGCTCTCCCTCGTTGGGTGCGCCGCCTTGTTTAAAATGATGTCTCTCCCCCGGTTCCTCTATGCCTTGCAGACTACCCTTGATTGGGTACCGGCCAGTTACTTTCGGGAGGTTGAAAGCCTCCAACGATCGTTGTTGTGGGATGGAAGGCCGCGCATAGCGATTGCTAAGTTGACGCTTCCGTGGTACGACGGGGGTATTGCGCTTCTGGACATTCGACACTATTATTGGGCCACCCAGTTGAGCGCGATTAATCATGGTTTCTATGGTCCGGCTCTAAGCCCCGGCTATGCCATGGACCGATGGTTGCTGCGCGGCGGTAACTATCATAGAGCGTTGTACTCTCGGGCGCTGGACTCGTCCCTCACGGGGCCCACTGGGGTGGCGGTGCGCGTGTGGAGGTTGGCGACTGACTCGTTGGGCTGGAAGGATAGGCTCACCCTAGCTACCCCGTTGTTTGAATCTGAAAAATTGGGGAGGCTCTGGCATACGAAAGGTTTTGATAAATGGGACTTGATTGGAATCTCCAGGGTTGGAGATTTGCTGAGTAAGGGGCGGGTGAAGTCCTTTGAAGAGCTGCAGCAGGAGTATGAGTTGGGGAAATCCGAGTTCTTACGCTACGTTCAAGTGCGTCATGCCCTGCGATCAGTTCTCGTAGACGGAGAGAAGGTGCCTGAGTCCTCTCCATTGGAGGATCGGATACTCGATGGCCATATGCCGGAGAGTACGATTTCTCTCATATATAAGAAATTGATAAACGTTCGGGCGGACCTGCTGTTGGGGCTGAGGGACCAGTGGACTAGGGACGGGCTCGAACTGGATGACGAGGATGCGGTCTCCTCTCCTAAGGAGGTCGCGATCCCATCACGACTGAGGCTGGTGCAGCTCAAAATACTCCACAGAACCTATTTCACGGGGCCTAGGCTGGTTCGTATGGGATTCTCGGAGGAGGGTTTATGTAGGAGGGGATGCGGTATGGTGGGTACCTTTATGCATATCATTTGGGAATGTGGCGTTATCAGGGAATTCTGGAGGAGAGTCCATACGGTGATGGGGGAGGTGACGGGCATTGCTATGCAGCCGGAGGCACGGTGCTGTCTCCTGAATGTTTGGGGGCCTACCGATCACGATGTGGGACAGACCCAGTGGGTGACCCTGGGTAATATGGTGGCTAAGCGAGACATCGCGCGCCTGTGGGGCTCTGCGGGTCCCCCCACATTGACTGCGTGGAAAGAAAACATGGACTGGAGTATGCTAAGGGAAAAGACAGTATATTGTGCTAGAGGGCGCCCCCGGAAGTGGCACGCCATTTGGGGGAGGTGGAACCAGTATAGGGGGGGCATATGTCTTGCCCCGGATTTGGATCCCCCCGATGAACAGCTCTCTCCTTAACATTCTTTCCAGCTTTTGTATATGTATCTGATTGTTAATTGACTTTTTGGGCCTCTGCTTTTCCCCCCTTTTTCCTCTTAACACAGTGTTGTGACTGTTAGACGAGGGGGGTCTGCTCTCCCCTGAGGGGCAATCACCAGTGGTATTCAGTGTCCTTCGCCTTGCTGGGGTTTTGTGTGAGTTTGTGTTTATTTAAAATAGAACCTTTTTTGCTTCTCCTCTATGCACTGTGGACGTTTCTTTGTTCTGCTTTCTCAAAGCTGCCAAACCTCCGGGATGTCGGCTGAATAGCTGTGTCCATGTTTTCAAGAATAAAGGTTTTCCAAAAAAAAAAAAAAAAGAAAACAAGATGGCCGCGCCCATTGAGACCACGTGCGCAAGTTTGCGCGATATTTTCTCCCCGAGCAAGCAAAAAGCAACGCGATCAAGTAAAAGCGGTCGCGAACAGGAAATATTGACCGCGAACGGGCGCGAACATGCATTGCGCGACCCGGAACAGAAAGTAAGCATCGCGAGAGGGCGGGACAAGTAAAAACAAGATGGCCGCGCCCTTGAGCAACCGCATGGGTGAGTTGGCGACCCGCGATCAAGCAAAAAATACCGCGAAGAGGCACGATATTTCCGGTGTGTTTGCGATAATTTTTAACATTTTCGAGATAAATTGCGATAGTTAATATCGCAAATTCCACCTACCCCTACTGATTGGCTGGACGCAACCTGAACAGAAAGGTGCAACTGCCACTATATCAATCAGGAACGGTTCCCGGGCTAAACTTCTTTGACAGCTGAGATAAGGGGTCAGGGTGGTGCTACTCTGACTCCCATGTTTCAGAAATAGGGGTGGTAGTGACACACGTTATGTGTCCAAAACTGTTGTTTTTTAATCACCCGCAATATTCGTGATGATGGTGCGACTGCCAGCGCAACCCCCCCCCCCACCCCCCCTCCCGAGTACCATCACTCAGACACTCATACACCCACTCACATACCCCCTCAAAAAACAAATGTATCCACTCGCAGACTCACTCAGAGACTCATGTATGTACTCTCATAAGCATTCAGAGACTCATGCACCCACTTACCGATGTACACAGAAACTCATGCTCCCTCTCACACTGAGAGACCTTTGCTTCCACTAACACACACACTGATAGAGACCCACTCAGACACCTATGCACCCACTCATAGATCCAGTCACAGTCTCATATACCCATTCACATACCCACTCAGAGACTCATACACCCACTCACAGACCTATTCAGACACTCAAGCACCCACTCACAGACCCACCCTGAGACTCACGCACCCAGTGACAGACCCACTCAGACACTCACACATCAACTCACAGACCCACTGAGAGATTTATGGTTCCACTCACACACCCACTGAGAAATTGATGCATCCAGTCACTGACCCTATCAGACAGTTACACACTGACTCACAGACCCACTGAGAGACCTATGCTTCCACTCACACACCCATTGATAGACAGGTGCACTCAGACATGCACCCACTCACAGACTCATTCAAAGACTCATAAGTCTACTCACAGACTTATATACCCAGTCACAGACCCACTTAGAGACTTATGCACCCACTCACATAATGGAGTGTATCATTAATACACACTGTTATAGAGAAATTGAGTTACTGATAAATAAAGTGAATGTGTGTCATTGGTGGATCACTCCCTCTCAACAACACCACAATGAGTCTAATTAAGGCTGGTCCCACAGGGTATATATTTCTCCTCTACCCCTGTATGTTTTTACAAACATTAACTATATTTTAAACTCTATTCAATCCTGAAGAAACGCCAAGGATCCTGTCTGGACCACCAGGACGTGAAACATGTCGACCCTATGACCTTTATAACTACTCACTCTCTTAAAACCAGACTACACTTCCTCATTGGTGGAAGGTCAAAGTTTGTTTTTCTCTTTTTAACCATACCGAACGGACCCAGGAAGAACCTAAATTTTGGAGCACCATCACAGTATTTTTAACCCACCTTTGTACTTATCCCACACACCCGCAATCACCACTACGGTGTGCTCTTTTTAAAAGGTCTCTGCTAAAGAACCCTCTTGCTGGGCCCATCGGGGACTGCAGGGCCAACCCCACCAGGAGCAAAAATGCCCTGTGATGAAGCATGATACCTTAACAGGTGTGTGAGGGCAACTCTTCAAATTTGAGGAATTTCCCCACTAACAATAATATCCACCCGGAGACCTTTCTATCTTAGATGCGCCAGCTCCACTCCTCTATCGCTCCTCCAGTGCAATCCATAGCCTAATGGGCTGGCTTCCTTCAATAGGAACAGTTACCCTTCAGTGTGTTTCATATATTAGAATACACCCATGCTTTGTGAGGGAAAAGCTAAATCAGTTCTGCAAAGGTATCCTTCATTAGGATTTCCAGCCCTACCCCAGTGAATGTGCCTAGGTCGTTGCCACCTCAGCACACAATCATGAGGTGAGGAGCTCGGCAATCTACAATAGATTTAACCAAAGCCCAGAACTGCTGAAATTCTAAACCTCTTTGGCCAAACCAAGTAATCTCCACATTTTTCAAACCCAATGCTTCTCTTTTTCACAGCCTCTTTAGCCCAATAGACCTAGCAGTGGCCAACAATCCATGCTCTAAGCCTATTCAAGTGAAGGAGCAATTGCAGTCAGGAGAAGGCTGGAGCTAAATGAGGTAGTTTTCCAAATGAAAAGCAGTTAAAAATGGAGGTGTTTTAAAAAAATATATATATATTTCATTGGAAGCTGTCAACATGTACGTGGATGCTTTGGACGCATTACCAAGAAGTCATATTGTTGGCTGTTGTTTGAAAACAATGAATTTAATACAGACATGGATATGCTTTCGAATCAGTGGAGTAAACCACACCTGCTGCTCCTCATTTGGAAGTCACATGGTCCTTTTAGAATTTGCTTTGAACTTGTGACCTACCGATTCCACTGGGTTGCTACACACAGTCAGCTAAGAGTGTAAGGGGAACGGTGTTAAAGAGACAGAACTTTTTTTAAAGTTGAGGAGTTATGACACGATTTCAGTAATGATATACTTTAATTTCAACTCAGGACTATGTAATAAACTGTTGTACAGTATTTACATTAAAAAAACTGAAGATAAATATAGGTTTGAACTCCATTTCATTTTTTCTCTCGCTATTACTCTACAATCATTGTGAATACATCGCAAACATACATAGACAGAAATCTCTTTTTGAAAGAGGGAAAGGGTTAACAGATACTAACCATTCACAAGTGGAGATAGATTTCTCTAAAATGAAAGACACCATTTCATTTGCTGCCTTTTGCATGATCACAGATTAGAAAGTTGAAGAGGTTGCCATTTTATGGTTGCTTTGTATAAGAGTGGTGTACCATTCTTATGCTTAATTTTTACAAATCCTAACATTGTCAAAACTGTTTAAAATGAGCTAAACCAACAATATAATCTAGGAACTCAATTCACTGGTATGCACATAACTGTTTAGTCATTTAAAGAAATTACATTAAAAATGAAGAGGTATATATTTGTGTTGGATATAAAAGAGTATCATGGTGATAGGAAAAAAAAATATGAGATGATCTCTATCGATCAGAGGTATGTGTTTAAGATGTTAGTACCAAATGATTTGGGAAAAAAGAGGAAAATTAATCAGTGTTACTTTATTCCATTCTGTAGTTAATAGAAAAATAACAGTATAGTATTGTTGAAAGTTACAATGAGGAATGTATTTAAAACTAAGAATGTTTTAAATGTCTAAGCATCATGTGCTGAATAGATACATCTGGGTTGTTTGCATTCTGGGAGTTGCAGTACTTTTATTTGCATTATAAAACAGGAGTAGAGTAGTCACAAATAAAAGATAAGAGAATGTTCTGCGCCTGTATTTAAATGATGAAGTAGTAATACTTGTTAAGTACTTATTAGGAAGTGTTTGTTACTGTGGTTTTTAACTTATATGACCCATTTGCATATGCTTAGATGGTAAAATATGTTTTTCTGGTTGCAGATAATTATATGTATGGTGGAACTCTTGAGTTTAAAGATGCAGAGAACTATATATTTTTGGAAAGATGGCTTGAAGGTTTACATCCATTATGAAATTATATATATGTTTACATGGTAATATATGTTCATTTAGGATGATGAAAATGTCAATTATATGGTGAGGGTGGTGTGTTTCTTTAAACATGCTCTGTTTAAAATTGAGGAGGCCTAATAATGCAAAGTGTCTTGAGAGTTCTTGTGCTAGCATCACTTGGCTTGTAATTTTTCTAAATATATGTTTTAAACACACACAAAATATTTGAGTAATTATGTAGGTATGCCATTAAGAAAGGGGTTTGTGCTTTGAAAAAGTGATAATTGTTGTTTTCAGTTTCAGAAACTTATTTATGCATATCCATACTGAGTAATAAAGCAATGTATGCTCTTAGAGACGCTTATATCTAATTATATATAAAGTGTGATAGCTAGACTTTTCTGAGATATAGCTCAGTAAAAAAAACATAGATACACTAAAACAGATTGTTTTATACTGACAGAAGTAGTTGAACGATGAGTCACAGATATAGTCACAACTATTATGTATCTAACAGCAATGGAGATATTTTACAGTCACTCAGGCACTACTCCAGCACTCATCCAATCACTCAGCCACTACTCAGGCAGTTATCAAATCCCTCACACACTATCTACGTACTTATTCCATCACCCAGGCACTACACATGCTTTCATTCAATCACCCAGGCAATAACCATTCACATATACAATTACCAAAACTGTGCCTATGCAGCCATTCAAACAACCAGGCACAACCTGTGCCCTCATCCACACACCCACTTATAACCCAGATGCTCATCCAAATACTGAGGCACAAACCATGCGTTCACCCGAATACTCAGGCACTAGTCATGCATTCATCCAATTATGCAGGAAGTACCATTGCAGTGAATCTATCACCCATTCAGTATCTATGCACTATTCTAATTAATGAGGCCATACTCTTGCACTAATACAATCACCTCAGCAGTACACTTGCTTCCATCAAATCACTCAAGCTTTACCAGTAGACTCACTCAATTACTCGGACATTAGTCATGCACTCATGTAATCAGCCATGCACTACTGATGCACTCATTCAATTATCCAGGCACTACCCACGTAGTTATTTAATCACCCAGGCACCACCTGTTCAATTAACCGAAAACGCATGGGCAGCAGTCCTTTACATATTCAATCACTTCAACACTACTCATGCACTCATTCAATCTGCCAGGTGCTACGCATGCACTTAAACAATCACATACGCACTATCCATACACACAATAAATCACCTATATACTGAGCATACGCTCCTGTCATCCAGGCTATAGAGTTGCACTCATTTAATCATCCAACCACTATCTATGCATGTATTGAATCATTGAGGCATTAGTTATGCACTTATCTAATCATGTAGGTACTACTCATGCACTCATCCAAACACTCAGATAGTAGCAATATACTCATGCAAACACACAGGCAGTAACTATGCAGATATGGAGCCACCGATGTAGTTCTCACATACTCAGTGAATCATCCAGGCATGACCTATATTCTCATGGAATGACCTAGGCACTACCTATGCATGCATCCAATCATCCAGGGAGTATTGTTGTATTGAACCACCGACACACGTATTTAAAAGTTTTATTCAGGAATATGTAGTCTTTTAGAACCATCTGGTGAATTTTATATGTAAAAAACTCACCAAACGAGAAGGACTGAAAACAAATTCTGAAATGTGAGCACCCCCTTTGGATGTTCAGAATTAAAAAAGTTGGTCGGATGACTTTACAACTTGGGAGGAAGAACCCACAGGAAAGCCCATAAGGTTGTAAAAGTTGCCCTCACCCACTAGATAGGGGCATACTTCATCACTGGGCAGCTAACACACCCTGGTGCAGGCCAACGCTCAGGGAAGAGGGCATTTATTTTGTTTTAAGAAGAAAAAAAATCTTGAAAGTGATCCCAAATGCAGAGAAAGAAAGAATATTTAAAGGATTTCCTAAACCTTGTTTATTCTGGGACACCATTGACAGGATTACAAAAAAGAATGGGTGTATCAGAGAGATTACATCTCCATTCCTTGCCCACTCACAATGAATATAAAGCCACTAGAACATGGATTAGGGTACCCCCGGGAACTAAGATACCAAACAACTTGCAACTCAGAGAATGTCATTTATCTGATAATTTGCCAATGTGGCTACCAATATGTGGGTATGACCACCAGACGCATATAAATCAGGATTTTAGAACACATGAGCAAAATCAGATGTAAAAAGATCATGACAAAAATGACATCACATTTTTTAGAGGAAAAGCGCACAGAAAAGGATATGAGATGGGTAGTGATTAAAAAGCCTTTCCTCCCAAAAACAATTGGGCCGATTCACAGAACTAATCTGAGTCAAAATCCTAAACTTACTACTTTTGGTATTCACAGAAGGCATTTAGTAGTGGTAAAGTTAGGGTTTCGTCTTAAGTTTGACTTAAGTTTGACTTAAGACAGACTTAAGACAGAGTTTAGACAGACTTAAGACAGACTTAAGACAAACTTAGGACAGACTTAAGACAGACTTAAGACAAAATCTCAAATTTACTACTACTTAATGCCTTCTATGAATACCAAAAGTAGTAAGTTTTGGATTTTGTCTCAGATTACTTCTGCGAATCGGGCCCAATCACAGTTATTACTAGCTTCCTATTCCTACAAGGGAAGAGATGGGTACATAGACTCAACAGTAGTGAAAGGTGTCTCAATGATGCCATCCCATGGCACCATCTAAATAACACCAGTTAAATTGCAAAAAGCCTTCTGAAGATACAGTGAGAAATGAATGGTCTGGTACGAGGAGGGGAGTGGAACTTAAGAAAGAAACCCGTGTTTTAACATAAGGTTTCAAAAAGCTGAGTACTATTGGGAGTTTTACTTCTTTAATATCCCAGTATGGCTGCCTGCCAAATGGTCCAAGAAAATAATATGTGCACAACCACAAGTTCATTAGAGTAGCCTTTGGAGAACAGAGGAAGGCTTAATCCCCTTTTCGTTGTGTTGGAAATTTATATGTAACCTGTCATACACTGTTTGCATGTACTCAGAAGAATTAGTGAGCTATATGCTCTGATAGAGATTAATGTGCACATTTTAATATGCACTGTTTGCCAAAAGTTAAATTTGAAGCATCAAGTAGAAAATTACTCAAACCCTAAATCTACCAGCGATACAGTGGTAGAGAGGCACAGAAATAGCTCTTTTGTTGTATTTTTGGATTTACAGTATTGAGACACTGTATGAACTTTTACACTTTGGTTGATGTTTATTTTAAAATGTACTACACAAGGGATAAAGCGGTCTTTTTCCATATATAAGTGAGAACTGAACTATGGTGCAGCTGTGTTGTAGGAGAGGGTGCTGTAATATTAAAAGGTAACTAATAAATTAAGTTTTGTGTTTTGCTTTAGGTTTGATATATTAAAGTAAGTGCATGTAGTTATATAGCTAGGTTCATCTGTAGATGTAAAACTGCAACATAAAATAAAAACTGTTTTTGTATTATATGTAAGCTAGTAGTACAGTAGTTGGTATGTTGGCGAAAATAAAAATGTTAATATACTTTTTTTTTTAACAGAAGAATATCTACATAACTATAGACAGTTAGAATGCCTAAAAAGGTTCGGAGGAAAAACCAACAGAAGCAACTACAGTATCGATGCAGAACTGAAACACAAAGGGGCAAAATGCTGAAAAAGTGGTGAAAGAAAAAAAAGCTACTGGTAAGACGACAAAGGGCCAGATTTACGATCATTCACTTTATGAGTTGCTAATTGCGTTTAATTGCGACTCGCAATTTGCAACTCGCAAGAGTGAATGTACAACAGTGTCTCAGACACTGTTAGCGAATTCCAATGGGGCTGCAAATTGCATGCCTCATTATTATTCATGAGGCAAGCACAATTTGCAACCCCATTGGGAATTGCTAGCACTCCCAGGAATGGTGGCCTGCTGGGGTCAGCGGACCACCATGTCTGTGACTGCTTTTTAAATAAAGCAGTTTTTTTTAAAAAATGCAACGCGTTTTCCTTCAAGGAAAACCGGATGCATTTAAAAAAGAAATATGAACTTTTCAGTTTAATTTTTTAAGGGCAGGTAGTGGTCCCTTGGACCGCTGCCTGAGCTTAAAAAACTATTTTCGCACCCACCCACAAAGGGGAAGGGGTCCCCTGGGGACTTCTTCGCGTTTGTGAGTGATTTACTACTTACTTGAAGTAGGTGGTACACTGCGAGTGGGTTTTGACCATAAATGCAGTTGCAAAACAATCATACATTGCTGTTAGACTCACTATTTGGAAGGGACACCCTTGGCATGCTCCTTCCTAATAGCGAGTCGCAAACCATATTTTATGAGTCTGTAATAGGTAACCGACTCGCAAAATATGGTTTGTGCATGGGCAGACTAATTTTGCGGTCTCAAATGGGCTGAATTCTCATTTGCGACCGCAATAAACGGTCGTACATCTGCCCCAAAATCATGTCTTAAAAATATATGTGGACATTTGCAAGGATTACAAAATAATTAAAATAACATTTAAACTATGAGAAAGAATAAGAGTGGACAAAGTGTATATTGCAAGAACAGGAAAGAATGTAATAAAGATGGACACACCTTAACCAGGAGACAGAAGCAGTTTAAGGAAATCAGAGCCAGGATGTTTCGTAGTTGAGTGGTTGTAAATCTACTGAGAACTATGAAGAAGTATAGAAGAAGGAGAGAGGCACTGAAACAGAAAGAACGAGTTGTGAGAGTAGTTGATACGGCCTTTGCTTAGAAGAGGAGGCTCTGTATTATGAATATACATAGAATGAAAACTCTTGACAAAATGGTGTTGTGCATGATGAGACAAAACTAGAAGAAAATAGAAGTGAATAGAAGTAACTTTTGTACAGTTTTTTTGTGGAGAATGGATACATTTTTCTAGTGCAGAGCCCTTCTTTAATGAAGAAAGCTTTCTCCAGGATAACAATGCATTCATGCTATTGATGAAAGAGGATGATGTTATGAAATGATGAATGGCACTCCTATTGCGAAGGAGGTAATGGTGCCTAGAAATGTAGAACAGGTCATTTCAGAAGAGGTACATGGAAGGCGTAGTCAGTCCCCTGTATACAAATGGGATATATTAAGAAAAATCCTTCGTATCTTTCTAAGGTGAAGTTTAAAACACTAAATAAGTACATTGCACGGATTGGATCCTTGCAAGGTTAGAAAGCATACAAATTTGCAGGGACACTCACTAACTTGTTTATCAAAGAATGTTTGCCAAAGCATCTTTCAACATTTCAGGATGTTAGCTGTACACCACTCAACAATGAAAACTTTAGTTAGGAGGATGCACTATGTGAAAACTCCTCTTTAATGTTTTGGAGAAATTATTAGAGCACTTTTGCATGGCACAGTTGCAAAGGTAGAAAAGGTTTGTGATGATGTGCAGTTTTGTTTGTTTAGTCCTGACCAGGACACTAGGGAAAATCAAGAGTTGTTAACGGGGAGTTGCAGAACAGGACACAAGTAATACAGTTGATAGTTTTGAAGAAGAGATTACAAAATGTAACACAGTGTGCTCTGAAAAAGCAGAGAATGTTTGTATATGTTATCAGCGCACTCACTAAAAGATTCAAACACGGACTGTTGACTTTTATTTAAAAAGTGAAAAAGAAAATAATGATAACTAGCAAAAGTTAGCTGTATATTTATTTGTAGAAGAACGCTTTGATTTGTCCACATGGCAAGTTATATGTAACTGTTACAATAAATTAGAAGATAATAAAATGCTTGCGAAAGCTGTGCATAACAAGTTAGAACTTGTTTCCTTTCCAGAGGCACTTCAAGGTTTAAATATTTATGAGTCCATTCTTATCCAAATTGTATATATTTTTCATGCTATAGGCTATAGTCCGCATGGAGCCAAAGACAAGCAAGTTACTGTCAACAGAGTTGCTGAAAGGTCTAAAAGTGTATTTCCCATTAGATTTCAAGAAAATATTGAATCTGTAGGGGTAGATAGAGGTTCGGAAGAAGGACTTGGAATTCTTGTAAAGTGTGTGCTTACTATGAAAAAAAGATATGGCAGGAGATAGTAGATGTTACTAAAGTTAAAAAAGCAACGTTATATCTGGTAAAAAGTATGTTTACTATAGAAATGTAGAAGGTCTACAAGATATCACACATATGGAGGATTAGACATTTCCATCAACAGATCAGATTAAGAAGGTGGATCAGTACAGAACAGAGGAAATATATGAACATTATAGGATCCACCCTTTGCATTCTAAAGAGGTTTTTGCT
Source organism: Triturus cristatus (assembly GCF_964204655.1). Lineage (NCBI taxonomy): Eukaryota > Metazoa > Chordata > Amphibia > Caudata > Salamandridae > Triturus > Triturus cristatus. Next base: position 322,534,656 of record NC_140584.1, on the reverse strand, counting down.
AATGCCATTGATCTGTTTCAAATGAAGAAGGAAAAAGGAGCACCATTAACCCCTTCCAAGCTCATGACGGAGCGGTTCCATCATGAGCGTCGGTTGCGCTGTGCGCATGACGGAACCGCTCCGTCATGGCCCCGCCCGCGCAATAGAACCTTCAGCACAGCGCGAAAATCCGCGCCGCGCTGAAGGGGTTAAGTGTTTGGGAGAAAAGTTTAGAAGCTCTGTGTTTCCCATATCTTTTTCCTACTGGAGTAGGTGGCAGTTATGACAAGTGGCCTGTGCAAATACCTGCAGCTACATATAAATCTATAGACTTTATTCAGGAGACCCTAGATTTTATCAGTGTATTCCATATATGTTTCTCCTACTATTTGAGAGTGACTTGTCTGGCATCACATATGCTGTGAATCACATTTTACAAACAGGAGTTAATTTGCAGAATATATCAGCAAGAGCATTTCTGGAGAAAGTTCAAGGAAATGATGAACATTTGGAATACAATTTAATAAACCTAATGGTGGGAGGAGGAGCCTAGCGCGCAACCAAGATGGCCGCGTAGGTGCGAGGCTCCCGAGGACCTCCGCAACCTCCCACGACTATCCTGAATTTATCCTGTCTTGGATGAGGGGAATGTGTTGGTGAGCCTGAGCTGAGGTGGCACCCGTTTCCCGTTGTCAAATCGGACCTCGGACACCGGAGTGAGCACCGATTGAAGTCAGCGGCCTTCTCCTCGCCAGACCCCGGATTTGTGCTGAGGGGTGACCCAGTGACAAAGTGAACAACAGCGGCGGGCCGGGCCTGGCGAGTCGCGCACCCCGCGCTTTCGCTTTCGCACCCCCTTGCAATCACTGCAGGGTTGGGTCGCGGGGCTCTTTGTGTTGGTGTGGTCTCGCTGGGAGACTTGGCCTGCCCGCCGGCTGTGACCCACCCCGCCGATCGGGGGTGCCCCCCCCCGGAGCTTGTGGCCCTGATTGCCTGCCCTTCACGACGTGACTGGTGCGACCGGGAGACTAGTGGCCATGGCCACCAAACAAGATGGAGACCGGGCAAAGACCAAGCCGACCCGGCGTGGCACCACCCATCAGGCCAACAGTATGGACCGCTATACCCTCCAGAGGGGATCTCCCGGCGGACCGCACAAATCCCCTGAGGACCCTCCTGATGCCCCGGACCTGCCCACGGATCTGACTCTGCGGGATGTCATGGGCGCCATTGCCGAGATGAAGGCCTCGGTAGGCCAGCGGTTCGACACACTGGCACAGAAGATCCACCCGGTCCTCGTGGATGTTGGCCTGGTGAGGGCCGATCTTTCCAAGACCAACGACCGAGTTGATTCTTTGGCCCACACCGCATCGGGCCTTACAACTGATGTGGCGGCGCTACAAATAGAGGTGCGCCGGCTTAGTCAGGATCGGCGCCTGGAGGACTCCGAGAGTCGGGCCCGGAGAAACAACATCCGCATCATCGGAGTACCCGAGGGACGGGAGGAAGCGGCGGCGGACCTATTTGTGGAGGACCTGATCGCTACCCATCTCCAGCCACGGGGGCTGAGTAAATTCTTCGCGGTGGAGCGGGCTCACAGGGTTCCCGGGGGAAGGCCGAAGGTCGGAGCCCCTCCGCGGCCCCTCATTGCCCGGATTTTCAACTTTCGGGACAGAGACGCTATCCTGCAAGCCTCCAGACTGTTGGGACCGGTTAAGCTTGACAACATGGAGGTGAACTTTTATCCGGATTTCACCCCAGCGGTCCAGAAGCAGAGACTGAGCTTCCAAGGCGTCAAGCGCCGTCTTCGGGACTTGAACCTTAAATACGCAATGCTCTTCCCAGCCAAGCTGCGAGTGGAGGTAGAGGGTCGCACGCACTTTTTTGATCGCCCCGAAGCGGCCGGAGACTGGCTGGACACTCTGTCTGGGGATCGTGATCTGGGGGGTGGGGGGGGCGGCGGGGGGAGACGGCTCACTGGATCGGGACTGAGGGGGTGATGTTGGGCTTCACTCTGGACAAAAATGTTGCCACTCTCGATTAAGCATCTGTCTGTATAATTTCCCCTCCTATGGAGGTTGTGTGGGGTCTCTTGGGGGTTCTCCCTCCTCCTCTAGGGGGCTTAGCTAGTTTTTATTATATATATGGGGCGACAGGCACACTGCACGTTGGGGGGGCTATTCGGGCTCATGCAGGGGTGCAGGGAGGGGGGAGATTTGTTGGGGTGGGTGGGTAGGGATGGGGGGGTGTTGTTCGTTTTCACCACAAGGCAAAAGTATCATTGTGCTAGCTCTATAGTGCTCTCGGGGGGACGAATGGTGGCTCTTGTCTATGATGGGGGGTAGGGAACTAACTCTTTTGTCCTGGAACGTGAATGGACTGGGGGACAGGATTAAACGTGGGGTGGTCCTGCAGTTCTTGAAGCGAATCTCGCCCGATGTAGTTTTTCTGCAGGAGACACACCTCATTGGCAACTCCTTCTGCGCCATGAATCGGCGTGGCTATCGACTAGTGGCCCATTCGGGCTTTACGTCTGGCTCAAGGGGTGTGGGCATCATGGTTAAGAACTCGCTTCCGCTGGAGATTGATGAGGTGCTCCATGACGACAGGGGACGTTACGCGGTCTTGGTGGGAAGGATGGAGGGCAAAGTGGTGGTTTTTGTGTCAGTATACGTCCCACCGGGGCTGCAGTCGACTACCTTTGCGGACCTGGGGCGCCTCCTCCTTGGCCTTCCGGGGGGGATTCTGGTGGTGGGGGGGATTTCAATGCGGTGGTTTCCGGGACTGTGGATCGTCACCCCCCTAGGGACCTCCCCCGGGCCCAAGCGTGGCTCTCTGGTCTATTGGACACTTTGGGATTGGAGGATTGCTGGCGTTTAAAGCATCCCACGCAGTTACAGTATACCTTCCATTCGGGGGCCCATGGTAGTCTCTCACGACTAGATTATGTCCTGGTCCCGGCGGCCTATGTTGGGAGGGTGGGAGAGGTGCGCCATTTGGCACGGGGTATCTCGGACCATTCCCCGCTCCTGTTACACCTGGACCTTTTTCCGAGGGGTGAGGGTAGGGTGGTCCCGATCAATCCCTGGTACTTGCGCGACCCCACTATTCGCGCTGAATTGATTAAATCCCTCCAGCGCTACTTTGACGAGAATGTGGGGTCCGTGCCTTCGGCTGTCTCACTGTGGGAGGCATTCAAGACAGTACTACGAGGAGAGGCCCTGTCCCTCATTTCCCACACCCGGAGGCGCGAGCGGGAGGAGGTGACCCGGGTGGAAGCTGAGATAGCCGAGTTGGAGGGTAATCTAGAAAGTGGGGTGACGGATGCCGTATTGCATGTCCTCCAACTCAAGCAAGCGGCCTATAGGGCCCTCGTCACGGAGGCAGCCAGGGGCCTCAGTAGAGAGCAACAGGGGAGATTGTATGATGTGGGTGATAAGGCTGGTAAATTGATTGCGTGGCTGGACAAAAAGGAGAGAGCGAGTCGTGTAGTCCCGCTGATTGAGAAAACAGACGGTGTGTGTGTTACTGAGCCAGAAGAAATTGTCTCCTGCTTCGCGGACTATTTCCGTGGGGTGTATTCCCCGGTGTCTTCCTGCTCTGAAGAGGATTCCCGTACCCTGCTCAGGGATATCGCGCTGCCTTCCCTTTCGGAGGAGGACAGAGTGTCGTTGGACGCCGCTCCAACCTCCGACGAAATCGCCCTCGCCATACGTTCGGTCGCTTCCGGGAAGGCCATGGGTCCTAATGGTCTCCCCATCGAGTTGTACAAATTGAGACCGGATACGCTGGCACCACATCTCCGATCGATGTTCCTGGAGGCCCATTCGGTGGGCTCCCTCCCGCTGGACCAGCGTCTGGCTACAATCGTGGTTATCCACAAGGAGGGGAGACCTCGGGACCGGGTTACATCCTATCGGCCCATTTCGCTACTGAACGCGGAGCCTAAAATTCTCGCCAAGGTCCTGGCCAATCGGCTGGTCGGCGTGGTGGGCGAACTGGTTCACCAGGATCAGTCCGGCTTTATTCCCCATCGTAACACAGCTCTTAACTTGCGGCATTTGCATGGGGTGCTTGCACGTGTTCAGTACATACGGGAGCCGGCCATTTTGGCATCCCTGGACGCCACCATGGCGTTTGATACGCTTGAATGGCCATACATCTGGGCGATGCTTGCGAAGTTTGGCTTTGGCGCAGGGTTCATCAGTTGGGTCAAAGTGCTGTATTCGGGCCCATTGGCGCAGGTGGTGGTGAACGGTAGAGTATCGGCTCCGTTCGAGCTGGGCCGGGGCACGCGGCAGGGCTGCCCCTTATCGCCGCTCCTTTTTGCGCTTGCCTTGGAGCCCCTGGCAGAGTGGCTGCGGTGGGAGCCTTCCATCCGTGGTCTCCGTTGGACCCCCGAGCATGAGGACCGCATATCCCTATACGCTGATGACATCCTCTTGTACCTAGCTTCCCCACGTAACTCACTTATAGTACTGGTTGATGTTTTGCATTCATTTGGTCGTAACTCCGGCCTTGTCATCAACTGGGCTAAATCGTGCGTGTATGTTCTCTCTGGGGAGGCGCCCATTCTCCCGCGGGGCTGTCCGATCCAGATCGCCCCGCAGGGATTTCGGTACCTGGGTGTCTTCATTACTCTGGACCCGGAGGCCCGGTATGATCGGAACTTGCTTCCCCCCCTCCAGCGCCTGAAGGAAGATGTCACGCGCTGGCGGCGCTTGCCGCTCTCGCCGCTCGGCCGGGCGGCATTGTTTAAGATGATGTCTCTGCCGCGCTTCCTCTACGCTTTGCAGAATACTATGGACCCCGTCCCAGCGCGCTACTTCCGTGAGGTGGAGAGTTTGCAGCGCCGCCTGTTCTGGGACGGGAGGCCGCGTATCGCCCTGGCGAAGCTGACGCTCCCATGGTATGACGGCGGGATTGCCCTCCCGGATATCAAACGATACTATTGGGCCTCCCAGCTGGCTGCGATTAATCACGGCCTGTATGGGCCCGCTTTAAACCCGGCATTCGAAATGGATAAGATGCTACTCCCGGGTGGGGACTATATTCGAGCGCTCTACTCCAGCACGCCCGACGCTCGGCTGACCGGCCCCACGCGTGTCATGGTGCGAGTGTGGCACGCGGCTAATGTGGCGATGGGGTGGAAGGATCGTCTGACCCGGGCGTCACCACTATACGCGTCCGAGCAGTTGGGCTCCCTGTGGACCTCGAAGGGCTTCGAGAAGTGGGACATGATAGGCATTAGCAAGGTGGGGGATCTCTGGACGAGGGGAGGATTTAAAACGTTCGAGATGCTGCAGACGGAGTTCCACTTGCATGGCAGGGAGTACTTTCGGTATTTGCAGATCCGTCATGCACTGGGCTCCGTCTTCCCGGACGTTGCATCCATCCCGGAGTGTTCCCCCCTTGAGGATAGAGTGCTGGATGGACACGTTCCGGACAGCACGATCTCACTGATCTACAAAAAACTGATCAATGACCGCACGGGATTGCTGATTGCCCTTCGTGAGGCTTGGGTTGCCGATGGACTGGAGCTGGACGACGAGGACTGGACCCTTGCGGTGGCCTCCCCGAAAGAGGTGGCCATACCGGCCCGCCTTCGCTTCGTCCAGCTCAAGATACTCCACAGAGTCTACATGACGGGGCCGAGGCTTCTGCGTATGGGCTATGCTGTGGACGGGTTGTGTAGGCGTGGGTGTGGCGCTTTGGGGACCTTTCTGCATATATTGTGGGAATGCCCGGAGGTGGAGTGATTCTGGCGTGGTGTGCATGAGGTCCTGCGTGTGGTTACGCATGTGGTGCTGCTACCCGAAGCGAGGAGATGCCTGTTGAATGTGTGGGAACCTACCGACTACTCGGCGCCACAGACGTGGTGGGTGACTCTGGGATATATGGTGGCCAAGCGTGATATTGCTCAACTGTGGGGATCTCAGAGGTCCCCGACTGTCTCGGCCTGGAAGGAACATATGGATTGGTGCATGTTTCAGGAAAAGGTGGTGTATGTTGCGAGAGGTAAGCCTGGGACATGGGTGAAAGTCTGGGGCCCCTGGAACGCCTACCGCGGGGGAATCTGTACTCCACCGTTATTGCCCGATCCGTCGCCTGCCCCATCCCCGTAGCCGACCCATCTTCCCTGTTCCGGGCATTGAGTTTTACCCAGCCCTAATCCTGATCTCTTCCCCTTCTAGATACTCCTATGGATTGGTAGGGTCCCCCTCTCAGGGGAGCACATGCTGCTATTTCCGATTGTAGATTGCCTTGTGGTTTTTGTTTTTTCTGGTTGTTATTTCAGTTTAAAATGAAACCGTACAGTGGGGTCCGGATGGTGTGGCTATCAACGCTGCTAACTCCTGTGCATCTTCCTTAGCCGCAACGCGCGCTCTACAATGTGTATCATATGCTCCTTTTGTTTACTAGCGGCCGGCCGGAAGGTTGTAGGCCCATCTTTGTATATTTTTTGAGTTTTGTAATAAACGGTTTCAAAAAAATAAATAAATAAATAAAAAATAAACCTAATGGTATGTCAACATGAGACTAATTAATATTGGTTTCAGCGTCATTGTGAGCTCAAGTGCATGTTGTGCTGAGTATGCATAGGATGACCTGTTAGAGTTCTTGCAGGAGGCAAATTCAAATATAAAAGGCATTCATCTAAAGACACCAGGATAACTGTGCTCACTAGACACTGCAAATGTTTGCAGATATTATAATCACAGATTTCAAGCAATGCCGGCTTTTATTTTGAACAAAACAAAACCTCTTCGTGGTGAAGTGACTGATTTCTTTTGGCGCAAAGAGTACCAAGCTGGAGGTACTCCCTATATTCACATGCTGTTGTGGGTAAAAGATACTGCAAACTTTCGAATAGACATTGATGAGTCTTTGTTGTCTTCTATTGAGCAGTATGTAACTTGTTCTATCCCCAAGGAGATTAGTGACCAAATATTATGACAACAAGTTCTACAACTCCAAAATCACAGCTGCAGTAAATACTGTCAGCGAAAATACAGAGCAAAAGGGACATTTTATACAAGATGGCATTTTGGATTTTCACAACCTGTATCTCACAAGGAAGAGTCAACAGCTTCTTATCTGCAGTCAGACATACACTTACAAGGAAATCATTGAAAAATACATACAATTTAAGAAGAACAGACCCTCCAAGTACATTAACGACTACAACTACAGCCCGGTGATTCGGAAGATGTGGAATACAAACATGGATGTACCGTTTGTTGCAAATACCTCAATTGCTGTTGCTCGGTACATCCCCTCTTATATAACAAAGTCAGAGAAAATTGAGTTGAAGGAGATGTGGGAGGAGATTTCAGTAGAGAAGAGTCTTACAAAGAAATTGTACAGTTTTAGTTTGAAAATGCTTTCTCACAGAGAGATAGGCTGGTATGACTACGAAGGCCGTCTAAGCTCAGCTAGCTTGTTTTCTAAATCTAGAAGAGTTCTGTGGGTGAGTTTAGGGCTTGGTAATACTCATAACAGAGTACTGAAGTATTTTTCTGAAATCCAATATCTTGGAGAATTTGAGCAACACAGTACAAATATTCTGAAGAGTCACATGCTGGATACGTACTATCCAACACGTTGTCCTCATCTGTAAAGGGTGTATCTCTATAAAATATTAGACATTCAGAAATAATGTCAGTGAAAACATATAAGGAAAATTAGCTGTAGTTAGATGTAAAGGATGTTTGGTCATGCATAACAAAGGAAATGTAATCAACAATCAAAAGCTAAGTTGCCAAACTCCATGCAAAAGAGAGTTTTTCTATGTAGCCTTGTTACAGTTGTTCAAGCCATGGTGAAGTTAAAGGGAGCTACTTGGTGAATTTGACTGTTATGAAGACTCATTCAATTCTGTGAAAGACAGCATTGAGTGCTCTGCGTTTCCAGGGTATCTTCAAATTTTGAGCTGTGAGATGGAACAAGAAGAAACAATTGTTGCTGAGATGGCAAGAGAGAGTTCTCAGAGCAGTAAAAGTTCAACACCTGGAGGTCAACATCCTCTTGAAAAGCCAATCATTCCAAATGAAGCTGCAATAGCGTTTAATGAGGTGCTGAATGCAATGCAGAAAGTAAGTCAGTAAACTGTGGATATAGAACAACTAATACAGCTATTGAATGCAGATCAGAAAGAAATATTTGAAGACATAAAAGGTAAAGTAGAACATGGATTTCTGAATGAGAAAAAAGAGTGTGCAAAGTTATCTACACAAGACAATAGATTCTAATTTGTTGTGTTTAGTTGCTGTACCAAAAGGCTTAGCTGCACATAATAATAAAGGAGTTACTTTTCATTGATTATTCATGCTGCCTGTTGAACATGACAACAAATTAAAATACAACAAATTATCTGGTGATGATTGTCATGAAGTGGCAAGAGTATTAAAGAAATTAAAGTTACTATATATTGATGAAGTCAGCATGGTGTCTAATATGCTAACTTTTATACATTTAAGAATGCAGCAAGTATTAAAAACTGACTACAATGTGCTTTTTGGAGGAAAACACGTAATAGTCTTTGGAGACCTGCTACAACGAATTCCAGTAAAAGGACAACCTGTATTTAAGAAACTAATACATATGAAACAAGGAATTCACTAGTAAGTATTGGAAATGTAAACATTTGGGAAAATTTCAATACAAAGAGTTAATCAAAAATATGTGCCAAGCATCAGATATGCAATACGGAGATATACTATAGGACATAGGAGTGGGAGTCCTCACAAAAGAAGGAAAGAGAGTATTACAAACCTGGCTCATCAAAAATCTGTTTTCAACTAATGTTTCAGCTGCAGAAATAATGTATAATTTTGTTAAGGAAGAGAATTCTATTGTTTGTTTGATACCATCTCTTAAGGAGTGTAGTAAATTCACTGAACAATTATTGCAACTGGAAAAAGAAGAGATCATCGATATTAGAGCAAATGATAACATGGAAGATCAAGGAGTTACAGTGCTACTAATAGAAAAACTGCGATCAAAATTGGATAGTTTAGAAAAGTCTGTGTCAAAAACTGACGGATAAGAAAAACAGTTACGTACCTGTCAAATTTGTCATTTAATCTTACGTCGTAATTTAAATGTTGAAGAAGGGCTAGTGAATGGCGCAATGGGTAAAGTTATGAAATTTATTAATTATCCAAACAGAAATGACGTGGAATACTTAGCCATAACATGTGATGCTGTTTGTGAAGTTAGGAAGATTGGTAGATGCGTTGTACATTTCCTACTCGTGAAAGAATTGTATTTCCAGTGAAAGCAGTTTCCAGTGTCTTTACCATATGCAGCAATTATCCACAAATTGCAACGTTGAGGTGTAGATACAGCTCTTGTTAATATTGGTAGTAGTGTATTCAAAGAAGGAATGTAATATGTAGCTTTGTAGCAAATTAGAACACTGTCTGGTTTATTATCTAAATATTTTGATGAGAAGAAAGTAAGCACTGACGTGAGCTGTGTAGTTGAGTATGATCGGTTAAGAGGTCAATATGCTCCTCATTTAGGCCAATATCCTGTATTTTAAAAACTGATAATGTGTCCAAAGCATAAAATATTAAAGCAGTATAGCAGAGCTGAACAGAAAGACGAAGAAAAAGAAAAACCACAAGGTCCTAATAAATTTTGAGTGAACTGTTATGCAAATGCCGTGTTCAATGGACTGTACCATTTGCCTCATTTTACAAACTCTATTAAAGAAAACGTAGATGAAAGAATGTCTTCACAACTATGTGGTTTACTTGAAGAATAAGACGTGCCAGCACAGTTGTACATTCTGCTTCTGCAGTAAGAAAACTCACAGATGAGTGTGGTGGATCAGTAGTGTTTTCTCAAAATCTTCACCAGGATGCACAAGAATTTTTAATAGTAATGCTAGGAGTATTAGAGGAAGAAGATTTGAATATCAATTAATTATTTGGTTTAACGTTTAAATGGAACCATAACCGTGAAGATTTGGAATTCACCTCAAGCACTGAAATTAATTCGGAACGATTCCTCTACTTGACGTTACCATATTGTAAAGCTGTGGCCTTTGAAAATGTAACCAAAAATGCCCACCATGATATGACTTGTCCAAACTGCAGATCAGAACATAGGTCTGCGTTGTTAGTATAAAGGTATGGAAAATATGTCATAGTCATCCTACAACGATGCAGAGTAGATGGTACTGAATTGGAATCTGAAATTACAAACTTTGTAGCTGGACAAATTTTGATTTTAAAAAGAACTTTCACAACTGCAGCAATCATATTTTATGAAGGAGTTAATATAACTGGCGGTAGCTACTCTGCAGTTATAGTTAGGATTCTTAGGGATAGCAATACCCCAGAATTTTCCTTGTTATTAACTTCACCATTGTTTAACAAATCTCCATGAAACCCTGCAGACCTATTCCAAAGTTTCATGGTAATAAATGAAGCCAGTGCAAAGAAAAAAGGGGTTTCCCGAAACCAGTTTTCCAACCAATACATTTTCCATAGAATTTCTAGACATGAAGCAGCAAATGGCTCAACGGATTTACATGAAATTTGTCAGGAACATAGATTATGGAGTGGAAATAATCCATTGTTTTGCATTTGATCTGAATTAGCTCAGTAGTTTAAAAGTTATAATGCACAAAAATGTAGTTATATATTGGGCTGCAGTGCACCTTGATAACTTTGTGGTGTACAGCGGTACATACTGATGTAAATACACAATATTATAGGCTGATTACAGCCCTTGAAAAATTAAAAGGCAGCCATATTCTTTTGACCACACTTCTGTGTTTGTTCTGGGCTTGAATGGGAGATCTAGGTTATTAGTGTTTTCGCAATGCTTGGAAACACATGAGCCACTTTACAAAAGTCAATAGAGGTAGGTAAAGTATTGTTATATGTTTGTTAAAACGTTTATGGAGTACTGTGGTACTACCTCAAAACTATTTAGAAAATACTTTGGTACCTATGGAAATCATGAAAATAAACATGACAAACAACACTGTAAAACACAACACTCTACGACATGCAACTCCACTGCACGATACACCGCTCCACGCTATGACACACCATGCCACTTCACTATATGCTCTCCACTCTACTCACATCCACTTTAAGAGATTTTACAACACCCCACTCAATGAGATGCCACTCCACTGTACTGTACGAAACTCCACTCTACTCTATGCCACTCCACTCTTAAACATTCTAGTCCACTCTATGCCCGTCACTTCCATGCCACTGTTCTCCATTCTATCACAATATATGATACTCTACTGCACTACACTGTATGACACGCCACTCTATTCTATGACACACCACTCCACTGTATGACAGACCACTCCTCTCTACTACATGATGCTCCCCTCCACACCACTCTACTCCACACACCTCTATTGTAAGACAATGTATTATACTCCACTTTACTGTACTACATGTCACTCCATTAAGAGCCACTTCACTTTACGCCAGGACACTCTATTCCGTGACAGTCTGTGACACCACACTATATGACATGACATTGTACGACACTCCACTCTATGCCACTCCAATCTGCAACACTCTACTCCACTCTATGCCCCTCCACTCTACTACACACCAATCCTTTCCAATGTACTACTCACCACTCCACTCTGTGGCACGCCACTCCACTGTATAATATGGAATTTCGCCCTCCGATACGCCTCTGTACTACACTTCACTCTACACTTAACTGTATGATGCACCACTATACGACATGCTACTCAACTCTCAGATGCTCTACGACACACCACTGTATGAAATGCCACTTCACTCCATGAAACTCCACGCCACTCCATGATAAGCCACTCCACTGTACAACATGTCACTCTACTCTACGCCACTCCACTCTAGGCCTCTGTACAACAAGCCACTCTGACACATCACTCCACTGTATTTGAGGACACGCTACTCCACTGTATACCAGACCACTCTACAACACTGTACTCCTCGGTATTTCCCTCCACCATACACCACTCTATGGCACTCTGTGACACTCTACAACACGGCACTACACTCTACTGTATGGCACATCACTCAACTCTATGACACAGCACTCCACTGTACGATGCACCACTTGACTCTATGTAACACCACTCAACAGTACCATAGGTCACTCAACTCTATAACACTGCACTCCACGATACCACACTCCACGCAGCCCCACTGTACGACAAGTAGCTCCACTCTAACACACATCACTCCCCTGTATGACGCACAACTCCACTGTATGACATACTGCACCCCTGTATGCCACTCCACTCTATAGCCTGTACAACAAACCACTCTATTACATGCCGCTCCACACCACTCCACTGTATAACACTCTAGTTCACTCTATGCCACTCCACTCTAGTCAATGTACTCTACTATACAACACTCTACGACACATCACTACACTACACTCTATGGCACACCACTCCAATGTACAGCACTCCAATGTATGCCCCTCCACTGTATGCCACACTACAGTACGGGATTCCACTCTATGCCACTCCACTCTACGCCATGACACTATGCCACAATGCTTTAAACTACTCTATTCTATGCCACTTCACTCCACACCATGACACTCTTTGACATGTCACTCTATGACATGACAATTTTCGACATGACATTGTACGACATACCACTCTATGCCAATCCACTCTATGGTTCTCCACTCTGGAACACTCGACTTCACTTTATGCCCCTCCAATCTATGCCATTCTACTCCACTACATGACACGCCACTCCACTCCAATTTACGACACACCAGTTCACTCTATGACACACCACTCCACTGTGCAATGCAACACTTCGCTCCACTGTCTAACTGTGAGACCTTCATCCTTTTTGCCCTGAATACCCCCATATGTTGACTGATACTGGTGGGTTCTGACTCTGATTGTGCCCTGGGCTCTGCTAACCAGACCCAGGGTTAGTGCTCTGTTTAAAAGGTATCTGGCAATTAGGTGTAATTACAATTGGCATGGCCACCTACCTATAAGCCTCTAGTATATGGTAGGGCATGTAGGTCTAGAGGCTCAGTAGATTTAAGGCACTAAAGAGTGCACTACTGTGTTGCCTGCGGGCTGCTTCTAAACTTAAATTATATGCAAATTCAACATTGGAATTAATGGGACTTCCAAAGTGTCAAACTACCTAATTTTTACATATATCACCCCTAAGGTCTCCCCTAGGTGTCCTAGGGGTAGCGTGCAGTGTGAATATAAGCAGGGGCATTACAAAATATGTTTTATATGCCCTGGTAAGGGAGAAACTGCCAGTTTTGTTTTTCCCCGTTGTATCATATTGTCTCCATAGGATAAAATGGGAATACTTTATTAAAGTATAACTAATGAAAGAAATGATCTAAAGACTACACTTCAAAGTAGCAAAATGGTAGAATAAATTCAACAACTTGCCACTGTCGGTTGCATTATAGCTGTCACAGATAATAAGATATAGAACTTGCTTTTCTGATGCCAAAATCCAGCCTTCTAGCAGCCCTGCTCTGATTGTAGAGCCTCATGAACCTGAACCATGCTGTCTTAATGAGGTGTAAAGTGGCCTGACTAGAGACTAATTATTTCCTGTGGGAACAGTACTGTAAGGTGCAGAGCAGAAGGCAGGATGGTGGTGGAGTAGCCAGACTGGTCTTTGCAGGAAGAATGACAGTTTAGGGCAGCACAGGCTCAGCCCCACACCCTGCACTCCCAGCCAGACAAGACCCCCAGTAAATAGATTAGCAGAGGGACTGGAAGGGGAGTGTTAGGGAATCTTAGCCCCACACCATTGGGTTGCCTTCGCCAGAGCTAACCCTCCAGGAGAGAGTTTCTGCATTTTGGATTTTGGAAGGATAGTGCTTTCTAGGACAAGAATTTGCCACACTTTGGAGGAAGTTATCACACTTCTGGGTATCACCCTATACCTCATTATTGAGGGGTACCCCCATGCCTGTTGCCCATGAAAAAAATGGATAAATGTGGGGGCTCTGCACTTCAGCACAGATATTACTACAAGGATAAGAAGGACTGCCCTGCTGAAACCCTGCCCTGCACCCCGAAGGATTGCACTCTGAATGACTGCACCTGCTGCACACTTGGAACTACAACCCTATGAACTTTGCCTTGTTTCAATAAGTGAAGGCGTAGACTCTTTGAAATCAACAGGTTAATAGAACTCCACCTGCATCAGCTCCACCATGAAGTATTCACCTGGATGTTATCCAGGAGACTTTTAAGGAGTTGACCAGGTGCATACTGGGAAATGTATTCCCAACATCCCAAGAACCATCTCAGAGCTTCTAGACCCTTGGATTTGTGTTGTGAATACTTTGGAATTCCAAAGGGACCTTCTGGAAGGAGACCCAGAGGTTTGGAGCAGATTAGAGATTTTTTGTCAGAAAGCTACGTTAGGTGACAAAACTGTTGACGAGAGTCAAGCTCCTGACATCGAATCACGACCTGGCTTGGATTTCAGGATCATCCTGCTGAAAGCTCAAGTCTTCCCTGGTTTTACCGAGTCCTCACGCTGAGTCAAGCCTCCATCATCAACTCGAAACCTGGCCTGACGAGGAACTTGCTCGATGTCGAGAGAAAAAGCACCAGAAAAACAACTTTGTGCGAAGGTAAAAAGTTGACAGAGGCCTCTGGTTTAGTGTATCTGATCCGGGTTTGATTGGGGTCGGCCTCAAACTTTGACTTTGTCCCGGTCCAGCACAACCAGATGTCCCAGATTGGCACTTTTGTTTTTTAAACACTTCAAAGTGTTTATTCGTAAAAAATGCATATCCCTGACATAAATTGTTGTTGGAATTTTATTGTGTGTTGTGTCTCACTTTTTTACTGTATTTGTGTATTTAAATTCTTTACACACCTGTCACCTAAGTTAAGCCTGCCTGCGCATTGTCAGCTACTAAGGGTTGACAGGAGAATAATTTGAGACCTTGACTGTACCTTTTATTGTGATTGTGGTCTTATTACTAGTGGTAAGTCCCCACTTATCCGTACGAATATTCCACTTTCCAACAATGACACTCCACTTTACTCTCCGACACTCCACTCTACTCTCCGACACTCCACTCTACTATACGACAGTCCACACCATTCCATGATGCGCCACTCCGCTCTACAACATGCTACTCTACACGACTCCACTCTACACCTCTCCTCTCTAAAACACTCTACGACACGCCACTGTATAAAATGCGAGTTCACCCTATGACCCTCCACGCCACTCCACTCTATGACACACCATGCCACTCTACTGTACGCTACGACACTCCACTCTATGACAAAACACTCCACTCTATGCCACTCCCCCTAAGACACAATATGACTCACCACTCTATGATATGCCACTCAACTGTACTCTACGACACGTCACTCAACTGTATGCCACTCCACTCTACAACACTCTACTCCACTGTATGTTTCTCCATTCTACTCCACTCTACAACTTGCACCTCCAATCCACTGTACAACATGCCACTCCACTGTACATCACTCCACTCTATAGCGTTCCATTCTAAAACATTGTATGACATGCCACTCCATAACACGCCCCTCCATTCTACTGTCCCAAGCAACTCCACCCTACTATACTCAAATCCAGTCTATCCCATTCCACTCTATGCCAGTACACTCCAATATATGACACCCTACAACACACCACTTCTCTCCACTCTACGACACATCAATCCACTCTATGACACACCACTACACTATATGATATGCCAATCCACTCAATACCTCTCAACTCTATGACACTCCATGTCACTTCACTGTATGACACACCACTCCATTCTGGGACATGCCACTCCATGCCACTGCACTCTATGCCCCTCCACTTTAAAACAGTCAATGAAATGCCAGTCCACTCTATGACACTCCACGTCACTCCACTCAACAACTCGCCACCCCATACTATGACACGCCACTCCACTCTGTAACATTCCACTACACTCTATGCCCCTCCACTCTAAAACATTGTGCAACATGCCACTCCACAACACCCCACTCCACTCTACTCTATGACATGCCATCCCACTAACACCACTCTTCCACACTCTACTCCACTCTGTGCCCCTCTACTTTACCCCACTCTACTCCACTCTACCAAACTCTACAGCCCGCCACTCCACCTCACTGTATGACACTCCACTCCTGTCTATGAAACACCACTCCACTCTACGACACGCCACTCAACTCTACGGCACTCTACCCCACTCTACGGAACTCCATCATACTCCATTCCACCTCACTGTATGACACTCCACTCCAGACAACGAAACACCACTCCACTCTATGTCACTTCATTCTACGAAACTCTATTCCACTCCACTCCACAAAACTTCACTCCACTGTATGACACGTCACTGCAATGTATATGCCACTTCACTCTACACCACTCGACTTTATGTCTCCCACTCTAAGACACTCTAGATCATGCCATTCTATGACACACCACTCCATTCTACTCTATGACATGCCATTACACTCTATGACTCTCCACCTAACTCTTTGACACACCACCCCACTCTACGCCACTCCACTCTGTTCCACTCCACTCTAAGCCAACCAAATCTATGCAACTCTACTCTGTGCCTCTCCACTGTATGCCATGACACTCTTTGCCACAACACTCTACACCCTGAGACTCTACACCGTGACCCCCTATGCCATGACACAGTTTGGCAAAAAACTTTGTGACACTCCACTCTATGACATTCCATTCAATGCCAGTCCACTCAACTCCACTCTACGACACTGCACTCAATGGCACTCTCATCCACTGTTCTCTAAAACAACCCACTCGATGACACTCCACTCAACGACACTCCACTCTGCAATTTGAATCACATTTTTCTTTTTTTTAAAACAATTACATTCAATGAAAAAAACAAAGGTTTAGTATTAGTTATAGTTATACAAACTTAATTTCTTAGTTCAATTTACTAGACAGAGTAAAAAAACTAACTCGCCCTTTTACCATGCACAGTGTTCTCATTAATGATGTCATTTCAGATGCCATGAGTGTTGTTATGAAAGCTATGATTTAACATGCGATAAGTGATGTAGTATGAAAGGGTGCAAGTTTAAGGCATGATTTATAGCTCATTTACTCTGCCTAGCTATTTTACACTACTCTGTATGGAGGTGCATGAGTTAGAGAAAGTTTTGGGTGGGGCGAAAATTATTACTTCTAGTTATCACTATAAACGTTTTTTAATCTAAGGTTTGTGTAGTTTAAGTTCTTTTCTGCTAAAGAAATAATAAATTAAGTTTTCCTAACGATAACTAGTTTAAAACCTTTGTTTTTTTATTGAATATGTATATCACTAACTTTCCACGTTGTGGCTGTAACTGATCTTTTGCTCTGCCTTCGCCCCCACCATGGATTATGGCTGTAGACTTTGTTGGGCTTGCCACATGTCCACTGCCTGTCTCTCACATGACAGTGGTAGGGTGGAATGTCACAAAAAAGAGTGGTGTAGAAAAAATAAATGAAAAATAAACGCGCAGGGAAAGTGTCCAAAAAGTAAAAATAAAGTAAGAAAAATAGAGGCAGTGGGCAGGATTATGGTCACTGTTAACTGAGATGGGCAGGGTAATACTAGAATACAGGCAAGCTGTAGTAGTCTTGGGTCTGGCGTACCACACCCTAATAAAACCTTCCACTCACAAGCGTCATGTCACGCTGTTTTGTGCTATTTTTGAGTGCAAAATGTCTCGTCACATCATTTTTGATCATGTCAAAACAGGACTGCAATTCACTTTGTAGGAAAGTGTGGTTTTTGGATGGTCACCCCCACCTACTTTTTGCTGCTAGTTATGACTCAGTTAGTGTACTGGAGCCTGCTGTCCAGGCCCCAGTGCTCTCTTTCTAAAACTGCTGTCTGTGAATTGGCAATCTCAATTGAAAAAACATTTTAGCCCCCCCCCTTATAAGTCCCTAGTGCATGGTGCCAGTGTTACCCAGTGCATGGGTGGTAAAGGGTCCCCAGGACTGAGTAACACAAAAAAACTACTGACAGCAGGCTTTCCATTGCAGACTGCCGGAGCAATGCAAACTGCTCAAACTCGATGTGGGTCAAAATCAATGCACTATCTTTGAGATATGCAAGTCACCCCTAGGGAAGGCCTCCTAAAACCCATGAGACAGGGTGCTTTATATCAAGGGTGTGGACATGTAAGTGCAAGTGCAAGTGTAGGTCCCTATAATGCTGTTTCCTATTAAAGGACAATATAAGTGATAGACTGTCCATAGGATAACATGGGCCAACATGGGCTGGCTCCTGGGCAAACCAGAGGAGTGCAGCTCCATTAAGGTACCCTCTAAATATGTTATTGTTGGTACCAAGCAATGGGCTGTTTCAGCTGTGTTCTGGGAGTAATGAGTCAAGTCTCCTATGTCTATGTCACTTTTTCTTGTCATTCTCATTTCACTATAGGTTTAACTTGTTCATTTTTTGGATCAGGATATTAAATACATATAGTGGTTGGTTTTCCCAAAAAGTAGTACGTCATTACATATAGAAGTACTCGTTGGATGGGTGCAAATTTATAAATTTTTGGAATTCGCAAACATGAACAGAAGTAGGCTTGGAAAGCTGCACCAGTCGCAACTTCCCAGACAAACTGCTGGCAATCAACACCCAAAAGGTGATGGGATGAATGGTTGCAAATAGTTTAACGAGCGTATCACATCCCCAAAATCGCACTGACTAATCTACTCCCCTGCCCCGTCTCAATGACAGAGACCGCCTGCCTGCAAGTTCTATAGCCTTTAGCAATGCCAATAACGGCAGTTGCCAATATATATGTTTTTACATTTCTGGAATATTTTTTTAGCTACTGGTAAAATTCAATTCAGTTGCAGGCCAAGGGCAGGGCATATTGGAAGGTGAACTGCATTGTACTGAATGTGTAATTGAGTACTAGGGGCTCTGGATTTATAATTATTTACTCAGTACAAATGTGTGTAGATGGGGAGACAGGCCTGTGCAGTATTCTCATTATTTCTTTCACATCTTTAAGCTTGTGAATACTGGAATATGTGCATCATAGTGCCAAAGATGGGTGACAGCCAGCAGAAAACAGTTCAGAACCATGGGCCTAATCATAAACACTGACTCCCTAAAGAAACACTAACATACCCATAAACCCAATATTACAAACAGACCTGTAGCAGGAAGAGAAACAAATAGCTGACCTGCAGGAATAATAGTTAGAGCCAAGTTTCCATTCTTACACTCCGATACACTGCAGGAAACCAAATATTCAACTGCGCAAATTGGCCCATTGCAAAAAAAAAGTAACTAAACAATTGACATGCTGATTACATGCAGTAGTTGTCAGGCTGGGACTTCAAAGCCCAGAATTCTCTTGATCTGATTGGTGCACGGAGAAGTAAGAGGAACTACTGCGCTTAAATAGTGCTTTCGTGTTCGCAGCGCAGGACGCGTTGATTACTTGCAGTGGATGTCGGGCTGTGACTTCAAAGCCCAGAAGTCTCTTGGTCTGGTTTGTGCATGAAGGAAGAGGAGAGACTACTGCGCTCAAATAGTGTCTTCTGGTTCTGCAGCATGGGACACTCTGATTACTTGCAGGGGATGTCAGGCTGGGACTTCAAAGCCCAGAAGTCTCTTGGTCTGATTGGTGCATGGAGGAGAAGGAGGGAGTACTGTGCTTAAATAGTGTCCTCTGGTCCCGCAGTCCTAGACACGCTGATCACCCGCATTGGATGTCGGGCTGGGACTTTAAAGAACAGATGTCTCTTGGTCTGGTTGGTGCACATAGGAGAAGGAGGAGGGACTACTGTGCTTCAATTTGTATGCACTAGACTACTCACGCACACTTTCTTAATCCATAAAGTCCTTGGGGATCACACTGGACAAAAACCTGTCAATGAAAGAGCACATCAACAATGCAACTAAAGTAACCACTTAAACACCTCAAGAAAATCAAACCGTTTATCCCCCCAATGATCTTAAGCTGGTAGTGCAATTACTTCTCCTTTTGAAACTTGACTACAGCAACGCCATCCTCACTGATACTTTTAAAAGTCACCTTGCGCCCCTAAAGTCAATTCTCAATGTGGCTGACAGACTCCTCAAAGGAATAAAACAGTTTGATCACATCTCACCTGCCCTTAAGAATCTCAACTGGCTAACTATTAAAGGAAGATGTATCCTCATGACAGCCTGTATCACCCACAAAGCCCTTCATACCAAAAACTCCAAATACACAGAAACTAAACTTTTGAGAGCAGGAAGAATCCAGGCACTGAGAAGTCCCAACTCTCTTCTTCTCATACCTCCTATTCTGAAGAAGAAATCTTCCCAGTGCGCTCTTTCTCAGGAAATGCTCCCAGGATTTGGAACTCACTCCCTGAAGATCTCTGCTGCAGCCCCTCCTTTTCTTGCTTCAAACATGAGCTCAAGTCTCTACTGCTTAACAATTACTTCAACATGCTCACAAGCTGATCCACGTTTCCTAAGGATCTTACCCCGCCTAGATAGGATCCTTTGATGCTGTTGCCCGACCCTTTCAGTCTCCAATCTGGTAAATCATCATTACCCCTATGCTGCATTGTCATGTACTTTTGACTATTCTACTCCCTTAATGTTGTATTCTTTTTTACCTCTTTGACTGTTCCACCGCATGAACCCACACATTGAGCTTGTGCTAACCTATGGACACTACATGTAAAGCACTCTGATATCTTCAGCTCTATCTAGTGATAGATAAAACTCAAAAATAAATAAATAAGGGGCATATTTAAAACGAGGAGATAAAAAATTATCGCCGCTTTGGCGGCCGTTCTCGGCCGAAAAGCGGCGATCATTTTATCGCTATATTAGCAAGGTCAGGCTAACGCGTGAAACCTTGCTTTAGCGTGGGGATTTCTAACGCCCAGCTTTGCATCTCTAATGAGATGCAAAGTGGGCGTTCCTGACATGATAGAGAAATGTCGCTAAGCGACATTTCTCCTATCATCAAGCCCCACGCTATGAAGCATAGCGTCAGGAAAAGTAGCGATAACACCTGTTATCGCTACTTTCCTAACACCTGCTTCAAGACTGACTTAGCCATGATATCCTACGGAAGGAGGATATCATGGCTAAGTTTGTGAGTCCCTATCAACAAGCTAACGCCACACTACGTGAGATTATCGCTGGGTTTCCAGCGATAATCTCACGTTAGCCAGTTAGCGTGAGGATTTTTATCGCTATTGAGATAAGCGTTGCTAATAGCACGCTATCTCAGTGATAAAAATCCACGCTAGCCGGCGATAATTATCCTAGCACTAAGTGCGCTTTGTGATAATTATCGCCGGTTGTTGTTGATATGCCCCTAAGTGTGCTGATTACTTGCAGCCAATGTCCAAAGCCAGAAGTCTCTTGATTTGGTTATTGCGAGAGGAGGAACTCCTGTGCTCAAATAGTGCCTTCTTGTCTTGCAGAGCGGGATGCACATGGCACATGCCCGGACTGTGCCTGGGCCAAGACTGGCCTGTCTGCGCCCATCCATGCCCGACTGGGTAATCCCTCTTTCCTTTGCCCCAGGAGATCTAGATGCCATCTCAAGGCGATGGACAAATGTAAGTCAACCTCTTCATAACATAATGTTCACATGCTGAAAATCTGTTCCCGCTCAAAATCTACAATCATGTCTTTCTTGACGTCAGCGATGGGTGATTTAAGTGAGGAATTCTCTAACGTTGAGTAGGAACAGGGACTGAAACAGCACACCACAGGGGCTGCTGTGTGTGGATCCAAGGAGAAAGGTAGTCCCAATCCCCCCTGTTACCCTCAACTGCATCTGCTTTGAAACCTATTGTACCTGGTTCATATGCCAAGCCTAACTCAGTGGCTGAAGTGCACCAAGCCCTTACTGATGTTAAACCAGAAATCCAGGAAAACTTAGAAACCAGGTCTCTAGCCAGTAAGAAATAAAAGAAAGACTGCTCCCCCTACACCAACGTGTGATAAACCTACTTCTGGCTTCAAAAGACTGGAAGCCATTGAGGGTGTTTTTTTCGAGATTTAGCCTCTGAGGTTAAGAGTCATTCTTCTGTTTTGGGCAAACTTTTGAGAGTATATAAAAACGTGGGGGCAAATTTATGAGCCCCTTGCGCCACTTTTGCGTCACTTTTAACATGGAAAAAGTGACGCAAAAGTGGCGCAAGGGGCTCATAAATCTGCCCCGTGGTGTTTCCTTGCATGGCTGCAGTCCCAATCGGAGGTAGCGGTTTGTCACCTCAACCAAGTGGATAGGACCACATAGGTCATGTTATGGGGTATGTGGCCAAGGTTTTACGCAGTCCGGATGAGTTCTTGTGACCTGATAAAGCCTCGATTCCACACAATTTTCCTACCAAGTGATCTGCTCTGAAAGACTTTCGAGTGGACAAGACATCCCATGGTTTTTGTACCCCGGTTATGGCTTCCACAAGTGTGATGTCTGTCTCTCACCTGATGTACACCAACGATAGAGGTCTTGAGTAATGTTCCACTCTTACAGGAGGAGTCGGGGGAGAATTATAGCCAGCTAAAAAATTATGTTATGCACTGGTTGCATAGAAATGGTGGTAGTAGAGCCCAGTTAGCTGAACATATCATTATTGTCAGGAGGGTGGGTTGGATTGTGTCTGATCACGGATGTTTTGAAGGTGACTGTGTGCTGGTAAACTTCAATAAGTCGGCTGCTGTTGCTTGCACATTGACTCAATCTGCTGTAAACAAGAGTACTGACTCTGTCATCACTGTGTTGCCACTGGCATTTCTTTAAAAACCCAGTGGGGTGCTTGTTAATCCGGCTCACCTACACACTATGCAATTGCAACTTGCAAGGCAATAATGTGGGGGCCAATCACAATAGTACAATCCCCTTATGTAACAGGTTTGAGCTTTTGAACTCCTTGGCAAACTGTGATTAACTGCGCACTGAGTTCAGGATTACGCCGCCCCTCAGGGGTAAATCTCTGCCCTGGGGGAAGAGGAGGGGTCTGATTATGACCCTTTTGAGATGGTGCGTTGGATCATAGTGGGTTTTAATAATGCGAAATCTGATCATGTTTGGCTGGAATTTACAACCACTTTGCAGGAAATGTGTATCGACTACCTTTTGTGCAGATGGACTCTATGCCGACTAGTCCATCTCATGCGGGCAGAGCCAAAGGAGGCCACGTCACCTTGAATTCACCTTCGCTCAACGTTATGTTATTGGAGCATGACACAGGATCAGCAAATATCCAGGGGGGGCAGATCATCTTTTCCAAAGCTGTTATTTTGCTTCTCATTTATTTGTACAATAACTCGTTAGTGCATAAGTTGAATGCCTTATATTTCTTTTAGGTGGTTTTGAGGAGCGGAAACCCAGCCAAATGTATTACTATTTATTGGGTGACTTGAATATCCATCTGTGTAAGGGACTCCTGTCAGGCCCTAATTCAATTTTATCCTGCCCCATTGGTCCTGGTACAAATATGACAGGGATTTTTTTTAATTCTCTAATTCACCAATTTGAGGTGTTTCCGATTTAAGGTTTCCAGACACTATATTTAGTGATCACAACCCAATCTATCTTTCTCCGGGACAGGACTGACCAAGTTAGAGTGTCCAAAATAAAGTATGCAGTAAGGTGATCCCTGACAATCAAGGGAGAAGAATAAAATGGTCTACAAAAGTACCCATGGGTTTTCAGGCTAAGCTGTTTAGATGTTTTGCAATATGCTTGGAGGTGGATTCGGAAGTCAAAGACATTTTAAAAGCTTTTGACCTCAAATCTGGGTATGTTTGTGCTCTTTTGACTAGACCGGCTGTTTTTACTGGCAGACATATCATCAGATGGTTCAATAATTCTTGCGCTAGAGCTCATGGAAGCTGGCAGAAGGCGCTAAAGACCTCACTCAGAGACAATGTATTGACAGCTGAAAGAGGCCGCCTGGGTTCAAGTACCAGATGCCAGGTGTCTAGCCAAGACTAGTCGATTTTGTGATATCATTAATCACCCATTGCTCTCCCAATCTGATAGAGGAACCGTGTGTTCTCACATTATATCAGTCTGTTGGGTGAGACATTTTACAGGGGTGTACAACCATGGTACTTATCCCTGGGGCGACAGCCCTTACAGGATGGGGCATTGCAGCCTAGCCCGAACAACATATCAAGGCTCACTGACAAAGAGCTGCGGGAACAGCCACATACCCAAAGACTTAAACAAAACATATAGAACATCTGCAAAACTCAAAACCCTAATGACAAACCATCAGAACAGTGAAAAACACAAAGAGCATCCGAAAGCCTGTGCATACCAGGATTCGTTCAGAACCTGTCATTGGTGCCACCTAAGCCCTTTTATGTGCACGTATACTAAACAATACGTGGGCAGGAGAAAGGGTTGCCCCATCTCTTCAAACATATCAGCTTAGTAGTCGTTTTCAAGCATATTCCGGAAGTTGTGAGACTGACGTGGGTGGGCTCCAGCATTCCCTTCTGCATACCAGTGTGACGTCATAAGTAAATACTTCCCCTGCTTCCACAATCTAGATCAAATGACCATCATGTAGTGAATATGGTCCGAAAGAGAAGGCGCCACTCCTCCCACACACCCTCTCACACGGCATCTCGCACACCTAGTTTCTCGTAGTTGCACTGATGCTGCACTCTGAGCTATTAAGAAAAAACGATATTAACCAAGAACGTCTATTTTTATGCCACGGGTTTGTTTCCCTAACAAGACATACCTGTGTTTGAAAAAGGTTAGAAAGGGCCCAGGGGCATCTCCGGCCCCACACACACACCTTGAATTCTTCCAGTGAACAGGTGTGTCTGGGTGCATCGGACTGCACCCTCGCCATTAACATACCTCCCCATCTGGCCGAAGGTGACATCTGAAGGAGTGTGCAGTGCTTGGGGTGCGAGGTGACGGGGCCTAGCCCAACACGCGCCTTCATCACACGGTCTACGTCAAAGGGCTCCAAATAGAAGAATGAGAAGCTGACACAGAGAGCAGGCAACGGCCCCCTCCCAGGACAGTTGTTTGTGAAGCAGGGGTAAACCGATTTCAAATTAATTAGGAACGATGTTGGGGAGAGGTGTATATCCACGATACATTTAGTTTGATTCACAAAAGTAAGCTTACAGTTTTGTGTCAGTTTACATTTTTTTTGTTCTTCACAAACTACGAAGACTAAAAAATACTAAGGGGCAGATTTACAAGCCCCATGCGCAACATTTACGCCGCTGCTGCATCACTTCTGTGACGCGGGGGCGGCGTAAACCACGTTGCGCCTTATTTACAACGTGACAAATCTAGGAAGATGCGTCACGTTGTAAAGCTGTGCACCACATGAAACCTGCGTTACATATCATGTGGGCATTCCGGCGCAGGGTGGGCGTTCCGTCGCAGTGAAATATACAAGGTTTCACTGAGTCACATTTACGTCCATGCTGCGTCAAAACCCTGCGCCTGCTTGAAGCAAGTGTAAGGAGTGACGCAGCATGTTAGGCATAGGGCGCCCCTGAGCATTGCTGGAGCCGCATCGCGCTTGCGACACAACTCCAGCAATGCGCCACCCTTACACCACAGGATGCGACACGCATCGCCCTATCCTTGCGCTACAGTGTGCCGCATTGCGAATACGGCACATTTGTGGTGGCGCAGGGAGGGAATTGCGTGTCGCCTCTTTTCTGGCGCATCCCTGCTGATTTGCAGAGATGCGCCAGAACCCGTAAATCTGCCCCTCAGTTTACGACTGTGTAGTCTCTGCAGTCGGGGTGTAGAACTCTACACACAAAAAAAAGATAAAACAGACATATCGTTTATGTATGGCGTTCTCTACAGTTGCAAAAATCACAATTAACTCGTACAATTTTATCTTTATGAATCAGGCCCTTCGTGTCAGCTGAGACCAGGTGGTTTTTTATGGAGCGGAAAGGTGTGACAGTGATCCAATGAAAACTAGTGCCTAATTTGTAAAATAAGTGCTGGCGCCCAAGTGTTTTTTCTCAAAAGCCTTCCTTGCAGTGCTGACAAATATAGGCCAGCATAGGCTTGATTACACCTCATGCCTCTCTCTTCCACCACCATACACTCCCTTCTTTCACTCTTGCATGCTTTTCATCCATGTTTGCTTTCTGTCAGTGATCTTCTGTCTTTCTCTTCCATTTCATTTCCTGCTTTTTTGTCTTTTTCTCTCTTGCTCCCCATCAACGCCTATTAAGGAAAAGTAGGTGCTGCTCCCCAGAAATGAGTGCTTGCAGACCCCACCTGCAACCATCTACTCAAATGAAAACTGGGTTTGGGTAATCGTGCATCTATGAGTGCAGTAACTCTGAATTGCCGCCTGGACGCTGAAATAGGTCGGTGGAACAGAGATGAAGTAGAATTCGAATTAAGAAATTGATTGGGATCCTTTAAGTGCATTCATAATGTCTGCAGTCCTACTCAAAGTCAAGGTTTGGTGACATTTCATTTCCCTATTACTGAACTTCTAAATATCTTATAATGTTTGCCTGACTTTGTTTCTCTTCTTTCACCTTGTACAGGGGGCAACTTTCCAGAATGGGGCAACACCAGTGCAAAAGGTCTGGCAGGTTTTTCATAATTATGCGGAGTCTAACTCTTAATCTCTGTTAATTTATGGGGAGATTCACCAGCATAATTATTTACAACCCTGATATATCCCCACATAGTAAAGGTGGAGTTCATGATGAGCCCCTAAGATTGGTGCACACCCACCACTGTTCTAGTGTCCTCTGTACAGCGTACAACTAAGGTGATGTTTGCTTACAAACCCTACCGCCAAGAGAAGAAAAAAAGTCATCATTATGTTTGTCCCTTATATCAGGGTAGCACGCATTAATGACGCATTCACTCATTCATTCATCCATTCACGTAGATGCTTGTTTGCATCTATACAAACTGCTATTTTTTTTAGCAGATGAATGTAACGTTAATGAGGAGTGAAATATTCATATACTCTCGGCCCAGTGAATGAAGCCAACAACTACTATATCATGATGGCAAGTGTATATAGTTAAGTATAGATTTACGACTCAACTCCACAGCTAAGCACCTTCAAAATATACATATATTGTCACGGTACCCATAAATCAAGTTTTGTCTCATCTATTCCTTTTCTTGTTACCTTTGAGGCAAGACCTAATGGTCAAAATCCTTCCATTGGCTTGTATGTCACTAAAAGTCAATTAAAGAAATAAAAATGACCTGCACATATATCACCTCCATAATATCAACTAACAACATAGGGGCAAATTTACAAGGCCCCTGCGCCACTTTTGCGTCATTTTTAACATGGGAAAAGTGACGCAAAATTGGGGCAAGGGGCTTGTAAATAAGCCCCATAATGTGATGGTAAGCATACAAAGGGAAGTATAGATTCACTGTTCTGATGTCCACATCTACGTATATTGACAATATTCTGGTAGGCGATAATGTGGAATTGATACAAGTGCAGGTCGATAGCAAAACTTCAATATTGTGGTATAACACCTTTGGTGTTAACTTTGAATAAATCAGTCCAGCGCTCAGCGTCATCTCAAGAAGTTTTGGTCTCCGGGGCAAGACATATTTTGAGGCCCTCTGGCCGGGACAACTTTGAATTTTATTACCTATTTTCTAATAATTCAAGCTGGTGTTAAGCCAAAAATACTGAATTGCTGGGACCCAAAATACTTTAAGATCAGTTTACCGAAGGTCGGAGGAGCCCTGGCAGAGATTTTTAGGGTGACACACTTGCTGCCCTATCTTTTGCTTCTTGGTAGCTGAAGATTCCGTAGCCCTGGGTCTGGCTCTTTTCCTGCTAGCATTCTCTGGTTGATTAATGTTCTGGAGCCTAAACATGAGTACATTTGTGTTTTCGGCAGCTGTACATCAAAGCTCTCTTTATGGTGTATCCTCACTACATACAGGAGGATGACGAGGAAGGAGAGGATGGGAATAATGCTTGCAATTCATCTTGGAGCTTCCATTGCATTGATTTAATCTCCCGTGACACGCTCTTCTGTTTAGTGTTACTTCTTGGATATGCTCGAGAGGATAGTGATTGACAGGTCCTTCCATGAGAGGGAATGGGTAAAGAATTAGAAGAACTGTTGCAAACAACAAGATCTGTCTCCAGGGATAAATCCCCTCACTGTGTATAGGAACTTGAAGCGGACGGGAAGGCTTGGTTCATTGAAAATTAACAGATGTTTTGCACGCATGCATGCAGGTGCCACTGAACGGATAACTTTACTAACCATAAGGCACAGGTCTGGGAAGCACCCATGGCAGGGCCTAGGGTTTGGCCATGAAGATCTTGCCTGCCTGTTGTGCGTGGTCTCATCTTGGTGGTGAAGAGAGCCCTAAGTCATTTTAGCCTCTTGAAAGTTGCTGCTTGGCGAGTTCAGCCAGAGGTAGGAGCTGGGGAAGGCAGGCAGGTTTCAGGAGACTGGGGCTAGGGTAGGCTGGTGGAGGTAAAGGCTGGTTATTCCCGCCGCTGACTGAGGCACTGTTGTGTTGCACCACAGAAATGTCCCATTGACGGGGCTTCTTTATGCATCTTTCTTCATGTTTGACCCTTTCGCCAACTTCACTGCTGACACCAAGGCTGTTGGAGTGGGTTCAGAGAGAGCGCTACTGAACCCATATACAAGCACACATACACTCACTATCAAGCCACAACAGCCCCAAACATACAGAGGAGATGATGCGGTACAGACACTAATCTGCACAGTGCTTGACTGACCCCCCCCCTGGCTCAAATAAGAAAATGTGTGAGGTTCCCAGCCAGAAACCCTCCTGTTTGGTGTCCGACAGATCCAAGGATCTGGCAGGCCAAAGGAGATGTTATTCTGCATATAGTAATATGGTCTTGTCCCTTTCACCATCATATAAGAGATGTCTCTGTAGTCCTAACTGCGCATCCAACCAAGCCTTCTTCTGAGCAATCTCTTCAAGTTTGCTACAGCAACATCTGCTGTGTGCAATGTTAGTCACTAACAGCAGTATGTGTGCTTGTGAGAAGCGATAAAAGCTTTGGAGCGATCAAGACTGGACTACAGCAATGTTATCTAGGCTAGAGCCCCAAAGAAAGCGAAACGTCAGAGACTGCCAAAACCAGCAGTCACGTTATGTTTCAATTTAAAAAAATAATCTTCCATTAAACCAGCCATTGCAGAATCACATTGGCTTCCTGTTGTAGAGAGAATAAACTTCAAAGTTCTCTGCAGCACCGCCAAAGTTCAGATTGGACAAGGTCTAAAATATGTCATTTCCCTATTCCTGGCCAAACTGCCCTTGCCCAAACTGAGACACATTAATGGAAACTTGAACGTTTAGAACAGTCATCCAAAAGGCCAATGGAAGCAAGCAAATGTGTTGTAGGAGCTCTGCTTTGAAACACACTTTGCCCAAATCTCAGGAAACGACATAACTTAGTAACTTTAAAATAACACATGAACAAAGTATCCCCCATCTATCCTTAAATTTATCAGCATTGCCCCCCTGCCAAAAGGAAGAGAGGAACTTTATATACAGTGCCGCATCGTGGTTAGCTGTGTGGCTGTTAGCCAGGGCTTTAAGTGGGCCGGGTGTCACGGGTGCTGAGCACCTGCAGTTTTTTAATCGGGCTCTGTTTGTGCCCTGGCACAGGCGGTCCGTTTTTTTCCGGGCTGCAGTGACAGCAGGCACATCGATGTGCGCGTGCTCATACTAATCACTTCTCACTAGTGGAGAAGATATGGCATGCCCTCATGCCAGGTGAGCGTGCGTTGTAGGGGAGGGAAATCCTTTAAAGAGAGTCATTTTCTATCTCCATTTCCCTTCTCTTTGTGAAACTCAGGAGCAGCAACATTGTCGTGGTGTCACCAGGGCTTTAAGTGGAAGCGTTTTCAATATTATATACAAGCTATAGTTGCTGCTTATTTATCTTATGCATTAACAACCATTGACAAAGCCAATAGTCTTGACTTGTTGTAGATATGATGTTACAGCAAAATACAAGTCTGGTGCACACTATGCTCAGCACACATTTTTACCTTATGTGTTTTTAAGCCACTCCCTTAATTACATTGGCCACGCCCTTTTTAGAGACCCCCCAGTTTTTAAATCCCACTTAAAGCCCTGCTATTAGCTGTTACCCGCCGCTGACCAGAGCCAGAGTAGTGAGGGGAGACACGGAGAAACGGACATCTGTCGAGCAGGTACCGTGGTAATGTGCTAGCAGGAGCATGGGAGCTTACAGATAACTGCTCGCCTCCCGGTCTCAACTGGGTTTTACGGGGTTCAGCCCTAGCCTCAACCCTACCCGCCTCACCTTAAATGGCCTCTCAAGCTCCTCTTAAGCTCCACCGGCTGCCCCCTGCTGGATAGGGCGTGTGGTGTGAGCGAGGCAGCTTTAGCAAGCCGCCGCTGAGTGCCTACCCCGAGACTTTCAGGGAAGCAGCCCAGCCAGGTCTGGGTGCAGCTTGTGGAGTCTCGGGATTCCCAGCTCAGTCCTGTTGCAGCAGCCCCTCTGACCCCCTTCTTTGGCTGTGAACTCCTGAAGCTCGGGGGGCAGAGGGGGTAGGAGAAGTGCATCTGAACCACGCCTTTCCACTGCAGCAGCAGCTGAAGGGCAACTGAGCAACCTGGTAGTCCGGATACCACCACACTAGACACTCTGGTCTCCCTTAGCACAGCACAACAAGGGCAGTGGCTATAGTCAGCTCCCATGGAGATCGAGTTCCCAGACCCCGCAGAAGTGGCTCAGTTAGGCCCTACTTGCAGCACCATCATTGGAACCAGGGCAATAAGCCTAATAATAATAAGTCACCCAGAACCTTCGGCTTAAAGGACAAACCTGAGGCCTGTAGGAACAAGTAATAACAACCAACTTGAGGCCTGTAGGAACAAGTAATAACAACCTTTTACATCCTTTACACCTTTTACACAGCTCATTGAACAACCCCCAAATTCACAATAAAAATAACAACCGGTGGCATCAGCAAGCTTCGAGAGGGCCACAATTGGTAAGCTCTCAGCTGAATCCAGGGCAGGCCCTCCTACTTCTGATTGTATTCAAACCTCCCTCCAGCAGCTCACATAAGGAGCCTTTGCTTCAGTCTTGGGGACCACCACCTCCCCAGGGTTAATGTAATGGGGGGGCCTCGAGGACCCCCCTGCCCCAGGGACCACCACCTCCCCGGGGCTTTTACATTTTCATGTG
Source organism: Triturus cristatus (assembly GCF_964204655.1). NCBI lineage: Eukaryota > Metazoa > Chordata > Amphibia > Caudata > Salamandridae > Triturus > Triturus cristatus. The sequence continues at coordinate 322,503,454 of NC_140584.1, read as the reverse complement.
GGGGGGGCTCACGGGTCCCCCAGCACCGGGGACAACCAACTTCCTGGGGCCAAACTGCATTTTAAAGAAATAGGAGGGGGGTGGCCCCTCTCCTAGGTCGTTGTCGGCCCCAGGGGCCATCACCTTACCGGGGCAGGCCCCTTCTCAAGGAAGGAGGAGGGCCACGCTGCCCTCGTCCTGGAGCTGTACATGTCCCTGGGGACAGCCACACTCCAGGGCCGTCTCCAGCAATGTGCGGGGGTGCCCACCTCAGGACATTGCGGTTTGCTATGGCTTGGTGGGAGCACCGCAGCATTTTGCTCTCACTTGCTCAAAGCGGAGCACTCTTTGCTTTTTACACACAGGGAGCTGCATGTCAGCAGCTCCCTGTGTGTAAAAAGCAATGCCAGCTCCCATAGGAGGTGAGGAGCCAGCCGGAGCGCAGAGGGCCTTCAGGCTCTCCACACAGTCCCCAACTTGTAAAATATGGGTACACTGGGCACCCACACTACAGGCCGGTCCGAGAAGGAGGACGCTTGGCCCCTCGAAAAGGCTGGGCCCCGGGGGAAAGGGACCCCGGGCCAACATTGGCCCCCTTCCATCAAAAAAATATAAATATATGTATATATATATATATATTTATAATAAATTTATAATAAATATATATATATATATATTCACTGAAAAAAAACATAGGTTTCAGGGGTGTTATAGTTAGCTGGACATTTCCCTCGTACAAAACCCTAGAAATTCCCCTGTTATAGTTAGTTCAGCTAACTATAACTCGCGCCCCCGCAATGCACTGCTGATGACGTCACATATTACATCACTCATGACATGGTCAGTGACATCACTCAGGGCATCACTGATGACATCTCAAATGACATCACTGATGACATCACTGATGACGTCATCCATGTGAAAAATTAGTGCATCTTCTCACACTCTAATATAACCTTTGATACACCGACTCAAAATTTCAGACGGCCATTTTGACAACCATAGATACTCCAATACCAATAACTACTCACCCACTCATTGACTTTTAAGTCTACATACATCTCCACTCACTCACCTGTACAGTCACTCATACTTACAGTCACTCTGTGCATTTATACACGTATATAGACACTCACACACCGCGAATCATCCATTGAGGTACTGGCACATCTAGTCAGTCATGCAAATAATTAATCACAGTAAAATTTACTCACCTATACAGTTAAAAACACTCAAGTTCACTTACTCATAAAAATACTAACAAATTCTGTGTCTTCCTGCAGAAAAACAAACAGCACATGACACAGATATCCTTGCACTCTGGCGCATACAGCCACTCCCAAAATCACACACTCTCACATATAGATAGTTATATACTCTTACACACATATACACTGCGTTTCACATATGTAGTTACTGACACATGTACATTTGAGATATACATTCAATTACTAACACACCCATACATACACTCACCCAACCATACAGTCCATCACAGATGCACTCTTAAAAACATGCACCCACTAAATCACCCACTCACACATCTAGTCACAGAGTCACACACACCCTACCCACACAAACACTCAGGCACCCATACAGATATTCAGACAACCAATCAATAACCCATATAGACACTCATATAGCTATTCACAAAACCATGCAGCCACTTATACACCAACACACAGACACATACAGACATTCACACAGTTTAGTCACTAGTCTGCAGTAAGATACATTTAATGACTCACTTATAGACTCAGTTACGCACCTAGAAAATCATCCATTCACACACTTGTACACCCACTTATTTTTCAACAGGCCTTTCCCTATATATATTAAACATAATAAAACTGTTCAGAAACACATACTCAATGGATGATGTAATCAGTGATGTCATCAGTGATGTCATTTCAGATGTCATCAGTGATGTCATCAGTGAGGTCACTGACCATGTCATGAGTGGTGTAATATGTGACGTCATCAGCAGTGCATTGCGGGGGCGCAAGTTATAGTTAGATGAACTAACTATAACAGCGGAATTTCTAGGGTTTTGTACAAGGGAAATGTCCAGCTAACTATAACACCCCTGAAACCTATGGTTTTTTTCAGTGAATTTCTAAGGTTTTTTAAATGCCAATTCCTAACTATAACGCCTCTGAAACCTATGGTTTTTTCAGTGAATTTCAAAGGTTTTTTAAATGCCAATTCGTAACTATAACGTGCATGAAACCTATGGTTTTTTCAGTGAATTTCAAAGGTTTTTTAAATGCTAATTCCTATCTATAACTTATCTCTGAAGATATCATGAAAAGCATTCTTTTTTAAAAGTAGGGGGCACATTAGTTTTGTGGAAAAGCATCTTTGTGATTGGTTAAGAAAAAGCAGTTTCAATGTGGAGTACATATCATAGGATAAAATTTGCTCAGCTCAACCACACCTGCTACTTGCATTTGGAAGGCACTGTTCGAACTTAAAACAATCGCCAACTTTTAACCTGCACGTGTCGTTAAATGTTCAACAAAATGTTGCAAAAAAATATCGTTAAGTTTTAAAAAATTGATGAACTTTTAACTTGCACGTGTTGTAGAATGTTCTAGAAAAGTGTGTTGATAGAATACGTTGCACTTCTGACTTCTTTGTGTTGGTGAATATTAAAAAAACGGTTCATATGGAAAATTAAAAAGAAACCAATAGAGAAGTTTTCAAACCTAAAAGAATCAAGGAACTATTGTAATTTATTCTTTACATGTATTTATGTGTGCAGCAACAAAATTATAGACACAACAGCACTAGGAAAAGGAAGAAACAGGGAGTGGGGGGAGGGGGGAGATGGGCAGAAAGGCACACATGCACAATTAAGTACAACACACATATAGACTAACAATGGCCAACATGAAACACACCAACAAGGAACACAAGTCACACAACCTGCCAACACCACACCACTGAACGAGCATAGAAGTGAAAACCACGCTGCATTCATACAGGATGTGTACAAAGGCCAGTCGTTGGTGTTGTGGGATGTCTGCGACCGTGGTCATCATGGATGAGATGCCCAGCATGTGGCACATGGTTGAGTTCACTGTGTGTTATGTTGCCAAACGGCTGCTCCTCCCTCCCACAAGCCCCCACAGTTTTGTACGGTGAGCTGTTGTATCTCGTGCACTCGTACGGCACGCCATTGTAATGCCTATTTGCGCATGTCCTGCTACATTCCAACTACAACATCACAGTGCCGTTTGGAGGTGGTGCATGCCACTTTACAACATCGACTGCTGCGGCTCTTGTAACAGGCCACACCAGAACACAGAGACACACTTACCACACTTCCTGTACACGGACATGTCCGAGACACCCCGTTCCCCTTGCCGGATAGGCACACCCCTGCACTGACCTGTGAACGACAGACCAGCACACGCCAGTTGTGCATGCAAGAGGATGCGTACGTAGCTACACATCCAGGCTCACTGCTGAGGTGACAGCACACTGTGATGTTGCAGGGCTCGTGCCTATCATGCTAAGACAATGACCACAGGGACACACTTACTAAGATGTGGGTTTGGGGGGCATTGGCGGTCCTGGAGTTGTTGAGATGAGTCTTCTGGCCGTCATGGGTATCCCTGTATCATGCTCATTGACTCTATGGCACCTGTGGGTGTTCTGGTGTGGCTCTTGGCTGTGTTCCCTTTCATGGTGCAGGTAGTGGTCCTGCTTAACACCAGCAGAAAGCAGGTGTAAAATCCCTGGTGCTAACGTGTCTTATCGCCGGAATTTGTTTCACATTGCAATTGGTGTGAAAGTTGTGATGTGATTTTTTTCATGTGCACAACAATATACGAACTGAGCAGTGTATCTCGTCAAGCTCCAGCACCTGACACACTATTCTCAATCAATATAAATACAATGAGATTTCTTAATAGATTTTGTCTGTACACTGTAAGTGCAGCCAATACCTCAGTGCAATATAATACAGGATTTTAGTATTTAGAATAAATCGCAAAGGTGCACCTCGTGTCTTTTTGCACGGGAACGGCTACTCTCCATTTCATTATCAGCACTTTAACGGAAGTAAAGTTGAGATAAATCTAACACACTATTCAGAAGTTGGTGCAAACTGCAGATATCACCAGTATTCCAGCGATAAGTGCCTCAAAATTTAACACCATGGTGGACTCCATCAAATAACAGTAATAAGAACAAGAAAGAGTCACACAGCAGTTAAGAGAACAACCAAAAACATTATTAATTTTTTTTTCAAACTTTATTTTTTATAATAATAAATATATAAACGATAAACTATTTTCAAACTTTATTTTTTTATTAACATAAATATAAACAATAAACTAATAAACAAAATGTAACAACAATAATACAAAACAACAAGGCGGAACACTCCTGTGGGAACCACGGATGACGACGACAGACCTGGAAAATCAGAAAGATTGTTAAAAAAAAACAACATGGTATTCTCAACAAAATACCACAAGAAACAAATCACAGATATATAAAATGTATACAGCTAACAAAATTTTATAAGTTTAACTTACAAAAACTGTAAATGTTGCCGCTTTAAAATATTTACCGAATCTGAGGAATTTTTTTTGCAGGAGGCACCACGCCCACAACGTTTTTCTTCAGTGGTGAAGAAATGTTTAACTTTTTCCAAGGGGCAAAAAAGACCAATGCCACCTTCTTCATTCGCAAGATTTGCCAAAGAGTTCTGTTACGAGGGGATCCTAACAAAAAATACTCGTGCGGCACAGCAAGTATGATGAAACACCTAAGGACCCTTCATCCAAACAATCTTGCACGAGAAGAGTGCAAACAGATGAGAAACACTACTGTTCTGTATCTGTAAAAAAGAATCACAAATAAATGTATATTAATAACTTTCAAATTTATACTATTCCATTACTGTACAAACACATTTTATATTAAAAACTGACTAAGAAACTATAGCCCTGAACCACAAGTGTGACGATCGTTAAAACACTACATGCATAGTGCATACTACTTTGAAGCAGTTCATGCCCTAAAGCCTACCTCACTAAAAGACTACATGCTAACTGACTAAATGATTACAGTACTATAAGGAGACACACTGGGTGAGTGACAGGGTGTTTGCTAGAAGAGTATTAATACTAACTAGGGAATTGAAGGTGTGAAACACAACTGTGTAGGTGATTAGAGGACTGCATCCATACTGCATAGGCATTTAAAGCAGTCCATGTGCTAAGGCCTGGCTCACTGCATGACTACTTGGGTACTGACGGAATGATTAGAGTACAGCAAGGAGAGTGCCTAGGTGAATTTATAAGTGCTAGGCTTTTCGCACAGGGAATGGATTAGTACTTGGTACTGAATGGGTCACTATAGGAGTGCAAAGGCAGTCACAAGTGCTGGACTGTATGGATACTGACTAGGAAATTGAAAGTGTGAAAGACAAGTGTCTAGGTGGTTAGAAGACTGCATGCATAGTGCATAGGGGTTTGAAGCAGTCCATGTGCTAAGGCCTGGCTCAATGTATGAATACTTAGGCACTGACTGAATGATTAGAGTACTGCAAAGATAGTATCTTGGTGAATTTATAAGTGTTTGGGTTTTAGCACAGTGAATGTATTAGTACATGGTGCTGAATGGGTCACTAGAGGACTGCAAAGGGAGTGACAGGGTATTTCCTGGAAGTGTATGGATACTGACTAGGGAATTGAAGGTGAGAAAGCCAATTGTATAGGTGGTTAGAGGACTGCATGCATAGTCGACAAGGGTTTGACGCAGTCCATATACTAAGGCCTGGGTCACTGGATGAGTACTTGGGTACTGACTGAATGATTAGAGTACTGCAAGGAGAGTGCCTGGGTGAATTTATTAGGGTTTGGCGCAGTGAATGGATTAGTACATGCTGTTGAATGGGTCTCTAGAGGACTGCAAAGGAAGTCACAGGATGTTTCCTGGAAGTGTATGGATACTGACTAGGGAATTGAAGGTGTAAAAGACAAGTGTATAGTATGTTAGAACACTACATGCATACTGCATAGACATTTGAAGCAGTCTATTTGGTACTTAGAAACTGACTAAATAATCAGACTACTTCTAGGACAGTGCTTAGGTAAAACTTTTAAATTTTCAGTTCTGCCACAGTGAACAGAATAGTACATGGTACTGCACCTTAGTGTCAAACCCTGACTTATTTTATCAATGCATAAGCAAAGACTAGCTTCTAATGCTACTAAAACTTGACAACATGAGAAGTTTTAAATTAGTTATCTGTCAGCAAATACACGATCTTACCAAATGCTTCTCTCACAGTGGTTCTCAAATGCACACAGACTCACAGTGTAATTCTAGACAACAACCACTATACCTAGGTGTTTACCAAAACTCATTCACTACTGTGGAAGTGGTAAGCGAACTGCACACAATCTTCATATTTCAGGACTGCACTTTTATGTCAAAGCCTGACTCATATAATCAAAGCATAAGCAAAGACTGGCTTCTAATGCTACTAAAACTTCACAACATGACCGGTTTTAAAACAGGTATATATCAGCAAATACACGATGTTACCAAATGCTTCTCTCACAATCCTTACCCAAATGCACACAGACTCACAGTGTGATTTTTGACAAGCAACACTATCCTAGGAGTTTACCAAAACTCATTCACTACTCTGGAAGAGTTAATGGTACTGCACACAATCTACATATTTAAGTACACCACATCAGTGTCAAAGCATGACTCATTTAATCAACGCATAAGCAAAGACTGGATTCTAATCCTACTAAAACTTCACAACATGACAGGTTTTAAAACAGTTATCTGTCAGCAAATACATGATGTTACCAAATGCTTCTCTCACAGTGATCCCAAATACACACTAACTCACAGTGTGATTCTAGACAAGCATCATCATCATTTGATCTTTATTTCGACATTTTTTCAGTCATAAAAGATTACAGTTAAAACAGTTAAAACCTGTATAAAACCACAAGAGATAAATAAACATTTCATAAAATCAGATTATCAAGCAGGGTATGCAATCATGATGTACAATCACCCCTGAATGCCGCTGTAATGAGAGAACATCTCTTGGACCACATAGCTAGCAGGAACTTTGAGAGTGCAAAAACTATGTGCGGTGAAGTGGCAGTGTTAAGGACTCTCATTGCAACAAAACATTTATCAAAGCCCATGTTCTTGCACAGGGGTACCAACCAGTACTTTCTGGCTTTACTGTAGGCAGGGCAAAAAAAAAGCATGTGTAGTTCATCCTCCTTAATCGCACCGCATCCAGGGCAAGAGTTGCTCTTTGGTGTAGACCACTTACTTGTGAATGCCCTTAGTGGTAGTGTTGCGAATCTCCATTGGATATATAACTTCCTAGCTCCAACTGGGTAAATGAAATTCAAAAACTCCTCAAAAACATATGAGTGTTTAAGTGTTAAAAAGGTCGTTGTCAGAGGGCCAGCTTTGGAGTCATGCAGCCATGTGTTTTGTTTATAGTCCATGAAGGATTTCGCAAGCATTTTGCATGAAACCCCCCCGCATGCCTGTTCTGGCTCATACCAAAGGTCCGATAATCCCATTTTCCCCAGTTCCTTTTTCACAAATGCAAGCCAGGGGATTTTCGCTGCACTACCATAGTTCAACACATCCTTTAATTCAAGCCTATATATAATTGGACAGTTCTGGAGTTATCCATACCCTGCGCCAAAACCTAAGAGGTTTCAGGGCTAGCTCATCCTGGATAAAACTCAGTCCTAAATCAAATCTCAGCGGAAGGAGGGGTGTGCTTTGGGGGAGTGCAAGTAGCTGCCTCATAAACTTGTTCTCCACGTTAAGAATTTCGGGCCTACAGGTATGCCCCCAGAGTTCCCCACCATAAAGAGCCGATGCCCTCGCCTTCACTTTGTAAATCTCCAGTGCGGGGCTCACTGGCTTGATTGTAGATGTATTAGACATTTTGAGGATACCGCCCACTAGTTGGGAAAGTTTAAGTTGTGATTTCGCCTGTTGGGGGCCCCAGGAAAGATTTTCATTGATCGTTACCCCTAGATATTGGAAAGTCTGAACCCTCTCCAGTTTAACCGAACCCAGGATCGGTGTTGGGCGGGTCGATGCCGGGGGGCTGAAAATCATAAATTTGGTCTTATCAGCATTGATTTCCAGTCCGCGGCATCGGTAAAAGTCTGTAAAGCCGTCCAACACTCGTTGGATCCCCATGGGGGACTTGGAAAGCAGGAGGGTGTCATCGGCAAACATTATTGCCGGCACCCTCCTGCCTGCCAATCTGGGTGCATCGTTCTTGGAAACCGCGTCCAGATGCAATATAACGCCATTCACATAGAGGCAGAACAGGGTTGGTGCCAGAACGCACCCCTGCCTGACCCCCCTGCAAACTGGAAACCGGGACGACAGCACCCCCTCCCTCCCACATCTGACCTGTGCGTAGTTTTGTGCATGCAACCTAATCAGCACCGTCAGTATTGCGTTGGGAACTCCCATTTCCAAGAGCACCGCCCACAGTTTGGCCCTGGGTACTAAATCGAACGCGGACCGGAGGTCCACAAAGACCATGCAGAGGCTGCCACCCTCTAATACTACCGTCTTCCAGAATAACATTATAAGACGGAATATCTGGTCCATGGTCGATGTGTTCCTCCTAAATCCAGCCTGATAAGGACTGAGGATATCATACTCCTCAATCCACTCCTGTAAGCGGTCCAGGATTAGACGGGAGAAGATTGTTTGGGGAACGTCAATGAGACTAATGGGCCTGTAGTTGGTTGGATGCAGAGGAGAGCCCTTCTTGAAGATTGGGACAATCTCTGCTCCCAACCAAGTACCCGGTACCTCCATACCTCGCAGAATTGCATTGAAAAGAGCACATAGGTAGGGGGCCCAGATCGCCGGTTGATCCCTAAATAAATCACCGGGGAGTCTATCTAGGCCGGGAGCCTTACCCGTGGCCAACTTCCCTATGGCAATGTAAACCTCCTCCACTGTACACTCATGGTCATCTTGTACCCCCAGTCTAGGTGTATGTGCCAGTGGACTTTCTAGACCTGTGACTGCCGCATATAAGGTCTTAAAATGGAGCTCCCAGACCCCCGCCTCAATATTGGGTTCTATTGCAGATCTAGGCTCTCCTGACCCCGTACTAACTATTGCCCAAAATCTGCGTGCATCTCTCGTGTCCAATGAGGAGGAAAGGTTGGACCATTTCTCCAAATCCCACTCCTCCCTAGCGAGGTTCATTGTTTCTTTATATTGTGATCTTAGGGAGCGAATTTTTGGTTTGTCTCTCCCATCTTTAAGGGCCACAATGAGCTCTGATTTTGCCTTCCTGCATGAGGCATTGTACCATGTGGATGCAGGCACCCTGCGCCTCCTATTAGAGCCAGGGGGGTTAAAAAATTCCGCTAAACAGGCTACTAGGTCCTGATGCACACACTGTATGTTATCGTTAAAATCAAGTGCCAGGGGCTGGGAGATTAGGGAGCCCACCTTCGTAAAATAGGGTAAAATTGCGCTATATAATTTAGGCAGAGCATCTCGTGATACCACCAGTTTCTCCCACTTGACTCTGCGTCTATTATTCGTCATGGTCAGCCCTTCGACCACGTCCGGGCCAAATTCCTTTTCATTCGCTATAGGCCGTGGGCACTCTATCCTCAGGCTTAGTGCATTATGGTCGCTGTCCACCCTAGGCAATACCTCGAAGTCAACAACCTTCGACCATAAGCATGTCTCCACCATAATATAGTCTAGTCTTGATTTGTGTCCCCTCTTATTGAAGGTACACTTTGAAGGGGTATCAGATGGCGTCCGACAGTTACAGGCCCTAATAGAGTTGTTCAAAGTTAGGGTTGTGATCTGGATGGCCAGTGGGGGCCAGGACTTCGGATATGGGGACTGGCATGGCGGGATTCCCGAGTATTCGTGCTCGCCCGTCAGGAGTCCCTCATTTAAGCCACGAAGTGGCTCATAGTGACAGTTTAGGTCCCCTGCGACCAAATAATATATATCCCTGCTAAGGGAACCAAGGAAGGATGACAACTCTTCAATTGTTTTGGACTCATTTGCCACACTTGTCCGCCGTGAGTAGACATTCACGATGGCAAGTTTGTAGGGGGTTGGCCAGGACAAGAGAACGCACTGAATATACAAGCACCACTATCCCTATGAGTTTACCAAAACTCATTCACTACAGTGCAAGTGGTAAGGGAACTGCACACAATCTACATATTTCACAACTGCAATTTACTGTCAATCCCTGACTCATATAATGAAAGCATAAGCCATAACTGTCTTCTAATGCTACTTAAACTTGACAACATGACATGTTTTACAACACTTATCTGTCAGCAAATACACAATGTCACCAAACACTTCTCTCACAGTGGTTCCCAAATGCACACAGACTCACAGTGTGATTCTAGACAAACAACACCATCCCTAGGAGTTTACCAAAACTCATTCACTACAGTGGAAGTGGTAAAGGAACTGCACACAATCTACATATTTCACGACTACACTTTAATGTCAATGCCTGACTAATTTAATCAACGCATAAGCAAAGACTGGCTTCTAATGCTACTAAAACTTGACAACATGACAGGTTTTAAAACAGTTATCTGTCAGTAAATACACGATGTTACCAAATGCTTCTCTCACAATCCTTACCCAAATGCACACAGACTCACAGTGTGATTTTAGACAATCAACACTATCCTAGGACTTTACCAAAACTCATTCACTTCTGTGGAAGGGGTAAGGGAACTGCACACAATCTACATATTTAAGTACAGCACATCAGTGTCAAAGCATGACTCATTTAATCAACATATAAGCAAAGACTGGAGTCTAATGCTACTAACACTTCACAACATGACAGATTTTAAAACAGTTATCTGTCAGCAAATACATGATGTTACCAAATGATTCTCTCACACTGATCCCAAATACACACTAACTCACAGTGTGATTCTAGACAAGCACCACTATCCCTATGAGTTTACCAAAACTCATTCACTACAGTGCAAGTGGTAAGGGAACTGCACACAATCTACATATTTCAGGACTGCCCTTTTGTGTCAAAACCAGACTCATTTAATCAAAGCATAAACAAAGACTGGCTTCTAATGCTAATAAAACTTGACAACATGACCGGTTTTAAAACAGTTATCTGTCAGCAAATACACGATATTACCAAATGCTTCTCTCACAATCCTTACCCAAATGCACACAGACTCACAGTGTGATTTTAGACAATCAACACTATCCTAGAAGTTTCCCAAAACTCATTCACTAGTCTAAAAGAGTTTATGGTACTGAACACAATCTACATATTTAAGTATACCACATCAGTGTCAAAGCATGATTCATTTAATCAACGCATAACCAAAGACTGGATTCTAATGCTACTAAAACTTCACAACATGACAGGTTTTAAAAAAGTTATCTGTAAGCAAATACATCATATCACCAAATGCTTCTCTCACACTGATCCCAAATACACACTAACTCACACTGTGATTCTAGACATGCACCACTATCCCTAGGAGTTTACCAAAACGTATTCACTACAGTGCAAATGGTAAGGGAACTGCACACAATCTACATATTTCAGGACAGCACTTTTCTGTCAAAGCCTGACTCATTTAATCAAATCATAAGCCATAACTGTCTTCTAATGCTACTAAAACTGCACAACATGACAAGTTAAAACTGTAATCTGTCAGCAAATACACGATGTTACCAAATGCTTCTCTCACAGTGGTTCCCAAATGCACACAGACTCACTGTGTGATTCTAGACAAACAACACTATCCCTTGCACTATACCAAAACACATTTCTTCATCTAGAAGTAGTACTACATTTTAGTATAGAAACATAACATAACTCATTTCACAAATTCATAGACAATGACTGGTTTCTAATTCTACCAGTATGTAAAAACTGCACAGTTCTCTGTTTACAAACACATGAAAAACACAAATGCGTATCACAGAATGGTTTCTACATGCACACACATTGTAGAGAAAAAAAGTACTCCCTACACTTTAGCAGGAAAAATACATTAGTCTGATTAAAATCAAAATAGTGTACATATATCCCCTCACAATTAAATAACTCATCTTTCAAGTTCTTTTGTAGATTAAGAAGTATATCAATCACTCACCATATTTTCTTTTACAGAATCTCTGCACTGTGCACCTCTCAGCAAAAGCAAAGAATGAAAAAGTTTCCCTTTCATTTTCCACACATATACATGTAAACATCAAATCACAATCCTTCGCACATAAACTCAAAAGCAAACACACATTTCTATTGGTTAAACATTTCAACCCTTTCCAACTGAAATACATTTCAACCCTTCCCCCAATCTGCCTTCTGCCTGTTACCATAGAAACAGGTCATGGAACACTGCACTGAGCTCACAGGTCACAAGTTCAGCACACAATGTTCCTACACAAGACAGGAAGTGTGCTTGACTTTTCAACATATCAGCTTATCATATATAATGTTCCTTACAATCTGTTTTTGTTAACCAATAACAATCATACCTTTAAAAAACTGAAATATATACCATATCTTTCAGTGTAGAAAGTTGTCATACAACCAATGATTTCTTGTCGTTTTTCAAAAAACGTTTCCGTGGATCCGCGCACCCACCGCGAGAGAATCCGTGCATCCAACGCGATAGGAAGCGCGCGCCGTGCGCGCATTTCCCCGTGGTTTTTTTTTTAAAAGGGGGCCCCAGGGGGTCCTTCTGGGACCCCCTAAGCACCTCTAGAGGGTCAGAGTATTTCCACTCTGCCCCCTTTATATGTTTTACAAACTTATTCCCCTTCCATCTTCAGCCTCGCTTCTACCGAGGCAGAAAATGGCCACCAACAGTTTCTGGTTTCGAATGTAGAGGGACACTCGACAGCCAATTAGCATTCAGCGCTCGATCGGGAAGGTGCGCACTCGGTTCGAGGAGGGTGCACTTATGGTGCGAGTAGGGTCCGCGGATCCTCCCCGGCCATAGATATCACTAACTTTTTTACCCTAATTTTCTCAGGAACTACTGAAGAGATTCACACCATATATGCAAAAGGCACGAGTCTGAACTGAGGACTAACTCTTTGCCAAATTTGACGTCATTCCGTTCAGCGGTTCGGGCTGTAGCTGCGACAACAGATCCTATGGGAAATTGCATGGGGAAAACGTGTTTTGGGACCCCCCTTTTTTCTCGGCCCCCGCTTGACGGATCACCGCAAAACTTTCAGGGTAGGAGCGGAGTGGAGCTGGCCAAAAGTTTGGAAAATTTCGCGAGGATTCATCAACCGGCGCTAACGTTATTCCAAATAGAATGTTGCAGATTTCCTATAGAAAATAGGTCCTAACTATAACTATCTACTGGCGACCGCCAGTAGATAATATATATATATATATATATATATATATATATATATATATATATATATATATATATATATATATATATGCATTTGCATCTGATCACATGGATTCGCAGAAGAAATCCTGGCTCATAGGTATTGGTAAGGCAAGATTTATGTGAATCCTCATGATTAGACTCTGCACTTTGAGATGTGACAAGACACAGAGATTGTGCAAACACTGAGTCTGAGATGCATGCTGGCCAAGAAAACATCTGGCCTCATAAATTAAGCCTTTTTAGTTTACACCACCAACATTCCAGTACCTGGGGATCTGCCTGCCTTTGTGATCTAGCCTCAGAGGTGACAAAATCAGTGCCAGGAACACAGTGGCAGCTTGTCCTTATAGACATTGGTTGAGATTCCACTTTCCTTGTTTTCTATCAATTTTTATTACACTAATAGTAAATCACATTTTATTTTCCACTGTTAGTGTAATAAAGAATGAATTACCGTTAGCAGTAATATAACCTTTCCCAGGCAGCTGAGGTATGTAAAAAAATGCTTTATATGTATGTTGTATGCGTGCTTGCGGGTGACAAGGTGTTTAATTGACAGTGAGTGTGTGTATGTGCGAATGTGTGTATGATTTAACATGACTACATTTTTAAAACCAAAAACCGGGACATTTCACAAAAATACAAGTAGGACTACAATTTCACACCAACCGGCAGCACAGAATGACTTAAAATACCGCGCTCGCCAACATGGATAACATAGGCATCGAGGCCCCGAGGGGAATAAATGAAATACCACTTTTACACAGACTCTCATAGGTGATAGTTAAATTAATTTCTGTAAAGGCTTGTATTTGCTCCTACCCTAGAACTAATAAAGCGTGTTTACTCGCCACTCTCTAAAAACTGGGACAACTGATGAATTTTAGTCAAATCCGGTTGGGCTGATGGTCAAAAACCAGGACTGTCCAGGCAAATCCGGGAAGTCTGCATGTTTGAGTGAAAGTATAGGTTAAATAACATGTGATGTCACTTCCGCTACCTACCCCTGACATTTTGGTGAATCAAAGTTCATTTGTGCCAGCAATGAGCAAATGTATAACTTTTAAATATATCTTCTAGAATCGTGCTCAGTGTGCTCACAGTCCATCTGACTGCTCACTGACCACTCAACGCCAGATGCCCCAGCTCCACACCAGACCCTTTCAAAGACTGCCACCCACACTGTGCCCTCCTCTCCCACTCTCATATTAATGTTCTCTGAATAGACTGTATGTGACCCATGCGCAGTGGCGTAACAAAACTTGAGGGGGCCCCCCTGCAGGGTGTGTGGCGGGGCCCCCTCCAGACTCAATCTGGAGTTCTTCGGCAGAAGTGCGGTGCTGAGGGGACCCCTGGAGGTTGGGGGTCCTCCCGCACTGCAGGGGCTGCGTGGGCATGTGTTACGCCCCTGCTCCCTGCCTGCCACTGCAGACTGGAAAGACAGTTGTCTCACTGCAAGTTCAACTTTACCAGTACAACTAATGGCAAAGCCACCAGTATGTGTAAGTCTACTCCAAGGAAGACATATAGAGCCCTAGGGCCGGGAGCTTTATATTGCTAAGCAAGACACATAGGTTTATATATGGCTTAGCTGCAAAACCTCTAAAAGTTGTCGTTTTGCTGAGGAAAGTTAGTAGCCCCATTGGCTAGCACAGGGTTACCTGCTGGCATCCCAGCCTGGTTAACTTCTGAATGGGACTAATGCTGGAACCAGCACCTTCTGGTTGTCTGAAGGGGTACCCCCAGCACCTACAGAGCATCCTCCATGCACGCCAGCCCACTGCTGCACATTGCGTCCTCCATGCATGCCAGCACAATGCTGCACAATTCTGTACAGTTTTACTGCACTCAGTTACACTGCATGGAATTAGTGCACATATAAGTACCACTACCAGGCAAAATCGTGGGTGTGGTGTACATACTTAGAGTATGGAAGTGATGTTTGCAGATGCTGCCAGTTTTGCTCTCTAACAATAAAGAACTTGTAAGAAGGCTGTAACAGATTTCTGCTTATTATATCATCTTCAGAGCCATTATACTGAAACTTCAGTGGCAGATTTTCTTATGCATTTATTTACCCATGAATGTATTCATATAACCCACAAGGTAAACATGTGAGACCGGCATTTTATTTCAGGGCACACACCAACACTATGTGATATCCAGTGGTCGAAGTGGGGTGAAAGAAAGTAGGGGAACTGTGGGCGGAGAATCAGAGGGCAGGAATAACCCGTAGATTGGATCAGTGGGCGGAGTCAGAGGTGTGGCAGGATACACATGTTTACTTAAGGTTTAATATGAGTTATTGACATTAAAATACATTCACAAAGTGGGATACGTTTCCAATCACAGAATGTCCCAAATATCCTTAAAAGTGGAATCGCAAGCCATTTGTCTCCCAGCCATGGAGTTTCTGTCATCAGCACTTCTCCTCCATTTTTCCACAAGAGCAGTTAAAACATGAATGGCAAAATATCCTAGTTTGCAATTGTTTTCCAAATAATTATGGCTCTGCCATATTTGCCACATAATACATCATCTGCATAATGTGATGATTATTAACTAGTAAATTGTTCATAGCTCAAACGGATCAAAAGTTCCTAAAAAATGTGACTTGTGCTGCTGTGAAGTGAAGGGCCCTTTGCAAGGGTTGACTGGTCACTTTTCTCACTGCTGCAGTTGTATATTCCACTGGTACTAATAAGGAAAAATCTTTGTAGAGACTGTTAGCATGTGTAAAAATCACAAAGTAATAAAATATCAGAAAATTTACAGCACCACCAATACCAATGTAGGGTGTCAGAGCATTTTATATCACACATATGTCACAGAGACAATCTTATGTGTGCAAATCACTGGAAAGGAAATGTTACATAAGACAAAGGACTACCAGGTGGAGGAGTCACATGACAACCATACTAGTAGGCAGCATAGTTTAATAGTGATGGGTCTGGAGAAACACAAACTCAATTTAAACCGTAATGCCATGGTTGGTGGTTCTCTTTAATAATCAGAATTGATTTCTACCCAAATCAACCCTTTTTCTGCAACATTAGGATAATCAAAGACTGGGGGAAAAACACATAACGCTCTAATTTATACCTTGCAGTTTGCATGCAGCTCTTACACAACAATTAAGAGCTCACTGTTCTATGTTGGGATTTTAACTTATTAACTGCAAGTAACAATAGGGTCTCTCTGACAAAAGCAGTAACCCACTGACCTATGTACATTATGTGCACTTTGTGATCTGCATGATACATATTCTTAGCAGTAGGCACATTAACCCTCTGCACTTCGTTTCCATTAGTCAAAACGTCCACTAGACAAAACACCATCTCTCTAATTAGAACATTAATCACTGGAGTTATCATGACATTTTTATTGTTGACGAAAATTGTTGGAGGCCAAGAAGGAGGCAGCAAGTGTTTTTAAAACCATTTTATACTTGCAAACACGACGCCCCCACCTAAAGTCAGCGCCAGCTGCGGTCCATGCAGGTAACAGCGGTGGGCCCGGGTGAGGGGGAATTTAGAATCCTTCGAAATCCCCCCTTACCCGGCCCCTCTGCCCCACCGCTGTTACCTGCACGGACCGCACTAGTCAGTGCCTGGTGCAGTCACACTACCCTAGAGCCACCATGCTCAAGGGTCCTGTGACCTCAGTGACAGAGTCACTGTCGCTCTATGGTGTGCTGCTTCATAGGCCTGCCTGCAAGACTGGAGGCGAACTTCAGAATGGATTGTGGTGGGCAGGTCTTCAAGGTTAACCTGCACTTGCCACTGCTAGGGTCCACCTGCTGGTGCTAAGACACCAGGGCTTTTAAGATCTTGTGGGGCCTTCTAAGGTCTGGTGGACTGGTCATGAAGGCTGAACCTGGTTCCCTAGTTCCAAATTCAGCAGCTCTGACCATAGTGTCACATCCTGTCCCCTACTGAACACCATACTGCCCCACTGAGAGAAACTTGCACTGCACTGACCCGCTATAAACACTTGGATGCGACTCAATTCCAATTACACACTAAATAGGAGCACTATGCTGCCTAAAAAAAATTCAACAACATCCTAGAAAAAGCAAACACTCAGAGAATGCAATATTAAGTAAAGCTTGTGAAATGTAACTAGGAATAACATGGTTACCTTTTTCTTTTTACACTCATTATTCAGAAATTAGTGAGTGCTTTTGCCTGAAAAGTTAAGTCCATGACTACAGGGTCCAGAAGGGACCCGTTCCAATGCCCATTGCTTATATCCTTACAAAACGTAAGCAGTATGGTTTAAAAAGACCACGTTTTTGAATACAGAGCCGCAGTATGCATTTTGTTTTCCAATTCACCCATCAAGCAGGTATTTCAGCACCTCCAGGAATAGTGCACTTTCCTACCCAGGAAAAACAATGTTGTTCAAAGAGCTAGGAGAAAACAAAAGTAGCGCTTCACTGGAAAACACTGTAAAGTGGTGCTAATGTGTTTAGGGGTGAATAACAATCTGGCCGCCTTGCAACCACTCTGTCTTGCTTTAGTTACTTATTTAGTTATTTTTCATATTTTGAATGTTTTATTTCTCTCCACACCGAGGCTGCACTTAGAAATTGAAAAATTTCGGAAAAAGCCGACATATCCAGCAAGTGTTTTTCTTTTTGGATCCAATTCACAGAGATGCAAATAAGCGAAAGGAGGAAAGAGAAGGTAATACGAGTTTCTTGAAGTCTGGGTTTTACTAAATGAGGAGGGGCGCGACAGTAAAAGAAGGAAGAGAGAGGGGGGACAAAAAGGGGTGGGGGGCAGCTGCCAGTGGCAGGGGATCTAGACAATGTCTTTGTCTTCTTTGGGCACGAGGGAAAAGACTTGGGGCCCGATTCACAGAACTAACTTAAGACAAAATCCTAAACTTACTACCATTTTGGTATTCACAGAAGGCACTTACTCATTTCGGTATTCACAGAAGGCACTTACTCATTTCGGTATTCACAGAAGTTAGGAGTCCTAACTTTAGGACTCCTAAATGCCTTCTGTGAATACCGAAAGTCTTAAAATTAGGATTTTTCTCAGTTTAGTAGTAGTATAGTTAGGACTCCTAAATTTAGGACTCCTAAACTGAAAAAAAATCCTAATTTGAAGACTTTCGGTATTCACAGAAGGCATTTAGGAGTCCTAAACTTAGGACTCCTAACTTCTGTGAATACTGAAATGAGTAAGTGTCTTCTGTGAATACCAAAATGAGTAAGTACCTTCTGTGAATACGAAAATGGTAGTAAGTTTAGGATTTTGTCTTAAGTTAGTTCTGTGAATCGGGCCCAGAGGGCCTTATTTATGAGGCCCTGCGTCACTTTTACGCTGCTGGTGCGTCACTTTTTGTGACGCACCGGCGGCGTAAAAAATTTGCCTTGTTGCACCATATTTACAAAGTGACGCATCTAGGTAGATGCGTCACTTTGTAAACCCCTGCGCCACATTATACCTGCGCCAGGTATAATGTATGCAGGGGGGGGGGGCGTTCTGGCACAAGAAAGTGTCATAGAAGTGATGCAGTGAAATCTATAACATTTCACTGCGCCACTTCTAGGATGCAAATGCGTCAATATCTTACGCCTGCCTCACAGCAGGCGTAAGACTGAAGCAGGCCCTTTCACATGGGGCTTGCCCCATGGGAAAGGACACATTGCTGGAGTTGCGTCACTTTCGTGACACACTCCAGCAATGCGTCACTTTTCCGCCATACAGATACGTCAGAAATACTGTTGTATCTGTAACTCCTTGCGACATGATGCGTCATACAGTAAATATGACGCATCAATCATGTCGCAAGGAGGGCGCACTGAGAAGTGACGCATCGCTGCTGTCACGCAGCGATGCGTCACTTCTCATAAATGAGGCCCAGAGTCCTTTTCCTTCTCTGCCCGTTTCGCCCGTACTGATATCGCTTAGCAGGTTAGTGTGTGTAGGTATTCGGCCGGCTGGCTGGGAATGAAGAGGCTTGCTTGCAGATGGGCTCCGCTGAGTGAGGGGGCCCCTGGAGCACGGGGCCCCCGCACTGAAGGGCTGCAGGGGCCTGTGTTACGCCCCTGCCCATGCGCACGTCGACGAGCAATCTTGCTTTCATGAATATTTTGCTCCACCTATCCTCTCTTTGAAATGTTCCGATGTATTTTGGTGAGAGGCCAGCGCTTCCTAACTAAATACATTAATAAGTTCAAAGGGTCGGTATACTGAAATTGTGACATTTCGGCCACCGAGTTACTTTTCATGTTGCCGCGGACAATCCGGATTTCCGGAAGGGCCGCACAAAGTGCCACTCCACCGGAAAGCGGGTGGGTGTACGCGTCAAACAAGACGGTGTGTTCTAAACACGAATATTAAAATGCAGCTTGGAATCCGAACTGACTCGGACTCTGTAATTACTGGAAGAAAGTCACGAGCAATGCACCTCCGGGGCAAAGATGCCATTTTACAGAGGTTAGTCACATTGCAGAGGTTGGGAGGTGCTCTGTGTGCGGGTACAGAGCATATTACTGAAACCGGTACTGCCATGGAGAGGCGTGGCTATGACAGGTGCAGCGGCACGGGGGCACAAGAGTGTGAGAGGAAAACTTTACCAACATCGCAGCAGGCTTTTACTGTTCATCCAATAGCAAGAGGGGCAGTTCTCGACTTGCATTAGGTCCATAGCACCCGTGGTACGCCACTGAGAAAGCGTGGGCAGGAGCAGAACGAACACCTTTTAAGCACTGCTGCTGGGGCGTAGGTCTCAGTAGTGCAGCTAGTGCAGTGGCACCGGTGACCAGATTTTGGAGGGACCCAACCTTTTCAGAGAGCGAGAGAAGAAACGTGTTTATTGAGACAAATGTGTCCGTTAAATAAATGCAATAAATGCATGTATATAAATATATTTTAAAATTAGCTTTAAAATACAGCACAGATTAGCTCATTAACGTGCATTTGGTATTTCATTAAGCAAGGGCATTTCCCATCATTCATTTGCATTCCTTGATAAAACTCTGAAATCAAAATAATTGGGTTACAACCTAATCTACATTTTCAGAATGTTAAGCGTCATTTAGGCTCCACAAATTTAAGTATATGGGGAAACACTTCCCATAGATCCTAAAGTTAACAGGAATTGATGACTTCTTTGCTAGGTACATAGGGGCAGATTCATGAGGTTTTGCCGTAGGGAAGCGCAGCAGGCCTTCCTGCTGCGCTTCCCTACGGCAAAAGAAAAGGGCAGGGATTCGCCCAATGGGCTGCCTGCGCCAACGCAGGCACCTCTGCACCATGGTGCAAGGGTGCCTGCGTTGCGGGGATGAATACTTTTTGTACAGGAAGGGAAACCTTTCTGTACAAAAATAATCACAAGAGGTTTTTCCTCTTTGTATGGGTGCTGCAGAATGCAGCACACATAGAAAAAGGAAAAACGAGGAGAAATAAAGATATTTCTCCCCGTTGCGCCTCCCTTACGTAAGCTTTTGGCGCTGCCTCAGATTTACGATTTCTCGTAAATCTGGGGCAGTGTCAAAAGGCCATGGATGTTGCTGGGAACGCCCCCAGCAACACCCATTGCACGCCCCTTTAACGCAGAACACTGCGTTAAAGGGACTGATATTTATGAGGCAGCATTAAGCCAAAAAAAAGTGGCTCAGTGCTGCCTGATAAATTTCACGCAGGCTTCTGCGCCACGGAACGTCACAAAAAGTGACGTTCCGATGGCGCAATGGGCCTCATAAATGAGGCCCATAATATCACAATTGAGTGATGTACCAGCAGCCGATTTTTTAAAGATCACTTTTAGTAGGGAACAGTTACCATAAGTTAAAACTGCAATACAATCCATGTTTATTTTTGCACAAATGTATTTGTTTGTTAATGGAATGGGCCTATTGTCTCTCACTACTCTATGCTTCTTTCCAACATAAATAATAAACTTTCATATAGTTTGTTCCATTGACAAATTGCTAAAAAAAACACGGAATTCATATATCTGCACACTCAATCCACTTAAGTAAAAGTAAATAGCTTTGCCCATAACAACTTTAGGTAGATCGAAGATTACTTTTAACTTGGTGCTCTCAAGTTGTTCCTCAGGTGTTTTCATATTCAGATATAAAACTTTTAATCCAATGAAGCACAAGAGATGGAATTTTGAATAAAAACGCTGCAATAATGGGAGACAGGGAATACCCCTAATATTTCTTGTTAGCCATTAGTAGTGCCACCGCAGTCACACAGTCTCTTGCTTTTAATGACTGAACATGTTCCGTCCAATTTAAATTATCCGAGGAAAGCAAATCAAGATACTTAAAAGTTTTAACTTCCTCAACTCTTTCATTAGATAAGGACTATTTATATCTGGGTTGCCTATGGCCACATCTCATTACCTTTGTTTTCTCATCTTTATGCTTAAGAGTTTTGCCCCACAATATTGAGCCAGGGCATCAAGTTTCCACAGTATTAAGAAGGCAGGGTATTTGTGTCCCACCCATTTTGGGTGGAAAAGAAGTTGCTGGTTTAGGGACTAAAAGGAGATCTGCTATACAAAGACTGAATAGAGAAGGAATGAATTAATCTTAGAATTACTTTATTTGGTCTGTTTTGTAATTTACAGATCATAAAAGTACAAAAGAATATAACTACATTTAAAACTATGTCAAGTTAAATAAATCGAAGTCAGTTACAGTTTGACAAAATAATTAGTCAAGTTGAAAAATAAATCACCACTATCTAAGTCCTTTAAAAGCCACTTGAAGGTAGGTAGACATGTTAAATACCAAATTTCGATAATAGAAACAACGTGATAATCAATCATTCACATATGATCACAAATAGCCTGTGCATAGTTAGCAATTAAAAATAACTAGCTTAACATGTTTCATGTGCAGTGAGAGCCATATTTTTCCTTCTTCTTAGGCAGGCTAGCAAAAAAGAGGCTGTCGCAAAACAGGAATTTGCATCCTCTAGTTGTTTTATATACAATAATGCCGGACGTCATTGCCTAAACTTGAGCTTCTTTAGGATTGGGAGGGTAAATCTATCTCTTTCCTTCTTGTAGAGCCCACAGAAAAAAAGGTATGAAGGTCTGACTGCACCCACTCCCTAACACATGGGCATGCCGACAGATCAGAGCTCCTATACCTTCTTGAAGGATAACCTAACATCAGTGTAATTAAGTTTGGGCAGAATCTGTGTTGTCTATTTCCAATGTTATATAAATAGGTGAAATACCCCACAATTAAAGTGTTAATTGGAGATATAGCATTACTGATTTCTTCTGCCAATTTCCTTCCTGGCGCTCATATGCTGCCTTTGAGAAGAACATTTCCTTCAGTTTGTGCTTTGAAGTTATTCTATACAAGTTGGGACTGGTGACCAATTCCTCTAAGCCTAAAGCAGCTAGGTTTACCCTCACATACTGAAGTCAAGGGAATTTACATGCAATTTCCAAAGCAATACAATTTTTAGTTATAAGCTGCGTTAAATCTACAGTATCGATGCGTCATATTGAGTGTCACAAAAGTATCGGGGTGATCTTGATAATATCTATTACATTGGTAGTCCTACTTCGAACACGATCTGAAGAGAGAAAGTACTTTCTTAAAAAATCGGTCCTCTAGATTTTGAAGTTGCATTACCGAGACTGTACCCCATATCTGGCTGCAGAAAGTATCTTTGCCTGGTATATTGACTTTATAACTGCTAGTGGTTTTGTGCCCAGTCTGCTAGTGAAAGAATTTAAAGCTTTCATGCTCTTTTCCTTCCCCAGAGCTCTATTTTTCACCGTATTAGCCCAGGACTGTTTTTTTGTCAAAGTAGATCTCTAGATATGAAAAAGAGTCAATCACCTCTTGTCTCCTTGGGCCTAGGGCAGAGTATTGCGGTCTCTTTACCACAGGAGTATCTACTATAAGGACAAAGGACTTAATTTACTTTTAGACCCAATGAAGCCATATGGGAAGCATATGCAGGTATCAGTCGTTGAAGGGCCACCCCCGAACATGCTATTAACACCATGTCATCTACGTATGCCAGACTGAGTAAAGTTTGGGAGTCAAAAGTGGGTACATCTAATATATCGCCAGTCAATGCGGCACCAATCCTGTTTGTGTATAAAGAAAAGAGGAAGGGGGCGAGAACGCATCGCTGCCTAATGCCCCTTGTGATCTTAAATGAGCGGGTGCACTACCTGTCCTTCCTGTAACTGACACTGGCAGTGGCATTTGAATACAGCTGCCGAATGAAACGGGTGAGTTCTGGGTCCACCCCCATTTCCTCCATTATCTCCCACAAGCGGGAATGGTTTACGCAATCAAAAGCAGAACTTAGGTCCATAAAACACCAAAAGATCTGCCCTTGGTTTGCTCTGGTATATTGATCAGTTATCATAGCTAGATTGAGGCACTGGTTTATAGTGCCTCTACCAGCCTGAAAACCATAGTGCACCTGCATCATGATCTTATTCTCCTTTGAACAACAAAAGAGTGTGTACATAAAATACCAATGGTAAAATTATGTATATATGCACATATAAGCATACAGTAGTATATACACATGTATATGCATATGTAAATTTATGGAGTGCTGCCGAAAAAATCAATCAGATATTTGCGTAGAACCCTCACTCACCGACCTAGTCGGTGACATGCTTCATCAAAGGGTTCCACCAGGGGTGCCTACTGCACCTCAGGTGTGCTTCAACGCTTTAATTACAGCGGAGCACAGATATCGGACAAACGGAATTCTCGTATGTGATAGGGAATGTGAAATTTAAAAAATGCCCAAAAATTCGCCAAAAACAATTTTAATAATGACGAGTCGGGCACTGGTTAAAAACAGTGTAGGATGACTAATACTGATAACTATTGATCAGATACATCCTATTAGGTATATAAACAAATGGTCGACAAGTTTCAGCTTGTTATTGTTAGTCACAAAGCTTTCTTCAGGACCTAATTGACTTTACAAAATGTCACCTTGGTGGTATAAGCTCTCTAAGGCTTACCCTGACCTAAGGTTCAGAGAACCGGATACACTCACGGTTTCATATGGGGCCTCGAAAAATCCACAAAGGCCTGAGGATATCTGGAAGAAAACAGAGTACAATCTAGAGTACGTCTATTATTTTCATTACTAAAGCGCAGCTTCATCTAACCGCTATTAGTACATTTCTAAATGAAAAATCAACAGCACGTGGACATCTGGTGTGCTAACATTAGAGAGTTAATTTTGTACATTGACAACATCTCTCGTTAATCCGTGCTTACAGAATCGTGAAGGAATTCAAAATCTTTTATGAGAAGACATTCCGATCCATCATGCATAAAACGAGTGAATCTCCTCAATTATGCCCATTAACAGACGCTTAAACGGTGGCACATGAAGTAAAATGGAGAATAAACAAGGCTTACGTATTAAAATGAAAAACTTCGCTCCTTAGGCAAGAAGGTGGGTGGCGGGACTACAGAACAGCTGAAGTCGGGAGAGAAGAAAACAGGGAAACCACATAACATTACTATCCCTGTAACATCACAACCAGGCATAAATCACTGTATTGCGAGTGAAACAAGGTACTCACTTCATCCAAGTCCTCGCCGAGACGATGACACTCGACTGCCTGAAACCGGCCAGCAAGTCACGTGACCAGCGTGGAAGACGTCTGCATCGGCATAGAAAATGGACAACGCCATTTAGTTTGTTAGAGGGCTAGAATGTAAACTCCTCTAGGTGCAATCGAAAGGATGGCACAAAGCGTGATATGAATTATATGGCGTTGTCCATTTTCTATGCCGATGCAGACGTCTTCCACGCTGGTCACGTGACTTGCTGGCCGGTTTCAGGCAGTCGAGTGTCATCGTCTCGGCATTTCTCAACACTACATAAACTCGGACTTTTCATTGTCCGAAGTCTCCGGGCTCGGTGGTACTAATGAGGTTGATCTGCCTGGCTGAGGACTTGGATGAAGTGAGTACCTTGTTTCACTCGCAATACAGTGATTTATGCCGGGTTGTGATGCTGGAGCAGGGTTTTCTATTTAAACTCAAACTTCAGTTTATATTTTGTGTGTCGTAATTTAAAATTACTAATGTTTAATTATTAAGTACTAAAGTTTTGTTACGTTTTTTATTAATCAACCTTACTAATGGAAGAATTACATGTGGGAATGCAATTGCATGGCTTAAATTAATAAGTGAACTAAGTTGGTGAGCAAATTAATTAAATAAGTGTGGCTTATGTGCTATTTGTTATGTGTTTGCGCTTTAAAATAATATGCTTTAATGCTTCTTTATGTCGCAAATGGCTAGATAAATACATACACATAAGGGTATTAGTGGGAATTAACACTGTATAATCAATACAATGTAGTAACGTTGTTTTGTGTTTCTTTTTAATTAAGTTATCCATTTTGGCCATCTACAGCCTGCATTTGAGTAGATGAAATATGAAGAGAGGCCTCGCTGAATATGGTTGAATATGACCTCGGCCTCTGTCTGAGCTAAAAGTTATGAAAAAACGACAACTCTGGGATGGCCGCCAGATATCCTTGGAGGAGAACATTTGTCACAAATGAACATTTTTGATAAACTTGTGGTGGCTTCATTGCAAGTGATATTATTCTGGAGAAGAGCATCCATAGATGTTGCAAATTTAGTTGTGACTTCCTATTTCCGTGTTTTTATTTTTGAGATATCCGAGAGTGAAGATTTTTCTAAATGTTGCAAGCTGACATCCTTTCCTGCTTGCTCTGCTCAACAGACGTTTAGAGTTTGTTTGTAACTTTTAATATGTAAGTTTTGGTATAAATATGACTAGACTAGAGAGGGTCTAAGGCCACTTCTTCCTGAACTTATGCTCAAGAGGATCGATGCTGACTGAGAGGACGGCGACTCGAGAGACTTTGATTCTTTACTGAGAGACCTGTCCTAACTTAGAGTACGACATTTAGCCAGAATAGGTAATTATGAGAATAATGATTTTGCATTTGAATGGCTTTCCTTATGAATTAATTTAGATAAAATAATTTCTGTTTGAATTTCAGTGTCGGGTGGTTATTTCTTTGTCATTTTATTGAGATCTCAAATGTGTTTAAACTGTTTAAATCATGACTCGAGACAATTCAATTTGGTTGCATTGACCTCAAATTAGATGCAGATTGATTTAGGAGTTCTCTCTTGTATTCAGTTTGAATAGAGTAATAGAATGAATGTTGATGTTATGGGCCCCACCAGCGTATGATGAGTGTATGTGCGTATAACTGTGAAATTACTCTGTCCGTGGAAGTAGGGAGAATTTATAAGCTCTGATCTGCAGCAGTTTCCTGGTAGCAGTATGATGGTTTTGATTATTGTCTTGATCTGATAGATTGCTTGTACATAGGCTTTTGGATTTATTGATTGATGTTGATACATGTACTAACACTAAATGTTGAAGTCGTCGTATTGAGTTATATGTAGTGTGTACGGCTTCTGGGACGTAGGGAGTCGGTGACGGTTCCGTAGTAGGGCGGAGGGAAGTAAGTGCTGCTCTCGGGAAAAACGGGATTGTTGGCCCTGTACGAATGCAGGGAAAAGCGTGTGACAATTGAAGTTGCGCGTCGCATTGTCTGGGTTCGATTCAGTGACATCGTCGTGTGTTACTACTAGAGACATATTTTCTGTATAAGAGAAGTGTGTATGTTTGCGAAGGTTATCTGTGAAGTTCTGGTCTTAGGTATCAGGGATCCTTTTGGGATTGCCGTTAACACTTATCACTGGAAAGGTAATGGGTATTCTCTGAGCTTGTTTGAAGGACAGAGCAGAGGTAAACGCTGCTTAGTTAACGAATGTTATAATTCTGTAGTAGGACAGATTGTTCGCTGTTTTCGGGAAAGACAGGATTCTGTGTAATTTGCTACATTTTCTAGTGTGAAAGTGCGTGAATGTATGAGCATTTAGTTGATTGTGAAACTCTTTGGAATATTCCGGGAGGAAACAGTTAATGAATGCATGTTAGAAGGGCAGAGTAGAGGGATGTGCTACTGTGTCAACGAAAGTAATAATTCCGTAGTGGAACAGAGGTAAGTGCTGTTCTAGAGAGAAGCGGGATTCTCGTGAGAAAGGTCTTTACTATTCTGTGGTTAGCGGAGCAGACAATGGAGATGTTTATATGTTGTAACTAATAGATTTGTAGAATCTGAAACAGAGTCTACCAAGAAGGCTTTGTAAAGGAGGGGTAGACGAGTGACAGGAGACAGGAGTAGAAGCGACTGCAGCGACTACTGACGTCAGAAAGACCGCGCTGTGATTGGACAGTGGGTTAGAACAGCGAAAGCGCTGTGATTGGTGCGTTGGTGTGAGCCGCGCAGGGATTGGAAGAAGTACAAGGTGACGTAGACGCTCCGGGATTGGTGCGTTAGTGTGAGTCGCGCTGTTATTGGACAAAAGATCGTACAGTAGTAGTGAGGACTAGAGGGTTGTGGTAAACGCAAAGATGTATTACCAAACAGAGGAAAAGAAAAAGAAATCCTTGTTCAGTAAAATTAAAAAGTGGTTTGACAAGGATAAGGACATAATAACTAGAGAGGGTGAGTTACTACCTCCGACAAGGACTCCTGCATCCTTTATGGTGGCGTAATATGGGTATCATACCTGTATTTGGTTAGACAATTGGGCAAAGTACACTAAAGAAGATGGTGTTTTAGCATTCCCGGAACATGGTTCATTTAATCTGGCCGTGTTGAGAAATTTACAGGAGAAAATGATGTGTCTAGAGCCTAGACCAAGGCCGACACAGTTCGAGGCATTGGTAGAATGGGAAGATGAGGTGCATGAGCGAGAAAAGCAGAGGAGTGGAGGTAACTATAGGTATATGTTCGGGAGGAAATATGATCGTGAAACTCATCATGATCGGATGAGGAGATGGCGTGATGCTAGTATGTCAGAGGGACTATATCCTATGAGAACTGTTGAAGAAACAGAAGGGAGGAAAGGTACGGAAAAGGTACAGGATGCAGAATTGAGAAGGTATGGGGCTAATGAATATGAGGATGAAGTCTTGGATGACATGATCTATAAAAGACCACCTCCATATAGACCAGAACCAGAAGTGAGAACACCAGTTGCTACACCAATGAGAGATACTTTGAAAATCATTAAAACAGAAGTTGTGACCCCTGATCTGAAAAGTGGTAGCTCTTTCACGGAAAGGGAGAGAGAGACAGAGAAAATTAGAGAATTAACAAAGAATCTAGAAGCTGTTACAGTGCCTGTAACCATAGGTCCGGTTATGCCTATTTTTGATAAGCAAAGAATGGGTGAAAGTGGTTTAACAGATCCATATGTAGGAGATGGACTAGTTGGTTCTAAGGGAGAGTCAGGAATGAGGACGGGAGAAAATCATTTGAGACAGTTGAGACATGACACATGTGGTGGAGAGTTAAATGTGCAGCCTAATTCAGGATTGAATACTGGTTGTGTAGAAAGAAATGTTATGATGGAAGGATCAATTTTGGAACCACAGAGGATGGCAGAGCAAGTGAGTACAGGGAAAAGGTCTACAGAAATAACGGCTGAGGATTTGAATGATTGGTTGAAAGTTCTTCAAAAGAAGGATAAAGATTCTCAGGCAATTGATGTAGCGAGGTTGCGCATAGAACTGGAGGAGCTCATAGCGGGAACAATTCCTACAGAAATGTTAAAATCATCATGATGGAGAGTTGTTATTCATGTGCAAGAGTATCACATGGAGGGCTAAGAATACACATGAAAGGTTAAAAGGAATAGCGAGTGAAATGGGAATTGACATGGATAAGGTGAAAGCTTTGCAGAAACCTTACAGAGTGGACTTTTCTGATAAGGATATCGAGAATCTAAATGATGTTGGCAGAACAGGGCAGATTAAGGAAATGATTTCCTTATTGCGAAAATGGGGTGATGTGGAAAAGTGGAAGGATAGATGGTACAAGAAAAGAGAAGATACAGTGGACAGGACTTACGCATTTCCTATGAGAGAAAAGGAAAAAACAGTGGATGCTTATCCTATGAGAGAGATTCCTGGAGGAGGACATGTACATGTCCCATGGACTAGACAGGATATTTTGTCATTTACAAATGATTTCCCTCGACTGAGAGAAAAGCCTGTCGAGTGGTATAGGCAGGTAGATAGGTTTGTGAAATTGTCAAAAGTGCTGTGGATTGACCTGAATAGTCTGTTTGATATAATTGTTCCAGCAGACTTGTGGGCAGAGTGTAAAATAGTTGTAGATTGGCCTGCTAAAGAATACCCAAGAGATCAAAAGACAGGAGCTCCAGACCCAGAGGTTATGAGAAAATACGAGCAGGTTATTGTGTTCCTGAAGAATAAGGTACCCCCTAAAGAGACAGATTGGGTTAAGATAGATCGAACACATCAGGAAGCAAAAGAATCAGTCCATGCCTTTTATGAAAGGTTGATACTGGCTTTTAAACAGTTCAGTGGAGATGAACATCTGGGTGATAAGGATTTGAGTCATTTTGTATACAGATTTGTATATGGCTTGAGACCTGAAATCAGTGAAATGATACGTGAGCACACAGTTGATTGGCAGAGTAAGAAGATTGATGAAATCTTGAGACATGCAAAGTACTTCAGTAATGAAATTGAGGCGAAACAAAGAAAGCTGAAGGAAAAAGCAATGTGGGCACAGGTGAAGGTTGCAGAAAGACAAGAAGCACAGCTGGTTGAACAAGCAAATAATCCAGGAAACAGGCCCAGATATGGTACAGGAAAAGGAAAGGGGAACATTGAAGAGGCGAAGAAAAAATTTCCATGCCACAACTGCGGAAAATTAGGGCATTGGAGATCCGAGTGTACGAATCCACCATTAGTGAATAATGAAAATCAATCCTTGAATCAACAGGTGCAGAACGAGGGGTGTAATCATCAGCAGCAACAGCAGAAGGTTGTCAAGCAGCAGAATCAAGAGCCAAAACCGCCCTTGCTGCAGAACAGAGGGTCCCAGAAATACGATAAAGACTCGGGATTCTACAATGATGAACAGGTAAACAAACCGAGACGTACAAACCCAGTACAACAGTACTGGTTAAAGAATGAGGGGAGTGAGTCTTAAGGGGACTACTGACGGTGCCGAAGAGAGGAGGAAGAGTGCATACTTGGAGCAACTCTAGAAATAGACCAGGCAGGACCATTTGTAGATGGGAAAATAAATGGGGAAAGTGTTACTTTTTTAGTAGACACAGGAGCGACAAGATCGACTGTCAGGTCAGCAGATATAAGAAATCTTCCTCTCTCGGACGAAGCAATCCAAGTGGTTGGTGTATCCAATACACAGATTAAAACTCGTCTTACTGAACCAGTAAGGGTAAGGATAGGGAAATTTTCAGATATGCACAGATTTGTAGTGTGCGACACTAGTCCAGTGAATTTGTTAGGTAGGGACTTATTGTGTAAAATGAATTGCACAATTTTTTGTACTCCGGATGGAATAGCTTTTGAGACACCAGATGAGGATGTCTTATACAGGATGACTCTAGATAATAGAGAAAATGAGATTGTTGGAACATATGCTGTATTTAATCCAGATGACTTACCTCAAGAATTGAGACACATAGTAAAGGCAGCAGTTTGGGATTTTACTGGAGAGGATGTGGGATTGATGAATAATGTAGATCCAGTAAAGATTACAGTGAAAGAGGGAATCACTTATCCTAATATCCCACAATACAGATTGACACCAGAGATAATTGAAGGAATAACACCTATAATTGATAAAATGATTCAGCAAGGTGTTTTGAGAGAGTTACTGAGTAGCCCATGTAATTCACCAATAATGGGGCTGAAGAAACCTAATGGGAAGTTCAGAATAGTACAAGATTTGAGCAAAGTTAACAAAATTGTGGTATCATGCTGTCCCATTGTGCCAAATCCATCAGTGATTTTGTATCAGATTCCTCATGATGCTGAATGGTACACGGTAATTGATTTGTGTCATGCTTTCTTTTCAATTCCATTGCATCATGACAGCCAGCCGATTTTTGCATTTCGGTTTGGACAGCGTATTTTGGCATGGTGCCGAATCCCACAGGGGTATACAGAGAGTCCTTCAATATTCAATCAGTTGCTGAAAAAGTCATTGGAGAGTCTGACAATGCCTGAAAGCTCAGTACTAGTACAGTATATTGATGACCTACTTGTGGCATCGAAGACACGTGAAGCTTGTGAAGTAGATACCATAGCTTTACTGAATCATCTGGCAGATGGAGGATTAAAGGTATCTCCAGCCAAGTTGCAATTTTGCAAGAAAGTAGTACATTATCTTGGACACAATATTGAGAAAGGTCTAAGAAAGGTGACCATTGACAGGATCAAAATTATCAGAGGAATGAGAGCCCCACTGACCCAGAGAGAAGTAAGAATGTTTCTGGGAATGGTGGGTTATTGTCGTCAGTGGATAAGTAACTTTTCCCTGATAGCAAAGCCACTGATTAAATTGACCAAATGCGAAGTAAAAGACCCATTGGAATTGAATGCAGAACAAATGGCAGCATTCGAAGAATTAAAGAGCAGATTATGTGAAGCTCCTGCTCTAGGAATGCCAGACTATGAGAAGGAGTTCGAGCTGTACTGTAGTGAGAGGAATGGATGTGCACTTTCAGTGTTAATCCAGAAACATGGACGTCTGAGGAGGCCAATTGCGTACTTCTCATCCACACTTGACCCAGTAGCTGTGGGTTTACCAGGTTGCCTGAAAGCAGTAGCTGCTACATGCAGAAGCTTGGAACAGAGTGAGGGTATAATAATGGGATATCCTGTAAGGGTGTTCGTACCTCATGATGTGGCAATTCTTTTGACAAGAAGCAGAACTCAATACATGTCACATAGTCGGCTGACTAAATATGAGAAAATAATTCTGGGAGCATCAAATGTGACTCTTGAGAGATTTGTAAATGTGAATCCAGCAACACTTTTGCCAGATGCTGAAAATGTGAGTGTGAGAGATGATGTTGATCATGATTGTTTGGATGTGCTTGATTACTGTACAAAACCGAGACCAGACATAAGAGATCTGCCACTACCTGAGAGTGATCATGTGTTGTTTGTGGATGGATCATGTCTGAGAACAGAAGAAGGTGTGCTGAATGCAGCATATGCGGTGTGTAAAGTTTCAGAAGTTATGGAAGCTTCACCTTTGAAAGGAGTTAAATCTGCTCAAGTAGCGGAATTGGTGGCACTGACAAAAGCTTGCAAGATTGGAAGAAATGTGAGAGTGACTGTAATGACTGATAGTCAGTACGGATTTGGAGTTGTTCACGATTTTTGCCAGCTTTGGCTACAGAGAGGTTTCCTGACCTCGAGTGGAACTCCTATAAAGAATGCTGAAGTGATTGGGAAATTGCTTGAGGCGATACAGCTGCCTAAAGAACTAGCAGTTGTAAAATGTGCTGCTCATGGACAGGGAAATGATTTTGTTACTCTTGGTAATCGGTTCGCAAATGATATAGCACAGTATTGTGCAAAGAACAATCATTCTATTAACAGGGGAAAGGAGAAAGAGATGTCTTTTTGTTCTGTGATGTTTACTAATGTACTGGAAACATGGGATGAGGTGAGGCAGTTGCAGGATGAATCAGGAGATGAGGAAATGAGATATTGGATCAAAGCAGGTTGTGCACCAAGAGAAAAAGATCATGTTTGGATCTATAGGGATGGAAGACCAGTCATGCCAAATTCTATGTTGTCAACAATGGCAAGAATGTATCATGGTCAGGGATACCTGGGGAGGGATTATATGATTAGGTCCTTCAAGCAGACCTGGCACAATGCAAAGTTCAGGCTGATTGCAGAGAGCATCTGTCAAAGATGTTTGATTTGTCAGCAATTCAATACTGGAAAGAAAACAGTGGTGAGCCTAGGAACAATAGGCAGAGAAGGAGGTCCGTTTACCAGAATGCAAATAGATTTCATTAAAATGCCCCAAGTCAATAGATTGAGGTATGTTTTAGTGGTAGTCTGTTTGTTCTCAAGGTGGGTGGAAGCATATCCGACTAGGAGAAATGATGGAATAACAGTGGTCAAGTTGCTGTTGAGAGAGTTGATTACTAGGTACGGGTTCCCAGTGACAATTGAGTCAGACAGAGGAGGACACTTCTACAATGAGCTCATGAGTTTAATTTGTGAAGCATTGAGTATACAGCAGAAGCTACATTGTGCATACATGCCAGAGGCTGCTGGCGTTGTTGAGCAGATGAATGGTACAATCAAAAACAGAATTGGCAAGATGTGCTTAGCCACTGGAATGAAATGGCCTGATGTCTTGCCTCTAGTGCTAATGACTATTAGATCTACTCCAGACAGAACTACGGGGTTAAGTCCACATGAAATATTAATGGGACGTGCAATGAGACATGCATTCGTGCCTGTCAACAAGCTGATGACTATAACTGATGACATGATTTTGGATTACTGTAAAGGCCTGGCTGACGCAGTTCGTTCTGTGTTTCACCAGGTTGGAGAAGACACCACTACACTTGAAAAGAAGCAAGCCCATGATCTGAGTCCAGCGGACTGGGTGAGAATAAAAGTGCACAGAAGAAGAAATTGCTTGGTTCCAAGGTGGGGAAGGCCAAGACAAGTCATTCTGACTACGACAACTGCTGTGAAGTGTGCTGGAGTGAAGAACTGGATTCATGCAAGTCATACTTTAAGAGTTCCAAATCCAAAGGATGGGACTGGGAAAGAGTCCTTTGAAGAGTCAGATTCCAGTGATGATGCAGACACTGAAACAGTGAGAAGAAAAAAGAATCCTGAAAGGGGGGAAAGAGAGTCAGAAAGAGAGTCAGGTGATTCTTTTTTCTTACCAAGAGAGGTTTCAAGAGGAACATTGCGAACCTCAGAAGAGAGTTCAGATTCTGGAAAAGTGCCTGAAGTTCTAACGAACAGTGGAGAAAATAAAGAGAAAGAAAGAAAAGAAAAGAGTGATTCCACAGAGACTATACCTGAGTCAAATGAAGAGATTGAGAGGAATCCACCTGAGATAACTTCTGAAGAAGTAGGGTCAGAAGAAGATAGAGAGGGACAGATTGCGGAAGACCCCCGAGGAGGTGTAGGGAACATTCCTGATAAGCTAGGTGAAGGGACAAGTAGGCAGCAAGAAGATTGCGTGTCGGAAACCCGAGGAGGGACAGAAGCAGGGAAATCTCAATTGGTGGAGAAGAAGACTGTGGAAAAAGAGAGAATTGTTGATGAACAAGAGGCAAATGAGACAGAATCGGATGAGAGTGAGAATGAGATACCAGAGGGTCGAATTATGAGAAAGAGAACTTGGATTGGAGAAAGGAACAACAGAGAAGTGAAACAGAAAAGAAGTGTTAAGGGAGATCTTTGGCCTAACAAGATAAAGAGGCTGAGATATCGACTGACACGAGTGAATTAATCAAAAGCTGAACAGGTGAACGAGGTGTCAAGTCAAAATCAAGCAAAAGAAGACGAACCAAAAGAACCATAGGAACCAGAGGGGATTAAAAGAATCAGAAAGCCCAACCAGAAGTATAGGTCACCGGAATGGACGTATGTGGCACTGTCTGAAGAAGAAGAAGAGGCAGAGAGTCAAGGAAATCCAGAGGGGACCTTACAGAGAGTGGTTGAGGAAGAGAAAACTGTTGGAATCCTGAAAGTTATCTTGTCTGATATTGGAGAAGAGACAGATGTTCAGGATCTGATACAATTTGATGTTGCTGAAGAAGAAGTGAAAAGTGATGAAAATCAAAATTGAGTGAACTAGAGGAGTCACTTGGAGAAAAGTGAAGGAGAAGAAACTAAAATTAACAGATTGTAATAATCTAGTGTTCTAGAGATTCAGTAGTGGAGTAGTAGAGGCTAAGTCAAAAGACACTGCCAAAGTAATAAGATGGCTAACACAGGAAATAATCAAAGTAGATGTACCTTCTTGAAAAGATGGTGCAGAATGTGCTGCTGCTGTACAGGACTATTGATGCTATTATGGAGTGTGCTTGCTTTATTAGTTACTTTTAGAGTTACAATAGACACTTTGGGAATACATACTGAGAATATGACTAACATAGGGAAGAGTTCACAGAAAGTAGTACCAACTAGAATTAGTAATATGTACATACATAAGGATAGGTCAATTAATGATTTTTCTAGCAATGCTTTTTCAAAATTGTTGTATGAATACGTAAAGACAATGGAGGTAAGGGATTGCTACGTCTGTATGCAATTACCTGCATCCGTTTCAGAGGGAGTTACTTATCATCATCTTCCAGCTACGTATGGAATTTTGTGTAGTGTGTTGATTAGTATTTTTTATTTGTTAGGTAAAATAGATTATGATATGTCTAATAAGGATAACATTTTTGGGCAATTGCCTATGAATAAAAAACTGAATCCTGCTAAAGAAGCTAACATTTTTGGTGAGATTTTTATTGAAACAGAAGAATTAACATTAGATTACATTTTTAGAAACAATTTAACTTGTAGTTTAAAAGAAGAAGAAAAAGCTTTCCTAGACATGGTAGAGAAAAGGAGAATAAGCATGCATGAAAAGGTAGGAGGATATAAAATGAGTGAGACAATATGGGATATTGAGATGGGAAAGGAATTGAAGAATGGGGCCAGTCCAACTTTGGCTTTAGATGCATCACAGAAGGGTAAACTATGCATTACTAGAAGGAAATCCCAATATGATAATTATTTTGTTGGGACTAGTGAGTGTCATGATACATACTTTATTGCAACAGGATGGGGATTCAAAGGAGGAGAAGATCCAGTTTTCCCGGGAGTGTATTATATTTGTGGGAATAAGGCTTATAACAGGTTGCCTGACCATTGGTATGGCACATGTTATGTTGGCCTGGTCTTTCCAAAACGTTTTCATATGGATAGAATAAAAGATGCAGAACAAATTAATCTACTAACACGCTTTAAAAGAGAAACTTGGTCAGAAATTGTAGGAGATATTTTTGGAGCTTTGATTCCAGCAGTGGGAATTTCATTAAATGCATATGGAATTCGGAAGCTGTCAACAGTGGTGGATCGCTTGTCGACAAGCACCGCTGGAGGGTTTTTATTGGTAAATACAGAGATGGTTGCCTTATGCGCCATGTCTATGCAAAATCGACTTGCCCTTGATATTCTATTGGCAAAGGAGGGTGGAGTCTGTGGAATGCTGAAAGTTCAACATTGTTGCACTTACATTCCTGATGAAAGCAAAGATCTAAAGGTCTATATCAAAAATATTACTGATTTGCATGAAGAATTAGTACCACTGGAAGCTGAAAGTATCTGGATTAAAATGGCTAATAAGATGATGGATGTTAAGAATTTTATTGCTAAAATAGGTAGTACCATTTTTGGTAAAATATTATTTCCATTGACATGTGTGATTGTTGCTTTATTGATTCTTAGATTAGGGTGTTTATGTTGTAGATATAGGAGGAGTAAAAAGAAAATAGTAAAAGAAAATGTTGAAAAGAGACAAAAGAGGTCAAAAAGAGACCCACAAGAAATAGAATTGGAAGAATTTAGAGAGAGTATGTACTTAGAAACAAAAAGAGATGATGAAAGAGAAACTGGAGTTTAATGTGTTTAATGTAAAAGCAAAAAGACATTTGATTTTCTCCTAAGAAAAGGGAACTACATTTTTTGGGTTGGATTTTTGTGGTGATGATATATCACCAAAGGGGGGATTGCTGGAGCAGGGTTTTCTATTTTAACTCAAACTTCAGTTTATATTTATGTGTGTCGTAATTTAAAATTACTAATGTTTAATTATTAAGTACTAAAGTTTTGTTAAGTTTTTTATTAATCAACCTTACTAATGGAAGAATTACACTTGGGAATGCAATTGCATGGCTTAAATTAATAAGTGAACTAAGTTGGTGAGCAAATTAATTAAATAAGTGTGGCCTATGTGCTATTTGTTATGTGTTTGCACTTTAAAATAATATGCTTTAATGCTTCTTTATGTCGCAAATGGCTAGATAAATACATACACATAAGGGTATTAGTGGGAATTAACACTGTATAATCAATACAATGTAGTAACGTTGTTTTGTGTTTCTTTTTAATTAAGTTATCCATTTTGGCCTGTTGAGAAAATGGCCGACATCTACAGCCTGCATTTGAGTAGATGAAATATGAAGAGAGGCCTCGCTGAATATGGTTGAATATGACCTCGGCCTCTGTCTGAGCTAAAAGTTATGAAAAAACGACAACTCTGGGATGGCCGCCAGATATCCTTGGAGGAGAACATTTGTCACAAATGAACATTTTTGATAAACTTGTGGTGGCTTCATTGCAAGTGATATTATTCCGGAGAAGAGCATCCATGGATGTTGCAAATTTAGTTGTGACTTCCTATTTCCGTGTTTTTATTTTTGAGATATCCGAGAGTGAAGATTTTTCTAAATGTTGCAAGCTGACATCCTTTCCTGCTTGCTCTGCTCAACGGACGTTTAGAGTTTGTTTGTAACTTTTAATATGTAAGTTTTGGTATAAATATGACTAGACTAGAGAGGGTCTAAGGCCACTTCTTCCTGAACTTATGCTCAAGAGGATCGATGCTGACTGAGAGGACGGCGACTCGAGAGACTTTGATTCTTTACTGAGAGACCTGTCCTAACTTAGAGTACGACATTTAGCCAGAATAGGTAATTATGAGAATAATGATTTTGCAATTGAATGGCTTTCCTAATGAATTAATTTAGATAAAATAATTTCTGTTTGAATTTCAGTGTCGGGTGGTTATTTCTTTGTCATTTTATTGAGATCTCAAATGTGTTTAAACTGTTTAAATCATGACTCGAGACAATTCAATTTGGTTGCATTGACCTCAAATTAGATGCAGATTGATTTAGGAGTTCTCTCTTGTATTCAGTGTGAATAGAGTAATAGAATGAATGTTGATGTTATGGGCCCCACCAGCGTATGATGAGTGTATGTGCGTATGACTGTGAAATTACTCTGTCCGTGAAAGTAGGGAGAATTTATAAGCTCTGATCTGCAGCAGTGATGTTACAGGGATAGTAATGTTATGTGGTTTCCCTGTTTTCTTCTCTCCCGACTTCAGCTGTTCTGTAGTCCCGCCACCCACCTTCTTGCCTAAGAAGCGAAGTTTTTCATTTTAATACGTAAGCCTTGTTTATTCTCCATTTTACTTCATGTGCCACAGTTTAAGCGTCTGTTAATGGACATAATTGAGGAGATTCACTCGTTTTATGCATGATGGATCGGAATGTCTTCTCATAAAAGATTTTGAATTCCTTCACGATTCTGTAAGCACGGATTAACGAGAGATGTTGTCAATGTACAAAAGTAACTCTCTAATGTTAGCACACCAGATGTCCACGTGCTGTTGATTTTTCATTTAGAAATGTACTAATAGCGGTTAGATAAAGCTGCGCTTTAGTAATGCAAATAATAGAGGTACTCTAGATTGTACTCTGTTTTCTTCCAGATATCCTGAGGCCTTTGTGGATTTTTCGAGGCCCCGTATGAAACCGTGAGTGTATCCGGTTCTCTGAACCTTAGGTCAGGGTAAGCCTTAGAGAGCTTATACCGCCAAGGTGACATTTTGTATTGTCAATTAGGTCCTGAAGAAAGCTTTGTGACTAACAATAACAAGCTGAAACATGTCGACCATTTGTTTATATACCTAATAGGATGTATCTGATCAATAATTATCAGTATTAGTCATCCTACACTGTTTTTAACCAGTGCCCGACTCGTCATTATTAAAATTGTTTTTGGCGAATTTTTGGGCATTTTTTAAATTTCACATTCCCTATCACATACGAGAATTCCGTTTGGCCGATATCTGCGCTCCGCTGTAATTAAAGCGTTGAAGCACACCAGAGGTGCAGTAGGCACCCCTGGTGGAACCCTATGATGAAGCATGTCACTGACTAGGTCGGTGAGTGAGGGTTCTACGCAAATATCTGATTGATTTTTTCGGCAGCACTCCGTCAATTTACATATGCATATACATGTGTATATACTACTGTATGCTTATATGTGCACATATACATAATTTTACCACTGGTATTTTATGTACACACTCTTTTGTTGTTTAAAGTTCTAGCATAGGGGGAATAAGAGTGTGACTCAACCCTCTCTCTCTTGTTGTTTTCATCTCTTATTCTCCTTTGCCCACTCTTCGAACCTATTTAATAATAGGCGGCCCATTAGCTTTGCCGAAGTATCCAATAATGAAATGGGTCTGTAGTTCTGTGGTTTTTGTTTGTCGCCCTTTTCATATATAGGAACGATAGTGCTAGTGTTCCATGAGGCTAGTGAGGTGGTTTTAGCAATTTCATTAAAAGCATTAGTTAATAAAGGAGCCCATAAGTCCTGGTGGTTGAGAAAGATATCTATAGGGACACCGTCGGGGCCTGGAGCCTTTCCACTAGTGCACTAACCCAGTCCCCTAGTAACCTCCTTTGCTGACAAAGTCAGATATTCATTTATTGGTCTTTCTAGGTCGGAACCAGTAGACACTGAAATGTTATTTGATTAAAAAATCTCTTTGAAATGGGCTACCCATTGATCTTCGCTTACATGAGTATCTATTTAAGGGTCACTGTTTTTTTTTAAAAGTAAGGAGCGTTGATCACTCTCCAAAAGTCTTTTAAATTCCTGGAGGCAGCAGCTATCTCCAGTTGTTCCAATGCTTCTTCTTCTCTTATAGCCTTTTCTCTATCCTTTCTGGCCATTGCCTATGCCCTATGAAACAGCTTGATCTGACCCCTGTCTTTTGGTTGTTCTTATAGGGCTTTATGCAAATTTCTCAGAGCTTTTGAACAAGCTCGATCAAACCACCCTTTCTCCTGTGTTTTTGATGGGGTTTTAGTACTCCGCAGGGCCAGTTTTACTTTCTTCAGTAGGGTCTCAAAAGAAGAGGGCAAAAGGGAAGTATTGCCATAGCACTCTGGGCCTTTTAGGACAAGCACCATATTCTCAGCTAAGAATTGTGGTATTACTTTCATCTTGTCTATTTGGGCCCACTTCGGCTGGTAGCCATTTTTTCGATCTAAGGGAGGTTTCTCTATTTTTTGGTCCGAGTTTTACCCCGTTAGATTTGTAATTAGAGAAGTGGAGAGGATAGCATGATCACTAAAAGCAGTAAATTGTTTTGATTGTTGGGCAATCCTACCCCGTATTGGGCCTAACACTATAATATAATCTATGGTTGAATCATAATCCTTTCCATTGAAAGTCTTATGAAATTCGCCCATTGTTGTGTCCAACTCGTTTATCATTTCCAGATTCCTTGTATGGAGGAGCCTATTTAAACAGTTTCCATACTCATGATGTGTAAAGGGGAATACATTTTCGCCCTGGATATCTTCAAGACCACAAATCTTGTTTGATTTGAGCTTGCTCGGCTGCACCTTAAAGTCTCCCATTCACACTATATTTATATCTTTTTTCCCTGTTCCCTCATTGATAGAGGGAGATAGCGATCAGGATTGGCTATTAATAAATTGCTATAATAATACATTTAGAGACCCTCAAACAGTGGTGAGTTTATTTTTTAGAATGAATGAATCATAAAGTGCACACCTGCTTCCACAGAAACATCCAGCATTGCGTGAGTCATCATCGCCAGTGCTTATCTAGAAAACGTTGTTTTTCAGGCCCTGTTTAAAATTTACTTCAGAGGTGGACTACATAAGATTGGCTAGTAACTCATTCCAGAACTTCGCTGCCAGGTAGGAGAATGACCTCCACCCCTTTTTGCTCTACCAATCCTGGGGATAGTCAGAGTCTAGCAACACAGTAAATTGTTCTGGTGGAGCAGATTTCAAGAATATGTCTTATAGGTGTGCCGGGCTACTGTCATATACTGCTCTGTAAGCAATCTTTAATGCCCTGAATTGAATCCTCCTGTCCATTGGCAACCAGTGAAAATGTGTCACTAAAGTAGAGATGGGCTACCATCTAGGTAGATTGAGAATAAGCATTGCGGCTGAATCCTGGACAACCTGCAGCTTGCCAATAAGGACTACCAATACTCCTAGATGCAGACATTTCCATAGTTAAATCTTGTGGTATTCAAAGAGTGAACTAATATTTTGTACGTGTGTTCTGGATATAATTTAAGGATTTCTATTAAAGATTTTAGTACGGTGAATCAGGAGCCCGTGATAACCTGAAACTGGGCTTTACATGAAGCTCTTGGTCAAATTTGATCTCCATATTCTTCATGATCAAGGATGGGGAGGTGAGTTCTCCACAGCCCTTCAGAGACCAGCTATGTATTTCAGATGACTGTGGCAAATAAATAGAATTTCTGACTTATTTGAGTCTCATTTTAGGCAACTACGATGTCCCCATCCTACCACTGCCTTTAGACAGCTCTGAAATATTTTTACGAATGCATCATCCACCTAGTGGAGGGCAAGCATCAGTTGAGTGTTGTCTTCTCTATACAACACCATTTTAAGGCGCCAGGGTTCCATCTCTTTTGCTAGGAGGGGGGGCATATCTATTAAGTACTATTTTTCTGTATATCTCATACTGCATAAAGAATGAGATACATTCTCCCCCTTTTGCGAAAATTCCATTTTAAACCATGCCGCCATGCACTCTTTTGTATGAAACAACTATCTAACCCTCTTATCTGTTATTGTACGGCATTATTTCTATTGTCCTTGTGGACTAACAGGAAGCTCTTGACAGAATGTGATAGTGGAAGAGAAAAGGGAAATGCTGGACATTAGGACTGATGGCATAATGTGGGTTTGCCATTTTAAGTACTCATTTTCATATCTATTTTTTAAAATTTATTTTATTGATGTTTGTGATATGATATCTATATATATTTGATGATAATACCAAATTATTGGATAGATTTGACAGATTAGATTAGCTCTGTAAAAAGGGATCGATTGAAACTAAGTTCTGAGGGCACAATAAACTTTATTTTACTGTGATGATTAAGATCAAAGCATCAATTCACTTTAAAGTGGTGGGGGTCCTCACTTTCGAAGGCTCAACGCACTTTATATATCTATATATGTGGTATTTGTATATGTAATTGGTTCTTATTGATGGATTTTTATTGTTACCCATCTGGTATTTTATTAGAGATTTTTTAATCATGTACTGTATATGCTTTGGAAACAATGCGAAATAAAGATTATTGACTTATATATTAAGTAGAGTGGGGCCTCAGGCAGACCCATGTAGGAAACATATCTTAGATATTTACAGGCAGAAATAAATGGTGGCAAATATACTGCCTGTGACCTGTTCGACAAAAAGGGTTGCAGCCAGTGTTTGTATGTACCAAGGATATCAACCTGCACTACATGAGTAGCATGTGGGACGCGGTGATGAATGCTGTAGACCTGTCCAAAAGAACTTAAAAAGTGGAAGTACCCTGATCTAGATTTGACTTTGCAAAGTTTGCCTCTTTCAGTAGAGCTGGGCAGAATCCGGATTTAGACTCATGATGTAGTTGATTCTCTTCTAAATATTATGACAGCTGTTTATTGATCATTTTTTCCAGCATTTTGGAAAGAGCTGGAAGAAGAGAAATTGGTCTAAATTGCTTAAGGTGGACTGGTCTGCATTGGTTTGCTTTATAAGAGGGAACACCCTGGGCATTTGTTGCAGCTTAACGGAACAGTTCCATTCTCAAAAGATTGATTGAATAAAGTGATTACGATTGAATTAATGTCAGCCAGGTCATATTTTAAAATGTGGGGGGCAAGTATCAAGGGGAGATCGTGACATTCAATTC
Source organism: Triturus cristatus (assembly GCF_964204655.1). NCBI lineage: Eukaryota > Metazoa > Chordata > Amphibia > Caudata > Salamandridae > Triturus > Triturus cristatus. The sequence continues at coordinate 322,460,300 of NC_140584.1, read as the reverse complement.
AGGAATGCCTGAGCGAATTTCTGCAAGAAAATTCTCTTAAAGGATTTAAAAATGGGGCCTTCAAGTCAATCTGTCTCCGGGTGAGGGTTTATCTGAGTTGGTATTAAAGCACAGGTGTTGTCAAAGTTAGCGTAAATGTTTTCGATTTTATTATGAAAGTACTATGATAATGCATCATAAAGATAGGAAGTACTTTTATCGTGAACAATTTTGAAAATCTGCCTAGGAGATTTACCTGCAGTGAAGATTTGCGTAGCCAAAGCCTGTACCTGAGCATTTCAAATCAGTTTGTGGAAGTTTTTTAAGGTGTCTATATTATTATTCTTTTCTTTTGCTGCACTGTAAGTTTTTTCACCACAATATTTCCACCTGTTTACAGTGATGTGTAGCCACTGTAAGAGCAGGAAAAAACCGTGATGAAGACACCTTCGGTCTCTTAGAAGCTCCTTAATTTCTAGGTGCCATTTGATCAATTGCCTCGAGGAGGTGGTTATTATAAGAAATAACATCTGTCTCCATAGCACCTTCCCAGGTGGGTGCAGTGGAGGTAAATAAAGCTGGTAGATTAGATTTTGATGGAAAAAGGTGCCGGTCAAGACAGTGTGGCTATAGCTAGTGAATATAAAGTCGACTATGTCCAGACGTATGGGTGGGGCCAGGGACCACCTGTGTAAAGTTTAAATCCAACAAGGCCTCTTTTAAGAGCCATGTTCTTGATGCTCATCACATTGGAGAGGGTGTGGCCTAAACGGCTAGAGCGGTCCACCTCGAAGCTGGGGAACCAGTTTCAAGGCTGGCAGAGACGCCCAACAGCATGCGATTCTAGGCACATCACTTAATCTCCCTGCGCCTAACATAATGAATGTGTCCGTCTGTAACGCAGCAGGTGCTCATGTAAAGCGCACTGATACCTTCGGGTCGAGATCACACTTAAAAACTCCGCAAAAAATACAGTACCCTCAGGTTTGGTTGTAATGCAGGGGACATGAGAACTGACTATCAGAGATACTCCCTCGCCAACTCTGTTCTGATAGTCTAGGTGTCGGTGAAATATCGAGTAGCCATTAAGGAAAGATCATGAGAAGACAGGCACCGATGATTCACCTAGCCAGGTTTTAGTAAGAAAAACAAGGTCCCTTTTATTTTCACTGAGGAAGCAGAATACGTCAATGGCAGCTAATGGAAAAGACCTGGCATTAATAAGGCAGGCCATAGTTGGTCTAGTATTACACACTATTGTTTAAGTGACTGCTCTGTCAAAATTACCGCCCTTCATATTTTCCTTGTCCCTCCATGAGAGAGTGTTCTATGTGAATTGGCAACTGTAGCGGGAGACAGGATAATTGGAGCCAGTTAATTTTAAGCGAGGCTTAAAAGGGAGGTCTCAGCCTTGACGCAGGATTTAACATGTATTTATTTACATTCTCAGTGAATACGCAGAGACATTGCAATCATAAACACTGTACATCACTTTAAAAACTGCTGAACAAATCATAAAAAAACAGTAAGTTAAACCTACCCTCGACCTCTCTGAAAGCACAAATTAAAAATAATCACTCCAAATTGAAATGCACAGAAGATTATTCTGATAACATTCTTAACTGACTGAGGATTGGAGGCGCACCACGCACTATGCACTAGACGTAGCGCACCTGTGGAGGAGGCAGAGGCTCAAGCTACGGATGCAAACGCGAAACACGAAACGCGAAACTGTGAGCCGCGCAAGGAACTGCTGCTGGGGGCTGTGAGCCGGTCTGCCGGGATTGCTGAGATTGCCGCCGGTTACTGGGTCTGCCGGTCCCTGGGTGCCTGGTTGCCTGAGGCGTGAGGCCAACGTTCGGCGTGCGGTTTGCATGAGCAGGGCTGGCAGCTGGCAGCTTGAGCGAGTGAGCAAGTGGGCAAGGTGAGGGGGATTGGGAAGCAGAGCAGAGCGGATGATGCGCAAGAGGTGCGGGGTAGTGTGAAGCAATTCAGGCATAGAGGTGCCGCCCGCTCCCGCCCCACCTCCTCCTAACCTTGACAGGTTGTTTTTTCAAAACAAAGGACTGAGACGAGAAAGGCGGGGGCCGGTATCGGCCCCGCCACAGATATGGCGGGGCACCGACCCCCCCCCTCGCCTGCTCGCCCGGCCCGGCGCATTCCACCGCGTCAGCATGACGCGGTGGGCACGTCGCGGCGGGGATTGGCTGGTGGCGGCGAACCCTTGGCCCAGAAGTGATTAAGACGCTTCCGGGTCAAGGGGGGGCAGGGGGCAGGCCAGTTAGAACTGGCCTGCCCCCAGTACAAAGAATAAAAGGCCGGGGAGCGCGGTACTCGGACTCTTTGTTCCGCGCTCTCAGGCATTTGTTAGTTTTGTTTTTTATGCAGGTTTTCGTGTTAGTGGCGGATTTCGTGGACGCAGTGCTGCGGATTCATGGACGAAGGAACGTTCTTTATCCCCCCCCCCCACGACGGTGATCGTGTGCGGCGAGGACTCCCTGGTGGTTAGCGGCGTGAGGCAATCCAGATCGGATCGTCGGTGTGAGGTATCCTTGGATCTGCGAGGCATCGGCGGGCAGCAGCGGGAGCGGATTGTCAGCCAGAGAGGCTCGGGTGGTCTCGTGTAAGGCGCGCGCACGCGCCGATAAGGTATTGGAGAAGGGGGGGGCCGGGGGGCTGGTGCAGCGAGGCGAGCGTTCAACAGAGTGCCGGTGGCCTAATGGTTAAGATCTGAGACTCTGATTCTCAAGGATACACGTTGAATTATCACTGACTCTGTTCAGGTAGATTTAAAGGATTGCTCAATGAGTATTGTGGCAGTCGGTGTGGGTATTATTAGTTTAAATAGTTGGCTGTGGTTTTGAGAGACGGTTTATCCATCAGTTGGGGCGCAGCCACTTATAAGAGCTGATCTCGTGGTGCAACGGTAGCGCGTCTGACTCCTGATCAGAAGGTTGCGTGTTCAAATCACCTGTCATGAAATGTAATATGGAGTTTCAGATAATGTTCTAAATAAAACTGCACTTCTTTTTTTACACGTTTTTTACACTTCTTAAGCGAAGGCTACGGTTAGAATTTTCAATTTTGCAGTGATTCTGTGCAGGTTGATCTTTTATTCACAGGGTTACAGGTTCTCACCATTGATTCAGTATAAGGTGATAGGTTGTAAGGTGTGGGAATAACACTGTGGTTTTCATATTCCAGCAAAGCCTATGCTAACTTGTTTTTCATCGTAGGAAGACTGTGAGAGGCGCATCACGCTAGACGAAGGGGGTGTGATTGACGGTGTCGCAGCAAGGGTGCACAGGCAGGCCTGCACTTCACTGCTTCTGTGGGCCACGGGGCTAAGAGTTCGCTCGCCTTACCGCCCAGGTTAGCTGATGTGGTGCGGTCCCAGTTGCGTGGTGCTTGTGGCCAGCTTATGTACTCCCAATGTCAGGTAAGGGCCCGTTGGGTCCCAGTAAAGGACCGAGTAGCAGTGTATTTGCAGGATATTTAGTGGTCAGTGTGTGGGTTATCTGATATTTTGGCATGTCGGGTAAACGGGGAACCAAGCGTTCCCGCATGGAGCATATGCTGGAGGCCATGATGCGCAGGATGGTGACAATGGATAGGAGATGGGATAAGGTAAAACAAATGGGGCACAGCTTAGCGGAGCTCAGGCAGAAAGTGGAGGATCAGGGCGGGCCGTCAGGCAGGCCCAAGCGGACAATAGTGCCCCCAAAGCCCAGGGGGGAATTGGAAGCTCTCCCCAAGCGGGTTAGGAATAAGAAGGGGAAGAATCAGGACCCAAAAACAGCGCAACCTTTAGAGACACCTGATGGGGGCAGTCCTTCTAGGCTTCCTGTAGCGCCAGAGACCCCACAAGGAATTCCTGATTTAGCGCCCAATGTTCCAGGGACACCTGTGCCAGTATCTGCACCAATTCCGGTGCCTCCAGCAGCCGAACCGGTAGTACCAAGTGTCATACCAGTGTTGCCCACACCATGCCCAAGTGTCCCGGTCCTGAACCCTGTTGCCCCGGTCCCGGTGTTAGCACCAGCGGGGGGTGGGCAGGTGCCGCTGGAATTAGCTTCTCAAATAGCGGCAGTCCTTGCTTGGTTAGGAAAGGGGGGGATGTTACCACTGTCTGTGGGCGCCAAAGAAGTAGGGGAGGACCCACTGGCGGAGGCACAACGAATGGTGGCAAGGATTATGGCGGCCCGAGCGTGGAGCCGAGCCTGGGCGCGGATAAGGCCAGGCAACCCCAACCAGCGCTGCAGGAGAGCGACAGCGGAAAAGGCAAGACAGCGGAGCCAGCGGGAGTTGGGGCAATGGGTAAGGAGCTGGCTTTGCCATTGTTAGGCACGGGGGTGTTACCCTACAGGAAGGAATATTTAGCACGGCATGTAGCGCGTGACGTGAAGGAATTGATTTGGTCTGGTGCGTATGTAAACATGTTTTCTTTACTGGTTAACAACAGGGAAATGGAGTATGCTAAGAGGCAGAAAGATTTGATGCTTCCCAGTGAGTGGCGGGTGGAAATGTCAAGATTCAGGGTAGAGGGGACATTGACCAATTGGATAAGGGCCTTTTCAGTGTTTATGGCAATAGTAGCTGAACGTTCACCTAATCTGCAAGCAGAAATGGCATGTTACCAGAGCAGGGTAACGATGACACATGATAAATATGGTGGCGTGGGTTGGAAAGAATACGACATGAATTTCAGGAAGGCGAAAGAGTTTGACCCTTCACTCACATGGGACCGGGTGGATTCTATCTCATGGTTTGACCAGTTTGGCCCAGGGCAGCCGGGCAATGCAGGCCAAAATTGGGGCAAGGGTCACACTTTTCAACCACATCAGTTTTTTCGGCCAACGCAAACCGGGGGCACGGCAACGGGAACTGGGAAGGGGGGAGGGCGAAAAGGAGTATGCTGGGATTTTAATAGAAAGTCATGTACCAGAGCCCAAGGCACCTGTAAATTCAGGCACGCATGCTCCATATGTAACCATCCCTCTCACCCAGAGTCAAAATGCCTTAAAAAAGGGAATGCCTTTTCAGGGAATAGAGGGAGGAAGAAGCAAGAATAAAGGAAAAGGAGAAAAGGTGACGTATTCACCCATTGACGTATTTGCTATGACTCCCTGGTTAAATAGGTACCCAGATCATGCCACAGCTAGGATGTTGCAGGAAGGGTTTTTGTATGGTTTCAGGATACCAGTTGGGAATTACACAGGGACATCGGAGTGCAAAAATCAGTTGTCTGTAAGATCAAACCCAGGGGTGGCAGCGCAAAAGATGAATAAGGAATTGCGCTTAGGGAGAATAGCGGGTCCATTTGACTTCGCCCCTGTGCCAAACTTTGTCTGCTCCCCCCTGGGGGTGGTCCCAAAAAAGGAAGAAGGGGAGTTCAGGTTGATTCATAATCTATCAGCCCCTAGAGGCAAGTCATTGAATGACCCCATCAATGAGGAACTTTGCAGTGTGAAATATGCTTCCTTTGATCAGGCGGTAGAGACGTTAAGGGTTTTGGGACCAGGGGCCTTGCTGGCTAAATCGGATGTTGAATCTGCATTCCGGCTGCTGCCGGTTCATCCTTTAGATCATCACCTGCTAGGCTTTTCATTTCAAGGGAAATTCTACATGGATAGGTGCATGCCCATGGGTTGTTCGATTTCCTATGCTTACTTTGAAAACTTTAGTTCATTTTTGGATGGGTTTTCGGGCAGGTGACTGGACACCAATTTGTCATGCATTATCTTGATGACTTTCTCTTTCTGGGGTCGGCGGGCTCCCAGGAATGTTCTGGGGCATTGGAGGAATTCTGTGTGCTCATGCGTACATTTGGGGTCCCCTTGGCACCGGGGAAGACAGTAGGGCCAACAACCACAATTGCATTTTTAGGAATTGAAGTGGATTCAGTTCAGGGTGTTTTAGGTTACCTGAACAAAAAATAATGACATTTCGTGCAGCTATGCAAAAGTGATTGTCAAAAGACAAAGTAACCTTACGCCAGCTGCAGCAGGCTGGAGGACAGTTGAACTTTGCGCTACGGGTGATACCTATGGCTCGACCATTCTCCCGTTCCATCTCACAGGCCGTGACAGGCCTGCACGAAAAACACCATCACACACGACTGTCATCTGAGGTTCGCCAGGACATGCGGATTTTGATCGCATTTCTGGAGGGTTTCAATGGCAGAGTAGTGTGGCCCGGTCCCCCCACTACTTCTGCTGAGTTGGGTTTATGGACTGACGCAGCGGGCAGTGTGGGATTTGGTGCCATACTCGGGAACCAGTGGGTGGCGCAGCGGTGGCCGGCTTGGTGGGTCGAGAGTGGTTTTACAGCCAACATAGGTTTTTTGGAACTATTCCCCATTTGGGTGGCATTGACGGTGTGGCCCCATTATCTGAAGAATCAGTCTGTAATTTTCTGGTCAGATAACCTGACAGTGGTCGAATCCATCAATCAACAGGGGGCAAGGTGTAAGATGATTCTCCGCCTGTTGAAAGAGATACTGCTGCTATGTATGAAGCTGAACATACAGTTTAAGGCTAAACATGTCCCGGGGGTGCGGAATAATGCTGCTGACGCACTCTCTCGCTTCAAGATGCAGGTTTTCAGGGAACATCTACCATCCGCAGAGACAGCATCAGCACACTTCCCCAAAGTACTTTGGCAGATTGGTGCCCCCAACTACAGAACCTCGTGGCTGCTAGCCTAGCAACCAGGACCAGGAAAGCTTATGAAGGGGCGTTTTGGTCTTACTATACTTTTTTGGGGCAGGACTGGGAGGATAGATGGCATACGTCGAGTGCATTCCTCTTGTTTTTAGACAACTTACATAGGGAGGGGCGCTCCGTGGCGGCGGCCAGGCGACATGTAGCTGCAGTTTCTTTCTTTGCGCAGATAAGAGACACAAAAGATCCCACGAACAGTTTCATTGTAAGGAAGGCATTGAAGGGGTGGCAACGCATCCAGGGAGCGGCTCCTGACACCAGGCAGCCGATAGGGTTGGAGCGGCTGAGTGCGTTGCTGACGGCATTGGGCGTCATCTGCAGTTCAATTGGGGTGACATTATTATTCAGAGCTGCCTTTGCATTGGCTTTCTATGGGGCATTCAGGGTAGGTGAATTGGTGGCACGCAACAAGTTGGATGGGCAGGGTGGGCTTCTACTGGAGCACGTGAAGATACAGGGTGACACTTTGCTTTTAACCATCAAAAAATCAAAAACCGATCAGGAAGCTCGGGGAGAAGGGGTGGTACTTCATAGGGCGCAAAACAACCCATGTTGCCCGGTAATGCACCTAGAAACTTACCTCAGACAGAGGAGCAGTGCGTTAGGCGGGACATTGTTACTACACGCGGACGGTACCCCACTTACCATGTTCCAGTTTAAAAAGGTATTGGCAATGGCGATCAGCAAAGCAGGTCTGAATCCAAAGGGTTTTGGGACGCATTCATTCAGGATAGGGGCTGCCACTGAGGCAATGGCTAGGGGTTTGCATTGCAGTAGTGTACAGAGGATTGGACGGTGGGCTTCCAATAGTTATAAGCGTTATGTGCGGCTGCACATGTTGTGAATACACAATACAATTGTGGACTGATGCCTGTCTTGTTTGTCGGTTTCCTTCACAGTTTCTCAAACCTGTCATGCAGGAGGGGAACTGCCATCGCCACAACAGCAAGACTCTTCTCAACGACGGTCAAAACTACAGGGCACAGGAACACGTAATGTGTGGGTTGTGGGTCATTCGTATGTACGGCGTATGAAATCTGTTTTCCTTTCAGGTAATTACAGGCAAAGAGCAGAGCAGGCTGGTTTCACAGTATCTTTCCATGGAAAAGGGGGCCTTTGCCTTAGTCAGTTTAGGGGTTTTATGACTGATCTTCTGAAGAGACACAGTCCTCCTCTCACAATAGTTATTTTGCATTTGGGGGGCAACGACTTGGTGACGTTAGGCAGAAGGGTCTTGTTTGAGGACATAATCTCCGAGATCGGCTGGTTAGCCAAGGCGTGCCAGGGCTGCAACATAGTTTGGTCGCACATGATACCCAGATTGAAATGGAGGGGGGGGAACTCTGTGAGAGCGTTGAATCACTCGGTAAAGAGGGTCAACAATAAAATAGGGAAACTGTTCAGATCTCCTAAATTACAGAGCATTGCACATGGGTGTGTTAGGGGAGAACCGTGCTTCTTAAAAGACGGGGTCCACTTGACTAGGTTAGGTAATGAAATAATGTTAGAGAATTTCATAGCTTGGCTAGGTGGTTTAAAAGAGGGGACATGACCTTTCTGAGGGACAGGATGGGGGGGCCAGATAGTCGGGCAACTATGCTGGCCTGTGGCGGTAAGGTCATGACTGGTGAGCAGTAAATTTAAGGTCCTTAGGGGCAGCGCCATTCTCGGAAGGGGTCGCCCAGGGGGAGGGACAAGGGGTCTCTCCTATAACTCCAGGGGCGGTACATCCGGTTGGCTGGATGGGTGCGGGGAAAGGGGGGAGTCACGCTTTCTTTAGGCTGGTTGGCCACCCCGCACTGGCATGGACGTCACTAAATGGCGCAGAGTGCAAGACCCCCCAAATTTGAATGGAGTTCAGGGAACGTATGGGGGTAACCGGGGGGGGGAAGTACCCTCTCGGTAAGCGGGCCCTCTGCGCATGCGCAACTCCTACGGGAGGGCGTGGCAAATTGATAAGGATCTGACACCAGTTAGCGACCTTGCCGTAGGCCCAAATAGGATACGCAGAAAGTAATTAATGTATGATTATGATCCTTATGTTAGATTCGGATAGGAAGATTATGTATTAGAGATATGTTAAGGTTAGCCATCTGATATCTGTGCATATGAATTGTAATCAAATGTCGTGTTATGTTTCTGCGTATAATTGTGTAAATATTGTTTATTTAAAATTTTTAATTTTGTTTTCATATTTTAAAAAATACGGCTGGGGGTTGTACGACCCCCGCCTCTAAAAGAAATTCCCTTCTCATGTCCATCATTAGAAATGTGGTTATGCGCAGGGGGGAGGGGGAAATTCGGTAGTCCCAGACCATAGAGAAAGGCGGGGGCCGGTATTGGCCCCGCCGCAGATATGGCGGGGCACCGACCCCCTCCCCCGCCCTCGCCTGCTCGCCCGACCCGGCACGTTCCACCGCGTCAGCATGACGCGGTGGGCGCGCCGCGGCGGGGATTGGCTGGTGGCGGCGAACCCTTGGCCCGGAAGTGATTAAGGCGCTTCCGGGTCAAGGGGGGCAGGGGGCAGGCCAGTTAGAACTGGCCTGCCCCAGTACAAAAAATAAAAGGCCGGGGAGCGCGGGACTCGGACTCTTTGTCCCGCGCTCTCAGGCATCCGGCACACAGCCTCTGGGAGGCTGCTAACTTTTGTTACCCACCCTCCATCCCCTGTAGCAATATGGTTATTGGAAAATGAAGTTGTCGGTGTGGTTTTGTTCCTTAGGCGTTTTTCCCGTTACAGGTCATCAATCGTCGTATTTATTGCTATTCCTTGGTCAGGCGGTAAGGTCACGACTGGTGAGCAGTAAATTTAAGGTCCTTAGGGGGCGTCGCCATTCTCGGATGGGGTCGCCCAGGGGGGGGACAAGGGATCTCTCCTATAACTCCAGGGGCGGTACATCCGGTTGGCTGGATGGGTGCGGGGAAAGGGGGGAGTCACGCTTTCTTTAGGCTGGTTGGCCACCCCGCACTGGCATGGACGTCACTAAATGGGGCAGAGTGCAAGACCCCCCAAATTTGAATGGAGTTCAGGGAACGTATGGGGTAACCGGGGGGGGGAAGTACCCTATCGGTAAGCGGGCCCTCTGCGCATGCGCAACTCCTACGGGAGGGCGTGGCAAATTGATAAGGACCTGACACCTGTTAGCGACCTTGCCGTAGGCCCAAATAGGATACGCAGAAAGTAATTAATGTATGATTATGATCCTTATGTTAGATTTGGATAGGAAAATTATGTATTAGAGATATGTTAAGGTTAGCCATCTGATATCTGTGCATATGAATTGTAATCAAATGTCGTGTTATGTTTCTGCGTATAATTGTGTAAATATTGTTTATTTACATTTTTTTATTTTGTTTTCATATTTTAATAAATACGGCCGGGGGTTGTTCGACCCCCGCCTCCAAAAGAAATTCCCTTCTCATGTCCATCATTAGATATGTGGTTATGCGCAGGGGGAGGGGTAAATTCGGTAGTCCCAGACCATATGTGCTGAGACTTTGCAAGTGCACCTAGGAGCTTAGAGCCTAGAGGAAGGCCTGCTCTGAAGAGCACAGAGAGTGCAGAAAGCACAGAGAGAACGCAGAGCTCGGAGTGCAGCTCTCTGCCTCTCTATTCTCATATTTCCTTCACCATTCGTCCTTCAACCTTACCTTCATCTCCTATTGACGAGGCCCCCCGGAGACCGCCTGAGGGCCTGAGCCTAGTGGGCTATTAACATTCACACTCACATTCACAGAGACTGTGTCTGAGACCGTGGGCGGCATAATATTGGCATAATATTGTAAGTTTCGAAGGGGGATCGAACTTGGGTTGTATTTGTGTCACTGGTGCAAAGGTGCTGGACGCTTTCCCATCTTATGCACCTTATATTCACCCCGCATTAATTGTGACAAGGCAGATAAAGTCAGTAGCAGGAGCAGTAGTGGTCAGTAGCAGTTAGCACTGTGTGTACTTTTGTGGACTTTGTGGGGACCCCTGGAGCTACCACTGAAAAGAAAATTTGTTTGCACGCGGGTTATCGCAGTGCATTCTGACTTTGGTCCCCCTGTTCTGTGATTTTGGTGATTCTGGACTCTGAGAACTGTTTTATCTGTTTTATCTGTCATTCATAGTTACTTATGGTGTAACGCTCTATCCTCTTGTCCCATTGTCCCTCTTTCCTTTGTCCTTGGACCCTTTATTTTTATTTTTAAGCAGAGAAAGGACAGTTCTGGCTCCAGTTGTTGTAGAGAGAGCTATTTTGTTCTGGACTGAAATTAAGAGATTGTAATTAAGGTTTATGACAAATATATAAGAATAAAAATAAGTCTACAACAATATAACCAATATAATTGATAATATATTTATATTTGAAAACTTGTTCCCTACGCAGGGCACTTTTTGTGCAGGCCTTAAATAAAAAGACGGCAAGAAAACTTAGGTCAGGGTGATTACTTGTGGGTAGGACCTGTGTAAAAACTAAATCAAATCCCTTACGTAACAAGGATATCTCAGGCATGCAGTCGAAAGGAAAAAGTCAACTATTTAGTCTATGGGAAAGGGGAAAGGAAAAACATCTTCATGTTGAGACAAATACCATAACCATTTGGAATGGGGGAGATAATGTGATTGGGAATGATGGTGTAATGGTTAAAATTGTTAATACTGTTAATACTGTGATTGTCGCTGATATGGTTGATATGGTTGAGGTCATAGAATCCCACCCTACTGATAGTAAGCATGGAGGAGGAGAGCCCCTAGAATCCCAGAGGCATCCAGTACGGTGCCCTGGGGACCTGATTAGCTCTTCAGTTCCTCTGGTATCCTTAGGATCCCTAGTATCTACTTTACCATCTCCTAAAACGGCAGATGCAATCCCACACAGAACACACATAGCCATAGAAGAGCCCCTTGGCCCCTATTTAACAGAGAATGTAAAAAATAAAGATTTTACTCTCCCCGATATGGATTTAGAGCTTTGCAGGAGGTATATTTCTCATGATACTAGCAAGATTACGGAACTAGCAAACAGTCCAGCAATAGCAGTTCCTATAGGACTAAAATAATTCAGTAGTACCCCCTCTAATAAATTTAATTACTCTCTTCTGCAATTACACCCCTCTTTGACCCCTGATCTAAATATCAGTGATACCCAACCCAGTCAAACTCTAAGGAAGGGTATAATAGTCTCGGATTCATTAGTATCCATGGAAAATTTATTATCCTCTATCTTAACGCTACTTGAAAAATTTGTAGGAGGTTCCAACTTTGTGTTGGAAACTATAACTCAAATATTAAAGGTATTGTTAAAAAGTGAGGGGGCGTTGTTTGCCGAGCTGCGGAATGGCTGCTCTGTAAGCGAGCCCCGCCGGCCGGGGAATAATCCTTCAATTATCCGGGCAGGGTTAACACCAGCGCCCTGGCAGCCGAATGCTTCCCGAGACCCGAACGCTGTAACCTGTATCTTCGTGCCCTGATCCGACGCTGTGCTGCGAGACCAGGAGTGGGGCCAGCCATGAAGTCGTATCCGGGCGCTGAGTGTGCTGGCGAATCCTGAAAATCGTGGCTCTTAGCGAGGTGCGGGCCTCCCCCGCTGGCGCGGGGGCGACGTGTAGTCCCCTGAGGATCCTCGGAGCGATGCTGGATGGGGCTGTGGTGCAACGCGACCCTGCTGCACGCCTCCATAATCCTGTCCTGCACTTTAGAAGTGAGATGAGAAGCGGAGGGGACGAGACGGAGCCCCGTGGCCATTGCCTCCATATTCGCAACCGAGCCGCATGTGTGTCACCCACAGCTCTGGCAGATTTTGTGACATCGGAGTTTGATCTCCACATAATGGCGAAGGGACACCCACGCCTGCATGGTTGCACACCCTATCAATCTTGGATCCTACTCCCGGTTGAAAATGCACATTGGCCGAGCCTTGCATATTCGTACCCCACTAAGTGGCCATGTTGTGAGTGCTACGCGGGTGGAGGAGTGCAGAGGACATCGCGACTGAGGTGCAAGGGTGGCGCTAAGAAAACACCTGAGGTGCTCTAGCTAGGTTCTACATCGCTATACAGCTTTGGAATTCTGCAGTGGAGTGGCACACATACAAGAGGTGGCGGCGTTCCCCACGGGGGGTGCTCAGAAGTTGGTGTTGTGAGCTGCATGACCTTCGCTCCCCTGGAACCTGTAGCAGGGCCTTGACCTAAAAGCCTTTGTGAGCGGCTAACCAGAGTGTGGGTAGGGGTGCGCCCTGTGCCTAGCTGGACAGGGAGGTTCCGCCGCTGCGGCCGAGGTCAGTGGTGCGTACCATGGGGAAACAGGACGCTAAGCAGTCAAAATTAAACTTTGACCAACGGAGGGCGACTCGACTCATGGAATCAGATCCAGAGACCGGCACAGGGAGGTCCGCCGAGTTGCAGTCGGACGACCAAGGGGAAGACCTCCGGACACTTATGCTTGAAATGCGCTCCAGTCTCCAGAACATCGACACCAGACTTGACGCACTTACTATGCAACTGGAATCGGTCAAGTCCCAGGTAGGAGCATAGACTGGATCTGCTTGAAAACAAACAATCTTACTTCCACGAATTCCAGGTGGAAACAAAAGAACAACTCTTACAGATGGATAGAATATTGGGACTGATACACGCTAAGAACTAAGATTTGGAGGCGAGGTCCCGCCGCAAAAACCTCTGCATCACGGGGATACCGGAGACTACCGCCATTGCAAAGATGGAGCAGTACATGACTGAGTTATTCTGAGAACTGTTTGACGCCCACCTCTCCCCGGTCTTTGCGATGGAAAGAGCTGACTGCACTCTGGGTCCCAAACCACCAGTCTGAGCCACACCCAGGCCCATCCTAGCCAGGATCCTCAATTACCAGGACCGGGATCTGATATTGCGTCAGGCGGGTGAGATGGGGAAAATCACGCACAAGGGAAATCAGATCTCTTTTTACCCCGACTTTACACCAGCAGTGCAAACGGCACGACACAAGTTCCTGCCTGCAAAGTGTATCCTTTTTCAGGCCCAGGTCCCCTATTCACTATTGTATCCTGGCAAACTTAAGGTTACACATGAAGGCTCTACCCACTTTTTTACTGAACCAAGTCTGCCCTCAAGTTTGCCAAACACGTAGGGGGTAAACAGGAGAAATATGGCTCCGGATCGGCAGATGCAGCAGAAACCCAGCTAAGTGACAATGACTAGGAGCACCCCACATTTGCCATGTTACTGATTCTCTATGTTACGCATTGTCTGTGCAGACGGTCGTCCCATCTGCAAATTTATTTTTTGATGGCCACTGCTGGTTACAATCTATGTTGCTGAGTTTACATTGGTTAAATCCTAACTGTTTTTTCCTAAGATGGGCGATCGGAACCTGGGTTTGGGGGGGACTGTATATGTCCAAGTTAAGCCTTGAAGTGCAATTGCTCTAGGTCGGCCATAAAATTGCCACGTTGGGTCGGGCTGTGATGTTGTACCTGTTGGGGCCCTGGGAGTTACTGTATGCTAGGCGCATGCCATTTTACTTTCTCATGATGTCCTTAATTTGGTTCCCTGCAGTAACTTAGCCACTCTGCCACGGCAGGGCACAACGCCGGCATTCCCGCTTCCCCATGGGAAGATTCCCGAGCATTCGATGTTTTTTTGTCTGTTTAAGGGAGGGTTTTCTACAACCTGATTGGGGGGTTGGAGTGGGTGGAGGGTGGGGATTGTTTTTCTGTCTTTTGCCAGTGTACATGATTGTTATTTGTCCGATTGCACAGTTTGTATTAGGAAGTTACTGTGCTACCCGTGTGCCCATCCTTTCTTGCAATTGGTACTATTTGACACCACGCTAACAACCTGAAATTTCTTACATGGAACATTAGGGGATTGAATGATGGCAGGAAGTCCAGGCTTGTGCATGCCTACCTATCGAGACATAATATAGATCTGTGTCTTTTGCAGGAAACTTACCTTAACGTCATGCCATCCCCGAGACTCAGGCACAACAGGTGAGGCTCCGTCTACTCCAAAAAGTAAGACAAGTCCCTAACCAAAAATTTGGATCATGTGTTGCTTTGTAATACTAGTGGGGTTACACCAATTCAGTACATTAAAAAAATGCAGTAATTATCAAATATTCCTCTGCCATATAAAGTTTACAGAAAAAACACAATAACATGTGAATGTAGTAGAGACAAAAATATACAAAATCAATTTTTATTCATCATTATGGTTAAAATCAATATACACTTAAAAACACATTAAGAAACAATCCATGATTCCAGTACACTTGTGTTGATCATGAAAGCAAGAAAACTACACAAATGTTGACGCGGTGTTTCGGTGAGATTAGGTTCAACCGCCTTCTTCAGGACTGAGTTTTCTAGAAATTTTGATATTCAACAATACAATATATTAGTTTATATATCACAAAACACTTTCAAGCATTAGTCTCTAACTACAAACAGAATTGAGACAAACAACATACTGTATACATTATTACATCCCCATGTTGCTATATACATCATTATATACCCACGATACTAAACTCATGTAATGAAAGCCATGAGTACAAAACCCCACATGATCCTTTTTATCTAAATCTACCTATTGAAATGTATCAATGCTTCCCTTGTATGATTCAGATAGGAAACATTCTTATAGTTGATTTTGAAAATAAAAACTTGGAATTTCCTGAAAATAAATTATTCATATTTCAGTCAGGATTCATGAACAAGGGTTTAATTAAACAACCTATGAATTAACGTGTTAACTGAACGTTAGTTGTAACATACCTTTTTATGTGGTACAAGTCCTTTAAAATATGTTCGTAGGAGCCACTGATAGGTTTATCACAATATATTGGTGCCCTTGAAAATACAAATACAGAGGTTTTGCCTTCTATATGATGGTAAAATGTTTATAACATTAGTAATTAAACGTGGAAAAGGAGGCAAAAAAACTGCTTCAAACCCAATTACAGCACGGGACGCTTTGCAGAGCAATTGTGCTAATTCCACGCTAACCACTGAAGAAGCAAGCCCTTGTGCTCCTGCAGTTAATCTGGTCCCCCTTGATCCCATTGTCATTGTTTGTACAAATCGCTTTGAGCCACTAGCTGACATTGATAATGACTATGTTGAGACCATTGGTAGTATTGTCAGTCCTGTTGCACCTGTATCACCTAATCCACGCACAAATCGGGGTACTGGGCCAGGGATTGTATCAGAAGGGGATAGGCTGTACGAAGATCCACCAGGAGGAGCTCTCCTAGACGCAGGACTAATTATGGAAACCATCAAGGCCTTGAAGCTAGAAATTAGCGACTTAAAAGCACTAGTAATGGAATTAATGTTGATAGTCAAAAAACCGCCCATGCAATTATCGCAACCACCAATCATCTCATCTGCTACTGCATGTCACTCAAACCTTTTAATTCCACTTTCATTAAACACTGACACTAGCACACCTACATTGCCCCAACCATTACCACTTTTTTTGCAAGTTAGATCAAACCCCCCACCACCTACCAGAGCCGAGATTAATCCTCCTAATACTAATATGAAGTCCCGTTCAATTTTGACTTACCATGCCACGACTAGCCAGCCTCACCCCTTTTAAAAAAACTCCAGCCCATGCCTCGTTTTCTCCATCTTCCAGAGGCCAAATACCTAGGGCCACTACACAGCCTACTGTCTACATGGTGGGTGTTCCTATAACTCCTGGGTATGAGAGCGAAGAATCCTTCAAAAATAAGGTTACACATTGGATCCGCCATGTTAGAGGCTGTCGATCCCTTATAAGAGATGACCTATTAAGGGTCCGCAGATTTAGATCTAATAACATCTCTACGGATACAATTGAGTTGACCCTAGCTAACCATCTCTTAGCTGACGGCCTAATAGCACTTGAGTACAGATCTTCCTCCCCGGACTTGTCTTCTATTCAATTTAGACGCTTCTCTACATCAGGCTATGCCACTGCAGGGAGGAGGGGTGGGCCGCCAAATCATGGACCTGAGGGTGTATCCACCTTGGGACAAATTGATTGACTAACCCCGGTGACAAACATATCACCAAATGTCCCGATTATTAACTGTAGATTGTCTTCTCAAATATCCTCTTCTGTAATTTGTAGCGGGGCCAGGGGGGAAGGTGGGACACAACCTGCAGTTTCAACTCTACATACTCTGGACCCTGACACTTTTAAATCTCCAGCTTCAAAAATGAATCTTAAAATTATTTCATGGAACATCGCTGGACTAAAAGCCAAACTTATATTGCCGGACTGGAACAATTTTATCGCTACTTTCGATATTTGCATATTCCAAGAGACTTGGAGCCTAACACCCTTGTATAAATCCGGTTATACTTGCCACTGTGTTCCTGCAGTATCCACTGGCCGTGGACGTCCTTCTGGAGGCCTCATAATATGGTTAAATATTGCCCTTTCTTGTAGAGTTTGCCATGTTCATAGCCCCTCCCCGGATGACCTTGAGTGGGCTGAAAGGGGGACCAACCATTGAGCTTTTTAACATATTCGTCAGAGGCACCCAAGGAGGAATTAAATCACCTATTGTTACCACTCTGGAAGAGGAGCTTTCCTCTTGCCCACCTAGTTCATTCATTCTGGTCGCTGGAGACCTGAACTGTACTTATGAACCCCTCGCATCTGATGACATTCTTGAGGTTGAAGAGGAAGACGCCAGGTGGGGGATACCCTCCCTGACTGTCCCTCCAGTAAAGTGATGGACACCGGTGATAATCCAACTGAATGCCCTGGCTTTGGAATTTGGGCTGAGAGCTGCCAATGGTCGACTTCCTTCCGACCTTCAGGCAGCATTTACCTTCAATAGAATTTCCAGCCCATCCCGAATCGATTATATTTTAATCGATCGTAGACTCTGGCGTAATACAGTGGATCTGGTCATAGTCCCCACCACCGATAGCGACCACAACCCCCTGTGTCTAACATTAAAAAACCCGTGGCCCCTCGACCATCCAACCTCTGACCCTTGTCTTACATTGTTCACCAAAGATATCATTCCATCGAATTGCAAAAGATATGTTAAATGGCCAAAAATTGCATTTGATGAACAAAAACTTACATCTATAAAAGAAATACTGCTAGTAAAAACCGCAGAACTTAGGCAAGCATGCGAGGAATTCGATGTTAGCACTAGGGCTGTGTCTACACATGCAGCTACTATTGAGTCGATTGGGTCATTCTTTATATCCTTTTCTTCCAATAAACCCAACAAACATAAATCGCCTGGTTCCTGGTTCAACTCCGAATGTAGATCTAGCAGGAAAGAGCTTGCAACTGCCATCAAAACTAAGGATTGCTCCTTGGTCAAACATGCCAGGTCTGTCTATAGGAAGGCCATAATCAAAGCAAAGCGTACCTGGGAGGAATCTCACTGGCTGGCTCTGAAAACTGCCAGTCTAGCCAGGGATGGAACCACTTTTTGGAACCTTTGCAGATATGCGAGAGGCTCTGACCCCAATGTAATCTCTAACCATATTACAAATGAAGAATGGTTTGCTCATTTTTCTAATCTCTATGCAGGCGAGGATATCCGAGGTCCTAGTGTCCCTCCCTCTACTACTACCTCAACAGACCCCATTTTGGCCAACTTTGATTCTTTCACAGAGACAGAAGTCATGACTGCCATCAACAGATTGGTCCCAGCCAAAGCGCCAGGCCCTGATGGTCTGCCTGGCGACTTGTTCCGCTCCGATCCTAAACCTTGGGCTGCATATTTTACCATCTTAATCAATGCTCTCCTTAAGGGGCTACCCATCCCGGAGTCATGGAAAGGAGCGGAGGTAATACCAATATTTAAGAAGGGCTCCAGGGAGGACCCTGCCAACTACCGTCCAATAAGTCTAATTGATGTTAGCCAGAAGGTGGTTGGCAGGGTTCTGTTGGAGCGTATTCTATCTTGGGCTACTGAGAATAGCGTCCTGTCACACTACCAGGCCGGGTTCAGACCGAACATGAGCACGATTGACCAGGTCTTTAGGCTGCTATTGTTACACTGGAAGGTTGTCTCGATTGGTAGGGGCAGCCTCCATCTAGCCTTCATAGATTTGAAGTCCGCCTTCGACCTGGTCCCTCGTGATCGTCTTTGGTCTGTTCTCCAAGAAATGGGTGTTCCGTCTCCTGTCCTTGACCTTCTGGTCCGGCTACATGAGGGCAACTTCGCGAGGGTGAGGTGGGGAACTCAGGCCCAGAGAACTGCAAAGATTCCAGTTAACAGAGGAGTCCACCAGGGTTGTATATTGGCGCCCACCCTCTTTTCACTGTTCGTGAACGGAGTGGTGAAGTTTTTGCTAGATGTTCCAGCTGACGCTCCCACCCTGGCGGGCAAAAAAGTTCCCACTCTCCTCTTTGCGGACGACACCCTGCTGGTCTCTAAGACACCAGCAGGGTTACAGAAGCTCCTAGACAGATTCCATTTGTTTTGCTCACTGAGAGGTTTGGCTATTAATACAACAAAGACTAAGCTTCTTTCCTTCAAATCTCATAAATCACCCAGCATACCCATTATGTCCGATGGAATCCTCCTAGAACATGTCAAATTATTTGACTACCTAGGAATCAGAATCTCCGACACTTTAAGCTGGAGACCCCATATCAATAAGATGCTGCTTAACTACAAAAGAGCCACGGGAGTAATCGCAAAAGAACATCGCTCTTCGACGTGCAAGCCAATTACTCCCGCGCTAGTGATCTACCAGGCTAAAGCAGTTGGTTCGGACCTATACGGAGCCGAATTATGGGGTTATGAAAATTTTGAAGAAATCACCTTGTCCGAGAATAAATTTCTGAGAGATTTAGTCTCCATGCCAAGGGGTACCCCTCTGAAACCACTTTTTAGTGACTTGGGCAGGCGCTCGATTAAAGATATCGCAAGGCTACGTTCCTTGCTATTCTGGGCCCGCCTATGGCGCACCCCTGAGCTAGCCAACTACACTGAGGGCCTGAAAGAAATCATGAACACTCCAGGCTCCCACATAATAAGCTGGCTCCGCAATATTAGAAAATCACTTAACCAGCTCGGACTAAATGATGTCTGGGACCATGGAGCTCCCGTGAGCAAGGTGGATCTTAAAAGAGCATACTGGGCCTGGATTGACAATCAGGATCTCAGTAATCCCAATGTTGGCAGGCTAACTGAAGCCTTTTATACTCACAAACAGTCTGTTAGCTTTGAGCCTTATTTTGAGTTTGTACAAAAACCAAGGGACAGATCACTGTATTTCCAATTCAGACTCGAGATTCTTCCAACTCGTGAGTTTACCAGTAAATGGAAGCCTCCCTACCAGACCCCCGACATTTGTTTGTTTTGCGTTGAGAAAGTTGAAAGTATAGCGCACATTATGTTCGAATGCCCTGCGTACAGAAACCCAAGAAGAAGATGGTTAGGCCCCGCTTGCCGTCTCCTGGGCATCTCAAACTATCGTGTCGCCTTACGCATTTTACGATCAGACACAAGCTTGGTGCTAGTCTGTGCTGTGGCCAAATTTTGGGGGTGGTCTTGGACTATTAGAAGTAAGCTCATCAGCCCCATCAGATGATCTTGTATAATGTATTTTCCCTGTCTTGTTTTTAGGCACATTTTAAATAATTTTAAATACTTTTTATATTGATTTTAATCAAACCAGCCACTAAGCTATTAGTCTCAGAGCTTTTCTAAAATTACTGTGATTTGTTATAAATATTGCCCTTTTGATGAATTGTTTCTCTTTTATGTTTGTATGTACATGCTTTTATGATAACTTTTATCGAAATAAAGCTTTCTGACTGACTGACTGATTAAAGTTACAGTACAGCCACCTGTTTATCTTGATTACACTGAAATGTACAGTCGTGATTTTCAGATATCCTTTGGGTTTCCACAATGAGGTGAAATGTTTTTACCAGTATTGTACATATGTACATGTGGTACGTTATGTTTAAACATACACTTGTTATGTTATTCCCAGCCCTGAAGAATTCATGGGGTCATCCCCAGGCGACGAAACACGTGTTGGCTGGACGTTGTTGAATTAAAAGAAAAAAGAAAAGGACAAAAGAACTTTATTCCTCTTTTGTTCACACTTACTGTAATTTTGAAATCTCATTTGCGAATAGAGCGTGTGCATGGGATACAAATTGTCACAAGAGTGGCCTTTTGGCTCATCATTTTGAGGGTCTAGGGTGTTTTCCCTCACCTTTTGCACCGCATAAAAGAGTAGGATCCAATACTAACGCAAACTTGATAGTTGTTGTTTCTCCTAGTGAATGACACCCCCTCCAGTGGAAGCAGCGCTGTAAACATGTAGGTCCAACCCACCATATCAAATACTCTCTCCAAATCGATCACTAGGCAAGCTGCGTGCGGCCTGTGGGTCAGCACCAGCTCCAATATTATGGAATCCACGGATGTTGAGGGTGGTTGAGCGATCAGGGATGAAACCATTCTGGTCAGCATGTACTAGCTGGGGCATATGTTCAAGAAGATGATCCTCAATGACCTTACCGAGTAGTTTGTAATCGGTCCCTACCATGGATAAAGGGCAGTGAGACGTTACTTCCAATGGGTCCTTGTCAGGTTTGGTAACAAAACTATGAGGGATTCACGAGGAGACTTCCCTCCTCCAGTGCCACAAGGAACAACATTCAGCAATTTAAGGACAAGAAGTTCTTCAAAGGTCCTATAGAAATCAACCGGAAGGCCATCTAACCTGGGAGTTTTACATGTAGCTGATCCACGAATGGCTGCCCTGAGCTCCTGCTCTGTTGTGGGCAGCTGCAGGTCCACTAGGCGCAACAAATCAACAGTGGACAGCAGGAGACCTTCAAAAAAGGCTTGTATTCTGGCAGCGTGATTAGTTGCGGGGGGCTCATTAGTAATCTATAATAGATGGTAAAGGCAGTATGTAGGTCTAACTGACTAGTAACGCTGCAAGTCGGGGTTTGGCGAATCATGGTGATTGGAGCGAATGGACTGGCCCTGTGGCGGAGCCAAGCCAATAGCCAGCTAGATTTGGCATACATTTTTACCTGATAGGCCCTACAATCTAAACATCACAGTTGGTCTCCTAGAAGGGCATGGTGTTCTCTGTTAACCACAAGTACCTGCAGTTTGCAGGGGTTCTGTGGGACTCCACTTCCAGGGCTCCCAGGGACAGTTCAAGTGCAGTCAGTTCCCTGTGCAGATCCCCCCTCACCCACACTCCAGCACTAACGTAGTGCCCACAGAACACCACTTTGAGTGCCTCCCCTTCTATAGGTCTAGACATGCCTGTGCCCCGGTTCTCTGCCATGTACTGAGGTAGTACCTCTCGAGTCATGTTCTGGAATGCAGTGTCCACTCACACGGCCGTCTGAAGGTGCCAGGTAGGGATGGGCGGGCGAGGGGCTCCTCAGTTGAGGTGTGGCTGTAGCGGGTTATTGTCAGAAAAAGTTTGACCAAGGTACTCCCCATGTGCAACCTGCAACTATGAGGTAGGGTGGCAGAATATACGGTCAGACCAAACATGGAGATCATAGAGCAGAGAGTAGTAGGAGTAGCTCCGCACGTCTGGATGCAATGTACACCAACTGTCTTAAAGAGACCAATGCACGGCTCCAGCTAAATGTATTTATTGGGGGGGTGGGAGCGACTATTGATGGGAGCCATCACCTAACCACAAGGTGAGTAGTGGAAAAGGAGAGGAGACGTGAGACAAACATGCCTCTTCGCCTGTCCAACTCGTTTCAACGACATGAAGTGAAGGATTCAATGCTTACAAGTGAAGGGGGGGAGCATCTTGTGTGACCACATAGTCACGTTTCTTCAATACAGCGGTTTTAGCCAAGCAGGTCTGCAGTCTGCAGGGTAACATCCAGTGGAGTTGTTGAAGGGTTGCTACTCATCAAGGCAACAGAACTGGTTTCTGACTGCAAGTCATTTGTAAGTTACAGCATAAGGGGGAGTGAAGCTCCGAGGCCAAGTGTGGTATGCCTGTCAGTGCCTGGTGCTGCTGTTCACATGCCTATGCCGGGGAGGAAGCCCCAGCCACACGCAAATCAGCACTATCTCTGTCCTGTTGTCTCCTCTGCCATCTCCTCCCCCGGCAGTATCAGGTCAGCACGGTGGGATGGCTGGGGCTTAGGACTCATAACGGCGTTGCTCCACCCAGTCCCAGGCATCCTCAGGTTCCATGAAAAGATAACTGGTCTGGTTAGCTCTCATCTAGCGCTTCGCCAGAAGGGAGTAGGTGAGGCCCACCTGTCTCAGTCACTTCTTGACACCTAAGAAGGATGCCTTCCAGCGTTGGACCATCAATGTATAATCCGCGAAGAGGTAGATACGTGCATTGTTATGTTGCAGTGGACCAGCAGCACAGACTGTTTTCAGGATTGTTTCCTTGTCTCTGAAATTCATTAGGCTGATCATCACTGGCCTGAGAGGTGACCCCAAGGGTGGCCTGTGTGCTGGAACCCAAGGGTGGCCTGTGTGCTGGAACCCTGGGCAGAAATTGACACCAGAGCTATCACCTGCGCAAGTCAATTTTCAAAGAGAGACACAGGATGGTGCCCCTCCATTTGTTCAGGGAATGCAACGACCCAGAGCTTACTGCAGCAAGACCGTTCTTTGGTGTCCTCTCCGTGTTTTTCAAATCCCAGACTTTGCACACCAGTGATTGGACTTGTCGCTCAAGCTCTGTGAGAGTAGGCCGTAGGTCTTCAATCATGGACTCCGTCTGGGTGACCCTCCCTGAAATCTTTTTATGGTCCTCCCGGATTAGGCCCATCTCAATTGCCACAGCATCAATTCTGCTGTGCAGGTCCTGCCTGGTGTCTGCTATGGCCACCAAAATGTTATTGAAGTTGTCGACAAGGGGGTATTCAACCTCTCTGCATTCACCTGCCTCTGGGGATCACACTTGGGATTAACTCAATGAATGATTCCAGGGGCCTCCATGTTTCCCCATAATCCTCTATGACAGGGGCCACAACAGTAGGAAATGGTATGCCAGGCAATAGGAGAGGGGAGGAAGAGAAGGTCGGCAAGGCTTTACTCAAGAAGAGCAATGGGTCATCCGCCCGCTCCCAATGACAGTTCAAGTATAGAGGATCAGTGAGGGAACACTGTGCCGACACAGGTGCACCTTCAAAATACAAACAAGGATGTGAGCCAGTGAATTCTAGGGAGAGTGTCTCCACCAACAAAGGCCACAGGCCAGCATACAGATGGTAAGTAGAGTAATCCAAGCCAGATCCAAGCAAGATAGGGAGCCGCCTCACCTCTCACCAGGGCAAGGACTAAAAAGCAGAGAGAGAGGCACGAGCAGTCCCAAGTCACAGCTGCCACGTGGTGAGGTACTCCATGGCTCCTGTATGGGTAGAGGGTGAGCGGCGCTCCCATCAAGGCACCCCCTATCAATGTGGCATTGTGATGCTCCTGAGTCAAAGAAGGGCATCGGGGAGGGGCACAGCAGGCAGATCTGCCCCACCTCTCCCTGCAAGTAGGATGCCAACGAAAGGAGAGGGCACAAGCTGTCTAAGTCCCGCTGCACCCCAAGTGCGAGGCTCTCAAAGTACATATAACCCATGCTTCCTCTGGTCACAATACTCCAATGACCTCTCACTCAACAGCACTGCACAACAGGGAGCAAGCAGGGCTGGCACCTGCTCTGAATAAAGTCTGTCGCCCAGGGAAGAGGCCCAGCAGCTACTTGAAAATGTGGGGGAGGGCCCAGACAGAGGCTCTGCACGCAGTAAGGTTCAGTGCCCCCAGCACATACCTATGTGCATTCACCACCACCAACCAGGTCAGGGGCCTCTAGTCAAGTTCAAACGCCTGGCGCAGGCATTTAGTATCTCAGCAGGCAGCTCCACATAGGCAGTGGCCCAGCGCTCCCTCGCCCCAGGTAACTCCTTTCTGCCACAGCTTCGGTGAGTGAAGGTGCCTCGCTCAAATCAACATGCACTCCTCTCCGATCAGGTCTGAGCTCCTCACGCCCTCAACAAAGCCCCAGCCTGTTGGTGAGGGGAGGTGCCACCAACAATCAGGGGAGAAGCACTCAATGTGGTCCAAAGCTAGTCTGTAGCGGCTCCCGACATACCAGTCTGCCTCCCCCGTTGTTGCACCTCAGCCCCCTAAGGTGGGCCTCACCCCCTCTGGTGATCTCCCGCAGGGCAGCCCCACTGAAAATGGCATGGCATGAATCCCTCAGAACCCTCAGCGAACAAGGTTCCTCCAATCTATTCCAGTCACACCACCTTTGCCCGGCCACTTCAGGCACCATTCACAGAGCATCACACCTGCCACACTGCACAAATGAGGCAGAAGGTGACTCAGCCATCTCACTGCAGAGCTGCTATTCCCAGAGGGTTGTCACCAGATGGCTGTCGCTCACTCTATCGCTGCCGGTTCACCAGCGAGTGTCCTGCATCTCACAGAGGGGGCAGACCCAGCACTCCCTAGTCTTTGACTGCAGTTCTGAGGTCCCTGGGGGCCGCCCGGCATAGGCGGTTTGACAAGCTGCCCAGTTGCCCAAAATCAGATCAGGGGACTCTGCTTCCTCTCCAAGCTGTAGGCCTGTGCATTATAGGGCCTGTGCAGCATAGATTGCGGCGATAGTTGCCGAATCGTGGGTCATTGAGCGGCACATCGCTAAAACGGGTCTGCCATCTTGCTGTGGCTGGCCACGCCCCTGATGCAAATTCTACGATAACAGGAAATCTTGTTAAAGATATTCCTTGCATACAAAATGTTATATCCTCAGAAGGTGTGGTTAGTGGTGGACTGTGCCACATGAAGCAATTTTGTCCAGGAGTATAGTTGACAAATGTGCTTTAAAAACATCATTTTGTCACGGTAAAAAACACAAAACACTCCTTTAGCATAATCCTTAAACCCTCTTTCAGAGTTTGGGTGTGACTATTGCCCTTGCTTGATCAGTGACACAGATTGAGGCTTCAGTTTTCATGCAATGTTTGTCTTTTGCTCTGTGAGTACTGCACACTTTCTAATTGTGCAACTTTAACAGACCTGTGGTATTTTTTGTCTTTAGACTGTGCCACCTCTAGGCAGCCTGGACGGGAAGGTGGGGTGAAGAAGTAAAATGACAGTTGTGTCATATTTCACTGTTTAATGACACTTATAAAAGCTGGGCTAAAGAGCCTTACAGACCTGACATGTATACTTTGCATTGCTAATTCGTGGATAGAGTTGATATACACGGTTCCACTTGCTTTTCTTTGTCACTGGTTCATGTATGGACTAAAAGGGCAGGAATATGCTGCTGGAAATGTATTACCAATTCAGGTTTTCTTTAACACATAGATGCACATTTTTAATACACTACTAGTAGAAATGTGCAGTATCTCACTGTTTGTGTACTCATCTAAGGCACAGTGTAATTTTCAAGCAAATCGAAATGTGCAGGGCAGCCCCTGGCAATGCCTTTTAAAGCAACAGAGAGCTCATAAAATTGATAAGTGCTATTGCCTGTGGCTAGAAGCAGCACCCTGTTATTCTCCATTATGCTCCTTGCACCGTTTCAGTCAAAAACGTGTTTTAACTCACACTTCTCCCTCATGCAGAGCAAAGGGTCGATTAAAAACAGAGCTGAGAACTTTTCTTGATAAATATATAGTAAGCTAGCAATGTCCCCTGCAAGTCTGAAGTCCTATGTGGATCTGCAGGTGATGTGAGATAGGGAATAGTGCAAGCAGGAGGTGAATAATCAGGGAAAGGCATGGAATACATGAGTATGGTGGTGTGCCATTTTTAGGTCGACCATTCGAGACCTCTTGTATATACTTTAGTATATACTTATATGTGTATGTACTTTGAGGGCTCTCGAGATCAGCCCTAGGACTTGTCTGCTTCTGCTTAAGGACTTTTTTCTCACTTCAACTGCCTCTATTTAACTGTCATGATAGAAAACGACCAGTAGAGGTCAGTAAAATACCTGAAGTGCTTTCTGCTGGTTCAACTGCCTCTATTTAACTGTCTTTAAAGAAAATGACCAGTAGAGGTCAGTAAAATACCAGAATTGCTTTCTGCTGAGGGACCTTCTTTTTTTAATTTTTTGGGCAACTGCCTCTATTTAACTCTCTTGATAAAAAACGACCAGCAGAGGTCAGTAAAATACCAGAATAACTTTAGCATTCTTCCAAGAGCACACGTAGACAATAATATTTTTTTCAAATCTTATATTTTCAGTGATATGACCACCAAAGGCCCTGATTTTATATTAAAAACAGAGCTTTGGACTATACCATTTCCTGCTGAAAGGTATTATTTCTCTCTATGTGTTTCCATACCTGGCGTGTCAAGCAGTTTGGTGCATACTTTCCCTCCATGTTAAAGAACAATAGATGTTTCAGCACCGAGGCTAATGTGCTGCATAGCTAAATACATAGAAGGTCTCAAACGAGAGACCGATTGCATTGCAAATGCTTGTTATGTTATGTTAGAGGAATTTGATATAATGCAAACAAATCACACCCGAAGAAGTATCACCTAGCAACGCCCCCCTTCCCCTTGCCCTCTGCAATGGGGCCTGCGGCCACCTATGGAGCCCCCCCTAAATGTTCCTGCACCACGTGCTGTGCAGGGATGTCCACAAACATCAATTTTTCAATGGAAGCTTCTGCTGCGGGCCTTTTCCCCCAACTGCTCAAACTTCCATTGGAAATAGATGTTTGTGACCACCCTATGGGTGGTCGCATTGTAATCATGCGGTCAGAACCACTGGCCTAAGGTCGGGTGGTTCCAAACTGCAATGGTGTAAACCACCGACCTAAGGTCGGGCGGTTCCAAACTGCAATGTTGTCGTCTGCCCTACATTTTAATCAGGCCCATTGTGTAATTACTGGAAGTACAGAAAAGGTCAGAACTCATGGAGGAAAGCTTTCGCCCAATAACTTTGGCACCAAAACCGGCCTCCTCCACTGAACTGAGTCTATCTCCCTCACAAACAAAGAGTTGTAATGTTACTACTGGTAACTGCATCGGTAGCAAAAAGAAGCATGTGGCCTTCCCTGGAGGAAAATGGTACGCTGAACTACAGACTAGGGACATGTTTTCCATTTCGTTTTTGTGGTAACCAGTACAGATATATTTGTTAAGTGCACCATCTTCCCACTGATGAAGGGGAACGCTAGAGTCACAGATTAAAGTATAATAGTGAAAGTAAGCCAAGGTAGAGATGGACCATGGTATATGATGTCAAAATAAACGTAGTACACATATAAAAATGCAGAGATGGACATGGAGCCAATCTAGATGGTAAAAAAGCCAAATTATGTGAATGGATAAACAGTACTGAAACATCTTACAACAAGGGATGTAAGTCAGACTTGTAGACCACAATACAGGGACTACGAATAATGTACCCGGACTAGAACAAGCTGAGGGTATTAGAGAAAGTAAAAACCAACTTTTCTATTATTAAGTGGACATGACAGATTTGGGCTATTGTTTGATTCAGTGACTAATTTAAAAAAAAGCCCAAGTGGGGAGCAAAGTCCAGAGCATACACAGAGAAGTAGGTGGGACGAGGGAGAGGCAGTCAAGACAAGCCATTGCAGGTGGGACAGGACCGCTATGCTTTAGCATAACTTCAACCTAGAGACAGATACATTTGATAATTCCCCTCTAGATACATAGATGAACCCGACGTTTGAAGTTATAAAGAGAAACCTTCTATTGGAGAAGTAGACCTAAAGAAAACATACAGGCACATCAACGGTTTTTGGGCGCGTAAACGGTGCGATTCGCAAAAATCGGCCGTTTGCGCACGCAAAAAGGCCTTTTGCGATGCATCAAAGAGTAAGGCACTCACAACTTAAGAAATCGCAATTTATTGCGATTTCGTAAATTGCAATTACATTTAAGGAATCACAATTTGCGATTCCTTAAATGCAATACATGTGCCCCTTAGAAATAGCGTATTTGCTATTTGGAGCTGCAAAATACAGAGAAATTACTCTGGTCTGTATTTTGCAAAAACCTTGAAAAATGCACTAAAGTGCATTTTTCAAGGCTTCAGGTTACATACACACATGCCCTTGGGGCATGTGTGTGCGCAACATGGGTGCACATCACAATTTCAGGGGTGCAACAGTGTGTCATTTTGACACCTTTGCACCCTTGAAATTGCCCATGCAATTTCCCATTCATTCCTAGGGGCCTATAGGCCCATAGGAATGGGAAGCCATTCCTTAATTGCGACTCACAATTTGTGAGTCGCAATTAAGGAATGTTTAGAAATCTCTATTTTAATAGCAATTTCTACATGCATAGGCTGTTGAGAGTCCCTAAGTGGAAATACTTAATAATCGCAAGTAAGGACACGCAAAGCATTTCTTGATGCATGTGCCCCATAAAAGTCTTATTTCATCTAACTATATACATGGGCAGAGGGAACAGAGAATCACAATGAAGAAAATAAGATTACACTATTATGTGGGAAATCCTTAAAGGAAACTTTCCGGTAAATTACACCTTCACACCCACACCACGAAAAGCCTGAAGCCGTAAACTTGTCTCTATAGACCTGAGCGAGGAACTTATGAAGCTTCAAGTAAATAAATTACCCCCTGATATACCAAAGAGTTTCACATATTCTGTGTCTGTGGGAAATGCCTTGATATATGCGGACCTAAGTGAGTTGCAATCAGGTAGCCTGGATTGCAGGTGTAGGGTGATTTCTGTTTTTTTGTTTTTTAAATGCCATGTCTTGCTGAAGTGATTGGAGGATACCTTCTCTCAAGCTGACAGCGAGATACCTGAATAATGCAGGAGACACTCCAAGATAATGATGAGAAGAAGGAAGTAAATCATGTCAGACTACTACAAGAGCTATTTGTTCCAAGAGCAAGTTCTTGTATGTCTATACATCAATGACAGAAATGCCGTGATCAGCCCAGGTCCTAACTGGCCACCTTAAAGTCAACTGTCTTTTTAGTTGCAAGAAAGACTTAGAGCCTGATTTAGTGTTTTGTGGGCAGAGTACAGTGCGTCAAGGTGAGGGAGGACATTGTCTCCACCACCCTGATGGAACACTGCTTGTCAAATTCTGAAATGACCACTGGGTCAGCGGTCATCTCTGTACAATTGCGATGCAACTTGCGATGCAGCGCGCGCTACGGAATTCGTTTTATTTATTTAATTGTTTACTTGCCTCCAATTATCCATATTCCGGTTTTTAGTACCCCCCACGCTGCCCCTCCCCCGCCCCACCTTTCCGCCCCACGGAACTCCCTCCACGGGCCGCGGCTGGGTCACTCCATGCACTCCAGGTTCCGTACCCAGCCAATTATTCCGACAATGCTTTTGGAAGGGCCGGCCCAGTTAAGTCCGGCATCTTTGGGTTTCAGTGGCGTATGGGACTCATTCAACTGCTGTGAAGAGAGGGATCCAGATTGCTGCTGGCCCGCTCAAGGATGGATAATTAAACAGTCAAGGTTATCACTTAGGGGCAGATTTACAAGCCCCTTGTGTCATTTTTGTGCCGCTGTTGCATTACTTTTCGTGACGCGGCAGCAGCGTAAAAATGCGGCCCATTTACAACGTGACACATCTAGGGAGATGCGTCACGTTGTAAAGCCCTGCGTCACATTATACCTGCGTCAAGTATAACGTATGCAGGGTGGGCGTTCCAATGCAAAAAAAGCCTCGTAGAAGTGACGCAGTGAAATCTACAAGATTTCACTGCGCCACTTCTAGGACGCCACTGCGTCAAATTCTTATGCCTGCTTGAAGCAGGCGTAAGGAGTGACGCAGTACAATGAGGATAGGCCTCCCCCTGCATTGCTGGAGCTGCGTCGTGCTTGCAACACCACTCCAGCAACGCGTGACTTTTGCGTCAATAGATGCATCAGAATTTCTGACGCATCTGTCAAACCTTGCGCCATGGTGCATCGTATTGTAAATACGGTGCATCCATAGTGGCGCAAGGGTTTCTAATGGTGGTGCAGGGAAAGTGACGCATCTTTACAGATGCGTCATTTTCTTGTAAATCTGCCCCTTAGTTTTTAGGTTCGGATGCAGGTATGTTCTATGTGCTTCCGACTTAAGCTGAACTGGAAATGAAGTAATTTGCCCAATATCCTATAACCCGGTCCTGTAAAGGAGGAAACCCTGGGACTATTGCCACAAACATTTACAGAATAAAACTTAACGCCTGGACCGCCTACACCCCCTACTGTAACAGCTGTCTACGCCGCCTTGACTCTAATGCAAGGTATCAGTGTAGGGCAGCACAGAGAAGGATCATACACCACCTTCAGTGGAAAGGGCAGTGTGCTAATCTGCAGAAATGCAAACAAACGAGCAGCACAGAAGAGAATCAAAAGAACAGGAACTACAGTGGCAACAATATTTCAAAGTGAAGCCATTTAGCTTAAGTGGCCCTCACATCAGCCCTTGAAGCTGTAGAACTGGTACGTCTAATCCTGCCCTAGGCCTCCTCTGAACTTCACCAGTGCTTTCATGGTATGTTGTTTTGCTGGACTTTCCCAGTGCTTGGGTGGAGTCACCTACCACCTCACTCTATGTCTCCTGTGGCTGTTGGGTGTTTGCCAGCCGTCCCCAACCCAGTCTTCTTGTGCGAGGACGTCATTCGCAGCCCATGTGTGGAGTTCCAGGCCCTGTCAGCTAGAATATGTCTCTTGGACCCTAGCGTCCCGGAATCGAGTGTCAAGGCATTTTGTCCTTGGGCGCATCTTTTTTTGGGTGCAGGCTTTTCTGTTGTTATCCCCAGGGCCTAAATTACTGTAGTTTGCAGGTGGTCTTGGCTAGCCACCTGCAAACAACAGTAATTTAGGCCGGTGTCTGGATTCACGGATAACAGAATCAATACGGCACCATCAGCATAGCATCAATGTCACATCAGTGACTTTTCCTTCAAAAAATGAAATTGTGTTATGTTATTAATGTCACAACAGCAGATGAGCCGACAAAGACAACCAGAAGAATCCAGGAGATAGGGAGTCGCGATTTTATTGTGGGGGGTTCAACCAATAATTGTGGCTATCTGTGCCACATCCCGGAGCAAAAGATAAAACTATCCTTCTGTGACAGCGCTATATGTAAGTGGCCGCAGAAATCACAAGCAGACATACGGGGACAAACATGTTTTATTAAAATAAAAAGAAACCGGCTGTTTGGACAACCTTCTGTATGGAATTAAAAAAAAAAAAACATTTTTATGGTCAAACGTCTTTTTTTCAGTAGCTAGCAAGCCGATTCTGTTTCTGAAAAGTTCTTAAAGTAAATATTTGAGCGAGCGAGACATTTCTATTTTTGTTTTTTTGGTGAGCAACAGACACCAGCTGATGCCTCTAGACTTATGTAGGTGCATTTCATCTGCTAGATTGGTGAAGCTTTTTATGATATTATCGCTAATGACGTCTGAGGATATGTAAAAATAGTGCGACTTGTCTGGTTTCCTAGCCTGTGTAACTGAGCAGCAACATCGGTAAGGTAACATTGGTAAAGGGGCTTGTAAAAGCAGCCTAGCTCCTGTTGTCTACTACTTGGGATTGTGAGATTAGTATAACTTTTTTATTTTTTCACCCCCTCCTTATATGTATCTGAATATTCACAGCCATTCGGTATGATTTAGAAGCGCAGGATGAAAAAATGAAGAGAAAAAAACATGATCTAATATTTTGAAAATTAAAGGCCTGGCAACATTGCAAAATAAGACATTTTGGGGGGGGGGGGGGGGGAGTTGTGCTGAAAAACACATCTCTTTAGTACAATTTTTTCCAAAGTGTTCTTGGTGACGGGTGACCCCCAACAACCCTAGTGACTGTAGGGCTTACCTGGCCCACACCAAATACTGGAATACTACATTGGCGCCCCTTCAGAAAAGTGTGCTGTGACTTGCACAATTTGACTGTTGTTTCAAAACTATCTCTAGGCGAGATCCCCGTGACCTGCCCCTAGAAGAAGTGGTTCTCACTCCTTCGCTTTGTCGGCTTCATCTAATATGAGGTATGTTTTTTTTAATGTTCTACCACTTTCAAAGTTCGCCACCAGCCACTGTGTGTGAGCGAGGGCGAGTAATGAAAGGCAGGACGCAGTTTTCATAGCCACAATAATTGAGGACGTTTTCAAATACAGTGAACCCCGATATCGTTGTGCGGTGGAAGGAGATGTGGGTATCAATATGATAAGAACGTCTGAATATGAAAGCGCTATGTATGAAAACAAGAACAATAATTGAAAAATTGTGTTGGTGCATATAAGATGTGTAGGTCTGTGCTCTTTCTTGTGCTGTAGAACGTGTGCAACGAAACAAACATAATATGCTATACTGTTGTGTCCTATTTAAAATTAAATTTGTTTTATCTTTCATTTTCTTATCTCACTGTTTTCTTTCCTGTTGATATTGTTGTTATGTTTCCCCTGCGCAGCGTTAACACTCTGCTTGAGAAATTTATTGTTTTTAATATAAACTCAAAAGGGACTTTCATCCTGCCTCCTCTTTTTCCTGCCTTCTCGTTGGTTCTGATGCAGCGCAAGGGGCAGAATTTACATATTCTCCCTATGTCACAGATTCGTATTCACAACAACTCATCCATACACTCAGTCATTGGGGCCCATAACACCAACACGCACTCATCTAATTCGAATCCGTACACAGGAGAAAAAGCGCAGGATATGTGGGTACCTTGTTACCTATCAGGATTAATTGTCTTTACATTATATACATTTTATACACATACACCTATACAATCCTGACCTTAACATCAAGGCACTCCACCACTTGGTCGATAGACCAATTAGTTGGACTGGTTGATGGTGAATTAGAACCAGCTAAAACACAGTTAAAGCCTAGGAAACATTTGATTATTTTCTGTCATCAATTACAGAACCACAAACTCATTTCTTATTAATTCAAGTCTTGTTTATCTAATAATAATTTTCTCTGCATTAGCATTTATGCATTATATGTCATAGTATAAATTCAGTTTATTTCAAGGAGAAATCGAACATTTGGTAAATAAGCATAGATTTAGAAAGAGCATTTAATAGTTACCAATTAGCAAACGTTCGCGACCTTCTGAGCAAACAGAGAATTATCCGCATTCTTTGGTACAATCTCTGGGATAAACTGTCCGACCCACAGCAAAGATGAAACCATCAGACAAAATAACTTCCCAAAATCAAAGAAACCCAAGACAAACCATGGAAATCTTCACCAGCTCAATGTAGACCCAACGCCATGAAAGATCAGCCCGATGGCCACCCCCCTTTGGCGGATGAGGGCATTTTATACCCTTTTCCCTCTTACTTCATGCTAACGTGCAACAAATTTAGGGGTAGAGAAATGTTCTGATTGGACAGTCCAGGGTTATCTACAAGTTTTCTAAAAGTTTCTCAGGGTAAACTGGTTCTCAATGAGACTTGGCATAGGAAGGCGCAAATTGTATAATATCCCTTGTCTTCCCAGGCAAAAGTTGCGAAGGTAATGGTGAAAAGAAGAGAAGGCATTTCAGTGCAGGTCTGTATTGTCCCCTTCGCTGTTTCTCACAGCATAGTCAATCAATCAATCAATCAATCAAAGGCATTTATAACGCGCACTACTCACCCGGAGGGTCTCAAAGCGCTTGGGGAGGGGGGTCCGCTACTGCTCGAACAGCCAGGTCTTGAGCTTCTTCCTGAAGGAGAGGTGGTCTTGGGTCAGGCGTAGGTCGGGAGGGAGGGAGTTCCAGGTCTTGGCGGCCAGGTGGGAGAAGGACCTTCCTCCTGTTGTCGCTCTTCAGATGCGGGGGACGGCGGCGAGGGTGTGACTGGTCGATCGGAGATGGCGTTTGGGAGCGTAGAAGTTGAGGCGGCTGTTGAGGTAACTCGGGCCTTGGTTGTGTAGGGCTTTGTGTGAGTGGGTGAGGAGCCGGAAGGTAATTCTCTTGTTGACCGGGAGCCAGTGCAGGTCTCTCAGGTGTCTGGAGATGTGGCTGTGTCTGGGGATGTCGAGGATGAGTCTCGCTGAGGCGTTCTGGATCCGCTGGAGTCTCTTCTGGAGCTTGGCGGTGGTTCCGGCGTAGAGGGCGTTGCCGTAGTCCAGACGGCTGGTGACGAGGGCCTGGGTGACCGTCTTCCTGGTCTCGGTGGGGATCCACCGGAAGATCTTACGTAGCATGCGCAGGATGTTGAAACAAGACGAGGAGACGGCGTTGACTTGTCTGGTCATGGAGAGGGAGGAGTCCAGGATGAAGCCCAGGTTGCGTGCGTGGTCTGTCGGTTTGGGTGCGGTGCCCAGGGCGGGGGGCCACCAGGAGTCGTCCCAGGCGGAGGGCGAGGAGCCCAGGATGAGGACTTCCGTCTTGTCTGAGTTCAGTTTCAAGCGGCTGGTCGTCATCCATTCGGCTACGTCTTTCATCCCTTGGTGTAGGTTGGCTCTGGCGGTGGCGGGGTCGTTGGTGAGGGAGAGGATCAGCTGTGTGTCGTCGGCGTAGGAGATGATGTTGAGGTTGTGTTGGCGTGCGATGGCCGCAAGGGGGCTCATGTAGACATTGAAGAGGGTGGGGCTGAGCGAGGAGCCTTGGGGAACGCCGCAGATGACTTCTGTTGCTGCAGATCTGAACGGGGGTAGGCGAACTCTCTGTGTCCTTCCAACGAGGAAGGAGATGATCCAATCCAGTGCCTTCTCCTGGATTCCGACGTAGTTGAGGCGCTGCACTAGGGTGCGGTGGCAGACAGTGTCGAATGCCGCTGAGAGGTCTAGGAGGATGAGGGCCGCTGTTTCTCCGTTGTCCAGCAGGGCTCGGATGTCATCGGTGGCAGCGATGAGGGCGGTTTCGGTGCTGTGGTTGGCCCGGAAGCCAGACTGTGAGGGGTCGAGGGATCCGTTCGTCTCGAGGAAGGCGGCCAGCTGCTTGTTGACTGTCTTCTCGATGACTTTGGCTGGAAACGGGAGGAGCGAGATGGGGCGGTAGTTCTTGAGTTCGGTGGGGTCCGCTGTTGGTTTCTTTAGTAGAGCGCTGAGATCGGCGTGCTTCCAGCTCTCCGGGAAGGTGGCGGTGTCGAAGGAGGTGTTGATGATGTCCCGCAGGTGGGGTGCGATGACAGCGTCGGCCTTGTTGAAGACGTGGTGAGGGCAGGGGTCGGTTGGGGATCCGGAGTGGATGGAGTTCATCGTGCGGATGGTGTCTTCGGTGTTGATCGGTGTCCAGGCGCTGAGGGTGGTGGTGGGGGGCGTTGGTGCGGTCGTGGGGGGCGTTGTTTGTGTGCTGAAGCTGTTGTGTATGTCAGCGATCTTGTTGTGGAAGTACGAGGCGAGGGAGTTGCAGAGGTCTTGCGATGGGGTGATGTCGTTGTTTCCGGCGTTGGGGTTGGAGAGCTCTTTCACGATGTTGAAGAGTTCCTTGCTGTTGTGTGCGTTGTTGTCCAGGCGGTCCTTGAATGCTGTTTTCTTGGTGGCGTGGATCAGTTGATGGTGCTTTCGGGTGGCGAGCTTGAGGGTAGTCATGTTGTCCGGTGTTGGGTCTCTTCTCCAGGCTTTCTCGAGGGCTCGGCAGTTCTTCTTGGAGCATTTGAGTTCGTCGGTGAACCAAGGGGCCTTCTTGCTGCCGGGTCTGCTGGGCGGGGTCCTCAGAGGGGCGAGTTCGTCCGCGCAGTTGCTGATCCACTTCGTGAGGTTGTCGGCGGCCTGGCTGGGGTTCGCTGAGCTGGCGGGAGGGTGCTGGCTCAGGGATGCGGCGAGTTGGTCGGCTGTGATCTTGTTCCAGCTTCTTCGTGCAACCTGTGGCTGGTGGTGGTGGATCGTGGTCCTTCTGAAGCTGAAGTGGATGCAGCTGTGGTCCGTCCAGTGGAGTCCGGTGGCGTGGCTGAAGACGATGTCCTTGCTGGATGAGAAGACTGCGTCGAGTGTGTGTCCGGCGAGGTGGGTGGGGGTGGTCACCAGCTGCTTGAGTCCGAGGTTGGCGAGGTTGTCAAGCAGGGTGGTGGTGTTGCGGTCGTTGTCGTTCTCCAGGTGGAAGTTGAGGTCCCCGAGGAGGATATAGTCAGCGGAGGGGAGGGCGTGCGGGCTGATGAAGTCGGCGATGTCTTCGCTGAATGGTGTGCGGG
This sequence comes from Triturus cristatus, assembly GCF_964204655.1. Lineage (NCBI taxonomy): Eukaryota > Metazoa > Chordata > Amphibia > Caudata > Salamandridae > Triturus > Triturus cristatus. The sequence continues at coordinate 322,423,562 of NC_140584.1, read as the reverse complement.
GTCCCGGGGGTCGGTAGATCAGGGTGCCTCTGAGGGTGGTCTTGGGGTCGGTGTGGATCTGGAAGTGCAGGTGTTCGGCGGTTGTCAGGGTGTCGTCGGTGTTGGTCGTGATGCGGATGGTGTTCCTGTGGATGATGGCGATGCCTCCTCCGGTCTGGTTGCCGCGGTCCCTCCGGGTGATCTTGTAGCCCTCTGGGCAGCCAAACACGTTCATCCTTGACAAGGAACACAGTGTCACAGATATGAGGTCATTTGGAGATCTCCAGAGCCATCCGATTCTGCGCAGAAGTCATCGCGCTCACATGGTGGCGTTCACGGGGGAGACTCCATCTTAGGTACTGCGGCCTAGTAGGCCCAAATGCCAACTTAAGCAAAAGCAGACATAACAGAAATTAAAATATAGAAATGGACATTCTAATGTTTAAACCCACACTAATCCCAATATATATTAGTATTTCCCTAGCTGTAGAAACATTTAAAGCGAAAATACTCACCATTTGGTAATCCTGGAAGCACAAACAATCACAGAAGCAACATAAATCATGCAATTTCTATTTCACCACAATCTAAAGTTAGTTTGCGTACCATTGTTAATCAATTAATTATTCTGCCATGCAAATAGCATTTTAGTCCCACGTGTATCTCGTGTTTATCAAGGTGTAAAAGTTGGTTAGTAAATTCCACTTCAAACCAATTAGTACAAGTTAGATTTAGAATGATTACATAATTAATTTCATGCAAATTAGAGGAGGTATACAACATTTGGTTTACCTGCTCCATCAGTTCCAATGCGTGGTACTTACTTTTCCTTCATTTCTATTGACTGTATCGTATTTTCCTGCATTTACCAATGCTTGTTCCTCATCTGCTTCTCTTATCAGTTTCCCGTCGCCAAAATACTGTTAACATACGCTTTGGTTGAACTATTTCTTCATGAAGTTTTGCCTCTTTTTGCTTTTTACTTTTGCAGCATATTTATATAACAATTTATCCTCCAGAGAGATTAAGGGGCAGATTTATGAGCCCTTTGCGCCACTTTTGCGTCACTTTTCCCATGTTAAAAGTGACGCAAAAGTGGCGCAAGGGGCTCATAAATCTGCCCCTAAGTGATTTGCATAGAATCATAGGATGTTGCGCCACCAAGATTCAAACCAGATCCCCAGTTCTAGAGTCAGCAGCTCTGGCCACTGCACCACATCCTCTCCACTCGCATGTTATTTATCAGGGAGCTCCCGTACGATGATTGATGAAAACAGCTCTTTATTCATCACATAGGCAAAACCAATGCATTATCAATGCTTGTTATTTTCATTGTTGCTATGAAAAAGGGACTATATTTTAAAACATAGAACCTTATGCAGGTTGCATTACAGAAAAATGCATATGGCCAAGATTTCAGTGGAGTCAGTTAGGTGAGTACTACTCTAGCCAGGGGTTAAGAATATGTGGTTGCTTTCTGCACTTTAAACTTGCTTTGGGAAGATTTATCCACAAGAGAGCTTGTTATTTAGTAATGGTACCCCAGAGACAGATTCCTATTTTTGGTACCAGACCATTTACTGAATGTTATCAGGTTTGGGAGGTGCTGAATCACAATATTGAGTGTTTAATACCAATCTGCAGAAATATGGACTGCAATATGGACTTGCACTTTATCATGAAGATGAATTGATGTTGATTTAGAACAGAAATACATCCTTCCATAAATACATCCATAAATATTTAGTATGTAGATATAGTTCAGTCAGAGTTTCCATAAGAAGGATGTTCATTGTTCTGCTAATAACCCACATGCTGTTTGACAAATCTGCACTAAACTTTAAAAAAAGAAGTTTATCCATCTCAGCTGCTTCATAGAAAGTTTCACACTGATCCATCAAGTGGGGTCCAAGGCGAACAGGAGGGTTCCCAAAATGTTGATTTTTCATGTTAATTCTGATAGAAAACTCTGCTCTTCAATACAGAAAAACCGACTATGAAATGACACGAAATTTGACAAAACATTGAAACTTTACTCAGAAAGCATGTTTTTTGTGATTCGGTGTAAATCAGTCCAGCCAGAAATTCTTGTTTAAAGAGGTACTTGGGTTGAGCATGAGGCTGTGATTTGATATATCTGGGTGGTTGGTACCATCAGAGTCCAGCAGTATCGAAATAAAAAATGTAGGGCCCTCTGAGGGAACTCCTTTCCATGTCTGCCATTTCGGTGCGGCTGGACCGGTCCTGGTCCTAGCCAAGCCATTCAAACCAACAGGATTGGCAGTCCGCAACTCAGAAGAAAATCTTGAGTTCTCCATTACAAGAATCAAAGAACATTTACAAAATTGATGTAATGGGATAAGGGTGGGCTAACCCTCGGGCACATGTGGGGTGGACCCAGAGGTACCCCCTGCCAAAATTAATTTGAACACTATTACCCCAGTATTTTCTTTGGACCCAGTGCAATCATCCTAGGGTACCTGCTGCTCAAGCATCACCCATTTGGTACCTGGGTACTGTGAAAGCTTGAGGAAGTTAGGACAGCACCATATTATCATAGGGGTGATACTTGAGCAGCAGGTACTGCAAGAGTACCTAAGTATCAAAAAAAGAACAAAGTGTGTACTGGGAGTCTTCAGGGGGATTGGCGTCTGTGGGGGTTGGGCCCAGGTCTTGTAGTTAACACCCTGCTGCACACAGTTAAAGATCATGCACAGCCTGAGGTTTGCTATACCGGAGGGCGGATTAGGCCTCTGGCCAGGCCTTTACAGCCAACTTCTCCAATGTGCATGGCCCTAGGGCCAATCCTCTGTAGAGTTGGCTGAAAATGATAAAAACATTAATTAAAAAACTAAACCTCACAAAAAAACAAAGATTTTAGTGACATTATAGTTCAATATAATAATAAGATCTTAGTTTACATTAAAAAAAAATCCCAGAAAAAAAGGTTAATGTGTATTTAGGCATGGTAATAAATTCTTAACTTACATTAAATAAAACCTAGAAATTCACTGACAAAAAAATGGTGAAAGTGATGTTATAGTTAGGAATGCAAATAAGCTAAAAACTAATATTAGAAAAAAAAAACAACAGAAATTTCTCATTTATAGTTTACTGTAATTTGCGGCCTCCACCACGGACTGCTTCTGGTCTCACATATTACACCGCTCATGACATGCTGAATGACCTCCTTGACATCACTGAGGACACCACTGATGACATTTCAGTTAAATAATTGATGGCATCATTGATTACATATTTCAGTCATTGAGACACCATCGTATAAGGTCTGTGGAAATGAAGTAAATTAGTAATTCAACATGCTACACCAGTGGCCAATTTTCTATTCATCTTAATGGGATCACCCTCTTAAAGATTTGACATGATCCACAATTTTAATTCAAGAGATTCTCTGGTATGCAATTGCCACTGAAAAAAACCTTCTTCCAAGCCCTATTGGCAATCCTCTGCAGTTTAGTAAATTTCAGTGGACAAATTCCTTAGCTGGGCATAATGGCATGCAACCTTAGAGCCATACTTACTACCTACACCAGTGTGAGATAAACCACCTCTAAGTAGGGCACTCTTACGTTATACATTATTCAACAATCTGCAATGCCTCAAATTCTTTGGGAATTTCTGTAAATAAAAACCCCCATCTTATACATGTCCTTCCACATTGAATTTGTCTATAGTTCTGTGTTACAACTATTTAATATGCAACCTTGGATAATCTATTGTCAACAGAAGCTTTGACCTTTGTCTAACATTTTTTAACAGGCTTTGGCTTTAAGCCACAACCTACTTACAGACATAACTTTGCAACGCTAATCAGGTGCACTCAGTCTTTAACTTGTTTAACGGAGTAATACTTGCAACCCAAACATAAGTGATTTGTACACATTATACTAGATAACTGTCAACATGCACAATCACAATTGCCTCCAAGACCTATGTTTTTTCCATGCTATGGAGCTTCCATGCTACGGACCCACACATTAACACTCACTAACACTATGCCATATATGCCTATGGTTTTATCAGTGATATCTTCAGTGATGTCAACAATGATGTCATTTGAGATATCATCAGTGATGTCATTTAACATGTCATGAGTGATGTAATATGCAAGGTCATAAGCAGTGCATTGTGGGGTGCAAGTTAGTTATTATTGGGTCGCTAGTAAAGCACCACGTAGAAATTGCATTGTTGATTGAAAACATGAAGATCGATGTTTTGTTTCTAACCGAAACCTGGATTAGAGCGGAGTCAGTGGTAGAAATAGGACTCGCCTGCCCTGATGGATTTAAAATTTTACATAACCCAAGGAAAGAGGGTAAAGGGGGAGGGGTTGAAGTGATATTTAGGGAAGAACTCAAGTTTTCTCTCCTGCAGGTGGACGAGGTAGACGGGATCGAATTTATGGGATTCTCGTTGCAGGAAGCTAAAGGCAGTCTATACACGGGCTTGGTCTGTTTCCGTCCCCCAGGGAGCACCACCTTGTATCAGTCCTTTCTGGATACCATCGCCAACCTATCCCTAACACACTCCAAAATGATTATCCTGGGCGACTTCAATCTGTGGGAAACTATTTGAGAGATCTGAAATGCATTTGTACCAACTTCAACCATCAACAATTAGTTACCTCCCCGACCCATCAGGGAGGGCACATTCTCGACCTCCTGTTCGCAAATGAGTTAGAAGTGGAGATAATAAATATTGTACCCCAAAATTGGACAAATCACTACCTAATCCATTTCAAAATATTGTTAGCCGGTCGAAGAGACCAAGCCAAAACCTCTGCGACCTTTCGGAGAGGTAGGGATTGGGCAAAATTGGGCAGGACGGGTGCCCTCCTAACACCCCCTATAGTGAACCCCTTCTGTGCATCTAGCACGGTAGAGGAAAACTACACCATTTATCAGGAGTTTATTACGGATGCTTTGGACCAACTAATTCCATTGAGGAAAATAGGAACTAGAAATAAAATCTCTGCCCCTTGGTACAATGACGAACTGAAACAGTCAGGTCTACGGTGCAAAAAGGCCGAAAGGAAATGGAGGAAGGGGTATTTAAAGGGGGACAAGTTAGAGTTAAGGACGGCACAGATCAAGTACAAGATGCTCATTCTAGAAAGCAAAGCCAACTTCTATGCCAATGCCATCGTACAAGCGTCCAATGGGACCAAAGAACTTTTTAAGATTGTTAGAGATATCTCGGCTCCAACTTGTTTGGAAAACAAAGTGGAGGCCTCACAGAAGTTATGCAATGAGATTGCTTCCCATTTCGTGGAAAAAGTGGCAAAGATTGTTGGCTCCTTTAAGGACAACGAAACTGACGCCCAGGACCATGCTACACAGGCAACTGAAGGGGATCCGGGTCAGCGATGCTTCTTGGACAGTTTTCCTACCCTCACAGATCTCACTTTTAACACAATGGTGCAAAGTATATCTTCGGGCTCGCCGCTCGACCCCCTGCCCCAGAAAGTGTGGAAGACCTATGGCCACTTGACTCTTCCCTGGCTGCGTCAGATATGCAACCACTCTTTGGAAGAAGGCATGGTCCTGAAGGGATGGAAGCAGGCGGTGGTGTCACCATTAAGTAAGAAGCCCTCCTTGGACCCGACTAACCCGGCCAATTTTCGGCCAATCTCCCTCCTCCCATTTCCAATTAAAATTTTGGAAAAGGCTGTAAGTAGATCCTTATCAGACTATTTGGAGGAACATCATTTGCTGGATAAGGATCAGTTTGGCTTCCGACCAGGACATGGGACAGAGTCAGCCCTGTCAACTATGATGGACAACTTACGGATGCGGGCCAACAACGGGAATGCCACGGTTTTGATGCTCCTTGATATGTCGGCCGCATTCGACACAGTGAGTCACTCAATTCTGATTGAGAGACAGGAGGGAATAGGGGTAAAGGGACGGGCACTGCAGTGGCTGCGATCTTACTTGACAGGGAGACAACAGATGGTAACTTTGGGACCATTTACATCTGGAAAATGACCCATAGTCTATGGAGTACCGCAGGGCTCCAGTATCAGCCCCATCCTCTTCAATATTTATCTACAGCCACTCTTCCCTGTTATTAAAGCGTTTGGGGTCGACCTGGTCAATTACGCGGATAATACGCAATTGGCATTTTCCGTGCAGGGAAAACAAGCAGTCCCTATGGAACAATTCCAAGAGTGCATGCGTCAGACCACAGATTTGCTGCGGAGAAATTCCTTGCAGTTCAATGAAGGGAAGACCGAGGTATTGTATTACTCACCGGCAAGGCTGCCTCTGCGTACACCGGTGGAGTTTAGGCTTACCCCTGAGGAGGACCTGCTGGCCCCTGCCAATACAATACGCAATCTGGGGGTCCTAATAGATAAAAATCTCCAAATGAAATCGCAGGCAAACAAGACAGCCAGTGTGTGCTTTGGGCTACTGCGCCTGCTGCGCCGGATTCTTCCGATCCTACCGAAGGACATGCGCCCCCTGATTGTAAGCAGCACAGTGTTGAGCAGAATGGACTACTGTAATTCCTTGTATTTAGGGGCCCCTCAATACATCTTCCAGGGGCTGCAAAGAATCCAGTCGGCCGCGGCTAAACTGGTATTAAACCGGAGGCGTGACTCATCCTCTACTCAGGCCCTGAGAGAGCTTCACTGGCTACCAATCAGGGAAGGGTCCTGTTTAAATCTCTTTGTCTGGTGTACAGAGCAATACACGGGACGGGCCCGATCCCTCTCCAGGAAAGGTTCACCTGGTATCTCCCTCGGAGACAGCTCCGTTCTTCCAGCGCCAATCTGCTGGTAATTCCTAGATTTAAACGATCCAGGATGGGCGGGAGGGCCTTTAGTGTGGCGGGCGTTCGGATGTGGAATGAGCTACCACAGAGGATCAGACAGATTGACTCTCTGACTGATTTTAGAAAGAGCCTAAAAACATGGCTTTTCCCGAAAGCCTGATCCTTTTTTTGCCCTGCCCTAATCCCTCAGCACCGGTAATATATGTCTATATCAGAGCGCCAGGATACCCGTGGGGTGACAGCAGCGCTATATAAGAACCAATACAAAACAATACAATACAATATCAGCAAACTATCTCTGGTGAATTTTACTGTTTTTTAAATGCTATGCTGAACCCTGTGAAGTGACCAAAAAACTCTGAGGAGTTCCGCAAGTGGGATACTTTGCGCCATTCACACTGATTTTTACTGCCAGGTGTTTGTCCCCTGCTGTGCAAATGGTACCAAGTGTAGCCCAAGAGGGTGCTGCTTCGTTCTGTCGCTTGAGTAGATTTTCTGCTCAGGCGGCATCTTCCGCAAAGTGAACGGATGGTTTCTCAACGGAAGTGGTTGTGACCATCCACGACGGCCTGCATTGAAATTTTTTGTTGGAGGTGATCCATCGTTGGATTTTCCTCGCTCGCACTCACCAACTTAACGTTGTTGAGTGCAAGTGAGGAAATACTCCACTCCACTTTGCGCAGTGGAGTTTTTTAAACTCGGTGCTCCGCAGAATGTGGAAAACTCAGCAAATGGAGTATAAGTCACTCCTCCTGTGGGTCTTTAGCCTTAAAGCAGCGTGCACTATATCCTATGTCTGGGCATATCAGCATGAGCAGATATGCCCCTACAATGTCCAGTCTAATTTGTGATGGTGTAAGTGAACAGGGAAGCCATAAAGAGTACGTTTACTGGATACTTGTGAACATGATTTTCCTAACTCTATGATGGCGTCCCTGATTTCGTACCAAACATCTCGTCTTAATAAATCCTCATTGATGCCAGTGTTGGAATTATTCATAAATTCACACAGGAGACCCTTTTAGAGGGTCCCTTGAAACCTAACCAAAAACTAGTGGGGTCTGTGGCCAGTTTTCACCAACCTGCCATCACCAGTCAGGTTTCTGACCTCATCAGGTGAGCACCAGCACTCTCAGAGGACAGAAACAATACCTGCTCTAGGGGGCGGGTGTGTTTCACACCTCCTCCAGGACATAATAGCCTTCCTGGGTTGGAAGCTTCAAAGGCCATGCCGGCTTTGAAATCCAACCCAGGAACTCTCAGATAGTATCTCCTCTTATTATGCCCCTGAATTCAGTATTTAGGTGGCTCCCCAAAACCTGAACTTCAGATTCATCGGACCAAAGAAGACCCACTGCATGAGAACTGAAGCTCTGCTGGCACCAAGCCCCTCCAGGTGCTTCAAGGACTCGACAATTGCTGCCTGCCGTGTTGTCCTGAACCTGCGGGAACTCCAAACACCCTGAAGCACCTGCAACCTTTAAGAAATGGCTGATAAGCTCCCTTTGAGTGAAGGGATCAATCGCATGCTCACCGCAGGCACAGATCTCATGAAGTTCGGTTTGTCGATTTGCTGTTCCCGACGACTTTGATGCAGCACCAAATAGGAAGTACAACTGCTCCGGAGGGTCAGATCCGCCACTCCAACAAGCTTGGAGGCACCAGAACCTAACAGAGCTGGGGCGTACCAAAGCCCGGGGTACTGGACCCCCAAAGGTAAAAACCAAGAAGAAAAATCAACTCCAGACTACCAAAGCACCAGAAGCAAGCACCCATAGAGGGACGTCAAGACACATAAGACTCACTTCCTGAGTGGCCCAGCTACCCCAGATCACCTCTCCAAGTTGCTGGCTTTTGACCGTGAGGACTGTGAAGACGCACAGCACCCAGCTGACCTGTTTGCTCTGCACCCAGCGCCAGCACCGACTAATCAGCTCTGCTCAGTGGTCCCAAGGCCCTTGTGACCTCCTTCCTCTAAGGAGACCCACCGAACGTATCTGTATGTCCACCGTGCAGTGCATTTTCAAGTGGCCTTCTTTATCTTTGACACCAGTTTCCAAGACCCTCAGCACTGTGCTCCCGCCCAATCCGAGAGGCTCCTGAATGTCTCCTGATGGAACTTTGGACCTGGTCCTAACATCGACCTAAAACAAGAAGGGGAACTTTGTGAAAGCATTGCCTGATTTCACTAGCATTTTTTCTCATTTTCCCCATTGTTTCCTTTGGTGCCTAATTGCGTACAAAAGTTATATATTTTCCAAACTTTGACAAATCATAACTCTGAAAAGTGTTCTTGATCTTAAAAAATACAAAAAAATCTACTTTATTTTTACAAATTGGTCTGGGATTTATTCTTGAGTGTGTATTTCATTTATTGCTTTTGGTGAGCAAAACAAATGCTTAGTACTACCCTTTGATGAGCCTAACTGCTCACCCACGCTACCACAAAAAGAGCATTAGAATGATCTGCTTTTACCCTTGTGTCCCATTTGGGGATTCTCTGGACTCTCTGCACAGTGTACTTCTTTTTAGTACACTATACAGAGAGCCAGCTTCCTACAGACTGCAAATAATTGTGCGACTTTGAGCTTGATTGGCCCTTTTTATTGTGTTCAACAATGTATAGCTTTGCCTCGCACTCCCTAATGGCCTTCAGGTGCATCAGAGAGCTTTTGTCACACAAATTTAAAAAGTGCTTGGTGCCAAAGTACCAAAGGCACATGTTTTGTGAGTTTGTAACCAACATCTGCTTGAAATATGTCATCTTTGTTGACAACATTTCCCTAACACATGGTTACTCTTGAATTTTGAAAGTTGTTAACTACCAAACGTTGGGAGCAGAGCTCCTGATCAACATCCAAGAATGCAGAGAAAGAGAAATTGAAATCAGCACAAATGGGTGATGCCTATATGTGACAATCCAACTATTCGGGCAGCAACTGTGATACTCCAGCGTTAAACTTTCAACCTCCGGATATATTAACTTTCGGACTTTATTGCTTAAGACTGGTGCCGAGTGCCTCCCTCCGGCTTTCAAATTAAGAGATATTGAAGAAGACAAACATCGATACAGAGATGTAAAAGTCATCAATACCGAGAATTGGCTCCACGCCGCTTGCAGCGTATTTCAAGTGTGTTAGCATTGCGAACAGGAAGTGCTGACTGCGAAGCTTGGATTAAGCTACTCTGGTCCTGATGAGAATCCCCACAATTGGAGGGATTCGAATCGTGTAGACCGTGGCGTTTAGGCCAATCTAAAAACGAATTTTGTATTTTTCTTGAATATGGCTAAATTCTTGATGTTGATGGCCTGTGCCTTGTTTTGTTCTGTATCAAATGCATGTTTTGTAAATATTTTGTAAAGCTCTTTTGGCTTGTGTTTGAACAGTGAGTGTTGTGTGTAGTGAGAGGTGTGGTATGTTAGAATGGTGAAAGTGGGTATTTTGACGGACTGAATGTAGTGTTGAGAATGCACATAAGTGATACCAGTTTGGAAGCAACACAGTTGTGTGTATGTATGTGAGGGAGAATGGGAGGTTGGTTATTTATGTTCCAACAATCAGAGGTCTAAGTTGTTTGTATTGTGTCTTTGATAAGTTGTTAATGTAGACTGTGAAAAGCTTTTTGGATTAAATCCAACGGAAAAAGTGGTTAGTGTGCCATTGTTTTGTTCAATGCACTGCGAATAAGTTGTGAATAGGGTTGCAGCACTGGCGTTTTCTTTGTGACTTGATCTTCAATATCTCAACAGCACGCAGTGGCACAAGTTGAAGAGATGTCTGTAGTCACACGTCAAGTGACGTCGTGCACAGTAGGACTTCTGTCTGGCAGTGCAATGGGTGCTGTTGTCTCCTCCTCTTTTGTGCACCTAAAAACAAAGAAGCTGAAGAACATCATTGAAACGTGGTAATTATTGTTGTGGTTCAATTACTACTACTACAAACAAACAAATAAAATATATAACTTAGTGTGGGGTCACAGTTGTTAGTGTTATTATTAATATTATTAAATGTATTACCCCAGTTATTTAAAAAACATAACAACAGTGTAGCCATTTGTGAGACTTTGACAACAAGGGCTTTCATGGTGAACTGTACACTCAGGAAGGATAGGAAAGAAGAAGAACAACAACAAAAATACAAGTGTAACGGACCCTGTTTGGCATTGTGCATCACGTGGGATTCAGCATTCAGGGAGTTGCAGATGACTATGTATAGAAGCAATAAGCCAAGAGGAACAAAGGAATGAGAAAGACATGCAGGCCTAATGCAGAAGCACACTGGCTGCCTTCTCAAAATGGCCGTCAGCCACATAGCCAGGACACAACAACAAGAAAGGGAAGATAAACAATGCAGGCCTATGGCAAAAGCACACTGGCTGCCTTCACAAAATGGTCGCCAGCGACATAGTCAGTCACTCACCACAACAGGCAGGAGGCCTGGAAAACAATAAACTCAAGCAGGCCTATATGGACACAGACTTTACAAAATGGCCTCGGCCAAATGGGGAGGTTCAGCCAAGGTAACTGCTGGCCCACTATTACAAACACACTCACCCATTGACCAGAGAAAGGAAGCATGCTAAACAACACAGCTTTAATACAACAATGCCAAAAACGAAAATCCACAGGGCTAAAAAAGGTTTGCAAGGTGCACAACAACCACACACATCCAACAAAGGCATTTATTTAACACACATGAAAAACCCCCCAAAAACACATCTCGCATTTCAATCCAATGCCATCCATACTTTAAATGATGTTTTAAATTCAATGGACGCCACAGAAACAGTTGTTTCATGCACCCGTGAGTAGCTCTGGGCCTATTGGTTGGAAAACCCATTGGCAGACTAGGCCACATAGTGAGTGAATCAATCAATTCAAATCAATAATATTGCAAATTTATTAGAAAATGTAGTGAACTGTGCTACATTTTTTGCTGGGTAAAAGAAGAAAAATGTGCATGCAAAACAGCAAGAAGGCATGGCAACCACAAAGAAGGATTTCCGGTGTAATGCAGCAGCACACTGGCTGCCCCGTCACAAAATGGCCGCCAGCTACATGGCCAGGCCACAACAACAATAAAGGGAAGACAGACAATGCAAGCCTATGGCAAATGCACACTGGCTGCATTCACAAAACGGCCGTCAGCAAAAAATGACCAGGCTACCACAACAAGAAGCAATAAGCCAAGAGGAACAAAGGAAAGAAGACATGCAGGCCTATGGCAAAAGCAAGCACACTAACTACCACCACCACAAAATGGCCACCAGTCACATGGTCACTCAAAAGCAACAACAACATTCAAGAAGCCTGGAAAACAATGAAATCAAGTAGGCCTATATGGACACAGACTTTATAAAATAGCCCCTGGCCACATGGGGAGGCTCAGACACGGCAAATGCTGGCCCACTAGGACAAAGGAGGCATGCTAAACAACACAGCTTTAATGCAACAATACCAAAACCAAAACTACCCAGGGCTGAAAAAGGTTTTCAAATTACAACCACACACATTCAACAAAGGCATTTATTTACCACACATAAAAAAAAATGAAATACCCCCCAAAAACACATTTTGCATTTCAATCTAATGATATCCATGCCCTAAATGATGTTTAAATTCAACAGACACCAGAAAACAATTGTTTCATGAACCAATGAGTAGCTCTGGGCCTACTGGCTAAAAAGACCTAAAAAGGCCTATTGGCAGACTACTTTGTTAGTGAATTAAATAAATATTGCAAATTGATTTCATTAGTTGGAGAAAATGTGGTGAACTTTGCAACATTTTCCCTTTATAAAAGAAGAATAGTTACTTACAAAGAAACAACTAGGCCCTTACTGAAACTACAGGCCACCCACCACAATACATTTTTTTTAAAAGGATGAAAAGTACAAAAGAATGTTGGTGCAATCCCCCAATCAAACAAACAGCACCAATTTTTCAACTTACTTGTGAAATTTCAAATTCAAAAGTCCTCAAATCTAATGATATATGATGCAGCAGACAAAAAGAGGGATCCCACCAGCTCCAAATCCAAATGGAAAGTGAACAGGAGATGGACAAAGCACTGGGAGGAACCTGCTGGACAGGTTAAAAAGGGTGGAGACACTGGGGCACTTCCTTCCTCTTAAAAAAAAAAGCAAAAGAAGAAAAATGACTCCTTGCAAAAAAAAGTACAGACAAATGTCAATCTGAGGAGTTTTGCTAATCCAAATCATTATTTCGAGAAGGTTTTGATGCTGCTCGAGAGAGATTCTTCTTCTGATTGCAAATTCTGCATGTTCAGGATCGCGATCTTCACAAAACTTGCGGTGGAAGTCTGATGGCACACCCGAATGACGTGTTCACCATCGCACACTCTCGCAGGCCCGTGCGGTTGGCTACCAAATATCTTGGCTCCTGCACACGGATGGGAAAACTCGTCGGCGACCGCAGGCATCACGGTAAGTCACTCCAGCGTGCGCAAAATGCATTTTTAGAGTGCAAACTCAAACAAAACTCTGCTCCGGTGCGGAGTGCACAGTTTTGGGTAACTCCGTGTTCTACGCGGAACGCGGATTTGCCAAAACTCCGCAAACTACACGAGGAAAGCAGAGTTTTACGCCCAGGGTTAGTTACATGATTGGTTACTCTCAGGAAGGCAAGAGTACAAGCAAAACAAATAACTTCAAATGACTATCCAATTCATGTGTAAATTAAAGATGTATACTTTAACTGGAAAAACAAACATAACAGAACTGTGCAATAGTTTAATTACTATTTAACTTTAAAACAAAAAATAATGGAACTATGTACAAATTACTAAGCCCTCACATCAACCTCTGCCGTTTGGTAGAAAGAACGTATTTGTATATCATGAGAGCTAAATTGATATCCACAAATACCGAAGGCATCTGCATGATTGGCAAACGGTTTTGTCACGGGAGTCAACAATTCTCTCCAAACAAAAGAAAACACATATGACAAAATAGCAACATTGACGTTTTAAATCTTTATAAAAACTTACGTAAATGAATAACAATAACCGTTAGGAAAACCTTAAATGGGCTTCAAAGGATAAGCAGCGTTATTACTCTTTTCAACTTCCTACTTTCAAAACTGCCATTAAGATGGCTTACTGAGTTAACACATGCAACTAACATGTATAGTATGCAGGTCACAAACTTACATCAATCAAGGGCAAGTCAGTTTTCTTTCCTTTCTTGTTCAATAAAAAGAGTGGAGTAAATGATGTTATAATGACTTCAGGGGCCGTATTAAACATGTGGTGGCTTTTCCTGGATTGCCCTGGACGTGCCTTTCAGAAGGCGCCTAGCGCAATCCAGGAAATTGTGCCGCATTATGGTGAATGTGCTGCCCTCAAGGAAGCAGCAAACTTGCGCTGTCCTGGGGGCAGCGCATTCATGTGAAAAACAGAGCAGCTGCTTTAAAACTGCTCCGTGTTTTCACAGTGCAGGAGGCAACTCCCCTGCACTTTTAAAGGGGATTAGAGATCCCCTTGCAGGTGGGTTCCGTCAGTGATGGCACCCGCCTGTAAGGGGATGTCTGGGAGGTCAATTGGACCCACTTTCACCCACCAGAGGGCTGCAATCAGGTGGTGCACTGACAGTGTGCCACCTTTGAGGTCGCCCACTGTCAGTGCGCCACCTGAGAGCTTCTTTGTCTCTGTGGCCTCGTCTGTAATACAACACAGGTGCAGAGGCAAAGGGATTGCCTCATTTGCATGGGGCACACCCCCATGCAAATGAGGGAACACCCCTGAATATAACGTAGGCGCTTTATATCCGTCAGCGCTATCAGTATTACAGAAGGGGCTGCACAAGCATCTGCAGGCCCTTCTGTAATGCCAATGTGCCCCAGGGGCACACAAAGTGGGCACAAAGGCCTGTTGCGCCCCTGGGGCAGGTTGTGTTACACGGCCCCTGGTATTTAGAGTGTTTAATATAGAAGAGTGCTAAAAACAGCATATTATTATTAATGATACTACAGTTAATAATAATATTAAATAATACATTTGATGGAATTATTTCCTTAGAAATACAACCCCAGATAGAGGCACCAATGCTTTAATTGGGTCAAGGTGTACCACAGTTCCAGACTGCAGCTCATTGGCAGTTGATACCTCAGTTTATTTCCCCTCTCTTTGAAGTGAAAATGCATCTAGTCTATTATATGTTTCTCCTTCTATGGAAAAGTGCCCTATAGAATCTTTTTGATTCATTCAACAACAGTAACTCCATTTAGAAGATTTGTTTTGCACATGTTATTTTTCCCCACTGACTTCCCAGTACACAGTAATAGTTTTGTTACAGGATTTCTTCACCTGAGACTGAGGGTGTGAGAAACCGGGGAAGATGACTGTAAAATCGACTTATGCATCCGAAGTCTACCACTCAACATTTGGTTGCAACCATGGTCCGAACTCTCCTATGAGTATTCCAAATAATGATCGAATAATGCCTCATGGAAGCTCTGAGAAAAATTGGGCATCATTTAGAAGAACATGACGCAGCGCGGTGCCACAAACCATTTTGCTGCACCGAGCTGCGTCATTTTAAAAGCACAGGGATGTGTCATATCAACCACAATACGACACGTCTGTCATGTTGCAAGTGTGTCTGCTTTGCAGTCATTTTTGTTTTTATACAGGAAGGGGCACCTTCCTGCACAAAAACAATAATTTATGGCATTTTCCTCTTTCTATGCGTGCTGCATAATGCAGCACACAAAGAAAGTGGAAAAAACAAAGAGAATAAAAAGTATTTCTCCACGTCGTGCCACTCCTATGGCTGTTCTGGGGAGGCGTAGGATTCTGACGCATGCCCAACTTTCTAAATTATGTATAATCTGGGAATGTGTCGAGTTCCATGGATGTTGTGTGGGAACACCCACAGCAACAAACATGAAATTACCCTTTCACGCAGAGTTATGCATGAAAGGGGGCATATTTGAAGGCCATAAAAAGTCAGGTGGGGTGACTTTATGTTGCCTTGTAAATATGGGCAGGCATACTGCGCTGCCTGTGTGACAAAAAAAGTGGTGCACCGGTGGCACAATGACCTTGTAAATGAGGCCCTCAGTACTCTGAGAGGAACTAGTGATGGGTACTAAACCATCATGCATAATTTTAAAAATGTAAAAGATTTTGAAAACTGAGCTTTCACAGATACTAGTCTTATTCTGTTAATCATCGCTTACTACGGCTGTATTGCCTTGCCCACACCACTTACTTTATTAGGATCGTAGACAAAGGCAATAAGTCAATGAAGCTAGTAAGTTCTTAGGCACCAAGTGAAAGAATACACCACACTATATATATATATATATATATATATATATATATATATATATATATATATATATATATATATATATTACCTACTGGCGGTCGCCAGTAGGTAGTTATAGTTAGGACCACGTTTCCATAGGAAATCCGCAACATTCTATTTTGAATAACTTTGGCGCCGGTTGACGAATCTTCGCGAATTTTTCAAAATAGGTGGGGCGCTACGCTCCGCTCCTACCCTGAAAGTCTCGGGGGGATTCGTCAAGCGGGGGCTGAGATAAAAGGGGGTTCCCAAAACGCGTTTTTCCCATGCATTTTTCCATAGGACCTTTAGACACAGCTACAGCCCGAACGGCTGAACAGAATTACTTGAAATTTGGCAGAGAGGTAGTCCTCAGGTCAAGGAAGTGCCTTTTGTAGGTTTGGTGTAAATCTGTTCAGTAGATTCAGAGAAAATAGCCTTTAAATCAATATATATATCTGAGCCAGCGTACGGTGCGCTTACGGTGCGCTTACCGTACGCGTACGGTGGCGTGCGCGAGCGCGATTTTGATTGGCTGTTAGATCTTAGTAAACATTCGAATCGGTCGAAACCAGGAAGCGGCGGCCGCCATTTTCTCTCTCGCTCTCTGAGTTGGGCAGCAAAAACGATGCCAAAAAATGTCTAAAGAGGCAGTTTTTTGAGATCCTAACCACCCAGCATTGATATAGGGGTCCCCAAACAACCCCCAAGCCCAAATAAAAAAAAAAAAAAATTCGGAAAATCGCCGATTACGCTTACGCGTACGGTAAAAAAATTTTTTAAAAAAAATTATCCACACCCTCCCCACCCCGTGTGCAAATGGTGCCCGAAGGGCGCCATTTGTGCATTGGTTATTACAGGTAAGAAATAAGCAAAGAATAAATTTCACAAAGATGCGCATAATATGTCCCCCATGTGCGCACGGTGCGCGAAGCGCATCGTGCGTACATCGCCCATCCCGCATAACGTGGGCACGCAGTGCGCAGCGCACCGCGTGACCACCGTGCGTGCACGGCACTAACTGCGTAAAGTGGGCGCGCGTTGCGCGAAACGCACCGTGCGCGCATGAAACGAACTGCGTTAACTGGGCGCGCACGCCACGAATGGCGTAAAGTAACTTAGCATTTAAAAAAACGTACAAATTCACTGAAAAAACCATAGGTTTCACACACGTTATAGTTAGGAATTAGCATTTAAAAAACCTTGCAAATTCACTGAAAAAACCATAGGTTTCACACATGTTATAGTTAGCTGTACATTTCACTCGTAAAAAACCAATGAAATTCCCCCGTTATAGTTAGTGCAGGCAACTATAACTCACGCTACCGCAATCTTCTGTTGATGACATATGTGTCTTTATGAAAAAAAAATATTTGTAATATATGTATAGCTAAAATTTAATGGAAGAAGACATGGGCAAATAAGTGTCTAAATACAGTATTAGCATCAGCAGAGGATTGCGGTCGCGTGAGTTATAGTTGCCTGCACTAACTATAACGGGGGAATTTCATTGTTTTTTTACGAGTGAAATGTACAGCTAACTATAACATGTGTGAAACCTATGGTTTTTTCAGTGAATATATATATATATATATATATACATACAAATATGAGATACTGAATATAGATTTCTAAACAGTTAATGTACAAAGCACCTCACCAGACGCGTCTGCACCAGAGTCTTCAACATCCCTGGCCAAGCACCGAAAACACCAAGTCGGGAACCCTGTAGAGACTGGGGCACAGGAAGTAATCTCTCCGGGCACCAAAGTCGTCCCGCGAGTGCGTCCACTCCAAGACTGAGTTCCTGAGCTCCACCTCACGGACACTGCTTTTTATAGTTAAATCAACACGTTCAAGAACCCTCTAGCAGGCGTTCTCGCCCATCTATCCATCATAGGTGCTGGCCGCATCTCTGCGTCAGACCCACCCATACAGACCTGGCCAGATTCTGCTTGGGTGCGCCGAGGCAAAAGACATTCCTTTCCCTATCTCCAGCCTTGGAGATCCTTGCACAGCGCATCCTCCCTATGTCCTAGAGATAAGCATAGAATGCGCAAAAACAAGCTCAAGGCACAAAATAACCTCACGAGGTATGTCTTGCACCAGCTCATACTGGTTTACGTGAAAAACATGTTTGTTACTGCTGAAGTGTAACTACAGGTCAAAGCAGCACAAAATGGAAATGTAATACAACAAAATGGAAGACCAGAGCATCACATGGAATCGAGGTCAATATGCAGTTTAGCACGTGTAACGTGTAAAATGGCAAATGCAATACATTCCACCCCTTGACCCTCGATTCACCCATCATATCCCATTGGCCTAAATACTATGGTTTTGGGACGAAGAAGGGAGAGAAGATTAGGAATACATTGAATACCACAACATAATGAAAAAGAAGCACAAATAATCACTACGATAACACCCAAGATATAACGAAGCTGTCCAAAATTAGGTAGCCACCCAAACAACCAATCCCACCATCCTTGATCAACGTTTTGGGTAACCCCTTTCACTAAATCTTTTAAGGTATTAATATGCGCATGGATAGATGTAGAATGATCAGATAAATTGAAACAACAGAGTCCATCAAAGTCCTCGCAACCGTGGTTGTGTTTTAACAACAGATAGTCCACAGCTGCCCTATTGTGCAAAACAGCTTTTCTAGTGCCTTGAACATCTAATAACAAATCAGCTAAAGCGGCAGAAGTATGATTGAGATTCTTCGCAATTAAACAGGCAAGCTTAGCAATAGTTCTTGCATTATAAACGGACAGTCCTGGCACTCCTACAATGGAAATAGCCAAACTAGTATACTCTGCCCTAGAAAGCAAGTCAATATTGGAATCACAATCCTCAGGTAATTGAACAGCAGCTGTAGGGGAGCGAATATGTGTGATAGACTGCATAGGAAAAAGCATAGACTTAATCGTGATAAGGCACAAGGTCCTCCAGTTATATTACCTGGTATGTAAGTGTATGAAATATTGCCACAGGAGAACAGCCATCCCTTAGATAATTTCACATGGTTAACATGGCCTGCGGTTAATACTGTATGATTACAGACCATATGATTGGTAACATTACTGCAAAAGCTGTCATGTCGTGACTGACATCATTTTTGTTGATCAGTGGTCAATTGTGTGCTTTTCTCTAGTTTCAATTGGCCACACTTGCCAATTTTGGCAGGATCACAAGTTAGTTGATAGCAAACGTCTCCAGTAGTGATGTTGTAGGTAACAATACTCATCATGTTCCTCCAGAGGTTATCTGTAACCTCCGGGCAAAAACGACAGTACTCATAAAGACTCAGATGTATTTGAACATCAGTTTTCTCCACTACCCCATCAAAGTTAGTTTGGTTGAAAATGTGCAGAAGCACACATGCAGGGGTAGGTACGGCAACAAGACAAGTGGATATCATATCAGCTGTACTCTGAAGATTTCTCATACAGAAGTGGGAAGTGTTCAGCACATTCTCGGCCAAGTAGGTCCAGATGTTATCTGGTTGCTGCAACAATGCTGTTATCCGACTCGGGCGGTTGATCCCCTTCGGCATCCCCGGGCCCTCCTAGACCCCTCCGGACACGCCCAAACACAGACCACACAGCGCAAGCATCGCAGCGGCAAGCCATACTGTGATCTAGAAACAGAAAAGAAACTGGTATAATCACTCTCGTAAATAACATTTTTCAGCAGGTACATTTTCCCACTGTTCGTGTCCGGGTCTCATGATGACAAGGATATTATCCTTTCCTTTAGCGATTAATTCTGCATGTTCAGGAGGTTTGTTTGGGGACTCTACCCATACTTTCGCCCCTGGGTTCTTGTCAGTAGATCCGAACCCACCCTTTCCTCACACAGTTAGAAGGGCTGGGGCCATCCCTTTCATGACATTTCCTCGATAAACCGGCGTGATGACCATTTGGGCAACTCGGTCACCGGGTTGCACAATCAGATCATTGTCGCCACTGTGCAATAGAATAACTTTGATCTCCCCCTGGTAATCGGCATCGACCACCCCTCCCAAAACCTGGATGCCTTTAAGGGCAAGCCCAGATCGAGGAGCGATCAGTCCGAAATGCTCTGGGGGAATTTGAACTCCAACTCCTGTCTCAATCAAGGTAATGTCTCGTGGTTGCAGTCGATAGAATTTCAGGGCATGCAAACCAAGACCAGCAGCTTCTGGCGTGGCACGATATGGAGCTAAAGCTCCGGGAGCTGTCTCCCAGTACAGAATCGTGTTTGTGGCCACATGGGGCTTGATCTGCAAAGCTGGGGTCAACATGCGCATCAAAGGAGTCTCTGCATTGGCAAGGGGTCGGTTGTTCAAAATTTGCAATGCATCAGACAAGTGATCCCTCCACCCCTTCAATGACCCATCAGACAACTGTTTCAACTGCTCTTTCAACAAGCCATTCATTCTCTCAATCAAACCCGCTGCCTGTGGGTAGTAGGGTATGTGATAGATCCACTCAATGTTATGCTGCACACAAAAATATTGCACCATCTTTCCTTTAAAGTGTGACCCATTGTCACTCTGGACCTGCAAAGGAATTCCGTAATACAAAATCAACAAATTCAAAGTTTTCAGAGTGTTAGACTGGGTTGCTCTCTTACATGGAAAGGCGATGAGATAGCCAGAATAGGTATCCACCACCGTGCATGCATACTGACATCCTCGACTCATTGGCATTGGGTCGATGAAATCAATTTGCCATATTTGCCCTGGCAACTTCCCTCTGCCTAGCTGGCCTCTCACTACCTGTGGAACCGGTCTGTGTTGGGTATGCTGACAAACGGGACAGTGAATAATCACAGTTTTAATCAAATCTAGGGGAATATGCATCCCTCTACTTTCTGCCCACCTGCTAGTGGCTCGCTCGCCCAAATGTCCGCTTTTCTGATGCGCCCATTTAGGCATGCCCACCAAGTCAGAATCCTGCGTCACCACCTCAGCTTCATGAATCTTCGCTTCTTGGTCTGCAAAGGAATTGCACCAACGCTCTAGTGAGTCAGTCGGGCAATGAGTATCAACATGATAAACTGTGACTGTACTCTGGGACAACAATTCCCAAATCTCCTGCCACAACTCCTTTCCCCAAACCTCCCTATTGTGAATCATCCAATTATGAGCATGCCATGTGGGAAGCCAAGTGGCTAACCCATTGGCCGTAGACCATGAATCTGTATAGATGTGCCATGTACCACGGAGCTCTTGCTTTAAAGCCTGGTAAACTGCGTACAATTCTGCAAACTGACTACTTCTTCCCTCTCCAGTAGTCGACAGCAATTTTTTGGTCACAGGATTGTATGCCACCGCTTTCCAATGTCTCTTGGTCCCCACATATCTGACTGAGCCATCTGTAAACCACACATGCTTTTTGTCCTCCACGGACAACTCTGAGAATGGCCCGCCCCATTTCAATGGGGACTCTTGCACTTTGGGTACATCTTGCAACATTTCTGCATCTGCTACTGGAGTTTGCGCCACTTGTTCATGCAGCACTGCGGTACCTTTAGGACCCACTCGTGCCCTGTCTTGTATGTACCACTTCCACTTTATGACGCTAGCCTACTGTGCATGCCCAATCCTGTGTGTCTTGGGTGAGCTCATCACCCATTGCATGATAGGAATTTCAGGTCTCAAAAACACATTGTGTCCCAAGGTCAATTGCTCGGTATCCACCAGAGCCCAATAACATGCCAAAAACTGCTTTTCAAAAGGAGTGTACCGCTCTCCAGCATCAGGTAATTTCTTTGTCCAAAACCCTAGGGGCACTTTCTGTCTCCCCTGTTTCTGCCGCAGGCTCCAGGTTGCATACTGATCCTGGACTGTTACATTCAAATCAATGCTTCCCTCTCGTATGGGCCATAGATCCAGGGCACGCTGTATAGCCTCCTTCGCTGACTCAAATGCCTGTTGCTGGGCCTCCCCCCACTCAAATTCATGCTTCTTCCGCATAACCTTGTACAGAGGGGCCAAGATCTGACTCAAATGGGGAATGTGCTGTCTCCAAAAACCAAACAATCCAATGAAGCGCTGCGCCTCCTTCCTGTTTCGCGGCACTGCAAACTCCTTGATCTTTTGCCTTACTTGTGGCAGCACCTCTCTATGCCCCTGATGCCACTGAATACCTAAAAACTTCACACTCTGGGAGGGTCCCTGCACCTTCTCTGGGTTAATCCACCACCCTTTGCTCTGCAAATGCTCTACAATTCTGTCTAGCTGAGCCTGCACCTGTTCTTGGGTCTCTCCTTGAATCAACACATCATCAATGTAATGACAAAGCTGTACCCCAGGAATCACTGACACCTCATCCAATTGCTCTGCCACCAACCGGTGACAGATTGTAGGGCTATGTAAATACCCCTGTGGCAAAGATTGGAATGTAAACTGTCTACCATTCTACGAGAAGGAGAATTGTTCCTGGGACTCGGGGGCAATTGGAATTGTGAAAAAAGCATTGGCAATATCAAGTGCCGCATACCATGTCCCATTGTGTTTCTGAATTTTCTCAATCAAATTGATAGTGTCGGGGACCGCGGCTGTCAACGGGGGCATATGCGTATTCAGCTCGCGGTAATCAACAGTCATGCGACAACTTCTATCCGGTTTGCGCACGGGCTACACAGGGTTATTCCACGGCGTGGTAACCGGTCTCACCACCCCCGCCTCCACCAAGTCCTGTATGGTTGCGGTAATCTCATCATGTCCCCCTGGGATCCTGTACTGCTTCATGTGAACCACTTTTGTTGCTTGGGGCACCTTCACTGGGGGAATCTTCAAGCGCCCCACCCTCACAGCAGCCACCGAGAGGTACTGCTTTGACCCAAACTGATAGCATCCGTCATCTAAATATAAGGTAATACCTTTCAGAATGTCAATACCAATGATGTACTCGGAAATGGGCACAATCAAGACGGTGTATGCTCTCTTGGGAAGTCTGCCTATTTTCATCTGAATTACCGTTTGCACCGCTGGTGTCTCCTGTCCACCCAAACCCGTGATAGTAATATACTGTCCTTTATATTTTCGTGGATTGCCATGTATCAATGTGGCCTCCGCTCCGGTGTCTACTAAAGCTCGCACCTCCTGAACATTTCTATTTTTCCAATAGATCTCAACCCTCTCATGTGGTCTATTATCTTTGTGAGCCCATCCCTTCACCGGAGCTTGGCCCATTTCCTAATCTAACTTTCGCCTGCGCAGCTCTGCATCTGCCCGGCGCAGGTCCCGGCGCAGATCTGAATACAATGTCGGGTAATCCTTAGGGAACAACTCCTCCTCTTCCCAGTCCCCATCTGAATCTGTGCAATCTCGGTCCCAACATTTCTCTTTTGTCACCCTCACATGAGATTACCTCTCTCTCTCCACACCTGCCTTGTCATGCTTTTCCTCAAGCTCTGCTTCCCTGCGACTTACTTTCTTGTTATCTTTTCTATTCACATGCCTACTCCCCTCCTTTTTATCCAGTCCTCGCTTACGGTACATTTCCCACATGCTTTTGGTCTCGATACCATAAATTTCACTCCTCGACACCCCATCCTTTAACAGCGCCAAAAACATATCACGTCGGGTTACTCAGTTGTTATCAGTGCGGGACTCTGAGCGCGAAGCCCTGTCTGGCTTGTTCCATTCCCCAAGCTCTCCCAGCTCACGGACTGCCTCGACCACTTCTCCTATGGTATTACCAGTTTGATTGATTAACAGAGTCATTATTACCGCTTTATATGCAGGGGGTGCCAAACAAATGATTTTGTTCCGCACGGACACAGTCATTCTCTGACCCATCAAATCATGCGCCTCACCTATAAGGATTGCCAGCTTCATTCCCTCCTCCTTAATTCTCTGCGAGGCATCTCGTAGGGTAAACCATGGTTTTTCATTCCCAGGCCAATCTGAATCTGTGGGGTACTTATGACTACATCCCTGTGCGGCTAGCTGCAACAGGGTAGTTTGGTCATCACCTTGGAAAGTCCGGAAGTGTCCCTGCACAGTGGGATCAGTGCTGAGAGTACAAAATTTGGCAGCATCCCCACTGTCTAACATAACCCCAGAAGCGCCTTGATCATAGAGGCGCACTATCCAAGTTAATAGTGCCTCGCCAGACTTCTGTCTAAATCTTTCTAAAATATCACTGATCTCCTGTTGAGTAAAATCCTCCAGACTATTTAACATAACTCCCTGCAGGTTATGTGGACCGGATTGAAGTTTCCGTCTTAGAATGGGCTGCACTTCCACTCTCTTACTATTATTTACCTCCTCCTCCCTTTCTCTCTGTAAAGGCTGCTCTCCTTCTGAGCAGAACTCTGATGATTCCCAGATGTTAGAGTCCCAGGTGGATGGATCAAAATCTAAGCCTGCTTTGGCAATCGCTAAATGGACTTTTCGCTTACTCACTCTACCCCTCCTTTTCTTGTATCTGTATTCAGCGACACAGACTGCAGCCCGCTCCGCTATAGTCTGATATGTTTCTAATTTGTCTTGTAATAGCTTATTCTGACAGGAAAGCATCGTAGACATATTCTTAGCTTCAACTAGTTGTTTTTCTAAGCTCAACTGTTCCTGCTGCAGAGATAAGCATTTGTCAAAAACTTGACTGTAGGCATGCAACAGAGCCCAACCTCGGCGGCTCACTGTATATAATTCTTTACCTTTTTCTACAGGAACTTTCTGTAAACAATTTAAAACATCTTCTGGCGTTGCTTCGCCCAAACAGTCAAACCAGCTCTCACTTAATCCTGTGCTTTTAGAATACTCACGCGCCAGCGCGGAGTACGGCGTCGCCTCCCATCCAGGAATTTGCATGGGAACAAATGGAATTTCACTTGGTGCCAAGGAACCAAAACCACCTTTCGTCTTTTTAAACATGTTCCTACCCGCTTAATTTACGAATCCTGCCACCGACTACGCCAAAATGTATTGCCTTGCCCACTTGCGTATTCTAAACTTACGCACACCACTTACTTACACAGAAACTCCGACACTCCTCTGGAGGTAAAATGAGCTTTATTAGTATCGTAGACAAAGGCAATAAGTCACTGAAGCTAGTAAGTTCTTAGGCACCAAGTGAAAGAATACACCACACTATGGGCCCGATTTACAGAACTAACTTAAGACAAAATCCTAAACTTACTACCATTTGGTATTCACAGAAGGCACTTACTCATTTTGGTATTCACAGAAGGCACTTACTCATTTCGGTATTCACAGAAGTTAGGAGTCCTAACTTTAGGACTCCTAAATGCCATCTGTGAATACCGAAAGCCTTAAAATTAGGATTTTTCTCAGTTTAGTAGTAGTATAGTTAGGACTCCTAACTTTGGGACTCCTAAATGCCTTCTGTGAATACCGAAAGCCTTAAAATTAGGATTTTTCTCAGTTTAGTAGTAGTATAGTTAGGACTCCTAACTTTAGGACTCCTAAATGCCTTCTGTGAATTCCGAAAGTCTTAAAATTAGGATTTTTCTCAATTTAGTAGTAGTAAAGTTAGGACTCCTAACTTTAGGACTCCTAAATGCCTTCTGTGAATACCAAAAGCCTTAAAATTAGCATTTTTCTCAGTTTAGTAGTAGTGAAGTTAGAAGTCCTAACTTTAGGACTCCTAAACTGAGAAAAATCCTAATTTTAAGACTTTCGGTATTCACAGAAGGCATTTAGGAGTCCTAAAGTTAGGACTCCTAACTTCTGTGAATACCGAAGTGAGTAAGTGTCTTCTGTGAATACCAAAATGTGTAAGTGCCTTCTGTGAATACCAAAATGGTAGTAAGTTTAGGATTTTGTCTTAAGTTAGTTCTGTGAATCGGGCCCTATATATATATATATATATATATATATATATATATATATATATATTACCTACTGGCGGTCGCAGTAGGTAGTTATAGTTAGGACCATGTTTCCATAGGAAAACCTCAACATTCTATTTTGAATAACTTTGGCGCCGGTCGACGAATCCTCGCGAATTTCTCAAAATAGGTGGGGCGCTACGCTCCGCTCCTACCCTGAAAGTCTCGGGGGGATCCGTCAAGCGGGGGCTGAGATAAAAGGGGGGTTCCAAAACGCGTTTTTCCCATGCATTTTTCCATAGGACCTTTAGAACGAGCTACAGCCCGAACGGCTGAACAGAATTACTCAAAATTTGGCAGAGAGGTAGTCCCTAGGTCAAGGAAGTGCCTTTTGTAGGTTTGGTGTAAATCTGTTCAGTAGATTCTGAGAAAATAGCCTTTAAATCAATATATATATCTGAGCCCGCTTACGGTACGCTTACCGTACGCTTACGGTAAGCGTACGGTGGCGTGCGCGAGCGCGATTCTGATTGGCTCTTAGATCTTAGTAAACATTCGAATCGGCCGAAACCAGGAAGCGGCGGCCGCCATTTTGTGTATTTCACTCTGAAAAAAAAGAGTGAAAACAAGGAAAGGGGGCAATGAGGAGAGTTACAGACCCCCTAACATTTGTAAGGGGGTCAAAGAAGGACAGAAAAGTACAAAAAAAACATTTATTGATTTTAAAAAAAATCACGGGGTACGCGTACGGTAAGCTTACGGTAAGCGTACGGTAGAAAAAAAAAAAAAAAAAAATGAAAATCAGATTTAAGTGTTTAGATATTAGGGGGCTCTAAAAAGAGCCGTTGTGTTTATGAAATGATTTTTTAGTGGTACCTACAAGTAAGTACCGATGCAGAGTCTAAGGTTCAAGAGGAAGACTCTGTTCCCTTCATCATTGAAGTGCACACCATCTCCTCTATAAATGTCTTGCATGTCATAACGCAAGTTGTTGTGGTAAATGGCACCCATACCATAGTCACGGAGGAAAGCAGAAACAGATTTGTTGACGTGCTTTCTTGCTTTGTCATCGCACCACGTGCCCACCGTGCGTGCACGGCACTAACTGCGTAAAGTGGGCGCGCGGTGCGCGAAGCGCACCGCGTGCTCACTGTGCGCGCACGGTGCGCGAAGCGCACCGTGCGCGCACGGAACGAACTGCGTTAAGTGGGCGCGCACGCCACGAATGGCATAAAGTAACTTAGCATTTAAAAAACCGTACAAATTCACTGAAAAAACCATAGGTTTCACACACGTTATAGTTAGGAATTAGCATTTGAAAAACCTTGCAAATTCACTGAAAAAACCATAGGTTTCACACATGTTATAGTTAGCGGAAATTTTACTGATAAAAAACCAATGAAATTCCCCCGTTATAGTTAGTGCAGGCAACTATAACTCACGCGACCGCAATCTTCTGCTGATGACATATGTGTCTTTATGAAAAAAAAATATTTGTAATATATGTATAGCTAAAAATGTATGGAAGAAGACATGGGCAAATAAGTGTCTAAATACAGTATTAGCATCAGCAGAGGATTGCGGTCGCATGAGTTATAGTTGCCTGCACTAACTATAACGGGGGAATTTCATTGGTTTTTTATCAGTAAAATTTCCGCTAACTATAACATGTGTGAAACCTATGGTTTTTTCAGTGAATTTGCAAGGTTTTTTAAATGCTAATTCCTAACTATAACGTGTGTGAAACCTATGGTTTTTTCAGTGAATATATATATATATATATATATATATAATACAAATATGAGATCCTGAATATAGATTTCTAAACAGTTAATGTACAAAGCACCTCACCAGATGCGTCTGCACCGGAGTCTTCAACATCCCTGGCCAAGCACCGAAAACACCAAGTCGGGAACCCTGTAGAGACTGGGGCACAGGAAGTAATCTCTCCGGGCACCAAAGTCGTCCCGCGAGTGCGTCCACTCCAAGACTGAGTTCCTGAGCTCCACCTCACGGACACCGCTTTTTATAGTTAAATCAACACGTTCGAGAACCCTCTAGTAGGCGTTCTCGCCCATCTATCCATCATAGGTGCTGGCCGCATCTCTGCGTCAGACCCACCCATACAGACCAAGCCAGATTCTGCTTGGGTGCGCTGAGGCAAAAGACATTCCTTTCCCTATCTCCGGCCTTGGAGATCCTTGCACAGCGCATCCTCCCTTTGTCCTAGAGATAAGCATAGAATGCACAAAAACAAGCTCAAGGCACAAAATAACCTCACGAGGTATGTCTTGCACCAGCTAGTACTGGTTTACGTGAAAAACATGTTTGTTACTGCTGAAGTGTAACTACAGCACAAAATGGAAATGCAATACAACAAAATGGAAGACCAGAGCATCACATGGAATCGAGGTCAAAATGCAGTTTAGCACGTGTAACGTGTAAAATGGCAAATGCAATACAACGGCTCAACAACAAATTGCGCACCTCCAAGGAGAGAGGCGATGTGCCCTGTTGACTTGCACTGCTAAGGTTGAAGCCTGCTGACCCAGGTTTGTGTCCTGGCCTTGGTGCTTCTCTCAACATAGGGTAATTCTGGGCAACTCATTTAATCACTCTGTGCACAACATTGGGAAATGTATTTGTGCAATCTCCACTTGATGTACATAATTGTGTGGATCATCACCAGAACCCCTTTCTCCATCCCCTTGTAATGTACAGTGCTCAATTGCTTCCTTGTTCAAGTGTGTGCAAAATAAATTAGTATTACATACATGCAAGTCATCGGTTTGAATAGTCATTCCTAAGTGACACTAATTAGCACTTGTTCCCGGATCATTGTATGTCTCAGGTAGCAGCTGACAGGTAGTTCACGAGAAACAAACTGCTAAAATACTATAACCTGCACTCTGGTAATTTGTTTTATGTCCACACGGAAACACCCTTCACATCACTGGGAATTATTAACCAGACTTCTAAATCCTAGAAGACCTCATCCTTGTCCCCAATCTAAACACCATAAGATTTTCTCAGTTATGGTGTGCTACAAACCACAATGCCCTGAATGCACTGCTTGTCTTCAAATATGCTATCAGTGATTCTGGTCTCTGGCCAACCCACCTCGAAATGCTCTAAAAGTTTTATGACAGGGTGTTCATAGCCTCTCTCACACAGACCTCTTTACCCAGTTAATATGTGCAATTAGTAACAATTATACAGATCCAGTAACTTCCATGTATTCAATAAATGAATTTTAACCAAAACATATATCATCACTTTCGGTCTTGGTTTATTTCCATTGCTGCTTTTATTATTGCAAATAATCGCAATTAAAGATCCACACAATTACTCATGTGTAATCATTGGTGAAAAGGGTGGTGTGATATCTGTATATAGATATATTATCTTCCATGTAGAAAGCAAAGGGTGCTTTAATTACATTTTATTTTTTTGCTTTTTTTGCAGTTTTCATATAGCATGAACTTGGCCCAAAGGCGTTAGAGCGCTTTACATCAGCACCAAATTAAATTGAACATTATCAGATTTATTTTTATTTTTTATATTAAGGGCCTGATTTAGATCTTTATGGACAGGTTACTCTGTCGCAACAGTGACTGATAACCCATCTGCTGAAATATAAATCCCATAAGATATACTCCGATTTATATTTTTGCGAATGGTATATCCATCACCGTTGTGACGAAGTGATTTGCCCAGAATCACAGGATGTTGAACTGATAATGGGAATCAAACCTGGTACCCCAGTTGCAAAGCCAGCGGTTAAAATCATAAGCCCACATCTTCGCCCTCATTCCATGTGGCCCAGAATAATCCCTTTACATTCCTTCCTGCTCTGGATTTACCCTTCCCATTGAGATTACACGTTATTGGTAGGGTAGTGTAGTGTGAGTTAGCAATGATGGAATCCTTTTAGCTCCGGATGAAGAACTGTGATGTAAGTGTTCGAATGTAGTGAAGGGAATGCAGGTTTAGAATGTTGAGTTTGCTGTTACATGCAGAAAAATAAAGATGTGTAATACTAAGCTCTGTTTGTGGTGTAGTCATTGGCGGGTACCCAGGCTAGGGAGGATGCTCCAACTGGTCATGAGATAGGGGATATGTAACCTGAAGATCAACAGTGCTCTACTGGAGAGTTTTGTCATGATTCAGTAAAACCGATCGTGTGTGCCACGAGTGCCTCTGTTGAAGTGAAGATCGACATTGGTGCATGTGGAGTCAAAGTGCCACTTCAGCTGGTCTGAAGTGGGTAACAAGAATGAAAGCTTCACTGAGAAGTGTACACATCTTTGGCCAGGTACCTGCTGGTAAGGCTGAAAAAGAGAAGCACCGCTCCAATACGCAATATAAGGCTATTCATCATACGGAGTAATAACACTAGAGGCAGATACAATTTTGAAAGAGCAGCAAAGAATTACAGTAAATAAAAAAAATTGCTACAATGAGAAGTGCTGTGAGGCAGTGATTACCAGGTACAAAATGTGCAACGAGTAACGACAACCAGATGCAAGAGAACACTGTGGTTTAAAGCAGATAGATGCAGCTAAAGCAGGTGTAAGCCAGTGCACAGAGGCACCCAAAGGCGAAGAGATTCAGATATTACAAATAGTCATCTGCTACCAGAACCATCCAGTCTCAGCACCAGGCGTCACAACCCAAGAAGAAGCACAGGGGTTGTGCTTACAAGGCTGGTGAATTCCATCGGACCAACTTAAAGGCTGTGAGAGGTGGTCAGAATAGTGACAGTCTGCTTCTCCAGTGGCCACAAAGAAGGAGGCCACAGGTCAACAAACTGTCTGGGATGATCCAGAGGCCAGCACGTCACAAGGCTTTTCATTTACAAGAAGCTGTGGAGAAAGAGCTTGAATCCTTACTCAAACATGCTATAATTGAGTGTTCTATTGGTCCAACGCCATGGGTTTCTCCTATAGTGGTAATACCCAAAAATACAGTGAAGGAGCTGTACGTATCTGTGTTGACATGCGTCACACTAATAAGTCAATTGAAAGGGAATGACATCCAGGTCTGTACATTGCAGACATGATCAAACAATTGAATGGTGCAAAGGTTTTCTCTCGCCTTGATTTGAACAAAGGATATCATCAGTTGGAAATCGAGGAGAATTGCAGGTACATTATGACCTCTTCTCCACATATTGGCTTGTTCTGATATAAAAAACTAAGGGCCTGATTTAGATGCTGGTAGGACCGCGACAGAGTGGATGCTTTTGGCAGTCTACCCGCCCGCCTACCTGGCGGTCCGTCCACCCAATTACAATGCAGGATTTTAATGGGAAAGAAAACCGCAGCTGTCCCGCCAACTCGGCCAGGTCTTTGCCTCCTGCCCCGACAGCGGGATTGGGATGGTGGTGGTGGAATTCCAGCCAGGTTTTCCGCCATCGGTATTTGGATTGATATGTAAGAGCGCAGGGAGAGCAAAGACACATATACTGAATAAGCAGCTACCTATGTTATATGACATCTCTTTATTAATGTAATATCTGCACTTTCACAATTGCTTTATTAACCTTCCTGCTTTCTCAAATTTGCTTGAAAATGCACCATTTGTCCACTCTTTTTTCAAAATTTTCTCGGGGGGAGGAACCCCCCCGAACCCTCCGTAGGTTGTTCTGGTTCGCTCGCTATGCCCGCTTGCTGTGGTGCATTAGGACAATAATTTTACGCCTCACTACTTTCAAATGTCACCAGCCGCCCGTGGTGCATGGAGGGGTGTGTGGCATTTGTATGGAATACTTTCAGGCAGTTTCCTACTTCAGACATTTTAGAAGGCATGTAATTAAATAGGCCAAGGACCCGTCATTTCAGTCACCCTCAGCACAACCTCCCACCAGGCATGGAATCCCCTGCAGCAAGCTGAGCCAACACAGTCACAAAATGGATAGGCCTCTGTTTGCATTTATTTATACATATACTCCCAAAATAAAGATAGATGAAAGGGAGTTAAAGTTGACCAATATGTTAACAGTGGTTTATCTCTGAAACAAAAACGTCATGAAATTAATGAGCGCAGGTACTGCTTTATCTCATGTTAGCACTTTGCCATAGTAGGACAGTCTTAACCTCCATCCCTGGTACATACCGTTCACAGTGTCAAGCATCTTTGCAAACATCAGGTATCACTAAGCAATACAATACACAATATAGAACACCCTTAACATGCTATCATCATACATCCACACACCAACGTCATACACCAGCAAAAAAAACGTGATATGCACACACACACCCACTTTCATGAGCATGCCTTCCCCCCCACTATACTGGCAAATCACCAATCATCTTTTCGCTTTCAACCTATCAGTATCTTAATGACCATGCATTCAACATTATACGTCGACCAGTATATATTATACACCAAACACACAAGAGGTAATTGGAGGAATGCTTGCAATTTGTTTAACCTCTGGCAATCGCTTGGGGTAGCATTCCAACCCATTGGTCTTTTGCTCATCATGACTCAGCAGTTTGGCTCCAGCCATAAGCGAACCAGTCTTGACGCTTTTGATTTTTTTGCAATATTTGTTTATTCGTTTTTATTTAGGGAGGTACACCAGATGGTACAAGCCTCCATGTACAGTGGACTGCCCATCATGTTTCTGATGGCAGAGACTGCTAAGATGCTACAGTCAGAAACCCAACTCTAAATGAAGTGGGGCAGCAGCTGGCAGTCACGGCCGTGCAGGTAAGCGCTGTGGGGCGGGGTGGAAGTGACAAATGATGGAATAGGGAAAATAAAATAAATAAATAAATAAAACAACTTACCTTGCACTTGCTGCATCGCCGAGTCGGCGAATGCGGTGAGCGCAAGTTAAGTGGTTTTATTTATTTATTTTATTTTCCCTATTGTGTCATTTGTCACTTCCACCCTGCCACCCCCACCTGCCTCACCACACTTAACTGCACAAGCTGCCACTGGCAGCTGGTTTGGCAAGGCATGAAACCTGCTAATTTATGGTAGGACTCTTTTTCTACTAAATCCTAAATGAAGGCTCACTTTTTATACCTTCAGACCAGCTCTTGAAATCGTTTAGTATTCCAGGAATAGGGCATTCACTTTCTAAGCATGGCATTGACATATGGTTCTCGGCCTGGAATATGTTTGGGTGCAAAAGGCCAAACACCCTGTTAGTAGGAGCTTGATTACACACAAAACAGGAGATGTTTTGTCTCCATCTTTAGTGACTGTGTAAGACATTTGCTTGGAATCAGAAGGGAGAAGTCAACATACATTCACCAAACATTACTGCCTGGGCATAGAAGTTCCAGCGCATTATTAGTTGGGCAAGTGGTGATCCTACCTACTCAACCCCTTCTTCTTAAAAAAGATTGCATTCATTTTGCTACTCTGATTCAAACGTGAATCTCTGAAAGATCAAGACATAAGCTACATACATGTAAATACAGTTCTACAGCAGTAGCTTCTTCCATAGATTACCTTGCAGATCCCTTTTAAGGCTCAAGTCTGTGTTGTTTCCTTACACACATAACTCTCAAATCTGGACTGTGGTGGCCTCTACAGGGAGAGAGTGGTGTGTTCGGCAGATTCGTTTCACCAGCTGAAGTTTGGGTAGTTTTTAATGAGGTGATTGTCCCAATAAAGGCACACTATTCTTTTCCTGAAAGTGTGGTAATATTGTGTCATTCTATAGATTAAACGACCAGGGAATCTCAGCCCAATGACGCAAATGATTTAAGCATGTGGGTTCGAAAGATGCAAAGTCTGGAGAAGCGCATCTATAGGTAAATAGCTTCTTGCTTGCAATGATGATAAACAGTGAACCCATTACTGTACGTGGGCTAAAACCAAAGGAAATGATGGACGG
This sequence comes from Triturus cristatus, assembly GCF_964204655.1. Lineage (NCBI taxonomy): Eukaryota > Metazoa > Chordata > Amphibia > Caudata > Salamandridae > Triturus > Triturus cristatus. The sequence continues at coordinate 322,389,817 of NC_140584.1, read as the reverse complement.
AGTGTTGAACATTGCAAGCACTCATCCCCAGTCAACTGATCTGGGTTTAATCCATCACCGTTCTTTAGCCCACTCTGCCACCCCAGTTCAGACATGGCCATATGCAAATCAGTCTGACCCTGTACCTCATGGGAACAGTCCAGCCCGAACTGCCAAGCCATGTCTTCTCTGGACCGGAAACAAGCTTCCTAGGACCGGTTTCTGGCATTTCAGCCGTCTTCAGCCAGGCTTGCTTGAATCCAGTGGCAAAGTGAGCAAGGGACTCACGTCTGAGCATATAACATATATAACGTTGATCAGGCCACAGTATGGGTTTGTTGTGGGGGTACATTTGGAGACAAAATCCCATTATACAAATGAATATAAATAAAGTATGGTAAATGCACTATCTGCAATCATTGAGGATTCTTATTTCAATTAAACATACTGTATACAAAGAGAACATGGATCGACTCAATTAGATTAAAACATTGTAATAAAATCCACAGCTCAATATAATTCCATTGAGAATGTTGTATACCCATATGCACTTGTGCTGCCATTTTTCTGGGTAACTATGTTCTCGTGATTTTGCGAGCAGTTAATGCACGGTGTGAGAAAGGGCCATATGTATGAAGGCAATTTTGCCATCGCAAGCGTTTGCGATCGCAAATCAGCAGTGTCCAATGTATGACACAAAACACCTCTCGCAAAATAAGGAATGGCAAATTTTGTGATTCCCTATTTTGCAATTACATTTAAGGAATCGCAAATTGTGATTCCTTAAATGCAATGTAAGAAGCACAATAAAAGTGCGATTTGGCCGTAAGAAATCGCAAATTACCACCAACTTCAAGTTGGTGGTAAGTTGCGATTTCTTTGCAAAATGCACTTTTTTGCATTTTTCAAAGTGCCATGTAACTCACATACATGCCCTTAGTGCATGTATATGTGCCACATGTGCACACATGCACATCTCAGGGGTGCAACAGGGTGTCCTTTTGACACCCTGGCACCCTTGAAATTGCAGTCTCAATTTGCAATTCTCTATTTGCGAATCGCAAATTGAGAATGTCTTCTCATTCATTCCAATGGGCCTCTAGGCCCATAGGAATGAATTGGGAGGTTTTCCTTAATTACGAATTGCAATTTGCGATTCCCAATTAGGGAATATGTAGGATTCGCAACATTTTTTGCAAATCCTATATACATAGCGTTTTGCGATTCTCAAATAGCGATTCGCAAAGAATCGCTATTTGAGAATCGCAAATGATTATGCACAGACGATTATTTTCACAGACGCTTAAGGCTGCTCCCGAGCGGTCGCTCCTTTTAAAATTTAAAACTTTTAAAAATTTCAATATTGCTACTGCTCTATAGAATTTCCCTTTGTGTCCGTCCCCCCCCCCCCCTCGAGCCAGATTAGCACACCTTATGGGCTGATTTTATTTACAAGTCACGCTAGCACCTTTATTATTCCTCCTCGCTTCCCAGGGGGGCTTGGCCGTCCTCGAGGCTAAGCTTACCGGGTCCCGGGTTGCTGCAGTTGGCGGCCATCTTGGGTTGGGCGCGATTGGACGAGCGCTCTAGTCGCTCTACTTAAGGAGGGGCTATTTTCCATAGCAGGCGATTATTTTCACAGACGCTTAAGGCTGCTCCCGAGCGGTCGCTCCTTTTAAAATGTAAAACTTTTAAAAATTTCAATATTGCTACTGCTCTATAGAATTTCCCTTTGTGTCCGTCCCCCCCCCCCTCGAGCCAGATTAGCACACCTTATGGGCTGATTTTATTTACAAGTCACGCTAGCACCTTTATTATTCCTCCTCGCTTCCCAGGGGGGCTTGGCCGTCCTCGAGGCTAAGCTTACCGGGTCCCGGGTTGCTGCAGTTGGCGGCCATCTTGGGTTGGGCGCGATTGGACGAGCGCTCTAGTCGCTCTACTTAAACGGTTAGGCATGCCTCCGCGCAGCGGACGTGGGCAGCGGACGCGCCGGACCGGCGCCGGAGTCGCGCCTGAGTCCAGCCCGTCTGCGCCCGTCCGCGCTCAGCCGGGCTCAGGGCATGGCAATCTGCTCATTCCTGTACAACACATGGGTCCTAGGATCAGGTACACTAGGAATGATCTGATGTCACTACATGCCCCTAGATGTTTGGGTTGTAGCTATCGATGGGTAGAGGGTACCCCCTATTTGAACTGTGCTCTCTGTGGTGCGGCCCGTGTAACCAGGGACCAAACACTGTTATCCATGGCGTTGCTTAACTGTAGGTCCATACCCTGTCATGCCACTGAAATCCACTCTTTGATCATTGACCATAAGCTGGATGTGTTGTTTCTCACAGAAACTTGGTTAACCTCTAGCTCTGGTCCGGATATTGTAAAAGCCCTTCCATCTGGATACCTCATATTTCATCAGGATAGGCCAGATGGAAGGGGGGGAGGGGTAGCCATCCTATACAGAGACAATTTCATGTGCAAGGCTGTGGATTGCGGCATTAATAATTCAGAAAGCTGCCAATTCGTGTTGCGACTATCCCCCACTTTCTCTATATCAGGCCTCCTTCTTTACCGGCCTCCTGCTATTATGGGTAACTTTGTAGACTCTTTTATCGAAGCAGTCATACCTTTAGCCGCGGCATCATCCAATTTTTTAGTTATCGGAGACCTGAACGTGCACTTTGATGACCCTCATGATAGATGGGCGAAAGACTTACAAGGCATGTTGGGCGCACTTGACCTTCACCTTGTTAACGTCGGCGCCACCCATGAGAGAGGCCATCAGCTGGATGTTATTTTTGCGAATTCAAAAAATTTGCTTGCCCTACATCCCTTGGCTCTTCCCTGGACTGACCACCATATGGTTCCTTTCAATTGGCAGTGGGTGAAAGGGAGAGACCCGGTACCTCAACGGCATACTGTGGAACGTATCTGGTCGAGGCTGCCAATGGGAAGTTGGGCAGCCGAGTTAGCAAGAACCTGTCCTCCCCCTGCTACTGACCCCACTATGGCGGACCAGCAGGTGGGTAATTGGATCACTAACACCTTGGATTCCCTGATCCCGAAAAAGAGGAGGCCTCTCAGAGAAAGAAGAGTTGGCTCTGCCCCCTGGTATACGCCCGAACTTAGGGTTCTCAGAACTTCATGCAAAAGATTAGAACGCGCTTGGAGAAGAGAGCGGACCGACGAAAATCGGAATGATTACAAGGTAGGGATGAGGAAGTACAAGGTGGCTTTGAAGGAGGCTAAAAAGAACTTTTTTAGTGTTCGGATCGAGAAGGCAAGCAATTCCCCAGGGGAATCTTTTAAGATCTTTAAAGAGCTGCTGAAGGCCCCGGTTCCCCCAGTTGTCCATGACAACCCGCAGGAGAAATGTGAGGAGCTCGCCAACTTCTTTCATTTGAAAATCGAAAAGATTCTGTCCTCACTGCCAGCGATGTTGCAGAGCGTGGAAATGGACATCAGCTCAACAATAAGTCCCGCTGAGCTGCTATCGTTCGGCCCCTTCTCAGAGGAGGAGGTCGAAAAGGTCCTGAAAAAGATGAAGAGTGGGTCTCCAAGTGACCCGGCGCCTATGAAATCCCTTAAACAGGTGGCAAATGTTCTTTCCACTCCGCTTGCGGATCTTATTAATCTTTTGCTTGCACAAGGAATAGTGCCTCAAAGGTGGAAATCCGCTGTTGTCAAAGCACTTTTGAAGAAACCGGGACTAGATCCGTCTAATCTGGCCAATTTTAGGCCCATTTCACTCTTGCCCGGTTTTTCTAAAGTCGCAGAGAAGCTGGTCAATTACCAACTTTCTCGCCATCTTGAAGACCACCATTTGCTAGGGGATTCCCAGATGGGTTTTCGCCCTGGTCAGGGGACAGATACAGCCTTACTGGCAGTGGTGGAGGAAGCAAGGAGCATTCTCGATTCAGGGGGGTCAGTGGCAGTGATCCTCCTGGACTTGAGTGCGGCCTTTGACACCGTTAACCATCGGGTGCTCCTCCAACGGCTGGCAGAGGTGGGTGTTAAAGGGATGGCCCTTAAATGGTTGAAATCCTTCCTCTCAGACCGGTCCTATCAAGTCTGGGAAGGGGGAGAACAGTCCACCTTGTTCCCTCTTCAATGTGGAGTCCCGCAGGGCTCATCTTTGAGCCCTACCTTATTTAACACCTATATGGCTCCCCTTGAAAGAGTGGTCTCCCCTTCAGGAGTGAAGATCATCAGCTATGCTGATGATACGCAGCTGGTTGTGGGCCTCACCCAGCTGGAAGAACAACCCGAAGTCCTTCATGACTGTCTCTCCAATGTTCATCGTTGGATGTCTCAGTCCGCGTTGAAGCTCAACGGTGACAAGACTGAGCTGATGGTGCTGGGCAAGGCCTGTCCCTCTCTCATCACCAGTTGCTGGCCGCGGTCCCTGGGTGATCCACCATCCCCCAAGAAGGAAATCAAGAGCTTGGGGGTTTGGTTGGAGGAAGATCTATCCTTCAGGACCCATGCTAGGAAAACCGCGGGGGTATGCTTTGGCTTGCTGCGTTCTGCTCGCAAAGTGCTACCTCTGCTCCCTAACTCTTCCAGGAAGCTTTTGATTCGCGGCCTAATTTTGTCGTGGCTTGACTTCGGGAACGCACTATTTTTGGGCGCCCCAGAAGCAACTTTCAAAACCTGCAGCAGGTGCAGAATGCAGCAGCGAGGGTGTTAATGGAAGTGCCGCGTAGACAATCAGCTGCCCCCGCCCTGAAAGCGCTCCACTGGCTCCCTGTTAAGGAGCGGGTGAAATTTAAGGCGCTATGTACGGCCCATAAAATCTTGTATGGCAGGGGCCCTTCTATTCTGTCTTCTATGGCACGCCCCTACAAGCCCACACGCCCACTGCGCTCGGATCAAAGACATCTGATGCAGACCACAAGAGTAAAAAGAGCTCGCTCCGGGGGCCGACGCTTCTCGGTGCAAGTAGCGTCACACTGGAATTCCTTGCCCCTTAAGATCCGCGCTGAGCCCAATATCCTGCACTTCAGGAAACTACTTAAAACACACTTATTTCCAGTGTAGGATTGAGTAAGAGCCTTTCGTGTCTGTGTTCACAGCGCCGGGATGCCCCTGGGTAACTGTGCGCGTTACAAATTTTATATAATAATAATAATAATAATAAATGGACATTTTCATACATATGGCGCTTAGTCCCCGAAGCATTAAATGCCATGAACAATAGCCTTTGCCTCTCTCATGCCTAAAGTTATTTTTACGATCAGTTCCTCTAATTAAAGGTAATTTTCCAAAGCTTTGATTAGCAAATCTATCCATCGTTTGGTTGTGTTTGAGTTTTTAGACTATGAACACCTGGTTGCTAAATAGCTGTTATATGCATGTCTCCTTTCCTAAATTTAAAGAAAAAAATGTTGCAACTCCGTTCCTGCGCTTTTTGTTAGTGTGATATCACCTTCACACAGACGAGTGCGTGCACAAATTCCAACTATCAATCTCCAGAAACGGCTTCTCTGCTAATGTTTGAATTTTTTGAAACATGGGCTTAAACACAGTCACACATTTATTAACATTGTAATGTGTGGGAGCAAATTTGGGTGTCACTATCCCACCCAACGTATATTTGTACAATTCTGGAATCACGAGCAAACACCAATTCCAAGCATCAGCTGTTATTTATCAGGCAAACAAACATTCAAAGCATAAAGGAAACATCACAACATGTGTCATGTACATATATAAGAAACAAATGAACAAACGTATTTTCTCTTCTGCACCAAATCACTTTTTAAATATATGTTACTGCCAGATTCAATAATTCATAGCAGTCCATGCAGAAGGTAGTTCAAATACTCATATGCACAAGAGGGAACAACAAGCCCTCAAACGCCTGTGCTGTGTATCCAAATCATATGCACACTGTAGTAATCGAACTCCTCCATTCCAAAAAGTCGACAAGGGAAGAAGAAAAAGAACCTCTCGACATATGTCCTGGGCACCAGTGTGCTATGGCTATGGGCCGGCCTGCAAAGTTAAATGTTTCCCTAAACCCCCCTGCCTGACGCAGGAGTTGTAGTAGATGCATCACTTTGGGTAAGTGGGAGAAACCGCCAACTGTTCTTCACCCAACGTGGACTTCTCACACTTGAAGAGTCCGGGTCCTCTAGGAAACCTTCGTTTTAGAGCTAAAGTGAGGTAAAGAATGATGATGGATTTAACCCAGATCTGTGACTGGGGGTGAGTGTCTGAAAAGTTTCAGCACTCTGCTCATCATCCCCTTGTGTTTCCTTTGTTTCCCCTAAGTTGGCAGGGTATACCCAGACGTGGGCTCCTTGCTTACTTTGCCACTGGATTCAAGCTAGCCTAGTTGATGAGGGTTGTTACCCCGAAAGCAGTCCCAGAATGCTTTTTTCCGGTCCAGGGAAGACCTGGCTTGGCAGTTCAGGCTAGACTATTCCCATGAGGAACAGGGTCAAGACTGATTTGGAAGTGGCTGGGTCTGAACTGGGGTGGGGACATAAGCTAAAGCATGATGATGGATTGAATCCAGATCTGTGACTGGGGGTTAGTGTCCCTACATCATCTCCTTGTGCTTGCCCAGTAAGATGTCAATCTCCATTGTCGATTATGTATCAATGCTTGGAATCATAAAATATCGTAATTGTTAAGTTCAAAGCTAACATTGGCTTAGTTCATGTCTCATGCCAGTGGCTACTGCAAACTCAATCATTTAAAGTTACATTTTCAGTTTACAATCTATTTTTGTTAACTACAGTTAGGAAAAAAGTAGAAACAATATTTTGCATAATGTGTGTATAAAAAATGAACGGCTGCACTGTGGTTCTAATACTCATGTTGTTAAAATAACTTTTGGGACCTTTTCACATAATCTGTCTAAAACTGACCAATCTAAACTAATGGCTTAATCCCTTACCTCTAGTTGAGCCAACTGTGAATTAGAAGTAATGTTTGTTTTTCATACCTCATCATCTCCATTACGAGAGGGCAAATAATAAACCTCAAGTCTTCTTGAAGCAACATGCTTCTTGTCTGTATAGCTCATTCCTAAGCCATATCCGAATGGCACTGCTGACTCTTGCAACATAGAGGAACGCTTATTTCAAAGGGGTAAGGCGAAGATGTGTCTTGAAGGGGTGTGATTTTTCTTTGTTTTCTTGGGGCCTGGAAGAGACTGGCTTTTGGAAGAGCTAGGTGAGTGGATGGTAGAATTAAAGGCAAAGTTTAGTTTCCAGTCGGTAAACTAACCCGAGGCGTTGTGGGTTAGTGTTTAAATTATGACACTTTGGTAAGGGAAGAAAGGAGGTCATTCCGCTTAAAGTTAGGCAGGGAATGTGCAAGACGTTCAATCTTTAAAAACTAACATAATCTTCCTTTGGGGAGTCAGAGGAACAGAACAGAATAGAGTCAAATAAAGACACTGGATAGTTTGCTGTGAGAATACCCATCTAACTGGTTAAAGAATGAGGCTAGGTGTTAGCCATTTTGCTCACTCTTGAAAACAAACGGTCCAGGTCGTCACTAGGTGTGCTTGCCTGTGGTTGGAACCTGTCTCCTGAAACTGTGAGATGTGGAAGATTCCAACAGCATCCACCTGGAAGAAAAACAGCACACTAATGACAAGAAGAAATGTATCTCTGGACTTGACTGGGAGTTGTGAGAAGCCCTTTCACAGCTTGAACTCAAGGGCCATATTTACAAGTCCCTATCGCCACCACAATGTCCCTTTCAGTGACGTGATGGCGATAGGGGCCTCGCCTTATTTACAAGGCAGCGTTGAGCCACTTAACATGGCTTAATGCTGCCTTGTAAACAAGGCACCCTTTCCCACTGTATTTAGCGTGAAAGGGGAGGGTAATGGGTTTTGCGGTGGACATTCCACTGCAACACCCATTGATTATGACACTGACCCCTATTTACAAGGGCAGCTTAAATAGGAGGCAGCACCAACATTAAGATCAGGGAAAAGCTGGTTTTTAACAGGAAAAACAAGGAGAAATGCTAAATTTCTCCTCGTTTTTGCTGTTTCCAAAGGCAGCACACATAGAAACAGCAAATTTCCTATGATTGTTTAAGTGCCGGAAGGTCCCCCTTCCTGCACATAAACAATCATTAAAAAAATGCTGTTTTGAAAATTCTATGTGTGCTGCTAGGGGAACCTTCCTGCACATAAACAATCTTCCCCTCAACACAGGCACTCATGCACTATAGTGTAAGGGCGCCTGAATTTGCGCTACGCAGCTAAAGTTAACACCAGCGCAGGGGGAAACGCTGGGCTGCACCATATTCTAGTAAATATGGTGCAGCCCTGCGTTTCTAAAGTGACAAAGCGTTTTGTTATCCTTCTTGGCTTAACGACACGCTTTGCCACTTTATTGTAAATATGCCCCCATGGACTGATGTCCAGGACTTCTCTGAATGTATACAGTTTTTTGGCGTACGAGGGAAGAAGTTACTAAACCTTCCCTCAAGTTGCAAGGAAGACGCACAGCTGAAAACCACAGACTGGTGTCGAAAGACTCTGTCCTTGGCAACTCAATATTTTTTTTGGACAGCTATTTTGTAAACTACGACATTTGCAGCTGTCAGTGCTTAACTGTTTTGCAAAATAGGCTATACACTATTTAGTTGTGATGGTCTTTATTTCAGTGCCAAAAACAAACTCTCTACTACCCCCCAGTGGCTTTTTGTGAAAAGCACATGCAGTGGATTGTTTCTTTCAAGATTGCTCTGAAATTCGGTATTACTGTTTTTAGGTCTCGCGTAGCAGCGCGCATGCGCTGCTCTCCGAGACTTCTAGTAATCAGTATAGCGAGGGGTGAAACTCCGCCTATTGCCGGACAATTTCTCCCTGCTTGCCATTAGTTAACTTTTCCTTTTTTTTTGTTAGCGTGCTTACGATTGGTTCTTGATCCGATACGTAACTTCCGTTTAAAAACGGAAGCAGCACCGCCTAACTACAATCTCGTTACACAGATAGTTTTTTTAAAATAAATAGTCCGCATTAAAATGCACGCGCTAACGTAGGTCACATGCATGCGCCAAAAGTATCCCACTAAGAAAAACAGGAGGGATGTGCACACACCGCTCTGGTAGGCTGCCTGCTCTCTCTCTTGGCGCCAGCACCACGTTGCAGTTCCCAGTCTTATTTTATTTTGCGCCCCAGTTCTCCCAGCACATTGTGCGCACACACACATTGTAAGCAGCACTGCCGGCGCCGCTTCTTTCTCCCGTAATCAAGACTTTTTTATGTGTGTTTTGGCACCACACCGTTTATTGTGAGCCACCAATCAGGGTTTGTCCCGGGCTCTGGCATGGCACCCAGTTGCTGTTACTTGTTATTTCCAGCGCCTCATGAGCGCTTTCACTTTGAAAATGGTGGCCACGCCCCTTTCTTTAAGAATGGCTAGTTCGTCTGCCATCTGGTACTGGATCCGCAGGCATGGCTTGATCCGAGTCCTCTTTTTTTATTTTTTTTGCATATTTATATAGCGCGACCTCGACCCGAAGGTATTGGAGCGCTTTACATAGCACCGTATTTACATTACACATTCAGGCACGGGGAGATTAAGTGATTTGCCCAGAATCACAGGATGTGGACGCAACCTCGAGGCTCGAACCCTGGTTTCCTGCACCAGAGGAGGCAGCGCAGCCGACAGACCACCTCCTCTCCCAACCAGTCTGGACGGGAGTCGGGACACGCTGCAGGAAGGAAAAGTGTTATCATTGCAATGCTCACCTACCTATGAACCCTGCACCGAAAAGTAGCTTCCACCGGCAATGGCGCCCGTGCACTTACTCTGCACATTATTTTTGTTGGTCAATTGTGCGCCACGCTGTCCATTCACTTTAGCAATGTGCTCTGAATTCTCTTTAACAATGTGCTCTGAATTCACTTTAACAATGCGCCTTTGCGCCTAATCAGATCATTTCTTTCCCCTTTGACAAAGGGTCAGCGCGCCACGCCCCAGTTCCTTTCTGGCCTCTCGTCACAGCAGGCTGCACTTTAATGAATCTCTCTAGCTTCCCACAACACTTCCCAACCCGCGCTCTGCATTGAAATAGGCGCGTTTACAACTAGGCAGCCCAAGCTGGCCGCAGCATTGAATGAGTTAAGCCAATGCTGTTTGCAATGCAACACATGCGGCAGCCAGGTGAGCAGAGCAGGGGATGTCATCTGGTGAGTTTTATTTACTTTCCATGTGGCATTTATTCCCCTGCGATTGCGCAGTAGGAGTGCGTGTCTGAGAAGTGCGTGGAAGAGAGGAATGGTTCGACTCCACTGCTCTCTGTACAAAATGTTCTTTTTTGGCTGTATGTTACATACTACGTGCCAGTAGGCATTTCTGTCTGAAGATTGCTTGCGGCATATTTATTTATTTTCTTTGTCCAGAAACCTACTCGATACCACCTATCTGTTCGAACATTATTATTTAAATAGAATGGACTGGGTGAGATCGGCAGGGCACAGCGTGCGCCTACTTTAATTTAATAGAAACCATTCTCCTACTGTTACATTTTCAAACATGCATCCCAGAGTGTCAGAAATAGCCAGTGCCTATAGATAAGGCTCGGCGGCGGGGAGGACAGAGAAGCAAAAGGACTCGGTCTCTTCCTTCTTGCCTAGCCAGACAAGGACTGTGTTTATTTCTCCTGCTCTGCCTCTGTCAGCCTCCCCCTCCCCCTCCCTCTTTCTTTATTTCTCTTGTTCCTTCGGTCTCTGTCTTGCTCCTCCTAACTTGCTGAAAACCTTGACTGCTAGACACGGTTCTTAGCCTCTCTTTCCTCTCCTTTATTTCATTCGTTCCCTTGTGAAATGGATCCAAAAAAACACACTTGCTGAGAATGTCGTCTTTTTTCTGTCATTTTTCATTTTCTCTTCCCTTTGGTTCTCTGCCCCAGATTCCAGGTCCTTGCGTTTCTTCTCTTCCTTCGCACTGTCTTCCCGGCTGGAGGTTTGCTCTCTCCACCGCCCTCAAAAGCTTTCCAGCACCCTCTAATCTTCTATAATCTACTTCATGTCTCTTGATAAAGCAGTAGAAAGACACTTCTCCTCTCACTGCAAGCCTTGAAGTGGGGGAACGGGGACCAGTCGCTGCTCAGGGGCCCAATAATTCACGCCTCCCTGCCTCTGTCTCTCACACTTTCGGATTATTGTTTAACCTGACGGTTCAGCCTTGTAGCTCAAATCACCAGCACCATTCCAACCATCTAGCTTCCTCTAGCGCTGAAAGGCCATCTAGTGCTTTCTCAATTCATCCATCTTTCTCTCACCTCTTCCTGATGAACATTCCTTGGTGAAGTATAGCCTCTCGCTCCCAGATTCTCGCATTTGCGAGAGTTTGAGCTATTGGTATTCTAAATGACAATGCCTTTTATTTGTGTTGTACAGGAGTACAAAGTGGGTGTTTACGCACTGCTTGTACGTTGTCAAAACACATAAATAAAAGGCTTTGTGATTTAGAATGCCAATAGCTCAAACTCTAGTAAATGCGAGACCTATTGCATTGCAAATGCTTGTTCTAAATTGGCATGGCAATTTGATCTTGTTTATTTCTTATATGTATTTTAGTGAGTTGTGTTTTTTCATCCCAGAATTACCGGTTTACTAATTAGGAATTAGATTGTTTTACTTTGTGGGAGTTCAGCTAAAGTTCATATCAAGAAAATGGCATCGTTCCTCCACAATATAACAATGAAGGGGCAGATTTACAAGCCCCTTGCGCTCCATATTTACAAGGACAGGAAAAGCCACCCTGCGTGACTTTTCCTGTCCTTGTAAATATGGCCCCTTTACACGCTGCACTCTGCGTGAAAGGGGTTTTCCATGGGTGTTGCTGTGGGTGTTCCCACGCAATACCCATGAAACTAGACATATTCCCAGATTTAAGAGGAATCGTAAATCTGGAAATGCGTGTGAATGCTACGCCTCCCCAGGGGAGGCATAGGGAGGCGCAACGACGAGAAATGTATTCATTTTTCCTCGTTTAATTCCTGTTTCTATGTGTGCTGCATTCTGCATCACACATAGAAAGAGGAAATCACCTCCAATGATTGTTTTTGTTCAGGAAGGGTTCCCTTCCTGCACATAAACAATCATTGAAACAATGCCGTTTTTCAGATTCTATGTGTGCTAATGCAGCATACATAGAAGTTGAAAAACAGCATTTCAGATTGTTTTTGTGCAGGAAAGGAACTCTTCCTGAACAAAAACAATCTCCCCACGACACAGGTATCCTTGCACCATAGTGCAAGGTTGCCTGCGCCGGCGCAGGGCAGCAGTTTGTGCGCCAGTGCAGGGGGAAGCACAGAGATGCAACATATTCCAGTATATATATCACATCCCTGTGCTTTGAAAGTGACTCAGTGCGGAGCAGCCAAATGGCTTGCAGCATGCACTGAGTAACTTTCATTGTAAATCTGCCGCAAAGTTTCCAACACCTTGTATTTGGTTAACTTGGTTAACTCGAGTGAGTGTTGGCAAATTATTGTATGAGGTTTCTCTAATTGTTATTCTTAAAGATTTTTTTTTTGCTACTGCAAAATTGTGAACTTAATTAATTCATAAGTAAATATTATAAATATAAAATAGAATCAACAGTGTAGAATTGGTCTGACAATTTGTATTCGCCCTATTGCTTTAAAAAAAATACTTGCAATGTAAGTTCATGCTGCTTTATTACTTGCCAAGTGAACCTCAATGTTTACTCTGTAATAAAAACTAGGGGCCCCATTTACAAAACAATTACTCAGCGTGCTCCGCAAGCCATTTTTCTGCATCAGTGGTGTCAATTTAAAAGAACAGGGGTGCGTCATATTAACAACAATACAACTCCTCCTTGTGCTTTATCCTGCTCTGGCTCACAATTGGCTGCCATGCGCCAGCGCAGACACCCCTGTGTCATGTAGCAAGGGTGGCAGTGTTGCATTGACTATAGTTTTGTGTAGGAAGGGACACCTTCCAGCACAATAACCATCTTTGATGGCACTTTCCTCTTTCTATGCATGATACAGCATGCATGGAAAGAGGAAACAATGGGGAGAAAAAAAAGTATTTCTCCTCGTTGCGCTACTCCTATGTCCCCCTGGGGAGGCGTCATACTCTGACGTATTCCCAGCTTTCCAAATTTTATAAGTCTGGGAATGTATCAGGTTCCATGGATGTTGTGTGGGATCACCCACAGCAACACCCATGGAATGCCCCTTTCACTCAGTGTAATGCGTGAAAGGGGCCCATATTTACAAAGCCATGAAAAGTCACACAGGGTTATCCTAGGGGCCTCATTTACAAGGCCATTGCACCACCGATGCATCACTTTTTTTAATGCGCCCGCGGTGCGCTGTGCCTGCCCATATTTACAAGGCATTGTAAAGTTTTACCTCTTTCTATGCGTGCTGGATTCTGCATTCTGCAGCACACGCAAAAAGAGGAAAATGGCATCGTTTTTGTGCATGAAGGTGTCCATTCCTGCACAAGTACAATCATTCCTGCAATGCAAGCACCCTTGCAACATGAGGCAAGGGTGCCTTCACTGGTGCATGGCAGGCAATTGTGCGCCAGCACTGGGGAAAGCACACAGATGCGTTATATTGTTGTTAATACAACGCATCCCCGTACTTTTAAAATGACCCAGCTTGGCACAGCAAAATATCTTGTGGCTCCTGGCTGCATCATTCTTTTGTAAATGAGGCCAAAGTAGGCAATTGTGCCGCTGGTGCATCACTTTTTTGACGCATCAGCAGCACATTGTGCCTTACCATATATACAAGGCCACGTAAAGTCACTCTGCGACTCTTTTGATGGCTTTATAAATATGGGCCCATTTCTCTCTTTACTCTGTGTGAAAGGGGCGTTCAATGGGTGTTTCATTGAGTGTTCCGACGCAACATCCATTGAACCTGGCATATTCCCGGATTTACAAACTTTTTTAAAGTTGGGAATCCATCAGAAAACTACACCTCGCCATGGTAAACGTAGGAGTGGTGCAATTAGGAGAAATACTTTTATTTCTCCTCGTTTTTAGGTCTCGCCTGACCCAGCGCATGCGCTGGTCTGGCGAGACTTATTGAGAGGGCTCCCTCCAAAAATTTCTACCAGGCCAGCCTAGACCCACAGTGCATGTGCGCGGGCGCGCGCTGTGCTTTACCGCGATTACTTTCGGTTTCGCGGCCGCATGGCCGCTTTGATGTTTGATCGCGATTGCGATCACTTTCACTTTCTCGGCCGCATGGCCGCTTTGCATAGCCAATAGGTCTCGCTTTTGGGACCTTATAAGTATTTAGTTATGCAACTGTTGCATGGCTAAACACTTATAAGGTTCCAAAGGCGACATCTATTGTCTATGCCAATGCTTGTTTATGACTCCTGCCGCGTGTACTGTTTTGCCACTCCATTTTATGCGACTCCCTGCAGCGTGTACTGTTTTGTGACTCCATTTTATGTGACTCCCTGCAGTGTGTACTGTTTGCGGCTTTGAGAGACGCCTTTAGGCAGTGTTCTCGGTCACAAGTGCGCACAAGAGGCCTGCTGTCTCTCACGCACACACTGGCTGCTTGACCGTCATCTGTAAGTCCTATTTGTGGTTTGGCCAGCAGCAGAGCGTGACCACCCTTAAGGGGCTACCGTGTGTACACACGGGGCAGGCATCCGAGTCTGTTGCTGGACACGCCTTGGGCAGGATGCTGCTTCCAGGTGGATTAGGCCTTCTCACACAAGAAGTACCAGCATGGCGGCAAAGTTCAAAGCCAGCCAACGGCCTGTTTACTTTAGTTTGGAGTGCTCTGCCTGCTGGCCCCTTTCAGCGCACGCACCCCTCTTCTGTTTTCATACCCAGTGTTGCCATGCTGCTCTGTTCACCCGCACCCATTTGTTATCTGCTTGAGGCAAAATGATGGCCTAAAGAATGTGATGAGGCCCTCCTCGAGACTCATATATCTCACCGGTCTGCATTGGCCTTGGGCAGAATTCCCCCCTCGACCCCCTCCCCAAAGATTTGTGTCCCCCTGTGCCCTATAGGCTGCAGGGTGCTGCTGCGTGTCACTGAGATTGCTTGCCACTTTCCAACGCTGGCGAGAGCCCTGGGAAAAGTGATAGCAAGGGCAGTGCATAGGTTTCTGGAAAAGTGAGGTCCGACCTCCATGCTCACTTCATTTATACTGAAATTAGCATCTTGCCAGTGGTAAATAAATTATGTATATCTATCCCTGTATTAGGAGGTTTATTACAAGACCAATATTCACCCTCGGAACAAGATCTCTTGAGCTATGGACAAGAAAACTCTGAAAATCTTTATTTTTGTTAATATCCCTCTCTCTCACTCTGTCTCGATATATAGATATATATGTATCTCTTAAAATGGAGACTGCTCAGCTGCTTCTATTTGCAAACATTTTATTGGGAGGAACACCAATGCTTCTACAAACGTCTTAGTTGAATTCCAATTTATTCATGAAAATAAGACCTTCGGATCTACATTATAGAGCTCAACTGAATTCCCTTAGTGTCCCACGCCCCATATTCTCTGTGCAGAATTGCGTCACTAAATGCCTCAAAATACATCATGACTTTCTTAAAACAATGGACTGCGACTCTATACTTTTCTCATGAAAACAATAAACAAGCATTGGCATAGCCAATAGGTCTCGCTTTTGGGACCTTATTTAGTTATTCAACTGTTGCATGGCTAAACACGTATAAGGTCCCAAAAGCGAGACCTATTGGCTATGCCAATGCTTGTTCCACTTTCTATGTGTGTTGCATTCTGCAGCACACAAAGAAAGAGGAAAATGCCATCAATGATTGTTTTTGTGCAGGAAGGAACCCCCAGTATCTCTGTACTGGTGATGAATGTTTAACAATGTTCAGCATTCCGTCTGTCATCTTTTTGTGTTGCTATAGTTGCCCTAAGTGGGTAGGGTATCACAATGCCATTGGATTCACGATAGCCTGTCTGATCAGTGTGATACCTTGAAACCAGTCCCATGATTCCTATTTCCAGTCCAGGGAGGACCTGGCATGGCAGGTCAGGCTGGACTGTTCCCATGGGGAGCAGGGTCAACTGATTTGCATATGGCAGGGTCCAAATTGGAATGGCATGGTGAGCAAAAAAAATGGATCTAAGCCCAGATTTCTGAACTGAGGGTGAATATTGGATGATGTTCAGCATTCCATTTATCATCTTTTTGTGTTGCTATAGTCACCCCAGTATTTGTCACCAGTAAGCAGGTCAACCACACCTGCTTATTGACTGAAAGACAGTGGGCCCACTCTTAAGAGTGGTAGTGCTTGCATGAAACACCTACTCATATATTTTTGGATGTGTCTATTTAGCAGAGAATGGGCTTTCCCGCAGTCAAATTCCCCGGCTAAAAATTAAATCCACCAATGTCTCTATTTTAATGCAGGGTTAAGAGGTATTCTGATCATGGCAAATGTATGTGGTTATTTCATGTGGAACCTTGCAACACTTGCACTGAATGTACATGATGTTGTATATTTATGCATGCAGAGACAGTATAATTCTCAACCCCAGAATGCCTTTGAAACTGTTGCAAATTATATTAAGATTCGACGCACAATGGTGATTGTTGTCAGATTCTTGATTAGAAATATATATTGTCTTGAATAAATATTGTGACCTTAATACCTTTTAATAATACATTGCTTCACTGGATGTAGATTTTCTAATGTTAACTCCATTATGGTGATTTTTTGTAAAAAACAAAAAAAGAATTTAGTCTATAATATTTTTGCTTGACAATATTTAGTCCTTAACCTTCTGCTAACACACCTTGACCCTGGCATATTTTCGCCAACCCAAACTCAAATAACTGTGATTAAAAAATGGATACTCCAGCCTGAAGCTGTTGAGTTTTGAGTGGCGCAGGACACTTTGGGGCATATCAACAAGGGCTTTATCTCTGCTTTTTTGGCTTTAAAAGCCAAAAAAGGAGTGATAAAACTAGCGCCCTATCAACAACAGGGTGCTAACATGCAAATTTGCATGTTAGCACCCTTTTACTCTACGCTTCCCCTTGCATCTCTAATGAGATGCAAAGGGGGCGTTCCAGTGTAAAATAATAGGAGAAATGTCGCTAAGCGACATTTCTCCTATTATCAAGAATGTTGCTAACCCTGTTAGAGACAAAAAAAGCAGCGCTAACCGCGGTTAACGCTGCTTTTTTACATCTGGTATTTTTCTGACTTAGCCATGATATCCTATGGAAGGAGGATATCATGGCTAAGTTTGCCTGTCCCTATCAACAACGTAACGTGAGATTATCGCTGGGTTTCCAGCGATAATCTCACGTTAGCCTGTTAGCGTGAGGATTTTTATCGCTATTGAGATAAGCGTTGCTAATAGCACGCTATCTCAGCGATAAAAATTCACGCTAGCCGGCGATAATTATCCTAGCGCTAAGTGCGCTTAGAGATAATTATCACCGGTTGTTGTTGATATGCCCCTAAGGGCCTGAGTCACAAAGTTAAACTGACACTTTTGTGCAATTCACAAATTAATTTTCAGAGTAGTATCTTTACATCTGCATATCTTTTAATATGCAGTGTCTCTGCCACGAGCGAGGAGACTCCGTAGTCGTAAAGATACTATGCGTAAAATTATTTTGTGAATTGCAAAAAATCATAAACTTACACAAAAGTGTACATTTACCTGTGTGAATCAGGCTCTGAGTGCAGATAACCCTCTATGTTTAATCTTCCTGAATACCAGGGTAGCAGCAATGCAAAGGTATAGTGAAGCTGACAAGGCCAAGGCACAAGTGTTTTTTATTCATGGTCAACAAAATGCTTTTTCGAGCACAGTGGATGAATCAATACATGCTGGCTAGTATCCACGCATCCCACAGCCCTACTAATATCAACTTGCAGGAAGCCCTCTGAAAAAAACCCTTCACTGTGTCCCTTCTAATTCCACCACCATCTGTTATGCTTGGGAGATGAGAAGCACTTGGTTTGACAGAGATGAGCTCTGCCCTGCCATATGTAAAAAGACGGTACTCATCGGAGGTTTTCGGTCCTATTTAGCCAACAACTAATAATGGCATGATATATTAACTTCAAATTAAAAAAACAAAGTAAAAGTTGAGTGAGCTGAACATTCCATATGAGAACAGAATATGTGCACAGATCTTACAGGTTCAACACTCGATTTCAACCACTTTGAAACATTCATTGAGCACCCGGATTGTTCTTCAGTATATCACATAACGTGTATTCAATTAAGTTAATATTCACATTTCATTTTGAATAATATTCGGTGTTATCAATAAGCCTGGGTGGTGAACTTCGCAATTATCTATTTTTAAGTTTCATGCCCCTGCCCTTATCCAAATGCATTTCTCTTTCTACCCTGACTCCAAACAGGCAAATAAATAATGAATATGATACTACTTCACAAACCTCATGATTGAAATTACGACTATTATCCTGTCTGTCATAAGTAGATGTTGGAGAAAATTATGGACTGCCCTACAGGGAAAGGAACGGGCTATATAGATTGTATTGGCACATTCAGCACAGTGTCTCCCATACGCCAAACTTGACATGAAATCACGCACTTATTCAAACTTTACTCACTGGCATAACCAAACACATCACATATTATTTCCAACAACTTTATTTGCTGGACAGTAAGCAAGGAAAGGAAACTTGACTTAATGTACTGCAGGGTAGGGTAGAGGGATTAGATGAGTAGGGTAGAGCTTTTTTGATATAGAATAGAGGGGCAGTACACTGATCATCGAATCGTCATCTTTGGCTCATTCAGTCACTGTACTAGTCGACAGAAGGGAACAAATCTGGAACATGTATAAAATAAATATGCAGTGGGAAACCATTAAATATTTTCTGGAATCACTTCACTTCACATGGTTATAAAATCAAATGTGGCACCTGCCTGGAATGAATTTTCCATTTTTGGTAAGCTGGGATGGAAGAATTTAGGAATAAAAAATAAAGGAATGAAGTACTAAGAGGTGACTGAGTGGGAGAATGGAAGCAACACACCTTGTGTGTTCGGTTGCAATGCATTTAAAACATTGTAAATGCTGCATTAACTGAAGCAGACACAGATTGCACGGGCAACACTGAAGTCACAAATTGAATTGAACCATACTGAACTCCGGCTACAGGTGGCAAAATGCCATGGGGGTGACAAATGATGGGTGGGATACATCTGGCTCGCTTAACGAATACAGCGAGTCAAGGAAGCAGAACAAAAAACAAATACCCCCGCTTTGAATCACAGCTTTGATACATAAAAAAAGTAAGCAAAGTAGGTGAGCAGCATGCTCCTCATGAGAAAAGCTGCCTTCATTATTCATCCAAACAATCCAAATATTCATTCATCCTTTCATTCTAATTCACCCATAACCACCATGATCAAGCTTTACTTTCTCTCATACAGTCTTTCACCAAAATTTCCAATCCATTATCCATCCATTCAATATCCAGCTATCCACCCCTTCTTCCAGCCATCCTTTCACCCATCCGTCCCTTTACCCACCTACACACCCTTTCACTCATATACCATTTTCCTTTCTTTTAACCTTCCGTTCTTTCACGTTTCTCTGAAGCTATAAATGCTCATTTTGTGAGCTTTTGTGAGTTACAAATAGAAGATGCCATAATAACACAACCACCGCTGCATCTGGTAAAGTTGGAGGGTTCACGATCACGTGTTGACGATGCCCTTGTACTAGCTAGTGAGTATAAAGTAGGCCTGGGCAAAAATTTCGTTCCGTTCGCGGAAATTGCGATAATTTGACATTTTTGCGTTCCGCGGAGAGCGCGAAAATGTCAAAAATTCCGGTTTCCGCAGCTTGGCGATAATTTGTTTCTTGCTCGCGCTGTAAAATGATACATTCTCGCGCGCGCGCGATCGCCTTACCTGAATCCCTGCGTTCGCCGACAAGTTTTCTTGATCCGGTCGCGTTCTCCATGAGATGTTGTATTGTTTTTAGCCATTTGCGCTGTCTCGCGACAGTTCGCGCCCGCAGTGACGTCATGCGTCGCGCGATCACGTCTTTCTTCTCGCGATCATGCACCGCGAGACAACTCAAAACAAGATGGCCGCGCCCGCAAGCAACCACATGGGTAAGTTGGCGACCCGCAACCATGCAGAAAATCTCGCGAACATGCCGGAAAAAACCTTCCGCATCTTCGCGATATTTCTGCTTGTTTGCGATAATTTTAAACATTCTCGCGATAATTTGCGAAGGTTAATTCCGCAAATTCCGCCCACCCCTAGTATAAAGTAATTGCAAGAAATTTGTGTGACTTAAGAGTGCCCGTCCGTGTCGCCACTTCTTCCCCTCCAACTGACTCGCCTCCTCCTGCAGCGGCACTGGAGCTGGCATCACTGATGGTCTGTGTGGCTAGAAAAAAACATTATATATATTTGAGGTGCCAGATACAGCACCCCTTAAATACAACTGCAATACATCACTACAGTTCAGGTAGCACTGCAATATCTTCTAACAAAAATATCACGGGGCATTTGATTGGTCCCCAAAATTAGACTAGTCAGGGGTAGAATAATAGTCAATGGAAGACATATGATGCAGCACAGAACATGGGGGGACATGATGACCATGGACTCTTTCTTGTGAACTCAACTGTTGGAGCATGAGCTGGAAATGAAAGCCTTCTCAACAAACAAACTTGGTGAATATTATTAATAATAATAAATTACTTGAGTCTAAATTTTTTTATGGTAGACAGTAGAGTACAAACATGTGTTATTCTTAGTCTTACTCTTACAGTACCACGAGATATATAGGAGAGAGGGAAAGATTACCAACAAACCAGGAGATAGGAGATAGAGACTAGAGTAAAGACTGGAAAAGTCAGCTACCAAAAAAGAAAACCATGCAATAAAAAAAGATAATGGAGGGATAACAGAGATGAAACAAAATTGAATCCATTATGCTTGCTTTGCATTAATGGGTTTGTAATAGTATGCCATCCTCATCACCACGTGGAAGGAAGATGGCAGATAAGGCTGTCAGAGAAACTTTATTTCTCACCAGCAACACCAGCCTCCAGGCAGCAACTACCATCCTGGAATTTAGCACCAACATACCAATACCCCAAGATTCTATCCTAAGCCCACAAGAATCATAAAACCCAACATTAGAGAAATAATAATAATCAATAATAATAGGACGTACTAGGCTGAGCAGGGCCCTCAGCAGCAGCTCTGACGGTTGGCGCCTCCTGCTGACCAGCTGTTCCCAGACCCTCAACATCCCTCTTCTTGACGTTGGGTGCTGATGCAAGAAAAAAAGAAGATTAAAAAAAACAGATTAGTAATTCAGTTACTAATCTCCACAAACACAGTCACATAATTAGCCTTTTCTAAAACAGTTACTAGTTTAGAGTCTATCGACTATCGTTGAGGTGCCCAGACTAATCCTAAAATCCCTATTTAAAAACTTTCTTGACAAAAACTACATTTGGAACGCATGCATTTCAATAAATGATCTTTGAGTCTATTCTCATTTCTCAACCCCCTTGATGGACCAACTCAGTCTCCCTTTTTTGCAATGCATAGATATATAATACACATTGCTGTAAAATAGCTCGAAACTGTACGAGCTTCATTAACAAAGTCACAGAGAGAACACACTACTCACTGATATCACTGATTCAATATAGTGCAGAAGGACAGTCTACAGTGGCTTCTTAATTAATCAGTCAAAGTGAGCCTCAATGATGAGTATGCTTAGGTAGCCATGAGCACCTGCCTAGCAGAAACCAGAAACTGGATCACATAATAATGTTTCAACGTAAACTAAATGTAACTTACCTCTGAGTGTGAGCAGCATGCTATTTGGAATATTCTTTTAGCATTGTAGAACACAAACACAACAAATAATGACTACTCACTGTGCTCCGGAATCTCGAAGCCTAGCAGGTCAAGCAGGTCCTGTTCGCCATCCAAGATATCTGCCCAGCAGTGTGTCAGCTGCTGGACGATGTGCCGAACCTGATTGTATGCTGCATGCACAGACGCACCCTCCCCTAATCCAGCTGCTGCTCCTGCAGGGGGTATCCACTGCTGGCCCTCCCACCTGCTACCAGCATGGAGGGGAGGCGGCACTGCAGAAAAAACTAGGGGTGCCACCTCCTCCTCGCCAAAGAACTACTTGTGCATGACTGTACAGTAGGGGTGGGCGGAATTTGCGGAATTAACTTCCGCAAATTATCGCGAAAATGCAGAAAATCTCCGCAAACACGCCGGAAATATCGCGAAGACGCAGAAGTTTTTTGCCGCCTGTTCGCGGTATTTTTTGCGTGATCGCGGGTTGCCAACTTACCCATGCGGTTGCTCACTGGCGCGGCCATTTTGTTTTCACTTGTCCCGCCCTCTCGCGATGTTTACTTCCTGTTCCGGGTCGCGCAATGCATGTTCGCGGTCGATATTTCCTGTTCGCGACCGCTTTTACTTGATCGCGTTGCTTTTTGCTTGCTCGGGGAGAAAATATCGCGCGAACTTGCGCACGTGGTCGCAATGGGCGCGGCCATCTTGTTTTCCACTCTATTGCATGGTTCTGGGGCCTGATTTTCAATCCTCCCTAAATCTTTTCAATCCTTTGTTTATAGCCACTTTTTTTGGATCTTTATTACTTATTATTTCTCTAACTATTTTCCTGCTTCTATATTTTTGGTTTTTGTCTACTTTATTTTAGTTTTTTAGCTACTTTTTCTCTTTGTATTGCCCGCTATTTATTTCCTTTACTCCTTTATTTATTTTACCTTTTCTTTCCCGCCCCGTCCCCAGAACCATGTCCAAGGGCAGGGCTGTTCGCCGGCACAGCCAGAGCCGCGACCGCCTTCCTTGCGGAAGGCGGCGCCCACAAGGGGTGCAGGCACGGGCCTTATTTGGGGAGGCGGAGTTGGCTGCACTAATTTTCTTTGTGCAGCGCCACCTCCCCTCAACCCTGGCAGCAGGTGGCAGGCCTGGGTCCGGGTACGGCCTCCGGGAGCGTCGGCAGCGGTGGGGGAAGGTGCGCCGGGCAGTGTCGCGCATCTCTGGGGTCCGGCGCACCCAGGCACAGCTGACGCACCGGTGGTCCGACATCCTGGACCGTGAGCAGGACCTGCTGGACCTGCTAGGAGTGGAGGTCCCGGGGCTTGGTGAGTACCTATTTAATTATTACAACTTTGTGTCTGTTCTTCTGCTCTATGTTATATATTGCGAATATCTTTTTTTCCTTCCAACCAGCTAGAATGTTGCTGCTTACAATACATTCCAGGTTAATAACGTTTAAAAGTCTTCTGTGATTATGACACAGGTGCTCTTCAGCGCTACTACTAATCTTACTTGTTTGCAGCTTTGCGTTTGCCCTTGCTTAGCGTGATTCTTTACGAGTTTATTTTAGAGAAATTAAGTTACGTAATGCTACAGTGACTCACGTCCACTCCTTACTTTGTCCTGTCACTAATAGATAGGGGCGGATTGATACTTAGGTTTAGGTACTTTGTATGAGCTTCTAATTGGTTAGTGGTATGCGTGATGCCCCCCCTCACTCAGTTACGTGACGTGCTGTTAGTACGGCAGTCTTTAGAACCTTTTCTAGTTTGTTCAATGAGTGGAGGTAGGCTTTGCAGTTACTTAGCAGTAGCAGATCAGCATCAATCAAACCAAAATTTGGTGTATACAAAAAATGTAGTCATGTTCATGTGTCCTCCATGATTGGATCATACACATTGTTGAGGAATACAGTGGAAATGCATACTTAATGTACAATTGGCATGCCTGGAATAGGTGGGCTAGGTTGGGTGGTACGTTGTACTAATACTTAGGCTTACTTGTAACTTAGTTTTCTGGAATCAGAATGGAAGAATGGATTACTGTTGATAAATAGTAACTTAAGTAGTCGAACTGCGAATCCCACGATATTACATGTTGACCAGATGAGATCGGTCAATGTAGTTATTGCAATTGTTGTTTACATAAGTGTTTTTTGACCGTTGTTGAAAAATATTGTATTTGTTTGACACCATCCATCAATGTTTGTCTCTTTCTTAATTCTTATATCTCTCCTGTCCATCAGCACCCAGGGGCAGACCGACAGGGACTGGACAGTCGGCGGGACAGGAACACCACCAGGAGGACACCGCTGAGGGCTCCTCTGCTGGCCCCAGTAAGTCTTCTTGTTTTTAATAATATTTCTTATTCCATAACTTTTACTGCCCCATTTCTCCCGAACTATAGTGTGTTTCCAAATGCTATTTTTTTACCACCAATTATCCTTCGATCTGTACGGTTTCAAAAAGCTTATCCTTGCCTCCGCTATGATGACTGAGTACTACTACATACTATCAGTCTGTCTGTCTGTACTGTAGTAGCTAGTCTTGCCCAGTTGGCCAGTGCCACTCTTTGTGAAAGGTTGTAATATAAAACTCATATTCACCAGTAGCTCGTACAATCCGTTGGGTCGTTGTCTTGTACTACTTTTACTCTTATTGATGTTGAGGCTTTGAAAATTCACAGCAACAACAGCCCTACCAGATTTCTTAATATTTTGATATGATACCCTATAGGACATACCACTGTTGTAGGGATCTTGCACATACATTTGCACCAGAGAATAGGATGTTGGTGATGGTAGGTTGGACCTTCCTTGCACACCTCAATCAGAAATTCCGCACCCACCACAATTCCACTGCTTGACTATAGTACTGTCTTGTCATACCTATTAGGTCTCGGAACCCCCCCCCCAAGATAACCAACAAGTAGACAACCCAGAACATAACACACCCAACCTCTGTCGTGGAAGCAATTCACATGCACACCCTTACTTTAATTTGCTCACTCGTGTAAGTTAGTCCACTCCACACCAAATACCACGAAGTCTATGTAAGTTTAAAATGTTTATTTCAATTTGAGAAGGTCTGTACACTGTTTTCTTAGCAGCACCAACCGGCAAATCAATAACATTAAAACAATATACATTGTTACACTTATACAGTTGGGAATTAAATCATGATAACTGAACAGTGGTGGAAGGCAGCACCACCATCCCATAGCAATTTAGTTTATATACATTTATAAATGAAGATGTGAGTGAAGGGACCCCTCACCTCAGAAGAACCTAGTACTGGTAGTTGGTGCATCGTTCAGAAGCTCTGGTTCGTAAAAGGGAGTCTTGCGTCTGTAATGCGAAAAAAGAAATGGTGTGCGTTAGTATATTGCAACTTGCAAGCAATTTCTCAGCCGTGCCAAAAAGTGTAGCATCTATGGATAAGCAATATGGACTAACAGTAACAGTAGTACACCAGTTCTTCCTAAAAAAGTGGCTTGTTAATGTTTGTTGACCGCTTGTACGCAGCGCGTAGACTAGACAGTAGCAGTGTGAGGCAGGTCATGTGGGCTCAAAGGTGTCTTAAGAAGCTGCAAGGTAAAGGTAACGTCACATGTGCATGGCTAGGGCTAATCAAGCAAATGCTACAATGATCATATAACTTAGTGTCTACTCTACTACTACCTGATTTGTACTAGTGATGTATGTTAGTATTAACTCATTTTTCAACCTTGCTACTGATCAATAGGGGGGAGGTGTATATGTCGCCTAATAAATGTGTAATGTTTTCTAGGCGCACTACCGACCACCATTGCTGGGGCCACCGAAGGCGACGCCGAGGGCGAGGATGCGGCAGTTGCAGATAGCAACGGAGGGGGAGTGGCAGCACCAGTGGCAGGCGGTGGTAAGTTAGATTCATAATCTTTAACTATTGTTGAACTTGACAGCACACTCGCTGCAAAGGTGTACTGTATGTATATGTATACTGTACAGTTGTGAATTAGGGCCCCATTAGGATGGTGGGCGTATTGCCCCCGCCGGGCCGGCTGGAATTCACTGCCGTCACCGCAGGGGCAAACCTCCCGCCATCCCTGTAGAAAATATTCAGACATGTCCAGGCGGAAAAGGGTTCAATATGGCGGTGGTGTCTCTCTCACCACACCGGCAGCCATATAATCTGCATTTTGGAATGCCTTTGCGTGGCGGCATTGCCGTCCGCCACGGAAAGGCATGCACACATTGCAGAGTATGCTTGGGGGCCCCCATGGAGGGTACCTACCGATGCTATGGTACCCCCCCGACTTTCAAAGCAAAACGTGACAGGCTCCGTGCGAGGCCCGTCATGTTGTGCTTGGACAAGCAGCACAACATTTTAGCATTGCTTTCAGCAAAGCCAACCAGAATTTAAATTTAAAAAAACAGGGTGCGCCCGCCACTGTGCCGGGCGCATCATCCTAATTAATTGTCCCCACGGGACCCCCACCCTTTTTAGCAGTCGGATGGCGGGCGGACAAAGTCCGCCCGCTATCCGATGTCATAAGTAAGTATGAGTTCTTGGGGACGTTTGAAGAGTGAACTAGAAGACTAGAATTCCCTTTAATTGGTATAGGACTAGGAGCCGGAGTATTGAGTAACCAATGTCCTCATCTATCTGATTTCAACTCCGCTTTGAAAGTTTTATGGAGAAGAGCACCTGGTGCACTGTTCAACTAAAAAGTGTAAGACAGGTGGAAGGAAGAAGGACGGGCGACATTTAAAATGTTATGTACTACTGTGCTTTATTTTATAGTGCTACTCTACAATGCCACTATGTGTATAAATTATTACCTTGTCCTACTGTTTTATTAAGACTATATTTTACAATTGTCTTGTTTTTTTCTTTTTGATACACAGCAACTCCGAAACTCAACCGTAAGGAGTTGGCCGCCAAGGCACGGCGCCGGAAGCTGGAGGCAATCCAGCAGGAATACCGGCGGCTGGTGGTCCTAGCCGAGGAGGAGGAGGAGACTGCTGCAGCTATTGAACCCTCCTCCAGTGCCCCGGGCCCCAGCCACCGCCCTCCAGCGGTACGGCGCCACCGCCTGGCGGCTGCCCGCCGCCACCGTGTCATCTCCGGTGCCCCCCCCACTGTGGCTGCAACTGCCGCGGCCTTAGACGCCGTGTCGCCCATTTAGAGGACCAGATGCGTGTCCTCCTCCAGTCCCGCCCCACCAGTTAGTCCCTGTCACTGCCCCTTTTTTAATTCCTGTTCATTCTTCACTCGTTTGGGCGTTCTCTACTTCTATGGACAGTCGTTGGGGTTAGGGAGGTGGGTGGGTCAGCTTTTGTGGGTTTAGTTTATTTGTTAGGGTCAATTAAATATATTTTTCTATGTTACATGCAATGTTGTTAATGTTTTGTAGGTGGGGTAACTGTTTTACATCACACTGTTTCCTTGCTGGTGCATGGCCGCCCATAGCGTGTGTTTGATTTCAATAATTTGCTGACTGTATAAGACACAAACAGATAGATGCGACACACCTCACTCATTGACTGGTCCTACTATGCATTCTTTGGAGTGGTGTTTGAAACTGAAATCATTGACAACATGTCCATTATTAATTCAGCCTCCCCCAAACTTCTCTCTTACCGGTGTTTGATGTTTATGTCCAACTGTGGCACAGCACTGGCTGCATGGTGAAGATGGTTTCCTTTTTCATACATGCCATGATTGGGGTGGTGGTGGTGGTAGTATAGTAGTAGTAGTATACACTGGCAGGGTGGCAGCATTTCCAAAAAAAGAAAAGGAGATAGTCAATCGCCTTTGAGAGACTGTTAGAGGAGTAGTTGAATGAAGTACATCACAGAATTTACCGAGCAACAATTATATGCTCAAATATTTGACAAAAAAACTGAATGCTGGTTATTATGAGGATAGCCTACTAGACAGAGTTACAAACTATAGTTTTGTCGACTTGACTATGCCTACAGTCTAACAGTTAGTGCTGTATATGAGGAATGACAACAAACAAATCCAATCAATGCCGGCAATTCATGCTGAGGTATATGTTCCTTTGTTAAATAAAATAACCTCTGAAATATCCTACTCATGGGTGGGCAAGCAGAAGAAGATCATCGCTCTGCATTGAAATTGAAGTAGTGTTGCTTTCACCACATCCGCCCCAGCAAGTGTGTGATTAAGTATTGGTGTACATTTAATTTAGTTACACCTCGACAATAAGTCACACAGCCTGGGGGAAGAGGGTTAGGGTCCATTGATTGGATGGGAAGGGGGATTTTGGGAAAGGTTTGACATAGAAAAACAGTATGCATACATATACAAACAAACGACAATCATTGAAGACTACCATACCATATCCATTCCATATGTTAAGGGAGAAAAAGGCAATGCATGCATGATGATGAGACCCGGATTACATACACTTCTATTTCTTGTTCTGTTCCGGCCTTAATACTTTAACAGATAGCAAATAGAAATTTTAAATATTGGTAGTGAAGAATCGTAAACACAGAGCAAACGTAATGATGATTGATAATAACAACTCCAAGAACACACTGTTGTAAAGAATGTATACAAGATATTAATCAAATTATTTAAAAGAAGTGAAAAGTGGATACTGTTACTGTCTTATCCTGGTCAAAAATGTGGACTGGTTTTTTGCATCTCGGCATTCCTCTTGCTCCTCTCGTCCATCAATCTTGGGTGTGTCGCCTCGTCACTCGCCACTGCCCGGCTGGAAAAAAAGGTGATTGATTGGTAAGGTAATTAATATGCATTGTAATGTTTTACAAAGTTTTGGACAAGGCCCGGCCTGTAATTTTAGATTGAAAACCAAAGGGGATATTCAGAAAGAAAGTGAAAACAAATGCACAAGTGATGGTGTAGTGCAACAAGAACACTTTCCGAGGTGGCATGTATGCATATGCATCATCTCTACTGTAGTCTGTTTCCAGCATAGACCTTCAACAGTAACAGGAGAGATCAGGCCCACAGTGCTTACCATTAGCACATCCTACGTTAACACTTTAGAGTCCTTTTTTTTCTCTCAAAGAGTTGGACAAACGCAAAGCACATTATCCATTCCAAACATAGCATTTTACAGTTAAAGTTAGTAAAATCAATGCACTGCAGTCATCCCACCGCTACACTCTATTCAACTTCTACACAGACATTTGGGTGTGCTGTGGTTGTTGTTGACGTGTTTACCTTTAGGCTTTTCCGTTTTATGCCACTCATGAAACATCCTCCTGACTTCATCATCAGCTCTGATACTTCTACTGACTGACTGGAGATCGGCCTGCAGTACAAGTGTAATTTTTATAACACAACAAGAGTAGAAATATAAATATTACTGACTTGAGTCATTCTTTATTGTGTACAGAAAGATAGATTACCACTAGTAAACTTTGACATCACTTTGTGCACAACAAACAACGCAAATACAAAGACCAATAGCTCAGAGTCAGGTGTCCAATGCATGCCATTAATGGTCATCATTCATTACCTGTTCCTTCTCATCTTAAGTTAACGGGCCGTCTCTTTCGCCATCATCATGATGGACGGTGCTGTTAAGTCACAGTCATTTGCATTGCGCAGATTGAGTGAGTCCCCTTCCTGTATTGAATTAAAAGCAATGTATCACCAAGATGCAGGAGAAGTACACATTTCTTGTTTGCCAGAAGGGGAAAATTAGTAATTACTAGTGTGTTCTGTAGAAAGTTGATTAGTGGCAGTGCACAATTACATCAATTCATGCGCAACACACACCACAAAATCTACATCATTCAGTCTGCCATTCTGCGGCCAATGCATGGCATCAATCATTACCTGTTGCATCTCATCTCGTTAACGCTGCAGGCCGTCTCTTTCGCCATCATCATGATGGACGGTGCTGTTAAGTCACAGTCATTTGCATTGCGCAGATTGAGTGAGTCCCCTTCCTGTATTGAATTAAAAGCAATGTATCACCAAGATGCAGGAGAAGTACACATTTCTTGTTTGCAAGAAGGGGAAAATTAGTGTGTTCTGTAGAATGTTGATTAGTGGCAGTGCACAATTACATCAATTCATTCATGCGCAACACACACAACAAAATCTACATCATTCAGTCTGCTATTCTGCGGCCAATGCATGGCATCAATCATTACCTGTTGCATCTTATTTTCAGTTAATGGCCAGTCTCTCTCGGCTCTGAAGGAGGATAGCTATAGAAGTCATCAGATTCATGGTCCACTTGTTTTGGAAGGACGTGGAAAGTTTGAATTTGTTGTTACCATCATCCAATCATCATTCATGAGGGAAATGGAATTGAGCAGGAGATGCAGTATGATCGAGCGGAGGAGCTGGATTCTGAGGACTGTAGTGTCAAATGGCAGACACCTGAAACTTGTATCTTAAATTAGAAGAGTAGAAGATGGTGATAATGCATTTGTTGCGATTCACAAGTTTATAACCGGAACGACAAACACAAACAAAGGGGGAAAAAAGGGAGGAAGACAGTAAGTGCGAGCCTAATTGTCAGGGAAGTATAGCTTGTCCTCAAACTCTGGGGGATCTTCCAGTAGTAGGTAATCATCTGACACAATACTTCCGTCACCTGAGCCGCTGTCCTCATCTTCCTCTGTTGATTCATGCATTGTGTAATTCGGTGGTATGAAGTGCTGATTCATTTTGATCATTGTTAACCTCTCCACGTTTTTGGGAGATAGACTGGTCCTTCTCAAGGTTACAATGGAACCAGCAGCACTGAAAACACGTTCGGAAGAGACACTTGCGACAGGGCAAGCCAGATAGCTTATCGCCAGCCTGCTGAGCTGTGGCCATTCAGACCTTTTCCTATACCAATACTGCACTGGGTTTTGATCAACGTACACCTCTGTTGGGTCGTCCAGATAGGCCTGGACCATCCGCTCAATGTTCAGGGTTGCTGCTGGTAAGCTTTTGTGCTGTTTTTTCTGTGCATCAGCACTGTGCTTAAGGCCCATCTTTACATACCAATCTGATAATGATTGTACTCGGCCGAATGATCCAGTTATTGTTTTTGTAGTCGATGGTGATGGTGAGTGTTGCGATTGTGAGCCAACCGCACTGCCCTCAGCCGACGAAGTTGCACTTGATTCTCCATGGCCTGCTTCAGTATCAGTACTTGTTGTGGGTTGATGTGGCGGGCTTTTAATTAGCAGCCCTTCGTTTTCAAACTTGATGGCTGCTTCAGCTATACAAGTTTTGTAGCGGGCAACATCATTGTCGGAAAAAGAAAGGAATAGTCCTAATTTTGCACGTGGATCCAGAATTGTGGCACAAATGTAATGTTCTTGTGACAAAATTTTATTTTGTATCCTTACATTTTCTGATAAGCGCCTGGATAAGCTCTCTACCAAGTCATGGGCTTGCCTTCTGTCCTCTACACCTTTGTAGAATTCAAACACATTATTCAGCTCATGCTCTAGCATTTGCAACAATGGGATAGCTTGGCCCATTGTACAGTCCTCCTTGCTGACTTCACGTGTGAAGACCTCAAAAGGAGACAGCATCTCAGTCAGGCATTGAATTAGGGTCCATTGCTCCCTCTGAAGGGTCATGCCTTTAACACTAGCATCACTGCTTCTGTACCAGACATATTCATTGAGTGACCTGTGCTGTTCGTACAGATGATCAAGCATGTAATACGTTGAGTTCCAACGTGTTGCCACCTCCTGGATGAGTGCCTTGACTGGCATCCTACGGTCACGTTGGATGATCCTCAGCTGCTTCCGAGCTTTAAAAGAATGGCTGAAATGAATGCATATTCTTCGGCAGATGGCCAGTAAATTGCTTACTATGGGTTCTTTTTTCAGAAAGTCTTGCACTATAATGTTTATGCAGTGTGCCAAACACGGAACCCTGAAATAGGAACCAAGTTCCATGGCCTTAAGTACATTACTGCCATTGTCTGTGGCAACAAAACCAATACCAAGCCCTCTGGGCCGCAGCCATTCCAAAACCTTGGTGCGAAACTCTTCTAAAATGTTTTCAGCCGTATGAGATTTCTCCATGGCGAACATGGCTACAGTTGCATGTTTCCGAGTACCTTCAAAAATCGCAGCTGTGTCAACAACACCTCGTGCAGATAGTTGATCTCTAACCCCCACAAAAGAGATCCAGTGTGCAGTGATGCACATGTAATCTGTGGCTTGGCAACTGGTCTACATGTCTGTTGTCAGGTGGATATTGTGCACAGCACTCTGCTGCAAACCGTGACCAACCAATTCCAGCACATCATGATGTAGTGCCGGAACAGCAATTCTTGCGAAATAGGACCGGCTGGGAACTTTCCATTTCGGGCAGATGGCAGACACAAATTCAAGGAAACCCACCCCTTCCACAAATGAAAAAGGAAGAAGGTCCAGCGCTAACATTTTAGCCAGCTTCGCATTGTACAATCGTGCCGTTGGGTGGTTGCGTTGGAACTGCCCCTCCAACCTAAACATGCTGTCAATGGTAGGCTGGCTTACTTTCCTTAGTGGTGCTGTTTTCATTAACCCACTAAGGCTCAACGACACAGATTGTCTCATTGAGGTACTCGCCGGTCGCCTTGGTGTCTCACCCACACTCTGAGTATGGCTCTTACTGCGGTGCCACTCTGATGTTACTGAGGAGGATGTGGGCGTTACCACTGCAGTGACTGCACTACTGGAGACAGGGCTAGAAATGCCTCCCTGTTCTTCACCTGCCACCACAATAATATCGCTCCCTGATTCCTGACCAACTTCAAAGGGTTTAGTTTTCCTACTTTCTTTTAACTTACGTAGGTGATCCTCCCACACGATATTGTGGTGTATTTTTAGATGACTTGCTTGTCCTCCGGTACCATAGTTTGTACCAAGCTTACCACGCCGAACACCTTGCCGATAAATTGCGCATATAGCAACGTTCTCCTCCTTGGCGCTAACAGAAAAGAAGTCCCAAACTGGGGAGGAGAACTTTCTGGCACTGCTGGATGTGCCACTTTCAACACCAGATGAACTTGAGGGGGTGCTTGAAAATATGTGACCCTGTCCACCTACACTGTGACTTTTACTACCACTTCCTACTGAGATGGTTGAGCTGGATGTAGGTCCCTGCCGGGCCTTGCAAAATATGGCAGCTGGAGGTAGTGGTGGTGTAACCTGTGTTGGTGAGATCCGTGCTACATCCCGCTCAGTAGCAGCCTTTCTGGATAGGGTGAGAATGTCGGTCTCCAATCCCTTTGGGGCGGGAGCAATGTGCGTGATGACTGGCTCGTCTTCATCAACATCATCACCCCCCTCTTCTACATCTACCTCCATAACTCTATGTTTTTCTGGGACCTTCCTTTTCAGAAGCAATGTCTTGTGGCGTACTTCACTCTCAGACCGAGCTGGTGGGACCCAAGTGTCATCACGATCATCAGAAGCGGGGCTTGAAGAAGAAGATGATGGACTAAGCCTCCTTCTCCTTGCTGGTGGTCTGGAAGACAATTGATCTTCTGAAACAGTGGTTTGACTTCGCTCCACTTTGTCTGCTGGAAGCTCGATTTCCTGAAATGCCCCTACGTCAGGAGCAACAACTACTATGGTGGGCTGTTGCGGCGGCTGCTGCTGTTCTGGTTGCGGCGGCTGCTGCTGTTCTGGTTGCGGCGGCTGCTGCTGTTCTGGTTGCGGCGGCTGCTGCTGTTCTGGTTGCGGCGGCTGCTGCTGTTCTGGTTGCGGTGGCTGCTGCTGTTCTGGTTGCGGCGGCTTGACACTGATCTGCTGAGTTTGCGCCTGCGTTGAACTTGATTGTGTACTACTTTGCGGTAATGACATTTCTTCAACATCGCTGCCCGTTAGTAGACTGGGTACCTCTGCGACAGTAAAGCCCTTGGGCCTCGGTTGGTGGGGTTGCTGGACCGCTGTGCTGCTCCCAGCTTGGTTCCCGGACAACGCTTTGGTGCCAAAAAAAACCTTGGCCGGCACACCACCAGTCGTGGTTAATGGCACTTCCTTTTTCTGTTCGTTCTTCTCACCAGCAACTTTCTTGGTACTGGACCTGGTACCTTTCTTTGGGGCCATCTTCTTCCGATGTCAGGCAGGAGGCAGATGCACAACAAGTTCTGGTCACACGTGGGCGTGATGCGCAGCAGGACTTCTGTCTGGCTGGCAGTACAACGGGTAGCGAGGTGATGCCGATGACACCTCCTACTCTGTCTTTTGTGCACCTAAAAGCAAAGAAGACAGGAGAAGAACATCAGTGAAATGTTGCATTTGTTTTTGTGGTTCAGTTACTTAGTACTGTACTAGTGCAAACAAAAGATAGTCTAGCCATTTATGACTTTTTTTTAACTAGAGCTATGTTATACTACTAGTACTGTGTACAGCCACAC
Source organism: Triturus cristatus (assembly GCF_964204655.1). NCBI lineage: Eukaryota > Metazoa > Chordata > Amphibia > Caudata > Salamandridae > Triturus > Triturus cristatus. The sequence goes on along the minus strand of NC_140584.1, from coordinate 322,355,663 downwards.
ACTACACTCTCAGGAAGGTGATGTCTAAAAATTCAACAGATCACATAGAAAACACTTGATCAATAAAGCTGTGGCTACCTGCTCTGATCCTAGTGGATGAAAAAGCAGGCCTGTTGGCAGACAAGGCCAGGCAAGCTTGTAGGCCTAGGCCTCAAAATGGCCACCAGCCACATGGCCAGGCCCAACAACATCAGCAAGGCCACCCCAAAAAACACACTTCCCCAACTCAATCCAATGCCATCCATGCCCTAAATGATGTCTAAATTCAACAGAGCAAACAGAAAACAGTAGATTACTAAAGCTGTGGCTACCTGCTCTGGTAGCAGTGGATGAAAGCAGGCCCGTTGGCAGACAAGGCCAGGCAAGCTTGCAGGCCTAGGCCTCAAAATGGCCACCAGCCACATGGCCAGGCCCAACAACATCAGCAAGGCCACCCCAAAAAACACACTTCCCCAACTCAATCCAATGCCATCCATGCCCTAAATGATGTCTAAATTCACCAGAGCACACAGAAAACAGTAGATTACTAAAGCTGTGGCTACCTGCTCTGATAGCAGTGGATGAAAGCAGGCCTGTTGGCAGACAAGGCCAGGCAAGCTTGCAGGCCTAGGCCTCAAAATGGCCACCAGCCACATGGCCAGGCCCAACAACATCAGCAAGGCCACCCCAAAAAACACACTTCCCCAACTCAATCCAATGCCATCCATGCCCTAAATGTGCTTGAAAATGAAATATATTCAAAAAACAAAAGGAACAGTTGCTTCATCATGCACACACACACCCATGAGGCCATGCCCATGGCTAGCTCGGGCCTAATACTACAACCCACAAAATTAAAAAAAAAAAAAAAAAAAAAGGAATGATGATAATTAATTAATTATCAAAAATAAATTGTAGTTACACAACAACTGCAATGCCCACAATCAAACACAACAACCACTTACTTGTAAAATATCCTATTCCAAAAATCCTGAAATCCAATTGCAATGATGCAGCAGACAAAAAGAGTGATCTTTCCAGCTCCAAATCCAAAGGCAGAATGAGCAGGAGATGGACAAAGCACTGGGAGGAGCCTGCTGGACAGGAACAGGAAGTTGGAGATTCTGTGTCACTTCCTCCCTCTCTCCACCTTGTAAAAAAATGACTCCTTGCACAAAAAAAGAAAACCAAATGTGAATGTAAGGAGTTCTTTTCATCCAAAATCAGTATTTGCAGATGGTTTCATGCTGCTAGAGCCGATATTCCTCTCCAAATTGTAAATTTTACGTTGTCGAGTTCTCGAGCTTCACATTACTTCCGCCGGCGTGTCGAAAACGATATGATCGCGTTCTCTTCTTTGTCCCTGTCGCGTTGAATATGACGTGTTCGCGGTCTCTTTCTCCTGTTCGCGTTCGATTTCACGTGCCCGCATCCTCATCCTCTGGCTCGCGATGTAGAATGACATGTTCGAGATCTCAATCTTCTCATACTCGCGCGGTGCATGATCGCGAGAAGAAAGACGTGATCGCGCGACAAATGACGTGATCGCGTGAAAAATGACTTTAATGCGGCCGCGAGACAGAGAAAAATGGCTACCAAAATCCAACATCTCGTGGAGAACGCGACCGGGTCAAGAAAACTTGTCGGAGAACGCAGGGATTCAGGTAAGGCGATCGCGCGCTCGCGAGAATGTATTGTTTTACAGCGCGAGCAAGAAAAAAATTATCGCTAAGCTGCGGAATGCGGAAATTTTAACATTTTCGCGCTTTCCGCGGAACGCGAAAATGCCAAAATATCGCAATTTCCGCGAACAGAACGGAATTTTGGCCCAGGCCTACTGTACAGCCACCTTCACTGCCAGGCCCATTTGTTTGATGCAAATGGCACATAGAGCCCAGTGCCACAGTATACACAACATCCTAAAACTGAGGTCAAATTGAAAGGGCTGACGTGTGTCCCTGAGAGCATTCTCTCTGGGGATGTGTGAACATGTGGACTACTTATTGGGATATCTAACTGTATCACAGTAGGTTTGTGTGGTATGTACTGTCATCAAAGGACACACCTTTTGCCATATAGAGCACCGTAAAAGGGATGGCATTCAATGTACCATTGTAGGTGTTGTGTGAGTGGATGTAATCTGACAAAGCTAAGGAATTTCATTTCAAAATCTATGCAGAAGCTACTAAATATCTACACTGTTCATGTGTCAGATGAGCAGTAGGCCTCTATAGTGAAAGCATTAGGCCTGGGCGGTAAATTCCGTTCCGTTCGCGGAATTTGAGGAATTTGCGTAATTTCGCGTTCCGCGGAGAACGCGAAATTACCCAAAATCTGTGTTCCGCGACTTCGCGAAATTTTTTGCTTGTTCGCGTTCTCAATATGCGTGTTTGCGAGATATTTCACCCCGAGCACGCAAACAGCGATCGCAAACAGGAAAAAAGTATCGCGAACAAGCAATTCCGCGTGTTCGCGGAATTTCTGCGTGTTCGCGGAGATTTTTTGCCGTTTCGCGGAGATTTGCGTAACGCGATTACGCAAATTCCGCCCACCCCTAGAAAGCATGCCTTATGGAAAAGTCATAACAGACCTGTGAGAGTAAGGGGAGTGTCATACTTTGACAATGTGGGTTAATGGAAAGAAGTATCAGGTCAGAGGGTTATCTGAGTCACCATTCCAAATATGGTCCATGTAATCGCTGTCATGGTCACTAGTGGTAAAGAAAACAGATTTTGGGAACATCCATGGATCTGCAGGTCAACAGGGATGTATCAGTTGTCTTGCCACAGTGACTCTGCCCCAGCCTGGCCCATGTGCCGCCAGCCTGCCCAACACCCATTGTCAGGCCTTGCTCTCTGCAGGCTGAGCATACTGATCCTACATGAACATCACATTTCCACCAATACAATGCATAAAAGTGATTCTTCTGCCCATGTAATATGTGACCACAAGGTTGTATGATACTCTGAAGGGGTCTGTGAGGTATAGCTACCTTCCAGACAATAGTTTTGCCATGCCTGATGTGGGCTCAGTGATCTGTGGGACTGTAGACATGGCTAACATCATCTTCGAATGCTCCTACCAGTGTACAGACAGAGTTCATGGTGCAAAGTCTATACACATCTTTGCACATATACCATGATGTATTGTGGGAAATCATGATAGGTGCAATGAAATGTAGACATGCATATCCCTATTCATGTTACACAAGTAGAATATAGGGATTATCACACATTACTGATGTCACTCCACAAAGTACATTGATAAAAAAACACTCTGCCTCGCTATGGTGAGTTTCACAAATTGGTGAAGTGTGCTATGTCACACCATTGCTCTGATTTTTAGCATTCGGTGTATGTCCCACACTTGAAATTCAGCACAAAGGGTACTATGCGCAGCGCAAGAGGGCACTGCTTCTTTCTGCATGACTATACGAGAGTAAATACAAACAAGTAAGATTGGTGAAAAAGTGCAAAAATAAAATTGAAGGAGGTGGAAAGTGCTAACTGGCGAAAAATGAGGTCTGCCTTGGACCACAAGGGTGTCTCCTATATTCTGTGCTGTAGGTGAAAAGCAAAGGATACTGGTCAGAGATGGGGAGTGTTTTATACTGTGATTTGCAGGCATATCCACTTGGCAAAAGCATATCAGCTGTGGAGTTTTTTAATCCATCCAATGGTCACTGTTGTCGTGATTTGCTGCAAGCGTACTGTGGCCGCCAGTACAACTGTGTAGTCGCATTAGGCTCGGCGGGTGCGCCACAGCCCTGAAGGTGTCGGAGTATGCATCTGCAACATTGCAGACCATTGTGGCCCCAGCGGGAACAGTCTTTTGCCGTGGTTGGCGTTTCAGACAGCACAACTCGTAATATGGCAGCCAGAAGACCGCCGGCGCTGCGGTGCCCTGGAGGCCGCGGCTGCGGTGGTCAGACTGCCAAACTCACAATTGGCCCCTTTGTGAGGAAAAACAAAACTATATTAGCTCTTATTAATGAGTAAGACATTATGCACTATGGAGTACATGTATTTTTATTGTGCTGAATTAATAGAGGCATGCTAGGTAGTGTGTCGGTAGTCACTACTTTGCTACTCCGTAATCTGCAGCTGGGGCAGATATAATAGACAATTATCTTATCCCAGTGGTCCTGCTCATTGCCAAAATGCCTTTCAATTTTACCGTGACCCCAAGGCAGATGAATAATTCAGATACAACGTCACACACGTCAGGTATAAAATGCGGATATCCTGTGCCGTAAGTAGACAGGTGGAAAGATTCACTGACAAAATATCAAAACCACAAATATTGTGGAACAGAAATATTGAGTCAAAAATATCTAACTAAAAAATATCGTTATGCTATACTCATAAAGTACTTGACAAATATATCAAAATTAAAATACCGTTATACACTAATATCAAAGACAAAAATATCCTTTTAAAAAATATATATTTATATATATTTAAAATCAATAAGCACAATATATGTTAATATCTAACAATAATATAATTAAAGTTACTCCAATATGTGTAAAATTAAGGGTAACAATTTACTATTCCCACTCAGTCAGTGCAACACTAGAGATACAGTAGTTAACTTCAAACAAATAAAATATTGTAAAAGCTACATTAAATAGCAAGAAATAGAAATAGAAATATAGGAATATATAAGTTGGAGGTTGTTGAAGTTGTATGGGTAAAGGGTGGGAATGTAATTAAATATACTTCATTTATGTATTATTAGTTAATTATTATTAATTGTTTAATTGACCATTAAGTAAATCATGTACGATTGTCAACACAAAGCAGACGTTCGAACACTGCTATTAAAAATCTTCTCCATGACCAAAGAAGTGAGTCAGAAAAAATTTGGTCTGCGCCCCAACAAGTGAAACTAAAAAGTTCTGTGCCCCAATCAGAAATCCTAACAACAACTTTAAAGAAAAAACAGATAAGAAGAATTGTTGACACAGGATGCAGCCCTGGAACTAAAACATATTGTTCTACTGTTCTGGGTCCCGAAGAGAACCCCAAATTAACGCTATGTTCGAAATGTGTCAATAGCTTAAGAGTAGGGGCTTGTTAAGGGCATTCCACTTAGTGCCCCCTTGGTTGCTTTAAAATTCTGAACTGGGAAATTAACTGTTACATGTTTTTTATTGTGTGTCTTGGTGTTTTGTGTAATAATTCATGTATTAACAATGCGATGATGTTCATTTGATGTGGGACATGTAATGAATGTAAATTGATTATTTCATGATGATGATGTTCCTCTGTTGATGACAGTTCTATGTAAACTGGAACATTTTTCATAAATAATGTTGAAATTAAATTGTGATCACAGCAATTAAGTTGTGTGAACACAAACTGAAATCATAGTGTTGGTTAAATAGAACCATCACTGGTGTTTGTTCTTAAAATTTTACAGTGGGCTAGCCTTCCTCACTTTATATTGTCCCAACCCCTTGTTTCTATTCAATACTTTTAGAAAGTTGCTATGTTCTTACTTTAACCATTCTGTGCCTCTGTCTGTCTCTGAATACATGTCTGGGTTGTCTGACATTGTGTGTGAACTCTAGACATTCACACAAAGGGAGCTAAAGTGTGCACTGCATATCCTGGCGGGCCTTCACCAGGCTGATGGGCCTTACTTAGCTAGAGTGGAGGGAGGAGTTGACACTGATAACGGAATATGGCTGTACCTGTCCTCACACAAATATGTGTCCACCCCTTATAGAGTGTATGGAGCCAGGGCAGGGGAAGGAAGGGTCTTGTGCACTACAAATACTTTCCTTTGAAGTTTGCCTACTTCAAAGGCTGAAATGGGTATATGTACTGGACCTGTGACACCATATACTCAGAACACATCTGGGCTGAGGGCATTCTGCTAGGAAGAAGAGCTGAAGCATCCCTTGTGTGTGCTGGTGGAACCCCATTGCTTCAGAGCCATGCTACTGTGTTTGGCTCATAATGTGCCTCTAGCAGGTCATTTGGGGCAGGATAAGACCTTTGCTAGGCTTGTCATCCACTTTTATTGTTCCCAAATGTGGTAGACCACAGATGCGTTCTGCAGGTCTTGCCAAACCTGCCAGGCAAGTGGCAAAGCTGGCAAGCCTCCTTTCAAATCCTTTCCCATCATGAGCACCCTTTTGGAGAGGGTGGGCATTGACATTGGGGTGCCTCTGGAAGGATCCCAAAACAGCCATGGTCAAGAGGTTTGTCCTGGTCTTGGTGGACCATGCCAGGCAGTACCCGGAAGCTATCCCTCTGAAGATTGTAACTGTGCCCACCGTGGCCAGGGTACTGATGAGGATCTTTACCCTTGTGGGTTTCCCCAAGGAGGTGGTTTCTGACTGAGGTGCCAACTTCCTATCGTTGTACATGAAGGCCATGTGGAAGGTGTGCGGTGTTACCTACAAGTTCACCACCCCTTACCACCTGAGAGCAATGGATTGGTTGAAAAGTTCAACCTCACCCTGAAGGGCATGATTATGGGTCTTTCAGAACCCATGAGGCATAAGTGGGACGTCGTCTTATCATGCCTTCTGTTCGCCTACAGAATGGGTTTGGCTTCAGCCCTTTTGTACTTCTGTATGGGCACCCTGTAACTGTTTAATAAAGGAGGGCTGGGAGCAAGCTCCTAGGAAGCCACCCCGGGATGTATTCAGCTACATGCTGGCCTTCTGGAACCAGACAGCCTACTTCCAGAAACTCACCCAGAAGATTCTACAAGCTAGCCAGGAGGACATGAAACGCTGTTATGACCAGAATACCACTCTGGTTGAGTTTTAGCCTGGCCAAAAAGTGTGGGTGATGGCACCAGTAGAGCCCTGTGCTGTACAAGACTGCTGTTCTGGCCATTTGAGGTGAAGGGGTGCAAGAGTGATTTCACCTACCTGGTGGACATGCAGACTCCTAGGCACACTTTGAGGGGCCTACACATGAGCTGACTCAAACCACATTTTGCGAGGCCTGCGTTGACCATGCTCTAGATGACAGACGAGGTGGAAGAGGAGAGGGAACCTCTCCCCAACCTCCTGTCTTCCAAAGAGCAGGATGGGTCAGTATAGGGTGTGATCCTCTACCCTACTCAAACCATAAAACAGCCAAGAGACTGTCACCAAGTGCTGGCACAGTTTGCCTCTCTGCTCTTACTGATTCCTGGAGTCACTCAATGGTGCACCCAAGACATTGACACTGGGGACAGCCTACCTGTTCAGCTCATGTTGTGTGATAGAGTGAGAAACGGCATCAAGGAAGAGTTCACCAAGAAGCTGGAGTGAGGGGTGATGGAGCCCACCAAAAGTCCTCGGTCCAGCCCAGTGGTTTTGGTCCCCAAGGCTGCCCCACCTGGTGTCAAACCTGAACTGCGGTTTTGTGTTGACTACTGTGGACTCAATGTCATCAACAAGACTAACGCACATTTCGTCCCCCGAGCTGATGAGCTCATTGACCGGCTTGGAGCTGCCAAGTTCCTCAGCAAGTTCGATCTAATGTCTGGGTACTGGCAGATTGCCTTTACCAAGAGCTCCCAAGTGAGGTCAGCGTTCTCAATGCCAGAAGGACTATACCAGTTGTGTATCATGGCTTTTGGCACACTCCGGAGGTTGGTTAACCAGTTCCTGGTTGGGCTGGAGAACTTTAGTGCAACCTACGTTGACAACATTCCAACTCCAGCTGGGAGGACCATATGTAACCTCTTCAGGAGGTGTTGAAGGCCCTGCAGAGCGCAGAGCTCACTATCAAGTGCCAGATAGGACAGGGGTCTGTGGTGTACTTGGGACACCAGGTAGGGAGCGGCAAGGTGCAGGCCCTATAGCCAAGGATTGATATAATTCGCGCTTGGGCGCACAGAAGAATGAGACTGAGGTGAGAGAGTTTTTGTGGTCTCACCGAGTACTACAGGAGATTTGTCAAGGGGTATGGCACCATTGCTGCCCCCTTGACAGAGCTGACATCCAAGAAGCAGCCCCACCAGGTGGTCTGGACTGAGGCCTGCCAGACCGCTATTGACACCCTGAAGAAGCCATTTGCACCGGCCCGTGCTCCTAGCTCTTGATTTCTCCAAGGACTTCATGGTACAGATGGATGCGTCAGAGCATGGTGTGGGAGCCGTACTTTCACAGCTATACGGAGAGGGCCTAGATCAACCTATAGCCTTCATCAGTAGGAGGTTACTTCCCAGGAAACAGAGGTGGAGCGCAATAGAAAGGGAAGCTTTAGCTGTAGTCTGGGTCCTAAAGAAGCTTAGACCCTACTTGTTTAGGATTCACTTCAGGGTTCAGATAGACCACAGGCCCTTCAGATGGTTGATGCAGATGAGAATCCTACATTTTTTAGGTGGTCCATCTCTCTACAGGGAATGGACTGGTGGAACACAGCCCTGGAACATAACACGCCAACACTGATGGTCTTTCCAGCTTCTTCAGCCTTAGTGATGAGAAATCCCAAGAGGTTGGGCAGCTCTCCTGACTTTCAGCTGGTGGGCACATGTATTAGATCTGGCATTTTTTGGCATGGTTTTCCCTGTCTTTTTTCCTCTGACCTCCTGTTTTTGACTATGTGCTGCATTTAATGTTTGCTGCCGTTAGGACTATGGGAACTTTACCACTGCTGACTTGTGCTAATGTGCAAGTACTCTATGTCTAAAATGTAAAGTAATTGTTTTCTCCATGATTGGCATATTCTAATCAAATCAATGATTTGAAACCACATGAGAAGCCTTGCAAACATTCCTCAGACCTGCCACAGCAGTGTCTGTTTGTGCAGTTTTAAATTACACTTTTCAACCTGGCAAGTGCACCCACTTGCCAGACCCAACCCTTCTCTTTTATTACATGTAAAGCACATCTAAGGTAGTCTCAATGTAGCCCCATGGGCAGGGCATGGTGTATTTAAAAGGTAGTACATGTACTGTTGTGTTTTACATGTCTTGGTAGTGAAATACTTCCTTTTATGTTTTTCTCTACAGCAAGGCCTATCTCTCCTATAGATTACCATTGGAGCTACTTTGTAACATCTTACAAGTATATCTGTCAATTGGAAGCTTACAGAAAATTGGAGTTTGGTGTCTCTGGGCTCAATTTAAAAATACATCTTTTTGTGACGTTGGTTTTTCATCGGAGTGTCTGAAAATGCCACTTTTAGAACATTGACAGTTCCTAACTTTAACCACTCTGTGCCTCTGCCTGTCCCTCAATGTCCATCTGGCTTAGGATGTCAGTTGGGCTGGTTGTGCATTCACTCTAGACAGTCACAGGAATGAAGGGAGCTGAGGTGTGCCCTGCTTATCTTGATGGCCCATGACCATGCTGATGGGCCTTTCTAAGCTAGAGTGGTGGGAGGAGTTGAAACTGACACCTGAATAGGGCTGTTCATGTCCTCACACAAAGACATCTCCGCCCCCCTAGTGTCTGGAACTAGGGCTGGGAAAGGCAGGGTATTGCGCACCACAAAGAATTTTCTTTGAAGTTTGCCTACATCAAAGGCTGAAATGGGTGTAAGTATTGGACATGTGACATCATATACTCAGAACACTTCTGAGATGAGGACATTCTACTGGGAAGAAGAGCTGGGTAGCTGCCAGGAGTGACAGCCACTTTGCTGTTTGCTTTGCTGTGTTGGCCTGCGGCTTGCTGCTTCTGTCCTGGGAGTGAAAGTAATGGACTTCGCTTTCTACATCATGCTCCCAAGGTTCTGAAGTGAGTTTGGGGTGCTACTGAGAAGAAACCAAAGCATCAACGCTGATCGACTTTGGAACAATACCTGTCTGCAACTCTGACACCGTGCCACTGCTTGTACCAGAGCCTTGGTCCAGCTCAAACGCACTAACCATGACTTGCACCGCAAGCTCCTATAATGATGCACCTCTGCCTGCACCAGAGGCATGGTCCCACTCAACACACTGACTGTGACTTGCACCGCAGGTCCCGACGACACTAGAGAGCCTCCTAAGTTCCACCCCTATACGAGTCTTGATCACCGCAACACCGAAGTCCATGCTGCCCCTCTTTGACGCCTGTGGCCTGGTTCGACGTAGACACCGCGGAACCAAAGACTTGTGGCTTGAGTTTCGACAACTCATTGACATCACTCCACAGTAAGGAGCCGAGGTACCACACCTGCAACTGCAGCATCACCTCCCCTGCAGCAGTTAGAAACCAATGCATCACCTCTGCTGCCCAGCAGTTCGGAACTGATGCATCACCTCCCCTGCAACAGTAAGGAACAGATACAACACTGACCCCCGCAGCGCGACACTTCCTCTGTGTTTTGCATGGCTTTTGTTTCTCATGATGTCTCCAAGGTACTGTAGTGGGGTCTGGCCGACTCTATAACCAGCCCTCAATCCATCAAGGTCAGTCTGTCTTTGCAGAGCCATCGATGTCGACCACAACCAAATTGCCTCATTTGAAGCTATTTTTGATTTGTAAATGATTTACTTGATTTAATATCTGAAAGTGATTTGTGTATGTTGGATTTTTGCTATTTTGCTATTTTGGTCTTGTTTTAATCAGATAAATATTGGCTATTTTTCTAAACAGATGTGGAGTACTTTTGTGGTGTGTTCACTGCGTTACTGTGTGTGTGAGTACAAATACTTTACACATTGCCTCTGTGATAATCCCTGACTGCTCTTGCTAAGCCACCTACTAAAGGGGTGAGAAAGGGCTACCTCGAATCCGGCATCTTCCCCGACATCTGGAAGCGGGCAGAGGTCAACCCCTTTCTCAAGAAACCCTTGGCTGACCCTGCGGACCTGAAAAACTACCGGCCCATCTCTCTCCTTCCCTTCGCAGCCAAAGTCTCAGAGAGATTCGTCAACGCCCAGCTGACCACCTTCATCAAAGAGAACACCATCCTCGACTCCTTCCAGTCCGGATTTTGCAGCAACCACAACGCCAAGACCGCCCTCCATGCTGCCACCGATGATATCCGCATGCTACTCGACCAGGGCCACACTGCGGCCCTCATCCTACTGGACCTCCTTGCGGCCTTCGATACTGTCTCTCACCACATCCTCGCAGCCAGACTCCACAACGCCGGTATACGGGGAAGCACCCTTGACTAGATCCTCTCTTTTCTCTCCAGCAGAACCCAAAAGATCAGACTCCCTCCCTTCCTCTCCGAACCTACAGAGAACAACTGTGGAGCACCTCAAGGATCCTTGCTCAGCCTCATGCTCTTCAACATCTACATTGCTCCACTCGCCGCCATCGTCAGACAGCACGTGCTCAGTATAGTATCTTACTCTGATAACACCCAACTCATCCTCTCTCTTACAAAGAACTCCAAAGGTACCAGCCTCAACTTCCCAGAAGGAATGAAAGACTTGGCAGCCTGGATGAGAGACAGCTGCCTAAAACTGAACTCAGAGAAGACAGAGGTCCTCATCCTCGGACCCTCCCCCTCTGCCTGGGACAGCTCCTGGTGGCAACCCTGCCCTCCGAAACCCACCCGCCCAGACAGACCACACCTAGAACCTCGGCATCATTCTAGACTCCTGCCTCACCTTGACCCGCCAGATCAATGCCTTTACCTCCTCCTGCTTCAACTCCCTCTGCATCCCCCACAAGACCTTCAAGTCGATCCCCCACGACTGCTCTGCCGAACTCGCCCTGGCAAAGACCCGATGCATCCGCAGAACCAGAGCAGGCGGAAGAGCCTTCTCTTACCTCGCAACAAAGACCTGGAACGAGCTCCCAGTCAGCATCAGATGCTCACCCACTCTGAACAAGTTCAGGAAATGCCTCAAGACCTCAAGGTTGAATAGAGTGATTTATAAACCCCTGATTGAGTGATTGATTGATTGAAAGGCTTATCTGTGGTGTGTAACTTACTTGTCCTGACTAGAGTGGTGGGTTCTGCCTGGCTTAGGTGCATACCCTAGCCTACCAGAAACCCCATTTCTAACATGCGCCAACCAATCTGTGGGTTCCACTGGTTCTAGTACTCCCATGTTGCACAGTTTTTCAAGGTCAATCATGTATGCTGAGCGGTAACGTTGTCACCTTTGATACCACATGATCGGCTCCTTCTCTTAACTTAATTTTAGGTGCATAAATCTTTAGACAGCCTAACTTACTTTTAGAAACTTCTGGAAACTCACATACAAAAGATAAATTGGCATGAACAGTTTGAACATACACCTGAGTTTGTACATTGTTATCTAAATATACGCCAAGGTCTTTTTGTAATGCCACCCCAAACTGTTGTCACCCTTAAAGACACGTAAATTTTGGGAACAATTAATCTGCTTTGTCACAAAAAAAATTCCCCTAAAAGTACATTCACATTTTTATCGATTTCCCACCATATCACTCTGTGTGATTTTCCATTTTGTTATTGGTAACCCTCTTTTCAAACATGTCTCTAAATGTTTAATCAGATATAATTGTTTAACTACAACATTAATCAAACACGGTCTCGGTCTCCATGGGGCACATGCATCAAGGTATTTTGCGATCGCAAACATTGTGATTCGCAAAAATCGTCCACTTGCAATCACTAAATGGCCTTCCCTAATACATGAAGGTATTTGGATTCACAATTCAGGTAATCACCATTTCTTCCTGTTGGAAAACGAGGCAGTATCTGTGAGGCCTGCACAAATAACATAACTACATTTGTCCTTCACTGAAAACCAAACACCCAATTCTAGCGCCTGACTCTCAGAGGGTAGCGTTGCAGAGCAGTCTGAGGCTTACTCAAGGGAGGTGGTGTGGGCTAGTAATCGCTATTACAGGTGCGCAACAATAACACTCCATAATTCATTGTCCAGTCTGTACTTTGCTTTATAAAAGTAAAAGTACATTTATTAAACACACAGACTACTCAATACTATGCACCAATTTACAAATATACATAAGCTGTTGGAATTACATTGTGACATTGCATAACATCTCCACCCCTCCGCAGGGGGGTGGGGTCTAGTACCACCACTCCCATGTATGCACATCATCTTGCCCCCTAATGCAGGTAGCTGAACATAACCAGGAGCACGGGCCCTGCGCACTGGCACCATCCGACTGGCGACCCACCCCATTATCTCAACAAGCCTTAAAAATGGGTAACCCTTACTTGGTGAAACATAAGCCAGACTGAGCATTTCCTACGGACCATGAAGTATACACCTCTACATCTTAAGGGCTAGCAGTCTGGGTTGTTCACCTAAGCGAAGCAGCAAGAATACATGTTTAAGCATCACTTTAGAATGACAGTACTCATCCCATTTGTGGATCATTTAATACATGTTTAAGCATCACTTTAGAATGATAGCAGTCATCCCATTTGTGGATCATTAGAATGCATTGCAATTACAGCCCCTAAAGGCATCACAGATTAAATCACAGGATTACGCATATATAGCCAGACACCCTAGCAGGCATGTCTGGCAACATAACCCCACTTCCGTACACTGGTACTTCACATTCCACATGTGACTTTCAGTCCGTCTAAAAGAAATAACGTTAGTAAATGCATTTTAGGTGCTATTACCCCTCTTCACCTCCAGGGGATGCCCTTCTCCAGACATCCCCAGCTCAGTACTTCATCCCTTGGTGCACTTCTCAAGACACCCCCAGCTGTAGAACAAAAGTTTCAGCCCAGGAGGTATTGAAATGCTGGCTGAGCCCTTGAGAGGTTATCCTTTTCAGGCACCCATGAGACTTAGGGAGTGACTTTTCACTCTTCATGCTGGGGGAGGCTCCGCTCTCCTGCAGCTCCCCCTACACCTCGGCACACGTTTAGTGGTGACCCCATCCTCCTGGGGCCACCATGAGTGCAGAAAACGCTGTTTGCCCTTACAGGCCGGTCCATGCCTGCAAGGCATTATGGGGCGCTTCCTCGTCTTCCCCGTGCATATGGTAGCAGCAGCTCCCCTGCTGCTTCGGGGAAAGCCGCAATCGCTGCTGGGTTGGAGGGTCCAGTCCCACCCGGCCCCCCAGGTGAGTGGTACGGCTCGGGAGCCCACCCCCAGCCGCTCGGCTGATTTTCAGGGGCCCGGTCCCACCCGGGGAACACGTCTGGCCTTGTCTTTCCTTTGGGGCCCTGATCACACCTGGGGACCCCGCCTTGCCTCCACGGTGGAGAGCCGCTCGGGGAACCCCCCCGGCGGCTCCCGCCAGCTCCCCGCTCGGCCCTGCACCCCTCTGGTGCGGCCGCGGGAGGCCGGATATCCTTTTCGGTGTGCCCGCTCCGGCGGCCAGACATGGAGTCTCCCGCCAGTCCGGTGGGGTCTTGGGTGAGTGCTACGGTACTCCCCCGTCCTCCTCTTCCTCTTCGGGGCCCAGAGATGGCCGACCTTCACAGGGAGCTTGCCGGCGCTCCCTGACTTGCTCGCTTCTGCGTGGGCCAGGGTGCGCTCCTGGCACCCCACCCCCTTTATGGGGAGCGCGATGGAACTCCCCGGCTTTGCTTTCGGGGCCCGGGGATGGGGTCCCGTGCCCCTAGGGACCTCTTTGCGAGGGGGGCGTGACTGTGCTCCCCGCCTCCACCTCATCACACGGGGCCCAGAGTTGGGATCCCAGCCCCAAACTTCCTTGAGAGGGGTGCGACAGAGCTCCCTTCCATACACAGTCTGCGGGGGCCAGGGTGGACTCCTGGCAACCCGCTTGGGTCATTTTCACGGGGAGCGCGATGGCGCTCCCCGGCTTTCTCTTCTTGTTGGGGGCAGCCCCCGGGACCTGACCCACCCCGGGGGCACATCATGGACTGGCGGGGGAGCCCCACGCGCTTCGTCGGCGGTCCTTCCAGAGGTCAAAGGTCGCCTCCCTTCTGAGGGGCGTATCTCGGCCCCCAGGGGTCCGATCTTCATGATCTTGGCCTCTTCTTGCTCCTCGTGGCACTCCCTAGCCACAGGGAGCACTTTCCTTTCCCCTCCTTGTCTCCAAGAGGATTAAGCATGGAGCTGCCTTCACTGGCTTCCTGCGCCAGCCTTTCACCTGGATTCCCTCCTGGGCCTCTCTTCTCCCTGCGCAGAGGCCCCTGCTTCTGCGCAGTGGTCCTGGTCTCTTCTCCTGGCGCTGTTCAGGATCCTGGGACATTCAGGGGTTCCTCCTTCCAATTGCCCATTGCGCCAGGCTCCAGCACCTTCGGCCTCAGAGGATCACACCCCAGAGAGAGCTTCTCTCACTGTACAAACACTTTTAAAGATTTGGGTAGGGGGCTGGCAGGAAGTCTCTGTTTGCCCTATCACATAGCAACACATCACTTCTCTGCCCCTGCTCCCTCCTTCCTGACTCTGGGTTTGTTCAAAATGGCGTCGTCCAGGGGTCTCCTACCACATGGTCTCTGAAAAAGCCCCTTCCCCGCAGTGCTGCCTTCTCCCTTGTCAATCCTGGTTCCCGGCACCCAGTGACAGCTGCTGATGGATGAGCCTGTAGCTCCACCCATCTTCTCTTTCCTTGGAGACTGAGGTGGCCTTAGCTCTTGGAAGAAAGGTCATCAATCCAGCTGGCTAGGTCAGCCGCCATCCAGGCCCACGTTATGGCTGACTCAGAGAAATTTGACATTTCTGGATGACCCAAAAGCAGTACAAATATGACTTTGGACTCTGCAGAATACTTCTTCTCACACCCGTTACAGTGGACTTTAGTGCGTGTCTGGAATTTGTAGGCCTTAGGAAAGTAAAACTAGCCCATGTGCTCCCTATCCCCATAAGAGAATAATGGAATTTTCTCTGTAAAGCACACTGACTTTCCCTGGCATGTTTCTTCTCACTGTATAATGCCTATTCCATGTCACCACTCAACTCTGCATACGTCCTGCCACATCATTCACTTTGTAGCTGCTACTGGACTACGCACGCCAGGAATCTCCCTTGCGCAGCCCACAACCGTGTGCACACGTATGTACACAGGTGTCTGCATGTAACCAGCCCGGTGCCCCTTATTCCAGCTGCTGCGCAGTGGCCTAGTCAAGCTAGGGGGACATCAGTAAAATCCACACACAGTCTCTTTCATCATAAGTTCACTGTGGGTGAGTCCCAACTTATGAGGCTCTCCCACAGTAAAAGCTCAACAAATAGGTGCTCAAAAAGAGAAAAATCCGGGCGGCTCAGAGTGTCAGAACCACCTTCTAACACTTCCGATTACCTAAATTACAAATGCAAATAGGGAATCGCAATTTGCGATTACCTAAAGCATATGCAAGTAGCCTTTCCTAAATTAGAAATGTGCATTTAGGAAACGCTAATTAGTAACTTCAATTTGATGCTAATGTGTGCATAATTTAAAGCAAGCACAAAACTTATTTTTTCAAAGTGTCATGCGGCGCACACATGCCCCCAGGGCATGTGTGTGCATTACATGAGCACCTGTTTTGTGTTAGGGGCGCCTCCAGGGGGGGGCTAAGGCCACCGGACACACTTGCCTTTGCAGTACCTAATTTGAGATTACCAATTAGGTAATAGCAATTTAGGCAATGCAAGACCATTCCCACCTATTGGCCTGGAAGTCCATAGGAAAGAATGGAGTCGCAAGAGTCTTAAGGAATCGCAATTCGAGAATCGCTATTTGCTTCCTTTTTGTTGCATTGCATTTTACAATTACCAAATAGCAAAAATAGCTATTTGGTAATCGCAAAAATAAACGTTGATGCATGTGCCCCCATGACTCTTATTTTCAAAACATCTTTGTATTACCAGAATTAGTACCACTTATCTGTAATATAATCACAAATTTCTTTGCTCACTTCTTCCCGACAATTTATTACTCCTGCAACAAATCATATAATGCCCATTCTTACCAGACTTGTGCCTTCTAAAGCTGGACAATCTTTAGAATTGACCATGTGTCCTATTTGCCCACATCAGTAACACTGACCTTTGAACCCTGAATCGCTTGTACCTTTGGAAGAAGGCTCTGAGATTTTTCTATCTTCAAATTGTTTTCTTTCATTCTATTAACCATATCTTTGGTTCCTATATCTTTTTTGATTTATTTTACATACAGTAACATATGTTCGATCTGATTCACCACTGGGAGAAATTCATTGAGAGGTGTCTCATCTTTCAACCACAACTCCTCTCTTGCTCTCTCAATGTTACATGAGAGTAAAAATGGATCTCTTGCTTGACTTGTAGCGCCAAACTTGCATAATGAAGCTAACTTTTGCAAACAAGAAAAAAAACCTCTTCCACTGATTCCCCTTCCTTCTGGGACTTTTTTTTACCAAAGTGAAAAGGTACTACAATGATGCTGACACATGGAAAATAATGAATATCAAGTTGTTTTGAACAAAGTTCAACAGCATTGAAATCTCTGGAATTGTCCACGCTTAACTCTGGCAAGTGCTCTAAAACCTCGGACCCTGTGCCTCCAAACAATGTTGTAGAAGAGCTGTCTTCATGTATAAGCCTAAATGTGGCCCATAAAGAGCTACTATCTAGCTCTATTTTAAAGGAGGCTAATCTGGGACAGCCAGGAAAAACGGTGGTGGGGCTTACATTTTGCATATAAAAATGGCAACGAAGAAAGTAATGAAGAATTCAGTTAATGTGTGCGGATCACTGTCCACAGATTGTGTGTGGCTCGGTGTTCAAGCATCGAACGATTATTTTGACTGATGTGATCCACTGTAAACGTGTGGATTTCCATAGAAGGCAACAGTTCTAAAATAGAGCATAAAAGAGTGCGTGAGTTCTAAAATAGAGCATAAAAGAGTGCGTGGATCACTGCTAGTGAGGCAGTCCACTGCTTTCACTGCTATGATTCATTTTAAATAAGTGTGACAATTCTTGTATGCAAAAGAAAAACAACAAGCATGAGCACAGCCCATAGGTCTCCATTAGGTTTGGTGGACTGGAGTGGCATTTTGTGACATGGAGTGGGGTAGCATTGTGTGGCATGAAGTGGAGTGGAATTGTGTGGCATGGAGTGGAATTGTGTGGTATGGACCTGTATGAAGTGGAGCGGAATAGTGTGACGTGGAGTGGAACTGTGTGGCTTTGAATTGTGTGGAATGTGGTGGGAATGTGGAATGGAAGGAAATTGCATGACGAATTTGTGTGATGTGGAGTGGAATTGTTTGGAATGCAGTGCCACTATGTGGAGTGCAGTGGTACTTTATGAAGTGGAGTGAACTGTGTGGTGTGCAGCGGAAGTGTGTGGAGTCGAATTTCGTGGCATATGGTACAGTAGAATGGAGTGGCATTGAGTGGAATTGTGTGGAGTGGAATTGTGTGGAATGGACTGGAATTGTGTGGAGCAGAATTGTGTTGCATGGATAGCAGTTCCAATGTTAAGAAAGGCAGGTACACTATAATCAAACACGCAATGTTCAGTATGCGTTTTATTTAAAAATTGTAAATGCTCACTGACGGCATGAATTACATGCAAAGCATTGGTGTGAAACAGAAGTAAACATATACCGGCAGATGTGTGGGAACACTACACACGCTGCTAGGGTATGCCATTGAGCTATTTAGTGCATAGCACCCCAAAAATCCAAAATACCATAAAGGAAAACCAAACAGGAATAAACAAAAAGGACACAGATGAGACAACAAAATAAACAATTGAAGCAAAATATCTATAAGCATGTGTTTGTAAGACATGATATAGTGCGATCCTTTGCTTTGGTTCTGTACCTGGTGTGCACTTTGTTTCACGTGGTAGTCCTTTTCCCGTGGAAACCTGTCAATGATAGGGTGGTGTGTGCAATATTTCTTTGTTGAAAATGTGCACTTTTCGTTTGCTTTCCATGTACGTTGTTTCATTGAATGATGTATTCACTTTTCATTGCTTCTTTTGAAATAATGTGTACATTTTATCTCTGCGTCTTTTTCTGGGTTGCATGAATGTCACTTAGGGGTCGCAGGGCTTGCCCCGCGTAACCCCTAGCACTTCCTTTGAGACCCCTGATCTCAGAGGCTGCAAAGAAAGCAACAGGAATCCAAGAACATGCATTTTCATCCATCTCTCTTCATGCAAGTAGCTTCTGAAGGCAACTTGTAAACGAGAAAAATTGCAACATTTTAATCTTTTAAAATTGAAACCTTTAAATGTTTCAACTTTTCGAAACAGCTACGTT
Source organism: Triturus cristatus (assembly GCF_964204655.1). Taxonomy (NCBI): domain Eukaryota; kingdom Metazoa; phylum Chordata; class Amphibia; order Caudata; family Salamandridae; genus Triturus; species Triturus cristatus. The sequence continues at coordinate 322,336,656 of NC_140584.1, read as the reverse complement.
GTTGCTTAGTAACACCTTTGGAGGCTTAGGGCCTCCACTAAGCGTGAGTCTGCTTGTCCTGCAGGCTGTGGACCTTGGTGTGCCTCCAGACCGATCTGTCCTGCTTCCCAATGTGACCTTCACTTTTGCGGAAAGAAGTGTTTTTGCAACCCGCCAGGAATCACTGCTCGGCAGTCCCAGTAATTGGTTTCTGTAAATAAACAGGATACTCTGTCAGGCTGTTTATCTTCTTTATTCAAGATATCCTTAATCCAAGGTCTCATCCACAGGACGGCAGTCTTCAACTGTCACCAACGGAGGCATCATCAAGCAGATGTCACTACATTCTATTCTTACATCACATTCCATGCCCTGTCATTGAATACATGTATGCTATGCAAACATATAGCAATATCAAGAATACCACACACCTCCCCCCGAACCAACATTAAAATACAATTGTAAAAATGAGAAAACATTAAATACACTAACTCATAATCATGCAAAGAAATAAACACACTGACAGCGTGTCATAACGTTCAGATCAGTCTAACACAAAGTCATGGAGAGCAGCAGGAACTCTAACAGCACGTGAGCTCCTACGCAATAAGACACTACCATCACTTTGTGTGGACTTACTCACCGGTCTAGAAACTTTACCAACACACTCAGATAAGTTACTAGAAATGAGTGATATCCTATTTAAGTTCCAAATGCGACCATCATTAAGTTTAACCGCATTATTAAAGAGTTTAACCACTTTAAAAGGAGAGGAGAACTTTGAACCATCCAATTTATGAGGGAGTCGTACTCTAACACGATCACCAACATTTACACAGGTCTGAGCCACAGCATGCCTAACATCAAACTTACTTTTCCTTTGCAAGGACTTGGCACTTTGTCTTGCTAGCATTTGAGCATTACTGACATTTTTGGTCTCAGCCCCTTTCTCCCTCATCCAGGATTGGAACAAAACACTATTAGGAGTACGACCTCGAAAGAGTTCAAAGGGAATCGCACCGGTAGTGGAGTGAGGTGTGAATCTGTAAACCTTGACTCTCTCATGAATCCCAGCAACCCAGTCTTTCCCTTGCGCCTTGGCTAACTGGATGGACTCCTTCAACACACGGTTGAATCTCTCCACCATCCCATTACATTCAGGATGATAGAGAGAACAACGTTTATGCCTAATGCCTTTCTTTGCCAAAAACTCTTCCATTTCAATCGAGACAAACTGCACCCCGTTATCAGTTAGCAAAGATTCAGGAAACCCTTCTCTACCAAATACCTCCTCCAAGAACCTAGTTACATTACCGGTCTGTATGTTCTGCGTAACTTTTATTTCTGGCCATCTAGAGAACATGTCTATAAGGACCAGAACAAAAAACTGCCCACTCTTGCTGTACACAGGCCCTAGAATGTCCAATGCCACATCCTGCCAGCAACGTATGGGTGCTTCACGAATAACCATGGGTTGTACCCTGGTTTTGCATACCTTGTCAGATATGTTACAGTCAGTGCAATCCCTTATCAGTCGTTCCACATTTAAATCCACACCAGGCCACCAAAAATGTAAACGCACTCTTTCTTTTGTCTTTGAAATGCCCTGATGACCTTGATGAGCAAGGTGAACAATTTTTTCCCTAATCAAGGACGGAGGAATTAATCTTGTCCCTCTCCATAAAAGACCTTTACTCACGGACAGTTCATTCCTCACATTCCAATACCTACGAGCATTTTCGCTCAAATTTCTCAACAAAGGCCAACCATTCGCCATTAAACTACAAATTTCCAGCAAATTCACATCCTCAGACATAGCATCCCTCCAATCTTTTTCAGTGACAACACCCTCAACAACTTCACACACCTTAAATTCGTCAACCTCCCATGAGTCTTCAACACTATCTTCATTTTGTGCTGGAATCAACCGGGATAGACAGTCTGCTACTTTATTGTCAACCCCTGGTATATATTTGACCACAAAATCAAAGTCTTGCAGCGCAATTACCCACTTGCAAATCCGTGATGAGATTGCATCAAGACTTTTCTTGCAAAATACATCTTTTAAAGGCTTGTGATCAGAATGAACAGTAAAAGCATTACCCCAAAGAAATTTTTTTAATTTCTTGATAGCCCAGAAAATGCACAGTGCCTCCTTCTCAATCACAGAATAAAGAAGCTCAGGACCCACCAGAGCTCTTGAAAGGAAAAGTATGGTAACCTCTTTCCCATTCTTGACTTGCTTGAGAACCGCGCCCAACCCACGTGAGCTTGCATCTGTTACCAGTATAGAGTTTGATGTGATGTCAAAACTCTGGAGAGAGGGAGCAGAATTAAGGGCCGTCTTTATATCGTCAAATTCCAACTGACACTTGGAGGACCAGGTAAATTTGACACCCTTTTTTAAAAGCGATCTCAAATTGGGAGTACGGCAAGCAAACTGTGGTACAAATTTGTTATAATACTCGGCCATTCCTAGAAAAGTAACCAGCTCATCTCTGGACTCTGGAACAGGCAGTTCACTTATAGTTTTAACAAGACCCACCTTGGGTTTGACCCCAGTAGAAGTTAGACAGTGACCTAGATAATCAATTTCTGTAAGATTAAATTTGCATTTATTCTCTCTCAAGGTCAAACCCCTCTCTGCAAACCGTTGCAAGACAGCTTTCAATCTTTGATCATGTTCCTCTTGTGACGAACCATACACTAGCACATCATCCTGGTATATTTTAACTCCATGAATCCCATTCAGTACATCTTCCATGACCCTCTGAAACACCGATGCTGCAGAAATCAATCCAAATGGCAGCCGTGTGAATTTGTAAGTTCCAAATGGGGTTATGAAAGATGTAAGACTCATGGACTTTTCATCAATTTTGACCTGGTGATACGCAGCCCTTAAGTCTAAAGACGAGAAAACACACGCATCCCCAAGCTGTGTTAACATGGTTGTGATGTTGGGTAACGGATATTTATCAGGTACAACCTCACGATTGAGAGCGCGCAAGTCCACACATAGACGAACCTCTCCGGAAGCCTTGCGTGCCAAGACTACCGGAGCCAACCATTCACATGCCTCAGTTTCTACAATAATACCTTCTTTTCTTAGCTTCTCTAATTCGAGACGCATTGGTTCTAGCATGGCCAAAGGTACATTACGTACCTTACAAGTAACAGGATTTGCCTCTGCTTTTAGAGTTATACTGTGCGTAAACCCAGTGAGACAACCTAGTTTATCACTGAACACTTTTCTAAATTGTGACTGCCATGCAATACTAGGTTTATCTTTATAAGACACAGAGTTCAAAGCACCAGAAACATGAGAATCATCTGTAGAAGAAGTACCTAGGTCTCGTAGAATTATACACGGGTCGCAGCCAGGAGCTAACGACACTCCTAAATCAGCTTGATGAAACCAACTTATTATGCTGTCGCCTCTGCAGGAGATATAAATTTTGCCTGCAGTTAACCTTCCTTTATATTCAATTTCGCCTAGAAAGTACCCAAATAGTTTTATAGGCTGCCCACCATATGCTAAAGGTTTGATGTCAGGTTTGAATACCTTGACCTTACCACACAATTCCTTATCAAAAAACACTTTCGGTATTAGTGAGATTTTAGCACCTGAATCAAACAGCATTTTGATGCAAGAACTGTTAACACATACATCATCTAGAGGACCCTTACATTTTTTATCACCATTAGGTAGATAGACCTCCCCACAGTCCACATCATCATAGTCTGAGTTACTTTCTTCTTCTACCATTATCTCTTTAACGCGCTTACCCTTATTCATCTTTTGAGATTTGCATGCTCTGGTAAAATGACCCACTTTCCCACAACTAAGACATTTAGACTTAATCGCAGGACATGATTTGTCATTAGCTAGATGATCAGGAGCATTACACCGGTAACATTTGAGCTTACTATCAGTTTTGAGTTTAGCAAAACTTGGCGAAGACGAGAAAACTCGTTGTGAGCCTGAAGGCTTGGGTAACAGCTTGAATTGAGACTGTTTTTTACTGACATGAAGCACCTTTTCTTCCGGGACACTCCTTTCTTTTTTTTTTATCGTCTCAACACATACAAGAGAATGTTCTATTCTTTTAGCTATGGCTATGACCTCATCCAGGTTAGGATCATCCTTTTGCCAAAGTTCATCTTTTATTTTCTCGATGTTGCAGCCGAGCATGAACTGATCGCGTATTCGCTCCTCAAGAGAATCTTCAAACTTGCATGTGGCTCCCAACTTCCGAAGTGCAGTTACATAAGTTTCTACCGATTCTTCTTCTTTTTGTACTCGTTTTCCAAATTGATAGCGTTCTAAAATTGTACTTATCTTTGGAAGATAATGTTTGTCAAGCTTTTTTATATTTATCTCAAATTCATTTAGGTTACTAGACTCTTCTTCGTTTAAGTCAGGTAGGTGTTCAAAAACGTCTTGGCCCTCTGAGCCAAGACAATGTAATAAGAGTGCAGACTTCCTCTCAGCGCTGAGTGACACGCCACACACCCTTGCATAATTTAAGAATACTTTCTTCCATTTTGACCACCGAATAGGTGGATCACCAGGATCCGAAAGAAAGAATGGGGCGGAAGTTACATTTTGCATTTCTATTTTTTTTTAAAAAGAACAAAAACAGAAAGAAATTCTTTTTTTTTTTAAAAAAGAAAACTTGTGAATGACACCTAAAGGAAAACACTCTGGTTAAACACTGTAAACCTGGAAATTACTGTGCACGTCAGTGTTTTGCCGCAAGAGCTGTGCACATCAGCGCAGAAATCCTGTAATTTCTGTTTTCCCCCTTTTTAATAGTTATTGTACACAGGCTGTGCCATCAGCGTGATATATTTATTGCCGCAAGAGCTGTGCACATCAGCGCAGAAATCTTGTAATTTCTCTTTTCTCTTTTTTTTTAAGTTATTGTGCACAGGCTGTGCACATCAGCGTGGGATATTTACTTATTTTCCGAAGCATTTCAGATGTGCAGCGTGTGACAGAAAAGAAACGCAAGCCAGTAGTGCCTGTAAATAGATTCCACACACAGCGCAAAGGTCGTTGCAGTTCAGACAATGAAAAAATAAATCCAAAATAAATCTTATTTATTCATTGCAAACAAAACGAAACGAGTTTGTAGTTTCTCCGTAAGCTGGCTGTGTTGCCAGGAGACGCTTGACCTGAGTCCTTTGTTTGTATCCACCAAGCGTTGTTAAGGAGGCTATGCCGGTCGTCAAGTGACGTATACCGGAGCTCAGATAGCGTGAAGACCGAAGCGCGAGCAGAACCAAAAGGTAACAAAAGAATTTAAATTCACATTTAAATTGATTTTTAAGTTTGTTGAACGCTTGGGACAACAAGCAGATTACGCCCAGTAAAAGAAGCTGCTTTCAATGAATTCCTTCGTAACAGTCTCAGAGTTACGAGCTCTAATTTTAAACTGGGAAGCAGCACACGCCGTTAATCATGAAACCCTCACTTCCGTCTGGGGTATCTCGAGTGTCAGAGGAAATAAAAACCAATAAAAATACCTTCGTGAGACCAAGGGAGTTCAAATCGCGTTGAGACCTTGAAGTGATATTAATCAGCAGAAGTGTATCTTGAGGCAGTGATCCCGTCCATCGTCGCCAGTGTAAATAAACAGGATACTCTGTCAGGCTGTTTATCTTCTTTATTCAAGATATCCTTAATCCAAGGTCTCATCCACAGGACGGCAGTCTTCAACTGTCACCAACGGAGGCATCATCAAGCAGATGTCACTACATTCTATTCTTACATCACATTCCATGCCCTGTCATTGAATACATGTATGCTATGCAAACATATAGCAATATCAAGAATACCACAGTTTCATTTTACTCTTTGTTTAATTTTTTCCCCATATTTGCAAACCAATGTGTGATTATACTCCTCCTGCGGCATTACATATCTGCCATGCAGGGCAGGACTGGAAACCCAAACAAGCCTTGGCAAATGTTGTCAGACCAGCTTTGGTAGGGTGCACAGCGAGCGATCCTGACCACTAAAAGTGGGGTTCTGGGAGGTTCTCCCCCAAGATAATTCGGGAACAAAAGACAAAAATTGAGCATTCTACAGCACATTGTTCAGTATATATTCAATTTTTTTTTTTTTTCAAAACATACTAAATGATGACTTCACAGTGCATCAGGATACAGCGAGCTTTTATGGGGCTCTTCAATGATTTCCTCACTATCACCCTCTAAAAGTGCCTCTTATCTCTCTATACCATCTTTCTCACAAGTATTTCATTTGTTTTATGGCTCCTCTCATACCACTGTAGGGTGTCGGAGCATTTTACATCACACACACACAGATAATGAATCATATGAGTGTAAATCAGTGTATAGAAAATGTTACATAACACAAAGAGAACTACAAGGGGTAGGATTCATAGGTCATCCATACTAGTGGGCATTTTTAAGAGTGGTTGGCAGTCGAGAAGCACAAACTCACGATTCAGTATGTAGCACAGTGGTTAGGTTTGGCTTTACTAATAAGAATTTGTTGCTGCTCAAACACACACTTTTAGCAACATTAGGATAAGGAATGACTCGGAGTAAACATAACTTTCCTTTCTAACCTGTGTCACGTAGTTTGCATGCAGCTCTTTGATTGAAGTTCATAGCTCACTGTGCTAGATCACAATTGTAATTTAGGAACTGCACAGTAACAAAGGGATCTCTGTGACAAAAGCAGTAACCCACTGAGCTGTGCAAATAAAATACTCCTCTGTGAAATGCATGGTACATGTTCTTTGCAGCAGGCATATTAACCCTCTGTGCTACCTTAGATGAGTCAAAACTGCCACGAGACAGAACTCCATCTTTCCCAGCAGGTACGTTAATCTCCATAGTTATCTTGACACTTTTATTGCTGCCTGCTAAGTTTTCTAGGAACTCTGCAGCGTGTGCTTTTAAAACTGCAGCACTACCACAAAATCGGCCCCCAGTAATAAAACTGTCCCCACTCTTCCAGCCTCCCAGGGAACTGCATGATACCTGGAACGGCCTGTCTGGCCTTGCTGCAAAGTAACCTGTTAGCTTGATTGTGTATTTGTGTGACATTTCAATGCCGTATTTATAACCCTTTAGCCCCAACTCTGAGTCGCTTGGTACTGTTGGGGCGCAAACTCTGCACCTGTAAATTCTGGTAACCTGCGGTAACACCTCACCAGTACCATGCAATTCTGAGTTAAACCCCCAGAATGGAGAATAATTATGCACAACCGGAATTACAGGGCAGAATTCTGCACAGTATTTCCTATTCAGAGATGTGTTTCACACACATTTAACACCTGCTCTGAGCAGCTGGTAAATATGTTCAGGGGTTACAGTGTGGGGTGACAAGGCGATGGGAAGGGTAGGAGGGGAAAAGAAAGAAGTTGGCTTTTGGGGTGGACCATTACATGCTTCCTACACACTTTGCGTGAGATTGAGGCTGGGCCGGGAAATAGGTTCAGACTGCAATGCAGTCCTTTCCTAACGCGATTTTACCAGCATGATTTTCCATCTGGTAAAATATGGTCTGATGTCCCAGCACGTTGTAAATCCAGGTGTAGGAACAACAGCCTACCCATGCCCATGACTCAACCCATAATCAGGGCCTTTTAGTGGCAACCAATCACTCAGTTGTGAGAAGTGATGAGGAGGCTCGAAAAATGTTTTTTTTACTAATGTGACAGCTTCATGAATTAAAAAGTTGATAAGGATATATATATATTTTTTAAATGAAAGGGGAGGAAAAACTCAACCTCCGCTACAGTGGGGGACTTCTTGTGGCCTCCATTGCAGCCTGCCGTTCTCAGCTGCCACTCACTCCTTAATGAGTTAGCAAAATGTTTATATAGCGCAAAATGTATGCCTTAAGGCTTCATGATGACAAAACAATGCTCCTGTTATCAAGCAACTGAAAATCCCACCCTTGAGGTATGGGCATTTTGATGAGCTGAATTTTCTTGCACCACATAAGGATTGATTTAATTTTTAGCACTTAATTGATAGTCCAAAAAAGAAATGCCAAAGCAATATCGGAGGCTTCTGCGTGGGCAGGAAGACTTTCCATGGATGTTCTTAAATGTACCCTTGCGCACCCAGGCATGCCACGCGTAACCCTTGAGAGGCAAAAGTAGTGCCAGGAATAGAAAAGACAAAAAGAACAAATCATGGGCAGAATGCTGAACAATGCAAACATTCACCCCCAGTCAGAAGGATCTGGGTTTAATCCATTGTTTTTTTGCTTACCACGCCACACCAGTTTAAACCCAGCCATATGAAAATCAGTCTTCCCCCTGCTCCCCATTGGAACGGTCCAGCCCAAACTGCCAAGCCAGGTCCTCCCGGAACTGGAAACAAGAATCCGGGGACTGGTTTCGGGGTATCACCTCTCATCAGCCAGACTAGCTTGAATCCAGTGGCACAGTGAACATGGGACCCACATCTGAGCATACACTTCCCGCTTAGGGCGACAAAGGCAAAAAGACTAACTGATTGACGACATGCTGAACAATGTAAACATTCATCCCAGTCAGAAGAATCTGGGTTTGATCTATCTTTTTTTTGTTCACCACGCCACCCCAGTTTAGACCCAGCCATATGCAAATCAGTCTTGACCCTGCTCCTCATGGGAACAATCCAGAGCGAATCGCTACACCAGGTCCTCCCTGAACCGTAAACAAGTATCCTGGAACCGGTTTTTGGGAACAGAAAGAAAGTGGGCACTAATAAGTCCTGTTTACTTTGTAGTACACCACCCGAACTGGAACATTCTAATTTATTAGACTGTCCAGCAAACTTCAAAAATTATTACTTTGTAAAATATACTAATCTCTGAGTGCTTTCTTGACATCCATAGCTGAGGCACGTTTCCGCTGGACCTCCAGGGTGTAGTCAGGAAACATCGAGACCGTAACATTGTTAACCTCGAATGGGCCATCTGCACAGGCTTTCTGCAGGAGAATGTCTCTGTCCTTAGAGTGCAGTAATCTGGCCACCACCGGTCGCGGAGGGTGGCCCGGCGCAAGCCTGTGGGCTGGCACCCTATGCACCCTTTCCAGGGTAAAGAAGAGTTTCAGTGCTCCTGGGGCCACCACCTCCCTGACAAGGGCTCCAGGTATGCCACCATGTTACCATTCTTGATTCCTTCTGGCAGGCCAAGAATCCATACATTATTTCGATGACTGTGTTCCTCTCTGTCCTCCACCTGCCATTTCTAGGGTCCAGACCCTGTCGGTTAATTCCGCCACCTGCTGCGAAAGGGCCTAGTGTGCAAGCGGTAGCTCTGCAAGCTCCGTCTCCACCACATTCACTCTTTTATTAAGCTTTTAGCGCTCTACATGCAGGAGACCAAGGCCCACTGACACTGTACTAATGTCCTGGTGGAGTGTGGCCTTCGTATCCGAGATGGCCTCCAGGATCTTAGACAATTGCTGCTGAATCAAGTCTGGTTTTGATTGGGGCTCAGGGCTACCCCGCGCCTGATCCTGTTGGTCCTCCTCTTGTTCTGAGGCATTCCCAGTGTGTTTGCCTCGTGGCTTACCCATTGTCACAGCTACAGCAGGACGCTGGTTTCCCATGTCCAACAGACAGTGCACTTCATGAATCGCCCCACTGACTCCAAGGGGGCCGCTCCCCCTGTCCGCCAAGTCTGCACTGAGTTTCTCTAGGGTGCCCACACTCCGGTGGTGAGAAGGATAACCTATTAACCCCGCCTGGTTAGTCCCGGCTGTTCCAATCCATGCCTGTGCTTGTTGCATTGGGAGGGGGGAGGGAGGTGTTTCTCAGCCAGTTAAAAGTCCAAAGGAGTTGTCCCTGCCCCCAGTGCAGCAGAACTAGATAATATCAGGGTGACTTCTAGTCCCCCAGTTGGCACCACTCCAATTCCCAGCTACCTTGGACACATTGAGTCCATGCCCATAGCGCAGGTTAACGTCTGCCGGCTATGTTACTTCTTCATCTCCGTCTTCGCCTCAGTGCATGGCACCAACCTGCCCCAAGCTCAGCAAATGCACCCCAGCCTCATCCGCTGTTTAGGGCCCAGTTCCAGTGTGCAGCCCTTCCACCTCCCCATCTGGCCACTGCTCAGGTCTCAGGAGCCAGGGGCATTCCCATTCTTTTCTGGCAGTTCTGGGTGGCTCAACGCCAGGGAGCCAGAATTATTCTTTCTTCCCAGGTTGCAGGCTCCAGAGGGCCAACAAACGATCGCAGACCGAGGCTCCCCGCCCGCATGCGCCAGTGTCACCACAGCACTGTCCCTTTTGTGGTGTCCCTCATGTGATGCTGGCTGTGCCTCAAGGTGTGGGGCCACTTTCCCTGGTTGTGCAGACGCTCCCCAACTCTTCAGTCCAACCACAGAGGCCCAGCACTGCTTCCTTCCACCCAGGGCCACAGAAGACGGCGGTCCAGCCGGCCCACCACACACCCAGTGGGGGGCACCACAGTCATTGCAGTCACAATCACCACTCCGTATGCTCCACAGGGTGCCTCTGCTGCTCGGGCCCAGTCAGCACACCTAACCCCCCCACGGTTGCCCTTCCATGCCGCGTGCAGGCCTCACTTCCTCAATTTCGGGACCTGCCGGTCCCCGAGCAACTCCAGCTCTAGCAGCTTCCAGCCCAGCTCCTGGGCAGGACAGGAAACCCGCCGTCTGTGTGGAAAAAGGCAATAGAACGCTGAGAAAAAGAGAGAGAGAGTTGTTCATAATGGTGATGCAGAAAAACAGTTAACGTGATGAATATGACATAAAAGATTGAAGGTTAGAGGAAAATGGTGAAAGAAGGCAATAAGAAGATTGTAAATTAGGAGGTGAGAGGGATCCTGATGCAAAGCTGGGAGAGGTAGAGATGGGTAATGGAAGAGACATGAGATGATATGATGAATATGTGAATGGTATATCTATATTATTAATGTTGCACTAATTGTAGGTAGAATTTATATCTTTAGTGATGTACTTCATGGGACATCACTAGGGCCAAAGGACACATGGTATCACTGCCAGGGGGACATCAAAGGCCATATGATGTCACTTCCTGTGATGTCAATGGGGTTAAAGGGATTGTGACGTCACTTCGTCTGCCCTAGGCATTTTGGTGAATTGACGTCGATGCTGGGTTGGTTTGTTGAGTGTTACACATTGGCCCTTAATATTACACATCACCCCATATTATCAAAATATATCACTGATTGGGTGTGGATGGGGAAGGCTAACATTAACAGTAGGAAGAGAGCAGCGGGATACGAAGCAAGACATCAGATGTCAAGAGGGTCAGAATCATAAGGGACAGCAGGAGGAGGGCAGGAGGGACCACTTTCATATTTTTTCATTTTGTAATCAAGAATGAAAGAAATGAGGGGGAAAACATGACAGCTGGCTAGCGGCTGGCTACGGGTGTTCCGGAGGTGTGTGGCAGATTTCATCGTGCAGGATAGTAGCGATTAGTTAGATGGATTAGTGTTTGAAAGTAATCTACAATAGATAGATTAGTGGCAATATGGCAGTAAAACGTACGGGTGTGTCGGTTCGGCATGGCGGCAGCAGGGGATCCTGCAGCTGAGCGCGGGGATTCGAAGCTGGTAGGGGGAGTGGTAACCAAGGCAGAGCAGCCGTGGGTCAGAGCGGCACTGGAGTTACGCCGGGTGCGTCGTGCTGCCGCCAGGGTTCAATTCCGAGGAAGCGGACGTGGACGAGGAGGTGGTAGAAAGAGCGAGGTCGGAGAGGTTAGTGAGGAGAGAGCTGGGAAAAACTTGGAGGAGCAGCTCGTGAGTACTGAGGCACCCTCGCATTCTTTATTTCAATCAGTGCGGGAGCGGGGAGTGAATTGTGAGATTCGGTGCACTGAGATTAAAAAGAGGAGCGAGAGGGGTGAAGTTAGCTCCAGCGCTGCTGAGACTGTTAGGGAGAGACCTGGAGGTATCTCTAGATATACCTTGAGAAGTGTGGTGAGAGGGGGTGCAGTAGAGTGTCCTGAACTGTGAGACTTTTCACCTAAGGGTGAAAAGGAGCAAGGGGTGAAGAAGAAAGAGGTAAAGTTCAGGAGTAGTCTGTCTACTAAAGATAATGTGGTACAAAATAAATTGCGTAAAGGGGGATCTTTGGAGCGTAAGGTGAAGGTGAACCCATCTCCTAGGACTTACTTTAAAGTGCTTCCAAAAACCGTGGTATGAAGGAATAGCTCTATGAAAGCGGCAGTGGAGCCCCAACAGAACAAACAAAAGAAACAAATTGATTGAGTAGTAGAGGGTAGACACGCTGAAGAAACTCTGAACTTGAGGGAATTGGTCAGCACATTCAAACCCTAATCGTTTTCAAATCTTAACCATGGAGATGGGGGAGGTAGGGGTATCTCCATTTGAGGAGGCTCTTTCAAATAACCAAGCGGGCAATGTAGAGGGTGTATGTCCTAATGAGGGGGTGAACTCTCTAAACATTGAAGAGGTGCAGCTGAGGTACAGGCTGAAGTACAGATGCAGTTAGATCATGGGCACGGTTCTGGTCTGACTCGGGAGTCTATAGGTAAAGGGGGGGTGGATCCTGAGAGTGGGGACCCCTCCATAGGTATGCTGTTAACGGCCCTTACTACCCTTACTCGAGAGGTGCGAGATAGGTTTGAGACTTCAGAGCTGAACCAGAAGGACATTTGGTCTACATGTGAAGTGGTTGAGAAAAAGATTGACGATTTGAGTGGGAGAACATTGGCACTTGAAGCAGAAGTTAGAGATCTAAAAGAAGAAGTCCTGTTTAACAGGAACGAGATTGAGGGGCTTATGGCTAGGGAAAGAGAGCAGGAAGACAGAGTTGAAAGGTTGGAGAATTATCAAAGGAGAAATAACTTGAAAGTTTTAAAAGTTCCTGAAGGGAAAGAAGGAGGAGATTTTAAAGGTTTTGTGGTTCAGATGCTGAAAAGAGAGCTCCAGTTGGAAGAAACTGAAGAAGAAATAGCTCAGGACATTCAGAGGATACATAGGGATCCCTTTAGTTTAAATACAAATCGAACTAAACCTAGGATGGGGGTGTGGCCAAGTCGAGCAACAAGATGGCCACCTAAGCTGTCGGCTCCACCGACCAAGCAAATTATCCACCTAATATATCCACCTTAAACTGCCCAAAGAGGGGCTCTTACCACGTAAATCAGAAATCGGAGGAGCTGCTGCAAACTTTGATGCCACCCGCAGCCGGGCCGAAGGTCCAGAGCGGAATCGGCGAAATCTGCGCCATTGGGCCAGAGCAGGGCAGTGACACATCCGAGTGGCCTGTCGGCCGAAAGTACCACCAGCGGCGTCCAATCCATTAGTGCAACCACCTCTGATAGGGGGTTGGTGCGCGTCAGCGAGCGACACCCCACTGAGTTGGTGGAGGGTCCTGGATCGTGACAGACGTCCTCTGCTTGCCACCTGCACCCCCGGGAACCACTTACGGAGCGCGGCGTGAGGAACCAAGGAGCTGCCGGGTGTGAAACACCACCACCCACATCGCAACTGGTGTCGGCCTCCACCGGAATGGACGTTGTGCTGAGAGTACCTGATGGGGGCCGTGTATCCCACTCCAACCGGCCGTACAGAACATTGCTAGGCTGATAGCCCGATCGTCCATAAGGCCTTCCCCGACTCCACGCGCTCACAGAACACAGGGCAGGGACCATAGTGCTAGGTGAACTGCTGCGCGGCCGTGCGGCTGCCGCAATGGCCCTGCCCAGGGACGAGTGAGGCCTGGGGCTGTTTCCTTAGCCAGTGGCACACTGGACAAGGGGCTCACTGATCGGGACGCTGCCGCGACCCCCCGTGGCTGATAGAGATGCCGCATTGCCATTCCGCCTTACCACCCGTGAAGAGTTGCCGCATGGGACAGCACTGGCTACCGTTGACAAGCACCGGCGGTGTGACCCCCCCGCTATCAATATTGACCCTAACACACCACTGAGGAGCATTCTTGCTGCAGGGGAGGTACGCACTCGCTAACACCCTGGCATTGGAAAGGGTCCTAAGTGCGTGACGTCAGCGGCCTGCACCCCTATTAAAAACATGCCTGTCCAGGTGGGGAGAGCAGTGCCGGGCTTAACATCGGACTGTCAGAAGTTCACCAAGTGACTCCCCTACGTTCACCGGACAAGGCCATTATAGTACGATCGATTATATTTTTGTGTCTTGTCTTTTGAAGGACTTAATAGGTGCCTTTTGTGTCACTCAAAATGCCTTAAGTGATCACAATCCTCTCACTATGGAAATTAAAGTCAAGGCTCTGATAAGGGATAATCCACTGCCTATGATTTCTAATTTAAACTTAGTTTCTAAAAATCAGGGAAGACGATTGAGATGGGATGTTATCACCCCGGCTGATTTCCTCGAGAATTTGTATAATAGTAATAACGAGGATTTAAGTCTATGCTTGTCGACAGAGTCGCAACCAGTGGACATCCTTGCTGCTTTTGAGAGAATAACTAAACAGGTAGTGGGTAACCTAACCTGCCACGGGAGACCAAGGCCTAAGAAACTAAAAAATTGGTTTGATCATGCCTGCTCTAGTGCTCATACCGCCCTCCTGTTGGCACTGAAAGAAAGTGGAAAAGACTCAAGCAGGATTATAGAGGCAAGAAGGTCCTATAAAAAAGTAATAAAGGCAAGGAAAATTCAGTTAAGAAATATGGCATGGGATGAATTGTCAGAGGCAAGTGTTTTGAAAAATAGCACTCAATTCTGGAAGGTGATTAATAGTCCACTTTTCGATGAGTTGGAGAATACAAATAAAGACTGTCTTATCCCACCAGATAGATGGGTGGACCACTTTAGTGGTCTTTTTTCTGAGATTCATCAACTTAATCCAGTAAATTACGGGGATATTAAACAGGCCTCCAAAATTCATTTTAAGGACGATGAAGTCCTGGAGGCCATTGCGTCAATGGCAAAAGGCAAAGCACCAGGTCCGGACGGCGTCCCCGTGGACCTTTATAGGGCAGATCCAAGGTACTGGGCTAAGATTGTAACTTCTGTTTTTAACGCAGTATCAAAGGCGGGTGCTCCTATGTCATGGGGCAAAGCAGTTGTAGTTCCATTATTTAAAAAAGGGTCAAGAGAAGATCCGGCATGTTACCGGCCCATCTCTCTCTTGGATTCTGCTATGAAGATAATGGGTAAAGTAGTTCTCGTTCGATTAACAAATTGGTTGGAAGATAAACTCATAATTTCCGATTTACAATACGGGTTTAGACCAGGAAAGGGCACAGTGGGTCAATGCCTCAATTTACATCTCATCATTGGGAAGTACACGGTCGCTAAGCAGGGGGACTTACATCTAGCATTTATGGATTTGTCCACTGCTTTCGATCTTGTAAATCGTCAAAAATTATGGGCCTCCCTAGTGGCATTGGGGCTTGATCCTGTGTTGATATCATTCCTGGCTGTTCTTCACGAGGACACTACCGCAGTCGTCCGCTACAATGAAGACGGGAGTTTGTCAGAAGCATGGCAGGTAAAGCGAGGGGTAAGACAGGGGTGCATTCTTGCCCCCCTGCTTTTCTCGCTTTACATTAATAATCTGGGTGTGGCTCTAATTTCGACCAGTAAGGATATCCCCAGAGCCGGCTCAAAATCGATCCCCGCATTATTGTATGCCGACGACACGGTTCTGCTGGCAAGAACCGCGAGAGGCCTACAAGCCCTTTTAAACGGATTTCATGATTTTATGGTCTCTTTAGATTTAACAATACATTTTAAAAAATCACATTCCATGTCAATTGGTTGTGGGAGGGCAAAAAAGGCTAAATTCTACTGTAATGGGCAGGAGCTCACAAAAGTGCAGACCTTCCCATATTTGGGGATTGTCTTCGATGACAGGAGATCTTGGGTCATGCAACAGGAGCGCTGTTGGGCTTTGCAAAACGTTTGGGGTGTAAACCCCTACCCGCGCTTATGAAGATATATAGAGCCAAGTGTGTTCCTATGGCCCTATATGGTAGCGAGGTATGGGGTTACAAGGCTACGACTGAAATCCAAACATTAGAAAATGCTTTTTTTCAGAAAATGTTGTCACTCCCCCCATCTGCTCCTATTTTTAATATACACGAAGACCTGGGGGCAGGCTATCTTATTGATCAAATTTCTGTGGCTCCATTATTAGGTTGGTTGAGAATTTGGGCACAGCAACCTCCGAATTTAAATCAACTTATCATTCAAGACTGTTTGTCTCTCGACAAAGCCATGTCTATTCCATGGTTTCGATATATTAAATTCAATTTGGAGTCACTTGGCTGCCTCAAATTGTTTGATAAACCAAGTGCTTTGAGTAAGTGGAGATAGTGGCCTTTAAGACTCAGTTCTTGAGTAGAGCGATGTTACTGAGGGAAGGAGGTGAACTGGGAAAGCCGGCAGTCAGGAGGTTTGTCACGCTAAGTATAGGTAGAGAGATCCAGCCATACCTGACCTATATAAACAAACCATTTCATCTGTTTTTGTTAATAAGGTTCAAGCATGGCATGCTTCCCTGCCTATTGGCTTACCCTGAGGGTTTTTTCAAAGAGGGAACGCTGGGGCCCTGTCCTTGCGATAACACCTCAGAACAAAACACGTTGCATTTGGTATTTTTTTGTAAATTTTACTCTTTGCAGCGTAAGAAATTTATTTTTCCTATTTTTAAGAACTGTCATTTCGAGCAAGTGAGGCCCGCACTTGTTTATCTGCAAATGCTTGGGTCACCACTGGTATGCTTCGGGGTTGCCAGCTACATTACAGGGGCCATTAGGTGTAGAAATAGGGCGCAGTCTTTTTAGTAATCGCCCCATATTTTATTAGTATTGTTTTAAATAGCTGGAGAATGTGGTCTGACGAAGTAGTAACGGTTTTATGGGATTTGTAAAAATTGTAGAATCATTTGGATGATATACTTTTTATTGTGATTATGTGCCAATTGTATTGTATTATTTATTATTCATGAAATGTTGTAAATTGTGTTTTAATTTGTATTGCGTTAGTGGTCTTATTTGACTTTTGTAACTGTAACTATTTGCAGTATGAAATATTGTCCTGTGCTTTGATGGTTTTAAAATTTTTAACCGAATAAAGCAATATTTTGACTTTGACTTTGACTCCACGCACCAGCGGAGGTGCGGGCCGGAATCGAGATGCCACAGTGCCTTAAGTCCCATTGCACGGTCACACGAATGCTGCACCTGCTCCTCCCTATGAATAAGTGAGATTTGAGGCTCATCTTCAACCTGCTGCACCCCAAATAGGGGCTCACCAACCAGGACACCGCTGTGACCCCCTACGGATGCCTGTGAATATCGAGCTGCTGCTTCGCCCTGCTACCAATATATAAGCACGGCCCAGGAGAGTGCTGCCACCTGCCGGTGCTCAACTGTGGTGTGGACCTCCTTTCCCCTTCACCATTGCCCCCTGTGCAGAGTTGGGGCCCATCCCTGGTGCAGGTGTGATACCCACTTGCTCGCACCCTGGGGTTAGAAGGAATTCCAGATGCAGGATATCAGAGGCCAGCATTCCGGGTATTATCAGTCTACATCGCGCAGAATGGCGAACTCTGGAGGTTCTACTGCTGACTACCACGAGTAGTGCCGAACATCAACCGCAAGCAAGCCCCCTTAGCGTACATCATGGCAGGGGGGCGCAGCTTGAGAGCAGCCCTCCAGACTAAACTGACGAAGTATGCAAGGGATGGAGGACCCGGCGCGAGCCCTAAAGGGGGGTCAACCACGACCGACAAAACTGAGCCTGGTGGCAAGCGGAGGGAACCAACGCTCCAGGATATTCTCGAGACCATTTCCACCGTCCGCACGTCACTGGAATCGCGCATTGACTCAGTGTCCACCGAGGTATCCCTTATCAGAGAAGACATGCGCTCAATGAACTCACGATTGAAAGACGTCGAAATTAAGGCGTCCTCCCTGGTGGAAGATATGTCCGAACTGCAGAAAAAGATGTAGGAGCTCCAGGCACACACTACGAAACTATAAGCGCAGCTGGATGGCTATAAGAGTCGCTCCAGACGTAACAACGTCCGTATAATTGGGGTGCCTGAGCGAGCGGAGGGGCCATCGGCGGATTTCTTTGTGGAGGAGCTGATCACTAACTATGTCAAACCAAAGGGACTCTCCAATTTCTTTTCAGTGGAGCGAGAGCATCGGGTGCCAGGGGGCCGGCCGCGGCCCGGAGCCCCCCGAGGCCACTTCTTGCTAGGATCTTCAACATCCCCGACAGGAATGCCATTCTACAATGTTCCCAGTCCGCCCCGCCAGTGGAATATCAAAACAGTCGCATCACTTTCTTCCCGGACTTCACCTTCAAGGTGCAGAGACAGTGGCGTAGCTTCCTGGAAGTGAAAAGCGCTCTGAGACAAGGAACTGAAATATACCATGATGTTTCCGGCCAAATTGAGGGTGGAATTGGAGGGGAAATCCTGGTTCTTTACCAGCCCTGAAGAGACCTGGGACTGGCTGGATGGCTGGGGCGTGAGGGTGGATGAAGACGCCCGGGCCTCAGGTGGGGGCTCACCACTTCCTGACTGTGAGAAGATGGCGGGTGGAGCCGAATAATTGGTCTGTATGCCTTTCCTTTGGGTGGATTGACTGACTTCATTTAGACTGAGGGCTGTGGGAAGGGAGTCAACTCTGTCAAATGCATCAGACCTCTGCCGTACTGAACTGGACTGCCTTGGATGGCTTGTTGATTAGAACTCCTTGCTCTTTGCCTGTTCCTTTGATAAATATGTGGGCGACTGTGGGTGTATATTGGGCCCTTGCCGATGCTTTTAGCGTAAGCCCATTAGGCTATGGATGTTAATATCAGAACAACAAAATTCCTAGAGTTGAGTGCTCGGTTGGGATGCACGAACCCGTAAGTTTTTGGAAGGGTGGGTGATAGGCACTCTGCTACTTTGGGGGGAGGGAAGTTTTGTTACCGTGGAGCAGGGAGGCAGGGAGTGGGGTTTTGGGGAATGCACATTGGGTTTGTGGAGTGGGTGGGAGGGGCTTGCATTTGTGTTTTGGTTTGGGTATTGTTATTGTTCTGGCATGTCTTGCCTTCTCAGACTCAGATATCAATCGCAGCAGACACGGTGTTAGTAACGCTCCCCTTGTTCATAGTGCTCAGCAGTGTAGAGAAATCCTTCCGTATATTCCCCCTGACTTGCTCCTCCCTGGGGTACCTTACATCTCTAAATCCGAGTGATGTGTACTATGAGTAGACAGAAACTTACTTTGCTCTCATGGAATGTGAATGGGCTGGGGGACAGAATGAAGAGAGGGGTGGTTCTCCAGTTCCTGAAACAACACTTACCAGACGTTGTGTTTCTGCAGGAGACCCACTTGTTGGGCAACGGTTGTAAGGCCCTGTCACAGTGGGGTTTTCAGATGGCTGCCCACTCAGCTTTTGGTTCAGGCTCCAGGGGGGTGGGCATCCTAGTTCACAAATCCTTCCCATTAACGATTAATACGGTCCGCATGGACCCACTGGGTAGATTCGTAGCTCTGTCCGGAACCTGGGAGGGAGCCATCCTTCACTTGGTCTCAGTATACATTCCACCGGGCCTCCATACGCAGGCCTTTATTGATCTCGGCGACCTTCTCCTGGGCCTTCCTGACGGGCGTTTATTGATTGGTGGGGACTTTAACTCCATTGTCTCGGACTCCCTGGACCGCTGGCCCCAAAAGCACCTGCCACCATCACACAAACGGATTCATACCTTCTTGGGTGCACTGGGACTGGCAGATGTCTGGAGGTGTCTACACTCAGAGGAACTCCAATACACATATCTTTTGGGTCCCCATGGCACCATGTCGCGCATTGACTATGTGCTCACACTCACACATCATCTCCACACCGTCAAAGAAATACGACATTTGGCCAGGGGAATATCGAATCACTCCCCCGTACTGTGAAGAATAGAGATAAGGGAACCCTCGATCAGCCGTGTAGCGCCGATCAATTCGTGGCATCTTACGACCCAACCCTATCAGAGATAAGGTTCTGACTGAAACTGACCTGTATTTCCAAGAAAACTTGGGGTCAGTCAGCTCATCCGTCTCACTCTGGGAGGCCTATAAGACTGTCGTTCGAGGGGTGGTTCTGGGACAAATCGCAGGGCAATGCAAAGAAAAGGCAGCTGCCGTTACGCGTATAGAGGAAGAGATCCTAGAACTGGAACGTGCGGTTAGATCGCAAGACTTGGAAGAAGTGCGACAACAGCTTCGCATTAAAACCAAGGAACTCTTGGACCTAGTCACGGATGCGGCCAAGGCGCAATATCGGGCCACCCTTAGTAGGATTTATGATGTAGGCAATAAGGTAGGCAAACTGTTGGCCTGGCTAGATCGCAGAGATAGGGCATGGCGTGTTGTGGTTGAAATTGCCACTGACTCATACTCCCGAATTACGGCTCCACAAGACATCGCAGGTGCATTTGGTAGATACTACCACTCCCTGTATTCTTCCAGCACGACCCATTCAGAGGAAGATGCTTCTTCCCTCTTACGCGATATTTGTATGCCAGTAGTTACAGAGGAGGAGAGTCTTGATTTAGACCGTGATATTACAGTGACCGAAGTGGAGAGGGCCATCCATGATCTGCGGGAGGGGGGGGGGGGTGGAAGTGTTGGGCCCTAACGGGATTCCGATACAATTATTTAAGTTAACTGCAGGCATGACCACCCCTTTTTTCACTGCCATGTTCAGAGAAAGGAAAGAGTTAGGAATTCTTCCCGAGAATCACAGACTAGCCAACATCATCATTATCCACAAAATGGGAAAACCTGCCAACCAGTGTCCCTCATACAGACCCATCTCGCTCCTCAACTGTGAAGCTAAGATCCTTGCAAAAGTCCTGGTCACCCGCCTGTTATTAGTTCTCCCCAATTTGATTCACCCGGATCAGTCCAGGTTCATGCCGGCAAGGAACACGTCTCTTATGTTTATGTTTATGCAATTTATAGAGTGAGCAAATACCTGGGGGTGTCTCGGCGCTATGGAGTGATGGGCATTTATTGGTCAAGAAGCCATGTCTTTAAGAGTTTCCTGAAGGAAAACAGATTTTGACATGTTTTGATGTGCGTCGGAAGGGTGTTCCATAATTTAGCAGTGGCAACGACGAATCCTCTGTCGCCCCAGGAGACCTTCTTTGTCCGGGGGACCTTCAAGAGGTTGCAAGGCTCTATTGGGAGTGTAAATACAGAATGCCTTTGTTAGAAAGAGGGGTCCAGTTTTGTGGATGGCCTTGAAGGCGATGCAGAGTGCTTTGAATGTAATACGGCTAGTTATTGGTAACCAGTGGAGTTTCCGGACCTGCGATGCAATTAACTGGTATTTGGGGGTGTCTGTTATCAATGTGGCTAAGGCATTCTGCACCATCTGCAGTGTGTTGGTGACCTTTATCTGGGAGTTAAGAAACAGACCATTGCAATAATCAATTTTTGATATAACTAAAGTGCTGATTAGGGTTTTTCTGGCACCGAGATGTAAAAATGGGAGGAGTTTTTTTCTCATTCTAAGAGTGTGAAAGGCTGAGGAAACAATTGGGTTGGCATGAGACAGAAAGGTGAGTTTGTCATCGAACATGACACCTAGATTTCTCACTTTGGTTACCGGGAGCGGTGGTGGGCCCAAGGTGGTTGGCCACCATGTAGAAGACCAAACCGGGTGGAGCTTTCCAAAAATCAAAACTTCCGTTTTATCGGAGTTTAGCGTTAAGCAATTGTTGGCCATCCAGGTGCTGATTGCAAGCATTCCATCTTGGAAGCTGGCCGCAATTGCTCCTCCATCATTATGGATATTGAGCACCAGTTGTGTGTCGTCTGCGTAGGAGGTAAGTCCCATTCCGTGGGCTCTGATGACCCTGGCCAGGTCCGACACATAAATGTTAAAGAGTGTTGGACTAAGGGATGAACCTTGTGGTACCCCGCACGGGAGGGAAAAAGGTGCTGATTTGAAGAGGCCGAGGGCAACAGCTTGTTTGCGATTGGAGAGAAACGAGGCCAGTAGTTCTTTAGCCTTGTGTGTCACACCTATGTTTGAGACACGATCGATCAGTGTGGAGTGATCGACCGTGTCAAAGGCTGCTGATAGGTCCAGCAGCACCAGTACTGCCGTGCCCCCCTAGTCTAAGATGGTTCTTAACCTTCGCCGACTGCACGCAGTGCGTTGTAGAGCAGATACGATCAGGGAAGATGCTGTGGTGGTGTCGCTGGACGCTGCTTCAGCCTTTGATACCATTGAATGGTCATACATGTTTGCGGTGCTACATAAGCTAGGATTTACTCCGGAATTTATTAAATGGGTGCGTCTATTATATTGTCAACCATTGGCACAAGTGGTTGTAAACAATCGGAAATCCCCTGTCTTCTCTCTTGGTCGGGGCACCAGGCAAGGTTGCCCGCTGTCGCCGCTCCTTTTTGCCTTGGCACCTCTCGCAGTGTGGATCCGTCAAGACCCCGCCATTCGGGGCCTTAAATGGACGTATGGGTGGGAGGACCGCATATCATTATATGCAGATGATATCCTGCTCTATCTCGCCTCCCCGGCGAAATCTCTTAATCTCTTAATGTCGTGATGGATATATTTCACATTTTTGACCGGTTCGCAGGCTATAGGATCAACTTGTCCAAATCGGTGCTTTACGTTATTAGTGGGCGGAGACCTCGACTTCCAGCTGACGGTGGCCGTTGATGGCTTCAAATATCTGGGAATTTGGGTATCTAAAGACCTGACTCGATTTTATGACACCAACCTCCGGCCACCACTAGCACGCCTTAAATCTGATGTCCAACACTAGAAGTCACTCCGCTTGACTCTCATGGGACGGGCAGCTCTATTCAAGATGATGTCCCTCCCCCACCTTCTGTATGTGTTACAAAACACACCCCTTCTGGTCACGGCATCGTACTTTAAAGAATTGGAGGGCACAGTGCAGGATCTGCTATGGGAGGGTAAACCACCCCGCATAGCCACACACAAGCTCACACTGGGATGGTTCGAGGGGGGCATCGGACTTCCAGACATGAAAAGATACTACTGGGCCTCGCAGCTCGCTGCCATTAAACAGTGCACCTATAGGCAGCATGATGACCCGGCATTTCGAATCAATCAATGGCTCCTCCCCAGGGGTGGGTTTGAGGGCCCACTATATACAAAGTCTCAGAAAAATGTCTTATCCGGCCCGACCAAACATGGCATGCAAATCTGGAAAGATGCCACTAAAAACCTGGGTTGGGAGGGCAAGCTTACTCAAGCCACACTGCTCTGGCATTGTGATCAGCTGGGTCGGCTGTTGCGCTCCCTGGGATTAAACAAATGGGACATCATCAGTATCTCCAGAATTGGGGACCTCTGGAGATCCAGGAATGTAATTCCGTTCTCTCAATTACTGAAGTACTGAACAGTTTCGATATTTTCAAATAAGGCACACACTACTCTTGGCTCTCCCTAAGGGTACGGCCCTCCCAGTTTCCTCTCCTCTGGAGGACAGGATTTTAGATGGAGATCTGCCAGAAAAGGCCATATCCTTCGTATACAAGAAGCTTCTCAACAACATGACCAATCCCCTAACACGGTTAAGAGATAAATGGGACCATGACGTTGCCGGCTTGGAAGATGAGGAGTGGCGAGCCGCAGTGGCTTCCCCCGTGAAGTTGCCATCTCCTCCAGACTCCGACTTGTTCAGCTAATAATCCTCCACAGGACATACTTGTCTGGACACTCATTGGTTCATATGGGTTATGCCCAAGATAGTGATTGTACACGGCAGTGCGGACATTAGGGCACCTTCATCCATTCACTTTGGGAATGCAAGACAATTCAGAAATTCTGGAAGGGGGTGGTATCAATTATGGAGGATGTATTGGGGCAGCAAATACAATGAAACATCAAACTGATTCTGTTGAACATATGGGACCCCACTGACCTTACAGCTAAGGAGAGGCCATAGGTCACTTTGGGCTTCATGGTAGCCAAGCGGAATATCGCACAATTGTGGAGGGCTCCGACCTCACCGAACATTGTGGACTGGGACAAACACATGTACTGGTGTATTGTGACAGAGATACCTATATATGTTTCCAGGGGATGCCTGAAAAAGTGGTCGCAAATTTGGGGGCCTTGGAATACTTTCCGGGGGGAGATATGTGAACCACCTGGGGGACGGGGGAAAGAGGTTGATAATGCTGAATAATGTGACGTTCCCAAAAACGACTATGCTGCATAGTGAAGAAGAGGTTTTTGAGGTACTATCGCAATGTGTCGGTGGTAACATCTAATAGGCAATGGGAGTTATGCAAAAGAATGGAGTCATTAGGAATCTAGGTGCTTCGGTTCAGTTAAAGTTTCCAGCTTTCCATAAAGTGATGCTAAACAACAAGATGCACTCCTTTCGCTTTGTTGAGGATGTTGACAAATTCATTGAGCAGGTTGAGTCAGGGAAAGAGTAAGCGAGTATTCAGGAGGAAGGAGGATGGATGGTAGGTTTTTCTGCTTTAGAGCTACTTTCTTAATAAGATTAGGAGAAAAGGTGAAAAGGAGAAAAGGTTGATTAATTTATTGTTTATTCCGTACTAAGAGATTATAGGGTTTTTTCTTGTTTGTTAGCCGCACACCGAGGGATCACTCATAGGGCTTAATTGCCATGGGAAGATGGTTAGGGTTTTCTGTGGGTTGGTGGGAGGGTAGCAGGTTTGCTCAGGGAGGGGGTATGGGGAAAAAATAAATAAAATTACCTCAGATGTCTTGTTTCTAACAGGATGGGTGTGTTGTGTGTGGGAATAGTAGTAATGAATTGAAAGTGTTGTTGTGGAATGTAAATGGCCTTCTGGTGAAGGGCGGGAGAGATAGAATAATACAGTATTTGAAGGACTGTTCTGCACATATTATTATTTTACAAGAGACACATCTGACGGAGGAGGAGCGTAGGGAGATCTTTAGGGCGCAGAGATTGGTTGCACATGCAATTTATAAGAGGGAGGTAGCAGTTACTAAGGGAGTGACAGTATTAGTAAACAATGGTACAAGTATTTTGATAGAAGGTAATGCCTCAAGTACTGCAGAAAGATGGTTCATTGTTAAGTTAAAAATTTATGGGCAGAACATTATAGTAGAGGGATATTATGGTCCAAACCAGGATGATACTGGCCCTTAGGAGGAACAAGCTAATGAGCTTTTAAGTTTTACTGGCCAGATCATAATGGCAGGAGACTTTAATACAGTTTTGTATCATAAACTAGATAGATCTCTAAATAGCAGAGCGGCAGTTAACCCCAAGATGTCAGATAGAGTGCGTTTGTTGAAGGTGCAGTGGGGTTTGCGTGATATTTGGAGATGTAAGGCTGGCTTTCAAAAGGGCTTCACATATTATACTAAAAAATATAAGCATAAGTCTCGGATAGATTATTTTTTGCTGGACCGAGCTATTAAGGATGATGTTGTGGAGGTTGAACATATTGGGGTACACCTTTCGGACCATTCAGCCATCCTGCTATGTGTTAGGGTAGAGGAGGGAACGAGTAGTTCTAGATGGAGGCTGGATCGTACGATCCTATTTGAATCCGAGACGATTTAAGTTTTAAAGGAGGAAACCAGGGACATTTATGAGAGGAATCATGGTTCGGCTAAGATTGGGATTGTATGGGATGCCTATAAGGCGTATCTAAGAGGCAGGTTCGGTACTTTGGCTGCAGGGAAAAGAAGAATATATTACAGAAAAGTCTTGGACCTTGAAGAGCAGATCCGGAAGTTGGAAGCAGTTTTAATAGATTCAGGAAGCCATTAAGGATGTGAGAAGGAGAGGGATGAAATAGTAAATCTAAGAGCAAGTCTGTCAGGAGTGTTAAGGGAAAGAGTTAAGGATAAGTGGGAATCTAGCCAGTTAGCACATTTTGAATATGGGAAGGGCTGTAGCAAACTACTGGCCTGGAAGGTGAAAAGTGATCAGGTTAGAAATCTGATTAAAGAAATTAGTTGTGAAGGGTCAGACGTGGTTCATTGTGATAATAGTGAAATTGCATTAGCTTTCTATGAGTATTTTGGAAAAGTATATAAGGAAGACCTGGTTGTTACTGAGAGGAATGTGCTGACTTGGTTGGACGATATGGAGCCATTATCAGCAGAAGCTATGGAGGTATTGAATAAGGAGATATTTGTTTAGGAGTTGGAGGAAGTTATGAGGGGTGGTAAAAGGGGAAAGGCTCCAGGGCCGGATGGCCTTCCGGTTGAAGTCTATAAAGCATTGGCTAGTGAGATAATACCTGTACTAAGCCAGCTCTTTAATGCTGTTTTTCTGTCAGATTTTGAGCTGCCGGAGTCTTCGAAAGAGGCCAATATAACGTTAATTCCAAAGCCTGGCAAGCCATTGAAATATGTTGTCTCGTACAGGCTTATTTCTCTTTTAAAAGCTGACTATTAGCTCTTTGCTAAGGTGATAGCAGGAAGGCTAAATGGGGCAATGTCCCACTTAGTGCATGAGGATTAGAAGGGTTTTATTACAGGAAGAACCTTGAAAGAGCTGACCTATTCCCTGATAGGACCTATAGATATGGCTACTGCCTCTGACTTTCCTTTGGCAGTAATAGCGTCAGATGCTGCTAAAGTGTTTTATCACGTAAACTGGGTATACCTGCAGACACTGGCAAAGTTCCTCAATTTTGGAGCGAATTTCTGGAAAATATTGAAAGCTATAGATAATGCTCCAATGTGTTAGTTAATGGGGTACTGACCCAACCGGTGCAGATCATGCGAGGTACTAAGCAGGGTTGCCCTTTTTCCCCACTTTTGTTCTACCTTTATATAGAACCCTTGGCCAGAAAAATTAGGAGTAGTCAGGGTATATTGCCTTTTGAATTTTATGGACGGAGTAAAGATATTGGGCTTTATGCTGATTATATCTTGATTTTTACAACAAATTTACAACAATCAATGAGGTGTTTGTTGGCCATAACGAATGAGTTTGGAAAAATCTCTGGCTATGATATTAACGAGCAGAACACTGAAGTTATGGCCTGGAATATAGAGATAGAGGGGACGGAATGTAAAAAAGGAAATGAGATATCTAGAAGTCAGGATTACCCAGAACATTGCAGATCTTACCAAGGTGAATTTTGATATGGTTAAGAAGGAGCTTAGTGCGAGTTTACGAGGATGGATGCATCTCCCACTCACATTATATGGCTGACTGAATTTAGTTAAAATGATTGTGCTACAGAAGCTAACTTTTCTGTTTGAAACAATCCCCTTAACTTTTCGGAAAGAGTGGTTCATAAAATTGCAGAGTGAAATTAGTTCATTTATTTGGGTGTCAAAAGGACCGCAGCTTTCCTGGAAAAAGCTAAGAAGGAGGCTGATGAAGGGGGGTTTAGCTCTCCCGGATTTGTTATTGTACGCTTGGGCATTCTTATTAAAGAATGGAAGTATTCTATTCCACTCCCCCATACATACAGAGATAGGTAGGATGTTTAAAGAAATGCTGAGAAAAGAAAAGGGAGCCGAAATGGGGTTTATGTTCAAATTTGCTGATCTGAAGTATTTTAAGAAAGTCAGATTAAAGGTCTTAAAGGCTATGGCAGAAACATGGTACAGAATCAGAAAAGTTAAAAAAATTCTATACTTAAGCTGGTCAGCTCCGATTTGGGATGCGCCAGGGTCTCCAATGTGGACTAAGGATCTCTTGGCTCAACCACTTAAAGAGGCAGGTATTTTAAGCTGGAAGCAGTTGTTTCCAGAAGGTCATTTAGTTATGTGGGCCTGGTGTGAGCAGGAGCTGGGTGTAAGGCTCTCTAAGTTTAAATACCTCCAGATCCAGAGTTGGCATCAGGCGTCGGGTGAAGAAATAGGAGGACAAAATGAACTGGAGGAAAAACATTTGTCCAGTGCCCTGTTTAAACAAGTATTGACATAGCCAATAGGTCTCGCCTTTGGGACCTTATAAGTGTTTAGCCATGCACAAGTTGATGGTGTTGCACCAAGGATATTGTGCTAGATAACTAAACACTTATAAGGTCCCAAAGGCGAGACCTATTGGCTATGCCAATGCTTGTCTTCTTTAGACTCCAAGGGGACTCTGCCCTGTGATGGCTGCAGAGAGACATGGGGGTCTATATGCTAGACACTGCTGCTGATGCTCTGAAGCCTGTGGAACTGGTGCCCGATTGATAATGTAGTGATGCCCTGATGGTGAAGATGGAGGTGCAGTCTACCTGGCACGTGCTGGAACTGACCTGTTGAGAAGTTCTCATCCTGCTTTTAAAACTGGTGGAGGGAGATTCTGTCGGGCCACGGCCTGCAGAGGCGGGAGTCTGCTGTTACTCACTTGAGACTCAGGTCTAGGGTGGGATGGGTGGGGGAAGATACCTGCTCCTAATACAAGTTAAAAATACTGAGATTAAAGAAATGGAAGGGGGGAGAGAGAGGTATATTTTTCTGAGAAATCTGAAAGTTCTAGTTGGGGAACTATGTTGAGCTGTTGAATTAGCTAGGTCTAAATGCACAGAAAATGATTTATCTCTTTATTCTGTGCCCCTACGATTTGTTGGAAGGAAATGTTTTTGGTGTTTATAATGTTAATTTGCGCTGCATCTACTTATTTGCTGCCTGCTGTTGCTTGCACTGGTTCCTCTCTAGCCCCCTTGCCTAGGGTTGAGCACGGGGAAATTAGTGCTGGGAGCACCTTGACAATGCCCGAGGCACTTGGACTATACCTCATGAACATACAGATCTGGTAAGCAATTACCACATTACTACAAGAATGTGAGTACAAGGATACTCACATTCATGAAACACAACAGGGTGGCAATTACATGCTTTCAGGAGACCCATCTCATCGAGGTCGAAGCCCAGAATCTCAACAAAAAAAAAGGGAATGGAGGGAGCAGTTGTACTCCGCACATATTCTGGGTACGCTATAAGGGTGTCAGTGTGGACAGCCCCAGGGGGGCCCTTTCATCATCTTTACTCCGAGGTGGATATAGAAGTATGATATCTCCTGCTATTTGGTGTGCAGGATGAGAGGGAGCTTTGAATACTAAAGACCTATGTACCGAATTCGGACGATGCAAATTACTACTATAAAATGCAGGCTCTTCTGATAGAAGCAAATTTAAATTGTATCCTGGATGGTGCGATAGACAGGGCAGGTTTGACAGCATTTTGGTTGACTGGGCATGCATAAAATAGTGTCTGCTATATATATAGGTTGATTCCTCTCTCACCATGCCCAGATGATCGCAAACTGCACATAGGGGGAGGGAGGGGGGTGCAGAGTGGCCCACTTCGGACTCTGAGACTGCCACCAGACATTTTAACAAATTAGGTGTGGCTGATGGACCTCTCTGAGGCAACTGATGAGTATATGACTGCTACCCTGGGCTCCATGGGCATGACAACAAAAGAGTGGGTGGCACTGAAGGTCGTGTTAAGGGTGTGTGTGTGCTTGGGTAAGGTGTATGGGGTGAAGAAACAACTTCAGAGGGACCTGATGCACTGGAAAGGGAGGCTGGCTAATGCACTGTGAAAGTAAGGGGCATCTCTCAAGGCCCAATGGGAACGGCTGGACTTAAAGCACCAAGTCGGAGACACCTGGGACAGATTAGATAGATACACGCTTAAATCGTACTGCCAAAGATTACACAGGGAGAGGGACAAACCCTGACGCCTGCTTACCTGAGTGCTGCTAAGGGAGGTTGAAACACCACTGTGTGGTGTTTGGAGCACCTAGAAGGTACAACCGCAATCATTCAAAAAGCCATAAATGATGCTTCGCTGAGCATCTGAGGGAAGTATACAGGAAGGTGCCCTCTGCTGCACCCCATACTGTCCGGAGCTATGTGGTGAGTGTGGGAGTTCCTAGGCTACTTAAAGCGGACTTCACTCTGAAGGAATATAGGGAGGCCCTGATCACGCTGACGTACAGGGCTTTGAATTCAGACTACCCTAGGCCTTTATACAGGGCCAGACACGCCTGGGATGGGGACCAATAGGGACAGGGCGAGGACATACAAACTGGTTCGGAAGGTATTGGGGGATTGCACAATTTAAGTTAATACACTTTAATCGCCTCCATCACACATCTGACTCCAAGTACACTAGCAAAAATATAGTTAACAAGATCACAGGACTGCTCTCAATGTAGGGCCGAAGGAGCAACTTTCTTGCATACGGCCTGGTCTTGCCTGGACGTTTTGGAATATTGGAATATGGTGAAGGTGGGGACACGGAGCGACAGGGATCCCATTGCCTTTACATCCCCATCAACTATTAGGCCTCCTATATTGATCGATCAATCGAAGGGTAAAAAAATGCCATATACAGTTCTACAGCTGGCTCGGACCTTAGGAAAATGGTGAATTGCCATTTGGTAATCTCATAGAGAACTTTGCGGGGGAGGGTGGACACTAAGGAGCTGGAGGGCACCCAGGAGTAAACATTCAACAGGGTTGGAGAGTCAGGAATGTATACAATTCAAACTCCGCAATTGGCATTGGACAGCCTAACTATAGTGCGTGCACCGCCGATTGGTGATGAATAATTCTTGAACCTGTTCATAGGTTGTTTGGGTTAGAATGGTGAGGGAGGGCAAAAGGACGGGGGTGGAAAAGAGACAGAACCTTGTGATTTACTGTAGTGCTTATCAATGGGCAAAAACAAGTACAAAATGAACTCAAATCTGCATAAAGAAGTTACAAAAATGTTCAGGACTTCTTTTAAAAAACACAGGTCTTAAATACGATTTGCAACACCACTTGTTTCCATCTTAAGCATAAGTTAATTGCCGCCACTGTCTGAATTTAAGAATAACTATATGTTTTCCTAGTGTGACAGTTTGAACATACACTACTTTAATTTTGCATTGCTTGTTCTATTTTGTATAGGACCATGAAACTGGCATATTTGTTACCATTAGAATACCAACACAAAATCCTGGCAAATCACTGTGTATTGTACCATCAACAACAGAGCATATGTAAGAGCTCCTCTCTTCTTTATTTATACACTACCAAAACAGTAATAGCAGAACCATGGAGGTTTGCTTTTAAGATGTGTTTGTCAACCTCCCAACTTTTTCAGCACCTTGAAGTTCACTCCTTGCTGGCTGATAGGCAGTCATATTTTCGTCCACGAAGAGGAACAGATTTAGCAGCTGTTTCCTTTAAAGACTCCAGAAGCCCTGTGGCTAGCCGACTGGATCCACAGTCCTTCTGATGACATTTGATACCACTGATAAACTCTTGCCGGGTCGACTGTATAGGTTGGCTGGGGTTACATATAGTTACATCGGCTGTTTCAAAGACGTTCGAACCAACAGACAAGACAGGTGGTCCAACAGAGTAACATATGGAAAATTAGGCGAACAACTGTTGTAAGAAGCGATGGCATGCCAGAAGGTTCCCTTTTTCTCATGGTCTTGGTTCAAATATACTCGCAGTTTGAGGGCTACTGACAGAGCGGGAACTAGCAAGGAATACATTAAAAAAAACATATACACCATCTCTAGGAAGTTTGAGGAGTTAAACATATGAAAAATAACCGACTGTCACTCAATTCTACTCAAACCAAGCTGACCGGGATTGGTTGTGGCCACATGGTTATAGGTAAGTTAGGATCCTTCTACAAAGCCTTTCTCGTGGCAAGTCTACAGATCCTAACAGCAATCCTCGGGTGAATCAAGTGAATGCCCTTACAAAATACTACAGCTACTACATTTGCCTGATTTTTTTCTTGAGGAAAAAGCATGTCCTGCCCTTAACAGCTCTACTATCAGCTCTTGCATACACGTATGAGATAGCGTGTTTTAGGAGCCCCTCCTTATATTACAGAAAGTTTCAATACTATGCCAGTGGAGCCAACTTTCTTCACAGCTCTCTGATTTGCATGACCTTGTACTGGCTTCACATTAAGGTAAGGCTTGCATTCCCAAGATCTTTACGTATACAAAAGTACTTACAGAAAGAAGGGCTAATCACTGGGTCTTGTCCACTGGCTGGTGAGCCGAGATCAGCAGGAGTTGGGCCTAGTCATTATTAAGTGGAGCACTAGAACACTGCAGCCTACAGGACCTAGACTATGCACCAAGCCCCACGTGCCCCACGGCAAATATCCTATGTAGAATAATGGAAAAATGATTCCCATCCCACCTTTTCCTTGAAGCTTAGCCTTCAACTATTTAGCGACACAAGCACTTGGATACTTTGGATTTAGGTGCTACACAAATGGACTGGGTTGAATAATGGTATTTCAGCTCCCCCGCCACCCCTTCGAATAAATGCATGCGGACATCTGAATAGTCAGCACCATGGACCTTTCTTCCTCTCCCACTCGGAGACAGCATCACAGTGGTGTAGGCTCATTACAAATCTTTAAAAATAAAAAGCAATAATCTTCTCAATGGTCTGCCACACAAGTTGTTTTTAACCAGTGGTCTTCAGACTCCTGGGGGCTCGCAATGCCTACTCAGTAGGTCCATAACAGTTTAGAAAATGTAATTAGATGAGCAGGTGATAAAGTGCATATATGAAAAACTGTTTTAAAACACTGATGGTGAAATAATCTGAAATTGGAAACTAGTAAGTTAGTGTCCTTATCTTGATTTGTGGGATCACTGCAAGAACAGCAAATGGAATTTAGTTTGGAAGACTGGTGCCCTCAATGGAAGCAGCACTGGTATGCACAGACAACGAGAGAGCATGCACTAGGAGCACAAAGGACAATGTTATATGCTACAGTGCAGTATATTGCAGTGTCTTTTAGAAATAAAACTAAGGGCCACATTTATAGTTTGGTGGACAGGATAGTCAAAAATGTGACGGCGTACCCGGTCCCACACACTCAGTCCACCCATCTCATTTAGATTCAGATGGACCATCAAGCTTTCCTTTGACAGAGCTTCTGTTGCTCCATCACCAGCAAGCTTCCCCCCGACAGCCTGATGAAGTAGGTGTCACTGAATAAAGGGAATTACACCATACCTCCTATTTAGGCTGGATCTTGCGACACCCATTTTTTTCCTTCCATCACAAAATAAATAACGACCCCCCCCCCCCCCAACATGGAGGAGGAAAAACTCCCTAGGTATGAGGGTCATCAGGGAGCTGTTTTTCAATAACAAACTCAATGTGGGGGTTTGTTTCTGACAAAAATAAACATTTTGTTAAAATTTACAACAACCATCAAAAGAGATAGTGTCTGTGCAACAGTAGCCATGTAGGTGTTCCGTGTGAAGAGCGCACACAAAGCAAGAGCTGGGGCTGCCCCCTTAGTCACACATTCTTATTCAAGCCCATATTGCGAGCCTAAGTGCATAGTATCAAGTATACTTCTCCTAAGGAGCTTGAGCTGATGAGGGTCACAAAACAAGGAAGGTATTTGTGTTAAGGCAGCATGTGATGCTTCTCTCAGACCAGTGTTAGGAGCTCCCAGACAGCCTCTTCCATTACCCCTGCTTTATTGGAAATCTTTGCGCACTGTGGAATCACATAGGGTATATCTCAAGAAAAGGGGGAAACTGGTGTTGGGATGTACAGAGGACTCGCGCTGTGGGATGTATTCACAAATGGTAGAAGCACATCTCGCACTGTAGAGCAGACAGCTGGTGTAATGTGCAGTGAGGTCTCTTGCTTTATGAGATGTATTCACTCACTGTTGAATCACATATCTCAAGAAGAAGAGGAAACTGGTGTTGGGATGTACAGAGTGTATTCGCACACGGTGGAAGCACATAGGGTACATCTCACACTGAAGAGCAGACAGCTGGTGTTGGGTAGTGCAGAGGGGCCCCACCTGTTCTGTGGGATGAATTTACACAAGGTGCAAGCACAACAAGCGCTGGGGGGCAGTATTGGGTGCTGGCTGGTAGGACAGAGTCAGGCGCTGGTGGGCAGTATCGGGCGCCAGCTCTGCAGAGGAGTGCGAGCCACTCTATCCAGTGGGCAGTTAGAAGCACTGGTTGGCGCTGTCGGGTGCTCATGTCGATGGGCAGAGTTAGCGGTTGACGCTAAAGGGCAGTGCCGCGTGCTGATGTTTGAGGACGGTCTCGGACAGTGGTTGACAGAATCACGCGCTAGTGTGCCAATGTCAAGCGCCAGCTATGGAGGACAGTGGCAACCTCTGTATGAGGTGGGCAGTGGCAACCTCTGTATGAGGTGGGCAGTGGCAAACGCCATCTGCGGAGGACAGGGTGGGGTGTTTGCTCGGAGCAGGGCGCGCACCACATGAATCGAATCAAAATTTCATCGAACCCCTTACAAGGGAGAAGGGCTCGGATTGAAGTTAGCGCCAAACAAGGTGTACCCGCTCCTATAATTTGTTTATGGCACCCAGTCTGTCCCCAAAGTACTGCTGTCTCCACACCGCAACCGGTACTCGTATTTCCTGTCTCCAAACCCAGCATCACCCCGTGCTCCCCAGACCCCCACTCACTGTACTACGGAATCATCTCCCTCTCTCCAGCCCTGGGCTTTTCTGACACGAATCATTAGATTGCTCACACTAGTATTACACAGTCAGCAGGTGTGTTAGTTAATTAGCTAAATGGCAGCCGCTATGACTACAATTCCCAGAACACACTGGGCTGGCTGACGACATCCCAAGGGTGAAGCGCCTCCTGGGTATCAGTCCTAGAACAGACACCCAGCACATTTATTCCTCAGTACGGTCACTCAGTGCAAACCTCCTAGTACCCCATAAACATGCACGAGTAGATTCGCAAAAGTAATTACGATTGCAGAAAGTCATGGCTGCAAGGTTTCCAAACAGCATGCGTAACTCCTTAGACTAGTCCGTTTTTCCCCCTGAGGATTTGGGGCTTGTGTTTTTACTTAACACTTACTCTAGGGGAACTAGGGCTCGAGAACGCCATTCCAGCCCAAATATTACTTATCCAAATTAACAACACAACAAACGACAGTGAAAGCGATCGCTCGCGATCGCTATTGTAAAACAAACACACCCGCGAGTGATGCGCCCGCGCCCCACAGCGAGACATGTGCTTTCAATTATCGTGCCCGTGTCTGGGCACGTTAATTGAAAGCACATGACGGCCAGTGCTCGTAACAGACACCAATAGGCCGTGGGCGGAGCAATGCGCCCGTCTTTGGCCAATTGCGTGCTGTCTTTTATAAAAAGACGCACGAAAAGGCCAATAGCGGGCCATAAAAGGAAAAGCACACGCACGAGCGTGTGCAATTCATAGGTCAGCTTCAAACCCCCGTTTTTAACCTACTAAATGTTTCGCGCTGCGCGGGCAGTGCTACGCACTGCAACGCTAGTCACGAGACCTAAAAAGAAATTGCACTTTGGTACTGGCTGCTGCTCGAGATGGAGGATGGTGTTATCACTTTACCTGAGGATCTGTGGGGAAGATGCTTGCCAGAGACCGCGCTGGAAGACTAATGGCAAGTATCTATGTCTATGTTGTACAAAACAGTCAAATGCTATGCATAGGGCCTACTGGACTCCACAAAGGCTGTTGAAATTTGGGGCAGGAGGAGTGGTGGTGTGTCCCAAGTGTGGCCGTCCAAATGAAGATGACCTACACATGTTTGTACATTGCCCGAAGATCCAGTCATTTTGGGAGGCCATGAGTAATTGCCTGTCCAATATGCTAAAAGTGCAGATCAAGGTAACCGTTGAGTTGATAATATTTGGGAGATTAGATCTGCAATGCAGAAGTTACTAAGGACGGTGCAAAGCTGGTATTTTATGCTATACTCTTAGCTCACAGAGAGATATGTAAATTGTGGGTATCTTCTGCTTTCCCAATGGAGTGTGGCTGGCTGCAATCAATGAGATTTATTGCTAAGTTGGATATTTTGGAGCAGAGGAGAAAGAGATATGAATTCTGGACTCCCTTTCTGTCTTGGTGGGGTTGATGATTGGGGTACTTTGAAAAACAGTCCCATGATTAAGCCTTTCATCTGCCTCGGCTGGTTAAAGTCTTCTCTCTGTAAACAGAAGGGTTTGGGGATTGGTTTCTGCGATCAAACAAGGGATGAGGTCTCTCAGTAGGAATAAGAGGGTGCCTTTTTGGGAGACCTCACCTTGTGTTTTTCTTCCCCCCTTTTTCGTCTAGTATATGAGGTATGAAAACCCAGGGTCGGTTTCGATAAAAGAAGGGTGGAAATAAGGCAAATGAGGACAAACAAAATAAAAATGAAACCAAGGCATAGTGAGCGTTGAGTACTAAAAACATAACTAAACAATTAAATATGTAGCACCAGAATCAACTGCTATGAACTGAAATCAACGTTGTGCCCTGCAACCACGACTTAATCATCAAATATATGGTTCTACAAGCAAATGCTCTACTTAAAAAGTTAGCAATACGTTGCAATCCCAACTAAACAAAAATCAGTAACAAGGCCAAAAGCAGCCCTTTAATTTCTAACAAACACAGTGTACTGCAACTCCCAATAACCAACCTGTGTTCAGCACCCTCACCAGTCGCAGTAGATTAAAATGAAAATGGTGCCTTGTAACCATAATTAACCCACCTTTTTTTGGTGGTACCAGTAATGCTGAGTAGTGCATCGCTACCCAGACTGTGTTTGGCGCCACCAGCAGCAACTGTAAACTAAAATAAAATGAAAGTGGAGCCATGCAACCGTAATTCAATCACTAAAGTGAGCGATGCAGCCGGTCAAAAGAAAAAATGGTACCTGAATCACGTCGGGAGCAGCGGACGGGCACTCATTAAATTGAATCAATCTGTGCTTGGTCCCTGCTCCACAGCAAGTGGCGAAAATTATGTTTCGGCTGCAGTGTCAAATTAAAACAGCCGCTTCGAAGAATAACTCAGAAGCAGACAAATGATAAGCATGAGCGGGCTCCAAGCCCTTTACTGTATACAATGTCTTGCAAACGAGACGCATGCGCTAGTGTATGCTTTCGCAGGCTCACACCTATAAAGCGAAAGAAGTGTCAAGCAAGACCATAACATTCGTAGACCTTTTGCTGTAAATGTGCACTCACTAAACTCGACAGAAACAATTGATGGAAATGTTTTGTGTGTGAAGGAAGCTCAAAGGAAATTTGCTTTGCGACATTTAGATTTAGAACAGTACTAGTTTGGAACCCGCTTAATCAGCCTCGGGCAGTAGAACAGTGCTATTGTTTGGCACCTCTGTGATCAGCCTCCAGCTGTTTTGTTCGCTCTATGGTATCAGCACTAATAAATGCATCACACGAGCCTCAGAATAATCATGCAGATGGAATTTCCAACAGTTTTGTTTTCCATTCAGAGCACTCGAAAGTCTGGTCACGTCAAACCGCTGTTGAAAATTAAAACAGTGATATAATTAAGCATTCACTAAAGACATGAATTCCCCTTCCTTGGACCAAGTTTCTCTCCTTATGTTGACTAATGTCTGGACTCCATTTTGTATTGTCATGTCTCCACGTGCTCTGCACGAGAAGAGTCCTATCTTCGTGTGAGTTGCTCTCATAATCTGCCTAGTAACAGTCTATAAATAGCTCCTTTGTCCGTCTGGCGCATGCCCAGACTTGACCACATCTGTTATCAGTTAGTCCTTGCTTGACCATGTTTTCGCGGGCTTAGGAGTGCGCTAACTCCGCCCACATATTGATTCTGTATCGAAAATGACCATAAAAGGTAATGTATTTTGCTTCATGTTGTATCCACCCACTTATGAGCCCCTCTGTTGTGTATAAAAGGGGACTGTGTACGCAAGTTCTTTGTGCTACTCTATGCAATACTGAAGAGTGTTGTATGGGTTGTAGGACCACCCTTAAGGGTTAATAAACTCTGTCTTTGTATTTGCAGTTTCCGTGCCAACTTCCTTCTAGCTTTCGTTACAGAAGGGCGAACCCTTGTATTTGCGGGCCTAGCTGGGGCCTGTATTCATCAATTGGCGCCCGTCACGTGGGGCTCATCGGCGACTCGGACGCTCGAAGGACTGGTCGTGACGAAGGTGAGGAATTTTGCCGGGGATGTGATCACTGCCAGTGGCGTTTTAGTCCTGGCATCCCGAGGTTTTCTTCCTTCCCTTCCGAACTGACCTTCTGGGTGGCGCCGGTCCTCGACTGAGACCTCTTCTGTCGGTTTTGCTGTGACAGCCGTTTGGGCGAATTTTGGAACTTGGCAGTTGGAATCTGGACACTCTTGATTGGTAAGAACCGTTGTACGGTACTTGCTCCGAGTTTTGAAGCCTGGATTGGCTATTTGAGTTTGATTTGTGATGACCGGTCATATCTTGTATTGATTACTGTGAGAATATATGCGTTGCAATACATATAGGCAGGTAATGTGGAGATATTTCTCCCGAGTTGTGTAAATTTGAACGGCGCAAAGTTTAAGTGCCATTTTTTTGATAATACTGCATATTTTGCATTATTTTTGAGCATGCCTGCTTTTAGCGCACTCCGTAAGTGGTGCTGATGCTTTGGAAACCGGTTGAACCTCGAGGAATCTGCTCCAGCCCCCCCAGAGGGGACTCCTAATAGGGATATGTATGTGAAGCATGGTCTTTCTTCTATAATGTACAGCACAGTATGGAGGAAATACACCAAAAAGGATCCTGAGTTGCGCTGGCCTTTGTATGGATCGTTTGATATGCGTAAGATTGAGTATGTGGAACAGTGTATGTGTAAACGGCGTGCTCGCCAAGACATGTTTGAATGTGTACGGTTATGGGTGAAAGAAGTGCGCGAGCGAGAGAAACGTGAGAAAGCGCTGTTTGATAAAGAGCAACGGAAAAATGATCATGTGCGAGCACAGGAAGCGAAGCGTCGGGAGGAAAGAGAACTGACGGAGAGACAAGAGAAAGAGCGTAGGTTGCAAGTCTCGGGTCAATATGCTGTCCGCCAGCCACTTTATCCTGTCCTTACTAATCTTGAAGATGATTTTTATTTATTAGATCGTTCTCCGCCCCCTTATGTTGGCGCGTCCGCCCCGAGATCACAGGAGTCTGGATTGGTTTCGGATAAGGTAGACACGCGGTCTATGTTATCAGTTGAGCGTATGGGTGAGCTTCGGAAAATTTCTCTTCGTGCACTTAAGGGCAAGTTATCCCTTGCTGAATTGTTGGACTCTTTGGAAAAGTGGCGGGAGAGAGAGAAGTTGTATTTTCTGGAAACCTTTTCTGATGAAGTGATTACTGCCTTTCGGAAATACTCAGAAGTTTTTGAGCCTGATGATGTAGTATTAGATGCTAAAGCATTACGTAACGGTGTTTTTTCTCCCTCTAAGGCACCTGATGCGGTCCGACGGCTGTTTGCATTGCGGGACGCGGCGAGTGACCTTAAAGAGAGAGCGCGCCTAAAAGCAGGGGAGGAGGAGCAATCGGATTCACGTATCGGCGGCGACCAATCATCTACCTCCCACTCAGATAAGAGCGAACTAGTGCATGCTAAACCGATGCGAGAGGCGGCACCTTTGTATGTTCCTCCTAAAGGAGCGGGAACTAGTTCGGATATTACTTCCGCCGATGCTAAGGGATATTTTGTGTATAATTGGGTCTATACTCCCTGGCATAGGGCTGATGTTATGGCATTAAAGAATGCATTGCCTGACCCCCGCAAGAATCCAGCGGCCTTTTATGAAGAGGTCGAAGGGGCCTTGAATTCTTGTACTATGACTTTAGCAGATATAGATTTGTTCTTTGGGCTCATATTACCACCGGATATGTGGAGATCTGTGCGGAAGGTGGATGATGTTCCCGCTTTTAAGGCTAGGTGGTCCGAGATTGAGGATGAGGATAGGGAGAGAAAACCCGCGCAAAAACCACCGCGGATTATTTTAGATCTTCCTGCTGCTATCTTGACCAAGTTGAAGACGATTATTCCCCCTAAAAAGATTGATTGGAATATGTTAGCCTCGTGTAAACAGAAGGTTGATGAATCAGTTTCAGATTTCTTTACACGCTTTGAGGAGACATTTCATGATTTAGTGGTCAGTCGCTTACGGATGATACGGGCCGGCATCTTTTCGTGGATAAATATGTGGCGTATTTATTACCGGGAATAGCAGCTCGTTTAAAAACGAGTGAAAGTTCTTGGTCCACCTCGTCTCCGGCATCCCTTCTGACTATGGCCCAGTATTATGAGCGTCAGGAACAAGAAGCGAAGGGGAATGAGGAGAAGAAATCGAAAGATTTGAAAACTAAGGTGATGTTAGCACAAGTATATGGTCCGCCTCGTCGGGGTGTAGAATGAGGTAGGGGAGGATTCTATGGTCCCCCTTCGGGTCGGTCAGATGTAAATAGAAATCAATGTGCGTATTGTAAACAGTCGGGTCATTGGGCCAAAGATTGTCCGGTGTTGTATGCATCTCGTCAGGGACGTGGTCAGGGACCACCGAGAGGTAGAGGGGGCTTTTCGAATTATAGAGGGAACTCTAATGATCGTACTCGATTTGAGTCTAGCGTACAGCAACGGGATAGGCCTAATGTGTTTGATA
Source organism: Triturus cristatus (assembly GCF_964204655.1). Classification (NCBI taxonomy): domain Eukaryota; kingdom Metazoa; phylum Chordata; class Amphibia; order Caudata; family Salamandridae; genus Triturus; species Triturus cristatus. The sequence continues at coordinate 322,296,284 of NC_140584.1, read as the reverse complement.
GGCAACACCAGTATCAAATGTCTGGGAACGACCGTTATGGGTATCATGACTCACAGCATGCGTAGGATTGCGTTGGATGGGGGTTTGAATCAGTCGAAGTGCCGGTTGATCAGAAGGGTCCTTATGTTTCAGCAAATGTTTTGGGTTCTACTGATCGGTTCCTAGTTGATACAGGAGCTACTCGCAGTGCACTGTCCAAACAATTGGTTCCGAGGGCTCCCCCATCTGGCTTAATGGTTACATCGGTAGGGTTTGATGGTACACTCTCTCGAAGCCCTCTTTCCCGACCCCTGGCATTCCATGTTGACAACCTTTCCGCGTCCTGTCCGTTTCTGCTTGCCCCAAACACGCCTGACAACATTATGGGTCTTGATATGCTCAAGTACTTCAGAGCAACGATCCGCTGCTCCCCTACTGGAGTGCGTGTGATCTTAAACGATAATCACCCTATGACAGACCGCATGTGTGTGGTTGCAGAGGATACTGTATTAGCTTCCCTCCCTCATTCTTTGTGGGCTACTTCGGATACTGATGTGGGACAGATGGTGATTCCGCCTGTCCATATTAGTGTCCAGGAGGGTGCGGTGTTACCGCGCCTCCCTCAGTATCGCATTTCCCAGGAGGGGGAGGAGGCACTCATACAGATTGTGCAGGATTTGATTAAGGTGGGGGTAGTGGAAGAAGTTCCCTATAATGTTTGCAACAGTCCTATCTTACCCATTTTGAAGAAAGATACCGATGCCAGGGTTTATCGTTTTATTATTGACTTAAGGGAAGTGAACAAGATTGTGCTACCCCAGTATCCAGTGGTTTCTGATATCACGATGTTACTTACTCTGGTCCCGCCAACGGCGACCACGTTTTCAGTTATTGATTTGAAAAATGCTTTCTTTTCCATTCCTATCCACCCTGATAGCCGATATCTTTTCGGTTTCACTTTGGATAATAGGTCTTATAGATTTTGTAGAATCCCTCAGGGTTATACAGAGAGCCCTAGTATTTATAGTCAAGCATTGAAAAGGCAATTGGATTCCCTTGTTCTGCCTGAGGGTGTCGCCCTTATACAATATGTCGATGACATCTTGTTGGCGGCCGACACTCCTGAGTTGTGTGAGCAGTGTACGTTATCCTTGCTTTCCTTTTTGGCATCTCACAATCACAAAGTGTCGAGGAAGAAATTGCAATTTTGTAGACCAAAGGTGATTTATTTGGGTCACCTTTTGTCTAAGGAGGGGCGTACACTCACACCAGATCGTATTCAAGCAATTTTGGACACGCCAGTACCTTCCACACAGAAGGATGTGCGTGCATTTTTGGGTCTTGCTTCTTTCTGTAGGCAATGGATATTGGGGTTTTCACACATAGCTAAGCCATTGTTAGCACTTTTGACAAAAGACACACCGATCCCTCTTCCCTGGTCAAATGAGTGTGAGATTGCCTTTCAGTAATTACGACAAGCCCTTTGTTCAGCACCAGTGTTAGGTACCCCTGATTACACAAAGCCCTTTTCACTGTACGTGCATGAGAAAGATGGATGTGCATTATCAGTTTTAGTGCAGATGCACGGCGACAAGCAGCGCCCTTGTGCATATTTTTCGGCTGTACTTGATCCTGTTGCCCGAGCATTGCCTGGTTGTTTTCGCTCGGTTGCGGCGACAGCTGTGTCAATACGCCAAAGTGAGGGAATTGTGTTATCTCATAAACTGTTGGTATTAGTTCCCCATGCTGTTGATGCCCTGCTTAATCAGACAAAGACGCAGCATTTGACCAGTGCCCGTTTAACGGGATATGAGTTGACGCTTTTGGCTCCTCATATTACGTTAAAGAGATGTGCAACGTTAAATCCGGCCACATTGTTGCCGTTCCCGGAAACTCAGTCTGAAGCGCGAAAAGCACATGACTGTATTCTTGTGACTGAGGAACAGACAAAGGGTCGTATTGATCTCCAGGATACGCCCTTTACAGATGTAGATGGAGAACTGTGGGTGGACGGATCATGCCTGAGGCTACCAGATGGTACGACTTCAGCAGCGTATGCAATTACCACATTACAAACAATAGTGGAGACTGCACGCATTCCGCAGAAATCAGCTCAAGCAGCGGTACTGATAGCATTAACACGAGCATGTGAGCTCAGTGCAGGATTGTGTGTGAATGTTTATACAGATAGCCGCTATGCCTTCGGAGTAGCGCACGATTTTGGCCTACTCTGGAAGGAGAGAGGGTTTTTAACGTCACATGGAGCACAGATAATGTACGGGGAGTTAGTTCACAACCTTTTGACTGCATTAACATATCCAAAGAAGATTGCTATAATTAAATGTAGTGCCCATAAGAAAGTGGTTGATAAAGTTGGAGAAGGGAATGCTTTAGCAGACCGGGTTACATAAGAAGGGACCTATCTTAGGCCCCAAACCAGACGCACTGCTGAATTGCGCCATTTTGGCATTCATTACTCTTATTCTTTTTCCAGTGTATTCGTTGTAATCCAACTTTTTTTAAACCCATTCAGCTAGATATTGTATCTTCCTCCACACGTGGAATCTTTGCAGTTTCCCAAATTTCTAATGTCCAAAATGTGTCCATCCGGGCCTCTTTAAGTGAACACGACTGAGGCAAAGGTTCGTAAAAAGCAGTGTTTTATTCAGAAAATACCCAATGCATTTCGGGCTTCAAGCGCCCTTCGTCGGGGGTCACTATAAATAACAATAAGACAACAATCAATTTTAGTTTTCTTAATTAGACATATTATACTGAATAGATATATAATTTGTCAAAACTACCACCATGCGTGACATATAGCTCGTATATCCCTTCATTAAGACATAACATGAATAATAATGTGAATAATCACCCTCCTTCCACCGAACAGACCTATATTTCCCTTGATGTTGCCTGCTGTACACTCCCCCTATCACCATTAAATGCTCTCCTCTCCCCTATTAGCCATCGTCTTATCACTATTCCAACAATGTCCTTCCCGCAGGTAGTTAAACAAAACAGTTGTAACATTTACTCTCGCTCACAGCGGTGAGCTCGCCTGGCCTATTTTTAGCATTCTTTCATAGGCCAGGCGAGCTCACCGCTGTGAGCGAGAGTAAATGTTACAACTGTTTTGTTTAACTACCTGCGGGAAGGACATTGTTGGAATAGTGATAAGACGATGGCTAATAGGGGAGAGGAGAGCATTTAATGGTGATAGGGGGAGTGTACAGCAGGCAACATCAAGGGAAATATAGGTCTGTTCGGTGGAAGGAGGGTGATTATTCACATTATTATTCATGTTATGTCTTAATGAAGGGATATACGAGCTATATGTCACGCATGGTGGAAATTTTGACAAATTATATATCTATTCAGTATAATATGTCTAATTAAGAAAACTAAAATTGATTGTTGTCTTATTGTTATTTATAGTGACCCCCGATGAAGGGCGCTTGAAGCCCGAAATGCATTGGGTATTTTCTGAATAAAACACTGCTTTTTACGAACCTTTGCCTCAGTCGTGTTCACTTAAAGAGGCCCGGATGGACACATTTTGGACATTAGAAATTTGGGAAACTGCAAAGATTCCACGTGTGGAGGAAGATACAATATCTAGCTGAATGGGTTTAAAAAAAGTTGGATTACAACGAATACACTGGAAAAAGAATAAGAGTAATGAATGCCAAAATGGCGCAATTCAGCAGTGCGTCTGGTTTGGGGCCTAAGATAGGTCCCTTCTTATGTAACTGTTCTTGCACGGTGCCTTATGGGCTGGCACCTTACCAGTCAGCACGCAACATCAGGAGAATAAGGACAAAATTTGAGAAGAAGGAAAGAAATGGTGTGCATCCCACCCCCACTATTGAAGTTAGCAGACCGGGTGGCACGAGAGACTGCGATGCAGTCTGGTGCTACTGCAATGTATGTTGTGAAGTCACAGGCAGAAAGATGGCACGATGCTAGGAGAGAAGTGCTGGAAATACAGAGGACCGCTTCCGATAAGGAACGGGAGCAATGGTCCAATGATGGAGAGTTGGATGATGAAGGGTGTTGGAGAAGTAAGCAGATGGATAAATGGAAGTTACCCACAGCCTTTGTACAACCTATGGTTCAGATGGCACATGGACTAGCGCATGTCGGAGCTTCCGCAATTGTTAAATTACTCACACGAGTTTGGGAGCATCCGGAGATCGCTAGTACGGAAAAGAGGGTAGTGCAGACTTGCATGATTTGCCTGAGGTATAACCCAGGAAAGGGTACACGAACTCCAGCAGGAGGATTTGCGACACCTACTGCACCCTTTGAGGTTTTGCAGATGGATTACATTCAGCTCGAGCGCTGTAACAATCTGAAGTATGTTCTAGTAGTGGTTTGTGCCTTCAGCAAATGGGTTGAGGCATATCCTACGAAAGATAATACTGCAATGACTACAGCCAAGATGCTATTGAAGGAGTTCTTCCCTCGATATGGTGTTTGCAGATTGTTGTGGAGTGATAACGGACCTCATTTTATAGCAGATGTTATCAAGTATGTCCTGAAAGGCCTGGGAATAACCCAAAAATTTCATGCAGTGTTTCACCCTCAGTCTGCGGGATTGGTCGAGAAATATAATGGTACTCTGAAGCTTAAGATCGCGAAGATTCAAGCTTCGACTTCTTTGACTTGACCAGACGCTTTACCGCTGGCATTATTGTCAGTTAGATCGATACCGCATTCTCGGACCGGTCTCACACCCTACGAGATTGTCTTTGGACGCCCAATGAATATTTGGGGTCCACCAAAACCGAGGTTAGTGTATGATGTACCTTGTGTAATGATGAATGATTATCTGGCACAGTTAACGGATAATTTGGTTTCTATTCACCAACAGGTTCGAGAAGCGCTCCCTGATAGGTCCACAGGTGAAGGTCATAATCTCCGACCTGGAGATCAGGTTATGCTGAAAGTCTTCGAAAGGACGAACAGTCTAGAGCCGAGATGGGTTGGTCCTGAGCAAGTCTTGCTCGCAACGAGAACAGCTGTGCGGGTTTCCAACCGGAAGAACTGGATCCACTCCTTGCACTGTCGTAAAGTGCCGCCTGGATTGGTGGAGCCTGCTGTGTTGACCGACCATCGAGAAATCCTGACTGCGGAGAAAGGCCGTGCTGTGGAACCGAACGACACTGAGGAGCTCTTCCCGGACCAAGCGATTCCTGGAGGAAGAAGATATCACCTTAGACCAAGGAAGTGATTGCTGTATCCACAGTTGTCAGAACAGCCCTTAGGTTAGTGAAACGGAGAGCCAATGTGGCAAAGGGGGGGGATCAGCCCTGCATTAGTGTAGTGACACCCGTCTTGGCCCGCTGGTGAAGAAATCAACGGCTGCCTAAGGGGAAGAGTTCTGACAACCTTTTAGTTTCAGGAAGATAGTGATTTCTTACTACAAGATGGAGAAGAAGAAGATTTTTTGTGCGACAAGCTTTATTATCATTGTGGCTATTGTTGGTATAACCACATGGTTTGTTGAAGATGTGACTCCTGCCCGTGAGTTGCTTGTTTTGACCACTCCAGTGCCTGAGGAGCACTACTTTTATACCCTTCCGTATCAAGAATTGAAGCATCGTCAGTCTTATTTGAATAACACTTTCATCCAGATGTTGCATCATACCCATGTTGCTACAAATGCTACAAACTGTTGGATATGTGGCATGATGCCAGCTCATCAGAAGAAAGGAGGAACTCCGTTCATACCTCTTCCTTTTTCTCATAATGGCTCTTGTAGAGCATGGTACACTTTGCTTTTTGCCACACGGAAACCTACAGTGGGACGATTACTCTTCAGACTTAACAAGGAATGTCATCAGGATAAAGATGGTTATCCACAAGCGAATGGGACAATATGGGAATGGGAAGAGTATCGACCAGACAATGAATCGATCCCCTACATTTTCACGAATACTAGAGACACTGTAGGGAAGGAACAATTTGTGATTCAAGTGGCACAAGCTCAAGCGGACCTGTGTGTCCAGAGTGTGGGTTTTATTCCTGTTGGTGTTAGTGACTGTATCATTATCCTGAATATTGATGGGTTGAATAACAGTACTTTTTTAGCCTCCCATAACACACACTTTGTATGTGGGAATAAGGGTTATTATCGTTTGCCAGCCGGCTGGTCCGGAGTATGTTATGTAGCATTCCTATTACCTCCTGTATTCTTGGCACCTGCATCTTATCATAAAGATTTGAAGTTGTTGAATAATGTGACTGTAAATAGGTATAAACCTACTCTATCTATTGATGATGTTGATCAAACTGATACTAGTTTGCAGCAGTATATTGATTTTAACTTAGGATTGTTTTTCTTTGTTGGAGCTGCCCTAAATAGTAGGAAAGTTCGAAGATTAACAAGAGTTGTAGAGGCTGTGACAAATCAAACCGCTGCTGCTCTTGGGAATCTTACGGAAGAATTACAAATTACTAGAATTGTTGCATTACAGAATTGTATGGTATTAGATGTTATGTTAGCTGACCAAGGTGGAGCATGTAAAATTATCGGAAGTAGTTGTTGTGTGTTTATTCCTGACCATACGCCATTAGTTTATAATGCTATTAATAAATTGCATAAAATCGCAGCCGAAATCCATACAGAAAATGGCACTTGGACCTTTTCTGGATGGTTTTGGGCATTGATCACTACATGGGGATGGAAGGTTTTGACTGGTCTCTGCATTATTGTAGCAATTCTGTTTTCTTGTTGCATTTGTGTCCAGTGTGGTCCTTTACTCTGTTCTTTATGTGTGTCATTTTGTATTCCTGATAAGAAAGCTATTGCCAATGTCACCTATCAGAAACATTTAAACAAAGAGGTGGAAGAGATGATGAAAATTGACATATATGATGATTATCCTAACAGATTGAAGCCAGTGTTAAAATGCACGTTCCCAAGACCCAGAGGGACGTGCATGCTTTCATGGGCATCACCTCGTATTATCACCACTGGATATCCAGTTACTCTGTACTAACAAAAGCTCTGCTCTAATTAACCACTAAAGATGTGCATGAGCCTTTACCTGGGACACCTGAATGTCAGCAAGCTTTTGAGCAATTAAAAGTTGCACTTTGATCTTCACCTGTGCTTGGTACGCATGATTATCAGAAGCCTTTCATGTTGTACATACACAAAAAGGCTGGATGTGCGCGTTCTGTGTTAACAGAGGCCTTTAGAGGTAAGCAAAGCCCGAATGCTTATTTCTCTGCCTTTCTTGACACTGTCGCCAGAGCCCTCCCGAGCTGTTTGAGAGCTGCCACGGCTCTGGCCGTCTCTATTCGACAATCGGCAGGGCTTGTTTTTAATACTGATCTCACAGTGATGGTAGCCCATGCTGGGGATACACTTTGAACAAGACAAAGATGCTGGTTATGAATTGACATTGTTTGCACCACATATTACAAATAAAAAGATGTGTCACTCTGAACCCAGCCACGTTACTGCCCCTCCCTTCGGAAGATGAGGACACAGATGTCCATGATTGTCTATTCCGGACAGAAGAAGAGACAAAGGGACGGGTAGACCTGACTGATGTTCCCCTACCTGACCCAGAAGGGGGACTATATGTTGATGGCTCTTGTTTCAAACTGTCAGATGGCACCACCACCGGCACGTATGCTGTTACTACGCTGCGTACTGTAGTTGAGACATCACGTGTTGGTTGCTCTTTTGCGAGCGTGTGGGTTGAGTGGGGGATTGGCTGTCAATATTTATACTGACAGCCAATATGCATTCGGAGTAGCCAATAATTTGGGGCGGCTCTGGGCGGAGAGGGGATTCCTGACCTCACACGGCGCAAGGATACAACACGGCCCTCTGATACATAGGCTCCTGTCAGCCCTAGCACTTCCCAAAAGATTGGCGATAGTGAAGTGTAGTGCCCATAAAGCGGTCACTGATGACGTGGAGAGGGGCAATGCGTTTGCAGAACAAACAGCTAAAGAGACAGCTAGGTCCAAGATGAAGAGGATGTTTGTGGCAGGGCCAGCTCGATGGGTGCCTGAAGGTGGGATGTTTGAGGACACATTAGAAAATGTGAAAGAGATTCAGAGTGAGGCAACAGTTGAGGAGTTGGCACCGTGGCAGGAGAGTATGGGACGCTTAGACGAGGAGGGGTGCTGGACCGATAAATAAGAAAAGCAAAGATGGATGTTACCAGATGCTTTTTACTCCCTGTAGTTACAATGGAACATGGTCCAGCCCACATTAGTGCAAGGGGGATATGTAAGTTATTGGATCCTGTATGGCAAAATGATAACATCCCTGAGGCAGCGGCCCACCTAGTGAAGAATTATATGGTTTGCCTGATGCAAAATCTTGGGAAAGGTACCCCTACACCTCCTGGTAATTTTGCATCCCCCTCTTTCCCTTTCGAGGTTCTCCAGATGGACTACATCGCAATGGAACGAGTTAACAACTTGAAGTACGTGCTGGTGGTCGTTTGTGCATTCAGTAAATGGATTGAGCCTTACCCCACTAAAGAGAACACAGCCATGGCTACGGCAAAGGCTCTTCTGAAAGAGTTCTTCCCACGCTTCAGCTTGCCCCATTTGATTTGAAGTGACAATGGGAGTCACTTCAATGCAAAGGTGATTCAATTGGTATGCGATGGTCTTCATATCAAGCAGAAGTTTCACACAGCAAACCTCTCCCAGTCGGCCGGTTTGGTTGAGAAGTACAATGGTACTCTCAACTTGAGGTTGGCAAAGATCAGGGAGAGCACAGGGTTGCAATGGCCGGATGCACTACCCCTTGCCCTGGTATCCACCAGAGAGACAGCCTATTCTGGAACAGGGTTTTCACCATACAAAGTGGTTTTTGGGTGCCCCGCAAATGTGTGGGGTGCCCCCGCTCATGTAATTTTTCTGATATTGAATACCCACTGCTTGTGGATTACCTATATCAATAAAAAAAAAATGTGCATTGTATTCATCAACAGATCCATGAGGCACTTCTGCCAACACCTGAGGGGCCAGGCACAGCATCCAGCCCGGAGAATATGTGCTGGTGCGAAACTACCAGAGACTTGGGTGCTTGGAGCCGAGGTGGAGGGGGCCTCTTCTGCTTTTACTCGCCACGAGGACTGTTGTGAAGGTGGAGGGACGTAAGAACTGGATCCATACATCCCACTGCAAGCGTGGAGCGCTCCCTCTCCCTTACGACAAGTGGGTTTGTGAGGGAATTGGGGACCACGAGACAGAGAAGGTCCCTTGCTTTTTCCTTTTTTCTGATGCCCGACTGATCTGGGCACAGACGAAAGAGGAGAACAATGCTGCAGTGCCTCCAGAAATAAGGGCTGCCCAGGTTTCCCCTCCATCTGGTTCCCAGGAGCAAGAGTCTCAGTCTACTGCCTCCCCTGAGTTTAAGGTTCTTTTCCGAGATGAGGAAGTGCCTGGAGTGGCTCGGTACAATCTGCGTCCCCGGCGGAGGGACAGTGCACCCGAGGGACAGTCAGGTTAGTAGGGATGAACTTCTGGATGAAGCATAGGGCCCACGTACCCTGCCTATGGTACAAGCAATAGTCTAGGGAAAGGCAGATTGGTGCATTGTCTGAGACATTGGACAGGATAAGTGGGGGGATGCTTTCCAAGGAGAGAAGCTGCCCTATCCTGAGTGAAGGGACTGGAAGGGTTGTGATCATGCAGCCCACCATGAAGTGCTTGTTAGCTCCACCATTTAGAGACACTGAGAGACTATTTTTCTTTTTTTGTCCCTTTTTGAAGTGCTCCTTAGCACCACCGTTTAGAGACACCAAGAGACTATTGTTTCCTTTTTTGTTTTCCCCTCTCTGCATACCTGGCTCCATAGCACAGACTCTCCCCTGGTAGCTTGATTGATGAGAATGTATCCCTTTGGTGGTATTGTTAGGGAAGAAGAACAACCTTTAGAAGAACGTCGCCTTGGCCAAAATAGCCCCACTTGATCGAGCTGGCCCACTAAGACTAAGATAGTGTTCCTAGTGTTCGTTTTCATAGCATTGGTAGCAGTCTTAGAAATCCTATGGTTCTTGGAAGAAAGACATCCTGTACACTCCCTGATTGCAACAACTATGCCCCCTCCCCACAAGCATGTCTTTGGCAGCCTGGTCCCGCATAAGGAAAGACATTGGCATACTTATGTAGATAACGTCTTCCTACGGATGCTCCATCAGGCCTACCATACCACCAATGTCACTGACTGTTGGGTTTGTGATTCACTCCCCTCAGTGATGCTTAAAAAGTACCTGTTGATTTCCTTGCCCCTCGCTTATTTGGCCTGCATCGAAGACTGGTTTCAGTTGTTCACCATGGTATATATCCATTATCATTCAGATGCAATGAATTTGACATACCTTGATTATGAGGCTGTACTGGGTTATATAGCAACTCACCAAGGATTTACTCAAGGAGGAATGGGGCTGCTGACACTTTGCACCCCGAAGCCTGCATGAATGTGTATGAAAGGAATTAAAATGTAACATGGCTTCTGGATGAGATGACAGATTTCCAAGACTTTAATGTCACTGAATATTTTAGGTCTTTTCAGTTACGTAATATTACTCAAGATAGGGCAATGCCAGTACCGGTGATCAACACCACCAGTTTCTGTGTCTGGGTTTTTGGAAAGGTTCCGGTAGGAGTATTTGTAATTACACTTATGACTTGAATTCCACAAGTAGTCCACCATTACTTCCACCCCACAATGTGCACTTCATTTGGGGGTCCCAGGCTTACGTATGGCTTCCTAGGGGGCGGTCTGGTGTGTGCTACGTGTCCTTTCTTTTGCCCCCTGTGTATTTTGGACCATCATCCAATTATCATAGAGACCACAGATTACGACGCAGAAGTGTGTATATTTCTTGAGTACGAAGGGTTCTCGACACAAATTACATAGATCAGACTGCACTACCTTGCAGCAATTTACAGATGCCATGAAGGGTATTTTGCCATTTTGGGGCCCAATGCATAATAGCCGTAGTATACGCAGACTCACGAGGGTTGTAGAAGGAGTTATCAACACCACAGCAGGAATACTGACTAACATTACAGCTGAGCTTCAGGCTACGAGACTCATTGCCCTTCAAAACGTGATGGTGTTAGACGTCATCCTTGCTGATCGGGGTGGGGCCTGTCACGTCATCAGTAGTAGTTGCTGTGTGTACATACCGGACAATGCTCCAAATGTCTATGCGGCAATACAAAAGTTACACAGACTAGCATCTGACATCCACCAGGAGAATGGCAGATGGTCCCTGTCTGGGTGGTTTTGGAGTCTTATAGCAACATGGGGCTGGAAAATACTCTAGTGGCTTATGCAGGTGTCTGTGCATCAGTTGCCTTCCTGCCTGGTGTACTTATTGCATGCACAAATTAACACCTAAGCCCGGAGTTCAAGAGCAAAAAGCTACGCCCTCCTTCATGATGGTTCAAGCTATTTTGTATTGATAGCTATTGCAAATGTGTGTGACCAGCCTTCGTCTTACATTGTGCAGGCTAAAGTTAGCATCCGAGAGCCCATTTTCCTATCTGTAGCCACCATGTTATGCTGTAAGCAAAGCCCGCCCTCTGTGCCCCGCACTCTGCTTGCCTCAGCAGAAGCTGCTGTTCAGAAAGCCCTCTTATCTTATTCAAGGTTGGAACTCAGATGCACAACGAGAATAGTTTATCCAGCTTTGCATGTCTATCCCTGGACATAGTTATGCTCCCACACGAGAGAGAGCTGAGAACAAGTAAGACGGCCTTGGAGCCTGATAACGTGTACCCATTCCGCGGGTGGTAGCTCATCCGTCTGTGCCTTCTTTGTTCAGCTTTTGCTCAAGCAGTATTTTTCCATCAGGGGTGGGGCTTGAGAGGTGTTTGAAGGTTTATTTTGTGTTACCAAGAGTTCTGAAGGCAGTCCCCTCGGTAGCATCTAAGGAGGCTAGTCAGACTGGACTACGCTGCAGCACATTTACAACAAAATAACTTGGTTTGTATTCTCTACTGTGTCACCAACTCTTCATTTCTTGGAAGGCTAGAGGAGATCGTTAGTGGCCCGGGTGACCGTAAATAATGTATATTTGACAGCGCAGATCTTTATATGTTGAGGGTGACTAACAGAATACTGTGATTCTTTTTTGTATTACCATAGCTGTGTTTGTATGAAATGTTTTTTGGCTTGTTGTTTTGAACCATTAGTTTGTCGAGACCTTTTTCTCTGTATTGTGAAGAGTGTGGCCTATTGGCCTCTGTAATAATTTCTGATGTTATTTGAACTAGGCCTGGGCAAAAATTTCGTTCCGTTCACGGAAATTGCGATAATTTGACATTTTCGCGTTCCGCGGAGAGCGCGAAAATGTCGAAATTTCCGCTTTCCGCAGCTTGGCGATAATTTGTTTCTTGCTCGCGCTGTAAAATAATACATTCTCGCACGCGCGCGATCGCCTTACCTGAATCCCTGCGTTCGCCGACAAGTTTTCTTGATCCGGTCGCGTTCTCCATGAGATGTTGGATTGTTTTTAGCCATTTGCGCTGTCTTGCGACAGTTCGCGCCCGCAGTGACGTCATGCGTCGCGCGATCACGTCTTTCTTCTCACGATCATGCACTGCGAGACAACCCAAAACAAGATGGCCGCGCCCGCGAGCCACCACATGGGTAAGTTGGCGACCCGCAACCATGCAGAAAATCTCGCGAACATGCGGAAAAAAAAATTCCGCATCTTCGCGATATTTCCGCTTGTTTGCGATAATTTTAAACATTTTTGCGATAATTTGCAAAAGTGGATTTTGCAAATTCCGCCCACCCCTAATTTGAACCCCAAACCTTATGCTGACATTGTGTGTGCTGCCATGCTGATCTCACCTAGCCTTTACATTCTGAGTGGGGTCGCCCCTATGGCTCCCACAGTACAAGACCTGCCGAGTAGGACCACTGAACGGACCCATCCAGCATCAGCAGAGCTGCAACTACTCTAATGCAGGTAACTGGGATCCTAACTGTGAGTGGAACAAGAGACTGAAAAGGCAGATGAATTCTGCCGAACTCAAGACTTTTATCGGGTGTACTTGAATTGACTAAAGAAACTGAACTGCTGTGCACATCTGAGCATTGGGGTATTTCTGAGTGAAGCACACCTGTGCTTAAAACATATCTTTAGCCATGCTACATACTATGGTTTTTAAATGGTAACAATCTCCAATAGTGGAGGTGGAGCCACCAAAGAAGTGCAGTGCCTCAATGAAGATTGTGAACTGAATTACACCCCTGTAAATCAGAACTCTGATTATGCTACCCCTATCTGCTCTGTGCCCCCCCAGAAAACTTGATCTGAAACATATCATTAGATCAATTTCCCCTGGGAAACAGCATATGAAAATCTGTTCCTTCTATTGTATACTTCTCTTATTGTCGCCTTAATATGCAGTTCATGTCTCTACTCATTTGTAAGAAATACATCTAACCATGATGCACTGCCTTAATTTGGTACCATGATGCTCTGCTTTAATTTATTTTGAACATCATTACACCACTTTTGATCTAGGCTTTTTTGATCTAGGCCTGGAACATGAGTCCTGCCTTTTGGCACCAAACCCTTACATGTTCGATGGCACACTGGTGTACTTTTAAAATGTGGTCTCAAGTGGAAAAAAAGCATGCGAGTTTGTTAAAACAATGGGAAAACTTTACAGTGAAATGTAAATATGGCTCCCAAAGCACTTCTCAATGTAACTGCGACAGTATGACATAAACATCTTCACTGCTGAAAGTGATTTAAATGTTTTAAAGGAGAAGTGTCTGCATCCTTTGCTGTTAGGCCACAGTGTAATAACTCTTGGGAGAGCTACAGCAACATATTTGTCTAATGTGAGGATGAATCAAATGTTGTGTGCCAACCACATGGGCAGTGTGGAAGGTTCCAGGTTGTGTTGTTGGTTCTGTCTACCGCTTTGCACTAGTATCTGCCACCTTCTCACTACCTAACGCTCACCCCTTTTTTTATGTGCTCTATTCAGTAACATCTCTTTTCTACTTCTATTATCTCCCTATCTTGATATTGCCTTTATAGCTCTTTTCCTTGCCGCTCTATGGCCACTTTTCATCCTTTTAGGCCCACACTTGCCATCTATAGACTACAGATCATGAATTATAAAATGCATAGAACACGAATAACGTTGCATACAGTCAGGCCACAAGAGAATTTGCTGATAATGAAAAAATATTTATTTGGCACAAGTCAAGCAATACTATTACAACACAAGTGCAGAATTAAAGATAGCCCACATTCAGATCTGTACCCAACCACTAGGCCACACCCAGGAGGGAAAGACGGCACAACAATAACGGATTGACATAATAGCATATCCAGGAAACTGTGTCCAAGGCCCTGAGTATATGGCTCATGCTAATCATAGGTGCGAATTGTGCATCAGCTAGATGCTGCTACTCTGGGTTGTGGTAATTGGTGGTGCACAATTTGCACTTGATGGTTTGGTGCTCTCCCCAGAATGGCAAATAACGTGCAATTTGTATACATTTTCATCTGACAGGTGCTGCGCATACCTGAATTGTGTGCAATATGCACCCACAACTGCAGGTTACTGCAACAAACTCTCACCAAGTGACAAATGTGTGTGAGTGGTAATCCCATTTCAGTTGATAACAGGACCATGAGTCCAAAAAAGGATGTGCCGCCATTTTATAATTACAGCCTCAGCGCATCAACTGAAGGCCAGAGTAACGCTACAAGCAGGCACACATTACGTTTATTCTCAGTTTTAGCACTGCATTGATCACGAGTGTGATTCATTAATTGTGATCTCTTGTCGTATGTAATAACAAAATAAACTGTGTACTTTTTTTTTTTTAAACCAACGATCAGTAAAGTAGACATCCCTTATGGTGAGCATAATTTTGGCTTGTAGTGTTTATGTCTGCATTTACCACCAGCATCTAAAGGAGACATTAAAATGCTACAATGATCCGCTCTCCCCTCAGTCAAATATTGTCACAGGCTGAGGCAACCCTGAAGTGTATCTTAGTGTATCTGACCATTAATTTACTGTGTTTAGTGTCAACGTAGGCATTGGCAGAATTCCTGTGACAGGCAGTGATATACTCTGAAATGTGTCAATGACAGACACTTAAGCCGACCTTTCCAACCTTATATGGATTGCTGCAGCTTCTGCACAGACTTCGACAAAACAGGACACAGGGTGTGTGGAGTCCTGACACATTGTGTTACAAATCCTGGGAAGTGACATAGACACAGACTAAGGCAAACACTAACATGTGACAATCCTTGACTCAGGATGACAGCCCATGAAATGTGTGCCCTCCTTTGCCTGTGCTGCTGCTTCACTGTTGACCCTCAGTTTCCCTCGTCTCTCTCCCGGTACCCAACACCATCAGTCCCCAGGATTGCTGCCAGTCCACTTCATCTCTATGTCATCATTCTCCTCTTCAGCTGGTTATGTTCTATATTTGCCTTATTTCTGTACCATATCAACAGATCTTTAACTCTGCATTATATTCATTGACTCACAGTTAGCACAATGCGTAGTTCTATCAGTCAACCGCCCTTTACCCTCCGGGGACATGGACATGATTGTGGAACAAGATCCGGCAGAATAGTGCACTTAAGACAGTAAAGTTCTGGCTACATTTTTTACAGTACCCCACCCCTACCCCCAAAATGACGAAACGGGTTCATAGCCAAGTGGATGTCTAGACTTTTCATCGGGTCACCACATCAGTCGGAGGCTCAGCAGCACGATCAGGGAGCTCACCAGCACAGTCCAGGAGACAACTGGAAGCAAAGGGAGAGGAATTAATTCTTCCTAGGTAGCTGCTCTTCATCATCAAACTCCAAACGGTACTTGCAGCATATTACCTACAACATTGCATGCAACCAAACAGTGTCCCTTCCGTAGGAAATTAGGATAGGGAGAAATTAAAAACTTAAATCCTCAGACTTGATGCCTTGACTAATATGGCAAATGTGCAGTGTTGCATACAGATGGTGAGACATTCGCGGAATATTTGAGTGCAAACGAGGGAATCAGGGATTCTGAAAATCAATGAGACATAAGCTTGCAAGACAAATGTCATACTTTGCACAGCAGATAGATGCTAAATTGGTAGCAGTGTTTAGAAAGTAAGAGGTAAATCTTACCCCTCAAAGCTAGAAGACCTATGGTAGCACAAATAGGGCAAATGTTCCATTCACACTGAAAGCATCAGCAATGCACGCAGTGATTGGCAGACTACAAAGAGCAAGTGGGCGTGATCGACTGGTGAGAGTGCTCAAGGACTAGAGCAGAGGAAGTTACAGACACCTTGTGCCACGTTTTTTGCTAAATATGGAAGCCTAGCAGACTTGAAAGTTTAGACTATCTTAACATCAAACTCGAAGGTGTGGACTGTTTGTGTTACTTACTGACCAGGAATCCAAGCAATTGATCCGAGACAGAAAGCTAGACTTTCAAAGCCTCATGCATAGTTTGGTCAAGCAGCCAATGTCAGTTTATGGCACTGGGACTGGTGACAGAGCTGACATGGCTAGAGGATAACACATTTGAAATTATTTACACACACAAAATAAAGATCAGTCTCCAGCATGAGTTATTAAATTAAGAATAGACATTTTTTTAAAGAATAGCTTACAATTAAATTACAGTAAAAACAAAGACAGAATGATGAAAGTCTAAAGTCTCCATCCGTTATAGAGACAATGAGGGAAACACGTTCTCACTAGGACCATGTTTGGCAGTCACGTACTCGCAGACTGGTTTTAATTCATTCAACAGTTTGTCGGATCCAAACTAATTTACATAGACTATATAGGGCCAATGACATTGCATGGGAATGCAGCGTCACAAATAGAATCAGAGATGTACCTAGTGCTACATCCTTTAAAAATGGGAGAGCACAATCCCAGGGAAGAACAGTAAGGAACGTTGGCCCCATTCATAAAACCTTGACAACATGGCATCTCTCAAGCTTGTAAACCAGAATCAAATGTTGGCCTGCATGCTATGTTGTTTCTTCCCCTCTTAATGCCTTGAAACCCTATCTGGGACATATGTGCTTAACAATAAATATATAACAGAATGTAGCATAATATATAGGCAAAAGAGTCCCCTGGGGGCCAGTACCCTTATTCAAGGACAACCATAGGGTGTACCTCAGAATATCATTAAAAAAAATGTTGCCTGAAAGAAATAGTGTATCTTAAATATCATTTACAGATATCATAACATTCCATTGGGTGTAGGATTCCGAAGATGTTATATTTTTCTAAACAATATTTAGGGCACAATATTTTGGTTACACTATTTGGTACAATAGCCCTAAGGCTTACTCATACAACTATTACACTGAGACTCAAGTAGTGCATTGCCCATTGAAGCTACATGTGGGATTAAGATGTCGTTAGGTTACGAGTCAGCCTACTCTGCAACAGGAGTGCTGGTGTTAGCTGGGTTTTTATGTTGGACACTAGCCAACATGAGCGCCATTTGAGTCAGGAATGCCTGATATGAGAGAGAGGATCAGCGATCTTGTGCTGTATTATTGGTCAGTGGAATAGGAGCGTAGGTTGTTGAGTGGTATATAACGCCTACAATATATTGGTGGTAGAGCGGTCATGACAATAGTACTTAATCTCATGCATTATATTACATGACACACCGATCGCGCCATCGTATCGCAAAGTAAGTCTAGGTAAGTAGATATGGTGGTAAGAATAACAATAATAATGATGTATTTATCTTGAAGATGTAGTGGCAAGCGATGCAGTGGATGCAATATTATTGTAGATCGATAGCACAGACCTCGATATAGTGTCATACAACCCTCATGACGACTACTGGAACAGGATCTGTGGTCCAGTGCTATATAGATTTGCGAAGCATTGATGAGGGTGTCTAGGGGATGAGCCTGGGTCTGGCCATATGGTACTGCAGCAAGCTGCATTTGCGGACTGTTTAGGGGCTCTAAAGCAAATTTGTGAGTTTCATTTGGGAATATTTTTCCAACATAATATCACTAAATTGTGCCATCATATGCTTCATAATTCAATTGTACTATGGAATATCGAAGCTAAGAATATTGTGATGTACTACCATTATGGACAGAATATCAAGGGACAAACCATTGAAAAGTAAGAGCATATCGAGGAAGAATAGATTTACTATTCTTATCTCTATATGTATGCATCTTGAATATATGTATATTCACTGAAAAAAACAAAGGTTACAGGGATGTTATAGTTAGGCTGAGATTTCACTCGTACAAAAACAGTGAAAATCTGCTGTTATTGTTACCTAAGCTAACTATAACTTACACCCCACAATGCTCTGCTTATGACCTCACATATTACATCATTTATTACATGGTCAGTGACATCACTGATGACATCATCAAGTGAGTGTAAGTGTATTCAGCAGATTTTGGGTGTTAAACAGATATTCTAGCCTACTTCAAAAGTTAAATTAGTATACTAGGTGCACTATTACTGAGTGATACTACTTCTAATTTATATCATGTGAGTGGTTATGTGACTGTATGCATACTTGTGTGTATGAGTGTGTAAGTGGCAGTTTGTATGTATAAGTGGGTGTGTGAGTAGCTGTGTGGATGAGTGAAATGCTGTGTGAGTGGTGGTATTGGTCAGTAAGTGGGTGTGTAAGTGGTTGAATGAGTGAGTGAGTGGCAGTGTGAGTGGCTCTATGGGTAGGTAAGTGGGTGTGCAGTGACTATGGTGTCTGAATGGCTGTAGGAGTGAGCAACTTGGTGTGAAAGTGGCACTGTGGGTGAGTGAGTGGCTGTTTGAGTGGGTGTTTGGTTAAGAAAGTTGGTGTGTGAGTGGCTGTATTGGAGAGTGTGTGTGAATAGCTGTGTGGGTGAGTGAGCAGATTTGTGAGTACTTGTGTGGAGGTGTGAATGGGTATGTAAGTGGTTGTGTGAGTGTTTGAGTTCTTGTATGGGTGAGTGAGTGGCTGTGTTGAGAGGCTGTATGAGTGAGTGAGTAGGTGTGTGAGTAACTGTACAGGTAAATAAGTGGGTGTGTCAGTAGCTGTATAGTTGAGTGTGTGGCTATATGAGTGGCTGTACGGGTGAGTGACTTGTTGTATGAGTGGCTGGTTGTATTAGTGGCTGTATGGGTGGGTGAATGGTTCTCTGACCAGCTTTCAGGAATCTTGCTGCATGGGGCTTACTGAACGTAACAGAAGATATTCTTGGCCCCCAAGGCCCCTCAGCAGCCAAGGGGATTGTTCCCCCAACAAGCAGTCCCCCAGGAGGCATGTTTGCAGAGTGGTGGAGAAAGGGTGTGTGACCTCTGAAGTCCTCTCAGCAATCAGGCAGTGTGGGACTTACTGAAGGTAACCAGAGGGCTTGCTGGCCCCTGAGGACACTCTCTAGCCAAGGGGACTTCATCCCCCAACCAGCAGTGCACCAGGAGACGCTTTTGCAGAGTGGTAGAGAAAGGAAGTGTGGCCTCCAAAGAACTCTCAGTAATCCCAGTATGTGGGACTTACTGGAGGTAGCAAGAGGGCTTGTTGGCCCCCAAGGACCCTGTAGACCAAAGGGGACTTCATCCTCCAACCAGCAGTCTACCAGGAGGGAAGTTTGCAGAGTGGTGGAGAAGGGTGGGGGGCCTTCAGCATGTTGCTGGTATGTTTGTTCCATTTTTTGGCATTTTTTCTTTATTCGGGAAGGGGGCCATGTTGTCCCCATTCTCTGGGCTAATTATTGCCCTGGGGACCCAATCTCTTGGACCATGCCAATTTGGAATGAGGAAGGCGGGCTGGACGGCCCCCCTCCCTGGCTGATTTCACAACCGGGGACCCTATCCCGCAGTGCTCAGCCTCTAATGTGGGTGCCCTGTCAGTGCACCCACTTACTATAGATATGGACTGCGGGGGGAGCTTGAAGGCCCCACAGTGCCTGCAGCTCCCCACCTCCTGCAGAGGCTGGCATTACTTTTACACCTAGGGAACTGCTAAAATGCAGCTCCTTGTGTATAAAAGCAATTGTGCTCCGCTTTGAGCAAGCAAGGAGTACCATTTGCTATGGCTTGGTGGGAGCAGTAATGCTCTTGCCAAGCCATAAAAAACAGCTAAGTCCCAGGGGTGGGCACCCCGAGACATAGCAGGAGCCGGCCCTGAGGGGTGGCAGTTCCCAGAGCCATGTTGGCTCCAGGAGGGGGGCTGTGCAGCCCCCTTCTTTTTTTCTATTTGCCCTGGGGAAGTGGTTGTCCTCGGGGCTGCGTATGGGCATGGACCCCCCATTCAATACTACAAAACTACTCTGGAGCTGGTGGCCAGAGGCTGTAGGTGGGTCGCCATGGCCTCCCCACATTATGTCCAATTAAAGCCAACGAGAGGTGGTAGCCCCCGGGGCTGCATGGGGGTCCACACGCAACCCAGCATTCTTTGAAGTAAAGCATTCTTTCAAGTAAGGCACTAGGGAGGTGGCAGGGTCTAAGAAGGCCCACCTATTTATAAAAATGTGAGCCCTGGGGAGGTGCTGGTTCCCGGGGTATTAGTAAGCCCTAGGAGGGGAGCCCATATGCCCTCCCGTCCTTTATTTGCATAATGCCTCCTGGACCTGGGCACCCAGGGGCCAATAATAAATTAAGTGCGGGAGCCCGCGTTTCACTTTTCTTTCAATTTCGTCCAGATACGCAGATCCTGCTGAAATTGGTTTTTATAAAATACTTTTTTTGGGCCCTGCAGGGTCCCTGGGACCCACCCAAGAGGCCTAGGGATCAGGGTATTTCCACCCTGCCGCCTTTTCTTTTAAAAATTTTTTTTGTGGTAATCAGCATCAAAGCGAGTCCCAAGATAGCTGCCAACACTTCCTGGTTGAAGTGTTGGCAGACAATCTAATTTCTGTAGGATTTTGGGATCCCAGATATCTTTATTATTTAAACAAGAATATCTCTTAAACTACTGAACGGATTTCCACCAAATTACAAAAGGCACACTTTCTGGTCCAACATCTAGTTGTCTGCTAAATTTGGTGTAATTCTGTTTGGCGGTTTGGGCTGTATTCACGTTCAAAATGTGAAAAATTTCTAAAGACATAACATAGGGATAACGAGTTTTGGGCCCCCCCTTTCTTCACAGTCCCTAACTCACGGATCACCCCAAAACCTTCAACACAGCAGCTGAACCAAAAAGAGGAAGCTTTTTGAATATTTTGTGAAGATTCATCAAGTGGCGCCAAAGTTATTGGCAAAACAGAAAATCTCTTCTCTTATGGAAACTTTGGTCCTAACTATAACAACCTACTGGTTACTGCCGGCAGGTAAAAAAGAACTATATATTCACTGAAAAAACCATAGGTTTCACACATGTTATAGTTAGCTGGACATTTTACTGATAAAAAACCAATGAAATTCCCCCGTTATAGTTAGTGCAGGCAACTATAACTCACGCGACCGCAATCCTCTGCTGATGCTAATACAGTATTTAGACACTTATTTGCCCATGTCTTCTTCCATTAAATTTTAGCTATACATATATTACAAATATTTTTTTTTCATAAAGACACATATGTCATCAGCAGAGGATTGCGGTCGCGTGAGTTATAGTTGCCTGCACTAACTATAACGGGGAATTTCATTGGTTTTTTATCAGTAAAATGTCCAGCTAACTATAACATGTGTGAAACCTATGGTTTTTTCAGTGAATTTGCAAGGTTTTTTAAATGCTAATTCCTAACTATAACGTGTGTGAAACCTATGGTTTTTTCAGTGAATTTGTACGGTTTTTTAAATGCTAAGTTACTTTACGCCATTCGTGGCGTGTGCGCCCACTTAACGCAGTTCGTTCCGTGCGCGCACGGTGCGCTTCGCGCACCGTGCACGCACAGTGAGCACGCGGTGCGCTTCGCGCACCGCGCGCCCACTTTACGCAGTTAGTGCCGTGCACGCACGGTGGGCAAGCGGTGCGCTACGCGCACCGCGTGCCCACGTTACGCTGGATGGGCCATGTACGCACGATGCGCTTCGCGCACCGTGCGCACATGGAGGACATATTATGCGCTTCGTTGTGAAAGGTTATCTTTTAAATTTTTGGTTGTTATATATGCCATGCACAACTGGTGCCCTTCGGGCACTAGTTGCACAAGGGGTGGAGAGAGTATGGATGATTTTTTTTTTTTTTTTTTTTTTTTACTGTACGCGTACGGTAAGCTTAATCAAAAAAATTTAAATTGACTAATTGGCCTTGGGGGTTCTTTGGGGACACCATCATCAAGGCTAGGTGGTTAGGACCTGTCACAACAACCCCTTTACATGTTTTTTGCCTTTCTTTTTCCTCCCCCTCTCAGAGTGCAAGAGAGAAAATTGCGGCCACCGCTTCCTGGTTTCGACCGATTCGAATGTTTACTAAGATCTAACAGCCAATCAGAATCGCGCTCGCGCACGTCACCGTACGCGTACGGTAAGCTTACCGTAAGCGCACGGTAAGCGCACCGTAAGCTGGCTCAGATATATATATTGATTTAAATGCTATTTTCTCAGGATCTACTGAACAGATTTACACCAGACCTACAAAAGGCACTTCCTTGACCTGAGGACTACCTCTCTGCCAAATTTCAAGTAACTCTGTTCGGCTGTTCGGGCTGTAGCTGTGTCTAAAGGTCGTATGGAAAAATGCATGGGAAAAACGCGTTTTGGGACCCCCATTTTTTCTCAGCCCCCGCTTGACGAATCCCCCCGAGACTTTCAGGGTAGGAGCGGAGCGTAGCGCCCCACCTATTTTGAAAATTTCGCGAGGATTCGTCGACCGGCGCCAAAGTTATTCCAAATAGAATGTTGCGGATTTCCTATGGAAACAGGGTCCTAACTATAACTATCTACTGGCGACCGCCAGTAGATAATATATATATATATATATATATATATATATATATATATATATGATCGCTCACTCCTTCCTCCTTCCAGAAACAAGGCAAGCACTCGTGGGGGGATTTTTCTTTTCAAATTTCGCGCGAGTTATAGTTATCTGAACTAACTATAACGGGGGAATTTCATTGGTTTTTTACGAGTGAAATGTCCACCTAACTATAACCTGTGTGAAACCTATGGTTTTTTAAGTGAATTTGCAAGGTTTTTTAAATGCTAATTCCTAACTATAACGTGTCTGAAACCTATGGATTTTTAAGTGAATTTGTACAATTTTTTAAATGCTAAGTTATGTATTTATTAATATCTATTTTTTTAAGGTTTTGCACCGCGCGCTTCGCTCACCGTGCACGCGCTTTGGGAGCACGGTGCGCTTTGCGGACCGTGCGCGCGCGTTGTGCACAAGGTGCACCGAGCGCGCATTCCGCGATTTTTATACATAAAACTAAAAATTTTATTTCACCCATGGGGGTCCTTCTGTGACCCCCTGACAAAGGCTAGGGGGTCAGGAACTCTCTTCCCTGCCCCCTTTTCACGTTTTTACACATTTTTTCTACCTTTCCTTTTCAGTGCGAGAGACAAAATGGCGGCCAGCACTTCCTGATTTCGACCGATTCGAATGTTGACTGACATCTAACAACCAATCAGAATTTCGCTCGCGCACGGCACCGTGCGCGCACGGTGCGCGCGTATAGATATTTATATGCTTTTAAAGGCTATTTTTTCAGGAAATACTGAACAGATTGACACCAGACCTGCAAAAGGCACTTCCCTGACCTGAGGACTACCTCTCTGCCAAATTTCAAGTAATTCTGTTCAGCCGTTCGGGCTGTACCTTCGACTAAAGGTCCTATGGAAAAATGCATGGGGAAAACGCATTTTGGGACCCCCCTTTTTTCTCGGCCCCCACTTAACGAATCACCCTGAGACTTTCAGGGTAGGAGCTGAGCGGAGCGTCCCATTAGTTTTGAAAATTTCGCGAAGATTCGTCAACCGGTGCCAAAGTTATTCAAAATAGAATTTTGAGATTTCCTATGGAAACACGGTCCTAACTATAACTATCTACTGGCGACCGCCAGTAGATAATATATGTAGTAAAGGTACAAATCTGTGGGGTTAGGTATAGAAAATCTATAATTACTTACCTTTCGATATTGTGTGCATGGTATTTGATGCCATAGAGATCTCTATCACTGTAGTCCTGATGCACACCCAATGACTCACAGCGAGTTAGGATCAACTACAGAATTCGGCATTTATAGTCGTAGCCCTAAATTATACATTTAGGTATCCATAATTCAAAGAGGACAGTGATGAACTTCAAATGCGATCATCTGGGGATTCTAATTAATATTAAGGGCACGATTTATATAACAGTGGGCTGCTCGCCCTTCTGCAATGGGGACTCAGTCAATTACTCTCTCCATGACTGACAGACAGCCCGCCAAATTAATAAATGACTGCCAAACAGGTGGTCATTTATAAAAGCATAGGCAGGAACCGCTGTCATGGCAGCTCCAGTCAATGCATTTTACTCCTTGCTAAAGAGCTGATTAGGCAGGATGGAGCCCTTTCACAAACAGAATTCTTTTTTTTTCTTTTCAGAAAGTAAATCCCAAAACAGGATTTTCCTTTCGAAAAGAAAAAATATAATTCTCCCTAGCAATGGGAGTATTCTCCCATGGCGGGGAGGGGGGGGGGGGCATTATAACCTTTTTATCGTTCCCGACTGCCAGGTTTTACCTGGTGGCAAGGAACAGCAGAAAGTACTACATGTCCGCAAATCTAAATTGGGCGGGTGGACATGTTGCCATTTCTCCTGAGGTATAAGGGCTGTCGGAGAAGTTTGACCACAGCAGAATAGTTTGCAGGTCTCCCCGCATTTAAATCAGGCAAGCAGACCTTCATATTGACACTATGTATACTCCATTGCTGTTGCAGCGGGTATACATACTGCTGATATATAAATCAGGCCCTAAATTATATTAACATGTGCTCCATGAGGCAAAGGGAATTGGATAAACAACAGGATGAGATGTTTATGCAGACGATCCAATGAAATAACACTAAATATGTGGGATAAAGTACCCTCCTTTTGTACATTACAAGGTTCCAGCAAGACACCTTAAAGTTTAATGAGCATATAGAGGAAATGGTGTTGCATGCTGAATTTCATCATACAATCACTAACCTCAGAAGTGATTTGCAATACCCTTTCAACATACTGTAGGGTGTATAGTTCTCCTTAAATTATATGGTCACGCCATCACCTTTCCGACAAAGTGCATACAATCTCAGTGGCTTTTTCATTCATATGAAAGAGATAGGAAGGTTGCAAATATACACAAAAGTGGAATCTGTGTTGAAAATATAAATGCACAAAAAATACTTAATAATGTGTTGCAAAAATATAATACAATAGGTTTAAAGTATTTAAGATTTAAAAAATACTGTAGCTCAGAATGCTTAGCAACATGAGAGTGATTCATTCTTTTCTGTGCTGATCTTTAACTTATTTATGGTACTATGTATATATCAGTTTTCAACTGTTCATTGTTCATTTTAGAAAAATAAATGAGAAGAACAAAAAACAGTTACCGTTTTCTTTGTTTAAACTGCTCTGTAACCTGTCTTTCACCTTCACCACTAGCTCTAGCATGAAGCCCTATATCATATCAGCTCAACGGTAATAACTTATTACGTTTCAATAACTAAATCATTTCCTTATTACAGGTGACTAGACACATCACAACTAGACTGTAAAATGAAAACTAAAGACGGTCTTTTGATTCAGGGATCGTAGCTTCCCATGTATTATACCATGATATACTCCATATTTAGGACGGTATTAAGAACAGTCAGGGAATGTGTGGCTCAGAGGGTTACACTATAACTCATCTATGGCGTATGGTTTTGGCTCAATAGTAGAATGGGATTTGGAAGAACCGCAGAATGGGATTTGCAAGTGTTCCATTGTGAAATCACTGAGGGATCTTCTAGCTGAAGTGTAGGAAGCCACTGTGAAACCCTCAGAAAGTCACTTTGAATAAATTGGTGTTTTATTTGGTCCTTCTGGCTAAGAGGGAGATCTGTAAGTTATTGCGCCAGGTGGCAACCCCAACATGGAGAGCCTGGTGGAACTCAGTAAGGTATTATAGAGACCTAGATCAGAAAGTTAATGTATATAGAGAGAGAACAGAACTAGGGCTATTTTGGAATTTGCTAGACCATTTAGATCCTGATTAAGCTACTTTATAGGATCCAATGATTACACCTCTTGGTCAGCTCACAATGTGTACTACAGGTGGTTTCCGTAAGATCATTAGCTGAGATTGGAACCCCCAAGTTATAAGCAGCAGGGGTGGATCAGGCCGAGAGGTTGCTATAGCTACGGAGGTCATATGGGGACAAAAAAAAAAAAAAGAAAGTCACTTTGAAAATAAATCTCCACTTTTATGACTTCACAAGATGAGGTCAGAGTGCAGACTTTCTTCTTGAAAAACATGAGGTCTTGACAGCCCTGAGTCTAAGGAGAATAATCAGTAACTCCAAAACAAGCCTACTGGTGAAGAAACGGGGGTACCACTAACCGGAATGGGGTCTTCCTACGAGAAACTTTACCCATATTATATGACAATAAAAGAAGGTGTATATTACCTTTCTGGGAAGCGAAATTGATATCAGGCATTTCTGTAAAAGAGAAAGTGAGACATACATGATTAAGGTTTGCTGGGCTTTCCTTAACTTGGCACAATACATGGGACAAATGCAGTGCTTAATTTGAGCGGGTGATTTCTCGTGTTGGTCACTGCACTTAATTGTCAGCACTGGCTCTAATGAAAGTACACCACATGATGGCCCTGTCTATCTAATTTTGAGATGAGCACAACAACAGTGTTTAATAAGTCAATACAACATTAAAAAAGAATAATACCTGGTGCTAATGCCATTCTTATAGCTTTGGGAGACCTCGAATGGTCTGAATTGTCACACTAGTATGAGAGTATGGTTAGTAGTTGTGCTGATACTATCACTGGCAGTGCTGGCAAGGGCAATCGGTGGTGCAGGCTGCAGTGGGCTCTGAGAATGGTCCTGGAACTTACTTTTTTTTACAAATTAAACACTGGACAAACATCTAAAATATTTCAAGGTTTCACATCACTTCTTCATCCCTTTCCATTCTCCTCTATTTCAGCCCTTGTTTCTATTGCTCTTGTTACCAGAATAGTAGTTTTATGTTTTGTTAAGGTTTTGTAGAATGTGAACATAGCCAAAGTGGCAACATACAGACCTGTCCAAGTACGTACAGATTCTATGCATAAACTCTGCCAAATATAGTGGCAAGAAAATATATCTTCAATGAGTAGCAAGATTTCAAAACATGAGCTACAGTTAGTGATGCCTCACTCTCAGACAGTGGCAAGAAAAGGATTGAGTTGGTGTGTCTAAGCGGCGTTTGGAAATGTAGGCATATGTGTTATGGAGGGAGCTCAAGACTCATTCTGGGGAATAGCAAGACTACCAGACCTACGGTTGTAGATATTTGTCCTTGCATACTTTTGCCTCATCTCTGATGGCTGTGTTTGGTCCCATTGGCTCGATTGAAGCAATGGTTTTTAGATTGAATCAGTACAGGACCAACTACATGGCAAGTGATGGCCCAGACGATGACATCAGTGAAAACTATCTGGGTAACTCTAAGTTTGTAGTGAGAGTCTCTGCACTTGGATCGGCCCTGAGCCATGCCCGTCATATGCAGTGAGATTCTGTTTCATCATTGGTTTGAGCTGGGCCTGTGCAGTGATGTTCTGTCCCATCACTGGTTTGAGCTGGGCCTGTCAGTGAGATTCTGTTCCATCACTGGTTTGAGCCGGGGCTGTCATGTGCAGTGAGGTTCCATCCTGTGGCAGATCCAGAACAGGGGCTGTTTTTAGTGCTGATATTCTGTGCTATGACACCTGGGTCTGTGTTGTACAGTCAGATTCTGATTCATGACTGGAACACAAGTAAATCCAGACATGTTTCAACTATCTTTAATCTCTTCAGCTGTGGAGTTACTGTTCGGTGGCGGCTGCCACCAGTCTAAAGTGGTAGGGTGGCGCGGGGGAGGAATAAAAATAAAATAAAGTGACTTAGCTGTCGCTGTGCCGTTTCTCTACCCGGCTGTAGAATACAGCTGGGTTGGAGAAACCTAAGTGTGCATGCCTGTTTAGCTGGCCTAAGATGCCGGCCAAACCAGCATGCGCACTTACAGCGCCCCCCACCACTTCTCCTCTCTGTCATGGCCCGGTCCGGGCCCAGACTCATCGGCTTTGCGGCTCAGAGTACAGTGATAAATAAAATTATAAGAACATTGTATTATTAGCATTTTATTTATCTGCTGTCTCTGAGCAGTGGGGTGACGCTCCTCCTCCATTATGGAGGATCCGTCCCTGATGCTTTTGTTTTCGTCAGGAGGGGACGGAATATATCGGATTGGTTTGGACTGTGTCTTTTATGATGGGGCCAAATCTGATTTGCATATGGTTGGCCTCTAAGGGCATAGAGAGCAACATTAAAATGTGCATGATATTGTATTGCATTGTGTTGTAATTGCATTTATATAGCGCTTACTACCCCTGACGAGGCGCCGAAGCGCGATATGGTTCCCTGAGTAATGTTCAGTGCCACTGTGCCACATGACAGGCTCTGAAGTGGGTCTGTAATACGTATTTCCCTTGTTTCAGAAGTAGGTCTTGAGCTAAACCTCTGATACAAATGCAATAGGCATATGTCTACTATATCCATGGGTACTGAAATACTACACATATGAGGCTGCGGTGGATTCTGTATGATGCACTTGCCACATAATCAATCAACTGTTGCATAACTTGTAGATTTTAACCGGAAAAACTGTTCGTACCTCAAACAAATCAAAAGTTACTAAGCCATGCTCTCGCGTGCTGCTGCGAGGCGAAAGACCCTTTGCTGGTCACCTTTGAGCTGCTAATTGTGTCATTTATATGTTAAACTGACATCAATGAGGTGAAACTTTGCCCAGTGTTAAACCGTAAAAATCATGAAGTGATATGGCCTCAAAACATGCCGCATTATGCTGCATAATTTGCCTCTTCTTAAAGCATAATTTAGTCAACCTTACCTCACAATTTGGACCTCCCATGCCTCATAATTCCAGTGGCAATGACAATAGTTTCATTTTATAACGCATGTTACCTGATATCGTGTATGGACCAACACCAATAGTTCCTGAACTTCCAGCGCTTCTTCCTGCAATGTTGCCACACTAAGAAAAGGAAAGAGACGATTACCTCATTTACACTGTCACAGAAAGTAAGAAGAGCAAAGAGGGCACAGATACCTCTCTATTTACTGACAGAAGAATGTAAGGTGTGGGAAATGCCCTTCAATCCCCTCTAATACTGACATCATAACCTCTGTTTGCAACGTGTACGTTTACACCTAGTGGGAGAATCTTTGTGCTGAACAGCAGATGTTCATTGACACCCAGCTCAACTGCACTTATTATCTCGACCTTGGAAGGATGGAAGGCTGAGAGAACCCACCACAAGTCGAAACTGTGCCCTTGAGGTCAAACACCGGCTTCTGGGGTGGATGCAGTGGTCTACTTAGCCACCAGAGCCGGAGGAAAGGCAGCAATCAGAACAAAAGAACCCTATCTTCTCATTACTGCCACATAATTATAGGGAACAAAGAAGAGAGAAACGTAAGGACTAACTCAGAGAAATATCATGTTAAATTAAATCACTTTATTGATCACCCATGTGATGAACAGGAAAATATAGTTAATCAAAACCCATAAATTGTGTCCTCTTAATAATGGACGCTCAATAAAAATCCCCCCATTGCTGCCACTTGTTATGGAGTCTGTTATTGTTTTTACTAAATCATCCATTAATTTATGTCTGGCCTGATAGCGATGTTTTGTGTGTGACCTATTGTTAACATTTCCATACAATATGCCTAGAGTGAATTGTTGCTTCATCCACAAGAGTATTTCTCTTTTTCTCAAATTATTGGCTATTTGGTGTATAATTCTGCCTCCTAGGAAGTGCTTCCATTTGGACACGTATGGGATTATTTTACATGTACACTCAGTCATCACACTGTTTATCACATTCAAACATTTATCCTCAATATACATCCTAGAGAAAAAATAATCCTTATTTTCTACGATTTTCACACCTTTGCCAAAGCATTTCGGTCTGACATTATTTCGCTAAACTGTATTTGTTAATGCTTGGGTCTGCATGTTTAAGCACATTGAAGTCAGACAGACTCTTTGCCACTGCTTGTTGAATATTATGTTTCCAGTGTAATTGTTGCTCCTTTAACTACACCTTTGCATATGTAAAACCGTTATCTTATTGTTGCAACTGTCGTATAGAAAGACACAATGAAAGCGACTATCAATCTTACATTTTTACTCTTTAATTTGATCCTCCTGGAGAGAACAGTCCTGGTTTGAGAAACATTGGCAGCAACTCTACACTAAGAAGCTTTCCAAACTTATAAATCAAAAATGTGCACCTAAATGACATTTAAATGTAATACACGGATGACAATTCCTTGAAAAATTCTATAAACTTTTAAGAACATTGTAAATCTAAAGTAATCAAACATTAAGATGTATGTAATTGCAAATACTATTCAGCTGTTTTGGTCTGTTGTGGCAGTGCTTAATTTATGGAGGTGGTACCAGATGGTTGGCACCTGCAATCATTTAATCGATAAGTGCTTATTTTTCGAAGTCAGACTTTAACCCAGAACAAGAGAGGGAAAAAGGAGAGAAAGAAGAGAAAGACAGGACATCGGCAGCAAAGGGCAAACGAAAAGATGAAAACGAACCTGCAAGACTGAGACAAAAAGACAGGAAGTGTAGGGTGGTGGAAGAAAGAGACAAAAGGCAGACTCGAGACTAGGCAATGTTAGTACTTTGCAAACCCAGCATTCAGAGACACAGGTTCCAAATGAAAACTATGTGTCCCTTAACTCCACTGCTTAATTTGAGCTAGTGGTTTCCGGTGCTCGGTACCAGCACTTAATTTTTGGCCCCGTCACTTAATTGTCGACACTGGCACTTATGACAGCTGCCACATGGTGGCGCTTTTTGTATAATTTAGAGAAGAGCCAAACAGCAATGGTTTATTAATTCAGTATATATTAAAAACAACTAATACGTGCCGCCCAAACTATTTTTATAGCTTTGGGGGCCTGATATAGGCTGAATTGTCACACGTTGAAGTATGCTGGCTAGTAGTTGTGTAGGCTCCGTCGTTGGCAACGCTGACAGTGGCAATGGATAGAGCAAGCTGTAGAGGCCTACTGACAAGAGCCCTGGCACTTATGTTTTTTACAAATTAAGGTCTGCTTAACTCATTTATTTTTATTTTTATTGAGCACTGACCAGCTTAAATGGGTCTCAACCTGGGCAATAAAAGACAAGCATTTGCAATACAATACGTCTTGCTTTACTGAAAGTTGTTTGAGCTATTGGCGTTGCTAATAATAATGCTCAAACTTTCAGTAATTCAAGAGCTATTGCATTTCAAATCATTTGTGGCACCCACGCCTTAGCATTAAACATCTTAAGCTAGAGCGGGTAATGTGATTGCTTCAAAAGTAAGGATACAGAAAAAAAATGCATCCCACCTCTTTTTTGTGTGCTATTTTGTACTTTTGAAGCAATCGCAGCACCCGCGCTTTAGCTTAAAATTTTTAAAGCTAAAGCGCGAGTGCTGCAATTGTAACAAAATTAAAGAAATAGAAAAAAAATTGTGCAGCCACATTTGTTTTCTATTTATTGACTTTTGAAGCAATTGCGGCACCCGTCTTTTAGCTTAAGATGTTTAAAGCTAAATCGCAGGTGCTGACATCGCTAAAAAAGTAAACAAATTAAAAAAGAAATGGTGGGGCCATGTTTTTTTTCTCTATTTATTTACTTTTGTTAAAATTGTGGCACCCGCGTGTTATATTAAAACATCTTAAGCTAAAGTGCAGGTGCTGTGATTGCTTCAAACATAAAGAAATAGAAAAAAAGGCATGGGGATGCATTTTTTTCTATTTATATACTTTTGAGCCAATCGCGGCATCAGCCCTTTAGCATAAGTTGTTTAAAGCTTAAACATGGCATGCTGCAGTTGTAAGAAAGGTAAAGATGTAGCAGAATTTTTTTTAAAAGGCATGCAGCTGAGATTAGTGAGTCGCATATAACAAAAGAAAGGCACAGCCACCAGTATTGCAGCTGAGGCATGCCACGCTGGTTAAATGTAAAAATAAAGCATTGGAGGAGAGCGTGTCTTGCCTGCAACAGCAGGCAGGAGTATGTGATTTATAGTGCTTTGAGGCTGTAATTAAAACATCTAGAGAAACAACTCACGTAACAGGCGCAGTCCTCATGGGAAGTCACAACAAGAGAAAAGCTGGTACTAAGGAGGGACTACTAAGCCTATTAACCAATAAAAAGCCACCATTTAAAAAAGATAGTAACAGGAGCAAATTCAAAAAGTGGTTGGAAAAACGGCGGAGCTTCATGCCCATATTCTAAATACAAAACACATACAGATGACAGACAGAATGTAGAGCAAATCAAACATTCTTCCCCAGTCAATTGATCTGGGTTAAATCCGTTGTTCTTTTGCTCACCATGCCACCCTAGTTTAGACCCAGCCATATGCAAATCAATCTTCACTCTGTGCCACATGGGAGCAGTCCAGACTGAACTGCCAAGTCAGGTCCTCTGTGGACCAGAAACAAGCATCCTTAGACCAGATTCGTGGCATCACTGCTCATCAGCCAGGCTAGCTTGAACCTTGAGGCATTGGGGGATCGCACTGCGGAGCCTCCAACCAGTCTCTCTGCAGCCACAGATTGTCTTCCTGCAGCCACAGGGGAGTTTCAGTCCAAAGACCGAGTTCATTAAACTGAAGAGTGCTAGTAATTTTACCTATTCTCATATTGACAGAATGTCCTAAATACATTTCTTTCACATTTCACACACGCAGGATACAGAAGCACGAGGAATCCACTTTTCCAAATGTGATTTATAGATGTGCAAGCAGGGACAGAATTACAAAAAGACAAAAGAAGAAATTAAATGAAAATTTTCAGCCCTGATGAAGTCGCGGGAATGATTCCCAGAGGCGACTAAACAAGTGTTGGCTAAGAACAGCTAAGGACTTAAGAAAAAATAAAGGACATATGAAAAAAAGAATCTGTGAAATATTGAAACAATGCTGTTATTCATTATATGTTGATACTAGCGTGTGTTGGAGGAAAAAAAAGTGTTGCTCAGCCCATTGGTTCCTCCTCTCCGGGTCCTGGAGGACACACTTAAGCCGGACACGTTGTTGTGGAGCAACCATTCAATTCCTCCGGCAGTGCCAGGTGGCACCAGTCTCCGTGTGGAGCAGCCCCGCCATCGATCACCCCTCTTCAGGGCCCAGGGTCACTTCAAAGAGCTGCACAGCCCTCCGGCAGATGTGCTCCTCCTGTGTCCTCCAGGCCTCCGCATACGACCCCAGGTAGGCAGCCAGTGGATTATCACCCTACCAATAGAGTGCTTTCAGGCTGGGTTCAGCAGATCTCCCTCACAACCCTTGCGATCCCTCCAAGAGGGGGTCATCCGCGATGGATGGGAGGCAGGGGGAGCACCTCCGGTCACCAGCGAGCCACTAGCAGTCCATCCCACAGCGTCTCTGTCATCTGCAAGGTCTGCCTCCGAGTCCCACTTGGCCGGAACAGCAGGCTGCGCCAGCCGTAATGGCGGTCATCTATCACTAGTTTAGTTCTCCTGTCCTCGGGGTCTCGAATGGGCCACTTGAATCCCCTGCATCTGGGTAGTCCCCTGCACTCACCCATGGCCTCCGATGCCCCCTTTCAAGGTTGGAATTATTACAGATAACTTAACCCGCCAGTAGAGCCTCACAGAGTGGCAGCCATCTTGCAGCCAAGCTCTCTAGCGCCCCCTTTAGTTCCAATCTTTGATGCAAAAATTGAATTAATGATACCACTTTCAGTCAAGCGGGAGAGATTTGTTATTCAACATGAGGCACATTCCAAATGACATTTTGAATCAATTTTTCTACAGTCCAAAAAATCAATTTTCTGATGAAAACGATGACCGGTATCGAACTTTCTCCAGATGGTCAGAAATGGGAATTTTTTTAATGTTTAATTTTTGGACTGTAAATGACTATTGCATGTGAATTATCACTTTTGGAACTAAAATAAGTGTGTTTAGTGTCATTTTAATGCCTGAAATTGGTCGATATAGAAGCTTCTGAGTTGGAGAAAAAGTCTGTAAAAATGGCAATTTTGGTCCCATTGTGGCTCTTTTTAAATAAATATGTCATTCAGCTTGAGCAGATTTCCGAACTGAACTTTGGGCCCCATAGCTGATATTTGTTACTGAAAGCCTAGCATGATGATGCTCGAAGCAGATAGCACTGTGGTTCCCAAACTGTGGTCTGCAGACTGCAGTTTTAAAAGCACTTCAAAGTTTCTTGTATAATCAGCAGTTTTCGGGCAACAATACAAGTTTCAAGATAACACCGGTGATTAATGTACCTACTGGAGAAAGATGGGAGTTTTGTACAGTGGCAGCTTTGCCTCATCTAACTAAGGTAGCACAGAAAAGAAGGTGTACCATGCATTTCAAAAACAATATTTTAAATGCAAAGCTCAGTGGATTACTGCTTTTGTCACAGAGATCCCTTTGATACTGTGCAGTTCATAAGTTACAATGGTAATCTAGCACAGTGAGCTATGAAATGCCATCAAAGAGCTGCATACAAACTGCATGGTACAAGTTAGTGAGTTATGCTTTTTTACTAGTCTTTCATTATTCTGATGCTGCTAAAAAAGGTTTGTTTGGATAGAAATAATTCCTTATTATTAAAGTCAATGCTAACCACTGTGTTATGTTCTGAATCCTAAGTTTATGCTTCTCTACACAAGCACTCCTAAAAAATGCCTACCAGTATGGATGACATGAGCATTACACCTTGTAGTTCCCTTTGCCTTATGTAACATTTTCTACACACTGATTCACACATGTATGATTAATTGTCTCTGTATGTGTGTGATGTAGAGTGCTCTGGCACCCAACACTGGTATGAGAGGTGCTATAAAACAAATGAAATGCATGTGACAGAGGGGCTATAGAGAGATGAGAGGAACTATTTGTGATAGTGAGGAAATCATTGAAGAGCCCCAGCAAATATTGTCGTATTCTGGTTAGCAGTAAGGCCACCAATTACTAAGCTTTAAAAGCCAATACAATTCAAAGTATAATGACAAATGTGTTGTATAATGCACAATTTGTCCCTAATTTTCTTAGGGGAGACCCCTCAAACCCTCCTTTGTAGTGGTCAGGCTCACTTGCTGCACTTGGTGTGCACCGTATGGGGACTGGTCTGACATCTGTCAGGGCTGCATTGGGTTTCTTGTCTGACCAACATTGAAAAGTTAGTCGCCGGGATGCAGCACCAACCTTCTCATTAAAACATTTCGATTTTTGGAATTTTTTTCAATATGAAATAATAAAATCTTGAGTAATTTGAGTATTTGTTTGGTGTTCACTTGTTTTTGCCTTTTTGCAAACTACTGTTTTACTGTTTGAAATTTGAATAGTACAAATTGCTTGGGGTTCCCCGGCTTCCTGTAGTAACTCAATGGGGATCCTCAGGAGTCAACGGTTTTGGAATCACTGAGATAGAGTGTTGCTGACTTTCACCACAATCAGATTGCATGCTTGTAATTAAAAAGTAGGCCCAAGATAGAGCCCTATTATGAACTGCTGTGATGCCTCCAAGCAGAAGTTAGTGCTTGTGCTTTTTGTGTTTACAGTGTCAAAAGAGCAAACATTTCACTCAGAATTTCTCAGAGTTAGTGCATGATGCGCAGAAAGCAGCATGAAGGTAACAGTGAGCAGTGGGACAGGCTCATGGGGCAGCCTGGAAGTGGCGACTTTGAGCCTTGTTCTTTGTCCGGTGAAGGAGCACAACCGCCCGGAAGGTAGGAGGCAGCAGCAATGGGCCCCAGAAGAGGGGAGGCCTTGGAATTCCCTGGACCCTGCTTGGAGCCTGCCGGGACTCAGGCTAAGCAGGACGGCACCAAGGGCCCTCATGGTGGTGAAGGTGGGCGGTCTGGGAGCACTGGCATTCACACCCGCATCCTGCCACCGTGGTGAGGGAGGGTGAGGATGGATGAGGGCGGCCAGCACCTTTGGGTCCTCTATGAGGGTGCATCCGGAGTTGCAGCACCTCGGAGTAAGTGGATTTTCCCTGCAATTCTGACACTGGTGAGTGGAAGCATCAGCGGAGGGTGGGGCTTGGGACTAGTGTGCGTCCTGCAACAGAGGTAGCCGAAGTAGCCACTTATCTTGTGCACCACACCCACCTCTGCATGCAAGAGGTATAGCTGCGGGCTACCGGCAAAACGTTGTTGTGAGGAGGAGGTGCCTGACTTAAAAGATCTGTGTGCACGTAGCCCCCATGGGGAAATCCGTTGCCCACCAGTCCAAGCTGTCTTTTGACCAACATAGGCCAGCTAAGATAACACCAGTTCCAACTAGTGGTGGAAGGCAGGAATCTGAATTGGGGAAATGTTCAGAGACCTAAAACAGTCCCTCACAGCCATTAATACATAAAATGACTTGCTGAAGGAAAAGGTGTCCAACAATGATGAACAATTGAACAGCTGGAACAACGAACCTCAGCAGTGGAGGACGAGAGTAATACAATGAAGCAGGAGTTGCTCCACATGAAGAAAGTGCTGGAGATGACTCATAATAAAAACGAGGACTTGAAGGCCTGGTCCAGGCGGAACAACATAAGAATTTTAGGTATTCTAGAATCCACTGCCATGTGCCCGAGTTGAATAAATGCTGTGCACCCTATTTGGGGGCTCGTTATTGAAGGTCTGCATAGTAGAACAAGCTCATAGGTCACTGGGTCCAAGACCTCCGCCAGGTGTTCCAGCTAGACCTATCATTGCCCACCTCCTGAACTCTAGAGATAAAGATACCATGCTCAGGCTGGCACGGAACCTGCAGTCTGTATCCTATTAAGGTAACACCCTGGCTTTTTACCTGGACTTCACCCTAGCAGTACGAGCTGCGTGGCGAGATTTCATGCTGGTGAAGCGATCTCTTCAGAAAATACTCTCTATCACACCCAGCGAAGCTGCACATGTTTCTCGCCAGGAAGACTTCCTACTTCATTGACCCGAAGGGCGCAGCCAAGTTTTTAAGAGGCATCCGACAATCTAGGATCAATGCTCGATCAGAACAGGACAGGGATGAACGTGGCTGTGCCAGTGATAATGTCTAACTCTTGCTGGGTACCAACAGGCACTGGAAGAGGCTTCCTAACTGTGTCATGATTCATGGGCCCATTGCACTGGGATTTGTGACCTGATGGACTAGCCTTACTGCCGCCTATATACATAGCTGTGCCTCCCCAACGAGTGGTCTTAGCCGGCCGCTCGCACCTATTCATTCTGGCCACCAAGATTATCTGCCCTTGGAAGTGCTGGGCATCTGCTAATTCCCCCAGGGATGCTTCTAATGTTCTGTTCAGATGATAGCCTTTGTAGGCTCTATTTTGGATGGGGTGTTATTCAGCCTTATTGGGAGGCTGAAGTGGGAGGGGGTGGGCAATATTTGAGATGTTGGCTCAAGTGAACGTATCGTTTTCACATCCCTTCCCTTTACTTTCCCTTTTTTCCTTTTTAACTGTCTTACCCTCTCTGACAGGCCTTGATTAGCTGATGTATCAATCAATCAATCATTGCATTTGTAAAGCGCGCTACATACCCGAGAGGGTCTCAAGGCGCTGGGTAGGGGGGGGCGCTACTGATCGAAGAGCCAGGTCTTGAGGAGTCTTCTGAAGTCCAGCAGGTCCTGGGTCTGTCGTAGGATGGTGGGGAGAGTGTTCCAGGTCTTGGCGGCGAGGTAGGAGAAGGATCTGCCGCCGGCAGTGGTTTTCCGGATGCGGGGGACTGTGGCGAGGGCGAGGTTGGCTGAGCGGAGGCTTCGGGTGGGGGTGTGGAAGCTGAGTCGGTTGTTGAGGTAGGTGGGTCCGGTGTTGTGTAGTGCTTTGTGTGCGTGGATGAGGAGTTTGAAGGTGATCCTTTTGTTGACGGGGAGCCGTGAGGCGTGAGGACAGATTGGCAAGCAAGCACAGATGTATCTGACTGCTCAGTATGGTTAGGCTAAAAGTGATTACTTAAAATGTGTGGGACTGAATGATAGGCAAAAGGCCCCCACTTGAGCCGACATGGGGCAGATATTAGCTTTTTACAGGAACTGCATTTGATGGCTCATACTTGCTCGCAGCTTCGGAGAGAGGCATGTGGCATGCTACTTCAACTATTCGCGAGGTGTGGCCAGACTCATCAGGAATGTCTTGCCTTGGAGCACGCAAACTGCACTGTATGACAAACAGGGTGGCTATGTGATGCTCCCTGGCACACTTGGGGGACACCCACTCTGGCTTGTATCTATTTATGGCCCTAACACTGATTATCCTGACTTCTTTGCAGAGGTTTGAAGATAGATTGAGACCCTGGGGCCCGATGCTCTTCTCTGTGAGAGGTGGCTGAAATGTGATCCTAGACCCTCGGAGGGGCAGGTCAGTGGTATCCTGGCTACCGCATCCCAAGGCGGCAGCAAAGCTACACTCCATAATAGCAATAATCAAAGTCATAGATTTCTGGAGGGATGGGCAGGGGACAGACAGAAGGGCATGTGTGTTACTTTTGTGGGCACCTATTGGTCGAGAATTGACTACTGGATTGACACCTGGTACACAGCAGCTTGGGTTTTCAACACCACTGAATCACCACGGACTCTCTTGGACAACTCACCAGTGCTGGTCGAGCTCTCCTTGATGGACGTTTGGGTGATGGTTGCCGCCCAGGGCCCTGCGAGACCAGGTGGTCCATGAGACTATCAGGGCTGCGATATTGGAATATTTCGACCTCAATATAGCTACTAATGAATCCTACTCCGTCCTTTGGGAAGTGCTCAAAATAGTCATGTATCAGGGAACAGTTCTTAGCGAAACAAATGGGTTTGTTGCTCTCCATCAGGGGCAACATGCGACGAATCCAGGAGCAGATACAAGGCCTCAAAAGTGTTTTTTTTGCCACTAACAATGCGGAACAGCTGGGTCGCATAGGGGTAAATTGCGGAGTTTGAGGCAGCAGCCTTAAGGGAAGGTCACTATCTGGGCAAGGAGGCGAGCACCAGGAGAAATGGAGAGAGGGACCGTGCGGGCAAAACCCTCCCTGGCCTACTTTGGAAGCCCTTGGTGAACAATTATATTGCGAAACTCTGTACATTGGAGAATGAGACAGTAGTTGGTCAAGAGGCGGAGCAGACAGAAATGCACTCCTACTCCTCACTCTATGGGGCGAGGCAATTACTGGCTCCTCCGGACCTCAAGACCTTCCTTGACTCAATCCAACTGCACTGGCTTGGGGATGGACACTGATGCTTTAGAGACAAACCCTTCATGGCGGAGGATGTGTTACAGGCGATCAGAGATATCCCAGCTGACAAGTCCCTCGGTCTGTGCAACCTGCCAGCTGCATATTACAAGGAATTCTCAGATATACTGGCTGCAGACCTCATAACTATGTATGGGAATCACTGGAAAGTGGAGATCTCCCCTTGTTGCTTAGAGCTGATCTCATTGTAACGACCCTGAAGCTGGATAAAGACTGCTTAACTGCGAGTCGTATAGGCCCCTGTCCATGATTTATGTTGACAACAAAATCTTAGCCGAGCTGGTGGCTTTGCGACTTCGCCCGCTGCTGCCCATGATGCTGCGATCAGATAAGTCAGGGTTTGTTCCGAGTAGGGCTACAGTGCATAACCTGCGCACCTTTTTTGCCACTAAGATGGGGATAAGTTCCAAGTTTATACAATTGACCCGTCTCCTGTATACCACACCCACTGTGAGGCTCTGGATTAATGGGGCGGTTATCCCTCCATTCCTGGTATCCTGGGGGACGAGGCGGGGTGCCTGCTCTCCCCCATTCTTTTTGCTGTGGCGATGGAACCCTTGGTGACTCACCTGAGACAGCACCATGCCCACTGCAGCTTGGCCTTTAGCCCCCGGGTGAAACTGGTTTCGCTCTACGAAGACGATGTTACATTATATGTGAAATGCCCAGCAGAAAACCTGAATCCCCTGATCGGGGAATTCATTAGGGGTGGGCGGAATTTGCATAGTCGCACTACGCAAAGCTCCGCAAAACGATAAAAAATCTCCGCGGGCACGCAGAGTTCTGCAAACACGCAGAATTGCTTGTTCCGCCCGTTCGCGGTGCCTTTTTTCCTGTTCGCGAATGCTGTTTGCGTGCTCTGGGGGAAATATCTTGTGAACACTAATTTTGAAAGCGCGAACAAGCAAAACATTCTGCAAAGCCGTGAATCGCATAATTTTTGTCAATTCCACATTGTCTGCGAATCGTAAAATTACCCGAATTCTGCAAATTCAGCGAGCGGAACGGAATTTACCGCCCAGAACTAGAATTCATCAAATTTGGCGGTCTATCAGGCATCTGCATCAATTTGGTGGAATCTGTGATCTTTCTACTCACGGAGGTCTCAAAGTGATTCCCCTCGGAGTTCTCCCTCGGTTGGGCAGATGGCCTGGTACGCTACCTCGGCATTTAGCTAAGCCGAGACATAGATGTTCTCTGGCGGGAGAATTATGGCCACCTGATTGACTGGCTGGATGACCATCTGGGAAGATGGATGCACCTGCCACTGTTCCTGGTGGGGCACCTGGTAATCATTAAGATGGCGGTCTTGCCCAAGTGCCTCTATCTATTTACCAATATCCCCCTTCCACTCGCCAACAGCTTAAAATATGATATCACTGGCATGGGCGGGAAAACAGCCCAGAGTTACCTGGGAAATTCTGACGCTCCCCTTTGAGCAGGGTTGACTGTGCACGCCAGACTTGGACTTGTACTCCACTGTACTGAGGCACAGTTTAGGTTCCACTGGGTGTATCCTATGCAGTTTATGGCACACACAGCTCCAGAACAAGATCAGGCGATGCCACATACATGCACACGGCCCTGTATAGGAGACAGGTCAGGTTGCATCCTGGAGTGGACACAGTCGGCTGCACGGTATGGACTTGGCATGAGCTACGCCGGAGTGTGTGGCTGGAGGTACTGTATGACACCTTCATACTGCTAGTAAAACACAGTGCACTGCACATATCTTGCGATGCAAGTGCCAGTGAATAAGAACAAGATGGGACCCACTCCCCCTTTCCTTCACCCGAGGCAAAGTAACGACTGGGTGATGTAAAGGAAGATAGTTGGCACGATAGCTGTGCTATGATGATGTGGCAGATCATACAGGAATTTCCTCCTGCCGTCCCTTTCTCCTTTACCCCCGTCCACTCCTCATCCTTTCCTAGTCAATCTAATCCTGATGGTCAATCGAAACCTCACGTTCTCATGCTGTGACGTTACACGCACAATATTTTACCTCCGCTAAATGTAGGTATGGGGCTTAATTACTGAATGTGAGCTATGTATGAAGAGCAAGTCGCCCCTGATTTTCACATATGTTTCCTCCATATTATAATAATGGAACTGTTTTATTATGCAGCCTAGCATGTATTGCCCCATTTCATTAATAAACAGAAATAAAAAAAAAAAGATTGGAACTAAAGGCTGCTATGTGGAACATCCTCTATGACGCAACACCAAGTAGGACAAAGAGGGTGCCACAATACGCCTTCCCCCTTATAAATCACCTTACCCCTTATAAATCACCTGGTGCATTCCTTCCCCTCGAGTCACCATCCTGTGACCATTTCCGGTCATTTCCCAATTTTGCCTGCCCTCTACTCTACGGGGTGGAGCAAACGATGACGCCCTTCAGCAATTGGTAATGGGCTTCTTGCTATAAGTGAAGGGGCACCAAATGTTGTTTCGGAGCCTGCGCTGCTGAGTTGAATAGTCTGCAAAATAATATGGTTACCTAGTCTTGATTCCAACTCATACCACCTTCTCCTGCCACTCCACACCTTATGTGTTATTCATGATTTCTCCCTTTGCCACTCCTTTCCATCTTTCGCCTCCTTCTTCTTCAAAATAAGTCAAGGCCCGCTAAATAGGTGCCCACAACCTATAGCAACCTGCACATACTAAGCAAAGTATGTGCATGATAACGCTCTTTGGGCCTGATGTATCCAAGGGTTTTACCCGTTCTGTGTCTATGGGAAAATCTGTTCATACATATGTCTCTTTGTCATTTCCATAGGGATTCGACCTCAGCAATACCTTTAGTGTCCTGCTGCTATAGCAGTCGTCAGGAAGGGTTCACTAAAAGCAACGGAGAGCGTTTGATTCAGGGAACCATGGGAGTAAACCCTCTGCCTCTACTCATGCCAAAATACGTTGTTTTTAAAGTGATCAGGGATTCAGGTGGGCAACATCTGTGATGCTTAAGAGCTGTAACAGTTCCTATGTCTCCTGACGTATGTACTCCTACCCATGTCCCCCACCCCGGCCCGCACCCTACATACTTACCGAGTTACAGTTCCCGCCTGCTTTCACACAGAGCCTTGTGCTACAGAAGACGTACACTGAGGGAATTCCATCAAAGGCAAATGCTTCAGTGCTGAAAAAGACACTCATGGCCAGTCCATTCATCAGCACCTGTGTGGTCACCCCCTGATCTGCAGAACAGCTGAAAAGAAATGCGTGCAGTTAGAGGAGTGACACTTCAAGGCCACTGGCACATTAACAAGTCACGGGCACAGAGCCCTGATCACCCCAGACTCACAGGTTCTTCATCTTGGACAAAACACCAGGAAATTGCTGAGTGTCCAGACTCAGTCCTGAGACACAGCTCCTTGGAAAAAGTACTATGATACTGCGGACGTCCCAGGATCAATTCCGGTGGCCCCAAGCTCTGATCCCGGGACAAAAACATGAGTCTCTAGATATCCCAGGCTTAGGACCTGAGACAGTACTCTGATTGGCTCCAGAGGCCCAAGGCACGGCTCAAGGGGCCATTTGCTCTGCACCTGAGACAAAGCACTGTGAGGCTCTAGAACAACCAGACTTAGCTCCAAAGGCCCCAGGCACATCTCCAGAGATTTCCAGTTTCCTGGGACACAGCACAGGATATTTCTGAGGCCCCAGGATCCTCTCTTCCAATGACTCAAAGCCCAGAAAACTTGAAGCTGATCTATCCCAACAAGGCTCCACTCCTTGCACCCAGACCTAAACATGTTGGAGGCTTCTCAGGGTTAATTTCTGCAAACGTCAGAGAGCTCTTCTGTCGTGACACTGTACAGCTGGTTCTGCCTCTGGGACTTATAGCCACAACATTTATAGCTCCCACAAGCTCTACTCCCTTGAGCATCTAGATTTACCAGCAATGCTTCTGGAACTAACACCCTGTAAACCCCAAGAACCACAGGCACTGCTCTCAGAAATAAGATACTGCTACTTCGGAGCCACAGGCTCTGCTCCTGCAACTAAGACCAGTGGGGCTTTAGAGCCACAGGATCCGCTCCTGAAACTAAGACCAGTGGGACTTTGGAGCACAGGATCCGCTCCTGAAACTAAGACCACGAGTCTTCAGAGTTACAGGCTCTGCCCTGGGGCTAAGGTCACTGAGACTTTAGAGCCACAGGCTCTGCTCCTGAGACTGAGGGACACTGAGTCTGTAGAGCTTCAGTCTTTGTTCCTGCAATGTATCTGTATAAACCTACCTGGTTCTGGGACTGGGTTCTCCCAACAGATCAGAGCTGACAGGACTCTGACAAAAGACCTCTGTGCTCTGATCCTATCACCAATACTGTTTTCCTGGGGTTCACAAGCTCCTCATTTTCAGGCATGAACGGCTCACACCCTTGAACTCTCTGCTCATAATTAAGTACAGTCTTCTGGATACATTGACCTCTTATCCCCCTCTGTTTGATATTCTGAAATTAGTCTTTAAACATTCCATTACCTATCCCTAGCCCCTCAGTTGCCCCCTTTTCCCTAGATGAGCACTCCCCCTTCTCCTGTGATGGTCTTACCCTCCTGTGATCAGATTCACCCTGGTTTGGCTGTTGGGGTCGTTCCCTGGGGTGGCGTAGCAGCTGTCAGCTCTTAAAACAAATGTTCCATTGTCAATAGATGCTGCTGAAAGGCCAAAATAAAAGGTTGTTCCCACGTCAATTTGCTGCACAGCTGTTATAGGATTAGTGTATGATGAATCCCAGAAGGCCGCCATGGTTACGGTGATCACACCACCAGCTCCTCCTAGTGACAGAGTAACTGTACTGCAAAACAAAGGAGAGGCAAGAAGACAGGTGTAAATACTGCATGGAAGGTGAGAACCTACACACCTCTCACCCAACAGGTAGAACATTAATAAGACACCTCACTCTACGTCATAGGAGAACTGGTGATGATGTAAATGGGTGGAGAGTTTCTCCCAGTTTGTAAACCATCCAGGCCCTGCCATCCATCCTGGTTATGCGCCGAGACAACTGGTGGGCTTGCGCTGGGATAGGCTTTTTCTGCCTGTGCAGACAGAAGCTAAGGGCTCCTTGGCACGAATATATCCTGGGAAATCTTGTAGGCCTCCAACTTGAAAGGTGGTTTCTCCTGCAAAAGGTATCATTCACAAGCCCTCAGCTATGT
Source organism: Triturus cristatus (assembly GCF_964204655.1). Classification (NCBI taxonomy): domain Eukaryota; kingdom Metazoa; phylum Chordata; class Amphibia; order Caudata; family Salamandridae; genus Triturus; species Triturus cristatus. The sequence continues at coordinate 322,251,693 of NC_140584.1, read as the reverse complement.
CCTGAGATAACTGATTGACGTCTCGATGGAGATGGGATTATCTCACTGTGAAGACAATGGGAGGTCTCACAGATGAACTGGGGACATGTTTGTCCTTGGTTAAGGAGATGCGTGGAAACAGCCATGTTGTAATAGCTGTTTCCCGTCCTTGTGAACATATCATCAGATACTGCCACTATGTCGTGAGATAACTCCTAGACCAGTGGATGCTTGGGTGCATGAGTAGGGCTCTCTCTGCCTGCAAGGATAACAGTGCACACCCCTCCAGCTATGTCCTGAGATAACTGCTAGTCGAGGTGGGGGAGATGGGGTCTGTCTGTAAAGAAAACATTCAGATGCATGAGTATGTTCTGCAATGCTGAGCGCAATAGAAATTCTGGAGCATATTTAAAAGCCTTTATCGCCACCAGAAAGTCACTTTTATTTGGCGATAGGGGCTTTGCCTTATTTATAAGGAAGCATAAATAAGGCACCCTTTTACGCTGTACTCAGTGTGAAAAGGGAGGGCAATGGGTGTTGTGTTGGGCGTTCCACCGCAACACCCATTGATTTTGCGCTGCACCCTATTTACAAGGGTGGTGTAAATAGGAGGCAGCACCAAAATTAAGACCAGGAGAAACCTGGTCTTAAACAAGCGAAACAAGGAGAAATGCTTTATTTCTTCTCGTTTTTGCTGTTTCTATGTGTGCTGCGTTGTGCAGCACACATAGAAACAGCAACATACCATTGATTGTTTATGTGCAGGAAGGTCCCCCTTCCTGCACATAAACAATCGAAAAACAAATCACGTTTTGCAACTTCTATGTGTGCTGCATTTTGCAGCACAAATGAAAGTTACAAAACACTATTTAAAGATTGTTTATGGGCAGGAAGGGAGAATGCCCTGCACATAAACAATCTTCCCCTCAACTCACACACCCTTGCACTATGGTGCAAGGGTGCCTGCATTGGCGCTAGGCTGCTAAGTTTAGCACCAGTGCAGGGGGAAACGCAGGGCTGCACCATATTGTTGTAAATAGGGTGCAGCCCTGAGTTTCTGAAGTGGCGGAGAGCGGCGTTAAGACATGACGGCTAACGTCGCGCTCCGACACTTTGTTGTAAATATGCCCCTCTATTTGGCCAGAGGATAGTAAGATGTCTACTTCTAGTCACCCTACCTTGAAGTGGCGGTCAACAGTTGGTCATCTAAGGTAGTCGCTCGCGTGCACCATCAATAGAGCGTCAGACAGACTGCATTGAGGCTTCAGCTTAGAACAGTGCTTGGGCGTGAACATCACGTGCTGTGAAACACCAACCACTGTCAGGACAGTATAATAAACCGTGCCAATATTAGGACATTGAAGCAATGCTGCTTTCAAACTGTTTTCAGTTCGAAACTGTTTTTCAGGAAACCCTGACATGTATCTCTTCCGCTCACTTTACAAGCCGCCTTCTAATACCGGGGAGTTTCATTTTGATATACCACTTTCGGTATTAACACCTGAAATGATAACATTTCACACGGGTCTCTTGCAAATACCAAGTCGGGCTCAAAGGTGAGTTTAAAACGGATTAAGGATTACAAATGTTGAGGCAATTAGCACATTCCACCTTTTTTTCCAGGTGAAACCTAGGGAAATGTTTGCTGGCAAACAGTGCGCCCTCTAGTGTTTTGCACACTTTGGGATGGATGCAAACAGGAGCAACCCCGGAAGTCCCTGTTCGAGGTACACACATGGGAACGGTGCAGTCATGGTATCAGTGTAGCAATGTCACACCCGCGCAGTATCCCTAACCGAGAGTGCGCTGTTACAGCAGGTAATTTGGGGGAAATCTTAACACCGATATATGTTTGTGAAAAGAAAATGTCCTGTATCCCTGGCCTTGAACGCTGTTTACTAGGGCAGCATGAGCACCGGGAAAGAGGACATGTTCCGGAGGTGTCAGTTTCAGCAAAGTAACAGACTGTACTCTCTGTGTAAAAACAGACAGGCAAGGAGATTTAATGAACACATCTTAAATACAATGTAATCCACACAACCATATATAAAGTAAAATAAGACATGAAAGCCTGAATCTCCCATCAAATAACTAAAAAAAGCCATGAAAGTGGATGGAATCTTAGAAGAGTTATTAGATCTTTACCTACTCACAGTGGAAAAAGAACTAACCCACTCAGCAGTAAAAGTGTGATAAAAATGTTGTGTAATCGGGATACCAAACTTTTGTCACCACTCCACATCGTTGACATCTCCAAAATGTACCGGGAGTTGAATCAGGAAGACTAGGAGGTGACATGGTAATGCCACAGACCTCCCAGTAGTCACTCGAGATGTCTCTGCAGCGCTTGTCGTCACTTCCATCCTGCATTACCAATGTGTGCTGACCAGGGCATCTATCCCGCTTACAAGAGCTACGCTACCAAAGGCAGTCAATGCTTTCCTTTTTGCTCACTTGTACCATGGAGGGTTCATATGGGACGCCATAATCTCTGACCAAAGGGGAAAACAAGTCAATGACATTAGAAGTGACCTCATACGCTATTTTGGACTGATACTATTTATAGTGCTGCTTTTATACATTTGCCCGAGCTCCATACCACCATTAGAAGCACATATTATTCATCTACCACGTATTAACATCTCACCTTGTATTCAGGAATAGTGTGCTATTTAACGCAAAGCGATCCAATGCCTCACCAGGGGTAGTAAGCACTATATAAATACAATTTACAATTACATCAATGTACTCAGTCCTGTAAGGCGGATAGTCAAGAGTTCCCTTTACATCACTATAGCATCGTGAAAACTTTTGTTGTCATTTAATAAGGTGTCTACAGTTTTTATTTTATTCGGTATGTTCTTTGCGTCAATGAATACCCAAGTGGGACCTTTGATTTATCACTAGTAGAGTCTGATTGATGATCATCCAAACATCTCCCAAAAATGAAGTAGAAAGCTGGAGATGTCCACAGATTTCATCATGTTTAAAATATGACTTTCAGATTCGGAAAAACAAATTATTGTTCGTAACTGATTGACATAAGTTATAATGTGCGTCATGTTTCCCTAAGTCTCTCCCGTCACTTCCTTTGGTCAGATTGGGCACCAACAAATGCCATTGGCGGTTTTGCCTCCTGTTTTGTCTTGATTATTGAAAACCACAAGTTAGGAGGATTCAGGTGGTAGCTCTAGTTTAGGGGTCTTGTATGCAAGCCAATGCGGGGCTTTCAATGGAGTGGCTCACCAGGCAGGAAGCCCCATGTGTGCCTGCCAGCTAAAGTGGTAATGGTAATGGCACAATTGACTTCAGCCAATTGGTCTATTAACTCTCCTGTAAGACCATTGTAGATTGCACAAAAATGCACCTGTGGCATGGAAGCTAAATGTTATATGTCATATGTGGCTGCAGTGTTTATTTACATCACCCATATGCCAGACTATAAATATATGTCTTCCATGAGTACCACTGTGCTCTGCCTGGACAGCAGTTTAAATGCACCTAATTGACATATGGTAGGGAAAGCTGAATTTTCCCCTTAATCCATTTTAATGATCTTGGTGTCCTTTTCCCTGTTATAATTCCTCTTTTTTAAATTGGTTTGAGAATTCTGTTGTGTGGTATTTTGGATTTTACACTTTTTGGTACTTCTTGCAGTTAGCACACTATTCTCTGGGGATTGACTGCTGATTCTACCCCAGCTACAATGGGTAGACCAGAGATTCTTTCTGGATTGCGTTATGATCTACCCAGAGTGGATTTATTCAGTTGGTAGGGGTGCTTTCTTTTCAAAATAAGATACCCCAATTTCTGACACTAATTGGACACCCACTGTTGAGGTGTATATCTGTGATTAATGGTTTTCAGCTGCAAACCTGTTCCTTACTTTCAAGTGAATGTAGATTGATTTCTCCAGTACTCCTCTTTGCTAGAGTTGAAAGTCTACCTCCTGCTTCAGACTGGGAAGTGTGAAGGGGGACTTGGGAAGACTAGTTGTTGGATTCCTGCCACCACAGTCTACAGCACTACAAGCCCATCCTACATCCAGTGCAGATCATCAGAGGCTGTGAGGGATTTTCTATTTTCATCTTGGGAAAACCTCTAATGCATCTCAAGCATGGGGGTGAAGACCAGGACAAGCAGGGGATCAGAGCACAAAGAAGGTTGTAGCAGGGACGGACCTTTGACAAATGTGTGGCTACAAGGCCTCTCCTCATGCCCCCGTTGTGAGCTGACGCCCTGTAATCATGGGGTAATTCCTCTTAAGAAACAGCGACAAGTATTAAAATTGTTCTTACAAAATTATTTAATGTGCCACATGCAAATTGCATGCCCATTGTGCGCCCATATCTGTGGGGGAAGTGACTTCATCGTATCCCACCCTGACAAAAGCCCAGGACCATTTTATAGGTGTCTAGTTTAGGGTAATAGGACCATCACATTCTAATACCCAATTATAGTGTTTTTACCTTCCTTCCCACTCCACTAATAAAGGATACTTTAGGAGTGGGTGAGGAATGTTATCTCTATGTTACGCACCCATACAAATTTTTCTCAAAAGTGCTCCCTGAAACATGGTTGAGCCCACCCGACCTTTAGGAGAAGGGGTGAGCCCGATGATGAAGCATGTCACTATTTGAGTGAGTGAGGGCTATATTAAGAAAAGGGTTTCTTTCCCTTCCAACCCACAATAGTGGGTTGGTTATAGATTGGACATAGGAACTCTCAGTGTCATTTTCACTTAAGGGATAACCATATTGTAATAAACACAATCCCCCACCTTTTTCCCTTTGTCTTTTAAAAAAAACACTCTGGTTTTTTAGAAGGGACACTAAGTTTCTTTTGGGTGAAGATCGTCCACCATAAGTGCAATCTTCAACGGCTGAACTGTCATGCCACCACAAACAGTACCTGTGAGTAACAACTGCTTTTCAGCGTTGGATACCCACTGCATTGTCTCTCACGGTTTAAGGAGCTCATGGTGAGGCACACTCACCATATATTCAATACCGATGGTGGTGAGGCTTTCACAACACCCCTTGGGGCATTATCATCATCCCTGATCATTCGATTCCCTCATTCAGGTTCCTCTCTGCCTCGCTGGGCGAGTTGGTTACGGTGAGGCCAGTGAGTGGAAGCTCTTTTTCACGTGTCTGAATTCCCAAAGGGACCCAACGCCCCTGCTATATTTTCCCTTAAACCTTTATGAGATTTTAAAACCTACTAGTGCAGAAAGATGGATCACCAACACTTTTCTGCGTGAAAGAAACATGAATGACAATGAGGTTACCAGTTGCTAGGTGCCCTTTAAAAGCGGGGTCCCAGCTAAAATGGCTACATGACCAGAAACAGAAAGCCATGTGCTGAGTACATAAAGAGTCAGGTTTGCTCAAATGGGCAGTGCATTCTCAGGTGTCACATTCTGCCACTCAATAGGACTGCATCCTCACTTATCACTCCAACCAATTTACCCATTACATGAGCCAGTCACCATTGGACTTCATGAGTAAATCTAGGTGCCGACATAAGCCTGCAGAAAGTAGGGTCTCAGTGAATTTGTAACCCATTAAGTCCCAAGTGAGTTGCATTTTTTACATCTTCGAGCCGCAGCTAACAAAGGTCTTGCTTCAAAAGAATGGCAGAAATCGGAGTGATCCAAAACCTAGAGGACTCTATATTGTGTACCAATATCATAGAACCTACTGCAAGCTGACTTTAAAATAATTTGAATGCACAGTGAGTATGAGGAAAAATTTGAATTACATAGGCTAAATTTGCGAAGTTCCTCAATTTTACGGTATTTGAAATATTTAAAAATTCTCTAAGTTTTGCCTTATGTGATTTTCCATAATTTTCACACATTCGAGATTATTCCGCTGAGATGCATATTTCGCTCCTGTATATGTCATACCTGACTTTTTTTTGCAAAATATGCTGTATTCTAAAGAAGTCACACAAGAAAATTGGAAACCACGTTTCGGACCAAGAGTGTGACATTGGCATCAAATTTCATTACATTTTGCCGGATTTTTTTTTTTCACACTCCTAATTTCCTCCCACCAACGTTTATGTGTACTTACCTTGATATGACATTAAGCGCTGGGACAAGGGAGGCCAGGATGTTCCGTGGGTATGAGCAGGAGAAGTTATATCTCAGATTAGGCACATATATAATTCCATTTATGGTCGCAGCTGGAATTTCGAGGAAGTTGCTGTACGTCGTATAGGTGCTATTTATCTGAAACAGATGGGGGTCAATGTCATTAACTCATGTAAATGGGGTACATTATATACTCAACAAGCCATACATTTCATTCAATGGTGGGAGGAGGAGGAGGTCTACAACATTATTTTCTCACGCTGGCAGCCTCTTCACCAGTTTATTATTCTTTGTTCACGGGAATTAAACAAGCCTTTGACAAATAAAAGTGACCTGTTTTATGCAATTAATTTTCTGTTCCCTCAGTACCGATGTGTGAACAAAACCCAAGCATTCCATATGCTCAGTTCTTTTTTCCTAAATGATCCTTTCAAAAGTCCAATTGTCAGGGTATTGCCCCATTGTTGACTAAGATGTAATCGATTAGCATGTAGGGGCCGATTCACAGAACAAATCTGAGATAAAATCCAAAACTTAATAATCAAACATTTGATCCACTAAATGCATCTATACAATACATTATTTATCTCTTGCAATTTCAATGCTCAGGTCTTGCGTACACCTCCATAAATCTACACCTTCTAGCAGTGGCTGCCTACCTTGAAAACAGACAATACTTTTCTTTGTTCATAATACCTGTAATTAAGGCTTTAATGGAAGGCCTTAAAAGAGTGATACCACCAAAGGTTTCACTTGCACCTACATGGAACCTCAATATTGTTCTAACAAGAGTTATGAGTCCATCTTTTGAACCTTTTCATAATTTCCTCCAATATGGCGAACTGGGCCAAAGATCTGCGGGAGTGGGCGGTGGCAGAGTTGATCCGTATGAAAAAGGTCAGGAGGGATGACAAGTTGGAAGATGATGCGATGACTTGGAATGTTATGCTAGTAGAGATTCCCATGGGTAGGGGGATCCCCTCGCGAGGCTCTCAAAGGGCACAGACGGGACACACTAATTATGGGGAACTCTGTACCGGTTATTGTATTACTCTCCTCCAACCCCTTTTCCTGTAATTTTGTAATTATGCTTGTTTGTTACTCGATGTCGATATTGCATTTATTACCTATTGCCCATCTTATTGTAAAGCGCTCTGATATCCTTCGGGATCTTGTTCACGCTATATAAAACTTTATAAATAAAATAAATACTACTTTTGGTATTCACAGAAGTCATTTAGTAATAGTAAAGTGTTTGACTCCTAACTTTACTACTACTGAACTGAGATAAAATCCTAAACTTACTACTTTTGATATTCACAGAAGGCATTTAGTAGTAGTAAAGTTAGGAGTCCTAACTTTACTACTACTAAATGCCTTCTGTGAATAACAAAAGTAGCACGTTTTGGATTTTATCTCAGATTAGTTCTGTGAATCGGCCCGTAGAGATTAATTTCTCAATTATTTTACTAAATAACTAGTCAACCCATATTCTACATTTGGCAAAAATATATTTTTGTGTCATACATAACCAAACTGTCATATTCAAAAATTTAGATATTGTGGATTGTAACTGAACATTTCTATTTTTTGGTTCCATTGACAACTAAGACGATGAACCACTTGAACGTTGCTGCTTCATTGCCATGCATGACAGATTTAATGACTTGGGAAGACTTTATACTTTTCACAAGAAATTTGAACAAGTATTGGCAAAGCCAAGATATCTTTCTTGCATTAGAACTTATGCCAGTAATGTGGACATGGAATAACACTGTGGCACCATTATTCCACGCCACCCACGTACCCAGACAAACACCTATAATAGTGAATCCACTACAATTCCCTGTTCCTGGACCCCTATGCTAATGCTCGGCCCCCAACATGCAACTGTCAGGAGGCTGGTCTGGCAGGTCAAGAGACTGCTTTTAAAACAAACATTCAGTCCATTTGAAAACTCCCTCATTCAGCATGCAAGTTGCAATAAACCACCTATTCTGCTTTGTGAAACAAATTTCAAAACAATGTACTTTTCAAATGTTTAGTTAATGCAGGCTCAACTACTAATGCATTAATGAAATTTATGTTTTACTTGTCAACTCCACTTTTCAAAGTAGGTCATGTGCAATCATTCATTAATAGTAAAGCCAACCCTACCAACGTGTTATGTTTTGAATCCTGAGTTTGTTCTGCTTTAAACCAAGTACTCTTAAAAAATACCTACCAAAAGAGATGACATTTGAATCCTACACCTAGTCACCTTTGTCTTATGTAACATTTTCTATACACTGATTTACACACCTATGATTCATTGTCTCTGTATGTGTATGTGATTTAAAGTGCTCTGATATACTACACAGGTATGACAGGCGTTATAAACAAATGAAATACATATGAGAGAGGGGCTATGGAGAGGTGAGCGGCACTGTTGGAGAGTGACGGTAAGAGATTCTGTGGAAGGGGAGGTGCCTAAAAATATTGTCGCACCGGGCACCACCAGCGCTACAGCCGGCCCTGGTGTGCCGCTTATTAGGGTGGAGGGTGCTAACATCCCTTGAAATGGTCTTTCATTGTGTTCTCAGCTTCTTGGCTGTGCTTACCAGTAAATGTGTGCACTTATGTTACATTTAAATTCATGTTTGATGCCTGACATCTTATTTGTTGTGGTCTCCGTAAGAATGTCTGTGTTTATGACTAGTTATCCTAGTGCACTGTAAGCTCATCATTTAGTTTGCTTTACAAGAAAATACAATTGAATATACACTGAAGATAGTGTTGCAGCATGCACCATTTTCGGATTTTTCCCCCAAATTGTCTTAGGGGGAAATGCCCCAAAACCCCCTTCTAGTGGGCAGTCTTGCTCACTGTACTAGCTTGTTAATCACCGTAAGGGGGCTGCTCTGACAAAATTTGTCAGGGCAGTATTGAGTTCCCTAGGCATCTGCACACCGCACAGAGCAGTCGATTATTAGTCAGGCCAAGTTTAGAGTTGGTGGGTTTTTCCACTCCTGTTTCTTCACCAGTAGGAGAATCAATTATTTAGGGTGGTAATTTCAGCTGAAAAATTCGCATGAGGCTTTGGTTTCAGTATCACCCAAGTCTCGATCTGTTTGTGTTTCTATCCAGAGGTGAAATTAGCTTCCACTTCTTTCCCCTACTCCCCCATAAGGGATTACTCCTAATCGCCCGGTGTATGAAATTACTGCACGGTCCAATGCAATTCTATCCTTACCCCGATATTGTGCAACTTATAATCAGAGTCAAAGTCGGAAAAAAACAGACCCTGACTTACTATAATTGATGTGATTCTGACCAGGTTAAAAGGAGAAAGCATGGTGCAGGCAGTCAATTGCATGCCCTGCTGTGATTTGTAGAAGAGGTGGAAGAGCGCTGTGCTATAGGACTGCTGTCTCTTCTTGGCACTGTGAGCGCCCTTCTTCCTGTGCGATGAGGTCGAAGGACAGCCCCTGGTGACATTGTGAGAGGGGATTCGAGGGAAGCACCCAGCGGTCCAAGTGTGTGTTTGATGAGAAAGTGGAATGCAGCTCTTAGCAGCAGAGGAATAGGGCCCGCCCCATATTCAGCCCTGCAGCCCCCTCTACACCTTCTTCCTGCATAAAGCAAGACCTTTATTTCCAGTTAATACACGCAGATGCGGTCCCTGCCCACATGTGAAGAGAGGGGTCAGATAGCTGGTAGAGAGCTTATGTAGTCAGGCGTCGCTCTAGCCCACCTCTGGCCGTAGCACCAGTGACCAGGGTCGGAATGGCAGGGCGGGCAATGGGCTGATGGCCAAGGGGACTGTGGCAGAGGCCGGCTTGTGGGCCGATTTTTTTAGTCTGTGGATCAAGCAACTCCATATACCTTGGTTGATTTTTTCAAGCTTTTTCCAGCTTTAGGTGAGAAGTAATCTGAGCAGGCTACATATTAGGCCCATTAATTGTTATTTGCAGAATGACAGGAGGACACCTTGCACGAACTGCACATGCGTGCTTGCGCATGCGCCTTTCTTTGTGAGAAATGCGCATGCGCAGTTCGTTCAAAATGTACGCGAGGGGGAGGAGGGCAGCCCGGCGACGCCGCAATAAGGTAATGGAGAGATAACATTCACCACAGTTTGAGTAGAACAGGAAGATTTATTCCAGCAGTTAGTATACAGGTGTAACAGGCCCAGAGGATCAGCACCAACTGAAGCTGATGTTCTGATCCACTGTTGTACAACATTCTATTATAGTATAACACTAAGTATAAGGGCATAACAATCCCAACATTCCATATCATAAATAAAGTAAGAGAAGACACACGAAATACAGTGTGTGATACATGGCAATACATTAGAACAAATATCAAAAGGGGGGAGAATGGACCACTTGTCCTGTGTACCAGGGTCTTAGTTAACGTGGGTGGTCATCGTTAAAAACCCTCATATACGTACACAAGCGTTGGGCGGTATATGTTGATTCTCCGCCTTCGTGTACCGTAATAGCATTATCATTGGGCTTTTTTTTGTCCATATGCTAACCTCCCCATGGAGGAAGACCAACTGGTTCTACAGTAGTGGCCAGAGATATATATAAAAAAAAAAGAGAGGGTGTACTCGTGCTCGAAGGGTTGTGGTATTTTGAATAAAATTCCCAATGTCAAATCTCGTGTCTTTTATTCCTGAGGTGCATGACACGGGGAAATCTAAAAGAAAGGTATCGTGCATATAAAAACTCGTTATTGGTTTAATGCACTGGTAATGGTCTGAAATGGTCTACATGTTTCAGCCTCGTGCAGAGTATAGAGGCATTTGTCAGGACCAAAGAAATTAGGGGAGCATTTTCGGGCTCACCTAAAAGTTGTGAGGGGTGGGTGTATTGTACTCACCGGCCTTGTTGACAGGAATCAGACCTGTAGTATCCGTTCCTCTATTATAGTGAAGACATCTTTCATCAGGGTACCCGTCAGTTGTTTGAGAACCTGTTGCAGTTGCTCGTTCAGACTCGCTTGTTCTGACTCCCCAGGGATCAACGTCAGAGTCAGAACAAGCGAGTCTGACCGAGCAACCGCAACAGGTTCTCAAACAACTGACGTGTACCCTGATGAAAGATGTCTTCACTATAATAGAGGAACGGATACTACAGGTCTGATTCCTGTCAACAAGGCCGGTGAGTACAATACACCCACCCCTCACAACTTTTAGGTGAGCCCGAAAATGCTCCCCTAGTTTCTTTGGTCCTGACGAAAGCCTCTAGACTCTGCACGAGGCTGAAACAGGTAGACCATTTCAGACCATTACCAGTGCATTAAATCAATAATGACTTTTTATATGCACAATACCTTTGTTTTTAGATTTCCCCGTGTCATGCACCTCATGAATAAAAGACACGAGATTTGACATTGGGAATTTTATTCAAAATACCACAACCCTTGAGCACGAGTACACCCTCTCTTTTTTTTTTTTATATCTCTGGCCACTACTGTAGAACCAGTTGGTCTTCCTCCATGGGGAGGTTAGCATATGGACAAAAAAAAATCCCAATGATAATGCTATTACGGTACACGAAGGCGGAGAATCAACATATACCGCCCAACGCTTGTGTACGTATATGAGGGTTTTTAACGATGACCACCCACGTTAACTAAGACCCTGGTACACAGGACAAGTGGTCCATTCTCTCCCCCCTTTTGATATTTGTACTAACCATTGGAAGCTGAATGGATCACTGCTTCTTTTTCCCTCCCCCAATTGATTTTTTGAAATACATTAGAACACCACATATCTCCCCCTTTAATAGAAAATAAGAATGAAAATAAAATAATAAAAAAAACAATGCAATACAAGTGTGAAAAGTATTAATCATGAAGGATGTTTGGAATCCTTCGTACTCTTCAACTTCGCCGTAGGTTGACATCAGAAGAAGGTGAAACCTGCAAATCAGAAGCATTGTTAGGTTGTGAGACTTTGGCCAGTCGAGAAAAACTCCACCACAGACCATTGTCAAGTCGAACAGCATGCCCCTTCATTTCAGCAATAAAATGAAGTTGTCTAAATTTAGACATTCCTTTTTGTAATAACAAAGGATCTTTAACCCTCACTAGGTCACCAACAGTAAGCCTAATCACTTTCCTTTTACTAGATTGACAAAGTTTATCAAATCTAAGACGATTGGAAATGTCAGAAGCCATTTTAGCTTTAGAAGTTCTTCAGAGACAGAAAAATGATCCTTAAAAACATTGAGTTTCCAGAAGGGACACAAAGCAGAGGAAACTTTTCTACCCCTCATCAACTCGAAAGGAATGGAACCTGAAACCGAATGAGGAGTGGTCCTATGCGCCCAAATCATGTTTTGTACAGCTGTTTCACAATCCCCATGACTATTGAGAGTACTCTTCACACATTCAACAGGAACCCGATTAAACCTCTCAACTTTGCCATTGGATTGGGGATGATAGAGAGGAGTGCGTACATATTTTACTCCCAAATTAGTCAGGAACTCTTGCATAGAAACAGAAGTAAATTGAACTCCATTGTCAGTTAAAATCTCTTCTGGGACCCCTTCTCTTGAAAAAATATCCTGTAGGATCCGAATGACAGCTTTGGAATTGGAATCAGATACACCTCTTATTTCCACCCAGCTGGAGAGATTGTCAATAAGAACAATGAAGCACCTCATGCAGTTAGGTAAAACATGAAATGGACCAAGATGATCAACAGAAACTCTTTGCCAAACCCTGGCTGGACACAGAACAGGTTTGGGTATGAGAGTGCTGGTAGTGAGATGCTTATCACTGTAACAACATTGCACACAATTCTTGACCAAATCATCAATGTTCCGGTCCATACTGGGCCACCAGAAGTCATTTCTAATTCTGCGCTTGGTGGCATTAATCCCCAAATGACCAGAATGAGCTGTTTCCATTATTCTCACTTTGAATACAGCAGGAGGAATAAGTTAATTATCTCTGACTGGCAAATAATTCTCAAGAGAGAGTTCATTAGAAATTTTGCAAAATAGTTGTAACTCAACAGAATTACTTTCTCTTTGGGCCATCCCTTCACAACAAAATCCATCACCTGCCTCAATATGAGATCATTGGATAGAGCATTTTGCCAAAGTGACATATCAGGACAAATGACAGTATCATCCACATTGGCAAAGATGCACTCCTCAATGTCATCTGGATTGTCAGTAGTAGCTGGAGGATTGTCCACCGGGAGTGTGGATAGAAAATTGGCCATGACGTTTTTACCACCAGCAATATGAAGCACAGTAAAATTAAATTCTAGAAGTTTGGTTGATAACCTAGCAAGCCTGGCTTTAGACTTTTTGATTTTGCAACCAGAAAGAATGTCTACTAAGGGTTTATGGTCCGTCCTGAGCCACAATTTCCTTCCTCATACATAAGGTTTAAACATTTCAACTCCCCATACACAGGCCAGCATCTCTTTTTCTATTACTGAATACCCTAATTCAACTTGTCTCATTCTCCTGGATGCAAATCCTACAGTGATTTCCCTTCCACCATCCATTTGGGATAAAACCGCACCCATTCCATAAGCAATGGAATCAACAGTAATGAAGGTGTCATGACCTTCCACATAAACTTGAAGAGCTGGGGCCGATAAAACATACTCTTTAATTAAAATAAAGTGTTCTTGACACGTCGCTGTCCAAATGATCTCCGATCCTTTTTTTAATACATTTCTAAAACACTCAGTAAGACTGGAAAAATTCCTAATAAACTTAGACTAAAATTCAGACAGACCAAAAAATGATCGCAATTGGTCTTTGTCTAGAGGATGTGGAGCATTGAAAGTGCCTTCAACTATACTAGGTTTGGGTCTGACACCATCCTTGGTGAGCATGTGACCAAGATATTCAATTTCATTTACTGAAAATATACACTTATCCTCTCTCAAAGTGACACCTTTGTTCTGGAGAGTTTGAAAAACAAGATCCAACACTTGGTTATGTTCCAGTTCTGTGTTTGTATGTACAAGAATATCATCCTGGAAAATTACAATATTGGGAATTTGTTGAAACATCATGGTCATAACTTTTTGAAAAACTGAAGCGGCTGAGGTCAGTCCAAATGGCATCCGGCAAAATTGAAATGTACCATCAGGTGTCACAAAAGCTGTAGGATGACGGGAATGTTCATCAAGACCTACCTGATGGTACGCAGATCGCAAATTTGGAGAACCATTTGGACTGACCTACAGCAGTGATAAGATCGTCAATGCGAGGTAATGGAACATTCTCTACCCAAATAGCCTTGTTGACCGATCTTAAGTCAATACATAGACGAAGTTCTCCAGACCTTTTTTGGCTAAAACAATAGGAGATAACCAGAGAGTGGCATTGACACGTTCAATTATGCCATCATCAATCATTTTGTTAAGCATAACAGTAGGATCTCTCCTTATGCTATGAGGAGCATTCCTTAGTTTGTGTTTGACAGGGGATTCACCCTCTTTAACTTTAATAAAATGCACAGAATATTTTACTTTTCTAATTCTATTTGCAAAAACGTGTGAGTAGTTATCTTTCCATTGAGAAGAATCGGAGACTGAATTAATCAAAGAAACAGATTCTTCTGACCAGGTCTTCTGATCATGCCGAATTCAGCCTGGTGCCACCATCCTAAAACATTGATGTCTTTAAGGGAGACATAAACTTTTGTTTTGAAAAGTAATGAAAGCCCAAAAATAACCTGCTAGATCAATCCTGCTTCCCTCAAATGCAGTAGTAATTTAATCAGAAGGTAGCAAAAACGTTTTTGTACCAAGATTGTCATAATTTATCAATAGAGATGATGGTAATTCTGGCACCTGAATCTATGAGCAACAAAATCTCATGAGACTGTATGGATACTTGAACAAAGGGATCCCCAAACTTTTTATCTGAATGTACATTATTAATATTTAAATACTCAACTGACACAACAGATAGAGACAATTTTTCCATTTGTTTATCTAATTCATCAGGAATTTCGTTGGAAGGTAAATCTTGAACACTTCTAACCGGGAAACGTTTGCCCCCTATGCACATTTTGCTAAAATGGCCGGATTTTTTACACTTGTGACATTCTTGGGAAATGGCAGGGCAATTTTGGAAATTAGAAAGATGAGACAGTGAACCACATCTGTAACAGTAAAAACCAGAAGAAGAATGTGCAGAAGATTTATTCCTATCAAGAATATCTTTTCCTGTTTTAGGCTTGACCTCACTGATATGCTGTTTAGCAGAGGGGTTAGAATTAGCAGTTGCTACTGTTCAACATGTATTGAACTCCAACTGTTTGGCATCCAATTCTGACCATTCAATACTTTTAGCGATGTTAATAGTCTCATCCAAAGAGGGGTTCTTGCAGGAAAGTAATTTCTGTTGGATTCTTTTGGAATAACACCTACACACAATTTGGTCTCTTATTAATTGAGAAGTGAAATCCTCAAAATCACAATAACTAGCTAACACTTTTAAAGCAGTAACATAGGTGTCTATGGATTCACTCGGAGATTGAGCCCGAGTGAAGAATTTGTGTCTATGGACAACCAAATTAACTCTACCTTCAAAATAGGTACTCAGTTGTTTGAGAGCTAATTTTATTCATCCGTGTCACCACTATCATGGCCATTATTAACCGGTAAATGATCATAAACATTTTGCCCCTCAACACCTAAATAGTAGTTTAAACTTCATGCCATCAATAGCTCCTAGATAAGCATTAAATGATCTAAACCATAATCGCCATTTTAATGGTGGTTATCCAGGATCCTGTAAAAAATAATTAGGAGGAGTAACAGTTTGCATGGTGTAATAAATGAAATATAAAACAAGGAAGAAACAGAATAAAAATGGTGAATAGAAGAAGAAAGAATGTGAGGATGAAGAACACACAAAAAAACTTTGTAGTAAATACTATATAAAGTACATGCAGTAGTAAAAATCTGAATGGTATACCAGTTGTAGCGTTGCTAGCATTTACCAGGAAGTGGGTCAATCACTGGATCCACAAGCTGTGTAAATTAGCATGCTAGACTTTTACCCAGTGCATTTCCTTGTATTTATTTTTTATTTAAAAGGTTTTATATAGCGCTGGCTAGACCCGAAGGTATCAGAGCACTTTACAAGGGTTGGGAGATGAAAAATTGTAATATAACATTTGTACAAAAAGGTAAAATGCAAGTCACTTAGAACAATATAAAAAGGAGGTAACTTCAAGAGAACTAGAAAGGGGGAGGGTTGAAGTATAAGCAAGAATGAGAAGAGGGGGAGGTGAGTCTGGTATGCAGTAGAGGGAACCTGGTACAGTCGGGAGCAGTCTGTGATCCGTGTAAGGAGACGAGGATTAAGGGCCCCAGTATTTGTTGAGTAGATGCAGCCTGAGGTCTTTTTTGAAGCTGAGGTAGGAGGGGTTGCAATGTAGACCTTTAGGGAGTGAATTCCAGATGCTAGGCGCATTACCGGAGAAAGAGCATGATTGTGTAGATTTCTTGTTAAACAAGGGAGGGACTGGAATGAGAGTATTGGTGCTCCTCATTTCTCTAGAGCAGCCCGCTTTGTGGACTTTATCTGAGAGATACAATGGGGTGTGTTGATGAAGGGCTTTATGCGCAATGCAAGCTGTCTTGTAGGTGGATCTGCCTTCGATGGGAAGCCAATTGAGACCTATGAGGGCGGGGGAGATGCGGTCAAACCGCTTACAATCAGTAATGAGCCTTGCCGCGAGATTTAGGACTGATTTGATTGGGGCTAAGTGGACTTTCGGTGTTCCCGAGAGAATGGCATTACCATAGTCCAATCTAGACAGTACCAGTGATTAAACAACTAATTTAAAGTCATCAGCAGGAATGAAGGGTTTAATTTTCTTGAGGAAATGGAGAGTGAAGAGAGCTCCTTTGGCCACATTTTTTATGTGGGGGGGTAAGACTGAGGTTCTGGTTAATGCCTATTCCGAGGGATTTAACTGAGTTAGAAGTGGAGAGAGAGCAGTTGAGAGCTTTAAGGTCAGACATCCAGTGTTGAATGGGGAGCCGGTTGTTTTTAGGAGCGAAGAGAATGATTTCTGTTTTTTTAGGGTTGAGTTTAAGGTGATTGTGATGGAACCAGTGTTGAATCTTAGCCAGGGCATCATTGAGGTGTAGAATGTCAGCATGGGATTTAATCTTATAGTAAAGTTGGGTATCAACAGCATAAAGGTGGAAATTGATTCCTGCTTCCTTAAGAATGAGGGTGAGGGGTTCCATGAAGAGGTTGAATAAAGAGGGAGAGAGAATAGAACCCTGGGGAACACCTAAGCAGACAGGCATATGTTTTAAGAGGCAATTGTTGATTTTGATTTGTTGTTTTTTGTGCTGGAAGAAGGAGGTGAACCATTTGAGGACAGGACCATTGAAGCCAAAACGATCTTTGAGAGTGTTGAGTAAGGCGGAGTGGTTAACAGTATTGAAACAGCAGAGAGGTCAACGAGAATGAGAAGGGAGGCCTCCCCCTTGTCAAGGGAGTGATGGATGTCATCAATAATGTTGAGCATGGCAGTTTCAGTACTGCAGCCCTTTCTAAAGCCTGACTGTAATGTATCCAAAAGGTTAAAAGAGTCAATGTGCTTGTCCAACTGGAGCTGGGTGCATTTTTCAAGGGCCTTAGAGAGAAGGGGAAGATTAGAGATAGGTCGTAGATTGCTGAGGTCATTGGGGTCGACTGTAGCGTTTTTGAGGGTGGGAGTGATTTGCCCAAGCTGGAGGGAAACAGGGACACAGCCAGTGGCCAAGGAGGATTTGATGATGCTGGTCCAATATGGTGCGATGATGTGTTTTAAATCTTGAACAAGGCTAGCAGGAAGAGGGTCCCTGGTATGAGAGGAAGGTTTAAGCTTGATGATGATATTGAGGACTTCATGCTCAGTAACTGGGCTGAAGTTATACCAGGATGCCTTATTTTTATCTGGGGGTTGGTGAAGTAGAGTTCGGGAGGGGCGACGCCGAGAGGAAGATGAACAGAGTCAGGAGAAGAAGATGTGAAAGGAGACTTGGAGGGGAGAGTCATAGAGGGGTGATGACTGATGTGGTGGGGGGTTAGGGCAAAGGATTGCTCAATCTTGGAGATTTTTTGGGAAAAGAAGTTCTCAATTTCTTCACATCTTTCAATAGAGGCCATCAATTTGGTGGGGCAGAAGCTGTTTGATTTTTGACACTGCAAAATAGTTCCCTGGGTCTATTTTTAGCCCGGTCGAGTTGAGGGCGGAAAAAAGAGGCCTTTTCATTGACGATGTGTTTTTTGTAATTAGCCCTTGTGGCTCTGAGGAGAGCAAGATTTGAGGGGGAAGGGTGTTGCCTCCACATATGTTCAGTCAGCCGAAGAGAGCGTCTCTCATTGTTGAGGTCGGTATTGAACCAGGATTTGGTAAGGTTATTTTCTTGCAGTATTAATTTGGCTGGGGCAATTTCGTCAAGGACCTCAATGATGGATTTATTGTAGTGTTCGGTAAGGTCATTTGCATTTTGGGAGGGGAGTGTTCGCTGTAGTTGTGCTTTGATCTTAGTCTCCAGTTCGCCTGGAGGAATAAGGTGAAGATTTCTGGTAAATTTCCTATGTTTGATGATTTTAGAGGAAGGGGAGGCATGGCGCTGGTAATCGAGAAGAGGATAAGGTGATGGTCAGACCAGTCAATAGAGACAATGTGGGAATGGGAAGCCAAATCTTTGCTTGTAATGATAGCATCAAGAGTAGCCCCTTTGGAATGTGTTGGCGAATGGCAGATTTGTTTCAAGTAATTAATGTCAAGTATATCATTGAGGAGGTTAACCGAGGGATCATCCTTTTTGTTCCAGTGGATATTAAAGTCTCCGAGGAAGAGGTTTTTGGAGTTGGACATCGAGGATTGGGTAAGAAGGTCAGACAATTCCTCCACAAAGGGCAGAGGTTCGCCAGGGGGATGATAGATATTATGTAGCCAAATAGGAGGGGCACCCAGAACTAAGGGTGGGCGTAGTGGGCGTAGTGGGGCTACGTGAAGCAGCACGTAGTGTGCCCAAATCTACGCACACTACGTGCTTCGCGTAGCCCCACTACGCGCCACCCGCCTCCCGCCCGCCCTCCTTTTAAATCAAACCCCCGGATTTACAATAAATAGTAAATTAAAGAAACTTACCTGAAACGCGGCGTCTCCGGGGCTCCCTCTTCCATTTCAAACTTCTTCTGACTAATGCGCATGCGCGGGCGTCCGCGCATGCGCATTAGTCAGAAGAAGTTTGAAATGGAAGAGGGAGCCCCGGAGACGCCGCGTTTCAGGTAAGTTTCTTTAATTTACTATTTATTGTAAATCCGGGGGTTTGATTTAAAAGGAGGGTGGGCGGGAGGCGGGTGGCAGCGGCAGGCAGCTACGCTTCGCCCTGGGTGTGAGTAGCGCTAGCCTGCTTCGCCTACTTCGAAAACTGCGAAGCAGGCAGCGCTACGTACACTACGTGGGCGAAGCGTAGTGTCTCGCCCAGGGTTACCCAGAACTCTAAGTTCCACTCCGATGTATTCAAAAGTAGCATGATCGGAGTTCTGAACAAGGGAGAGTTGAAGTTCATCTTTATAGATTATGGCTAGGCCCCCTCCAATTTTGTCAAGCCTGTCTTTTCTGAGGATGGAGTAACCTGGGGGGAGAGCAGGTCAAGAATAGATGAAGAGTAGGCTTTGAGCCAGGTTTCCGTAAGAAATGCGATGTCAATGACTTGACTAAGGATGGTTTCCGAGATTTCTGTTGCATGTCTGGCAGCCGATCGGCAGTTGACCAGCATGCAGTTGAGGGGTTTAGGGTTGTTTTTGGAGGAGGAGCAAGAATGGATAGTGGTGAATTGCGGAGGAGGTCTGGCGGAGACTGGGGAGGAAGGGATACGGCTTCGCCCCAGGATCACAGGAATAGTAGAGTGAAGTGCAGGAGGGTCAGTAGTCGTGGAGATAGGGGGGTATGAGTTATTGAGGTCCAGGAGGTCAGGGGAGGAGAGGTGGCTCAAGGCGTTGGATTGTCTAAGAGAACTGTTAAGGAAGTGATGTCACGGAGTCAGTACTCAGAGCAGAGAAGAGAAATCAGCATGGAGCAGCAGCGTGAAGAGAAATGCATAACCTAAAAGACGGTTTTAGTGAAACAAAAAAACGGAGCAATATCCCACCACTGTGCACGCTGATGGAAGCAACATAGACGAGGGCTGGAGTGCGCAGATGCCGGAGCGATATCCCACAGCTGTGCGCGTTGAAGCAAACAACGTGAACAAGGGCTGGAATGCTCATACACCGTAGCGGTATCCCACGGACGATCGTGCATATGAAAGCCAACTTCCTGAGGCTGGTTTATTGGACAACAAGAGATTGTGGATTCAGGCACAGGTATCCAGGGAAACCAGGGTAGGTGACGAAGTAGATCTAGTGAACAAAGGCACGCTCGAGAGAATGTAGCCAGGAACCTTGAAAGTCAACACGAGCGCTTGGAAGCGCTAACCTGAATTTTAAAATCTGGATGAAAATAATAAGAAAACAGGTGCGGAGAGCTCCAGCGCTAGTCTAGGAATTAAATTAGATGCACAGGAAGCAGCATGGAGTCTTGGAGAAATACCCTCTGGGCACGTTGGAAGAGGAAAAAAACCCAATGCGCAGTACCTTAAAAAAGGAGGAGAACTTGAAAACCACAGCGTTTTCCTTGGAAGCAGGTTCGGATCCCTAGTCAGTCGCCAACTGTAGAGATGACATGCACCACAGTTTGAGTAGAACAGGAGGATTTATTCCAGCAGTTAGTGTACAGGTGTAACAGGCCCAGAGGATCAGCACCAACTGAAGCTGATGTTCTGATCCACTGTTGTTCAACATTCTATTACAGTATAACACTAAGTATACGGGCATAACAATCCCAACATTCCATATCATAAATAAAGTAAGAGAAGGCACATGAAATACAGTGTGTGATACATGGCAATACATTAGAACACCACAGGTAAGTTACTTTTATTCTTTTTAAATTATGTTGTGCTAGTACTTCAATTTATGTGAGGTGGAGGCGGGGGCACAATTTAGCAGGAGGGGCTGGCTAACTCCGCTCCGCTGTGCAGTCAGAGTTTTTTCCATACTCTGCTTTCTCAGCGGAGCGTGGAGTAGGGAAATCTCCGCAGACTCTGCTGGTGGAGCGGAGTTCTCCGCCCACGCCTAGTTCCCTCCGGGCCCCAGAAGGTGTCAGTGAGCCTTTGACAGGGTGCCTTTGGAGCAGTGCAATTAACAAGTCGTCGGCGTGAGGAAGAAGCTTTTGTCCCCCACAGCAGGTCACATAACGAACAGACAGACAAGCCTCTGGTGCCTGCGGCAAGTTTTCTCAGATTGAGGTTAGGAGTTTCATTCCAATACGGTGCAATGGAATGAGAAGGGAAAATAAACACAAAAGTTTAAAATAACTGTTCAATTTAAAAACAAATCTGACTCAAAACGGATGACATTTTCTGCATGAATGGTAGCGTACTGCAATTGTGGGACATTTTTTTTGGGTGCCCGGGTAAATTTTTCATCCCAACCCTGCTAGTGACCTCTCATTGGCCAGCGGCCACACCGTGCTGCCAACCAGAGCCAGTGACAATGCACCATAAATCACGTGCTGTCCCTCCGTGCTTCAGACCTGCCATGGGAATCCAATGGGCCAGCAGAGCAGCACACAGGCGACCAATTCATATACTTAGATACAGAGAAATGGTAGGAGTGCCCGCCCTCATAGCTAAACGTGTACTGTGTTTACCCCATGGCAAACCCCGCCCCAGCTGAGCTAGGCTGTCAGGCAGCAGCTACAGAAATCAATGTTAGAGGCTGATGTCCGACACCAAAGCTTGTATGCCAGTCATGGGGGACTTCATCACTCTGTCTACGACACTGTCACATGTCACTGCGTCACAGTACGTGAAGCAATTTAGTGAATTCATACTGTTAGTACAGGACATGCAATCAGGGACATTTTCTGGTTGCCTTAATTGGTAGCACGGTACCTGCAGTTCAACTGGTCAGGTGTCCCGGTCCCCCTAAAATATTTCGCAAGTGGTGCCTACCAGCACTAAACAGCCAGTGGGTATGACCAGTTTATAGACAAACATTGACACCATGCGGACACTAGGACTAACACTGTGAAATATGGCGGCCCGTACTGACACCAGGAAACCGACACCGGGGAACCCACAATGAGTCACAAATACTGTCACTGGCAAGAGGGCATTAGAACTAGGACTGCACATGTACATAGGGACACTGGTAACTGGACACTGTCATCGGTTACACTATAACACTGGCACAGTGACAGGGACCACTGAAACAGGAGCACCAGTACTGATATGGGAACAGTGACACTAGGCCACTAATATTGGGAACAGACACTCATGCTGGGCACTGGCAGTGGGCCGTTTCACTGGGATACTGGCACAGGAACACTAGCAAACAAGATTATTGACACTAGGAAAGTGATGCTAGAACAAAAGCCTGCATAATTGCACTGGCACAGGTACACTGGCAGGTGATGAATCACTATGCTAGTGACATCTGGATACTGACAGTGGGTGCTGATACCAAATCACTGAGAACAAACCACTGACACTGGGACAATGCGACTGGAACACACACACTAGAACATTGATACATGCAGAATAACACAGACATGTTTTCTTTACCTCAATCACAGGGGAACATGAGTCACAGGCAGGACATTGATACAGCAGCACCAACCCTAACATTGATGCAGAGGCAATGGCAATGACGCAGTGACACTGACACTAAGACACTAAGATACTGATGCTAAGGTATTAATGCTTCGACACAACACCAGGACAGTGACATGGCACAGGGACATTAACAGTCACAAGGGCAATGGCTGGAGGAGGAGACAGTTTGTTCAGCACTTTCCAAGAAATATGTAATTATTATCAATGGCTGATAGAAAACGTGTATGGAAATGCTGTGTTTTTAAAAGGTACACTTTCCTACTGATTGAAATAAAAAGTTGTAAAGGTAGAATTGAACCAAATACTTAAAAAAATGTGTTGTGTTCTATAACATTGAACCACTGACACACATTAGATATTTTGGTGGAGGAACCACACCCTTAAGTCTAGCCCTGCTACGCATTTTATGCTGCAATTATTCCCTGGGAGCGTGTCCCTCAGTGTATCTACCCATGACTATGAGCATGACTTCTGGTAATAAATACACAACGCCCCTACAGTCTGCAATATGCACCTGTGGTGGTAAATGCACCACATCCTACAAAATAATATATGAAGCATTCATTGTGAATGTAAAGCAATCCACATGCCCACAAGAGGTCCTGCGAAGACAATCAATAGAGGGCTTTTGTAATTGGTGACTATGCGTAACATAGTTACTCACCACAACTTCATTCCCGCAGAATCCGGTGGTTGGCAGGATCTGTTCGGAGTGGAAGCGCGTTCCGTTCAGGACCTGGGTGTAACTGTTCATGCAATCAAGAGTGGTGTTTCTGACGTGCATGCCAGCTGGGTTGTACCGGAGCTTCTCCAACAAGCACTTAGGGACCGTGATGGTTATCAAGGCCTCCTCACACGTGAACATCGGAACAACGTCTGCAACATCTGCAAGAAAAAGATAACCAGGAAACTCGTTAAGCCCAGTAAGGTGTAAAGTTAGTAGAGATGTCTGAGGAGAAGCTTTATCTTGGAATAGTCTCTTGAGCTCCATGAGTGTCCTTCTCTCCAAGGCAAGGGTTTCTCATCTGACCACAGTCTTGCTCCAGTCTTGGATTGCCAATATATTGGAGAGTGTTTTCGGAGAATGCGTAGCTCCAAGTAGTGCAGCAGGTGCAGTAGCACAGATGCCTGGTGGTGTGGTCCATTGCATCCACGTTATGGCTGTCTTTTTGTACCCAAGCAGAGTCTGGGGACTATTTTAAATTGTTGCATTAGGGCCACACACCCTTTCTACACCACTTTTTCTTACAGACAGAAGGAAGCAACATCAATGCCCAGTCCCTTTTTCTCGACCCAGTCCTTATCTCTGGGATGTAAACCATCTCCCTCTTAAGGACAGGTTATCCAAAGGACCTATCTTCCTTTTCTTTTCATTTTAAACTCCTCCCACAGAAGGAGGTACAAGAGAGCTATGCCTCCCCTGTAACTCTTGCTCTGTTTCTTCTCTTTTGGAAATGAAAAGTGCCTGGTGCTGCGGCTCCTATCCACGTATAATAATTTTATGTCTTACAAGAGGTGTAGCTTAGTCAATGAGATTAGGGGGTTTGAACATCGAATCTCCCAACTACAAAAGCAGTCGGTCATCTGGTTAATTGGGATAGACTGTTCCCATGAGGAGCAGGGTGAATACTGATTTGCATTAGGTGGGCCTTTGGGGCTGATTTAGAGTTTGGCGGACAGGGTATTCTGTTGCAATGGTGAGGGAGTACCCTGCCCAATAAACTCAATGGCCACCCCCCTCCCCCAATGTTTAGTATGGAGGACTGCAAATTAAATGCAGACAGTGTGAAATTTACTCTGTCATTGTAAAACTTCCTTTGGCTGCACGATGGAATAAGAGCCATCGGAGGTAAGCCATCTGCCTATCTGTCCTACTTAGACTGGATGGTTAGATGGCTTCTTTTTCCCATGGTGTGGGGGTCATCAGTTTTTATTTTTCCAAACACGAACTCCCGCTTTCGATATATAAAAAAAAAACACTTGGAATACGTTTGCAGGCTGGCCATTATGTTTGACAAAACTGTCCGTCAAATATTTCCTAATTTGATAGGAACCACGAAAATGGTGGTTCCTGCCATGCACAGAGTTGTCCGGGGGGGGGGGGGGGCTGGCAGAGATCTCTAAATTTGGCTGGCACAGTAGAGGCAGGGTGGCTGATGTAAAGTCCTTTGCCACCCTGTCTCTCTTTACTCCGTCTGCCGAACCATCATTCAGGCCCTCAGTCTTAATGGCACAGTGAGCAAAAAACAAAGGGTTGTAATTCTGCGCCAAGTGATTGTCAGTGGTTAGACTATTTGCAAGCTTTCTTCCAATCATATTTTGGGTGTTTGCTTTCAAATAGCATGCCTGGAAACCTGAGGCTGGTGCAGCTTTCTAAGCCTACCCCTGCCAATGTTTGTGAATGCCAAAAAGTAGAACATTTGCATCCATTCAAGGAGTACTTATTTGGGTGCAGATTTACTACTTTTCTTTACAAATATAGTCACTGTATATATCTAAGTTCCTGGTTCAAAAAATGAACGAGTTAAAACTTCTTCTAAAATCAGAAAAGCTTAAAAAAACAACACAAATATGGCAGACACGACTAAGGGCCTCCTGACCCAACTACAAAGCGAAGAATGTATTTATATGGGGGTGTAACACCCTAAACACGCTCCCTGAAGCAACTCCTGTGGATTTACCATATTTTCTTTTCTTCCCTTTTCTTGAGAGGATTCTGCTGTTCAGCATTCATCAACCAGCCTTGGAGGGCATTGTTGGATCTAGCCCTTTTTGCAGGTTTAGCCCCAGCCTTTTTAGGTCTCACCTGACCCAGCGCATGCGCTGGTCTGGCGAGACTTTTTGAGAGGGCTCCAAAAGTGCTACCAGGCAAGCCTAGAGCTACAGTTCATGTGCGCGGGCGCGTGCGCCAGCTTGACACGATTACTTTCACTTTCGCGGCCGCAGGGCCTCTTTGATGTTTGATCGCGATCACTTTTGCGGCCGCTTGTTGAAAAATGTATTTATTATTATTAGTAATAATAATAATTCATTGTAAGAGGGCCTGGCAGCTCATGACTCTGCAACCTTGCCATGCTGATGCTTGCAGTGTACTGCATTGGGTAGCCACAGTTTAGTTGAGACATGAGGAGCAGCTTCTAGAGGCTTTGTGAACGGCTGTGAGCCACTCAGACGATACATGATGCTTTCCGAGGCTAAATCTAAGATGTAACTTTCAAGCCTAAGTGATTGTCACAGTCATGTTCAGGGGTTCATATTGGGAGCGAAATGTTTGGTACTCCCTACATTCGTCTGCTCTGGCATTGGGCAGAAACTCTAGCCAAAGTTCAGCATGTTGTGACTCTGTTCTCGGTGGGTTCACCTGCCTTTGGTGTTGGATTCTGCTGTAGCGTTCAGATGTCAGCACACAGAGCGAAAACCCAGGAAGAAGCAAGCAGCTCAAACCTTGATGTTGTTATCCTTTATCCTACCTTTAGGAGAAGGCTTGTGCAGGTGATCTGGGATCTCACTAGCATATAACACGCTGCTCCTTGGATGCAGGCTCTGTTTATTAGATGTCACGCTGGGTCAGTACTGGTGTCACATTGGTTTTGCAGAGGCCAGCCTCTTTGTAGAGATTGTGCTCTATAATCGGCAGCATGTGAACTGCATTCTTTTTACTCATCTGCAGAGTCGGGTCCATTGCAGTATTGGGTCTGTCACTGTTCTTACCAAAATACCCTGCTCCACTCTAGGTAACGCTGCAACTTATTTTGTACCCCATCGCTCTCCGTGTCCATTAATCCTCAGTAAAAGGCGAACAAACAGTTTCTCCTATAACACCCCATAACATCCTGGGTCTAGATTATTGTGTCAGAGCAGTGCCTTAAATGGGCAGGTCTGTCGAGTACTCCTACCTACTCTTCTTTGATTTGAACGAGAGAGTAAACTACTTCTCAGCACAACTGCAGTGCTTAAAATCAGAGTACCACATATTTAGGAAACAAATTGGCCATAGTGAGCACCTACATGTCTATATTTCAATTTCCAGCACTGTACCACCTTCCCAGTAGATTGGGATTTGAGGCATTGTGTTCTACCCACAATGCCCTTTATAGAGTTTAGTTGACTGCCTCTGCTACCCTGTGAACCAGGGACGTGCTCAAGCTTAGCTTTTAACAGTTTTGCTGACTTCTTACACTGGGCATTTGCTTACATTTGTAGCCGCTTATTTTAAGCTCTGTTCAAGAGTCAGCCAGCTTAATCTGTCTCTTGGACAGAGCTCAAAATAAGCGGCTACTAATGTTAGCAATGTATATAACAAGCATTTGCAGTGCAATCGGTCTCGCTTTTACTGGAGTTTTAGCTATTGGCATTGTAAATAAAAATAACTTTTGTGTTTTGGTTTATAAAATGTAAATAAAAGGCATTGTCATTTACAATGCCAATAGCTTATACTCATGTAAAACGAGACCTATTGCATTGCAAATGCTTGTTTCCATTTGCCTCCTGTTATTTTGCCCTGATTTTGTTGCCTTTAGGACTCAGGGCTCTTTACCACTGCTAACCAGTTCTAAAGTGCATATGCTCTCTGTCTAAATTGTATTGGTGATTGGTTTATCCATAATTGGCATATTTGATTTACTGGTAAGTCCCTAGTATAGTGCACAATGTGTTTGTCCAGGGCATGCAAATCAAATGCTACTAGTGGGCCTGCCACACTGGTTGTGCTACCCACATAAGTAGCCCTGTAAACATGTCCCAGGCCTGCCATCGCAATGTCAGTACGTCCAGTTTTACACTACCATTACAACCTGGCAAGTGCACCCACTTGCCAGGCCCTAACCTTACCATTTACTACATGTAAGGCACCCCTAAGGTAGGCCCAATGTACTCCCATGGTCAGGGTGCACTGTTTGAGAAAGGTAAGACATGTACTGGTGTCCTTTGCACTTCTTGACAGTGAAATACTGCCAATTTCATTTTTTATTATGGTAAGGACTAGCTCTGCTAGAGACTATCATTGGAGACTCATTAAAATAACATACAAGTGTAACTTTCAATTGGGAACAGCTAGAGATTTGAAGTTTGGGCTCAATGACTCAGAATTTAAAAATACATCTTTTAGTGAAGGTGGTTTTTAAATTGTGTGGTTGAAAATGCCAATATTAGAAAGTCAATATGTTCTTGCCTTACCATTCTGTGCCTTTCCCTTCCTGTGGACTCAATGTCTGGTTTAGATTGACAAGGGCAGTTTTGTGCATTCACTCTAGACAGTCACACACAAGGGAGCTGAGGTATGCCCTGCATATCCAGATGGCCCATCACCAGGCTGATGGGTGTTCCTGAGATAGAATGGTGGGAGGAGCTGTCACCTGCACCTGAATAGGGATGTGTCTGCCTTTCACAATGCTGTCACCACCCCCTGTATTGTGGCTGGACCAGGGAGGACAGAACTGGTTGTACTAATCAAGAGAGACTTTCTTTGAAGCCTGCATACTTCAAAGGTAGAAAACAGTATAAGTAGTGGGGCTCTGAACCCATAACTTTGGAACACTTCTGGACTAGGAGGACTCTGCCAAGAAGAAGAGCTAAAGAGCTGTTAGGAGGAGTAATGCCCCTTTGCTGTGTGTTGCTTTGCTGGGTTGGCCTGCAGTTGCTGCTTCTGTCTGTGGACAGTGGAAAGGACTGAACTTTTACCTTGCTTTGGTATCCTGCTTTGGTATCCGGCTTAAGAAAAATTTCCAAGGACTTGAAGCAGAGCTTGCCTCCTGTTTAGAAGTCTCAGGGACACCGGGGGCACAAAGACTTCACTTGCAGCATCCCCGAACTCCACTGCCGGGAGTTCTGACCTGCCTTGTGGTGCCAATTCCAGTTCTGGGCCACTGGAGGTGTTTACTGGGCTGATCAGCTCATCATCCCAGCTGTGTCTGAGGTGGAATTTTAAACTTCAATAGATATTATAAATGCATACTTTCAAATACCCATTAACTAGCCACATCAGCAACCTATAGTTTGGGACATTTCCAATTTAGGTTAATCCTTTTTGGCTGAAATCAGTCCTGCCTGTATTCACTAAGGTCATGGCTTCCTTGGTAGATCTTCTTCATGAACAACATATACATATCCAACCATACTTAGATGATTGAATGGTCCATGCCTCTTCCATGCAACTGTCAAAACTACACACAGAACAGGTTTGCAACCTTCACGTTCTGATAGAATTCTTCTAAATTTAGTAAACTATCAGCAACATTCAAATCAACAGCTCAAATTTGCAGGATGACTCTTCAACATCTCATACAGAAAGGTTTTTTCCCTCCTCTAATTGTGACTCTCCAAGCTTCTGGAGAGAAGATCAGCACCAGTCCATCAAAGGCTTCAGGTCTAAGTGGACCTGGATGCATCAGTATTCCTAGCACCCTAGGCCAGATTTCACAACAGCCCTCTTACTTGTCATCTTCTACATCATTGACATTGGAGAGAATAGTCTGAATTTCTACAAGCTCTTCTGCATTTGGCATTACGAATGAAACAAGCAGTACTGATCAAGACAGACAAACAGGTGGCCATGGCACATATAAACCACCAGACAGGAGTGAGTTCACATTCTCTAATATTGGTGGCTCATCAGATCTGATCGTGGGTGGAAACCCACTAGATATAGCGTAAAGCCAGCTACATTCCAAGGATAGGCAATCTGAAAGCAAATTCCCTGAGCATGATCTTCTCCTCCTCCATGGAGTTTTGCTAACTATGGAACTTTTTCAGAACATCCTTTAGAGACTAAGTGAACCTTAGATTGGTTTGCTAATGACATGGACACAGCTTTCTCTGTACTTTGTTAGGAGAAGGGACACATAGGGACAATTGAAATGGATACTCCCCTTTTTCTGTTTACCTTGCATTTTCCTTGGTAGGAGATTTTCTCCTCAGAGCTCAGAGAAGGAATGCCAAGGTAATCCTAGTTTCTCCTACATGGGAGTGGTAATCTTGTTTCCCCTTTATCTCAAGAAGTGTCTGTGAGTCTAGAGTGTCTTTTGCCTTCTGCCTCTTCTCCTCTCAGATAGCTTATCTTGTCCCAGCCCTCACTCCAAAGGTAAAAGCTGACCTCCCCATGACTTTTGAAATAAACAGAGGGGCCGGTGTGATTCGAAGGTCACACCAAGAGTGGCTATTTTCTATACAAGTGTTGTGCAGGCCTTCCATTAGCAAATATCATAACCAACAGTGGTTTTCTTTCTCTCACTGGTGCTCTTCTAGAATCTTCTTTCCTGCAACCTGTTGATATTTTCAGAATTTCTTTACAATGGTTTCAACTTGGGTCTTTCTGTCTCCTCTCTCTGTTGTCAGTTAGGTGCCTTTGAAACCTTTGGAGGTCTAGATGAAGACGAAGTCAGATGACTCACCTAGTTCTTTACTTGTCATGTGTTCTTTTGTTCATTGTCCTTGTTCGGTAAACAGTCTGAACAATGCAGGCAGATCCACAAGCGTTCTGACAAAGCTTTTGCTACCACACTTGCCTTAACCACACAAATGCCTTAACCACACATATGCGTGGATAAGCCAGTGTGAGATCTAGCTGCTGGCTGCTGCTGGGTGGAAGCAGGAAGAGGAAGTGTTAAGAGAGGACGCGGAGAGGTAAGTTGGGCAGAGGCCGGGTTTTAGCGGGTGGGTGTAGTTTGTAAGGGTTGGTGTTGTTTTCAGGGCGGGGGGGGTCCAGGTTGTTTTTAGGGCTGGGAGGGGTCAGTGTAGTTTTTAGAGCTCGTGGGGTGGGGGGGCAGGTAGTGTTTATGGGTTAGGGAAGGGTGGGGTAGTTGTTAGGGCTTGAGGGGCAGGGACGCCTTTAAGACTGGGAGAGAGGGGTTTGGTTTTCAGGTGGGATGGGACAGTTTTAGGTCTCAGGGAGGGGACAGGGGTTGGGGTGGGTAAGACTTACCTTACAAGTCTTAAACATGGATATATCTTTGCCATACGTGCCTTAGCAACGCATATTTCATTGTAAAGGTATGCGTGGTGACGGCATATGCGTGGTTAAGATTTGCATGCATGGTAAAAGCATGTCTGGTTCCATCACACAACCCCCTTGTTCTTGTTGTTTACTATCTCCTCATATATAAAGAGTATGCTAATGGACAAGGCATTCTGATGACTGACGGATAACCTTCATTACACCGAGTCCTACTCTTTCTTGTCACAGTCTTGCAAGCCATTCGCCCCTCCTTGGGAGCTTACGAGCATGATATATTGCAGGGGAGGTTTGACCATCGAATACCTCTTTCTGGGGAGGACTTAAAAAACTGGAAGATAGAACTTTTAGGTGTTCTGTCTTTAAAAAGTGTATGGTTTACACCTCAAAGATAAGGATTGATATGAGAAAGAGTAGGACTTGGCATAATGAAGATTACCAGTAAATTATCCGGACATTGTGTATATAATGTTAGACCCAGTCAGTATGCAAGAAATACTTACTTTGTTTTGGGGTCTAATAAAAGAGAAGGGATTGGTGTAGGAGCCTGAGATGTTTGCTTGAGGTGGTGATGATGACAAAAGTAACTTGTTGACTAGGTAATAGATCTTGCTGTGAGCAGATTCCGAGGCTGACGGCTTATGCTTAGGCCAGAAGTGACTGCCATAGATGACTGGGCTGTGGCAAAGACATATGCATGGGATGGCAACAACACTAACAAGATAACAACAGATCCTTGAATTTATTTTACCCTGTGCACGCAAACCCATTGTTCTACTGTCCCTAGGTGTGCAGTAAGCAGTGGCATCACTACATACATCCCATGTGGGATCAGCGCACTATCCAAAGGAGGGATGATGGCATAGAAACATCTCAGTTTAGGAGGATGAAAGAGTGGGAAGGGCTGGTGTTTTATTTTTCAAGCTACACTAAGAGAAACACTTAGGGGCAGATTTACAAGGAACTGACGCATCTGCATAGATGCGTCAGTTTCCTTGCACCAGCGGCAAATGTCCTTACACCACCATGGATGTGCTGTATTTACAATACTGTGCTCCATGGCGCAAGGATTAACAGCTGCGTCAGAAATTCTGATGCATCTGTTGGCCCAAAAGTCACGCATTGCTGGAGTTGTGCCGCAAGCACGACGCAACTCCAGCAATGTATTTTGAGGCCTATACTTACTGTACTGCGTCACTCCTTACGCCTGCTTCAAGCAGGCGTAAGGTTTTGATGCAGTGGCATCCTAAAAGTGGCACAGTAAAATCTTGTAGATTTCACTGCGCCACTTTTACGAGGCCTTCCTGCATGGGTATGCACTCCCTGCATTCATTATATCTGACGTAGGTATAATGTGACTCAGGGCTTTACAACGTGACACATCTCCCTAGATGCGTCACATGTAAATAGCCCCCATTCTTTGTGCCGTGGTTGCGTAAAAAATTGATACATGGAGGCGCAAGGAGGCCGGTGCGTCACTTTTAAAATGGGAAAAAGTAACGTACCGGCGGCGCAAAGGGTTTGTAAGTAAGCCCCCTAATTTTGATTCAACCTTTGTCAAAAGAGGAGCTCGTTAATGTATTTTAGGTTTGAACAAGCCAAGCAAGTATTCATCAGCTCGTCTCCAGTTTGGTGGATCGAGTTAAAATAGACCTGAGCTAACCAGCAAAGGCTCTATCCTTTCCGTCCCTAATGCAGGTTTTTTTTTACACTTATACTTTCAATAAATTTCGCTTAATGCAGTCATTTAGTATAATGTATTATACTCAAACACACAGGAGGAAGTGGAAGTAACATGTGTTTGCATTTGTTTGAATTTAAAAATTAAGTGACTTTAACCCATTTTTGCACGACGTTTGTCGCGTTATTATTTGACGGATCTTTCGATGGCTTGGCATTTAGTTTGTCAGTTAGAGAGAAACCGTTTCTCAGGCTCGGATCTGACTTAGTGTTCTCTAAGAATTTCTTGGCCTGCTCACCTCTTATATGTGTCTGGGCTACTATTATGACACTTGTGACTGAGTAGCCGACTTGCCTGTCCACGCCCCGTTGCTGGGGCAGCTGTGCGCTTTACAAGTCTACAACATTTACATTTACATTTACATTTCTAAACTGCAACCAAATGGCTTTGCAAGTTCAGCATATGTGTAACTGCTAACAATCTCCTCGTTTAATGGCGCATGTAATATTCGAAAAACGGGGTGGGAAATTATAAATTGCAGAAAAAACAGCATTTATCTCCCTGTTGTACGTGTTATTCCATTTTAGTTCCTGATCTGTGAACAAAGGTAACTACCCCGCCAGGGCCGTTTCTAGGTGTTTTGCCGCCCTAGGCGAGAATTGAAAAATGCCGCCCCCTCCCTTTTACTACCATCACTCTCTCCCCTGGTCATCCAGGCTAGAAGAATTAATGCATTAGATATTCCCAAACTCGTGTTTTTTGCCGCCCTACCCCTTTTTCCGCCCTAGTCAGCCGCCTAGTCTTGCCTAATGGTAGAAACGGCCCTGTACCCCGCATATGCTACACATTCAACAGAACACACCACAGGCCACTCTGACTTCAAAGAATAGACAAAAGGACCCAAAGAAGATGGCGACGCTACGGAACACTTTACATCTTTATGTGAGAAGCTCGTTATATAAGAATTCGCATTCTCTATCTGTTATAAAGCCCAAGAGATGTTTGCAGCATTGAGACGCATCTTTAGTATTTGGGGGGATAGGGAGAGCAACAAGGATCCTCCAATAAGGGTGAGTGGAAGCTGTCCCTGCTTCTAGAAACACCCGAATGCTCATCACGCTTTACTGTGGAGGAAGGTGTCCAAATGACCAAAAGAGAGACAAAGAAAAACATGAAAATAAATGTGAAGCCCCAGGGGGGGCATCAGAGGATGATCCCAATAAAGTAAATAACACCCTTTGATTGGTTCATCCCGCTGCTAGAACAGTGGTTGTGTTAATGGTTTTAAAAGTTGTACTGGTGGAGCAATACTGCCCAAGTAGAAGTTGTTTGAGCTCTTCAATAAGCGAGCCTCAACTAGTCTACCCTGTCTGCAGTTTTGTTTTTGCCCCTGTAAACAGTTCCAGGAGCAGCAGCCCATCCTCTGCCAAAGTGGCGGGCGGCCAAGGAGGGAGTTGCAGAGGGAGGTGGGGGAGGGGTAGAGGGTGGGTAGGGGGTAAAGGGGTCAAGGGACAAAATAAGAATTACAAATAATAAAATAAGTTACCTGATCGCCACCGCCTCTGCCGTCTGCTCCATCACGCTCTTCCTGTTTCTGGGAAAGGTTCCCAGTCTGCACTGCAGCCAATAATGACGCTGCAGGAATCCAGAGTCAGGATTGGCCAGAGGGCTGAGACTTTGCGCTACCAGCCAAACTGGGAGCCTATGCCTGCTTTCTCCAGCCGCAGCAACGCAACCTGAAATGGCCGGCCAAACCCTCATGCGCAGCGAAGGGACAAGGGAGTGCACTTCCGCTCCCTCACCACAGTATCATCCCCCTGGACCCGCCCCCAAGACTAGTCAGAGTCCTGGGAGCACATCAAGGGGGATTCAAATAAAACAGTAATAAAACGTGTTTGAAACCTGTTTTATTATCGTTTTATTTGCGGGTGGTGGCAGGTGCGCTCCTCTACCTGGTGCAAAGCCACGTAAAACTCTGCAAAGCCTTGTCGCACAGCTGGGAGCTTCGTTGGAACTGATGCTGAGCGGCGCAAACCCCCAGAAGGTCTCACTACCCAGCTAAAAGCTTTGTCAGACCCAACATGGAGCAACATGAAGCCTCACAAAGCACCACTGCGCATATCTAGCACCCAGGACTTAAGGTACAAATCCCAGCGGCCGAACTCGGTCCTGTTCTCCATCGCAGTGGTCCTGAACTTGTGACTTTCTCCCAGTCCCTCGTGACTAGATACCCAGAGTTCGCACTTCCTGCTTTTGCAGCTATTTTTATCTAAAACATTACAATTCAATATCCTCAGTTCTGCTTAATGGATTTTTAGTCATCTGGTATTTATTCAAATATATAGTATTTTTTTAATCTGTTTGGGATTTTTCCTATGTTGCCTTTTCACTGTGTTACTGGTTGTGCTCTACACAAATACATAGCAAAACCAAAGGAAATGATGGACAGAGTGTTGAACATTGCAAGCACTCACCCCCAGTCAACTGATCTGGGTTTAATCCATCACCGTTCTTTAGCCCACTCTGCCACCCCAGTTCAGACATGGCCATATGCAAATAAGTCTGACCCTGTGCTTCATGGAAACAGTCCAGCCCGAACTGCCAAGCCATGTCTTCCCTGGACCGGGAACAAGCTTCCTAGGACCGGTTTCTGGCATTTCAGCCGTCTTCAGCCAGGCTTGCTTGAATCCAGTGGCAAAGTGAGCAAGGGACTCACGTCTGAGCATACACTGCCAACTTATGGCGAACAAACCAAAACCAAAGGAAATGATGGACAGAGTGTTGAACATTGCAAGCACTCACCCCCAGTCAACTGATCTGGGTTTAATCCATCACCGTTCTTTAGCCCACTCTGCCACCCCAGTTCAGACATGGCCATATGCAAATCAGTCTGACCCTGTGCCTCATGGGAACAGTCCAGCCCGAACTGCCAAGCCAACTTAAGCATGACTGCTTTAGTGACTTTACTGGTTCACCCTGACAGGGACTGAGGTTGTTACCTGAATGGAGCTTCCACAACCCTCGAACAATAACCTAATTTCTTACACCCTACATTTACTTTTTATTGGAACATAAAGAGGAAGAGTCCAGACTTACGTGCTCCTTGGTGCTTGGTTGAGTTGCACGTACACACTCCCGCTGGCAAAAAACAGTATTCATCAGCCATACAGGCAGGGTAACAGGTAGGTTCAACTGGTGAGAGAGAATAAATGTTAATTAAAGAAGTGTAAAATACACATACACATACTCATGCACAAACACAAACCTGTGTGTGCCCTAGGGCCCACAAACCTACATACACACAAAGGCATGTACACCCATACGCACATAGGTAAGTTCCTTATAGCCCACTCATTGTTCTCGGGGACTCCATGTGGCCTATACCCCTTTATTTGGCAATGCTATCCCACTGCTCATCTCTCTTCCGGGGGAACATAACACCCCTGGATAATTTACTCCGAACACCTCCACCTCACCAGTGCATGCCCTTACTTGGACTATTTCATTCCAATGCCCAACAAATCACCACCCAGTGGCCGTGTAAAAATTGTGGCTAATACTCAAAGAGTGAAAACAGGCACTCATTGTTACAATGCTACCTCAAACCAAAGAAACACCTCGGGAGTACAGGCTCTGAAAAAAGAGGGGGAAATGGGATAGGGACCTGAAGGTTTTTCCTTACGTCAGGGATGGGATTCAAGGAATGTTGATAGTTCCCTTAAAAAGGACCAGAAGATGTGGGCAGGAACCATGACATAAGTAAAGGATAATAAATTAAATAAGGGAGGATAGCAAATCAGCTCGGCACTCTCACTGCTGACCACTGTCTCAAAAATACTAAGGACAATTTGCCATGCATGCATGATCTGTTCTTGCCTGGAGGTGGCTCTGTGGTCAACTTTAATGATCAGATCAATAGTTTATGACTTACTGAAACTTAACCAAACAGTGGATCTCATTAGATGTGTCAGAGGTTTAAAGAGGGCAAGATGTAACATTAGGTAGGTTTCTCATCTCTCACAAGTACAACAATGTCAATAGGTTGTTCTGTGTCACATTTAGAGACTGACATGTTTAGGGCTCTTCAAGTTAATGATTACGGAGAGGGACAGATATAAACCGTTAAAGATACTACAGTTTTAAGGTTTTTAATTCATATGTGTATTGGATCTCTTCTCATGGGCAATATAATATTTTATAGACAGGTCTGGAAGAAGTTTAGGGAAGCATGGCATGTCAGCAGTGAGTGAATAAAGAAAGACAGGATCAGGGAATGGGACTCTTATGTTCAATCATAATGGAGTTCATTGATAAAGGTCTACCCATTTCTCCAGTATCCGGAAATCTTGAAGGTTTGGCATTTTATGAAAAATATTTCTGGTACTATAAGCATTTAGGGGAAGAGTTGGAAAGCAAAGTACTGGAGATGCAGGCCATATCAAGGAGATCACATCGTAATAGAGCAAAGTTAAAGTGAAAAAGAGAGGATGCAACAATGCCCATATGCTCATTTCATAAGAAGGTGTGCCTGTTCAAAACAATGTTTGACTCCAATAGAGCATCAGAAATGGAAGAGAAAAACTGGATTTATCTGTTAAAATTGTGTCCATGTGGAGAACTGATTACATGATGTAGTTCAACAACAGGGTGAGTTTG
This sequence comes from Triturus cristatus, assembly GCF_964204655.1. Classification (NCBI taxonomy): domain Eukaryota; kingdom Metazoa; phylum Chordata; class Amphibia; order Caudata; family Salamandridae; genus Triturus; species Triturus cristatus. The sequence continues at coordinate 322,214,615 of NC_140584.1, read as the reverse complement.
AAAAGCCTAGGCATGAGTTTGTACATTACTTACAGATTTAACATGACGTTGGACCACACGTAGGTTTAAAAGTAGTGCTCTCAGAATTCACATCACTTAAGAGTAAATTGCACTCAAGGTTCATCGCTCATCCCCACCTTCTGCAATGCATACATTACCCCTCTGGCCAATGTCATATGTGTACACAACCTCAACATCCTTTCCTATGCAGACAACACACAACTCATACTGTCTCTCTCGGACAAGACCCTCAACCCAAGAAAACATGTGTTCTGCTCGATTTTCCTGGCCTTCTTGTGTTAACAAGTGATTGAATGTGACTTCAGTCTCTTACCATTCACGCCTAAGGGTTAGAGTAGTGAATGGAGCCTATTTACTAGGCACTTCGACATGATTCTGTGCTCTTCCCCATAGATCAGGGCTTGCACACATAGCCTAGGGGATAGATTCGTTAGTATTAGGGATAACCTGTCCTGTAGTGAGGGTATTTCATGGAGCTGTGCTGAATTCAGGCCTGGTAGGCCTCAAACGGGAGAGACTCCATCTTTCTTTCTGCTTCGGCAGCTTGGGATGCTTCTAGGTCAAGAGTAATATTTTAGTTATGAGGTGTTATTCGCTTGGAGAGAACCGGTTCAGGCCGGCCCTTATCGAAGGATTGTATTTTTCTTCATGCCGAAGACACTACATCAGGCCGGCCGGCTGGGAACGTGTCCTTGGTACGGGGAGGTACAAGAATTTGGTGGGCGGCAGGTTACGGGCCGGAATTTTCCATGAGGAAATGCACCTCTATATTAGTGAAAGTCTGAGGCAGTTACATGTTCAGTCCGTAGGCGGCATCTAGCCGTTAGCAGTAAAGCTACTACTTATTCCAGGGAAGACAGACGCCATCTTGAAGGCGGAGAAGAACTGAGAGAAAGATGCTTTCCTAACAGAATAGCCAGAGAGGAGAGAGTAGCCGATAAGGAAGAGGTCCCAGTGACTCGGAGAAGGGTGATTCCAGGCGAGCCGAGGCACAGACGAGAAGGGAGCCTAGATGACCACTGAGTGCAGGCTACATACTACTAAGGTGATGTCGACCCTTTCTTATTAGAGTGTACAACTTAATCTTTCACTTTTCTTTGCAGGTTATGTGTCATATCGTAATGTTATGTGATTGTGTATGCAATGAGTAATAAAGTATCCAGTTTGTAGTGAACCAACATGTGCTGTGTGTTCTTGTATAAGAGGGTAGCCTATTCTTCTAGTCAGCTGCGGCTACATGAACAGATGTTAACCCTGATCAGGTAAGTGGTAACTGAATAAGGGAAAGAGGAGCCCCTCAAACCTGAGAACAGGCTATGCCCGAACTGGCAATCCTTGTGTGATCTGATGAATAGTGAGACTGATTCCCTTTTTGTATGGTGATCATAGGATGAACTGTCGTATGAGACTGCCGTCTAGGTAGAGAGGTCTGGGTTCGTATGGGACCGCGAGGCCGCCACTTGTGATACTGTCGTATGGGCAGAGAGGTCTGGGTTCGTATGGGACCGCGAGGCCGCCACTTGTGATACTGTCGTATGGGCAGAGAGGTCTGGATTCGTAGGGGATCGGGAGGCCGCCGATTGTGCTGATACTGTCGTATGGGCAGAGAGGTCTGGGTTCGTATGGGACCGCGAGGCTGCCACTTGTGATACTGTCGTATGGGCAGAGAGGTCTGGGTTCGTATGGGACCGCGAGGCCGCCACTTGTGATACTGTCGTATGGGCAGAGAGGTCTGGATTCGTAGGGAATCGCGAGGCCGCCGATTGTGCTGATACTGTCGTATGGGCAGAGAGGTCTGGGTTCGTATGAGACCGCGAGGCCGCCACTTGTGATACTGTCGTATGGGCAGAGAGGTCTGGGTTCGTATGGGACCGCGAGGCCGCCACTTGTGATACTGTCGTATGGGCAGAAAGGTCTGGATCCGTATGGGATCGCGAGGCCGCCGATTGTGAGATCTTGGTATGCATAGTAGGAATCCCCTGTCCTTAGGTGATAGATATATGTGGTTGTAGGATTGTAAATAGGTTCTAGGGAGGGGGTAACGTTCTGGCTGGGTTAGTGAGTCTCTGATGAGCGGGTTCTATCTGATCCGAAAACCCAAGCAGAACAACATGTTAACACCAACATGAGCAAAGTCGCTAACTGAAGGAAAGTGAACTGTCTCAAGCTCAACACTGACAAGACAAAAGTAGTGATATTCAACAAGAACACCTAATAATTGGACTCTAACTGGTGTCCAGGGCTCAAACTAATCAGTGATAGCAGAATGGACATGACTGCACAAGGTGATGCTGTCACTGCATCCTGCTTCCACACCCTGAAGATGCTGAGGAAGACCTTCAAGTAGCATTCACACCCTAGTCAACAGCAAGTTGGACTATGGTAACACCCACTATACCAGGATCACCAAGCAACTCACTAAAAGACTGCAAATTATCCAGAACTCAGTGGCCAAACTCACCCTCATCCTCCTGCACAGAACTCACATTACTAAACATCTCAGGGAACTACACTGGCACTCGATATACAAAAGCATTCAATTCAAAGTCCTCACACACACATTCAAGGCACTGCCAACTCAAGGCCTATTTACCTTAATAGTTGGATTTCCTTCCACCAATCAAGCAGATAGTTCAACTCTGCTGGACTCCTACTAGCACACATCCCAGGCATACACAGAACCAGATCAGGAGGATCAGGAGCATTTTCGTACATCCCTCCTAAAGCATGGGACAACGTCGCATTACACATCAGAGCTTCCCCCTCTCTTCTTGAATTCCAGAAGAAGCTGAATACCTGGCTTTCCAATTATTCAGCCTACCATAGGCATGGCTAGGTATACACACCTACTCAGCTCCAGGGTATCCTTGCAGGTGGTGGTTCACTTTACAAATACATGTAACATAACACACTGAAGAATTGCCTGAAAAGGCCAGATCAAGGACATACAAGGCATTGATAATTATTCTACTGTATCACTTGATAAACCAAAAAGAAAACAAGATATTAGGGATGCTAGAGGATGACGAGAGGGTGAAGGGCCTGGTTTTCCAAAAACAAGTGGCTATCAGAAGGTGTTAGACATGGCCCTTCTTAGAGGATTTTCCATAAAACTATCTGCATTTTTTTCTTCTGGCTTTTGCTGATTCTCTTTTCGTGGCCTTTGGACTTTGGGCACTTTTCCCACTGTAATGCAGCACATCTTTGAGAACCCTGTAAATAGGCATGCCACATACCCCAGGCGGCTACTGCACTGGCTACTGGTGGGCTGCATCACTGATTATGCCAACCGCAAGAATAGCCTTTCAAACATGTCTCATGCCTGCCATTACTGGGCTGTGTGTGCGCAGTTGCGCTCATGCTCAGTCTGCACTTCTAAACCATTACCCAATGCTGAGTGGGTCATTCATTACCACTTGGATACCCCAAGGGCAAGCACTCAAGGGTGGGGCAAGTGGTAGGGGGAAAGGCAGGGCAGGTAGACAGGTGTGCTCCTTGCCCAGGTAGTGAATAGGCCCCATGTGGATTTTCTCTACCTAGGAGGTCTGCTCTTCCTATGGAGCAACATGGGAGAATTGCTGATTGACTTTAAAACTATAGTATAGCTTACAGCAGGGAGTAGCCTCATGGTGGTTTCAAACATGTCTCAAGCCTGCCATTGCATGCCTGGGTGTGCACATTTGCAGTTCTGCCTAGGTTGGCCTATCTAAATCAATGGCCAATGCTAAGGGTGCCTTTCACTAACACTAAAGCACTCCTAGGGGAGCCCTGGGGGGAGGGGGAGCAAGTGATAGGTGAAAGGCGGGCAGGTAAACGTGAGTTCCCTGTCCAGGTAGTGAAGAACCCCCATGTGCGTTTTCACTACCTAGGAGGTTAACATGGGTGATTGGCTGAGATTACTTTAAGCTGCAGTGGTTGCTTACAGTGGATGAGCCTCATGTTGCTTACTATCATTGGATTCACAATGACACATCCTCCCTTGTGGTAAAGGTTGATTTATCATTGTTAGCTTAAAAGTGCCACTTCTAGAAAGTAGGCTTTTCTCTACGCTAAACTCTTTGTGTTCCTCTTAGTTTGACTCCAGTCCACACTGGAGAACGGGGGAGGACATTCTCCAGAGACAGTAATAAGCATTGGGCATGCAACTGGAATGAAAGACCTCTGTCATTTGAAGACTTGGCTGAATAGATTGGGGGGAGAGGCTTTGAAACCTGGCCTCTAGGAAGCCAGATCATGGCTCCACTAAAGTTTTAGATCTGCATTCTAATGTTTCAGGACAGACAGGATGGAAATTTAAGAAGACATCTGTGGTTCAAAGGGAACCCTCCGAACCACCCTCAACTTCAAAGGCACACTGCAGTATAGTATATCTACTGGTGCCATACTTCAGCAGGGCAGAGATACACTTGTGGGGACGTGGTGTGAGGCATCTTGGTCTGCAGGGTGCACACTGCCAGAGGAATCTGTTGTACACAAGGAGACTGCCATTGGAAGGGACAATGCAGTGAATAGTGGCTGGCCTGGGCCAACTACTTGCTGCTGTGTGGCGCACTGAAGTGTGCTCTTCAAAGGCTTGTTGACTTGAGGGGGGTGTTCTTTGTGGAGGTATGAGGGACATCAAAGATCTCTCGTGAGGGACTTATACTGGTTACTTGTTTCACGTGAAGAGCAGTACCCTCTCAAGCGCGTATTTCGTTTGCTGGATCTTGACTGCAGTGAGTTGTGAACATGGAACTAAATATTGTGCCTGGAGACCGGTTTGCCTTGTGCGGAGCCCCCAAACTGTGCCCGCATCTAAGGAGTGTGGCTCTTGCATCATGGGGCCTCAGAACACACAAGCATCTCATTGGTGATGAGTGGATTCACCAGCTGTGGGACTCATTGTGGCCCGCTTGATCGTCTGTGCAGCATCGCCCTCGTGCAACACCCCAACTGCATGCTAAATTGAGTGGGGTAACCGATTCACAGGTTGTGACCCTTGGTGAGAAGGCATATCTGTAATAGTGCCTCATTCTACCTCCTGCTGTTCTACTCAACTTATGACTGTGTGTGTGGGACTGGATTGTCTGGTGCAGCGCATCATGGGACACCAGAAGTTGTACCGTATTCCAGGGAGGTACGGGAAACCCAACTTTTGGTTCATTTTGACCAGATTGACTGGTGTGACTCATATCATCACACACTAGTCATTGTGCCTCATTTCCAGGGAGGTACAGAGAACCCGAATCGTGGTTCACTGTGACAGGATTGTCTGGTGTGACTCGGATCAACATGCACCAGACATTGTGTATCACTTCCCATGGGATGCGGGGACAGCTGCAACACCCCATTTACCAGGTGTTCCAGCTTGCCCTCATGTGACAGATCAACTGCACTCTCCTCACCTGGCCCAACAACTTCATGTTGCCAGGTATTGCCTGGATTAGGCCTGGGTGGTGGGAGAAAGTGAATGGGCTGAGTAACACTTTTGAGAGCGAATGGAAACGGGTTGAGAGACTGTGTGACTACCCTGTGTTTCTCAGAAGTGGGCTGGTGCTGGAAGGTACATTGAGGGACTTATTGATTGAACTAGGACAGCCTCCAACCATTTCTGCTCCACATACATTGGGTGAACTTCCCGAGTGATGGCCAAACCCCCATTTATCGACTTTTGCCTGTTTACCCTGATAATTACTCTAGCATTCACCCCTGGGTCCCCTGACCAAGTGTAGCTCTGACCCTAAACCTTTATAGTAAGGGGTACACGTTTTTGACTCTAACCCCCATCAGTGATGTCACCGGGGATGTCACTGATAATGTCATGAGTGATGTAATATGTGAGGTTATAAGCAGTGTATTGCAGGGGCGCGAGTTATAGTTAGTTCAGTTAACTATAACTGCTGAATTTCACTGGTTTTGTATGAGTGAAACTTGAGCCCAACTATAATGTTCCTGTAACCTTTGGTTTTTCAGTGAATTTCTAAGGTTTTTTAAATGCTAATTTCTAACTACAACGTCCCTGTAACCTTTTTTTTCCCTGTGTATTTCTATGTTTTTTTAAGTGGTAATCACGTTTGCAGAGTGGTGGAGAACAGAGGTGGGGCCTCTGACCAGCTCTCAGGAATCCCACTGTGTAGGACTTACAGGAGGTGCCAGGAGGACTTCATGGCCCCCAAGGTCCCTCAGCATTTTTTTTTCTTTTTAAATTTTATTTTAGTTAAGAAGTTGTATATATATTTCACCAGTCACGTTGCAGAAAATCACATAATACATTAATAGTATAGGTCATGAACGGAGAGTTTCATAGCATAACCATGAGGGGCTGAGGTCTTGGAAAGTCTTAGAGGAAAGTTGCTGTCATGAGCAGAGCTCCACGTTCGGGGAGGAGTGACGAGAACGGGGTCAGGGGAGGTAGAAGACTTGAGGACACAGAGTCGAAGCGGTGCAAGGTGCCTGCTTCAGCGCTCCGGCGGCTCCTATCGGTTCACTAGGGAATGGTCGAGGAACAGGGCTTTAAGCTGTCTTTTAAATTTTGCAAAAGAGGGGATAGTTCTGATATGAGGGGGAATAGAGTTCCAGACATTGGGCGCGTTCCCAGCGAAGGACTGGGCCGCGGTGTTTTGTTTGCGTGTTATCAGCGGGATGAGTAGAAGAGTGTTCGAACTCCTGAGGTTCCTCGTCTGACCAGCTTTTTTGAGTTTGGAAGCCAGATATTCCGGTTTGCCCGTGTGCAAGGCTTAGTGCGTGAGGCAGGCTGTTCTGAAGCTCACCCGCATTTCAACTGGGAGCCAATTTAGTTCTCTAAGTGCGGGTAAAATGTGATCAAATTTCTTGATTTCAGTGACCATTCTGGCTGCCGCATTGAGAGTTGTTTTGAGGGGAGCAAGATGTGATTTTGCTATTCCTGAGAGGACTGCATTCCCATAGTCAAGTCTTGACAACACCAATGCTTGGGTGGCTTGATGAGGTCCTTGGGCAGGATGAAAGGTTTTATTTTATTCAGAAGCTTCAGGTTAAGGAAGGTGCTCTTAGCTGAGTTCTTAATGTGTTTGGTCATATCTAATTTCAGGTCTAGCGTACTACCTAGTGATTTTACAGAGTCGGCCAGGGTGAGGTTCCCATTCAGCGCATCAATAGCTTTTAGCCATTCTGCAATTTGAGGGTTCTCTTCTTTGTTCAAGATGAGGAGCATATCTGTTTTGTCTTGACTACGTTTTAGTTGGTTACTTGACAGCCTGTGTTGGACTTCTCTTAGTGTGTCGTTGAGTCTTTGAATGTCCTCGATGGAGGAGGTTTCCAAGTAGATCTGTGTATCGTCTGCATACAGATGGAAGGGAATGTTGGCTTTTTTGAGTAGGGTGGTGAGGGGTTCCACGTAAATGTGGAAAAGTTGCTAGGAGAGCACTGAACTTTGGGGGACTCCCCTGCTGACTGGGTGTAGGTTGGACGCAAAGTTTTTGATTTTAATTCTTTGGGTACGGTTGTGTAGGAAGGAGGAGAACGAGTGTAGGACCACCTCATCGAGTCCTGCCCTTTCTTGAAGAACCTTAAGGAGAAGTTTGCGATCGACCGTGTCGAAGGCTGCCGATAGGTCGAAGAGAATGAGGAGGCAGCATTGGTCTGATTCAAGTGATTTGTGGATATCATCAATGACGTTGAGGATCGCAGTTTCAGTGCTGCAGCCTTTTCTGAAGCCTGACTGGTGGGAATCAAGGAGGTTGATGCTATCCATGTGTTGGGTTAGTTGTTGGAGCACACATCTTTCCAGGATGTTGGATAGAAGAGGTAGGTTAGAGACAGGTATAAAGTTATTCAGGTCCTTTATGTCAAGGCCAGATTTTTTCAGCAGTGGCGTGACTTGTCCAACTTTGAGGCGGTCTGGAGTGACTCCGCTTTTCCGGGAGCTGTTTATGATCTTGTACCAGAGCGGGGCTAGCGAGAGTTTCAGCTTTTTGGTCAGTTGAGGAGGTCAAGGATCTAGGACCTGAGATGAGAGGTTGGAGGTGGAGATCAGTTTGACTACCTCTGCTTCCTGAATGGGGTGGAAGAATAACCAGGGTTTGATAGGGGGTTTGGATGCATTATCATTTGCCCCAGGCTTGATGCTCTTGATGGGGGGGGGGGGTGCTGTTGGTGTCCAGTGAGAGCTCGATCTTGGTGGTCTTGTCATTAAAGAAGTTGGCGAAGTTGTCGCACAGTTCTTTTGAAGCCAGCACTGAAGACGTAGCCGGCTTGGAGGTTTCTTACCTGATGATGTAAAAGAGCTCCTTGGGTCTGTTGTTGTGCTGTCTAGCGCGGTGCAGAAAAATTTGGTTTTTTTGTTCTTGATGTGATTGTTGTACTTCCTGCGAACTGCTCTGAGTTACTTGTGGAGGATAACGGTAGGATTTTTCCTCCAGCGTCTTTCTGTGGCTCTTAGTTGTCTCCTTTCAGAGTTGATGTCAGTGTTAAACTATGATCTAGAAGGAGTATTCCTGCTTTTTTTTAATTTCAGGGGGGCTAGTTGATCAAGAATGGCCAACATATTTGAGTTATAGAGCAAGGTGAGTTCAGTTGTGGTGAGGTGATCATTGGCACTGGGGAGGAGCGAGCTTATCCTTTCTTCTAGGACGGCAAGGGGAATCTGGGTTAGATTTCTAGACCATTTGGGGGGGTCTTGCGAGGGTGGCTGGGATAGCACTTTTTGGTTGTTGTGGAATAAGATGATGTGGTGGTCCGACCAGTCCACGGGGAGGATGTGGTCGGTTGTGACTGCGTCTCGTTGAGAGATAATGGCATCCAAGGTTGCTCCATTATTGTGTGTTTCCTCTGAGCAGTGTTGGGATAGATTGTTGTCAAGAAGAAGATTGTTTAGGGTTTGAATAAGTGAATTGTTCACTTCATTCCAACGTAGGTTGAGGTCACCAAGAATTAAGTTGCTAGAGTCTCCGAGTGAGCAGTGAGCAATCAAGTCTGAAAAGTGTTCCCAGAATGCGAAGGTGTTGCCTGGGGGGTGGATAAATAAGATGGCGGAGTATTGCTCTATTATCTGTTGTCTTGATGTTGGCGGTAAGACATTCAATGGTGCTGTACTTGGAGGTGTCGATTTCCACGATGGCGATGTTGTTCTTGTGTATGATAGCTACACCCCCACCTCGTAGATCTTTTCTGTCTTTGTTGATAATAGTAAAGCCTGGGGGCACAAGCATATCTACGCTTGGTGAGGAGAACTAATTTAGCCAAGTCTCAGTGATGAACGTGATGCCTATGTCATTTGAGAGGATGGCTTCTGCTAGCTCTGTTGCATGCTTGGAGGCTGATTTGCAGTTTATGAGTATGCAGTTGGTGGAAGACCCTTCTTTGCTGTGGTTCTTTCCAGGGGGGCCCTAGGTATGGTGGTGAGGAAGGTCGGGGGTCTTGGGGGTTCAGGGAGGGGGTAATCTCTTCTGAATCCCGTGATCACTTGGATCTTGGATTTTGGGGAGGCTGTGGGGGGAAAGTCATACCTTGAAGCTAGATCAGCCGCTTCTTCTGAAGACATTGCGGCTTTGGTTCTTATGGGTCTCTGTGTCGGGATTTCTGTATCGGTTCTTTTGGGTCTCTGTATCAGGGTCGGGAGGGTGGTTGAGGTCCCAGTAGGGCGCGTTAGGTGGGTGGAGCTGGTCGGAGTGGGAGTCCTAGGAGAGGATTGCCTGGGATTCCGGCCCCTGTCGAGGTTAGTAAAGATTTCGCTTAGGCCCAGGAATATTGTTTCTAGCTAGCTAGTAGGGCAAGACGCTGCGCCATGTTTTCGGGGGTGAGGGAGTCTTGGGTATGGCGAGGTGGTGGGCTGTCCGTGTTATGATGTCTATTACTGCTTGAGTTGTCCGTGATGCCTCTGTTTGGGACCCTGGGCAAGGGGTGCAGTGGGTCGTGTTGTGGTTTCATCCTCTTGATGCCTAAGTGTGGGGTAATGTAGTTAGAGGTCTGTGCTAGCAGGGCAGGGTCATTCCTGGCTTGATGGTGGAGGTGATTCAGGGGGGGAAGCTGAGGTTGACGTTCGTCGGGGAGTTGGAGATCGTGATTCTTGGGGCGGAGGAGGGGGTGGTGACTCGTGGGGGGTGGGGTTGACGTTCGGCGGGGAGTTGTAAATCCTGATTCGTGGGGGGCAGAGGTGCTGGTGGTGACTCGAGAAGGGAGGGTGGTGGTTCTGGCAAAGTGCGCGGGGATCAACAAGGTTGTAAGGGCAAGACAGGTTTCTCTTATTTTCTAGGAACATGGTTTATGGTGGTGTTGTCACTCACTCTCACGGATAGAGTGACAACACCACCATAAACACGCTACAAAATGAACTATGGTCTTATCGGAATTTTTTCCTAGAAAATAAGAGAAACCCATCTTGCCCTTACAACCTTGTTGAACCTTATCTACATTAGGTGGTTAGGGGTTTCCCCCAGTCAAGGGCAAATATCAGCACAAGAATTTCTCTGCTCAATACCCGGCCAGTAAGGGATCGGGAACTTCATCCCTTAAATCGCAAAAGGGCGCGGAAATGGTTGTCTAACTCTCCTGGTGTCACAGGTTGACGGGGGTAAGTAATGGGTGAGAGAAAGTCAGAGCATGTGCAAGTGGGCGTTTTGGAGTGAAGGGAAGAGGGAGTCAAAGGCCTCTAGGTTCTCATTGTTTGCTTGTATCAGGACTGTGCCATTCGAGTAGATGGTCACAGATGTGTTCCCGCTACATGTCGAGGTTGTCGGTTTGCAGCTATGCGGAGTAATCGTAGTTTTGGAGACGTGAAGCTGCGTTCTGAACATGGCGTTCCAGTTATCGGGTCTTTCTATGTAGAAGATGAGATCCATCCTTATCTGCTTTTTGGAGGAGCAGTGATATATGTCCGCGTATAGTGTTTCTGGATGCTGTCTAATCAGTCTATGTTTGAAGTTTCTTTTCGCTTTAAGAAAGAGGTTGGGAGGGAAACTAATTGCAAAGGAGTTCGCACCGTGAGGTTTCAAGTAGGTCGGTACGGGGGGTTAGTGAAAATTTGTGTGCTCGGTGACATTGTTGTGTTTCCTTGAAGGGGGGACCATGATTCTGATAGGGTGAGGGATTCACACTGGTCAGGGGCTGTCATCTAGGGGATTCGCATCTCAAAATGACCCAGGTCTGAGGTGCGAGGAGGTCAGTGTGGTGTGGGGGACACTAATATGCTACAGAATGATTGTATTGTGAGGGGGACCCTACACTGGTCAGGATAGAGAGCGGGCTTGATAGATTACAAGCAGTGCTCTTGGGGAAGTTGTGGTGCTGGGTGCCTCGGTGGGAGGTGGCTGTGATTTGATCCCTTAAGTTGGGTCAGGGAGGTAGAGTTTAACTGACCTGCTGTGCAGCCCCTTAGCTTCCTTTCGTTCCCAAAGGCTTCCAGCTTCAGGTGATGCTCTGGCAATTGTTCCCCAGATTGGGTCGTTTCATTGCCAAATTGTTGTACAGTTCAGGTGCGGGATGGCGTGGAACAGCGTCGCTCCTCACGCTGTCTGAAATTGCGGATCAGGGGTGACTGCACTCACGGAGCTGCCATTTTGGGGTCAGGCATCCAAGTCAGTTATCAGCTGGCCTGTGACTCCTCACTGTCAAGAACCCCTTGTTGGGGCACGTTGCTGCATGGGACACTTGATGTGTACCTGTATTTCAGTTGAAAGAGGCACATCGGCGGGGTTACGCCGCCAGTGGGAGGTCCAGGACTGGGCCATGTGTTGCCATTATTGGTGGCAGGTATCTGAGACTTTTATTATCGGGCCTGTGGTTTTCTTTACTGCTGTGACAGCTGTGGCAATCCGGGGCGAGTTGTCGTCAGATTCACTTGCGAAGCTCCCTATCATCGGTTCTCAGGATCCCAGCTGCGCAGTTTCGGGACCTGGGTGAGTTCCTTGGATAGCCGAGGGCGGCCATCTTGCGATCTGGCATAAACGCTGGAGGCATTGGTTTTATTGTCGGGTCTGCGTTCCTTTGATGGGTATTGCCCAGCGGGTCCGGGGCGAGGGGTGTGAGTGGACTAAGTAGAGGCTCGCTTCTTTTGAGTGGAGCAGGGGTCACCATCGCAGCTTAAATTGACCGGGAGTTACCCTTTGATGACCATCACAGGGTCAGGCAAGTCCGGCAGTTGAGTGGAGACAGGACTTTTCTCCGCTGTGTTTCAATGGCCGTAGGATTAACTGTGAATTGTTAGCATTATTCTCTTTGGGTGAAATGGTTTTGTAGGTTTGTTCCGGTCTTTAGCGGCACGTATTTCCTCATGGGACCGTGAGTATGCCACTGTTGGATATCACATGTTCAGTCATTCTCGTCGTGCGGAGCGGAACTTAGCGTAGGAGCAGTGATTGGCTCCGTCTCTGTTCCCAGTCGTGGAGGGTGGCTGGAGGATGCTGCGCCTCGCTGCGATGAGTATTCCGATGTTCAACGGGATCTGGTACTTCTCATGGGGAGAGCCACAGGTGAGTCATGGGTGGCCATCGTGAGGTCAGACAGTCTCAAGTTGAGGGACGGTGCTCAGTTCAGGTATGGTGACGGCTTTGTCTCCATCCAAGGCCACCTCCGGCCTGGTCTTGGAAGGTGGAAGCCGAGATTTGCTACAATGTGCTCTGATGCTCAGCGGGACACAGTGATCATTGGGGGGTGAGCCGAGAGTGGACCATGAGCGGCCATCTTGGGGTCAGTCAGTCACTTGAGGGACAGTGTTCTGTGCAGATCCGGAGGGGAGTTCATTACGATCCAGGGTCCTGGTAACCTTGCCCAGGTGTGGTCAACCGTCAGATTCGGTACTCTTGCGGGTCCAAAGCAGGGCTGTCCAGGGATTGCTTGGTAGACTCCGCCACGATGGTCACCTCAGCCGGAGCGCTTGATGTCCTGGAGGCACCGGGGAAAGGGACGTTGTTTCCTAGCAATTCTGGGTCGCCGCCATTTGGTTCTGTTCCCGTTCAGTTCCGGTGAGTCCTGAATCTTTGGGGGTGTCAATGTGGGGGGGTCGGGTGGGATTTTCAATACGTTTGTGATCCCAAGCCCGGGAGCTTGATTTCAGAGCTCCTTCCCCGCGGCCATCTTGACCACATCCTGACCACATCCAAGAGGGCTTAATTCGTCCAACCAGTAGGGCACCAGGTGGCGTGTTTGCAGAGTAGTGGAGAAAGGGGCATGGCCTCTGAAGATCTCCTAGTAATCCCGCTGTGTGGGACTTACTGGAGGTAGCAGGAGGAGTTGCTCGCCTCCAAGGACCCTCAGCAGCCAAGGGGACTTCATCCCCCAACAAGTAGATGTCCTTGGTGTCCAACAACTCCTCCTGTTACATCCAGTCAGTCCCACATGGAATAACTTGCTAAGAGGTCTTCGGAGGCCACGCCTCTTTTCTCCACCACTCTGCAAACGTTCCTCCTTGCGCACTACCGGTTGGGGAATGAAGTCCCCTTGGCTGCTGAGGGTCCTTGGGGGGACAACAAGCCCTCCTATTACCTCCAGTAAGTCCCACACAAGGAGATTGCAAGAGGTCCTCCTCCTGGGCTGATTTTGGAACTGAGGACCCCATATTTTAGAGCTTGGCCATAATGGCTCTGCCCGGGTCCCACCCAGGGCACCCAGATACTCACGTTGGGGACCATGGGGGGAGTCCGAAGGCCCCCACGGTCCGTGCAGTCTCTTTTCGTCCTGCGGGAGCCAGCATGGCTTTTGGACAGAGGGAGCTGCTGAACATGCAGCGCCCTCTGTCCAAAAGCAATTCTGCACTACGTCATGCAAACAAGAGTATTTTACATGCTCTCACTTGTACAAAGCCGAGTAGAGTTTGCTATGGCTTGGCTGAAGCAGTGCCAAGCCATAGCAAACTGCAATCTCCCGGGGTGGACACCGTGGTACATTGCTGGCTGGGTGGGTTGCAGTCCCCAGGGTCATTATTAGCTCCAGGAGGGGGGCTGCTTGGCCCCCTCCTTTGGATTATATTGACCAAGGGAGGTAGTGCTCCCTGGGCTGTGGGGGGCTGCGCATCCCCTTGCATTCAAATTTGTAAATGCACACCAGAGGTAGTGTGCCCCAGGGCTGGGGCGAGGTCTGCACAGCCCCGTGTTCATTAAAGTTAAAGCCCCAGAGAGGTGGCACCCGTGGGGTTACGGGGTGATCCTTGCACCCCCTGCAATATTTTCAGATTAAGCCCCAGGTTGGTGGCGGTCCCCAGAGCTGGGGGGTCCATGAACAAAATAAGGAAGCCCCAGGGAGAGGGTGATACCCTGGGCAATCTTCAGCCCCAGAGGGGGCTGCCCATTGCCCCCACATGATTATTTAAAAAATGCCCCCGGGACCTTGCCAACCCGGGGGCCAATATGGAACCAAGCGTGGGAGCCCGAGCTTCGTTTTTAAGAAAAGAAAGGTGCAATTTCACGGCTTCATTGCAGCCTTGCGGTAAAAATACAAATACAAATATTTATTTGTGTGGTGTGGTCCCAGAGGAACCCCAAGGCCAAGGCTTGGGGTCACAGCATCCCTACCCTGCCCCCTGTTCTATAGTTTCACTTTTTTGGGGGGGACTCGGTGAAGCCGAGTCCCAGAATGGCTGCCAGCACTTCCTGACTGAGGTGTTGCCAGCCAATCAGAGCTGTGAATTTTCGTGCATGAGCTTGTCTTTTTTAACCAAGACTTCACAGCCAGGGATATCATTAACTTTATCTTATTAAAGTTCTTAAAAATTACTGAACGGATTTACAGCATATAATAAAAAGATCAACCTGCGTAACAACATCTACCTTTCTGCCAAATTTTGTGTAATTCCGTCCAGCGGCTTAGGCTGTAGGTTTGACTACACATCCCATGGGAATTGAAATAGGGAAACACATTTTTTTAGCCCCCTTTCTCTCGGCCTTAGCTTAACTTCCCATGCACAAAAACACTTACTATGATACTTTTTGGGAAAATTTCGTCAACCGACGCAAAAGATATAGGCAGGTCAAAAAACACTTTTCCTTTAGACATTAGGTCCTAACTATAACTACTTACTGGCGACCGCCAACATACTATTTATATATGTGTGTGTTGTATATTACAGAGTGGGGGTAGCCACGTAGCCACTCTGTAGTTATAGTTAGGGTTACCAGAGAGAGGTCTTCTCTGGATTGGTTGGGGCAAAGAAAAAAGGTGGGTCCCAAAACAGGTTCTGGCTCCCAATACATTTACATAGACCTTTTGTATTGGATGTAGCAGGAAAACGATGTACATGAAATTTGGCAGGAATTACATTATGGTATGCAGGTGATCCTTTTGGGTACTTGTAGTAAGTAGGGTAAATCATATTTAAGTAATATGGCATTTTAACTTAGTGATATCTGTTGTTACTGCATTTTTGCAACACTTTGTGGCATTTCACAGTATTTCACAGAAGTACTGCAGTACATAGCTATAACATGTCATTAGGAGATTGGCTAATGTCTGCCTTTTGACAAAGTTAAAGGCAATTGTTGTTTTTAGGTACTGTTTGGCTATATTGTGCATTATGCCTTCAGATCTAGGTAAGTATTAGATTTGGTATTTTCCCCCATATATTCCCACTTTAGTAACGTGGGTATAGGCAGGGGAAAAATATTCATAAGTTTCTCCATATTATTCATAAAAGGATGGAGTACCACAATACTACTTTGGAGTACTGCGGTAGCAAAAAACTAATTTTAAACAATGACTAATACACTATATTTTACAAATACAGTGTACTAAAGTGTATTTTCTATTTTTAACATATTTAAAAATGCACAAAAATGTCTACGAAGTAGCGTGGTAATACCTACAAATCACCACTCTACTCAAAAATGCACTGTTCTCCCTAGACTGCAATACAATGTATATAAAATAGTAAATATAATTTGCTACCTATTAATACTATTTATCACTTAAATAAAGAGGTGATAGGTAGTGAACAATGATAAAATCTAGTACTTCCTATATCTAGGACTCTAACCCAGAATGCAGCAAAAAACACACACCGCAGAATGCAGCAAAACTGTGATAAAAACGACAGGGTTGCCGTTTACCTTTGGCAAACACTGCCATTAGCCAAATTACATACTGACTTCTCATCCCTATGTACCAGAGTACACCTCAAATTTACCACTGTGTACTGCTGCACTATGTATACAAACTTATAGCTTGAACACTACACTATTAACACATTCTAACAAAAATTACTGTTTACACCTCATAATGTATATTGCTGCAACACTACATCTACATCCATTCACACATTTTCACGCTACGTCTGTTGCAAATAACACACTCCACTCCACTCTACGGTATCACACTCTACGCCACTCCACATCAACTTACTATATGCCAGTACACTCTTTGCTAATCCACTGTACACCACTCCACTATACTTCAATCTATGCCACTCCACTCTATTCTACTCTACTATGTGCTATTATACTGTACACCACTCCATTCTATGGCACTCCAATCTATGCCACTTCACACTATGCCCCTCCACTTTATGCCACTTCACTGTACACTATTCCACTGTATGCAACTCCATTCTACAACACTACACTCTACGCTATTCTATTCTATGCCACTCCACTCTGTGTCACTTGAGTGTACACCTCTGCACTCTATGATATTCCACTGTACCCAACTCCACTCTATGCCACTACACTCTACACTGCTGCACTATATGACATTCCACTCTATGACAATCCAGTGTGTGCTATTACACAGAACAGCACTACATTCCACGCCACTCCACTACACGCCACTTCATTGTATGTCACTACACTCTATGCAACTGCGGTCTATGCTATTCCACTGCATGACTCCGTCACTATGTCACTCTGCTCTACGCTATTCCATTACATGCATCTCCACTCTAGGTCACTAGACTGTATGCCACTAAACTCAATGTTATCCCACTCTACCTCACTCCAGTGTACACCATTCTGCTGTACGCTACTCCACTCTACGCTAGTCCACCTTAGACTATTTGACTTTACGCCACTACACTGTAACTCATTCCACTCTACACTAGCCCACTCTACACCACTCCACTGTATTTCACTACATTCCATGCCACTCCACTCTACGCTCCACTCTAGGCCACTCCACTCTTTGCTATTCCACTGTATGCCAGTCCACTGTACCACACTCCACTCTATACCAATGCATAGTACACCACTCACTCCAATATACGCTATTCCATTCTATGCCACTACACTCTACAACACTCTACTATACACTATTCCTCTCTAAGCAACTCCAGTCTATGATTATCCACACTATGCTATTGTACTGTATGCCACTACACTGTACCTCACTCCACTGTACACCGGTCCACTTTATGCCGCAGGACACTTCTCTACTCTACTCCATTGTAAGCTGTTACACTCTGCCACACGACACTCTACACCACTCCACAGTACTCTAGTGTAATATATTCTACTCCACTCTACTGCACTCCACTCTACGCATTCCACTATATGCCCTTATTATCTACTACACTCCCCTGTACCATACTCCACTCTATGCTACTTCCCTCTACACTTCTCCAGTGTACCCTGTTCCTCTGTTTGCCACTCCACTGCACCACAATCCTCTCTACTTCACTCTACGACCCCACTGTATGACACTACACTTTAGGACACTCTTCTCCACTACTCTACAACACTCCACTTGATGACACTCCACTTGACAACAGTAAACTGTACAATGTGATTTTATTTTAATTAAACATGTAAAACCTTTGAAATTCAATGAAAAAAACAAAGGTTAAGGATAAGTTATAATTAGGAAAGCATTATTTATTCTTCCTAAACAAACCCAACTTAAACTACACAAATATTAGAAATTCTAAAGTTACAGTTACAACTTAAATGTATAATTTACGCACCACCTTCAAAATATTATAAGGCATAGTTACTTCCTAAATTTCTAAATTACGCCCCACTTCCAAATGACTATTAGTTGTGCATTTACGAACACAGTGTTGTCAACTTACTCACCACGCTACATTAACTAGAACTCTACTATGCACTGTTCTCACAAATCATGTAATTTCAGACATCGTAAATGCTCTTTGAATGCCAGGTTTTACATGAGATAAGTTATGTAATTTGAAAGAGTATAACTAAGTTAGTGCACGTAGAGGGGGTGAGTTATAGCTAATGTAGTGTGGCGAGTGGAGTGAGGTGACAAGACTGTACGGAGGTGCGCAACTTGTAGTAATTTGAAGGTTGTGTGTAAATTATAAATTTAAGTGGTAACTATAACTTTAGAATTTGTAATGTTTGTGTAGTTTAAGTTGGGTATTATATAAGAAGAAATACAGTTTTCCTAACTATAACTTACACACATATGTATGTAACTTATATCTACCTATCTCTATCTTGCTCTCTCTCTCTCGCATTCGCTCGCTCTAATTGAAGATGATTTTTGTGAGTTTTGTCTTCCCTCAAACCCTCAAGCAAAACAAACTTTCATCAGCTTTTAGAACATCTCTAGGTCTCTTGACACATTCCCTGAACACAGTCTACAGCTTCCATGACTCACCTGAGCAGCAGTTCGCCGAAGTGTGCCAGAAAAGTCCATCTGGGCAGCACAAGGTCTCCATATCACATGTTTGGGGAAGGCATGTGCTTTCATTAGTACCACAGAAGCAGCCAGCACCTTGAACACAGTTTCCAGCACAGGTGCTACACAAGGGGTATGCCGCTGTAGACAGAGGAGAGAAGGGAGTTGAAAGGGAGATCAGTTCAACACAGTCTGGAGTCAGTCAGTACTTTGCACAAAAAGAACACGTCACAAATGCAGGTTGTCAAAAAACAGTTGAAATGGCTATCCTGAAATCATTGCGAAACACAATATGTTACCACTACTACTAGCAAGATTGACAGCTGCTTTCATGTCACCCAGTTAGTGCTGGTCACCTCAGTGGTACAGCAAAGACAATTCAATCCCTTTCAGAACCTCCCTCAGAAAAAGCATCTCTGCTCTGAGCCGAGTGGGTCAAATGAAGCAGCACATTGAACCTACAATAGGTCTTCCCTCCTACAGGCCTTCTTCCACGCATCAACATCACAATTTATTTATCTCTCTCTGGCTCAAAGCCAGAGTATTCTACATCAGGGGCAAAGTGGACTCTGGCCCAAGGCCTCAGCCTTTCAGGAACATCTCTGTTCTGCAGAGAATCGTGCCCTGATGACATTGAATAATTCTTAAACATATTGCTTTAAATACCCTTTTCCTTTAAAAAAAACATTGTATGTGGGTGATGTGTGACAGTCTATTACAAACATTCGCAGAGCAAATACATATTGGGTTTATGTCGCACACAATCATCCATGAAAAAAAGATCTTTCAGATCAATCCAGAACCTCACATATGAGAAATGGGACGGGGTCACAGAGGTTATTTCCAGCAATATTAGTGAGCAGCTGCTGTGGTACAATATTGTAAACACACGTCACTATGCCTGAATGTTATATGTAAACACATGTACAAGTTGGACGCGTTTGCCTGTGCGCTGTCAGTGTTCTGGCCAAAGAGAGAATGAAACAGACGAAATTGCACCATAAATTCAAATCTGTTCCGAACAGGTGCCCTCAAAATTCATTTGGCCCTGGGTCCCCAAAATCCGTAAGATGTCCCGCTTCAAAGCATGCACCTGGTGTGTTGTTGGCCCCTAAACAAAGCTGATAGAGGCATAGACAACAAGGTGCAAAGAGGACTATTTCCTTCTGAATGCCTTGGATTTCCGGGTCATGGTGTCCATGCGCTTCTCACAGACAAGAGGCAGAGTTCAGGCCTAGAGACACAGTACCAAGAAACAGAACCAGTGGTGCCGCCAAGGTTGAGATTGCACTCCCACACTGACCCCATCACCAGTCAGCACTGGACATTATTAATAGGCAGCGTGTGCCTGTGAGAGTGGGCCACTCTACCTCGCATCGAGCCCTGTAAATGTAGGCATATGTGACTGGGTTACCAGTGCCACCCCCTCTCCCAGTAAGACAAAGTATGGCGGAACCTTCAAACGAAAGGGTGGTTTTGAGGCGACAGAAGGCCAAAAATTGAAAGAACAATGTGAGCTTCTTAGGACGAAGAGAGGGGATAAAGATGAAAGATAGAACTCAAAATTGTCCTAACTATGAAAGACTGGTGTTCTACAGCTGAGAAAATGTTATTTTACCCATTAAATTAAATATAAAGAAACATAAAACAGAAGGCAAACTATACATATTTGGGGAAACTTAAAGACAGATATATGCCTCCACCTGTTCCTTCACCTCTTCCTCCCCTCGAGTTGCAATTTGAGCAAGAGATGGAGAACACAAATTCAGGAAACATGCCAGGCCTTTCCAAAAGGAAGCAAACCTTTGTGATCTTATTGGAACCTCTGTCCAATAAGGTGGACAATGTGGGGAGCAAAATGACTAGTCATGAAATCAAAGGATGTTTGTAAACACATTAGTGTGTAAGACAGAAAGAAAATTGCAAGATGAAAAATTGACAATAAAACTGGAAGTGTTAGTAAACACAAGGTTTGGTTATATCTATGAACCAGTTTGAAAGACAAATCGATTAATATTCAAGCAGAGGAACAAAGTGAAGGTAATCAGATGCCCTATAATTACAGATGGAAAATATCAGAAACCATTGCAGTGGAATTACTTTCTGACAATGTTCATTCCAGCAAGGCAGAGTAACCTGTGGAAATAACTAAGGCTATAAAACTACTGCAGACACAGGCGCAACCCAGCAAAGAGATTTGAGGCACTCTTCACAACCACCAGATTGCAAAAAATTGATTACGTGTATGTGCTGGGCAGAAGGCTTTACAAACAGGTAGTTCTATGACTCAGAACTATTGTTCTACTGATATTAACTGTGAAACCATATCTAGGACAAATACAATGTTAGTATATTAGTAATGGGGACCAAATATTAGTGTTCCACTCAACTGGGTTATGGCCGGTTTGTGAACGTAAACCTTTTGTGCTCCCACAAGTCTAGTCTTTTAAAATTAAAAATGAAAAGATTTCTAAGGTCTAGAGGAAGGGGTACCGTGGAGCTATCTTAGTTTAAGATTTTATTTCTTAAGCTATCCTATGCCTCAGAAGAGGCTGGACTTTCCTTTCAACCAATGCGACTGGATCCAAGGAATTCCCTGTTTGTGTCATAATAGACGATTTCTCACAATATCTGTATATCACAAAGAAGAGTACGACAGAAGTGGAGTGTACTGCACTTTAGATGGAATATTGATAATTCTGACCACTTGATAACTTTTTTCTAGCATCCCCTGTTCCTTTAACCTGTTGTTACTGCTCACCCGTTCATCCCAGAGATCAGGTTCCTGTATAGAACCTTGCTTTACATTTTTTATCAACAGTTGGGGAGCATTTGTGCTCTCTCATTGACAAGGCTGATCCACCAATCAACGGGAATTGATGTTATCTGTGACACCTATAACTAGTTCTGGATTGCATCTTGTGTGCAAAAGAAGTCAGTGAGCCCATCTGATGTCGCCATTGAGTGTAGAATCTGCAGCTCCTAAGCAAGATTCGAGGGAGTGATGACACTCCAGATCCAAAGCTTGTCAGACAAACAGACTTTCTTGGATTTCTGAGCAAGAATTTAGACTTTGAGAACTACAGAGGTGAGAGATCTGTTGTCCATATCTAATGATGAGTGTATGCTTTACAGATCCTAAGCTCGTCCCTAAGGTTCAATTGGCGGCACTGTGCATCCTTCCCACCTGCAGTCCGCTGTATCAATTATCTAAAGTGGCCAAGCTATGATGGAAATGTATATTTTCCTGCTTGCACATTTTGCCTGCTTGTAGTGACCAATGAGGGATAGCTTCACCTTGATAGTGGTAGGTCTTCTCTGCAACATACCACAGGAATCCATATCAGTTTTACTGATACGCTCCTCTGTAGGTTTGGGCCTGTTTTTGGCTTCATCCTCATACCTGTATAGATGAGGCATAGCTTTATAGAAAATTGCCTGGTAATCAAAAATCAGCTATGTTCCTTTTCATGATTCTTTAATCATATTTGAAAAATCGCATTGTGGAAAGCGACAGAAATCGCTGTTAGCATGAGCTGAAATCCATTTTAGTTAGCCCATGTGTTTGCCATGTGCTCCTTCCATCTCACTTTCGCCTGTTTTTCTATTCTGCCATCATCAACTATAATTAAGTCCTGCAGTACTGAGCCAGAGCACTGCGCATGCTCAGAAAGGCCTGTAGCTGCTAGAATGCATCTGTTCTAGAGTGTAACTGTCAGGCTATTCCAACTGATGTAAGTAGTTTAGTTTCCCCTCCCACTCTGTTGGCTAAGTGATTTCTGTATGTCTATATATGTGAATAGCTATTCTTGTGTATACTTGTACCGCCTCTTTTTGAGCCTCCATGCTTACACTGCAACAAAAGGTGTTTAAAAGCACCCTGGTTTCTGTATTCCATGTACTGCCTCATACATTGCCTGAGGGTTCTGTATTAATGTAGTCCCTCTCATGAGTGATAATAAACTATTGTTTTGATATTACAGCTTCCGTGCCAATCTCTATTTTGTTGGTGTGAGGACTAAAGGACAAAGAATGGCGAACCCTTGCACTGGTGGGCCCCTGAAAAGGCTCACTTCTACAGTATCTCAAAATTTGGACTTCAGTAGCTGCTATGAGATGAGCAACCCAATGGGTTATTTTGAAAAATCTAAGGTTCCATGTTTAAGCAACAAACACAACAAACTTGAGGCTATCCTAAGGTAATTCTTTCTGGATTAGAGTTTAGCATCTAATATTAAACGTTAACCAATTTACATCATCTGGTCAGAACATGCTTTATTTGCATTCCCACAATGTGATACTGCCACAAGCTTCTGACTTCAATATGACACATCTCTGCTGCTTAGGAGACAGTAATGTCAGCTACAAAGACATTGAAGTGTTTTATCTATTGAAAAGGTCCTGGCCGTCTGCCATGCACACAAGGCTATATGTTTCCCCGGGGGTAGAGAAATGAACACAGGTATGACACGATTTTTCACATGTCACACTCTTACTAGAGAGAACAATTCCGTGGACCCAGCCTGTTCCATCAGCTGTTTCTTCTCCTCTTTCTAGACCTGGCTGTTCAAACACCACCACAGTGCTCAGGGTGATCCGACATACCTCAATATCCACATAGTCGCATGTGCCTACATGCAAGTAGCTTTCTAGAAAGATAGTTGACGTACCCCTACCCCAGCGAGAAAAAGCTATTAGTCTAAAACGTGCAAGAATCTTTAAGTAATTAATAAAAGATCGAACTTAACACTGCAGTGATCACTTTCCAGTGGCCCACAGCTTTCAGAGCCATATTGCAGCTTCTTACTTGTGTCCCTATGGCTTTTCTCCATCTAATGTAAATACCCAACTTGTGCACCTCAAACAAAAATAGTCACTTATCCTACTTACTGTGTGTGATGTTTCAGGTATTGAACCTTTGGTGCGGATACCCACTAAATGCAGGAGGAGCTTTGCTGGAATGTGTTCTGCTGTAAGATTCAATTTACACAAGAACCCTAAAAAAGTTAAGCTCACCACTTCACAAAGACACTTCTAGAACTAAGCGTGTTTCCCTACAAGAAAGTAAACAGACACTTACCACTGCAATTCACAGCTCCTGCAAAAGAGAGACAAAAAGAGGAAAATCATTCAGCCACTGCTTACTTCTCAAAAGAAAAGAAAATATCGGTATATTCATCTAAAAAACATTAATTGTCACAAACATTTGCCCCTGTGCATCTTTGAAACACTTTGTTCGCCTACTGACTGAAGCAAGTCTTGTTTAATTCCAGATTCACATGAGCTTGTTTCATGCACTCAGGCCTTCTTCCGAGAAAATCGCAAGAGAGATGATCTTGTTGTCTAGGCCTATAATTCAATATAATATATGGCAGCCTACATTACCTGTAGAAAAGCCTGTTTCTCATTTCTCTATTACAGGTAACGTGATGTCCCTAGTCGCCTGTAATAATGAAATTGTGTAACTGCTCAACTGTAATAACCTATCACAGTTGAGTTCTCTTCTGACATCACAATGCCTGCTGCCAGAGCAACAGCTCAGGGGAAAGACAGGTCACAGCTGCACCTTAAAAAACGAAACAAAACATGCCTTTTCTTCTTCTACTCTATCTTTTAGATGTACAGTGATAAGTCGAAAGGAGATATTTATGGCAACATGGTTATTTTTTCCATTCATTAGGTAATTTTTGGAAAGATAGAATCTCTGCATTTATCTACACCTTGTGAGCTACAGCATTTTTGTTTTTAATCTGACATGCGTAAAGTGATTGTAATAGCTTTTTGCAACAACTATCTAACTGCTTTTTGGTTTGTTTAATTTTTCACTAGAGATTTCAATTATTTTCTTCATAGTTATAAACACCTATCGCTATCATATAAAAGAGCTCAACACCAATGATTTAATTGGTTATTGTGACGGGTTATGGTGTGATCATGTATTACAAGGAATAAAGTACCCCCTGCCATACATTATAGGACATTCAAAGTTAACTTGGAGTTCTATGACCTATAAAGGCGTACAGCCTCTGGCCTCATTCCTTTATGCAGTAACAGAACTCCTCCCTGGCTTGCAATATCCTTATAATGTACTTCAGGGATACTTTAGCCCATGGCTGTGGTTGTGCCTAGTCAAGATCACCCGTTACCAAGGCACTTCCTTCTGAGCTCATTTAGTGCTCAAGTTACACCTTCGGGTATAGTGTGCTTTATAAATACTATCCTATCCTATCCTAATGGAAGGCTTCGGCATTTCCAAAATGGCAGGTTTCCATTGCTGACAAAGTCAACAGGCCTGCCCCAGTATTTGTGTGATCAACACGTTCTGTTGTGATGAACATTGGAGCTTGAGAGAGGAAGAACAAGAATCTGCGTGTTCACTGTTAAGGGTAAAGTCTTTATCATACAATAGGCCATGACCATCAAGATACTGCATACAAACGTCCAAACTGCACCAGAGATTGGCCTAGTCTGTGCCAGAGAATTTGTAATGTTAGCTGTGACAGTATATCTTACCTATATACGACAATTAATCAGACAGAAATAGGGATTGCACCTTTCTGTGATATCAAATAGGTACAGCTGTGCCAGTGAATGCCTCTAGTTGGACCACAGAATAAAACCTGCTCTGTCAGAGACTAAGCCATTCTGCCATAGAGGAGCCATCTTGTCGCAGGTAACACGCCGAGCTGAACCTGAGAATATGCACATCTGTGCAGGCGATTGAGGAGAACTGTGCCAGAGAGCATGCCCATGTCAAAGAGAGACTAGAACAAACTGGGTGTGGTATAACCCCAAACGTGGCAGAAAATAATCCCAAATGAAGCACAGAATACACCCAACTGTGCAAAACAATGAGCCAAAAATGTACTGGATAATTTCATAGAATAATGCCAAATGATCCAAAGAAAACCCCACAACTCCACTAGATAAGAAGCTCTATTGCTCAAGAGAAGATTCCCAAATGTACCAGCTAATATTATCGACTGTGCAGGGAAATACAACCAACTGTGACATTAAATGAACACAAGAAACTTAACTATGCAAGAGAATAACACCCACTGTTGCAGGAAGATGTGAAATTGTTGAAGAGAACATGTCCAGCCGAGTCAAAGACTGTCCCAGCAATGATAGTGAATACTTACAACATATCTAGTGGGCGCCCACGACTGCCAGATATTTCTCCCATCGGGTGCCAGGTAATGTACCGAACGAGCCACAGAAAAATTAGACCTGAATCAGAGAATAGATCCAACTGTGCCAGATATAAACCAACCACATTCCTCTGTTCTTGCTTCTGCTGTGCCTGTTCTGTCCTGTCTGTGAATGAGGTTTGTAGTATTGCAGTACCTATTCTTTGGAATATAAAGGATCTAAGTAACAAAGATTAGTCTGACAGTTCAGTGTGTTGGCTGTTTTTTGCCTGTTTGTGGGCCTGTTTTATCATCTGGTGGGCCAGTTTTTACTGTTGATTTCCCTGTATTACCACACTAATTACCTGCAGAAAGCACAAATGCATGCAGTCTTCTATACCTTCCAAAACACCTACACAGCGTGTCTTTACAAGTTCAAAACTGTCAAGATTTCCAAATGTTGTCCCAGTCTCACCCTGATCATGGTAACCAGGTAGACCAGCCGGACCCAAGAGGAAGCTTGTATCTGCAAAGTGAACAGCTCCTGAACAGAGGAGTTTAACTTCCTATGGAGTCTTATAGCCAGGCACAGGCAAAGCATTCCATATGGTCCATTCCTGTTGTCCATAGTAGTGGTAAGCAGAGTTCTTTCCACGTATAATAAAAAATTGTTGCAAGAGTTACAGATTTTATGGATAATACGCATTGGCAGTTTGCATGAAAATGTACGCAATATGTATGCAATATGTACCCCTAATTACAAAATGCTGGTTGAATGTAGTCTGAAGGTCCCTGTAACCTCTAAAGTTCTAGTAGCGACCCAAGTTCTCCAAATGCGGTCTTGGAATTCAGACAACAAGGAGAATCTAAGCCATTCACTGACTATAATGCCTCTGTACTTTATGGACTCTTCCGATCAGGCAGTCTCAGCCCATGAGGTCTGGCTATCCTCGGGAATTTACACTGTAGCTCCCTTTTCTGTAATTAGAGCTACCTAGGTTTAACAAGACTCTCCCCGATCTACTAATAATACTAGTGTTGAAATAGTGACCACGTCAGGGGCAACCTATGCAAGATTGTTAGCATTGATCCGGGGTTTTTAGCAATAATGTAAAAATTGACTGTCAACTTCGATTACCTCTACATGGGTAATGCATCAACTTAACTGTATTAGTAATCGTCTCCCCTGCACCACATGATTTATCATTCAAATATGAGCTTTAAATACATATTGAAAATTCATCTATTTTTCTGCAAACATCAACTCAATATATATATATATATATATATATGTGTGTATATATATATATATATATATATATATATATATATATATATATATATATATATATATATATATATGAAACCATGTTGTTTGCCCTGCATTGGGAACGCACTCCGCAGCAGATGATAAAAAAATCCTTTATTGAAGAACTGGCATTTCATCCTACTCTTTAGTTCTGCCTGACGCGTTTCGGGGTTCCAAACCCCTTATTCATAGGCTCGCATGGAATCCACAGTCCAACAGCTTCCCTGCATGCTCACTAATTTATGCACGTGGGTGTGCCTCTCAGGTGAGTTCCATTTCACATTGCATGCCGGAATTTGTAGTGCACTTACGTGCCGATTTAACCCTTCAGTGGGTCCTGTGTAATAAAATGCGATGTCTTGATTCATTTTTGTGACCCTCCAGTGGGCCTGAGGAATAAAACGACCAGTTGCATTTTCTTCTCTGCTGCGCCGCTTGTGAAAAGAATGTTTCAAAACCCAGCAGCCTTGCATTTCGTTTTCAAGTGGTGCAGTCCTCTACGGCTGGACCTGCCGTAAATAATGAAACCATGTTGTTTGCCCTGCATTGAGAACGCACTCCGCAGCAGATGATAAAAAAATCCTTTATTGAAGAACTGGCATTTCATCCTACTCTTTAGTTCTGCCTGACGCGTTTCGGGGTTCCAAACCCCTTATTCATAGGCTCGCATGGAATCCACAGTCCAACAGCTTCCCTGCATGCTCACTAATTTATGCACGTGGGTGTGCCTCTCAGGTGAGTTCCATTTCACATTGCATGCCGGAATTTGTAGTGCACTTACGTGCCGATTTAACCCTTCAGTGGGTCCTGTGTAATAAAATGCGATGTCTTGATTCATTTTTGTGACCCTCCAGTGGGCCTGAGGAATAAAACGACCAGTTGCATTTTCTTCTCTGCTGCGCCGCTTGTGAAAAGAATGTTTCAAAACCCAGCAGCCTTGCATTTCGTTTTCAAGTGGTGCAGTCCTCTACGGCTGGACCTGCCGTAAATAATGAAACCATGTTGTTTGCCCTGCATTGAGAACGCACTCCGCAGCAATATATGTGTGTATATATATATATATATATATATATATATATATATATATAATATTTCAACAGAGCAATAGCTTCTAAAATAGTAGTCTGGAATGCACTCAGTGAGCTACTAACAGGTAGCTGGAGAGCTACCAGTTGCTCACAAGCTACTCGTTGGTGGAGCTTGGGTTAGACCAAGACAGTCTACCCACTCTTCCCCGTGGGTTTCAGAGTCTCTCAAGTTACTTAAATGAAAATGCCACAGACAGGAGCAGAATTGGAGGCAAGACGGTGATCCTTGATAAAGGATGATGTATAAAGAAATTATCTACGAATATAAAAAACGTTATTGTGAAAGAAAAATCTAGGGTTTTCCCTGGTAAAAGGAACAATGCAAAAATTCAGCAAAAGATCTCTTCTCTATGGTGTTGGCAATTTTCCAGCAGGTTTATTCATCTGATTGCAATTTTACTCAGCCCTTCTATGATGATTTGGACGCCTTTTTCAGACCAAGATTAATGCCAGATATTAAGACTCTCTTTTTAGGACCACGGTTTGATTAGAGAATACCCCTGTGTTACATTCCTTCTTGCAGCTGACAGAACTAACAGCAAGTAAAAAAAAACTCTGCAGTCACTACTAAATCGGGATCACTGAATGATCCTTGTCCCCCTCGCACATTCCAGCTCAGATCTCATCTTTTCACCGGTTCCAAGCTCTCAAAAGTAATTTGCAACCAGATCATGTACTCAAGGATTTTTCCTAAAGCCTGGAAGGAAGACACAGTCACCCTTCTTACTAAAACACCTCTGTTAACCCTAAGGAACATAGGGGCATATTATCAAGGACGGCGTTAAAAATTATCGCCGGTTTAGCGGCAGAAAACTGCCGCTAAACCGGCGATAATGGGCTTGATAATATGCTCTATGGAATTCCCATAGCAGCCCATGTTCTGGTGTGAACATGGGCTTCTATGGGAATTCTCTGCACCATATTATCAAGCCCATTATCGCCGGTTTAGCGGCAGTTTTCTCCCGCTAAACCGGCGATCATGTTAACGCCGTCCTTGATAATATGCCCCATAAAAACTACTATCCAATTCCTTTATCACCGCTTTCCACGAAACGTCTAGAAAAGGCACTGAACGCTGAATTGACAGCTGTTCTGGGCAGGCATGCATTATTGGATGTGTCTCAATCTGGCTTTAGGAGTGGCCACAGCATGGCGGAGGCACTGGTAGCAGTGGCCGATGCTATTTGATGTATAGTTGACAGTGGAGGTTCTGATGTGCTTATTTTATTAGATCTTTCGGTGTTTGTGATACTGTCTGCCACTCGTGGTAGTGACCAAACTTGATTAGCTGAGCCAGGCGTGGCCAGCACAGGGAAGAACGGTGGGCCGGGGGCATAACAGAAGAGGGTAAGTTGACAGATGACAGGATAGGTAAAATGAGATTTTTAAACACTTACCTTGCACTCACCACATCGCTGAATCGGTGACCGCAAGGAAAGTGGCTTTATTTATTTAATTTTACCTATCCTGCCGTCTGTCGACTTACCCCCCAATGTCCACCCCGTCCCACCCCACCACCCCACCGCGCTTACCGCTGCTGGCCGCGCCTGAACTGGGCGTTAAGAATAAGGCCCTCCAACTGCTTCCTTCATTCTTGTTGGATACGAAGCAAACTGTGACCTGCAACCAATTCATCTTGACACCTTTCTCTCTACTGTGTGGGGTTCCACAAGGGATTTCAGTGAGCCCTACTTCGCTCAATCTGTAGGTTTCCTTTTTTGGGGGTCCCTGGCTCGGTCATTTGGACTTTCTGTCCTATCCTATGCAGATGATACTGAAATTATTGTTATTGTCGCCAATGATGCCCGGTCAGCTGCAAGTGACTTTCATTACCCAGCCCGGTCAAATCTGTCAGAAGCGCGGGTGTGGTTTATAATGGTATTTTATTTTTTAAGAAAATCAAGTGACTCAGGTCTGGTCATCATGTTTCAAATTGCAGAGGATTATTCAGATTTTTTTTCATGTTCTTCCACAGGCCTCAAACAAAACTGTAGTGGTGGTGTTGACTTTCACCCGGTTGGATTATTGTAATTCCCTTTACTTAGGGATCAATCAATTATGCCTGAGCAGACTGCAGGTAGCCCAAAATACGGCTGCCCACCTCAGACCTAATGTTAGTAAACATCAGTCACTTTCTAAGGCACTGATCAGGTTGCATTGGTTACCTATGAAAGGAGGGCGGCGGGCCATGTGTAAGGCGCTCTGCCTGGCCCACAAATCTCTGTATAACAGGGGGCCCAAATTCCCCATGCCCAAATCCCCTGGTATTCCCAATGGCTTCTTATTTCAGCTTCCGGGCACCTGCTTCCTGAGGTAAGCGTTGCCGCTGTGGGAGGCAGAGCTTTCTCTTACGTCACTGCCAAACTCTGCAATGCTATGCCGAGTGATATCCAGGCCCGGGAGGAGCATCTCGCTATCATGAAATCGTTAAAAACTTGGGGGCATATTATCAAGACAGGCGATACAATTATCGCTGCTTTAGCGGCAGAAAACTGCCGCTGAAACGGCGATAGTGGGCTTGATAATATGCTCTATGGAATTCCAATTGAAGCCCATGTTAAATGTGAAGGACGCCTAACATGGGCTTCAATTGGAATTCCATGGAGCCTATTATCAAGCGCATTATCGCCGTTTTAGCGGCAGTTTTCTGCCGCTAAAGCGGCGATAATTTTATCGCCTGTCTTGATGATATGCCCCATAGCTCTTTCGTCTCACTTGCTCTTTTTGCTTTCTGAGCTGGCTGCTGGCAGTTCTACGACGCCCCTATGTATATGCTCTCCAAACAAGGCCTTTTTCATCCAATCATTTGGGTTTTATTAAAGTTACGTGGTCTCTCACGCTGATTTCAATCCAATGGGACAGCGCTCTGAAAACATGCTCACATTTCGTTTCTGGATTAGTTTAATTGTCAGATAATTGTTCGTCTTTCTAGCTGTCAAGCTCGAATGCTGCACGGTGTCTAATTGTTGACTTTGGGATGGCTTGTAAAGAGAGCGAGACGTATTTATTTATGTCTGTGTGCCTGTGGTGTTTGTATAGAGCGAACCTAGCCTGAAGGCAATGGAGCTCTGGGCAAGATCAAAAGGAAGTATTCAGTCAGTGAGTGACAGGTGACGTAGCAGTTACTGGATTGCTACTGCACTGCGATGTAGGATTCTTTATAAAGGTGTGTCTGTAGCTCTGTCCTGAAACTGGGGCCGCATTGATTTCACCCAGCAGTTTCATGTACGGGTGTGCCAACATTACCACCAGTGAAGTGTGAAGTGAAGTGAGCGGGTTTTATAGAGCGCGTCTGCTGCCCGAGGGCGTCCAAGCGCTGGTGATGGAAAGAGACTCTGAGGGGGGGGGGGGGGGGGGTGAAAGGAGAGAGCAGGGGGGATTAGTAAGGGGGAGCAGGGGGGGACTCATATAAAGATCCTGGCCCACATGTGACACAATTAAAGGTGTGTCCTACCTTTAAGGAACAAATCATTCAATTGTTAAAAGAATTTCCACCCCATCCCTTTCCTAAAACCCCAATACTCGGCTTCAGCATCTCCAAATCGATACACAGAAGATGTATATAGAATGAAACTGCAGGTTCAGCACACAGACCATGGGGGTTGCATCCATGAAACATTTTCAAGATAAGCACTCACAGTGTAAACAGTTACCAATTTAGACCAATTGCCATTATGTGTCCCCTTTTAATTAATGGGTGTTCACCAGAGCTGAGAGATAGGTACCTGCTTCTCCCAGGAGAGCGGCAAATAGCAGTGCCATAAGGAGCGCCATCTTTGGAGTCTGGAATCTGGGATTGGTGCTGCTTTCCAAGGTGCCTCTCGAAAGAGAATGCTGAATGCTGAGGAACAGAACAGGGGCAAAAACTGCTGCAATCTTACCCAAACCCCACAAAGTGACAGAAACACTCACCTGCCAGATCTTTTATAGACCGAGAGGGAGAGACCTACAAGGAAGTGACTCGTGGGGAGGGAGAAAAGGCATGAAAAGAATGGTTCTCACTAAAGAAGCCAGGTGGGTTGGGAAGGGGGGTGGGGGGAAGTGAGAGAATGCAAGGTATGATGAAGGAGGGGTAACCTACTTTACAACTTGTCTCACAATATTAAGTGTAGGGTGCAGGCAGGAGTGTGTGACATATTTATAGAATACCTGCAGGCAGTATGCTACCATTGGCATGTTGGAAGACATATAATTAAATCGTCTAAAGACCCGTCATCTGTCTCACCGTCAGCAAATCCTCCCACCAAGTATGGAACCCCCTTCAGGGATCTTAGCTAAAATGGTCACAACATCATCAGGGAAACAAACAATATCATATTCCAGTTCACTCATATTCACCAGTATATACAAAAATATCCACCATAGTAAGTCCTCAAAATTAACCTCATACTTCAGCACAACCACCATCATACTAAAACACACATATTAGCAATGGAAGCCAGCTTTTAACAATAGGGTCACTTTATCTGTGGTTCTCAAGTGGCATCATAGACCACTAGTGTATCAGTAAAGAAAAAACCCCTTGTTGGCAGCTAACTAGCTACAATTGTATGCAACATATTTCCCCAATTAATGAGTGCTATGAACCCAACACTTTGTAAAAAAAGGATTATACATTGATTGCAAAGGAAGCATTGTATTTTAATTTTAATTGTTATGAATTGCAGCCTTGCAGTTGTTCAGTGTTCACTATTTAAAATGAAAGTTTTAGATCTTGGCCTACAGTCATCCTTAGCTGTCTTTTGTGTAAGACCTATTGTCTATGATACAATAGGCACAAAGGTGGCTCTGGCTCAGCCCTTTGCTCAAGATTGGACTTTATTGTTTACCACAATTCCTTGCTCCGTTTGATGCTTTTTCTCTCCATTCTTGCCTTTAACCCACTCATGGAGCTTAGCTTGTTTACCGTCATTTTATTTGGCTGACTTGTATCTTTCGACTGCTGATTCAACGGATCTACGTTTAGGTTTCGCCTACCAAACTGCGTAAGCTGCCTGTTTACAAAATGCCTCTTGTGGGATATACCAAAAACCTCCAGTGGGCATAGAGGCCTCCCACCGCTTCCATTTGTTGGCTTTCTCGTCACTCTTATTTCCTTGCGTCTTATTGGATGGCTTTCCTTCTTCTTCTTGGGCTGTCACTCATCTGGAGCATAGCCCCTTTACTATCCTTTAGAATGGCTTGCTTGTAGTGTTCTACTTACTGCTCACATTTAGTAAACTATTTGATTCTTTATCTTTCAGCACTCTAATAGAGTGTGTGTTTTCTAACTGTCTCCCTCATATGTTCCTTCTCACTGCCAAATACATTTTCTCCAGCATTTGCTGTTTTCTCATTAGATAACACATGTTAAATGTGCTCTCTTCTCCCTCACCTCAGCTTTAAATTTTTATTTATTGGCCACCCCACTTTGTTTCCCTCGAACCGTTCACTCCACCCACTAACGTTATTCCTTCCCCACTCTTTGCAGTACATAAAATGATTTATTTCAAACTTTGTTTTGAGGACAAGGCAGCTCCTATTTGCTGAGAGGCCCAATCCACGTTAAGAAATTAGATTATTTGCACAAATGAAAATGTATTTTCTGATATGTTGCTTGAAGTGGGGTTTGCCATCTTATATCAGTAAATAAAAAATAATAATAATTGGTCCCTCGATTATTCAGAAGGTGTGCACATGCATAGTGATGAATGTACGCCCATAAATCATCATGAATGTACATGCCTACTGAATGACACAGCCACATGATGTCATGGCGCACATGTGCAAATGCGCAGAGCTTGTAATTTCATCTTTTTTTCTTCTTTTTTTTTGCTATAGCTGTATAGCTTGTGTAAGAAGTATTTATTTTCCAATGCTGAACACCAGCAGCAAAAAGAATTGGCAAAGCCAATACAGCACAGAGATGAGATCTATTGGCTTTGCCAATGCCTGCTTATTTTTCTTCTAACACTATGGGCCCGATTCTGATCTCGCTCGGAAGGCCTCCATATTGGATTTGGCTTGGCCGGATCCGATTCCTAGCCCCTGTGTATGACCGAATCGTACACAGGTCCGAACGACAAAGTACGATTCAAAGATCGTGTGAGCGCCGACTGAATCGTTTCCGGACCCGAACAGCTTCGTACGACTCATTTGCAGCCGGATCGTACAGCGCAATGGAGCCGAATGCCAACTGAGTAAGTACGATTCACAATTCAGACAGCTGCTTCGCCTTGGTCTCAGCGAGACGAAACAGCTGTCGAAAGCATACTTCGGGGGGCTGTAGCAGGCCACCTTGTACACGGGCCCTCCAAATCTGTCACGGGGGTGTGCCCATGGGTCTCCTTGATCCAAGCATGCACAGTGTGACGGGCAACATGGGGTGCCCACCACAGGGTGTATGCTTCTCCCCACCCACTGCTTTTCTGCCATGGGAGCCTGTGTACGCGTCTGTTCCCAGGCTCACATAGAGTTCAATGGGAGTCCGAGCGAACCGAGTCCGTCAGCATACGGCTGCATCGTATTCGTTCGCCTGGACTCCAGGAGCACAACTCGCTCAAATAACCCTCTGGATCTGAGTCGTACAGAGGGCTTTCCTAACCAGATCGGAATCGGGCCCTTTGTGTGAGTGCATAATTTTTCTCACTCTCATTTCTGCCCTGACTCCCTATTTGATGATGATGATGATGATATCCGATTTATGAAGCGCAACTAAGCCCATAGGGCATCAAGGCACCTAACCAAAAGCTAAAATAGATGAAATAAGCTTGCTTCCTGGTAGGCTCTAATAAAACACCATGTTTTTAGCGCTTTTCTAAACTGGACTAATGACGGTTGAGCCTTGATTTCTGCTGGCAGGGAGTTCCATAGTCGGGGGGCCAGATTAGAAAAAGCTCTGCCACCCCATCTAGCTTTCTTCACCTGTGGGACTACCAATAGATTCTTCTCAGAGGAACGTAAGCTCCTACTGGGCGTATAGGGAGTTAGTAAGGAACCCAAAGCGTTAGAAGATCCCAAGGAAAGGGCTCCAAACACCAGGCATAGAAGTTTAAAAGAGATCCTCTGCTGAATTGGAAGCCAGTGTAAGCTTTTTCTGGCTAAAGTGGCAGAGGACTGAATGGGAGCAGCAATCACAAATCTTGCTGCAGCATTCTGTACAACCTAGAGGCAAGAAATGAGACCCTTATTGATGTCAGCATATAAAGCATTGCAGTAATCTAATCTTGAACCCACTAGAGCAACCACCGTCTGTTTACGAGCCTGAGGAGAGAGATAGTGAACAATTCTCCTCAGGATCTTGATGACCCCCCAGCAGGTGGCCACCGTTCTGTTAACCTGCAGAGTCATATTCAATGAACTGTCAAATATAACGCCGAGATTCCTAGCCGAGCCAACAGGCACAGGGCAGATTCCCAAAGATGGGGGACACCACTCATTGCACCAAACATCCTGGTTTTTACCAAAGATAAGGACCTCTGTTTTTTGGCCGTTCAGCTTCAGGGAGTTTAGAATCATCCAGTCTGCAACTGCTTGCATGCAGTTTCTGAAGCTGAGCGCGGAAGTGCAGGCTGATTGAGCTAGGGACACAATAATTTGGGTGTCGTCAGCGTACGACACCACCTCCATCCCCTGTGATTTCACCAGCCTAGCAAGAGGGGCCACATAGATGTTAAACAGGGTCGGACTTAAGGCCGACCCCTGTGGGACCCCACATTGCAAGGATTTAGCAGGGGAGAGAAACTCTCCAAGCTTAACCCTCTGCTCTCTTAGTTCTAAAAAAGAGGACAGGAGGCTTAGAACCGAGCCAGATACACCTAACTCCCTCAGACGGGATGTTAAAGTTGAGGGGGACAGGGTATCAAAGGCTGCCGTAAGGTCCAATAGGACCAGGAGTGTGTTCTGACCTTGATCCACCTTCAGTCGAATGTTATTCACCACCATAGTAAGAGCTGACTCCGTACTATGGAATTTTTTTAAACCATGCTGGGAATTATCCAAATAACCAGAGGAATCAAGAAAGGTCGTTAGATGAAAATTCAGGTGGGATTCAAGCATTTTAGCTGGCGCAGGCAACAAAGAGATGGGACGGAAATTTTCAATATTTCTGGGTCCAGGGTAGGCTTCTTAAGCAGGGGCCTCACAATCGCCTTTTTCCAGGCCACTGGAAAGATTCCCTGTGCCATGGCATCATTCATAATCTTTAACATAGGAGGTAATAGCGTATCCTGACACGATTTCAAAACGTTCAGGGGACAGGGATCCAGAGGAGAGGCAGATTTTGTTTTATCTAACAAAAGTCCAAGCTTCTCAAGGGACAGCGGAGGAAAGTGAGTAAGAGTCTTAGATGGATCCCTATTCCACAACTCCTTTTTTCCCAAATCCAGAGAAGAGTGCGATCCTAATGTGCTCCTCTGTGATTCCAGGATGAGGTAGATATCCTCGATTTTGTTATGGAAGAACTCCGAGATTTTATTGCATAGCTCTTGCGACCCTGCCACGGGATCAGGCGCTTGGAGAGAACACAAGGAATCCACAATCTTAAAGAGCTCTTTAGAAGACGAAAGGGATGAGGTAAGATTGGAGAAAAACTCCTGTTTTACCTCAATCACCCTAGCCTTATAGTCTCGTAACAGATGTTTATATGCCACTCTTTCCCTAGGATCCCAATATTTCCGCCATTTTCTTTCCTGTCTTCTAACACCCTGCCTCAGAAGCCTTAGAGGTTCAGAGAACCACGGAGCAGAGGGTTTACGCCTTGCTGCATATCGAAGAGAAGCAGGGGCCAACGTATCGACCGCTCTAGAGATGGAATTGGCCAGCTCCTGCGCAGCCTCATCTACATCTTTAGTAGAAGAATGTGAGATAGCCCCAATAAAAGGAGTAAGAGACTCATTGGTGATGTTCCTATAACACCTTTTAGCTACTCTATTAAGAGGGCTCAATTTAGGCTGCCCTGCAAGGGGAACTGCTAGATCAAGAGGCACTGCAAGATGGTCAGACCAAATCAAACATAAGGGAGGACCGACTGACAGCCTCGGGCGTTTGAAAACACCCCATCTAAGATATGTCCCGCTCGATGGGTTGGCCCCCTGACCAATTGGCCAAAGCCACACGCTTCCAGCGAATCGACCAGTGAGAGTGTATCATTGGATCCCAAATCATCTAAATGGAAATTTAGATCTCCCAAAATGGTCAGATGGGACTTACCAAAATACGGTTCCAAAATTCTAAACAGCTCACCGCAAAAATTAGCTCTGGGTCCAGGTGGTCTATAAATAAGAACCCCTGTAAAAGATACAGACGGGGAGCAAGAGATGCAAAAGTACATAGCCTCAAACAAATCCAAAGGCTCCGACAGAGCTTTAGTATAACAAACAAAGGACGCGTCATAAAGAACAGCCAACCCACCTCCCCTACATCTTGTTCTATCGAGTCTCTGCAGAGCATAGCCGTCAGGAACCGCCAACCTTAGGTCATGACCAGCAGAATCCGACGCCCAGGTTTCGGTGACAAAAACCCAGGAGGGTTTCCTAGCGGTCACAAAGTCATGGAAAGCCACATTATTTTTAATTAGCGACCTAGCATTTATTAGGAAACCCTTTCGGAGTTGAGTATCATTCCCTTGAGTACTAGGAGCATGAATCACCCCATCATTGAAGCGCAAGGGCCAAAGAGGGTCATTACTAGTACGACAGACTGTCGCACGTGCAAGGCCCTCAGGTAAAAACCTATGATGACAGGCTAACAGTGAAGGCTTAAGAGCTGTCAGCTCCTGCAATGAATATGACCAGCCTACCTGAGGCGAGGAAGTTGTATCCCCGGAGACCCGCCCGTCCTGCAGCGAGTCCTCAGCGCGGACGGGTGCAGACGGGCTGAACTCTGGCGTAACTCCGGCGGAAATCCGGCGATCCCGCTGCGCGAATCCGCTGCGCGTTGACATGACCCCCTTAAATAGCGGTCTAGCGTCCTAATGACAACTAGAGTGTCAACCTCCACAATGGCTCCGCCAGGCGTCCCGAAATTCCCCCCAATATGGCCGGCAAACATTGGAAATCACTAGGGAATGGACCCGCTCAACAGCGGTGAAGCCACATTTAACGTGCAAGTGAGAGGGCGCTAATAAAATCAGGGCAAATATAAACTGAAAAGAACCAAGATATAAAAACGGTGTATTTTTAAAAGAGTACCAGAAGAAAGCGCTATGTCAGGCAGTTACGCGTGCAACGCGCTCTAGACGCTTTTCGGAAATTAGCAAGACACTCCGCCTAGTTTACCCCCCTTAAATAGCGGTCTAGCGTCCTAATGACAACTAGAGCATCAACCTCCACAATGGCGCCGCCAGGCGTCCCGAAATTCCCCCCAATATGGCCGGCAAACGTTGGAAATCACTAGGGAATGGACCGGCTCAACAGCGGTGAAGCCACATTTAACGTGCAAGTGAGAGGGCGCTAATAAAATCAGGGCAAATATAAACTGAAAAGAACCAAGATATAAAAATGGTGTATTTTTAAAAGAGTACCAGAAGTAAGCGCTATGTCAGGCAGTTACGCGTGCAACGCGCTCTAGACGCTTTTCGAAAATTAGCAAGACACTCCGCCTAGTTTACCCCCCTTAAATAGCGGTCTAGCGTCCTAATGACAACTAGAGCGTCAACCTCCACAATGGCGCCGCCAGGCGTCCCGAAATTCCCCCCAATATGGCCGGCAAACGTTGGAAATCACTAGGGAATGGACCCGCTCAACAGCGGTGAAGCCACATCTAACGTGCAAGTGAGAGGGCGCTAATAAAATCAGGGCAAATATAAACTGAAAAGAACCAAGATATAAAAACGGTGTATTTTTAAAAGAGTACCAGAAGTAAGCGCTATGTCAGGCAGTTATGCGTGCAACGCGCTCTAGACGCTTTTCGGAAATTAGGAAGACCCTCCGCCTAGTTTACCCCCCTTAAATAGCGGTCTAGCGTCCTAATGACAACTAGAGCGTCAACCTCCGCAATGGCGCCGCCAGGCGTCCCGAAATTTCCCCCAATATGGCCGGCAAACGTTGGAAATCACTAGGGAATGGACCCGCTCAACAGCGGTGAAGCCACATTTAACGTGCAAGTGAGAGGGCGCTAATAAAATCAGGGCAAATATAAACTGAAAAGAACCAAGATATAAAAACGGTGTATTTTTAAAAGAGTACCAGAAGTAAGCGCTATGTCAGGCAGTTACGCGTGCAACGCGCTCTAGACGCTTTTCGGAAATTAGCAATTATTTATTTAATTATTAGCTTTTAAAATACACTGCTGTGTGTCTCTTGCTTTTGGAACCCGCTATCCTATGCTTCATCTTCTTTCTGTCTCTTCTTCCTCCATTTTTTAATTTATTTCTTTTATGTTTTTTCCAGATGGCACCAGACATCTTGCAAAAGTAAATTAAGAATAAACAAAAGGAATTTGCTCTCATAAGCTGCTGTCATATACAAATCGCTCGGAGCATCCAATATGGACAGGTCTAAGTTTCCTAACAAAGCCTTGTGGGAATTAGAGCTGCATTGTACTTGGCCGGTTCCTACCTGGGATAAAATCTGAGCCAAAGTGCATTCTACAGCTTGCTCTGTTACTTTAACACAAACTCAGTTTATTTTCTATAGTTGATTATTCTAGACTTCAGTTTTTATTTTTAAAACTAAACTAAATCAACAAGATACTTGTTGGTGGGGTGAAGCACATGCTGGTTCATACTTGCACACATTTTTTCTATGCCCTGTTGTTTTTTAATTTTGGACTCATGTTTGGCAAACCTTTTAAGTGATTACCAATCTTTCCTCACCTTTTACATTAAAGAAATAGTTTTTGGGAGGTTTACACTCTGGTTTCATAGCTTATTGCTAGGAAATCTTACAGACCTCTTAATAGCAACTGTTTTACCAGTCATTACTTCTAACTGGAACGCCAAAGAACATATTTCTATTAACTGTTGGTGGAATTTAGACAGATTCATTCTGAACTCCCTACCGATAGAAATTAAACGTGACAAACTATGATTATCAATTATTTACCTCATAGTGCTATTGTTAATGTTCACACGACTAACCACCGTTGTTGATGAATATCATCTATGTTATGAGTAATTATTCATGTTATATGTGCTCGGATTTTAATAGGATATTTTGTTGTTATCGCTTACTATATTTTAACTTTGTCTCAACATGTATTTGATGTCCTTCTAACTCTCTTCTTTCCACCCTCGCCTTTTTCCTTCTCTTTTTTCCCTCCTTCTAGTTTTCGTTCTTCTTTGCTATTATAATATCACTCGATATATTGCCTTTTTGGTGACTTATCCATTTTGATTGTTTTATCGCTCTTTATTTAGATACATTGTTCACACGCTACAATGCTGTTGATTATATGATATACTGACTTATGTTATGATTTATCGTTTTGAATCTTCAGTGAAAAAAACAACCTAAAAATAAACAAAAGGTTTCACGGACAAGACTTAATTGGCTTTGCCAAAGTTGCTTATCATTTAAAAAAAAAAAAAAACTTTTCAGTTGCAGTTTTTTTATATCGGACCCGGATATTTTGTTTTTATTTTAGGGTTCACAAAAGAATATTTTTTTAGACTATTTGTTTAAGGCGTTGTTATTTCCCATATGCATTAAGGAAGCAGAGCCTGGGAAGATGTTTTTATTTAGGCCATTGTGATGTCAGAGGCAACAGTAACTGGATTTTCAAAGCATATTGGTGACAGTGACCATATAGAGTATGCCCTTTGTATGTTCCCTGCATCTGCAATATTCTAAAGAATTGCCCAATGTGAAACTGGCAAAGAAATGAACCTATGGAATGAGCCAAGTACAGTGCTTCCTTTGCTGTGGCTCCTTCGCCATGCTACCTTTGCCCCCAATACATTGAACAAACCACAGTGCACTATGAGTAGTGCAATGCACCTGGAGGAAGACTTGTAATGTAGTGGTCTCTGAACTGCTTTAATGCAGTGTCCATTGCAGTGAAGTCGGCACAGTCAGCATGGTCTGCACAATTTGCCACTACTTTGCATCAGATATTGATTTTATAAGCCATCTCTGCAGAACTTCTCCTGTTTTTTGTCTCAAACAGTAAACTAACTTGCTTTAAGTAGACGTGGTTGCATCTAGACAGCACAGATAAGAGCATGTAACTATAACTCGCACCCCTGCCATGCACAGGTTTCTCATCAATAATTTTATTGCAAATGTTGCAATGATTTCATAACTGTAGTTACCTTAGGGCATGAGTTATAGTTTCTTGAGATACCCATAACTATAGCTGCTGCATTTCTATAGTTTTATATGTGTAAAATCTGAGCCTAGCTAAAACATCCCTGTAATCTTTGGCTTTTTAGTAACTTTTGAAGCTTTATTTCGTTTGATTTCCTAACTACAATGTCCTTGAAACCTTTGTTTTATTTCAGTGAATTTCTATGTTTTTTTAATGCTATGCCCTAACTATAATGTCCAAGTAACCTTTATTTTTTTCAGTGAATTTCTAGTTTATTTTTTATTTTAAAGTAATATTTAATTATCATACATTGATCCAACCGCCACCATGCACAGTCTTCAGCTGTGCACGGCCAGGGGTTGACCTAACGCCTGCAGTTAACCCCCCGCATGCAGCCAACCCCATGTTGTGCAAGTCCTTCAGCTGTGCACAGTGAGGGGTTGGCCACAGAGCCCAAAGGAGACCAACCCCACACTGCGCATGTCCTTTGACTGTGTGCAGTGAGGGGTTGGCTAAATGGCCTAGCCTGTAGCTAGGCCCTGTGGCCAATGATCCACAGGCAGCCAATCCGCAGGCCCCCTCACAAGACTGTTTTTGACCCATGGAACCCCATCCCTAGGGGCCTGAAAACATATTTCATGGAAAGGGGGGCGTGTGACCTCACTCCCCAGGCAGATTTTGGCCCCCGGAACTGCTTCCCCTTGGGCCCTGCATATATTTAATGACAATTTCAGCCCCAGGAGCTGAATCTGCCAGGGTCTGGCACATTTTATGGGTTGGGCCATTTTTTGCTCCAGGGAACCCGTCCCTCAGTGCCCAGTTAATTTGTTTAGGGTAGGGGGGTGCAGCTCCTCTCCACAGGCTAATTTGGGCCCCTGGGACCTCTTCCCCTGGTGCCTAGCAAAGTTGAAAAGTAGAAGGGGTACTCGCAACCCCCATCCAGGGCCGATTGTGGCCCAGGAACACAAGGACCTGGGTCCCAGCCAACAAAGCGTGGGTTCCCTGGTTCCCACCCAGGGCATCCACCACACTATGGTTAGGGCGGATGGGTGGAGCCCCAAGGTGCCTGCGGCCCCAACTGACTCTCCACCTCCAGCAGGGGCTGACAGTGCTCCCACCCACAGGAAGCAGCTAAAAATGCTGCTTCCTGTGGGTGGCAGCAATCTTT
This sequence comes from Triturus cristatus, assembly GCF_964204655.1. NCBI lineage: Eukaryota > Metazoa > Chordata > Amphibia > Caudata > Salamandridae > Triturus > Triturus cristatus. Next base: position 322,172,156 of record NC_140584.1, on the reverse strand, counting down.
TAATCATTTTCCCTGCCCGCTTCAGTGTGGGATGGGAACCAGATCAAAAATCCGCTCCCACATTTTTCATGCTCCTGCCCGATGGGTGCAGACTTAGTGCTCTCGCTTGTAGGTAATTTTGTAATTGCTCATGCCAAGCAAGAGCAAATGCAAGTTTTCCTGTCTGCCACTGGTGCGGGCAGGGAAACTGCTAAGTCCCGTGTGTAGGCACCCCAGGATATAGAATATGGCCCTGGGAGATTAAAAGGCTGGGTCCTAGATGATGAGCTCCGTAGGTCAAATGGGCCAAGAATTTACCTGGGGAGGTATGCTACACTCATCCTCTTCCACCAAATATATATATTGTTCCCCCAGGACCTGGCCCACCCAGGGGTGGAAAAAAAAGCTTGTTTTTGAAAAATTGCCACGGATCCTCAATGAATTTGCAGCAAAATGGTAAAAGAAATACACTTTTGGGCACAGAGTGGGGTCGGGACCCCACCACCAGACCTAGGGGGTAAGGGTATTCATACTCTGAGTCAGTCAGATCTGTGGTGATCCATGTTTCTAGATATAGATAAATCTTTTTTCTTTAATTGCTCCAAACCCACTGATCAAATTTACAACAAATTACAAAAAGCACTCTTTCTGGACCAAGATCTAGCTTTCTGCAAAATTTGGTGTCTTTCTGTTCAGCGGTTTGGGCTGTAGTCATTACTAAAGTCCCTATTGGAGTTGCATGCATAAAACATGTTTTAGGACTCCCCCCTTTTCTTTGCCCCCACTTGACGAATCACCTCAAAACTTTCAAGACAGCAGATAGTTTTACTAGTACACTAGTTTTGAAAATGTTGCGAAGTCTTTAGCAAAGCAAAAAATGCTTTTCGTATTGAAACAAGGTCCTAACTATAACTACCTACTGGTGGGGTGATCCGTCAAGTGGGGGGGGGGAGAAAAATATGAGTCCCAAAACATAAAATCCCCCTGCATTTTACATGGACTTCTTTGGAGAAGGCTACAGCAAAAACTGCTGAACGGAAGTACATAAAATTCAGCAGGAAGTTAGATCTTGTTCTGCGGATTGTCTTTTTGTGATTTGGTGCAAATTAGTTAGGTAGTTTTTAAGAATCTAAGGGTAAATAAATATAAATATTTGGACAGTTGGACTTGTGAGACTCATGCAAGCCTGATGCAAGAGTTCAAATTGAAAAATGAAGCCCTGTAATTGGTTGAGAGGCCAGTTTTTCCTGTGAGTTTTTGCGCTCTCGTGGTAACATGAAAGCTCCCACATGTCTCATGAGAGTGAGCACTCATATTGGCTGCCTGTTAGAGTTTTTGAACTGAAATGGATTCCATTACTGTTTACTGTGGAAAATTTGTGTTGTTGAAATGAAGTAAAAAAGGGGACAGCAGATAGGCATCCTATTCTCCTAGATTTGGAGAGGAGGGCTCTAAGGTATAACTGATGTGCAGAAAATAAATGTGTAATGTTTAACAAAAAAACTTCACAATCTCATTGAGTAAAGCTAAAATGGCTGCCCCAGCAACAGGGCACCCCAGTGCCTGTCTGAAAAAGGGCTGCTGTTAAAGACAAGCAAAAGGAATCACAGGTGAGATTAAGCAGAAAACAACCAGGTCTTCGGAACCTTCCTGAAAGCCAAATGGTTTTGAATGCTTTTGATAGACAGATGAAGTGAGTTTCAGAGAGCAGGTGCTTTGGCGCTAAAAGTTTGGCCTCCTGCTCTTGCTCTTTTGACACGGGATTCTACATGCTAAATTGAGATTGGCTGAGCACAGAGCCTGCAAAGGCAGATAATGGCGAAGCAAATTGGACAGACTGGGAGGCCCCTGAGAGGCTAAGATTTTATGTGAAGTGCCCAGGACGTTGAAATGGATTCGCTTATCCACAGGGAGCTAACACAGCCTGTAGATGAAGCTAGAGACTGGAGAAAGCTCAGGAAGGGAAAATAGCAGCCTTGCCGCAGCATTTTGGGCCAGCTTGAGTCTTCTGGTCACAGTCTTATTAGATCATAGATACAATATATTACAGTAGTCTAGCCTCGAAAGAATGGTAGACTGAATGATAACCTGGTGTGTGAGAATAAAAAAAATCCCAAAATAGGTTTGAGCCCACATAGGAGTCCAAAACAGGCACCTACCAATGATTTCACCTGTGCTTCAAAGGCCAAGGCACTCTCAATCGAAACACCAAAATTTTATACCACCGCCTTGGCTGCAGGGGTGGCCCCAAAGAAGAGGGCCACCAATGGTCGCCCCAATGGTGGATATCTCTTCCCAAGAGTAGGATTTCTGAGGTACGTACATTCAGTTGTAGGCAATTAGTTGCCATCCACTCAGCAACTGCCACCATGCCGTTTTGGAATTTAGCAAGAGCCAGAGTAGAATTGTTGGAAAAGGAGATCACCAGCTGGGTATCGTCGGCATATGGTACTAATGCAAGCCCCCTGGCTTTCGCAACCTGAGCAAATGGTTGAATGGAAATGTTAAATAGAGTAGGGCTCAGTGAGGGGCCCTCGGGAACACCTTGAAGCAGAGTATGTAGTTGGGAGATATATGGGGAGGAAACAACCTGAAAAGATTGTTTGAAAAGAAAGGAAGAGAACCAGGTTAGTGCACCTCTGCCAATACCAATCTCCTATAAATGCTGCAGCAAAATACCATGAGAAACGATATCAAAAGCTGCGCTCAAATTGAGCAGAATAATAGCAGAAGATCTGCAATCATCTAGAGTGCCATGCAGATGCTCAGTAACAGCAGGCAGTGTTGTGTCATGGTCTAAAACCATTCCGAGGAATATGAAGAATTTGGTTAGTCTCCACAACATTTGTTAAGCTAGTGTTAACATGATACTAGCAAGGAATGGCAGTAGGGAGATGTGATGGAAGTCTTCTATTTTGGAAACATCGTGAGCTGTTTTTTTTCAAAAGATGAATGACTTTGGCATGCTTATAAGAAGAAAGATTTATCAGCTCGAGACAGAGTGGGAAAAGACAAACCTGAAATTTAAGATACAGATCTGGCTTAAGGGGATCAGCTGGTGAGCCTAATTTGAATTTGTATAAACCTCTAAACATAAATCCCTAGTGTTGAAGGTAAAATTAGAGTAAATATGTTCTACCTTACAAATAAAATAATTTGCCAGTTCCTCTCATTGTACATTAGAGGCAAAACAGGGCTCCGCTGCTAATGCGGGTTTCATGAGACCATTAAGGAGAGAAAAGATGATTTTTTCTGGGTTGCTACAATTTGTCTCATGGGATCGCGAATAGTAAAAACGAGTAGGAAAGTTATCAATACATTCTCCTAGTGTAAATGCATATTGTGGTGCTTATTATTGGGAGGAAGTGTGTAAGACATAAGTACTGTGATGAGTGGAAAGTTCACTATTTTTTAAAGCAATGTTATGACTTCGCAAGACTCATGAGAAAATTAGGAAGGAGTAGCTGATCTTTGAATACATTCGGGTATGTCTCAACAACAATATGAGAGTGAGCAGTCAGGAGATGGGCCCGTTCGTTTTCCCAAATAATAATATGAAAAACAAGAAGAAGTGGTCTTTTAACCCCTTGTGTGCCACGCCCTTTCCCCGCCCTGTGCCGGCCATTACATTAGCGGGCGGGGTTCATGACGAGCTGGACTCATCATGGGCACAGCGCAACCACGGCCCATGATGAGTCCAGCTCGTCATGGGCACACAAGGGGTTAAGATATTATACAAACACCTTTCCCCTAATTTTGGTTGGATGTACCAGGTGTCTGTACTGCCTAGAAACCCCAAAGGTTTTGTAAAAGAATCCTCACTGACCTACCTAGTAGGTGACATGCTTCATCATAGGGTTCCCACCCCGGTCACTGAATGTTTCCAGGGTGTGCTACGACGCCTGATTACAGCAGAGCTGTTTGTGTTTGAGGGTTAGGTGGTGATAGTGAGTGAATAGGGCTCAAGTCTGGATTGAATCCTTCATCTATCTTTAGCTCAATTTGCCACCCCAGTTCAGACCCAGCTATATGCGAATCAACCTTGACCCTGTGCCTCATGGGAACAATCCAGAGGAAGAAAGGGGGGGTTTTGTCCATGCGACGCCAGGTTTGGACATATACTGAAACAAAAGAGAAGCAACCTGGCTGTCGTTTTCTGGGCCGCTATTTATTTATTCGTACTCAAGCTGAGACGGAGCAGTTCTTAAGCTTTGAATGTCAATATTCACATTCTTTTTCACATTTACAAAACATTTACAGCAACATTTTCAATCATGTCTGAGTTAGGTACATTTCAATTCACAGGACTTTGAAATCACAACTTGTGTGGTTTTAAAGAATAACATACAAAAAATTTAAACAAAAATCACAATTTTAAACAACATGAGTTACACCAGCTAAATATTCCAAACTGTTGATTATACAACGCAATTCCTAAAAAGCCCTATAGCTTGGCGTATGTCCAGGAACTGCTGCCGCATTAGATAAATATTTTTCTGTGGGGTAAATTAATTTTAGAAAACCTCATCAGAGTTCAGGAATAACCCTGTATGTCTTTTGTGGCTTATGAGATGGAAAATGCCGACACGTTTCCAATCCCAGTATTCAATCAGGGATTTTCATAGGGCTACATGCACGGTGTAACCTGAAATTGAAATTAAATAAAAAGAAATTACCTACAGTGAATGACCCCCTTATCTCTTCGTAGCATGTTATGACAAGAGTCACTTGAAAGCTGGTATTACCTGAATTCTTAAGGACAATTTTTGGTGCTTCTTGAATATAGAAATTGTCTAATGACCAGGACCTGTAAATCAGGACAGTCGAGTGTAAAAACATTGTTTATATTTTATCTGTTGTCAAAATATCAAACCGAGTATTTACTTCACTTACAGGCAGTTTTTGAAAGGAGAGTATTAAAGGGAAAGGTTTCTTGTCGATCCACCTTTTGTTTCTTGACGCTGATACTGCGTGTTTTACTGCAACCTAAGGGAATGTATGCATGTGTGGTTACCGATACTGATCGTTTTCGTTCCAGTGCAATAACAGAGAATTATTTATATTTATATTGCCTTGCATGTAGTAAACACTATGTACGGAGTCCTCATACATGGACGGTAGGCCAGTACCAAGTAAGTGCAGAGACTGCTCAATGTCCTTTATTATACGCGAAGCAACAGAATGCACTACTTAGGGGCCGATTCCGATTTCGGCTGCAAAACAAACCGACCGACACGGACCCGGACCGAATACCGACCGACACGGACCAGCGCCGTATGACCCGTGCAGTACGATGCAACGCGTGTGAATTACAACCAACACGAACGGAATACAAGCCGTACGAACGAGCCGTAGGGAAAATAGTGATCCGGCCAGAAAACCGACGCGATTATCACCGACCGACACGAACCCGGAATCAACCCGGCCGACCCGTACTCCGTGATGTACGATTCGCACAGTATGATGCAATGCGTGTAAAACCAGACCGACTTGCACGGAGACCAAGCCGCACGACCGACACGCACAGACAACCCGGCACACAAACAATAGCGACCGCCGCAACCGACGCGTACCAAACACAGAAGATAGGCAGCATGAACGAGGCAGAGAAGCCCGCACGAGACAACAGCAGCGTCCATTTCCGTCACATGAACGTCTCCTTCATGCCTACAAAAACCAATGGAAAAAAGACAAAAAAAGGACCAAACAAGCAATGACAAAGCCAATAAATACAAAAGAAAAAAACATGGGACAAAGACACACCCACAACTCCAACTATATAAAGGACTACAATCACTACCATCATCCCTTGCAAACAGGAGACACAGCCAGCAGCAAACAACAGTATACAGCAACCACAGACACACTCACAACTCCCCCATCACACAACTCACACACCATCAGCACCTCATACAAAGCACACACACACATACACCCAGCAAAACCAACACCAAACCACCCTTACTTGCACCCTCACACACACATCCCTCACCACCACCACCCATCACCATGCCCCCAAAGAAGAATCCAAAGTTCACAGATAGTGAGTTAGAAGTGCTGGTAGACGAGATCATCAGAGTAGAGCCACATTTGTTTGGTACATTGGTCCAAAGGACCCCATATCTCACAGAAAACCAAGATGTGGATGAGGATTTTGGACAAGGTGAACGCCCAAGCACCAGCAAGGCGCACAAAGGACGATATCCAGAACAGGTGGTATGACGTGCGTAGGAGGGTCAAGAAACTCATCGAAAAAGATCACGCCCTGAGTCAGTGCACCGGCGGTGGCCCTCCTGCCAAACCAGTCTTCTTCAGGACCTGGGAGGAGAAGGTGCGGGACATCCTACCACCAGAGAGCATCCATGGCTTAACAGACATACCAGAGCCTGGTGAGTACACAAACAACATACACAAGATTGTGTGGCAAGGGGACAGTGACACCATGCACCGCAAGCACAGCTACACCAACCAATAGATAATCAGCCCAAGATGTGTATGCCAGTCAGACAAACACAATACCTGCCATCTCATAGTGACTGTGAACTGGGTCATGACATGCACCAACCTACAAACAAATAGAGCAAGCCAGTGGCACAAAGCCAAATAGACCCTGCCAGACAGTTTGCCATCACAAACACACCACCTCACAGTGTAGCTGACTGTCAGGAAGGAATAGTGGGGATGCAGGTGAAGTGAGTGTATCCAAAAGCATGATGGGGCCTGTAGTCACAGATAATGCTCCCCCTCCTGATTGGCCCATGAAGACCTCTCTGAAACTTGCCCACATCACAGGGAGTGGAAAATGACTGACAAGATGGCTGACACTGGGTCCTGCTGTGGGGAGCACAAGGCCCTGCTCGGGGTTGTGTGCAAATTAGAAGCAGGACACCACTGACTGACATCCTGAAAGACAACTTGCACGCCCTACAATGGAAGCATGTTTCATGATGGGAAGGAGGACTGACAGCCCTGACCATACTTACCAGCATGGGGAGACACCCCCCTACACAAACTCAACACAACACACCGGGTACAATGCATTGACACACACTTCATTGAAATATCAGTAAAATACACCCCGTACTGGGTGCTGCTGTGTGAAGCACAGGGGCTCACTTTGGACTTATAGCCAAACACCAGGATTTCACAGTCAGCCATCTTGCCATTGATGTCACACCACCTCACAGGGAAGCAGAGTCAAGAGGGAGGAAGTATGTGCATGCTGGGAAGGGGGGTGTAGCCAAGAGTATGATGGGACTCGCAGTCACAGACAATCTACACCCACCCACATGGCCCAGCAAGATCAAACTGAACCATACTCGCCTCACAGGGAGTGGGAAGGGACTGACAAGATGTCTGACACTGGGCTCTGTTGTGGGGAGCACAAGGCCATGCTGGGAAATGGCCAACAACAAATATCAGGACTTCACAGTCAGCCATCTTGCCATTGCTGTCACACCCCCTCACAGGGAAGCAGAGTCAAGAGGGAGGAAGTATGTGCATGCTGGGAAGGGGGGTGTAGCCAAGAGTATGATGGGACTCGCAGTCACAGACAATCTACACCCACCCACAAGGCCCATCAAGATCAAACTGAACCATACTCACCTCACAGGGAGTGGGAAGGGACTGACAATATGTCTGACACTGGGCTCTGTTGTGGGGAGCACAAGGCTATGCTGGGAAATGGCCAACAACAAACATCAGGACTTCACAGTCAGCCATCTTGCCATTGCTGTCACACCCCCTCACAGGGAAGCAGAGTCAAGAGGGAGGAAGTATGTGCATGCTGGGAAGGGGGGTGTAGCCTAGAGTATGATGGGACTCCCAGTCACAGACAATCTACACCCACCCACATGGCCCAGCAAGATCAAACTGAACCATACTCGCCTCACAAGGAGTGGGATGGGACTGACAAGAGGTCTGACACTGGGCTCTGTTGTGGGGAGCACAAGGCTATGCTGGGAAATGGCCAACAACAATATCAAACTCTGTCAGTGACAAGCTGGGAAAAAGCAGTGCACAGGCAGGCATCTGTTCGAAAAGTAGAAAAAGTCATGTTTGTTAACCATCTATGCATGTAGAAACATAACTCACATTGTGTGTCTCTTCAAAACACAGGTGGTGCTGGGCACCCAGCACCAAATGATGAGGATACCCAGTCCCAGACTCTGGCGGACACTGAGCTCTCTGGTCTGACTCTCTCACTCTCCTCTTCGGATGCCGACGACCAACCTGGCCCCTCCGGTGTGAGCTATCATGCAGCACTAGCAGCATCAACATCTGCACCCCCTGTACCCACGCCTCCAGCATCTGGACACCGACAGGGCACCCCCGCCAACACGGACAGACCAAGGTCAATCAACATCCACAGCACAGAGACACAGGACCCCCTGGAAGCTACAGCAAACACCACCAGCAACACCACCCAAGGGATCACAGTGTCACCTGTGCGTCCCACCACTGGTCCTGCCCGTGTGGATAGGGGTGCTGGGAGGGGTGGGAGGCAGAGGGTACGCCTTGCAGAGGGCTCTGGACTGCATGATGACCCCCACCTGGCACGCATCATAGATGCGTACCAGGATAGCACCGGAAGATTTGGCCAGGTAGTGGGGATCCTCAAGGACATGCAACACGTGCAGGTCGCCCACCATGCCCGCGTGGAGGTCAAGTGGGATGCCATTACTGTGGTGCATCGGGACATACTCCAATTCCTCCGCCAGATCAACACCAACCTGTCCACACCTCCCTGTGTGGCCACAACATCTGTTGCAAAACCATCTGCCAGCGTCACAGGGAGGGAGGAGGACTCTGGCGGAGAGTCCCCTGCACCGCAGAGGCCTGCACCTGAGGATCCCCCCCCACCCGGAAGAAGAGGTGTCGTTCGAAGAAGGACATATGAGAGGCAGATGTCCCAGCACATCTCCCAGGGCCTCTAAACCTGTTCTGGACAATGTTCTTTGTGCGCAACTCGTTCACCTTGTCCAATCGCACACAACTCGCCCACATGACATGGAGGGTTCATGTTGGGCCAATGTGGCAGATGACTCTGGACATTTCATCTACGAGCACTTCCAACTCCAATGTGAACTTTGGATTCCCAAACCAATGTACAGCACCCACCATCCTGTGCACTTCCCACACACATGTTTGTAAATAAACTCACCAGTACATCATACTTGCCTCTGTTGTGATTCCAACTTGTCATTTTCAGGGAGATGTCGATCTGCTACACAACACAGTGCATGCCAAATACTGCAACAATGTGACCAAAGTAAGGTGAGTCATGGTGATGTGACACATTTGAGGGAGACACACCACTATGGCAACACAAAACATACTCACCATGGCCATGTTACTCATGACACACAATTATGTTGACCTGAAACACATTGGCATGCACAGACACAACACCAACTCCAGTCAGTGGTAACAAGTCCACAGGTGAGGTAAGCAGATGTTACTCAGATGTGGGAAGACAGACAACGCACATAACAAAGGATAGCACAGGTTCATTACACATCTGCAACACGTTTATTCCACAATAGTTGCACAGTAATTCTACGTAACAGTGGACACACGCTCTCAATTTGTTGGAGAATGGAAGTCCAGGGATGTGTGGTACATCAGTTGATGGGAATTGTCAACTTCCACACTGGTGTTGGCTTCTGGGTGTTGGGGGTCAGTGTTGCCCACACAACAGGCAAAGTACCCTGGGAAGGACAGACAAGATACAGTCAAAAGCACAGAAGAACAGGAGAGAAATGCAATACACATACACAAAACATGTTGCAAGACACCTACACAACCATTAGTTAGCAGTACTACCCTATTGTGGAGTACACACCACCTGAATGGACACATCACAGCACGCATCCGGTAAAGTGGCACACAGACACACTCAGACAGCAACAGAGCTGGCACAACACATTCCAGGCTACCTCCATACATTCACATAACAACCCTGGAAACTCACATTCAGGTGAAGAAGTTGTTGATGAGCTGTGAGCGGACGTCACCATCATCTTCATCATCACTGGCATCTTGTCCCAGGCCGGGATCCTTCACAGGTGCCGGAGGTTTGTCATTGTCATCGTCATCCTGGATGAGAGGCACCTCCTTCGGCACCGCCATGTTGTGTAGCATGCAGCAGACAAGTATTATTTTGCACACCTTTGCAGGCTCATATGGGAGGGCCCCTCCGGTCTTGTCTAGGCAGCGAAAGCGACTTTTCAGGAGGCCGAATGTCCGCTCAGTCACCCTCCTGCTCTGACCATGTGCCTCATTGTAGTGCAGCTCGGCTGGCGTCACAGGGTTCCTGAGGGGTGTCAGCAACCACAGCATGTTGGGGTATCCGGAGTCACCTACACACACAAAAATGAACAAGTAGCTGAGATTTGTAGGAGTATGGAATACAACATTGACAAACACACACAATGAGAAACAGTCAGTACACAACGACAAGCCAGGCATGCTGGGCTGGCATCTGTGACATCAGCGTTGCAATGCGACTACTCCTCATAATGTAGGCATCGTGTGCAGAACCAGGGAACCGTGCACACACATGTGTGATCGACATGTCAGCAAGACAGACCACCAGAACATTGATCAAATGGTAGTGCTTCCTGTTAGGGTATGCCTGCTCATGCGCCTGTGGTGGTATATGGGCAACATGTGTCCCATCAATAGATCGGATGACGTTTGGCATCCTCCCCAGTGTATAAAAGGCATCCTTTATTTCAGGGAGTTCAGCTGGGCTCGGGAACTTGATATACAGGTCTAGGAATTGCAACGTTTCCTCCAAGACATCGCGTAGCACTCGACTAAACATCGTTTGCGACATCCCATCAGCAGTAGCCACAGTGTACTGGAAGGTATCAGTAGCAAAGAAGTGCAGGGCTGCCATCACCTTCACCTCTGGTGTCAGTGCTGTAGGGTATGTCCGGCCAGGTAGCAGATGTGGCTCCAACTGCTCCGCCAACTCCGCAATCAGTGGCCTGGTGAAGCGGTACCGTCTGATGCAGTCACGTTCCTGCATGGTTGCAAGGTCTGGGAATGGCCGATGGACAGCTGGTGCCCTGCAGTACAGAGATGCACAAAGGAAGATTGCCAGTTCAGACACCCATGTGGCCATGACCACGATCAATATCACATGCTAGATCATGACATTACACAATGTACTGAGGTGTGTGCTATTGGGCATGGACACATATGTCACCTACAAGACCACCACCTCACATCTCAATTCCACATGTCCACATGAGTCCCATGTAGTCCAATCATCTGGCTGTGTCACCCAACCTATGTGCCGCTGCAACGTTCCAAACACACACCACAGTGAAAAGTGAGGCCCCATGTCTCCCAGGCGTCCCAGATCTTTGCCATGCAGAAAGCCAGGGTCCCTGTATTGCCACATCAACACAGCAATGGACATGGCGTAGCACGTACACATCACAAGGCAAGCGTAAGTCCCACAGGTAGTAGCCACTGTTGTTCCTGCCGGCCCTACATGTACGTCTCTTAGACACACACCCCATCAAGGGTGATGCATATACCACTTGGATGTGGAGACGTGCGTACGCTTTGTCATTGAATGCAATGAGGTCCGATGCGGGTGACTATCATGCATACGCGTCGGGCAGGCATGGTCCGAGACAGGCATACGCCTTGGCCATTGAATCACATGGAGACTAGTGCATGTGTATATTAGAAATACGCGTTGTACAGTCAATTGAACGAGCCGGGCGCACACATTGGCTCCGGACTGTCATGGAGACGGATGCGGATTCAAAACTTGTACGAGTTGTGCACTGGAAATTCAGTTGGATGCCTACAACAATGTTGCAATTTCAAGTGTTCTATGAAGGTGAAGATTTGAACGATGCGGAAGGCGTGTACGAGTCGTACTTTTAAATGGATTGGCCAGATTCATAGAATGCAACCGTGTTGGACCTATCACTTGGGATATATGGCACAGATTCATTTCCCTTTGTGATGATGACATGTATATCCAAATGTGTGCTGCACAAATCTAGGGCATGTGTGTTAATGTACTTTTCACTTTGTTATCCTCACAGGTTGATGCCCACCAGAAGCAGGAGATCTGGCTGACCATCGTCTGGGCTGTTCGTTCTGTGGGGGTCTACAAGAGCCGGATCCGCAACTGCCAGAAGAGGTGGCAGGACCTTCGGGACTGCTTCCGGAGGATAGCTAGGGTCCAGCTGAAGCTGTCACCTCCACGCAGGAGGGGCGGACACCGGACCCTGACTCCCCACATGCTCTGTATCCTGACGGTGGTCTTCCCGGACCTGGATAGGCAGCTGAAGGCCAGTCAGCAGCAGGAAGGGGGTAAGTCCATGCCTGATCTGTGTACTATGTCTGACATGCTAATAGCAGTCTTTTGGCCTGGTCACACTGTGGTAAATAAATTAATTACCAGGTCTGAATTTCTATAAATTATCAATATATATGAAATAATGAACTGAGGAGTCCGTGGTGTAAGAGTTAAATGGGCCTTTATTCTTTAACTCGAGTTAAGGGATAAGGGAGAGCTCCTTCACCAGCAAGTTCAGGAGTGGTCTGACACTTTATTCACTGAATACAGTTTTTATACATTGCACATTATACATTTCACAATATTCTTCAAGTCATTGGGAAGAGCCCTCCTAGTTTGTAGCAGAAAGATGTTGCAATTTAGCATTGCGCAAGGCATATAAGCAAAACACAGATAGACACGTACTTTTGAAGGAAGCAGCTTGGGTTTTCGTTTATCAGAGGGTGGGGGAGCTGGTGCGTAGGTTATGAACAGACAACCTTGGAGGGGGCTGAAAAATGTGACAATCTGCGGGCCTCAGTGAATGCTAGGGCAGCTGGCTTCGAAGAGATACTAGATAAGCCTTTTTTCTCTGAAAAGAGAAGGCTGGTGGGCCCTTTTTCAGAATCGGCTTAACCACAAAAATGAGTATGTGTAACTGACCAAGAACTTGTGCAACCTGAGGAGATACGTGAACTGGCTGATCCTGGGCAAGCTGAAATTAATTCTAAAATGGATGCTGTATCTAAAATGGATGCTATATAGAATGGTTTCAGAGCACTAAAGAAAAAGAAGTGTGCGAGGGGACAGAACTGAGAACTGAGAACGCGATCTTTAATTTTTTATTTCCTCATTCCCTCCTTGTCCCCAAGCGAAACTTATCCATTTCTTTCAGATTACCTCCATGGCCATGAGGCCATCCACATGGGCTTGTAACATAATTTTCTCATTTTCTCTCGCTCTATTAATTGGCTTCGGGACCAGGCATGTAGCACAGAGACCGCATAGGGCGGGGCCACACTGAACACAGAGACAGCAGGACAATATTACCATCAACACGAGGCCTAGTCCTGAAAGTACCTTCCAACCCCATGCTGACAATATGCCCCATAACCATCCCATTAGTGTCCAGGAGCCAGGCTCTTGGTGTATGTCTGCAGCTATTTTGTGCAATTTGGAAATTGCCGCATAGACTGACGGCGAGTTATCAGGTATAAACACACAGCAGGAAGAGCCGATCAATCTGCATACTCCACCCCGGTCAGCCAGTATGACGTCAAGAACAAGTCTATTTTGCAAAGTTACCATTCTTATGGCTGTCTGCTCCTCAGTCAGGTTTCCAAGGGCAGATATGGTCTGATTGATGACAGCCTCCAGAGTCCTGGTAAGCCTACGTATTAATTTACTATTTTGTACAGGGCCTATGAAAAAGAAAAATCCCCTATTAAAATCGGTATATTGTTCCCAAGTTGTTTCAGTCTGATCAACCCCTGAGGTATCAATAGTTCTTTTTCTTCGCTTGTGCTGATATAGTTGGAGGTCCCTATGATATGAAGGGGGGCTATGAAAACTGGTGGAAGGAGGAACGTGATGTAACACGTGCCATCCCACCCCGGTGGTAATTGAAAATAGGCCGTGGAGCCACATACAAAATAAGTGTGTCGGGAGGCTAAGGCAGAGGACTTATTCCAATCCTCAAAATCTAGTATTGTGGAGCAATCACTATGTCCTAATTTTAGGGACCCATTATGCCTGAGGCACAGATGGCCTTTAGTTGGTGTTACCAATATAGAGGGAGGGCCATTATTCCTTTTGGATCTTATGTTTAGTATTTGGAATGGGTAGGTCTTAATCCTATCATCTATTTGGTATTCTTCTTGTTCTAACGTGGACCCTCTTGCTTGTGGATCGCCGTCATCATTGGGGTAACAGGCTTTATTCAAGACTTTGTTCAAATCTCCCCATGGCCACCCGTTCTTGCACGTTTTTCCATCCCCAGGACAGGTTAAGGAAGTATTTATGTCCCCCATTAGGGCATCCCAGGCCTGACATGTTCCATTATGGGAGAAAGGTAAAGGAGAAAGGGGCATTCCTCCCCTATGCTGGTGGGCTGGGAGTCGGCCACAAACCCAGCAATCAGTCGTGTTGCTGACCTGGTGTGTATGATGTAACATCTGTATAAAAGTATTATTCTGTAAGGCCAGCCGGTGACTCTGCTCATGGGAGGGTAAAGTGTGGTACGTGTGTTCTGCAGTTGTGTTGACATGTCCTTGTTGGTGTAGTGATGGTGTTTTGGAAGGGAAAACAACATGTAATATCCACCCCACACATGTCAACAAAGCACATATTAAAAACAAAATTATCAAAGTCATTATACATCTGCTACGTAGCATTTTGCAGTATCTTTTTTTTTTTTTCATTACTGTCTTTTTAGTCTGCCCTAAAGCAGTAGTCATTGTCTGACCGCTTCACCAGTCAGTCTGTACCAACTGGACTTAATTGATCAAACTTGAGCTACTTTGGCAGATCGTAATTTTGAACTGTAAGTTTGTTGGGGGGTCGGATCCAAGAGAGGGGGCAAATAGTTTGTGTTATCTTTCTTTTGTACAATGTTCTCAGTGTCCCCAAAGTACTTTTTACAATGGCTGGCGTGGAGCCATCCTTTCCTTCCTTCAACCTTTACCGCTGTCCGTGTTGTCAGGGGGACCAACTTTGGCTGCTTCCACCTGGGCTCCAGGGACGATGTTCTATCAAAGTTTCGGATGAGAATCCATTTCCCCGGCTTTATCGCATGCTCTTCCGGACTGGTGTGATCTGGAAAGGCAGCCGCCACCTGTGAACGACAAGAGCGTAGTGCAGACATCATGGCGGCAAGATAATCTGTCAACATATTACTGTCAGTATCCGTGATAGACTTAGGTCTAGGTGTGCCCCACATGTTAGGAGGTCTGCCGTAGACTACCTCATAAGGAGATAGACCGGTCCTTGAATGTGCTACCATTCTCATGTAGAAAAGGGCTACCGGCATGGCTGTGACCCAATCTACATCTTTTTCTGCGCATATTTTTGCTATTTTTGTCTTCAGTATCTGGTTGTGTCTTTCGACTAGACCTGCTGCTTGTGGGTGCCTGACACAATGGAACTTCCAAGTATATCCTAGCAATAGGGACACTTGTTCCATCAATTTAGAAGAAAAAGGCTGTCCATTGTCAGAGTAAATTATTCGGGGCAACCCATACCTGGGGAAAAATTCCCTGACCAGCTGTTTCGCTGTTGTCTCTGCTGTTCAATCTGGTACGGCATAGGCTTCTGTCCACCTAGTTAGTGCACATACAATTACTAGCACATACTTGTGTCCTCGACACCTGTCCATTTGTATGTAGTCCATTTGTAGGACCTCGAAAGGATGTTCAGGGGGGTGAAATCCACCTTGTTCTACAGACACACCTTTCCCCGGGTTGAACTGACAGCATATCATACATGTTCTGACTTTGTGTTTTGCGGCAGCCCGCAAGTTTTTGTTGTGCCATAATGGTCGTAAGCTATCTAACATTCCCTTCTCACCTAGGTGTGCTGGACTATGTGTAGTTTCTATGATTATGGGTACCATTGAATCGGGTAGGAACCACACGGTTTTGTCTTTTGTCACCCATCCCTGTTCAGTCTCTGTCACTCCTACTTCAGCCCATTTTTTCTTTTCTTCTGGGGTGGCGTGGGCCTGTATGTCTATGACGTCTTTAGAGGGGTCTCTTACTACCAGAACTGTATTCTGTTGAATTGTGTGGGAAATGGCTGCTGTCTGGGCTGTGTGTTTGGCAGTTTGATCTGCAAGATCATTCCCTTTGGAAACATTGTCTGTAACTTTTGTGTGGGCTTTGCATTTCAATATTGCTACTGCCGTTGGTAGATGTATGGCATCCAACAGGTCCTGTATTAAAGGTCCATGTTGTATCTTGGCTCCATGGGAGGTCAGAAAGCCTCTTTCTTTCCATAGAGTCCCGAAATTGTGAACCACCCCAAAGGCATACTGCGAATCTGTGTAAATGTTTACTTTTAAATTTTTCGCCCACCTACAGGCCTGTGTGAGGGCAATCAATTCTGCAGCTTGGGCTGAAAGGGTGTCTATTCTGTTTGTTTCTATGACTCTACTGTCAGTGGTTATGGCATAAGCTGCCGTTAACTCTCCTGTACTCGTCCGCATGCATGACCCATCCACAAAGAGCGTAGCATCTACATCTGATAGCGGGACATCAGTCAAGTCTTGTCTGGGTTTGGTGACAATCTCTATCATTCTAATACAGTCATGTGTATCTTCTTCATTTGTGGCATTGGGTAGCAAGGTAGCAGGATTTAATGTGTTACACCTCCTTTTCTCTATGTGAGGCTGGAACAATGTCAGCTCATATCCCGTTAATCGTGCAACTGTAAGGTGTTGTGTTTGTGTTCTGTTGAGTAGGAGTTCCAATGCGTGTGGTACAAGTACTGTCAGGGGGTGTCCTAGGACAATGGCGTCACTTTGTCTGATGGCTAAAGCTGTGGCAGCTACAGATTTTAGGCAGGCAGGTAGGGCTTGTGCGACTGGGTCTAATGTACTTGAAAAATAGGCACAGGGCCTGTTTCTTCCTGCTTGGTCCTGTGTGAGGACTGAGAGTGCTGTACCACCTCGTTCTGTTACAAATAATGTGAAGGATTTGGTGTAATCTGGAGTGGCCAGGACTGGGGCCTGGCACAGTGCTTGTTTTAGTTGCTCAAAGGCCTCTGTATGCTCAGTTGTCCATGGCAAAGATGCCGATAAACCGGCCTCCAAAGTGGTCAGTTGTATCAAAGGTTTGGCCAAATGGGCATACTGAGGAATCCATTGTCTACAATATGATGTTAAGCCAATGAAGGCTTGTACTTCTTTCTGTGTTGTTGAACGTGGAATAATGGCTATCAACCGTATTCGTTCCTGTGTAAGTTGTCTTCCCTTCTTGGTCAGCAAGTGCCCAAGGTAAGCCACTTGCTGTGCACAGAACTGTAATTTTGAGGGAGACACTTTGTGTCCTTTGTCTGCAAGAAATAATAACACCTGGAGAGAAGCTTTTTCGCACTCCATTTCTGACTGGCCTGTTATGAGGATGTCATCTACATATTGTATGAGTGTGGTATGTTCAGGCATCTGGATGCTGTCCAACTGCCTCTTCAGGGCTTGACTGTAGATACTGGGACTTTCTGTATAGCCCTGTGGAGCTCTCGTAAATCTGAAGCTTCGGCCATTGACCGAGAATCCAAAAAGATATTGGCTATCCTCGTGAATAGGAATGCTAAAGAAGGCGTTTTTCAGATCTATGACAGTGAAGAAGGTAGCCTTGGGATCTATTGCTGTCAAAAGTGTTGTTATGTCAGGTACCACAGGGTATTGTGGCACTACACATTTGTTTAACTCTCGCAGGTCCACTACCAAACGATATACAGGTTCGGCAGTTGGGTCCGTTCTTTTAAGAACGGGAAGAACAGGTGAGTTGCAGGTATTGGAATCCGTCTCTACAACTACTTTGTGTTCAATCAGGTCATTAATTATTTGTAGTAATGCTAGTTCAGCTTGCGGTGGTATTTTATACTGTCTTATTCGTGGCAAAACCACACCTTACTTTAGTGTAATCTTGTGAGGTGTGATGTCCATAGCCCACGTCTGTAGGGCTCGTTGCCCATAATGTTTGCGGGATCACTTTGAGTCTGGCATCCAGTTCCTTTTCCAGGATATGTCCCTTGAAATCTCGTAGAAACAGCCTGACACCTTCTGGGGAGCAACGTATCACGGCACCCAGTTCTTTCAGTGTTTTAATACCCAGTAAATTTTCGGGGCAGGTCTTTGTTAATACTAGATCTGTAGTACGTGTCAGTGGACCCACACCTAGGAAAACATTTTGGGAGACTTTATTTATAACTGTTTTTCCTGAAAAACCCAAGGAAATACTATGTGAGCCGGAGAGAGGTATCCCTGGGACCTCATCATGGTTTATTGTTGTCCTACTTGCCCCTGTGTCAAGGAGGAATTTTCGGTCTTGCCCCAGAAAGTGTGCTTGTACATAGGGGCCACGTTGGTCCACCGTGACAGGAATCAGGGGCAAGTCTTTTTCTCTCTCTAGGCCCTTTCACGAGTATTCAGGATATTCGGGATATATTTCATCATTGCGCTGGTACATTTGAGTTTGTGCGGGGGCGTTAGTAGGGGGTCTGGCCTGTGCCATAGGGGCTGGGGTCTCAGTGTTCCGAGGGGCATAAGGGCGGGCTTGTGTTTTTCCTGTTGCTATATTGTGTTTTAATACGGGACACTCCCTGACGAAGTGGCCAGGTTTTTTGCAATAATTACATGACCCTTTTTCAGTGGATTTGTTATTTTTCCCTGTATTTGATACAGTTGTTGTCTGGGCTACCAGGGCTTTCATTTTGGTGTCTTTGACGCGCCTTTTATCTTGTTCTTCCTCTTCTTTAATTCTATTATGATGGTACTGTAGCATTTGTAGCATCTGTTGAGAGTTATTTGCTTGCCAAGTACTCTCAACTTTCTGGAGTCTATTCTTTATTGGGGGAAGGGCATTTTCTACCAATTTTGCTACGAAAAGACATTGGTAGCCATCACTACCTGAGGAGAGGCCGCTGTTAATGGCGAAACATTTCTGTAACCTTACAAAATAATCTCCTATATCTTCATCTAATTTTTGTTTACATGCAGATATTGCGTCCCAATCCTCTTTCTTTTAACAATTTAGGTAAGACTTGCATAAGGGCATCGGGGAATGCACGTATTAGGTCTCCCAACCCATCCCCTGGTTTGCGGGCCTGTTCCTCATTTCTCAGCGCCGTCCAATTTATAATTCTCCCATCTAAGTTCCAATCTTTTTCCATCAATTTTTCATAAATCCCTTCGGGAAGGAGAACTTTCAGCAATATCTTTTTATCCGGGAAAGTATAATTTCCTAGACTCAGAATGTCCCTTATTTCTTTATGGAATCCTGCGGGGTCTTTTTCGTGAGGTGGTACTATCTTTTTCATTTCCAATATCTCTAATTTGGTAAGAGGGGTGTATACGTGTACCCGGTCATATTCGCCGTCACCACGCAGCCGTGGGTGTGCCTCTCGCAGGGGAAATTGTCCCTTGTCATAGGTACCCTTACCGGACATTTCAGTTTCGAACTGTACATAATGTTGCCTTAGATCCAGAACTTTAGTAATGAATTCTTCATCCCTTGTGGACCAAAACTAGGGGTGGGCGGAATTGGCGGAAGGCACTTCCGCCAATTCTCGCGAGAATGCAAGCAATTTCCGCGATCACGCGATATTTCCGTGATCGCGGAAATTGGTGCTTCCGGCCTGCCGCTGCCGCCCGCTACAGGTTGCGGGTCCCTCGAGTCAGCTGTCCATCGTAGTGGGGGAAAGGGCGGAAGATGTTGCCCACCGCTGGTGTGTGGGGCGGGGCTTCCATGCAGTTCACATGCCGCCCGTGGGCCAGAGACGCCGCGGGCCAGAGACCGATCAGAGCAGCTGGTGTCAGGAACTACACGGGGATTGCGCGACAGGTAGGACCACAGCTAGTTTTTGACGGTCGATATGGGGAGAACAGCACACCTGCCCAGCCTCGACCTAGCTCCCGAATGTATTGTGCCGATGAATGCGTTACTGAATTTGAGCTTCAACTCGGGCACCTGCTTTATTTATATTGGCCAGGCAACAATTTCCGTTCCCTCCCGGAAATTGCGACAATTCGGCATTTCCGCGTTCCGGTCGGAACGCGGAAATGTCGAATTGTCGCAATTTCCGGGAGCGGAACGGAAATTGTCGCCCACCCCTAACCAAAACCCGTCTGCGCAGTCAAGCAGTAAATGATATATTTTCTTAGGTGGGGGACATGTTTTTTCATATAGTGTTGCCAAATGTTGTAACATGCACATACCTGCTATTCTTTGATCAGACAGGGGGAGGGAGAGGAAGATCTGTCCTACCATATCAGGGTCATAAAGTTGGTGCTGGGCAATCCAATCAGTGGCTGATCGGGCTATTTCTTTTTCATGTGGGGTGAAAGGCGGGTCGTCCTCGAGCCAGTGCTCCAACGACTGGACAGTGCACTGTAACAGCTTAGTGGAAACGGTATCCGTTCTAGTATTTTTGTACTCAGTTGAGACATGAGGGGGAAGGGGAGGGAATCCGGGACGGCGATGGCTACGGGCTAGTCCCATAACAGGAGTTCTCCCTCCATCTTCTTCCTCACCACTCATCTCTTCCAAGATGTTTTCCTGTCTTTCCCAATCCTGATGGATGGTATGGATGCCCGCTATCAATTGTACTAGTAATTTTTGTATCTGCTCGTGTTTAGTGAACTTGGACCGTTCAAGTAAGTCACTTAGGTCCAACAAATGGTTGGGCGCCTCGCGATTACTGCAGTCCAATATTCTCAAGAAACAGATCACTGTAAACTGTAACATGGTCTGTTTGGTCGCGACCTTTCTACCTGTTATCATTGTTAACAAGGCCTGTTCACTTTTACCCGTTCGGACGAAATCGTGAACTGCGTCCAATTGGGATTTACTGTTGGGAAGGTTCTGGAGCGTGTCCAGGGCCTGTCTCAATCTATGAGATATTATGGCCATTCTACCCTCCCTGGGGCATTCATCATAAGGGCATTCCAAAGGCGGGATATCACTTTTATCCTCTGCCCCGTCTTTAACATCGTCTAGGGGAGGAGCGGTGGCCACTTGGCCACCCATCGGTGCTGGTGGTATACGTTGCAGGGCTTGCGGTTGAACCACGTAAGGCGGGGGACATTCTATTAAGTAAGAAGACACGAAATCCTCTGAAGGAGTTATTTTTACCTTTTTCATATTTTCTTGGATGCACATCTCCTCACCAGTTGTTTCGGTAGGCAGAACGGGATAAATTCCCTCAATAAGTGCATTTTTTTCTCTTTCTCTTTGTTCAGTAATAACTCTCTCTCCCTCTTCCTGTAATTTCTTTTCTTTAGCCTGTTCTGACATTCTCCTACCTTTTTCAGCCTTCGTCTGTTCTTTCTGGTCCCTCCTATGCGCTTCCTTGCGCCACAATTCAATTGCTTTTTCTTGTGAAGGCCTTACTTTCTTTTTCCACAACTGTTCTTCTACTGCCATAATACACTCCATGTCCCATGTACCTGTAGAGGGCCACCTAAGTCTGGGTTCTAGATGTTTTGTATAATCAGACCAAAGGTCCAAGAACATTACCCCTTCAATACCATGTTTAGTATATATGAAGTGTCCAGGTGTATCTCTAGGTGGGACCGGAACGGCCTGTTCTAATAACTTTTTCTTGGTACTTAATCCTCGTAATTTGGAAAATAAAGGCATTTTTTAAAATATCTTGTCTAAGCCTTATAAATATCGAATCACAAAAACAATATACTTGATATCTTTATACACTTGGGAGCCAGTGCAACTTTACCGTGTTCTATCCCAGAACACGTCTTTATACATTCCCAGTAGTACTCACCGAGAAGCAGAACTTGAAGACCTGGTCATCGGACTGAAGCGCTGCGCAGTGGAATGAGGAATAACGGGGCTCTGGAAACCTCGGACTCGACAAGTTCTCTTGTCAGGCTCTGGGTTGGAACTCTCCGCCACCTTCCTCACCGCCTCGTGTGGATGTTCAGTCTCAGTCTGTCTCCTCCTCGCCGCGAGGGAGTCAGCAGGAATACCCTGCCTCTTGTGCACGTGAGAGTCCGTCGTGGGTGTGGAAGGGATAAAGACCGGACCTAGATCTTCGGCGCGTGGGGATGGGGGGAGCGTCCCTGTTCGGGCGCCATTAAATGTGGTAAATAAATTAATTACCTGGTCTGAATTTCTATAAATTATCAATATATATGAAATAATGAACTGAGGAGTCCGTGGTGTAAGAGTTAAATGGGCCTTTATTCTTTAACTCGAGTTAAGGGATAAGGGAGAGCTCCTTCACCAGCAAGTTCAGGAGTGGTCTGACACGTTATTCACTGAATACAGTTTTTATACATTTCACATTATACATTTCACAATATTCTTCAAGTCATTGGGAAGAGCCCTCCGTTTTGTTTAGGCGCCTTGATGCCTTCGGGCTAAGTAGCGCGATTATAAGTTTCCATTCATTCATTCATAGTTCGTAGCAGAAAGATGTTGCAATTTAGCATTGCGCAAGGCATATAAGCAAAACACAGATAGACACGTACTTTTGAAGGAAGCAGCAAGGGCGATCTTTGGCCTACCTCGACAAGCTCGGGCTTCAGAGCTGCTTTCTTCCCTTCATTGGCTCCCAGTTAAGAAGCGGATTACTTTCAAGGCTCTCACTTTAGCCCACAAGGCACTCCATTTGGTTGGGGCCTCGTACATTCAGAAACGGCTTCTTTTCTATAAACCCACCAGATCTCTCCGATCTGAATGTCTTGGCCTGGCAACGGTTCCTCCCATTAGAAGGGTCAGGATAGGTGGTCGTTCCTTTACACATCTTGCCCCAAAACTATGGAACTCCTTGCCTGTGGATCTGCGCCGTACTTCTAATCTGCTTGCCTTTAGAAAGGCCCTGAAAACTTGGCTTTACAAGCAGTAACTTGTTATGTTTGTGTTTTCTTCCATCTTCTTTCTCAGTTCGGGGTCAGAAAGCGCCGGGACACTCCCTGGAGTAGCCGTGCGCTATATAAGCAACCCCAATAACATAACATCAGAGGGTGGGGGAGCTGGTGCATAGGTTATGAACAGACAACCTTAGAGGGGGCTGAAAAATGTGACAATCTGCGGGCCTCAGTGAATGCTAGGGCAGCTGGCTTCGAAGAGATACTAGATAAGCCTTTTTTCTCTGAAAAGAGAAGGCTGGTGGGCCCTTTTTCAGAATCGGCTTAACCACAAAAATGAGTATGTGTAACTGACCAAGAACTTGTACAACCTGAGGAGATACGTGAACTGGCTGATCCTGGGCAAGCTGAAATTAATTCTAAAATGGATGCTGTATCTAAAATGGATGCTATATAGAATGGTTTCAGAGCACTAAAGAAAAAGAAGTGTGCGAGGGGACAGAACTGAGAACTGAGAACGCGATCTTTAATTTTTAATTTCCTCATTCCCTCCTTGTCCCCAAGCGAAACTTATCCATTTCTTTCAGATTACCTCCATGGCCATGAGGCCATCCACATGGGCTTGTAACATAATTTTCTCATTTTCTCTCGCTCTATTAATTGGCTTCGGGACCAGGCATGTAGCACAGAGACCGCACAGGGCGGGGCCACACTGGACACAGAGACAGCAGGACAATATTACCATCAACACGAGGCCTAGTCCTGAAAGTACCTTCCAACCTCTACACTTCCACATTACGTAGGTCTTGTAATCCAATACTCAGGTCCCTCAATTGTGTGATGCACCCTCCTCATCTGATCCACAGGTGTGGCCCCTACAGTCTGTTGCTTGTGTCACTAGGGTACTGTGTCCCTGCAGTCAGCTATGCTTCAGCTACCGGTCAGCATCTGTTTCTGTGACTCTGTTGTGTGTTTCATGGGTGGGTCAATTGTTTACACAATGCCTGAGATCTGACATGTGATCTGTGTGTGCCCTTGAGATGTGTACCAATTGCTTGTCTGATTCGCAACATGTGGCTGGGGTATTCCAAACAAACCCATGCAGCAGGGGACTCCAATTTTTGGGCCTCAGGAGTATGTATATCAAGTATGTCACACTTGCTTAGCCACCTGACTACTGTCCAGGGCCAAACACTGTTTCACGTAGACATGGCCAGTCATGCCTCCTCAAGGGCATTTAGAAACACTCTGTAATCCCACTCCTGTGTATGAAATTGCAGGTTGTGCTTAGTGACATGTGCCCTCAGGTGTCTGCCTCTGTGTTATTAGGGTGTGGCTTGTTGTTACGTACAACTGGGGTGTCCATGATTCAGAGGGTCAGCATGACATCTGAGATGTGACTGTGAGAGACAAGACCTGTGTGACATATAGGTGTGTGATCATCTGACAGCGCACAATGGTGTATGCAACTGTGTCCTTCATGCAGCTGGGTTACATGCATGGCAGACTGTGATGTGTTAATGTACAGGGATTTGTGTTTGCAGAGACTCATATGTATGATTTGCATGATGTGGGGTCTTCTGGGTCCTGGATATGTTGTTTGCATGGGATGGGCAAGTGCGCCGGTCATCTGCAGAGTTAGCTTTACCCCTGAGCTAGGATTGTGAGTCAGTGCATATTGTTGTTGTCTGGATTCCCTGCCCCTGTGACAGGAGACAGTGTTGACTGGCTTTCCATGCATGCCAGTGCCAGTGCCATGGCATTTAACTTGCTATGAGTGATCCTGCATTGTGTTCAAGTGTGCACCATGCACCCCATTGTGGCATTGCCCATCATGACATGAGTACATCATAGTGTGTGTTGCTGGCATGCATCACAAGCATGTGAAATGAGTCTCTGCCCATCCCTTCATCCGGACACCTGTACTGTGTCTGTAGCAAGAGATGTGCTGTGTGTAGAGTGACATACTCCTACATGTTCACTTGCATGTGCAACTAATGTGTGGGTGGTGCTTCATGGCACATTGGGGTGTTAGCATCCAACATGCAACAGACATATGAGTGTAAGTCAAGGAGGGATATGTGTGTCATGGTTGATGTTGAGAATGACAACTGTCTTATTCTAAACAGTGTTGGCACTTTGAGCTGTGTTCAGCTGATGATGCCAGGGCTTTCCCTCTGATGTGATGTACTCACTGTGGTGTGTGCAGTCGGTGCAGGTGACTGATGTTGTTCTCTAACTTCCTATTCTTATCCAGATATAACCACGGCCACAGGAGGGGACAGCTCCACGGACCAGGAGGAGCCACAGAGCTTTACAGGGACAGAAGGAGAGGAGTCGGGTGGACCCAGTGGCACGGAGGGCGAGCAGAGCCACACAGAGGCGTCGTTAGCACCATCCCCTCAGCTGAGGGCCACAGCAGCTCTGAGGATGACTCCCTTTTGGAAGCGGGTGTCAGCAGCCACCAAACCCCAGCTAGTGAGGCTGTCCCCGCCATCGCCACCACCACCACCACCACCCTCCCATCTCCCCATCCCAGAGGTCCCTGTGGGCTCCCGTGTTCGTGAGCATGTCTCATTTGTGCCAGTCACCGTACCCCCTGCCCCTGTGTCTCCTGCTGCCCTGAGTGAGGAGTCTGTGGACTTACTTAGACAGATCCATGTAGGGCAGACGTCGATGCTGAAGTTCCTCCATGCACACACAGGTCTGTTGACACAACTGGTGTCATTCATGGAGGGCATTTCCTCGGGCATGTCTGCCCTACAGAGGACCAATCAGTCCGTGGCCTCCTTTTGTACCGCTTTGTTTGCCATAAGTTGGAAGGGTATGCTCAGACGTGAGTCCCTTGCTCACTTTGCCACTGGATTCAAGCTAGCCTGGCTGAAGACAGCTGAAATGCCAGAAACCGGTCCTAGGAAGCTTGTTTTCGGTCCAGGGAAGGCATGGCTTGGCAGTTTGGGCTGGACTGT
Organism: Triturus cristatus; assembly: GCF_964204655.1. Taxonomy (NCBI): domain Eukaryota; kingdom Metazoa; phylum Chordata; class Amphibia; order Caudata; family Salamandridae; genus Triturus; species Triturus cristatus. The sequence continues at coordinate 322,146,352 of NC_140584.1, read as the reverse complement.
TCCCATGAGGCACAGGGTCAGACTGATTTGCATATGGCCATGTTTGACCTGGGGTGGCAGAGTGGGCTAAAGAACGGTGATGGATCAAACCCAGATCTGTTGACTGGGTGTGAGTGTTTGATTGGTTCTGATGCTCCGTCCATCACCACCCCCTTTTGTACCGCTTTGTTCGCCATAAGTTGGCAGGGTATGCTAAGACGTGAGTCCCTTGCTCACTTTGCCACTGGATTCAAGCTAGCCTGGCTGAAGACGGCTGAAATGCCAGAAACTGGTCCTAGGAAGCTTGTTTCCAGTCCAGGGAAGGCATGGCTTGGCAGTTCGGGCTGGACTGTTCCCATGAGGCACAGGGTCAGACTGATTTGCACATGGCCATGTCTGAACTGGGGTGGCAGAGTGGGCTAAAGAACGGTGATGGATCAAACTCAGATCTGTTGACTGGGTGTGAGTGTTTGATTGGTTCGGATGTTCCGTCCATCACCACCGCCTTTTGTACCGCTTTGTTCGCCATAAGTTGGCAGGGTATGCTCAGACGTGAGTCCCTTGCTCACTTTGCCACTGGATTCAAGCTAGCCTGGCTGAAGACGGCTGAAATGCCAGAAACCGGTCCTAGGAAGCTTGTTTCCGGTCCAGTGAAGGCATGGCTTGGCAGTTCGGGCTGGACTGTTCCCATGAGGCACAGGGTCAGACTGATTTGCATATGGCCATGTCTGAACTGGGGTGGCAGAGTGGGCTAAAGAACGGTGATGGATCAAACCCAGATCTGTTGACTGGGTGTGAGTGTTTGATTGGTTCTGATGCTCCGTCCATCACCACCCCCTTTTGTACCGCTTTGTTCGCCATAAGTTGGCAGGGTATGCTCAGACGTGAGTCCCTTGCTCACTTTGCCACTGGATTCAAGCTAGCCTGGCTGAAGACAGCTGAAATGCCAGAAACCGGTCCTAGGAAGCTTGTTTCCGGTCCAGGGAAGGCATGGCTTGGCAGTTCGGGCTGGACTGTTCCCATGAGGCACAGGGTCAGACTGATTTGCATATGGCCATGTCTGAACTGGGGTGGCAGAGTGGGCTAAAGAACGGTGATGGATCAAACCCAGATCTGTTGACTGGGTGTGAGTGTCTGATTGGTTCTGATGCGCCGTCCATCACCACCCCCTTTTTTACCGCTTTTTTCGCCATAAGTTGGCAGGGTATGCTCAGACGTGAGTCCCTTGCTCACTTTGCCACTGGATTCAAGCTAGCCTGGCTGAAGACGGCTGAAATGCCAGAAACCGGTCCTAGGAAGCTTGTTTCCGGTCCAGGGAAGGCATGGCTTGGCAGTTCGGGCTGGACTGTTCCCATGAGGCACAGGGTCAGACTGATTTGCATATGGCCATGTCTGAACTGGGGTGGCAGAGTGGGCTAAAGAACGGTGATGGATCAAACCCAGATCTGTTGACTGGGTGTGAGTGTTTGATTGGTTCTGATGCTCCGTCCATCACCACCCCCTTTTTTACCGCTTTGTTTGCCATAAGTTGGCAGGGTATGCTCAGACATGAGTCCCTTGCTCACTTTGCCACTGGATTCAAGCTAGCCTGGCTGAAGACGGCTGAAATGCCAGAAACCGGTCCTAGGAAGCTTTTTTCTGGTCCAGGGAAGGCATGGCTTGGCAGTTCGGGCTGGACTGGTCCCATGAGGCACAGGGTCAGACTGATTTGCATATGGCCATGTCTGAACTGGGGTGGCAGAGTGGGCTAAAGAACGGTGATGGATCAAACCCAGATCTGTTGACTGGGTGTGAGTGTTTGATTGGTTCTGATGCTCCGTCCATCACCACCCCCTTTTGTACTCCTCCCTGATGGCAGCAGCGCTCCTCCTCCAACAGTCCCGCACCCCTCCTACCCCTGCACTACACACGATTCCTAGCACCCTACCTGTCCCAAGCACAGAAACACCCAAACCAAGGTCTAGACGTGCACACAAGCAAGCGCAGGGGACTGATACCACACTCACAGGGGCTGGTTTGCAGATACACACACAGTGATCCACAACCACTCCGCAGTCCTCCCGAGACCTCTCCCTCCCAGCCCCCTTCCCTTGCATCACCTGCAACCCCATCTCCCCAGAAGCTCTTCCTCTGTGACCTTGTCCTCTTCCCCACCGACCCAGCAGATCCTGATTACAAGGGGAAGAGGAAGTCCCCACACACAGAGGGGAGTGCCCCTCTCACCTGGACACCCTCCCCCAGGCACAGTCAGACAGAGACCCCCACCCGCAAGTCCCCCTAGCGCCAGAAAAGTAAGACCCCCCCACCACCACGCAGCTCCAAGGCAAAGTATTTGTCATCCATCCCCCAGGCCACCACTCCAGAGGTTTACCCGCCACTCCCTGCCCTGGGTTCCCCCACCCACAGATACACCATCCCCAAATGCTAAGGCCATCCCCCCCTAGCACTTGCTCCTCCACACCTGGTCAGACGGTTAGTGCCACTGATGTGGGGGCCATGTCCCTCCCCTGCCCTGCCAACCTCACCTGCCCCCCATTCTGCTCCCATGGATAGAGGCACTGCATTGGAGTCCACGACCACCCCGTCTGACGTGGGCACTGCAGTGGTGAGCCAATCCACTCCATCTGCGAGCCCACTGGAGTTGTGCCTTCACCCACCCCATCTGACTTGTGCCCCACAGTTATGACAGCACTCACCACTTCAGTCAGCTCCACTGCAGTTTCAAGTGTCTCGCCTGCATCCACCACCTCTTCATTGCCTCCTTCTGCTGCGCCCTGATCCTGTCCCTGCGGTACCTGGCCTGCCCCCATGTTTGCCCCTCCGAGGGGATGACCCCGGTCCTTAGCAGTGCAGGCAAGCAAGGTGTGACAGTTGTCACTCTACTTCACTCCTTGGCATTTGTACATGGACTGGTCATTGGCCTTTTGTTTGAACAGACGTTTAACTTTTAATATGCTGAATAAAGCTTTTTTCTTTATCCCTGTGAACTAGATTTAGTTGTACATTATGTTGATGATGTTTAACATGCCCTTGCACCTGTGATGCTTTGTTTACAATGTTGAATACTGATGTGTTGCTGTGAGGTACTCCCTGTGGTCCATGAGATATGTATCCTATTCTGGTGGGTATCCATGTCATGCTTTGCAGCTACCTTAGTGTGTCAGGATCAACTATTTGAGGACATCTCTCTGTGAGCGTTTCATTTGCATCGTCACATCTCTGGCTTGCACCCCTGCACATATGATGTGCTTCCCATTGTCCAATTTGTCACTTCCACAGATTTTGTGCTCATCAACACTGGGCCTACAGGTGTGGGCATCATTGGTATAGGAGCAACTGGGTCCTCTGTGCAACTTGCTAGACATATGTTTTGGGTATGTGCAGATGACTTAGGGGAGACTCACGTACCCAGGCTGTTGTGACCAGAGCCTTCATTGTGTGGTAACTGATGGCTGACTGACCAAGTGTTCTGCAGACATCAGTGAGACTTGCGGTGAATATGTTTGGCACAGCTGGGCTTCCACAGGAGTTGGGTCCCCTCAAGTAAGTGTGTTGTCCAGTGACATGACCTGGGCCCATGGTGTGTGTTGTATGAGCATGTGTGTGTGCCCACATCCCCGTTCATACACAGACAGTGTTCCCTTGATATGTTCCTGTTGTTGATGCTTGCTGAGTGGTACTGGGTTCATCCCACTACTTTTCCAATGGGCTACCAGATGGGTGGGTGCATGACTCACTCCTGTTAATTGGTGTATCATCATTGTGATTTGTCAGTTCTGAGTGTTGATGATGTTGTCAGACACAGATGAGACACAGTGAGGGTTCCTCAAGGCACTTTTTTTGTTTGCAATATCATGTAGTTGTCCCTAGGTGGTATCTTTCAGTGATTGAGACATTTGTATGTGTGTGACTGCTCCCACTTGTCGGGTTCATGGCTGCAATGCTGGCAGGTGTCAGCATGTGTGCCTTGTGGTTCTCCTTGTCTTCTGCATTGTCCTGGGACTGTGGCAGGGATTCTGAAGGTTACGTGAGCTTTGAGGTCATGGCCATGTACCGCATACTGTGCAGTATGTCTGTCATTCCTCAGGGTTGTAAACTGTCCTTGTGTGATGTGTCTGGGCACCTTAGTTCCTCCCAACATTCCTGTGTTTGTCATGGGTGCATGTGCAATGTCACCTGTCCATGTGGGCTTCACAGATACACATTGCTGCAGTTCAGGGTGTGTGGTGTTGAGGGCGGACTGATGTGAATGTTTGCATGGATGGCCCCCTAGCTCCCGTTTGTCTATGGATGAGGGGCAATGCTGAGTGATTTGTGTTTGTGTATGTGTTTTGTACGTTTGTGGCACAGTACACATGTCTGGGTTTTCCAGTTTGTACGACATCTGCCTTTGTCATCACAGTAGAGGTGTAAAGCATGCTTGTGTCACCCCGATGTCTGGTCCCTGGGGGTCAGTCTCTTGCTGTGTTAGTTGGTTTACATTCTAGCTTGTGTCACATGTGTCTGTTGTGCTCACTCTCATCTCCCAATGCCTGATTGCCCACTGAGGGTGTCCCAATGATGGTTAACTTTTGTATGGCACTGTGTCCACATCTGTGTCACTGTGGTTCTGCCCCCCTCATGTGTTGTGTAGTTGCCTGGGGATACTGTGACACACACACACACACATGTTGTGTCAGATGTGCAGCGTGAGCTTGCCTGTTTGGGTTTGTGCATCTGCATCAGTGCATTGGTATTGCTGTTGTGGGCCTTTGTCTGGATGCTGTTTCTGTGATTTTGCAGGGTGTCCCTGTGAGTCATATCACATCATTGTGCACATTCATCCTGGTTGTTAGGTGCCATTGCTGGCATGGAATGTGAGTTTGGGATCTGACACCTACAGTCTACACATGTTGTTTTGATTGGTGTGTCTATTTTCGAGATGTGTGCATGTTTGGTGATGGTCACTTCTGCTCTTGTGTTATTGTACACTGTATGCATTGTCAGCCCCCATGTGTGGTGCTTGTCTGCACATGGCTGAGAGTGTGTTATGTTTTCACAGCACTGTTAGCCTCACCACATCTCTGTGTGTATGGGACACAACTACTAGTTTGCCCCAGAACCCAGAAGTGTTTAATGTGTTGGGAGCAGGGATCATACATGCTGTTTGTTATTTGCAGCTTTGACCATGATGACACTTACTTTTTGGTCACTGTGATGAGTGGGGTTTAGTCCCATCACCACAATGCTCAACATCTGCTGCATTTTGGAAGCCCACACTTAACTTCTGTTCTACACAGTGAGGAGGTGTTCTTTTTACATTGCCACAGTGCTATGGTGATGCTTGCCTTGTGTATGTCACACTCATGTGTTGGTCACATATGTGCTGTTACTTACATTGTATGTTCGTAGTCATAATCACTGTTGTGGGCATTTGTCACAGACTACACAATGTTGACATGATGTTAGGGGGGATGTATTTTGCTGACATACCTGATGTTGGAGTATGCTGGATGTGTTGCGCATCACCCATCCTATGGCTGGGGGTGGCAGTAGTGATGGGCAACATATGCCCTATGGCTGGGGGTGGCAGTAGTGATGGGCAACAGGTCCCCTATGGGTGTGGGTGGCAGGGATGATGGGCAACATAAGCCCTATGGCTGGGGGTGGCAGTAGTGATGGGCCACATACGCCCTATGGCTGGGGGTGGCAGTAGTGATGGGCAACATAAGCCCTATGGCTGGGGGTGGCAGTAGTGATGGGCAACATAAGCCCTATGGCTGGGGGTGGCAGTAGTGAAGGGCAACATAAGCTCTATGGCTGGGGGTGGCAGTAGTGATGGACAACAGGTCCCCTATGGGTGTGGGTGGCAGGGGTGATGGGCAACACAAGCCCTATGGCTGGGGGTGGCAGTAGTGATGGGAAACATAAGCCCTATGGCTGGGGGTGGCAGTAGTGATGGGCAACATAAGCCCTATGGTTGGGGGGGCAGTAGTGATGGGCAACAGGTCCCCTATGGCTGTGGGTGGCAGGTGTGATGGGCAACATAAGCCCTATGGCTGGGGCTGGCAGTAGTGATGGGCAACATAAGCCCTATGGCTGGGGGTGTCAGTAGTGATGGGCAACATAAGCCCTATGGCTGGGGGTGGCAGTAGTGATGGGCAACAGGTCCCCAATGGGTGTGGGTGGCAGGGGTGATGGGCAACATAAGCCCTATGGCTGGGGGTGGCAGTAGTGATGGGCAACATAAGCCCTATGGCTGGGGATGGCAGTAGTGATGGGCAACATATGCCCTATGGCTGGGGGTGGCAGTAGTGATGGGCAACATAAGCCCTATGGCTGGGGGTGGCAGTAGTGAAGGGCAACATAAGCTCTATGGCTGGGGGTGGCAGTAGTGATGGGCAACAGGTCCCCTATGGGTGTGAGTGGCAGGGGTGATGGGCAACATAAGCCCTATGGCTGGGGGTGGCAGTAGTGATGTGTAACATAAGCCCTATGGCTGGGGGTGGCAGTAGTGATGGGCAACATTAGCCCTATGGCTGGGGGTGGCAGGGGTGATGGGCAACATTAGCCCTATGGGTGTGGGTGGAAGGGGTGATGGGCAACATAAGCCCTATGGCTGGGGTGGCAGTAGTGATAGGCAACATAAACCCTATGGCTGGGGGTGGCAGTAGTGATGGGCAACATAAGCCCTATGGCTGGGGGGGCAGTAGTGATGGGCAACAGGTCCCCTATGGCTGTGGGTGGCAGGTGTGATGGGCAACATAAGCCCTATGGCTGGGGCTGGCAGTAGTGATGGGCAACAGGTCCCCAATGGGTGTGGGTGGCAGGGGTGATGGGCAACATAAGCCCTATGGCTGGGGGTGGCAGTAGTGATGGGCAACAGGTCCCCTATGGGTGTGGGTGGCAGGGGTGATGGGCAACATAAGCCCTATGGCTGGGGGTGGCAGTAGTGATGGGCAACATAAGCCCTATGGCTAGGGGTGGCAGTAGTGATGGGCAACATAAGCCCTATGGCTGGGGGTGGCAGTAGTGATGGGCAACAGGTCCCCTATGGGTGTGGGTGGCAGGGGTGATGGGCAACATAAGCCCTATGACTGGAAGTGGCAGTAGTGATGGGCAACATACCCCCTATGGGTGGCAGTAGTGATGGGCAACATAAGCCCTATGGCTGGGGGTGGCAGTAGTGATGGGCAACAGGTCCCCTATGGGTGTGGGTGGCAGGGGTGATGGGCAACATAAGCCCTATGGCTGGGGGTGGCAGTAGTCATGGGCAACATAAGCCCTTTGGCTGGGGGTGGCAGTAGTGGTGGGCAACACACCCCCTATGGGTGGGGGTGGCAGTAGTGAGGGGCAACATTAGCCCTATGGGTGTGGGTGGCAGGGGTGATGGGCAACATAAGCCCTATGGCTGTGGGTGGCAGTGGTGATGGGCAACATAAGCCCTATGAGTGGGGGTGTAAGTGGTGCTGGCCATGCAACCCCTATAGTGGCCTGTTGTTTGTGGCCAGGATGTGGATCCCCTGTGTGTGTGGGCCATTTTGCGGGTACGTGTCGTTTGTTTATGTGGTAGGTGTCTGACTTACCGCCTGCGCCATCGGCATCGGTTCCTGAGCTGGTCATAGATGTAGAGTACTGGTATGATCTGCGCGATGGGATTCAGGATGTGTTTGTGTCGTACACGCTGCTTGTTGCTCTGTCTTGTACCCACTGCAAGCTGGTCTGTCTCGTAGCCGTGGATTGAGTTGTGGCGTGAATCGTAGCTGATATGCTTGTTTTCCGGATACTGTGACGTCCCATACGTGGTGACCTGTCCGGCGCGTAGGAAGTACGCATCGTACTTGTCATGCCGGAAACTGCTATTGATACTGCTTCCGGGCGACTCGGTTCAGCGTTAGGAGTTACGGCTCGGACGGAAAATGGAGCTTCAATCACAGCCTACGTGTCGGTCGGGTTTTTGGCAGTTATGCGCAACGTACTTACTCTACAGGATGGACTGGCTCTGTGTACGTGTCGGTCGCACGGTAAGGCTACAGACAGCTGTCCGACCGGCTATCGGTATCGGCCCCTCAGTCTTTACTACACGCGAGGCAATAGAAACATCAGTGAGTGTCCCGCTTTCTCTAATTTTTCAGGTCTATGACCCCCGCCCTTAGAAAATGCCAGACTGGGAGAGCAGCGCCTTCGGGCGCTCACGTAATTAAGTAAGTGGAATCTTAAAAATGCTTCACGTATAAATAATTCTCTGTTATTGCACTGGAACGAAAACGATCAGTATCGGTAACCACATGTGCATACATTCACTTAGGCTGCAGTAAAACACGCAGTATCAGCCTCGGGAAACAAAAGGTGGATCGACAAGAAACCTTTCCCTTCAATACTCTCCTTTCAAAAACTGCCTGTAAGTGAAGTTAATGCTCGGTTTGATATCTTGACAACAGGTATAATATAAACAATGTTGCTTACACTCGACTGTCCTGATTTACAGGTCCTGGTCATAAGACAATTTTTATATTCAAAAAGCACCAAAAATTGTCCTTAAGAATTCAGGTAATACCAGCTTTCAAGTGACTCTTGTCATAACATGCTACGAAGAGATAAGGGGGCATTCACTGTAGGTAATTTCTTTTTTATTTAATTTCAATTTCAGGTTACACCGTGCATGTAGCCCTGATGAAAATCCCCGATTGAATACTGGGATTGGAAGCGCATCGGCATGTTCTATCTCATACGCCACAAAAGACATACAGGATTATTCCTGAACTCTGATGAGGGTTTCTAAAGTTAATTTACCCCACAGAAAAATATTTATTTAATGTGGCAGCAGTTCCTAGACATAGGCCAAGCTATAGGGCTTTTTAGGAATTGCATTGTATAATCAACAGTTTTGAATAATTAGCTGGTGTAACTCATGTTGTTTAAAATTCTGATTTTTGTTTATATTTTTTGTATGTTATTCTTTAATACCACACAAGTTGCGAGTACAAAGTCCTGTGAATTGAAATGTACCTAACTCAGACATGATTGAAAATGTTGCTGACATTTTTTGTAAATGTGAAAAAGAATGTGATTATTGACATTCAGAGCTTAAGAACTGTTCAGTCTTAGCTTGAGTCCGCATAAATAAATAGCGGCCCAGAAACTGACAGCCAGGTTACTTCTCTTTTGTTTCATGGGAACAATCCAGCACGGACTGCCAAGACAGGTCTTCCCGGGACCGGAAATAAGCCTCCTGAGACAGGTTTCGGGCTAACACCCCTCATCATCCAGGCTAGTTTGAATCCAGTGGCAATGTGAGCAAGGGACCCACATCTGGGCACACCCTGCCAACTTAGGGCGAACAAAGCAAACACAAAGAGACGATGGACGGAGTGCTGAAACTTTTCAGACACTCACCCCCAGACACAGATCTGTGTTGAATCCATCATCATTCTTTAGCTCACTTTGCCACCCCAGGTCAGACCTAGCTATATGCAAATCAGTCTTGACCCTGTGCCTTATGGGAACAGTCCAGCCCGAACTGCGTCAAATACTCTCAGTCTTTTTGACCTAAGTTTTATTGGTGAGAGTATTGGTCAATGTTAAAAGAGTGATGGATATGTGAAGTATGTAAATTTGATCCTTCTTATTCTGTGAGAGGTCTACATGTTTCCGCCATATTCTTACGTGCCCAACAGGGTCAAATGGCTTTCGGCAGGACCAAATGAAGCTGGCATGCATGCTAAGACATGCAGCTGTTGTTTGGATTGTACTTACAACCTACCGGAACTTCACCGTGTTGCTTTCATTTCTGTAAAGGAAAGTGTAGGTACGATTACCTTGTTGACATACATACATATAGGCAGTGGCAAATTAAATCTCGGACTCAGGAGGGGAGACAGAACCTCCTTGGTTCTAGATTTAGTGATGTGCTGATCCATTATTTATATAATTATGTTTTTTGTTGTTATTGTGCCTAATTTAAGGTTCGTACAAGTATAGGAATAATTGTTTCTCGCCCGCTGTCTATTTGCATTAATTAATTCCCAACACTTATAAGACATGCCAGACTAATAGACATATGAACATAACATTTTGTTTGTCTTTGTTTATCTTTGCAGGCATGCACTGTGATGGCTCATATGAAACTATATCTTAGAACTCATTTGGGTCATGTAGCGATATCTAAAAATATGAACTGGCCTCGTTTTTCATATAAGACATACAGACATACATGCAAGGAAGTGTCGAGCGATTGGTGCTCATAATTCTCTGATTGTGCCCTGTGTTTTCCATTTTTGTGATTTCTGATCCAAAATTTCATTTATTCTCTTATCCTGCATGTGAACTAACATAGTGGGACCAAGAGTTCGATGCCATCTATGCACTTGTCCTATGTATATCTCAAAAGTTCAGCCGATTTCGCTTATACACTGTTATGTTGGTGATCCTGACACTGTATGTGTATTGTGGGCGAGCTACAAATTCATATGCCCCGTATGTTAAAAGAGAAATGCATTTATTAGAAATTCATCTGTCCCTCATGTTAAAAGGGAGGTGCATTTATTAAAAAATTATAAGAATAGATGCTGACTTCAGCGACAGTAGCTAGTTGCCACATGGGACCGGCCAAGGGGGTGGAACCTGTAGTCACACTCTGCAAGAAAGAATGTATATCTCCTTAGATTCCTGTATGTCTTTCTGGGTTCTAAAACAGGCTCCCCCCATTAGCGTGCTCACTTACTTCATCAAGGTATCTCACCCTCTTTGATACCTGATCTGCCTCGGTTGTCCAGCATCCTGTTGGTGTTTCTTGGGGGCGCTTTTAAAAGCGGTCGGCCTCACCAGTTGCCTAGTTCGGTACGTGCCTAGGCGCGTGTAATGCGCTGGCCAGAAATTGTTTTGAGAACGTGTGACGCATGCTCCGCGAGTGTAGGTCAGGAAAAGCTTGCCTGACTGTCAAGGGTATTTAAGCAGCAGCTATCCCATCCAACGTTATAATATGACGTTTATCAACACACTATGGGGCAGATTTATGAGCCCTTTGCGCCACTTTTGCGTCACTTTTCCCATGTTAAAAGTGACGCAAAAGTGGCGCAAGGGGCTCATAAATCTGCCCCTATGTGTCAAAATAGCAAGGGGCCTATACGTATAATGGTACATTGCTCCATCTTGTGTTTAAATTTTTGCACATATTGGTGAGTGGAAAAGGGGAAGCCTAGTTTATATTCTTGTCGGTAAGAAATGTGCAAGAGAACAGTGGCAGTTCTCTGTATGGTGTCCGTAAGGTTACTTATGCTGCAGCTGTCTCATTCAATGATAGTGTACAGATAGCAGGGTGTCTGTACATTTACCGGTATATTGCTTGGACTTGTGTTTAATTTTTCGCATATGTTGGTTAGTGGAAAACAGAACAAAGGAAATAAACTGCATGGTGTTATTTCATATGTCATGTGGACTTGTATCAATGGTGGGTCTTCTTTTAGCCTGCACTTTTATTTTTGTATTGTCTATGATGGGTCTCTTTACATTATATCTGTTATGCTGAAGAATTTCATACATTGGTGTCATGATTATTTGTCATTAATGACTATGTATCTGTAGAGCAGCGGTCACAGAAGGTTTTTTGTCAAAGTGTAAAGTTCTGGACGAAGGAGACTCAAAGGGCTCAGAGCCTGCTCATAGTACTGTGTTCCACTGGATATTATCATTTAGCCCAGTTTTGTGGGTGGATAGGCAATAAATCCAACGTTGTTACTTTTCAAAGAGGTGTCCTTCTATGTTGTCTACAGTAACTGTTCCATGATACACCATGTTAAATCATTAGGGGTATGGCCTGAGTTGATAAAGTAGTCTGTTAGTTTTGTGGTATTTCTTTTGCATCTTATATTATTCTGGTGTACGCATATCCGAGTTTTTATTTTCCTTGTTGTCATGCCCACATATTTAGGACCACAACTGCTACATTCACAGTGTTGCAATTCGTGTGCTTTCGCAACATCCATGTTTTTCCAGGTTCCAGTTCCAAAGTCTTTGTGGTTTTTGTTAAATGGCACAACAGTTGCCACAGGCATAGTGCCCTGTGATCTCTAGGAGACCCCACATAGCACCTACGGTAGTCCATCCTTCATTCCTCTTTGCACGTGCTCTGGTCTTCAGCAGGTTGTCTTTTAAATTAATTGCTTTTTTGAAGGAAAACAAGGGTTTGTCCTATTTGAGGTTTCCAGTTTGTTTAATGCACCAGTTTTTATTGACAATTGGTTTGACTTCATTGGAGATCATGTTCTAAGTTGTCACACATATTAATGGGATGGTGTTATTTTTTTTGTTGGCTGGTTCTAAGAGGTCTTCACTGCTTTCATTTGATCTTTTGTAAGCTTCCTTGATAATTTTGCTTGGATAACTCCGATCTCTCAGTTTAGTTTTGAGGTCTTCCGACTGTGAGATGAAATTCGTTTTCTTGGAACAGTTCCTTCTTAGTCTGAGAAACTGGACGTGAGGGAGGTTCTCTCTGAGAGCTCTGGGGTGGAAGCTGTCAAATTTTAACAGTGTATTCCTAAAAAGTTTCTTTGTGATAGGTCTTTGTTTCCAGTTTCCCATTCTCCGCATATATTTCGACATCTAGGAAGGTGATATGATCTTTACTGCCTGTGTATGTGAAATTCAGATTGGGGTCATACACGTTCAGCTCAGTTACAAAAGTGAGCATCGATTCTCTATTCCCTTTCCACATCACTAGGATGTCATCAATTTATCGTTTCCAGAGTAGTGTGATCTCCTTGTATGCGTTTCTGGCATGCAATATGTATTTTTTCTCAAAATTGTATACATAGAGGCCTGCCGCACTCAAAAGTGCTGCCCATTGATGTTCCGAATGTCCTTTATATCTCATAGGTGTTTGCAATTAAATAACAATGCAGGTAGACAGCAGGCAAGAAACAATGATTCCTGTACATGTTCGAACCTGAAATTTGCCACAATAACATCAAAAAACAAAATTACATAAATAATGGGTTGGCACATCGCCAAATCTAGGACCAGGGAGGTTCTGTCCCTCCTCCTGAGGCCGAGATTTAATTTACCACTGCCTATATGTTTGTATGTCAAACAGGTAATTGTACCTGCACTTTCCATTTACAGAAATGAGAGCAACACGGTGAAGTTCCGGTGGGTTGTAACTACAATCCAAACAATACCTGCATGTCTTTGCGTGTGTACCAGCTTCAAGTGGTCCTGATGAAAGCCATTTGACCCTGTTGGGCATGTGAGTCTATGGCTGAAACATGTAAACCTCTCACAGAATAAGAAGGATCAAATTTACATCCTTTACATATCCTTCACTCTTTTAACATTGACCAATATTCTCACCAATAAAACTTAGGTAAAAAAGACTGAGAGTATTTGAGTCAATTTTAAAAAGCACCTCACTTGAGCACTATTCACACACTATCACCACCTCACCCTCAAAAACAACCAGCTCTGCTGTAATCAGGCGTTGCAGCACACCCTGGAAACATTCGGAGACCAGGGTGGGAACCCTATTATGAAGCATGTCACCTACTAGGTACTTGAGTGAGTGTTCTTTTACAATACCTTAGGGCAGTGGTTCCCAAACTTTTGACTCCTGATGACCCCCATTGAGTCACCACTGGAAGCCGGGGACCCCCAAGCAATTTGTCGGATTTAAATTTCAAACATTAAAACAGTAATTCGAGAAAAAAAATAAACACGTGTGTGCATACAAAACAAATACTCGAATAACTAAGGATTTTAGGGGCATACTTACAAGTCCCTATCGCCATGGGAATGTCACTTTTTGCGATGTTCCTGTGGCGATAGGGGCATCTCTCTCCAGAAGGTACAGTAATCACTGGCATTTTCTTGACACTTTTTTATAGTTGCTGGAAAACTGCTAATTTTACAATGAACTTTACAGTGCTTTTAAAACTGCTGCCTGCGGCCCCCCTGGGAATGTGCCACGGACCCCTGGGGGTCCTCGGACTCCAGTTTGGGAAACACTGCCTTAGGGTTTTGTAGGCAGTACAGACACCTGATATGTCCATCCAAAATTAGGGGAATGTATAATAGCTAAAAATACCCATTCTTTTTGTTTTGCATACACTCTGGTATGCACATTTGTTTCTGTAGGTAAAAGTCTTAGTGGCGATGGTATTTATCAGAGTCTACTATTTATGGCCATCAGCTTGGGAAGAGCTGTGAGTAGAGTGAAGGCTTTTCCCACACCCTACTGTGCACAACCATCATGCAAGACAGGGGTTTCAGGGGAGAGGGCTGTCCCTTCCAACACACTAGTACACATACAAGTCATCTGAGAGAGGGGTCTGAAATGTGAGTCAAGTCTCTCTCCACACCTTACTACGCACACCCATCATCTGAGAGAAGGGTCTGAAAGGAGAGGCCAGTCCCTGCCCACTCCCTACTATGACAACCATAATCTGAGCGAGAGCTCTGAAAGGAGGGGCCAATCCCTCCCTAAACCCAACCACATACACCTGTCACTTGAAAGAGAGGTCCCACATGAGAAGCCAGTCCATCCAAACACCCTACTACGCATACCTGTCATCTAAGAGAGAGGTCTCAAAGGAGAAGGCAGACGCTCTCCATACACCATACTGCGCACAGTTGTCCTCTGAGAGAGGTATCTGAAAGGAGAGTCTAACCCATCTAGATACACACCCTATTATGCACACCTGTCATTTGAGAGAGAGGTGTGAAAGGAGAGGCCAGGCCATCCACACTCACAACTATGCAGACATGTCATCTGCAAGACAGGTCTCAAAGGAGAGTCCAGTCCCACCTTGCACCCTACTATGGACACCCATCATCTGACAGAGGGGTATGAAAGGAGAGCACAGTCCCTCCCCATACCCTACTATGCACAACCATCATCTGAAAGAGAGTTCTCAAAGCACATGCCAGTCTATCCACACACCCTACCATGCACACCTTCCACCTGAGTGAGAGGGCTCAGTGGAGAGCCCTGTCCCTTCAGACACCTTACTAAGCACACTTGTCATTAGAGAGGTTTGAAAAGAGAGGTCAGCCCCTCTCCATATCCTACCATACATATTTGTCATCTGATAGACAGCTCCCAGTGGAGAAGAAAATCCCTTGCACACCCTACTACACACATCCATAATCCAAGAGAGGGGTTTCAGCGAAGAAGCCAGTCCTTTCACACGCTGTACTATTGTCTCCCATCATCTGAGAGAGAAGTCTTAACAGAGAGGCCAGTCTTTACAACACATTACTATGCATACTGGTAACCCTGAAGAGGCCAGTCTCTCCTTATACCCTACAATACACTCCTGTTATACTCTGGAAAGCGCTGAGTGGAGAGTGGAGAAGTCACTTTACCCCATACTCTAGTATTGGGAACTGCAAAGTATAAGTATGGTAATCAAAGAGAGTGTAAATTCTATGCCCCCAAAATTTAAGATCCCACAAGACTGTGCGGGATCATAAAAAAAGTAAGGATGGGCAGAGAAAATTTGTCTGAAGAGAGAGGTCTCACCAGAGAGGCCTATGTGTATGCACACCCTACTACACACACCCAAGAATAAAGACTGTTATGCATGAGATATATGCTAAGTGTATGAGCTTGTGATACTCTGGTGAGACTCAGAGAAATATATGGGCGGAAGTGGCCGTTTGTTTTCTCTGGATCTCGCGAAAGTCTTGCGGGTATAAGTGTCCTAAAATAATGGGAGTTATAAATGAAATAATATGAAATAATGATGCAATGTAGGAATAGGGTGGCTCTGACAAGAGCCTTTGTGTTTATAGTGTTCAGTTACAAATAGAATTGGATGCATTCCTTGATTTTATTAAGGAAGATTATATTCCCTTCAGCAGTGAGGTGCACTCCATTTTGCCTATAGACACCTGGCATGTAAAAACAGATATTGTTATGATATATAGAGCCTATGCAATGATCACTAAGACATGCAGAAACTGTTTATTGACGTGCTTCTGGGACTTCTCAATCTTAGGACAAAACTCTTTGACCCGTGCCATTGACATATATTAAATATATACAAAGGCAGTGTAAGGAAAGAGAGACATCAATTGTTAAACGGTGTCCTTCATTTGGATTTCAAGCGCAACCCCTGTGATTGTGCCTAGGTCTTTGTCACCACAGTGCACTATCATCAGGTCTGGGTGCTCACAATCCAAAATGCTCTCAACCATTGGTAATAACTGATGCCAATTCCTACCTCTATGGCCAATTCAAGTGATTTTCAAGTTTGGAAACACAAGATTCTTATCAATATCACAATTAATGACATATTCTCTATCCCATTGGATGAAACTGTGTCCCAACAATCCAGAGGTGAACTATGGTGCAGTATGGAGATATCAGTCATGAGAGGAGCACTCAGCAGAATGAGCAAGCTTCTGGAGGGATATGAATTTACAGAAGAAGAGAAAGAATAGGAGGGAGGCAATAATATAAATGGAATTGGTATATTTTGGGCAGTTAGAAAAGTAGGTTAGGTGATGACCAACTGCTATTTGTATGGTGCACAGTTACTTGTTAAACAGGAGAAGGGTTTCCATTGAGTGATTTTCAAATTGTACTACGATCCTGCGAGAGTCGTGTGAAAACTTCTGCAGGTGAAACTTTTATGCCGGGTCCTCGTACTATCCTGCAAGACTCTTGCTGGAGTCGCATGGAAATTTATTGAGTGACTCTGTCATGAGGTCTTTCGACAATCTCATGAGACTCTTGCGAGCTCGATTGTGCATGGAGAAAACAGAGTGTGTATTAGAAGAACTGTACAAGTGTCAATACGTAGGTAACACAACCAGAAAGCAATAGAAATGAAGCACAGGTTGTCAATGTTAATAATTAACCCCTGGGTGTCGATGACAGAATAGTTCCGTCATCGGCTGTGGCGCTCCCGTGCCGATGACAACTGTTTCATCATGGCACCCACCCACAGGGAAGCACTGGTACTCCCCCCTTGGGCTGCCCCTTTGAACCCACCCACAGGGATGGCAGCGGAGGCACTTCCTCTGCCACCCCCAACTCCCCCATCAGCAATCTGATGACTTTGGCGCGGTCACAGCATGCTGATGTCATCAAGTGCAGACAGGGACGCATCCTTAGAGAGGACGCACTTTAGTTGAGTCCTTCTCTGGGGGGTGTTTGTTTTGGGGAAAAATAGACACATGTCCAAAAGGAAAGTGCTTTTCCTTTCCACCTTTGCCTGTTTTGAGTGAATTCCTGCTCCACAATCTTGGGGAGAGCTGTGATGAGGGTGCAGGAATCCAACCACTGAACAACCAGCGATTTTTTTACATGCTGGAGTAGCGACCCCTTGGGTAAGAGGCGCTCCTCAAAGGGGCTAAATTGTTTTCCAGTGGTTCGGTCCCTTGAGGGGGTAGATCAGTAGTTTTTTTCAATCAATCAATCAATCAATCAATCAATCAATCAGGGGGTTTATAGAGTGCGCTACTCACCCATGAGGGTCTCAAGGCACTGGGGGGGGGGGGGTAGGCAGCTTTGGCTCAGTCGAAGAGCAAGGTCTTGAGATCCTTCCTGAAAATGTGCAGGTTTGGGTAGCATCTGATGCTGACTGGGAGCTCGTTCCACGTCTTGGCTGCGATGTAGGAGAAGGCCCTTCCTCCTGCTCTGCTTCTGCGGATGCACGGGGGCTCTGCTAGGGAGAGGCTGGCGGATCGGAGATTTCTTTTGGTTGCGTGAAAATAGACTCTATCGTTGAGATATTTGGGTCTGATGTTGCGGAGGTTTTGTAGGTGTGGGTGAGGAGCTTGAAGGTTATTCACTTATTGAAGGGGAGTCAGTGTAGGTCTCAAAGGTGTTGAGTCATGCGTTCGTGCTGTGGGGTCCCGAGGACGAGTCTGGCTGCTCTGCCCCTAAGTGGGTCAAAACACACTAAATCACCATGGATGTTCATTTTGCCATAAATTACAGAGAGCCGCCCCTTGGGCAAGGGTTGTTTTCCTTGAGGGAGAATTTTTTGGTGAAATTTCACCCTTTCCCCCAGAGTGCTGATCGTCTACTAACAGACCAGGGATTGCTTTCTTGTTTGGGGAGTGACCCCTTGGGCACGGGTCTCTCATTGGTAGATAATTGTTTTTAGTTATTCCACCCCAACAGAGGGCAGATCAGCTGTTTTTCAGTCGATCTTTCCTCGGGGGGGGGGGAGGGGGAGCCCACTACGACCAGGGATTGTATTCTTGTTCGGGGAGCGACTCCTTAGGCAAGAGTTGCTTCCCTAGGGGGAGAAGTCTTTGGGGTTATTTCACCCCCCAGAGGGCAGATCTGCTTTTTTTTTTGGGCCGATCTGCACTCTGCAGCACTGGTAGCCCACTAGACCACCTGGTATTGTTTTGTTGTTCAGGGAGCGACCCCTTGGGAAAGGGTCGCTCCCCTTGAGGCAAATTATTTTGTAGTTATTCCACCTCCACGCTCCCCAGAGGGCAGTTCAGCAATTTTTAGGCTGATCTGTCCAATGGAGGCGGGGGGGTGGAAGCCCATTAAACCATGATGGAAAGTTTTCTTGTTCGGGGACCGACCCCTTGGGAAAGAGTCGCTCCCCTTGGGGGAGAACACTTTTAGTTATCCCCCCCAGAGTGCAGATCAGCCATTTTTACACCGATCTGCCCTCTGGGAGGGTGAAAGCCCACTAGACCACACCACCTGGGATAGTTTTGTTGTCCGGAGAGTGACTCCTTGGGCATGAGTAGCTCCCTTTGTGGGGCATTTTTTGTATCCATGCACCCCCAGGGGGCAGATCGGCAATTTTTTAGGCTGTTCTGCCCTTTGTGGGGTCAGAAGGCCACTAGACACCAGGGACTCATGTTTTGAAGGGGAAAGACCCCTTGGGGAAGGCTCGCTTCCCTTGGGGGCCCATATTTATATTCCTGCCGCCCTCCCCTGAGGGCAGATTGGGCATTTTTGGTCGATTTCTCCTCGTAGGTGTGATTTTGTCCCCGTAAGATATTTCTGAGTGGATTGAGCCACAGAGTGGGTGATAACACTTGAGTCACCTGGGAATATGGGTATGTATATGGTTGGAGATCTGCTTCTGCTGTGATGTTTACTTCCTCCTGCTGGTGTCATGCCTCCTTTTGGGGGAAGATCAGTGTTTTTTGACATTTTTCTTTGTGTTTTAATTTTCTTTTTGTATCGTAGAGCCAATTATTTCCTTTGTCTTGTGGGTGAATCCTGTTTGCGGGCACAGCTTTGGCAGAGCTGCAGTTTGTGGAGTTGTGGTTGGTAAGCCACTCATTTCCTAATATTTTCATCTAATGTGTATCCTTCCCCTGTCAATATAATTTGTTTTGTTGGTTTTTGTGTGGTTATCTTTCAAAGTAGCATATTGATTTGTGTACATTCTTTACTGCCTTGTGTATAATGTAGTTGTTTTATTCATTTCTTTCCAGTGGGACTTATCTAGTGCTTGCAGTGTCTGTGCAAAGTAAGTGCAGTTGATCCCCAGAGCTGCTGTCTCTGGCAAGTGGGTGGTATTGTTTTAGAATAAATAGGTCTTTGTGTGCTTTGTATTGACTGACTTTTCATTCTAGATTTTACTATATGTCAGAAGTTTCACTTTCCATGTGATAAACCCACACTTTGTTTATTGCTTATTTTATATAGTGTTGGGTATTGTTGACTTATTTGTTAAGTTACCTTTCTAAGTAAGGATTATGGCTAGCTGCAGGATGACTGCTGAGCAGGTTGTTGGTATGCTTTTCGAGTCTTCCTCTGACCATGATTATGAGACTGACTGATGATGAAGCCGCTATCAGTATGGAGGAAGTGCCTCTTTTAGAAGAGGATACTTATGTGCTGACAGTGCAGCAAGAGGCATCTGGATTGCAGCCTGGGACTGAAAGGCTTCTCATTACAACAGCTGAACTCTGGGTTACCCCAAACATGGTGCAGCAGGTATTGCTTGCCTTTAGTGATACCACAGGGCGTAGAGTGAATAATGAAAACTTTTGCCTATAAATTTCTTTCAGTTATTTATGGAAATTGTATTTTTGGCTGAAATTGTTGAACAAACTAATTTGTATGCTGAACAGTATGTGAAGGACAACAGTGCCAGACTCAAGCCCCACTTTAGAGCTACTCAGTGGGTTTAACTTTTTGATGGGCCTTATAAGGAAGCCATGGCTCTCTCATATTGGTCTACTAGTCCCTTGATGGCAATGGCTATAATTCCTGCAACCATGAGTAGTAATCAGTATTTGCTTCTTCTTCGGATGCTTCATTTAGTTGATAACGTTTTAGCTTTGCCATGAGATTACCCTGATTGAGACCATCTTTTTAAGATTCAGCCAGTCCATGATCACTTTGTAGATCGATTTTCAGAGATCTATGTTCCATGAACAGAAAAAGCAGTGGATGAGTCTTTGGTCCCTTTCAATGTCTGACTGTTAATGTAGGCAGTGAGTTACTAGCAAGAGGGCACGTTATGAAATTAAGCTGAAATATGCTGTCTGCGTGTAGTACTGGATATGTCTATAATTTCAGGGTGTACACCGGTAGGGTTTCCAGTATTGACTCCCCTGGTTGTCCATTACCTTTTGGAGTTAGTGAGAAAATTGTGTGGGAACTTGGTAGAGGACCTTTTAACAAAGGTCAACATTAATACGTAGAAAACTTCTAAACTGGTGTGCAGTTGTTCAAAGTTGACACTGTTGCTTGTGGCACATTGCGCTCTACTCCTAAAGAAGGCAATCCCCTCTAGTTATTCAATTTTAGGTCTGGGAGAAGAGGGGGACAATCAAAACAAATAACCTATCAAAAACCTTCCACTAGACCTCTATTTCTATGCTTTTAGGGCTAAATCTGTTCCAATGTCACTTTATAAAAACATTTTTATTCATTTTTAAATTTATTTAATTATTAATATCAAAAAAGTTAAAAACCATACATATTCTTGATGATTTTTTCAATTTTTGCCTTTTTATTGACATATGTATTATATCTTTTTATAAATAAACGAATGTCATGAACATTTTATGCACACAAAGTAACATTTTCTCAATGAAACCCCTATCAATTCACCACATTCTCATACTACCTCTCGCATCCACACTTATAGTCTTTCGTACCATCCACACTTTCATCCCACCCAAGAACACATACACAAACTGGTCAAACAAGGGACAAAGATGTTTGAGTCTCTGTGACCGTGTTGTGGGCTGGGTTTATACACAGACAGGTCAACGCACATTTCGTGGTGTTAGCCACGTTATAACCACCTTCATCAGGACCATCAGAATTTGCAAACTTTAGGCGAATGGTTGGGATATCTGTAATATTTTAAACAACATGTCTCAAAAAGCCCCATCTGTTAAATATAATTTTAAACTAAATGTATTGAACCAAGACAAGCTCCAAACAGTGATTCAAACTCAAAAAAATACGGTGTAAAGACCTCGATCTAAAGTTGCCATGGTTAAGTAGAGAATTTGAAGAGCCTGAGAAAAGAAAGAAATAAAGAGAGAAGAAGGGACATGAATGTGTCCAGAAATTCCCATGTCACCATAGCATCAATTGATGAAAAGACCGGTGTGATAACCATTTAAACATGCAGTTTCAGCTCTTCAATGACCTGTTAGTATGTTGTTTTATGTCTGTTCCCTCAGGGGAACAAGAGATATGCATAAATTTACAAGTCCCTAACTTACATGAAACATGCAATTAAGGAAGTCTCCTTAAGGTACCACTGCACGAAGATTCACTGATGTAGACGTTACATCAGTATGGTGTGTGGACCACTCCTCTAAATGAAACGATTGAGCCTCTACTTTGCACTATGAATAATAATACATTGTATTAGAGATGACACTCATCTGAAATCAGTATCTTACTGCTATCTACACACTTGTTCCTATTTATATCTACCCGATGTCAGTGGGATCGCACTGAACTGTCTCAATTCAAATAAATATTATTTGTCAGGTTGTTATCAATATTGTTCCTCACTTGATATAAGGTATTATCA
Source organism: Triturus cristatus (assembly GCF_964204655.1). NCBI lineage: Eukaryota > Metazoa > Chordata > Amphibia > Caudata > Salamandridae > Triturus > Triturus cristatus. The sequence continues at coordinate 322,124,405 of NC_140584.1, read as the reverse complement.
ATACCTATAGGGGTATATAAGAATGCAATTGCGTTTGATTATATAAGGGGAAAAAAAGTTATGTCCCATCACTAAATCTAAGGACTCACTGATACCAGTATGTGGTGATATATAAGAAACTGAAATCATGGTCAAGCATGCATACACACCTGTTTGTATGTTTCTTTTCTATGACATGAAATCTAGGGTCATGTAGTGTCTGACATGTTCCCGCTGTGTGTAAACACGAACACAAAATTATCCTAAGGCTCCAGTCCTCACTTATTTTATCATCACTGGTACAAAGAAAGAAAATATTCAATCAGTGTGTCTCAGAAGTACCATGTTGTAATCACAAGACGTCTTACTAATAGCCAGAATGAGTGCTCATATTACAGTCTACAGGGGCCAAGTCTTCCCATCATTAATATACTTATTTGCCATAAAGACACACAGTTGATACGTATTCTCAGTCTGCTGTAGCTGTTCTTGCAGACAGTATGCCTGTAACAGGAAATACTACAAGGACTATTCCGCTCTAACTGTAAAGGTTACCCAAAAGAGCTTGTTTGCAAAACACTTGAGAAGGGACAGTGCAGTGCCTTGCAAAGCGATGAATTTCAAGCTGTGACATTTTCTGACAGGAGAGATGTCTACATGCTGACTGAAATCCATGATGAACGTACTTCACCTGTGACTGTTTGGAGTTAGGTTGCTGTTTTGCATAAAACTGTGTGCATTTTAGACTACAATAAGCACATGGGTGCTGTAGATAGAGTAGATCAGAGGTTGGAACCTTACACTGCTGTTCGTGAGGCTTAAATTTAGAAAAGAAATTGGCTATCCATTTATTCCATCTAACAACCTTCAATGCTTTTGCTGTATTTAAGGATTGTTGTCTAGAGTTAAAGATAACATGCATTAAGTTTCAGCAGTCTGTGATAGACAGGCTTGTTGTAGTGGAACAGACAAGAGGTCCTAGAGTTGCAGTGATGGAGGATGTGGCTAGATTAAAAGATTACCACTTTCCTGATCACATTCCTCCCACAATCAAAAAATGCTTTCCCAGTAAGAGATGTGGCATCTGTTTCCGAAAAGGTGTTTGGAAGGAGAGTCATATTCACTGCTCGGATAGTCCTTCTAATCCTTGGATGTGTGTGCCCTCGTATTTTAAATTGTACCACATGCAACTGAATTTTTGGATGAAACTGTGAGCATAAAAAAACTGACTAGTCTGTATTGTTTTATATTTTTTGTTTAGATTTCACAGTTAGCATTAGTGTGATGTATTTAATTAGAACTGTTGTGTTTTTAGTAATAGTTTTGTATCTACTTCCAGTTGGTCTGTGTTTTCCTTTTTGTTAAAAAAAATTGATGACAGTGGATTGGTGCTTGGCTGATGGTGTGCGTGGACTGGCATCTGGCTGGTGGTTTGCCTGAACTGGTGCTTGGCTGGTGGTGTATGTTGACTGGCCATTTGTGTGGATAGGTATTTGGCTAGTGCTGTGCTTGGACTGACGCTTGGCTGGTGGTGCGCATGGACTGGTGTTTGACTAGTGGTGTGTGTTGACTGGTGCTTGGCTAGTGGTGTGAGTAGACTGGTGTTTGGCTGCCAGTGTCTGGGTAGTGACTTGCTGGTGGTTACTTCACACACTGCTAGCCAAACACCAGTGCACACACTCTGTCAGCTGGCAGCCATGTGATTGCTGTGTCAGTCATGTGGGCATATGTAAGTGATGGGCCCTTGAATTGTGCTATCTGTTGATGTGAGTGTTGTAATTTGCTGGGCCTGCTGTTGGCAGTGTGAATGGTCTTGTGTGTGTCATGTATGAAAGGTGTGTGAATGGGCTGTAAAGCGGTTGGTGCCTTGACGCGGCTTTATAACTCATGAGCTGTGAGTCATTGGTTCAGGTTTTGACCTTTCAAATATTAACAGTGTTGTTTATTTTTGTGAAATATCTTGTTAATACATTTTTTCCTTCTGATCCTTCAGCCACCCTCATGACAAATCCAACCAGTATGTCTTTGTACCTAAATATTAGATGGTTGTGAAGTAATATTTGACTTTTTTCTCTTTCTCTGCCAGGGTGTACATTGTCTCTACATTATCTGTTGATGAGAGTGTTGTAATCTGCTGTGCCTGTGGCTGGCGGTTTGAATGGCCTTGTGTGTGTCACATATGAAAGGTGTGTGAATGGCCTGTAAAGTGGTTGGTGCCTTTACTTGGCTTTACAGGTCACGAGCTGTGAGTCATTTGTTCAGTTTTTTGAACATTCAATTATTGACAGTGTTTTTCATTTTTGTGAAATCTCTTGTTTATAAAATATCAATTTTGAACCTTTCACTCAACCTCATACCATATCCAACCAGTATATGTGTGTACTTGATAAACAGATGGATGGGCGGTAATATTTGTCGTTTCTGTCTTTCTCTGCCAAGGTGTATATTGTCTCTAGGGAAAATCTACCAACTCTTGATATTTTCATTAACTAAACACCTGTCATGGATCCCAACAAGTTTGTTTACCCACAATGCCTTGCAAACCTGAAAATGTGACTAAAGTCACACATTTTCCTTGCATTACTGTGCCATATTCTTCCAGAATAAGAAATAAACCACTCATTTTCGACCATCAGTGTTCGCCCAGGTATCCCGATAAAAATGCTACCTCACTTGTGGGGGTGGGCCAAGTGCCCGCAACAGGAGAGGGCCCAAAACATATTGAGGAGACATCAAAACTCCTACCACCCAGCGATCCCTTAGGTCTCCCGATAAAAATGGTACTGCACTTGTGTGGGTGTCCAAAGCAGAGTCAGACTAGCCACGTATAAAAAAAGTTTTTTGCTTATGAACCAGCTGTGATAGCCCCTTAGTCTCTGCAAATGTTTGCCCCTTCTCTATCGCCGGCCCTTAGCCCACCCACACAAGTGAGGTATTATTTTGCCTGAGAGACCAAGGTGAACACGGGTTGGTAGGAAATTTGTGCCGGCAGAGTGATACCACACAGAAATGTGATATTTTTAGCTTAATGTGAGGTGTGCAAGTGATTCTGGGTAAGAATGCATAGGGGGATCCATGCAAGCCACACCTCCCTAGACTCTCCCAGATGTCTTGTTTTCAGAAATGTTTTGGTTTGGTAGGTTCTCTAGATGGATGTCAAGCCCAGGACCAAAAATGCAGATAATCCCATTGCAAAACCAGGTTGTTTTGTGATAGATAATTTTGATATGTCCACAATACATTTTGGGCCCTTCCCTGTCGCAGGCACTTGGCCTACCCACACAAGTGGAGTTGCACTTTTATCAGGATACCTGGGGGAACGCTGTGTGGTTGGAAATTTGTGCTGGCCTGGTGACCCCACAACTTTTCCACACAGAAATGCGAGGAAAATGTGTTTTTTATTTAGCTAAATTTTAGGTTTACAGGGGACTGTGGGCAAGAAAACATTGAGGGATCCACGCAGGCCACACCTCCCTGGTCTCCTCTGGGTGTCTAGTTTTCAGAAATGTCTGAGTTTGGTAGGTTTTCCTAGATTACCACCAAAACACGGGTTACTCCCTTGCAAAACCAGGTTGTTTTGTGATAGATAATGTTAATGCTTCCACAGTACATTTTGGGCCATTTGCTGTCACGGGCACTAGGCCTACCCACACAAGCGAGGTATCATTTGTGTCAAGAGAACTTGGGGAAATGCCTGGCTGGATGGAAACTTGTGCTTACATGCAGAACCCAGAGCTTTCCATCACAGAAGTGTAAGGAAAATTCGTTTTTAACTCAGATTTTGAGGTTTACAAGGAATTCTGGATAAAAAAATGTGGATGGAGCCATGCAAGTCATCCTATTCTGAATTTCTCTACATGTCTTGTTTTTAAAATGTACAGGTTTGCAATGTTTTTCTATATGCCAGCTGAGTTAGGGTACAAAATCGACAGCTAGTCATATTGTAAATAAAAGGCAGTTTTCAGAGAAAAAAGTTTTGTGCCGCTTCTCTCACGGGCACTCAGTCTACCCACACAAGTTAGGTACCATTTTTATCAGGAGACATGGGAAATGCTGGGTGGAAGTAAGTTTGTGGCTCTCCTTGTTTTCCAGAACTTTCCATCACAGAAATGTGAGGAACATTTGTTTTTTTTGTTAGACGCATTTGGAGGTTTGCAAAGGATTCTGGGTCACGGAACCTGGTGAGATCCACACAAGTCCCCCCATCCTTGATTTTCCTGGGTGTCTAGTTTTATTTTTTTTCACAGGTTTACTAGGTACATGGGTGCAAGCTGGGTTAGGGGCCAAAATCCACAGCTAGGCACATTGCAAAAAAAAGGGTCAGTTTTCATCAGCGAAATGTGATGTGTCCATGTTGCGTTTTGGACAGTTTCCTGTCATGAGCACTAGGCCTACCCACACAAGTGAGGTGTCATTTTCATTGGGAGACTTGGGAAAATGCTGGGTGGATGGAAATGTCTGGCTTCCTGTAGATTCCAGAACTTTCCATCATAGAAATGTGAAGAAAATGTGTTTTTTCAGTCTAAGTTTGAGGTTTGCAATAGACTCTGGGTGACAGAACCTGGTGAGAGCAGCAAAAGTCACCCCATCCTGGATTTCCCTGGGTGTCTAGTTTTAAAAGCTGTACAGATTTGCTAGGTTTACCTAGATGCTGACTGAGCTATGGCCAAAAAATTCACAGCTGGACAAATTACGAAAAAATGTGATGTGTCCATGTTGCATTTTGGGCCATTTCATGTTGGGGGCACTAGGCCTACTCACACACAAGTGAGGTACCATTTTTATTGAGAGACTTGGGGAAAAGCTGGGTGGGCAGAAGTTTGTGGCTCCATGCAGATATCAGAACTTTCCATCACAGAAATGTGAGAAAAATGTGTTTTTTTAGACACAGTCTGAGGTTTGCAAGGAGTCTGGGTAACAAACCCTGGTGAGAGCCACACAAGTCAGCTTATTCTGGATTGTCCTGGGTGTCTAATTTTAAAGAATGTACAGGTTTGCTAGGTTTCCTTAGGTGCCGGCTGAACTAGAGCCCAAAATCCACAGCTAGACACATTACAAAAAAGGGTCAGTTTTCATGGAAAAATTTGATGTGTCCACGTTGTGTTTAGGGCAGTTTCCTGTCATGGTCACTAGGCTTACCCACACATGTGAGGTACCATTTTTATCGGAAGATTAGGGGAATGGCAGGTGTGTGGAAGTCTGTGGCTCCCCACAGGTTCCATAACTTTTCATCACAGAAATGCAAGAAAAATGTGTTTTTTAGTGAGAAGTTGAGGTTTGCAAAGAATTCTTAGTTAATCAAAAAGTGAATTCAGCCACACAAGTCAGTCTACCCTGGATACCCCTAAGTGTATAGTTTTCAAAAATGTACAGGTTGACTAGGTTTCCCTAGGTGCCGACTGAGCTATGGCCCAAATTCCACAGCTAGGCAGATGGCAAAAAAGGGTCAGTTTTTAGAGGAAAAATGTGTTGTGTCCACATAGGGTTTTGGTCCATTTCATGTCATGGGAACTAAGCCTACCCACACAAGTGAGGTACAGTTTGTATTGGGACACTTAGGGGAATGCTGGATGGGTGGAAGCTTGTGGCTCCCTGCAGATTATAGAACTTTCCATCACAGAAATATGAGGAAAAGGTGTATTTTTTAGACACATTTTGATGTATGCAAGGCTTTATGGGTATAACAAAACCTGGTGAGAGCCACACAAGTAACCTCATCTTGGATTTCCATGGGTGTCTAGTTTTAAAAAATGTAGAGGTTTTCAAAGTTTCTCTAGGTGCCGGCTGAGCTAGGGCCCAAAATTAGGTATGGGCAGTGATCTCCACTCCGTTTGTGGAGTTTGAAGAGTTTTCCACACTCCGCGGAGCACGCAAAGTTCTGAAAAACTCCGCTCTGTGTAGCAGAGCAGAGATTTTTTCTCACTGGCGCTTGTCAATGTCAAGTTGGCGAGTACAAGAGAGGAAAATTCCCCTCTGACGAGATTTCTCAACCCAGGGGGTCACATTGCTTAAACACAGGTGGTCACAGTTGGTTGTGACTGCTCGTGTTAAGAAACCTTCCGTTTGTGTTAAGAAACCTTCTGTTCACATTGAGAAAGCTACTGCTTGGGTAGAAAATCTATCGGAGTGGCAATAAAAGGAGCAGCGCTGTCCTGCACTACGCATGGTGCTATTCACACTGATTTTACAGCATGGAACAATCTGAAAGGCACGACCAAACACGGAACTGCGTATAGAATAGTGGAGATTTTTGGTCAATGCGCAGTGGAGAGTTTTGGTCACTTCGCCGCCAACTCCGCCCAGGCCTGGCCAAATTCCAGTTTGGCACTTTGGAGAAAAGGGGACAGTTTGCAGTGGAAGAATGTGATGTGCCCATGTTGAGTTCTGGGCCATTTTTTGTCACAGGCACTAGTCCTACCCACATAAGTGAGGTACCATTTCTATTGAGAGAAGTGGTGGAATGCTAAGTGGGTGGAAGTTTGTGGCTCCCTGCAGATTCTGGGACCTTTCCATCACAGAAATATAAGTAAGATTTGTTTTTGTAGATACATTTTGATATTTACAAGGGATTCTGGGTAAACAAAACACCGAGAGAACCACACAAGCAAGCCCATCCTGGATTTCCCTTTGTGCCTAGTTTGACAAAATAAACAGGTTTGCTAGGTTTTCCTAGATGTTGGCTGAGCTACGGCCCAAAATCCACAGATAGACACATTGCATAAAAAGGGTCTGTTTACAGTGGAAAAATGTGATGTCTTCATGTTATGTTTTAGCCCATTTACTTTTGCGGGAACTACATTTACCCACACAAGCGTGGCACCATTTTTATCAGGAGACCTGTGGGAATGCTGGGTGGAAGGAAGTTTGTGGCTCCCCTCAGATTCCAGAACTTTCCATCACAGAAATGTGAGAAAAAAATGTTTTTCACAAACATTTTGAGGTTTGCAAAAGATTCTGGGTAATAGAACCTGGTGAAAGCCACACAAGTCACCCCATCCTGGATTCTACTGGGTGTCTAGTTTTAAAAAATGTACAGTTTTCCTATGTGCTGGCCGAGCTGCAGCCCAAAACCCACAGCTAGACACATTGCAAAAAAGCATCAGTTTTCAGTGGAACAATCGGATCTGTCCATGTTGCATTTTGGGTCACTTCCTATCACGGGCACTTGTCTACCAACACAAGTAGGTACAATTTTTATTATGTGATCTCCACAAATTACCATTTGCTGAATTCAAAATTGTATCTACTTCTCAGAAATGTATAGCTTTGCGGGATCCACCAAAGGTTCCACACCCATTTACACCACTAACGGGAAGGAGGATGAAAGCATAAAAAATAGGAAAAAGGGCTATGTCCCAGTAAAATGCAAAAACTGTGTTGAAAAATTTCTACCTGTTCCTGATAGCTGGGAAGTAAGTGATTTTATCACCACAAACTCTTCATTGATACTGTTAGAAATAGGGTCTCTGGTTGGCTAAGGCTTGCGCCAAAGCCACGCAGAGACCACCACTCTAGTCAGGGCAAGGGAGTTACACACCAAAGATAACCCCTGCTCACCCCCTTGGTAGCTTGGCACGAGCAGTGAGGCTTCTCCCGGTGGCCATGTGTAAAGCATTTGGGCACGCACACAGCAACAACATCCCAGGCACACTACAAATGGAACTCCACACAAGGTTATACCAAAAATAGCCTTTGTATTCACAAAACACATTAGAATAGTAAACACATAATATACATGGTGCCACCTGGCACTAGGTCATATCTACAAGGGAATTATTTGCACATGACAGGGCCTCTTGGACCACTGTCAGAACCATCCCAAAGCGAACTTTGTAAAAGTAAAACAGATCATAAACGTACAACCAGTAACCACTGGTAATCACTGTACTTAGTATCAGCCTGTAACATAAACTACATTATGCACAGTATCACATCAGGCGCAAACTACATTCTGCGCCAACCTCACCAGCATAAACACATTATGCAATCATCTCACAAGTCTAAACACATTAGACCCTAACCTACTAAGTATAACTCACATTAGGGGCATAAATCACAGAGTGAAACATAATCTCACTAGCATAAACCATAATATGCAAAACAACCTCATAATCATAAAATACAGATAGAGGTATAACACAGGGTGTGTAATCTTACTACATACATTACATTTCCTAGCACCACATCACATTAGGGCCTGGCGCCCTACAATCCCAACAGCCCCCCTGGCCAACTGGCCATCTCAGAAAGGGGGCTCAAATGCCCTATGTCCCAAAAGTCAGGGCTGCTGCCTATGCAGTAAGAGTCAAGGGTGCGCCCTTGCGCAAACCTAAACGTTGCAGCTGGCACTAAGTGCTGCGCAGCTGTGAAGACAAAGTGACAAAGGAGTGCGTCTCACTCCTAACTTCAGCATGTCCCCCCTAAAACAAAGAAAGACCTAAACGGTGCAGCTGCCCACTACTTGCTGGGCAGCTGGAAATATAAAAAATTGCGGCTTGGGCTCTCAGGGGCCATTTAAACAAATTATGCCCCACGTGGGAGCCACACGGGCTCTGAAAATAATGGTGCCAAACGATGGAGCCACACGGGGCTCTGTACACAATATGCAAAATGGTGGAGCCACAAAGGCTCTGGAACAAACATGGACTACATCGTAGGAGCCACTTAATCTCTATGAATAAAACAACATGCCATCGCCATTGGAGCGCCCCGCTGCAAGACGGGGCCGCTCAGAATGCGAAAAGGACACTGTGCCTCGATCAGGCACCAACAATAGCCCACACGGAGCCCCCCAGCCCTTCTTCACTCACTGGGCTGCTCTCTTCTGGCAGGGGCTCCTCGTCGCCGCGGCAGCACTTCTCTTGCGGGGCTTCCCTGGACTCCTGGGAGCCCCGCGCTGCCTGCACTCTTCCCCCGGGCCCCCTCCTAGGACCCGGGGCTTTTCTCCACTCCGGCCGCCACCGCGGGGCTCTCCCTTCAGCATGGGAGCCCCGCGTTCGCACGGCACACCGGTTTCTCTTCCTGCTGGAGCAGGCCCCGCCCACGTCCGGGACAAGGGCGCCTGATTTTCGGTTTTGCCGAACAGGGTCGCGGCGGTGATTGCTTTTCGGCGGCAAGAGGGGTAGGCTCCCTCGAGAGTTAAAATAAAGTTAGAAGTGGGGTGGGCCACCATAAATATAAAAATAAGCGGGGTGGGCACCCGCAAAGCTCACAAGAAGGGAGGAATCCCTAGGCTGGGGGATCCTCTCTCAGCAGCGGCACACAGTCCAGCGCTGCAGGGAAAAAGTAAAGCGCTCCCTAGAGAGGAAAATAAAGCACTCACCAGGCGCTAGGGTTAAGTTCTTAAAGTCCTTGGGGAAAAAGAAATGGAGCACCAAGCTCCCAGCAAAGAAGTCTTCAGGGCAAAAGGGGCAGGCAGGGCCCAGGGAGGCCAGCCCTCCCCTGGGACCCCAGCAGCAGCACGCCCTGCAGGATCAGCACTCAAGTACAGAACAATTTTATGGGGACACAGCCCCTATATGTATACTAGAAAAACCGTTTGTGTCACAGCACAGGGCTGGGGGGATACTAGACAGAACTGGTATAGGGGAGCTTTGGAGCACTTTGTTTTGCTCAGCTCCTCTCTCCTTTGTCAGGTGGGGGCTCAGTGATTAGACGCACCACAGGGGGCGGAGCCGGCATTGTGGAGGGAAGGCACAGTCCTATTCAGGTTCCAGGTGCAACTCCTCCCTCTTATCTACATGCAGATCTCCACATTCACCACTGGGCAGACTCATCCTGGCTCCAGCACCTGTCAATCACAAGCCAGACATGCAATTCACATCAGGCAGGCAGACACACAGTACACAGAGATGCCAACTTCTAAAAGTGACATTTCTCCACCAGTCACCATAAATCTGCGCACACCATTGCGCAGCATTTATCCTCACGAGTTCATACATACTAAACTCGCCCCTGCACTCCTCTCATACCAGGAACTACCAGGGACACACATATCCCCCATGCATTCCTATGGGAGGGCAGGCCCATCTCAACAAACATACACAGAGAGCGCATTCACTTTACACTGGACCCCAGTGCTAAAGTGCTCAGAGGCCGAAAATCACCAACACCAGCTTACAGAAAAAGGCTAGGAGAACGCAAAAAGTTTCGGGGTGAATCTGCCAAAAGGGCTAAGTCCAACACAACCCCCTTCCAGCCAAAACGCAGGGCAGACCAATCACTCCCTTGATGGGCTTCCCTGCTTTGGGCGATAGAACACGGACGCGGGCCGTCAACTGCAGGGACACCCTCCGGTTCTACGCCACTCTGAACCCACATGGTTCCTTCTGAAAAAGAAATCTCCAGCCCAACTAGGCTACCCCACTGTCGTACTCCCTAGTTGTCCACGGCCAGGACCAGGCCCTAGGCCATCCAGATGTCACAGGTCCTTGCCAATCCACAGAGTGGGGGGCAGTAACCCCTGGCACACAACAGCCATTCTCCACTCTTCCTCTCAGTGTTCCAAACTACCACTGATCCTTCAACCTAGGGTCCGCACCCTCAGGCTGACCAGAGGTCACGGGCAAAGCATGTCCTCACCCTACCTCTACTTCTGGGGGTCCGCACCCTCCCAGGGGAAGCACCCACCAGAACACAACTCTCCCACCAGTTCAGGACCTCTCTCCATGACTGGTCTACCACCTGGGATCTGGAAACTATTTCACTTCGGAGGTACAAAGCACAAGGCACAGTCCCTCTTCAAGCAGGTGGGGGGACACAGCACACAGCAAAGTCCCCTTTCCTCTTCCTCAGTGGAAACAACAAACTGCAGGTGAGCCCCAGAATACACAGCAAGGGCAGCCTCCTTAGTCTCTTCAGCTGATCTACTTTGGCAGAGATTCCTTCTTGACCTGGAAGTTTCCTAGTCTCCCAACCTAGGGTCTAAACCATCAGGATGCACCAGGGTCAGAGACGAGGATGCCCTCCCTCTGCACCCCCTTCCAGAGTTCTGCACCCTCCCACCTTGGAGCCCGACCCCTGGAAGACAAACCGGTCAGGACACTGATTACAGATGCCCTTCCCTCCAGGTCAGGCTGAACATGAACCTGGCCTCCCCAACCTTGGGGAACAACCTCCAGAGGCCCCACAAATGGATCAAGCACTCTAGGCAGGTCGGATGCCCATCGAACCAGGACTTCACGGGGAGCACGCATGCTCCCCCCCGAGGGTGACACATAACTAATGGGTCGTGTGACAGTCTGCCTGGCTCTAATCTTGCGACCTCCTGTCCACCTGACAGGACGCAGAGATCCCCCAGGACAGAAGTGGCATCACCATGGTCACTCATTGGTGGCTCAGCCCTTCTGGCTGGCCCCTGACCCAATGGTTCCTCCACTAGGGACTCTTTCCCCCTCTTACCCCTCAACCAGGACTTCTGCACCGTCCACTAAGAAGCGATACTGCCCAACACCAGGACTGCTGGAGTTCTGGTTACAGACACTCCACATCATCTAAACACTGGAAGATCTTCCTCAAATGACCTACAAGTACAGCCTAGGCCCCCGACCTGCCGCTCCCTTAGGGAAACCTCCAGGCCTTGGGACAGGGGCTCGGGCCACTGTGGGACACACCGTCCCACACTCACTCCATCTCCACTGAGACCGGACGTGAGCCCCTACACCCCTCCCATTCCACTGGGACCTAGCTGGGCTACACTGAACCTCCTCCCCCACCCAGGACCGGAAGATACCTAAGCCACTACTTTTGGAATCACTCCCAAATGCCTCTGCAGGACCTCTAGCACACAGCCAGAGGTCCACCTCCAGTGCAAGCTCCATATCACCAAAAGAACTCACACCCACTCGTCCAGTGCAACACACCACTCACCCACACACGCCCCCGCAGACTGGTAAGACAGTGCCTCACTGCCCCTGAATCTCAACCTGTACCCCTCTTACTGAGCACCAGGTACCATACTCTGGGAACTGGGACTGGGACTTCATGAACTGGACTCACTTCTGCTGCCATCACTGGATCCCACCCTTACTGGTAATTCCAGACAAATCCAACTACACTCAGGGGACAACCACCCTCCCGAGCTAGCTTTTTCTCCTCCACCCTCCCTCTCTTCTCTCCTATCCACCCACACCTCTGGGGACAGGAAAAAGGGATGGGGCACTGGACCCAGCTAGGGACTCCCTATGTATGGGAACCCCCCCCCCCCCCATTTACTGGCGTCCTCACCCTGTCATTTTCTCTCTTCTGCCACCAAACATAAGAGCACAGAAAACACCATTTAAAAATGACACTCTTGAGGAGAAAACAAAATCAGAAACAATAATCCCCTTCCATGTAGAGTTTTGTAATGCAGCCAGTTGTCGCTGTGGTACTGCACAAATGCAAGTCCTATCCACACCGCTGACAACAAATGTTAGAAATGGGATCTCTGGTTGGCTAAGGCTTGTGCCAAAGCCAGGCAGAGACCACCACTTTAGTCAGGGCAAGGGAGTTTCACGCCAAAGATAAACCCTGCTCACCCCCTTGGTAGCTTGGCACGAGCATTCAGGCTTATCCCGTTGGCCATGTGCAAAGCATTTATGCACGCACACAGCAACAACATCCCAGGCACACTACAAAAGGAACTCCACACAAGGTTATATCAAAAATAGCCTTTCTATTCTCAAAACACATTAAAATAGTAAACGCATGATATACATTGTTCCACCTGGCACTAGGTCATATCTACAAGGGAATTATTTACACATGACAGGGCCTCTTGGACCACTGTCAGAACCATCCCAAAGCGAACTTAGTAAAAGTAAAACAGATCATAAACGTACAACCAGTAACCACTGGTAATCACTCTACTTAGCATCAGCCTGTAACATAAACTACATTATGCACAGTATCACATCAGGCGCGAATTACATTCTGCGCCAACCTCACCAGCATAAACACATTATGCAATCACCTCACAAGTCTAAACACATTAGACCCTAACCTCCTAAGTATAACTCACATTAGGGGCATAAATCACACAGTGAAACATAATCTCACTAGCATAAACCATAATATGCAAAACAACCTCATAATCATAAAACACAGTTAGAGGTATAACACAGGGTGCGTAATCATACTACATACATTACATTTCCTAGCCCCACATCACATTAGGGCCTGGCACCCTACAATCCCAACAGCCCCCCTGGCCAACTGGCCATCTCAGAAAAGGGGCTCAAATGCCCTATGTCCCAAAAGTCAAGGCTGCTGCCTATGCAGCAAGAGTCAAGGGGGCAAAGGAGTGCGTCTCTCTCCGAACTTCAGCATGTCCCCCCTAAAACAAAGAAAGATCTAAACGGTGCAGCTGCCCACTGTGGAAATTTAGCGTGCAAACTGAACATTATCTGCGCCATCTTGCCTCTCCCCAGCGCCACGCACAGCGAATGCACGGCCGCCATTTTAGGCACCCCACTCTCTCCCCGCTCACCCTCGACCACCAGCGCTTTCCCCTGGCGCTGCAAGCATCCCCCGCGCGCCGGCCACCCCCGCTCTCTCATACAGGCCATAAACCCTCTCCTTCTGCGCGACCCTGCTACGGAACCACTTCCAACCGACAACCCATACATGGTCATGCCTCTCCTTTGATAAACCCCCTTCCTCTGCGCCCCATTGTCTGAACCGGTCCCAGGCCATCACCTAGCCCTGCGGATGCAGTTTACTGCCCCTACTGTAAGGGAAACACCCCACATCAAAGGGATTACAGTAGATCAAAGCCCCTACCCCCTGAGACCCGGCCAGTTGCACACACCCCCGGGAATTAGCGGAATTCCCTGCTGCGCGATAGCCATCTCCCACTGCGGGTAGGGTGGGAACTTCTACTGTATCTATGTGTGGGATCGGATCTGAGCCGGGGCTTCAAGGGGATGTTCTTTCAGGCATCAAGGGAATCTCAAGAATGTACTATGTGTAATAAAGCAATAAACCAGTGTATAAGAGACCAGGTCTCAGAGATGCAGTTAGAGCACCTCGTGACGATACCTTGCTGTCTGATCTGATGTGTTCTGCTCCGACGGAATAAAACTTTGTTTCCTGCCTTCCAGTCTCCGGCGCCTGCCTCTTTCATTGGTAAATTATCGAGTGGTATAAGAGGCGATTACCGCCGGGCAAATACTTGAAAGGTTATCGACTGAAACTGCCGCTACCATTTAACAATTGGCGTCCCAAACGTGGGGCCCATCAGCGACACGTGGATCCAGTGGGAGAGGTCCCGACGACAGAGTGAACGACTGCAACGATCGGGAGAGCTCCTGCCCAATAGACCCTCGTCTGGCAGCCGATCATCCGAACTTCACTGGTTCCGAGCAGACCTCTCTCGAGTGATCTACGGTCCTGACTGGGAACCATCAGGAGTGCCGCGGCAAATACGGAGAATAGAGGACGATCGGGCGCTGGAGATGGAAGACGAGAAACTGTCCACGCGGTCCGGGTAAGGTCGTGAAATACGACAAAAGTGCGAAATAATTGATTGATTGTTTGAATACTAGTATTGCTCATTGATTGTTCTCTTTGAGATATTCGCTGTCTACAAACGGGGAGGAGTAGAAATACCCTCTCTCTCCCTTTGCAGATAGTGAAGGGTAGGTAACGCAGACTTTTGTCCCCGTTGAAACCCGTCGTGCCTATCTTTATCTCCCCATTGATTGATTGTCCGAACATTGATTGTTTTGAAGAATAGTGCCTTTTGAGATATTCTCTGTTTGCAAATAACGTAGAATAGGAATATTCTGTCTAGTCTTTGCAAATAGTGAAGGGTAGGTAACGCAGACTTTTGTCCCCGTTGAAACCCGTCGTGCCTATCTTTATCTCCCCATTGATTGATTGATTGATTGTCCGAACACTAGTTGTTCGATATTGGTTCTTTGGAGGTATTCTCTGCTTACAAATAACGAGGAATAGAGATATTCTGTCTAGTCTTTGCAAGCAGTGAAAAGATAGGTAGTGCTGACTTTTGTCCCCGTTGAAACCCGTCATGCCTATCTTCTCCCCACTGATTGGTAGTTGGTTCTGCCCGGACCGCTTATTAGAGGTGAACCACCCGGCTCCACTGGAAGGCACCCCTAATAAGGACATGTTCACTAAATATGGACTAGTCGCCGTAGCTTATAGCAAGCTGTGGCATAAATATACCAAGAAGGACCCCGAAAGTCAGTGGCCACTGATGGGATCCTTCGACGACCGCAAGATAGAAGCGCTAGAAGTAGCTCTGCGTAGCAATAAGACGACGCCTACTATGCTTGACAGTATTGGCATGTGGCGCAAAGAAGCGACGCAACGGAAAAAGAGGGAAGAAGTAAAAGCAGAAAAGGAATTACGAAAGGCAGCTCACCTTGCCGCTAAAAAGTTAGAAGAAGACATAAAGGAGAGAAGGGAAACTAAACTAAGACAGGAGCCCGAAACCTCAGGCCAGTACGCTGTTAGGACCCCTTCTTTGCTCTACCCTGAGCTGTCCTCCAAGCAGCGAACAAATGACGAATTACTGTTAGGTCCCCCGATCATTTACATGCCCCCTCCATATGCACCCTCCCAATCGGTAGTGCAACACCCACAACCCCCGAACACGAGCGAAAGCAGTACAGGGGCCTCGGCCCTCACGGCCTCAGCGCCGGCTGAGCCTCTTGTACTGAACCCAATGTCGACTACAACGCTAGACGACCTTGAGATGGGAAAGAAAGAGTCCACCAGAATGAATCGATTAACTAAGGATGAACGAGCAGGAATCGATAGGATAGTAGGGACGCTGGTGGAGCGAAAGGAAAGTGAGGAGTATATAACAGACGTGTATAGCTCGTATGCCGACAGCCGCAGACGACACTTCGTCGTACGGCTCTGTTATCACGCCCTGAATGCATATGAGGACAGATACCACGATAAAGGTCCCGAAGGCTTAACGGCTCTATATAGGAAGGTAGACATTGGGGAAGAAGGAGAGGGCGATATCACGAACCTCTTCACTCGTACACTCGAGGTCTACCGACACCTTAAAGAACATGGACAGACCACCAAAACAGAAACCCCCATAGCAACTAAGCCCCAGGGAGGAAGGGCCGATGCCATGATGCCCATTAAAGAAGCTGCCCCCTACTGGGTCCCCCCACGGGGTCAGGGAACACACGACGACATCAACCACCAAGATGCGAAGGGAAGGGTTGTATATAACTGGGTCTACCAGCCGTGGGACCGGCAAGATATTTTGACTTTTAGAAAGACCCTACCTGACTTGAGAAAGAACCCGACTGCCTTCTACACTGAATTAGGTACAGCCTTAGGCTCAACGATAATGACGTTAGCAGATATCGACTTGTTCTTTGGGCTATGCCTGCCGGCTGATGTGTGGAAACAAATCCGGAAGGTTGACCACGCTGAGCCGTTCGGATATACCTGGGTACAACTCGATACCATAGATAAACAACGAGAACCAGGACAGAAACCCCCGAAAGCCATCTTAGAGCTCCCAGACAAGATTGTACAAAAGCTGAAGACTCTAATCCCAGAAAGAAAGGTAGACTGGTCGATAGTGACGGCTTGCCGCCAGAAACCCCAGGAAGATGTGTCTGAATACTTCTCCCGATTCGAGACTGTGTTTTCCGATTACAGTGGCCAAGACATGACCACCACAACCGGACACCACCTCTTTGTCCAGAATTATGTAAAGGGTCTGTCTCAAGAAGTTTCCCAGAAGCTACAGACCAGCGAGAGCAGTTGGGCAGCCTCCAAACCCGCAGCAATTCTCCAGATGGCCCAATACTACGAAAACCAGAAGAACGAGAACGATAGGGCGTCAGAGAAGAAGAAAAAGGAATTAAAGGAGAGGGTGATGATAGCACAGTTGCAAGGGGTGACCATAGGAAGGGAACCCCCAAAAGAGAATTACCAACCAACCGCCCCTAGAAAGCTACCGCCTAGAGACCATACACCCACACCCTACAACGGACGGAGAGACTTAGATGGGAACCAATGTGCGTTCTGTAGAGGGTTCGGACACTGGAAATCCCAGTGCCCGGTCCTCCTGGAAATAAACAAGAATAGGGATCCCAGAGACGCAGCATATGACCCCAGAAATAGAGGACAGGGACGAGGGCACACGAACAACACCATCAACGACAGGCCAGGCAGACCAAACACCTTTGATCGCCCCCGCCAAAACCAGTGTCAGCAGTCCGACTATGAGAGCACTCATGACTTCGCATAGGACCGCCAGGGGCAAGGGAGGGATCCAGTCGAACTCCGTGTTGACCAGCAAGGTCCTTACGTCACCGCTAAGGTCTTGGGCACAAAATCTCCATTCCTGGTAGATACTGGGGCGACACGTAGTGCGTTATCTAAACGACTGATTCCTAGGGCACCCTTGTCTGGCTCGCACGTAACCTCAATAGGCTTTGACGGAACGCCCTCCACTAACCCCTTATCAGCGCCAATCTCCTTTGACTTAGAAGATAACACCACTGACACGACCTTTCTGCTCTCCTCCAACACCCCCGATGCTATTATGGGACTTGATTTGTTAAAACATTTTCGAGCCACTATCAGATGCTCCCCAGACGGAGTTCGAGTCATCCTACACGATAACCCAGATCTGTCCAGACCCTGTCACACACGGCGTATGCTCTCTATAACCGATGCTGATATGTCCCTACTCGACACATTGCCTTCACATCTATGGGCTAAAACCGACTCAGATGTAGGGCGCATGGTGATCGACCCGGTACACATAACCGTCCGACCGGACGCAGTGCTCCCAAAGCTTCCGCAGTATCGGATATCACCCGAGGGCGAGAAGGCATTGGTGGAAATCATCGAGTCCTTGGTCGAGGCAGGAGTGGTAGAAGAAGTAGTGAGTAATGTTTGCAACAGCCCCATCCTACCCATTGTAAAGAAGCAAGGCGAGGGGGATGAGAAAGCCTACCGTTTCATTGTTGACTTGCGAGAGGTTAACAAAGTAGTCATACCCCAGTACCCCGTAGTCTCAGACATCACCACCATCCTCACCCTGATCCCATCCACTGCCACCGTCTTTACTGTTATAGACCTCAAGAACGCATTCTTTTCCATTCCCATCCACCCAGACAGCCGCTACCTGTTCGGCTTCACTTTAAAAGCCCGTTCGTACAGATTCTGCAGGGCACCCCAAGGCTACACTGAGAGTCCCAGTATTTATAGCCAAGCCCTCAAGAGGCAACTGGATGCAGTCCAACTACCCGATGGAGTGGTGTTGATACAGTACGTCGATGACATTCTTTTGGCGGCCGACACCACTCCTCTTGCCGTCACAGCCACCATTCACCTCCTCCGCTTCCTTGCGGAGAACGGTCACAAGGTCTCCAGAAAGAAATTGCAATTCTGCCAGCCCCAGGTAACTTATCTAGGCCACCTACTATCCAAAGACGGGAGGAAACTTACCCCTGACCGAATTCAAACCATCCTAGAAACCCCTGTTCCCAAAACTCAGAAGCAAGTACGATCCCTAGTGGGCCTCACCTCCTTTTGTCGACAGTGGTTGCCAAACTTCAGTCTCACCGTAAAGCCTCTGCTTTCCCTGCTGGCCAAGGATGTCCCCTTCCCCCTCCCCTGGACACCCGAATGCCAATCCTCCTTCAAAGAATTACGAGACGCCCTCTGCTCGGCCCCAGTCCTAGGAACCCCAGACTACACTAAACCTTTCTCCCTCTACACCCACGAAAGGGAGGGATGTGCGTTGTCTGTCCTAACCCAGTCCATAGGCCCTAAGCAACGCCCTTGTGCCTACTTCTCTGCCACTCTCGACCCCGTAGCCAGAGCCTTGCCCGCCTGCCTTCGAGCAGTAGCCGCCGCTGCTGTCTCTATCCGACAAAGTGAGGGGATTGTGCTCTCGAACCCCCTCACAGTATTGGTACCCCATGCTGTTGATACCCTCCTGAACCAAACCAAGACTCAACACCTGACTAGCGCACGACTGACTGGGTATGAACTGACTCTGCTTGCACCCCATATCACATTGAAACGATGCACCACTTTGAATCCAGCTACACTACTACCTCTCCCTGACACTGACCCCAATGCATCCCCTATACATGACTGCGTGACCCTCACCGACGAACAAACCAAGAGTAGGGTTGACCTCCGGGATACTGCCTTCCCGGACCCTGACGGAGAACTGTGGGTGGATGGCTCATGCATCAAGCTCCCCGATGGCACCACCTCAGCTGCCTATGCAGTCACCACAGCTCGAACAGTTGTTGAGACAGCCCGCATCACACAGCGATCCGCACAGGCGGCTGAACTAATTGCCCTCACACGAGCCTGCATCCTGGCGGCGGGGACAACCGCAAACATTTACACAGACAGTCAGTATGCCTTTGGGGTAGTTCACCACTTCGGACTCTTATGGAAAGAGAGGGGATTCTTGACTTCTCATGGCACACCCATCCTGCATGGAGATCTAGTCTCTGCCCTGACCGAAGCAGTCCTCCTCCCCACACGGCTAGCCGTGATCAAATGCCAGGCACACAAGAAGGTGACAGACATTATAGGTCAGGGAAATGCACTAGCTGACATTACTGCCCGAACCACAGCCGAGAATAGGTCCACGACCCGCATGTACGTGACCAGGTCACAAACTGAGAAATGGAAGGATGCTAGGGAAACGATTAGGGATATCCAACTAGCCAGCACACCACACGAATTAACTGAATGGGCCCGGGTAGGATTGAAGGACGATGACGGTTGTTGGCGAACTAAAGACTCGAACAAATGGTTGCTACCCGACTCATACTTGATCCCCATGCTGACCATGGCACACTCCCCCGCACACATAGGGTCTGCCCCCATGATCGAACTCATCTCCAAAGTCTGGCACAACGACAGAATACCAGACTCAGCCAAACGTCTGGTCCAACAATGCCTAGTATGCCTCCAACACAACCCTGGGAAAGGAACTGCTGTACCCCGGGGAGGGTTTGGGGTCCCCAATCACCCCTTTGAAGTCCTACAAATGGACTATGTCCAGCTAGAAAGGTGCCAAGGTTTGAAGTATGTACTTGTCGTTGTGTGTGCCTTCAGCAAATGGGTGGAAGCCTACCCGACCCACGACAACACCGCTATGACTACCGCAAAAGTACTACTGAAGGAATTCTTCCCCCGATACGGCCTCTGTCGAATTTTGTGGAGCGACAACGGCCCCCACTTCGTAGCCGAAGTTATCCAACTCATCTTAAAAGGGTTGGGTATAAAACAGAAATTCCATGCGGTCTTCCATCCCCAATCTGCAGGCCTGGTTGAGCGACACAATGCCACATTGAAGCTTAAGATAGCAAAAATAGTCGCCACCACAGGACTAAGATGGCCAGACGCTCTCCCACTAGCATTGCTATCAATGCGTTCCACCCCCACCAAACACCACTTAACCCCCTACGAGGTCGTCTTCGGGCGGCCCATGAACCTTTGGACTGCACCAAAACCGACATCCATCCACGACGTCCCGGACGTCCTCATGTCTGATTATTTGTATAACCTAACTAAGACGTTGTCTGTTATCCATCAGCAGGTGCTGCACGCCATTCCAGATGTTTCCAGGGGCCCGGGACACGACATCCAACCCGGTGACTTCGTCTTAGTGCGTAACTTCCAGCGCACCAAGAGTCTGGAGCCCCGGTGGACGGGCCCCCTGCAAGTCCTGATCACCACCCGAACAGCTCTTCGAGTGGAGGGGAAACGCAATTGGCTGCATGCACACCACTGCAAGAAGGTATCACCGACCCTGACAACCACGGACAACATCACCGCCCAAGAGGAACTACTGGACAAAGACCGACCATCCCTGAGCCGCTGCCCGGATACAGAGACACTTGAGTTGATTGAATATCCCGATCCCACTGTGCCATCCAAAGAAGGGTATAACTTGCGACGAAAGGAGAGGACTTCGGCTAAGCAGACCACAGGCTAAGTGGGAATCTCAGAGCGGTAGCCTAGTCACCTAAAAGGCCACCAGGAGAGAAACTAAGCAAAGTCTGTGGTTCTGCCCGCTACCGAGTCTCTCGAAGGTGATGGAAGCGCCCGACATGAAGGTGATGGAAGCGCCCGACACGAAGGTGATGGAAGCAACCGGACGTCCGAAGATCCACTACAGAAACCCAAAGACTGACCGAATGCACAGCTTAAAGACTATTGCACTTTTCATTACCCTTCTCTTTTGCCTTCTCCTCATGGTCACCTTCTGGATCATGGAGGAGAGCACACCCGCTCATAAGACATTGCTGACTACCGTTCAACCTACCACCACGAAAGAACACCATCTGATCTCACTTTCACCCCAACTCCGAGAAAGGCGTAAGGAATTCTGGAATAACTCTTTTGTGCAGTTACTCCACCAACACAATCTTGCCACTAACGCCACTAACTGCTGGATCTGTGGATTGCTACCACATGCCACTGGGCACTCAATCCCTTTCATCCCTACACCTTTTTCTGTCCATGGTTCCTGCCTCGCCTGGCTGATCCTCCTGCAGGAGAGCTACAAGGACAATGCCACTTCCGGCAGAACGATGTCACACTTCTACCATGGGTTCTGGCTGAACAAAACTGGTAGAACTTCCGCCCTCTTCTGCCCTCTGAGATCGAACACTTCCTTTCACATGG
Organism: Triturus cristatus; assembly: GCF_964204655.1. Lineage (NCBI taxonomy): Eukaryota > Metazoa > Chordata > Amphibia > Caudata > Salamandridae > Triturus > Triturus cristatus. The sequence goes on along the minus strand of NC_140584.1, from coordinate 322,102,775 downwards.
ACATCCCTGCCAAAGAACGAGTTGAAATGCAAGTGTTCAACAATCCAGCCAGACCCACCTTCTCTTACCTCCGAAAACGGACGGCCGCCACCCTAACAGTGGCCCTGTCCGTCATCAACATCACTGGATCTGTATGCCTCGAAGGCCTGGGGGCACAACTGGTGGGCCACAGCTCCTGCCTCATCACCCGAACATTGGATTCAGTTGACCCACCCTCCTTTGTTGCCTCCCCGAATATGTACTTCGTCTGTGGTACTAAGGCCTACACCTGGCTTCCAAAAGGTTGGGGAGGCACCTGCTACATCGCCTTTGTCCTTCCTCCAACGTATGTGGCTCCAGCAAACCATCACCGACAGAAACGGACCAAAGACATTGTGCAGGCCGACTCCACCGGAGCAGAGTTCATGGACGCAGTCAAAGGCCTTGTTCCACTCTGGGGTCCAATGGCAAACAGCCGTGCCATCCGCCACTTAACCCAGGCAGTCGAAACGGCAATGAACATTACAGCTGGCGCCCTCGCCAACAACACCGCTGAGCTTCAGGCCGTCCGCCTGGTGGCTCTCCAGAACCGCCTTGTTCTAGAAGTGGTTCTGGCTGACCGCGGAGGAGCATGCCGCATCATTGGGTCCAGCTGTTGTACCTACGTACCGGATAACTCACCCTCAGTCTACAAAGCAATTGAACACCTCCACAGACTGTCCACAGAGGTCCATCAAGAACAAGAGGAATGGTCACTGGGGAGTTGGTTTTGGGACACTATTAAAGGTTGGGGATGGAGGCTGTTTTCATTCATCCTCATACCAATCATGATACTATGTGGATGTTGCTTGGGGATTCAGTGTCTGCCACCTTTATGTTCGCTTTTTATGAACTGCATCTGCCCTAAGACTTTGGACTTTGAAACTGAGCGGATGAAAGCTCTGAACGAGGTGGAGGTACGGGGTATTATGGGGATAGATCCAAACTAGGCAAGCTGGCGAGACATGTTAAAAGGGAGGACTGTGGAAATTTAGCGTGCAAACTGAACATTATCTGCGCCATCTTGCCTCTCCCCAGCGCCACGCACAGCGAATGCACGGCCGCCATTTTAGGCACCCCACTCTCTCCCCGCTCACCCTCGACCACCAGCGCTTTCCCCTGGCGCTGCAAGCATCCCCCGCGCGCCGGCCACCCCCGCTCTCTCATACAGGCCATAAACCCTCTCCTTCTGCGCGACCCTGCTACGGAACCACTTCCAACCGACAACCCATACATGGTCATGCCTCTCCTTTGATAAACCCCCTTCCTCTGCGCCCCATTGTCTGAACCGGTCCCAGGCCATCACCTAGCCCTGCGGATGCAGTTTACTGCCCCTACTGTAAGGGAAACACCCCACATCAAAGGGATTACAGTAGATCAAAGCCCCTACCCCCTGAGACCCGGCCAGTTGCACACACCCCCGGGAATTAGCGGAATTCCCTGCTGCGCGATAGCCATCTCCCACTGCGGGTAGGGTGGGAACTTCTACTGTATCTATGTGTGGGATCGGATCTGAGCCGGGGCTTCAAGGGGATGTTCTTTCAGGCATCAAGGGAATCTCAAGAATGTACTATGTGTAATAAAGCAATAAACCAGTGTATAAGAGACCAGGTCTCAGAGATGCAGTTAGAGCACCTCGTGACGATACCTTGCTGTCTGATCTGATGTGTTCTGCTCCGACGGAATAAAACTTTGTTTCCTGCCTTCCAGTCTCCGGCGCCTGCCTCTTTCATTGGTAAATTATCGAGTGGTATAAGAGGCGATTACCGCCGGGCAAATACTTGAAAGGTTATCGACTGAAACTGCCGCTACCATTTAACACCCACTACTTGCTGGGCAGCTGGAAATATAAAAAAATGTGGCTTGGGCTCTCAGGGGCCCTTTAAACAAATGATGCCCCACGTGGGAGCCACACGAGCTCTGAAAATAATGGCGCCAAACGTTGGAGCCACACGGGGCTCTGTACACAATAGGCAAAATGGTAGAGCCAGGCTCTGGAACTAACATGGCCCACGTCGTAGGAGCCACTTAGGCTCTATGAATAAAACAACATGCCATCCCCGTTGGAGCGGCCCGCTGCAAGACGGGGCCGCTCAGAATGCGAAAAGGACACTGTGCCTCGATCAGGCACCAACAATAGCCCACACAGAGCCCCCAGCCCTTCTTCACTCACCGGGCTGCTCTCTTCTGGCGGGGGTTCCTCTTTGCGGTGGCAGCACTTCTCTTGCGGGGCTTCCCTGGACTCCTGGGAGACCCGCGCTGCCTGCACTCTTCACCCGGGCCCCCTCCTGGGACCCGGGGCTTTTCTCCACTCGGGCCGCCACAGCGGGGCTCTCCCTTCAGCATGTGAGCCCCGCGTTTGCACGGCACGCCGGTTTCTCTTCTGCCGGAGCAGGCCCCGTCCACGTCCTGGGCAAGGGCGCCTGACTTCCGGTTTTGCCGAACAGGGCCGCGGCGGTGATTGCTTTTCGGCGGCAAGAGGGGTAGGCTCCCTCGAGAGTTAAAATAAAGTTAGAAGTGGGGTGGGCACCCACCATAAATATAAAAATAAGTGGAATGGTCACCCGCAAAGCTCACAAGGAGGGGGGAATCCCTAGGCTGGGGGATTCCCTCTCAGCAGCGGCGCGCAGTCTAGCGCTGCAGGGAGAAAGTAAAGCGCTCAATAGAGAGGAAAATAAAGCGCTCACCAGGCGCTAGGGTTAAGTCCTTGAAGTCCTTGGGGAAAAAGAAATGGAGCACCAAGCTCCCAGCAAAGAAGTCTCCAGGGCAAAAGGGGCAGGCAGGGCCCAGGGAGGCCAGCCCTTCCCTGAGCCCCCGGCAGCAGCACGCCCTGCAGGATTAGCACCCAAGTACGGTACAATTTTATGGGGACACAGCCCCTATATTTATATTAGTAAAACCCTTTGTGTCACAGCACAGGGCTGGGGGGATACCAGTCAGAACTGGTATAGGGGAGCTTTGGAGCACTTTGTTTTGCTCAGCTCCTCTCTCCTTTGTCAGGTGGGGGCTCAGTGATTAGACGCACCACAGGGGGCAGAGCCGGCAGTGTGGAGGGAAGGGCATTCTTTTTAAGGTCCCAGGTGCAACTCCTCCCTCCCATCTAAATGCAGATCTCTCCATTCACCACTGGGCAGACTCATCCTGGCTCCTGGAGCCACCCACATCATCCAGCACCTGTCAATCACAAGCCAGACATGCAATTCACATCAGGCAGGCAGACACACAGTATACAGAAATGCCAACTTCTAAAAGTGGCATTTCTCCACCAGTCACCATAAATCTGCGCACACCATTTGGCAGCATTTATCCTCACGAGTTCATACATACTAAACTCGGCCCTGCACTCCTCTCATACCAGGAACTACCAGGGACACACATATCCCCCATACATTCCTATGGGAGGGCAAGCCCATCTCACCACACTTACACAGAGAACGCACGCACTTTACACTGGACCCCAGTGCTAAAGTGCTCAGAGGCCTAAAATCACCAACACCAGGTTACAAAAAAAGGCTAGGCGAACGCAAAAGGTTTCGGGGTGAACCTGCCAAAAGGGCCAAGTCCAACAGATACCATTTGCAGGGTTACAAAACAGACACTTTCTTCTGCAACACTGTTTTCCCATTTTTCACAGAAAACCCACATTTTAGCTGTATTTTAGTTAATGTCTCAGTTCCCACCAGGGGAATCCACAAACCCTGGGTGCCTTTAGAATTCTCAGGATGTTGGAAATGAAGAAAGCCAATTCGACATGAATACCTTATGTGGACAAAACATTATGGGGGCCTAAGCGCAAAGTACCCCAAAGAGCCCAAAAAAGGGCTTAGCATGGGGGGATCCTGGGAGCAAAGGGGTTAAGATAAAATAAAAGCTTACACAGACTATTAAAGGGGATTATAGTACATGTATGTGAAAGAGCTACATTTGTTTTGTAAAGAATGTAAGCGTGAGGTTATATTAGGTTCAACCAATAGTTGACATTCCCTCTACAAAATATATCAAAAGCTACTATATTATTTGCTGCATGGCAAGAGGGTTCAGACACTAATATCTGTTTCATAACCTCAGAAACCTGAGTTTGACTTTGGTGATTTGGAGGTGAAGGAAGTGCAATCTCTTCAACTTGTGCTCAGCAGAGGTCAATTGATTTTTGAGCAGAGGAGATTGGTCTGTTTGTTCATTATGAGAGTACTAATAATTTGGATATTTCAAATGGCAAATATAAATTAACAGAGCTTGCTACTGAATCTACGATAATTCTATCTTCGATATGTTGTTGAGTTCATAGGTGACTATGGAGATACTTTTGTTTTGAGATGTTGATGCCTCTAAAGAATGATTGATGTAAATTTCAAGTATTATATTTACTATATATAATTTGGGACAGGCGATGTCCTCAATACAGTGAGAAAAAAGATGTTTGAAGGGGAGAGATGTTCTCAATAAACTGTAAAGTACCTAGGTATCAGTTAGTAGAGAAGTGTGAGCTAAGAAGATATATTGCCATAAAAATTCACCAAGTGTAGATTACTAAAATAAGAATCTAATTTATGAAAATGTACTGTAGAAATTGTGTACACTGTTATAATGGGAAAACACAGCATAGTGGTTCTGTTGTAGAACCTCCATAGAGTTCTACATTGTAGTGTTGTGTTACTCTTGAGGCTGTTTTTTCAAACTCCATGATTAAACAAATTTACTTAAAGTAAGGTGTATGGAGAGAGCTTATTTCCTCACTAAACGTTTTTAGACTTATACAATAGTGTTTTCACATTAGAGAGTGTACACCAACTAAATTGAGTAATAGATACAGTTCACTCAGAGAAAATATGTTTTCATAAGGAAATTTGGTCCTTACTAAACTGTTCAATACTCAGGTATCAGTGAAAAGTGCATATTGATATTAAACTGAGGCACTGATGTGATACAAAATTGTATGAGATGCACTCAAACCTTTAGGAAAATACACCCTATTTAATTTCTAGTCTGTATAAATGTGTTGTGTTTAGTGCTGTAAATATAGAGGGCTCTGATTCTTAAAGCAAACATACATGTGGTTTACTTCCAAAAAGGTCTTTGTTGAGAGATGGGTTTCTAACAAAAGCCTTTTACATCCAGTATTTAGCATATGGAGAGGTCTCAGCAGAGAGGCCATAATGTTAATAAAGCCCTTCACAACTACCATTTATCTTGTAGAGAGGAGTGTGAGGAGACATGGCGTGCTGTTACAAAACTGAAATATTCACTCTGTATACATACAGAATATGTGCCCTGTTAAACTGTGATAATACAAGGTTTAGTGTTTGCATTGATCATTCTACATACATTCTTTATATCCTGTAGAACTGTCAGTAGACAGATATCTATTTCTCACCTGAACCGAACACCTGTTTCACTCTCAGGAAACGTCTATAGAAATAGATGGCTTCATTAGTAAAGCACTTCACACCCACTGGTCATTTCAGACCATCCAATTAGTTCTGTCACATCTCTCAGATCTCCCCAATAATTTTAACCTGCTTGTTTCAGAAGCTGACTCAATGCATCATTCAATCATTCGGGTGCCCCAGGTGAGTGCCAGACTGTGGCAAAGGTAGCATATTATGGGATGTTAACGATTCTCCTAACACTCCTCCAAGACTTTAACGTGCCAACAAGTACCTTCAGTCTGACTCGCATAAAGTACTTGGGATCCCCAAATTTATATCGGTAGTGGTGGTGTCCTATAACATCTAACATTGCAGGATGTAATCTTCCCTGAGATGAGTTATCTGGCTCAGTGACTAGCTGCCAGATGTTTTTAAACTGAAAAGCATGGCAATAGTTCTGGTAATCAGGGAGCGCCAAATCTCCTGTCAATATCTTTCTCCTGAGCTTTTCTCATGAGAGTCTTATACCCTTTAATGCTCATATGCAGCTACTAACTGCCCCACTCTCCCGTAAATTGTTTTAAGGGTAAGTTGTTCCATTTCCCCATGAGCTTATCAATTTCTACACTAACTTTCTTTAAGTTTACCATAGGGATAAATATTAGGTTTGAACAATTTGGATCCCTAAATAACTCCTCTGCTGCTTGGCAGGCTGCACCTCACTCCTCATCTCCCACACTATTATCTCATTTTTTACCCATTTATTTTATACCCTGAGATCTTACCAAACCCTTCTGCATGCTTCACTAATTGGATATTGAAAGCATTGGGTTATTAGTATATAGCAAGATATTGTCTGCATATAGGGCCAGCTTAACCTCGAACCCAGGGATACAGAATGAAGTAATGGCAAGGTCCAACCTAATCTGCTGTGCAGAGGGCTCTATATACAGATTTAACTATAGCAGCAGTGAGGGGGGCAGCCATCCCTAGTGCCCTTGGTTATACTGAAACTGTCTGTCAATTCAATATTTACTAGTACTCTCACAGTTGGTAATTTATATAGACTCTGGAGTGTTCTGGTCATATTATGGCTAAATAAAAAAAAAAGTAAGAACTTCCCAGAGGTTATCTCAATTGACCCCAGCATACGCCTTTGCAGTGTCTTGGGCCGCAATCGGCAATGGAGCCTTCTGAGTAGTGGCTAAATCTATGGTGCCAATCAAAAGGTGAGTCAGCTAATGTTGGTGCCGCCCAGGGGTAAAGCCCCTCTGATCTAAGTGTTTGATTGTTCTGATTACAATAGTTATTCTACTGGCCAATATGCCGGTGAAGATCTTAGAATCTGTATTTAATAAAATATTTGCCTGTAAAATTCAGCACTAGTAGAATCTGTTGCTGGCTTCATGACCAATACAATAGTGGCCTCCGACTAAGAGGGTGGACCTTTTTCTCCCTGAATGTAAATTGTGCTGAATAGTGACTTCAACAATTGTACAAGAACATCTACGAGCATCTTATATAGTTCAGCTAGAAGCCCATCCAGTCCAGCTGCCATAACCCGTTTTAAATCCATGATCTGCCTTTGTACCTCTTCTTCAGTGATCTCCATGCAAAGTAAGTGCTTTAACCTGCGTTTTAGATAGCACTAGGAGGTCCTTTTCGATTAGTCCAATCCTTGATATTCTTTCTGTCCAGGTGTCCATCTTCTCTATCCAGTATTCTCATGTACTTAAAGACTTCTCTTTCAATCTCTTTATTAGAACTGAGGACCTACCCTGTGTCTGGGTCTACAGCCTGTGTGCACTAGTAGGAAAAGTAGAAGCTCTCTCCTCAAACTCAACCATACAGAATGTGTGCCCCATTGCACTGTGATAATAGAGTTTCCATAGATCCTTTTACATACATGTTTTATTCCCTGTAGAACTGTAAGTAGACAGATAGCTGTTTCTCACCTGAACCAAATACCCTCTTCACTCTCTGGAAACATCTGCAGAAATAGTTGGCTTCATTAGTAAACCCACTGGTCAACCTGCAGAGGCGTTTCAGGAGAGATGGTGTCCTGTTATAAAAGGGAATCATTCACTCTATATTGACTTGTAGTAGGAGTAACTCTTTCATAAACACTTCCACAGTCAAACGCTACCCTGTTTAAATCAGGTAGGAGAGGGCCTCATGTTTGTCCAAAACATTTTACTCTCTTCAGAACTATCAGTAGAGACCTTGCTGTTGATAAATCCATACATAGACATGTTCCCTCAGAGGAGATGTCTTTGTACAGGGCAGGATTACTTACTAAATCCTTTTAAATCAAACCAAAAAGCAGTGCAGACTTATTAGTAGAAAGGGAATGTACTGACAAAAGGACTCTGTATACAATTAGCAGCACAGGGGCTAGTGTTTATCTCAGGTCTTGTACACACTCCCCTTTAGTCTGTTCAGAACTTGTTGTTTAAAAAGGCATGTAACACAGAAGGTATTAGGTATCTAAGGGCTTCTACACAACACATTAGCTCTCTGTTGATATGTCACTTACAGAGACTGCTGTTACAGAGTAGGATGAGATTGAATCTCTGTTTGATCAAACTCTACCATGCAGATCATATAGCATTCTGAAATATAGCCGCACAGAGCCTACCTATTCCCTCAATCCTACACAGATTGTCTATTCTCCTCAGAGGAATCAGTACAGAGGGTGGTCTTACTGTAGTGAACTAAACACCCTATTCACACAGAAAAAAAAATCACTAGACAGGGATGACTTTCGCAGTAAGGCATTTACACCCATTCTTCACTATGAATAGATGTCTTAACAGGAAGGCTATGATGTTTTAAAAAAAGAAGCTTTGAGCCTGTATGCACTTATAGGAGAAAGAGAAGCTGTCTCCTCAAACTCAGCCATACAGAATCTGTGCCCTGTTAAAATGTTATAATACAAGGCCAAGTCTTTGCTTGGATCCTTCTATTTATATATTTTATCCCCTGTAGAATTGTCAGTAGACAGATAGCTGTTTGTGAACTGAATGAACCAAATACTCTCTTCAGTCTGTTTAAGTGTGTCAGTAAAGAGACCCCTGTTACTAAACTAAACCATACAACAATTAGACTTTTTAATGTTATGTTATGTTAAAGCCACTTAAAAAGCACGCAGCTACTTGATGGAGTGTCCCGGCGCTGGCAGATGGAGGACAGACACATGAAGGGTACTAATCGTTAAAAAGATGGGTTTTGAATTTCTTCTTGAACAGTTCCCTCAGGTATGGAGGGAGACTATTCCAGGCGTGGGGACCCAGATATGCAAAGGATCTCCCACCCATCTGGAGATGGTTAATTCAAGGGACCCTTGCCATATGAGTTGAAGAAGAGCGAAGAGTACGGGCAGGAATATATGGACTATTTCTCTACTTTAGATACGATGGTCCCATCACGTTCAAGGATTTATGCATAAGGACCATGGCTTTAAACGTCACCCTTTGTTTTATAGGGAGACAATGGAGGGCCTTTAAGTGCGGAGTCATGTGGGATCTGGAGGGAAGAGAAAGCAGAAGTCTAGCTGCAGCATTCTGTACCACCTGGAGTCTGTTAAAGAGGTAGTCAGGGGGACCCAGGTATAGAGCATTTCCGTAGTCCAGTCTAGATGTAATTAGAGCCTGCACAACCTTTCTACCCGCTGCCTCAGAGAGGAGCGGTAGGAACCTTTTCAGCATGCGGAGCACGCGGAAGCATGACCCCGTCAAGGCTTGGATCTGCTTGAGAAAAGATAGTGAGCTGTCATTTTTAATTCCTAGGTTCTTTACACAATTTTTTGAGGATCCCGGATGCGGCCAGTTGCTTGGCCAGCAGTCTACCACAAAGTTGTGAGAGACAACTCCAAAGGTCACAATCTCCGTTTTATCCGGGTTGCATCTAAGGTGATGCAAGTCCAATGCCTTGATCCTTGTCAAGTTAGGAGACTAAAAACCTTTAAGGACATTCATCCGCTTGCTTATTACAATAGATTTGTGAAAGTAGTTTCCATCATACACAGATGTTGTCTGCACACCATACTAAAATACGTAATATGGTAGAGTGGATTAAACTTGCTCTTTATTTGATTGCTGTAGATCTGTTTGTCCTTAGTATCTAGCTCAGTTTGATCCAGAAAGCACTGAGCGCCTTAAAACAAATATGATGGACACTCATTATCCTAATCGGACTGTCCAGTAGCTGCTGGTGTACTAGCGAAGTGGCGGGGCGAGGAGGGGAAGGGAGCCGGATGAAGAAAAGACTAAAATAAAAAATGTAAAAAGAACTTACCTACTTAACTACTGCATCAACACCCGCCGCTCTTCTGCTTCAAGTTTTTAATTTAATTTTTATTTCCAAAATTAACATAAATACTTAAAAATAATATTAATACAAAAAACGAATAAACATTTATTGACCACACCCACTTTAACACTATGATATCCACAAGACACACCTAAATTAAACTCTAAAATAATAAAACACAAGTGAAACTTATTTATAAATTAAAAACTATTACTATTAACATCTAATAATAAAGTAATTCAAATTTAGTTAATACCCACCCTTTACCCTTTTAAAAGTAAAAACAGACAAAAAACAAATTACCCAAAATAGATATCAAATACTTAACATTAATTAACAACTATATATTAATTACATAAATACAAATTACTACCCACCCTTTACTCCTATAAACACCAAAACACACACCTAAAATTAATTACACAATTACCACAATTAATTACCAATGAATTAATTAAAATTAATTAACATCCAATTATTAATTCATTAATTACAAATAAATTGCGTCCCACCCTTAACACCTATAAACACCACAACACACACCTAAAATGAATTACACAATTACCATAATTAATTACCAATTAATTCATTTACATTAATTAACAACTATTATTAATTTATTAATAATAATTTACTTTACACATTTAACACTGAAACATCTCAATTAAACAAATATTAATAAATAAAAAATAATCAGTAAATGTAATATAATTAAATTACTCCCCACCCTATTCCCCTATAAACCCACAACCCGCTACAGAGTTAAAATCGCAAAATTTAAATAAAATAAAATAACTAACTACAAAAAATGCAACACATATATTAAATATACAAACAATTCTTATACAAAAAACAACACAAACATATAAAATATATACTAAAATACATAACATTAATAAACAAACAATATTTATTACTACTATATTTTTGCAAACAATATTAAACACGTCAATATTTTTAAAATCAATATTACTTACCTTAAGTCGCTATTCTTGACCACAATATTCTTGCTGTTGATATTTCTGACCCACGATATTTGCAACTCGATATTTGTGCATCTCAATATTTGTGATTCGATATTCTGTCTTTGCACCGTTGGTATTAGGACCTGCTTTTCCACAGACCTTTTCATGGCTGGAACATGCCATGAAAAGGTCTGTGGAAAAGCAGGTATAGGGCCACAGAAAAGGGCCCCAGGGAAAACAAGCTCATGTATCTTGTTGTTGGGGCACATGTTGCACCCCCCCATCCCCGATGCTACCCATGTTGGTGGCTTGGTGCGTGCACTGTTTCCATATACAACATGCTGCATGGCAACAGTGCACCAGAATTGCTGGGGGTGCAGCAGTACAGCTGGCATTGGTTTCAGGCTCTCTCCTAGAGCCGGAGCATGCCAATGCCTTCACTGCGCCACCACAACACTGCCAGCCCCGCGATAACGTTGTAATGCGGCAGTCGGGATGCCACCAACATAGCGGCGTCCTCCTGACCATTGTCGCTGCAGGCTGACGATGTCCCCACCAAACTCGTAATCAGACCCTAAGGGGCCGATTATGATGGCGGATGGACTGGAGTCCGCCTGCCATCGTGGTGGTGACTGTCCGCAATACATGCGGCGGTTCTGCACACCACATTAGGATGCGACCACCATCATGGCGGTCACATCTTGAATTTGTAACATTGCGGCGGGTGCTGCTGACAGCAGCACCCGCCACAATGTTGAAAATGCATGTTGTGCAATACAGTGCACTACATGGCAGGCACCATACGGTGCCTGTCACTTAGTGCACTGAAATGTAGGGGGGACCATGGGTCCCCCCCAGTGCACCCACACCACCCCTTACTGGGGGCCTGCAACTGGCCCCCAAACAGGATCTCGACCAGCCTTTTCATGATGGTGTCGCCGTCACAGAATGGCTGGCTCACAGCCTGCATCATACTATGGTGGACGGTGCCTGCTAGGCACCTCTGCCATTTTATGCATGCAGACCACTCTGCCAGGCAATCGGAACGATTGCCTGTGGCGGTTCCATGGCGGACGGTCTTCCTGTCCACCACGGTCGCAGTCTGGATCCCCCCCGCCATCGTAATGTGGTGGGGGGGAAATTCGAGGTCTGATGGCGGACGGACCACCACCGCATGGCTGGCGGTGGTGGTCCTTCCGCCATCGTAATGACCCCCTAAGTTTTAATGCAGCAATGATAGATATAAGTCGCACCATTTTTAAAGATGAATGAGTTATGTTGCTTTATCATGGGTGAGGACATAGTCAGGGTTGTACTTTCTTGATTTTGATGATAGCAAAGTCAATGCTGACTCATCATGTGTGATAGAATACAATCATTTGCAAGGGCTCTATGCTCCTTATCTTAGCTTATATACCATAGCATCCAAGTTATAGAAAGTGAAAAAGTTCAGAGATTGAAGATTTTTCCAAAGTAGAAAATTTAAATGAAGAATCTACAAAGAGTTTCAAAAAGCTGAAGTAAGTAATGTAATAGGTTTTCCATTTTCTAACACTTCTGGAGTTTCGTGTTATTGTAATGTAGTACGTAATGTGTAATTCTACCAACAACAGGGGGTTGAAAATATTCTACAAAACAAAGAGCAACATTTAAGCCAAGCTTTGATAACTCTCTTCAGTTTAGTACACATAGAAAACATGTGTGTAATTCTACTGCATCGAAACGTGATATAGTGAACTCTGTATTAGTGGTACACATTTCACCTTGAAAGTGCATCAAGATGCACAGAAGTCTTAGTGGTAGTGCTAAATGTGTTAGAAAATGAGAGAATTGAAATTAATGAATTCATTAAAAAAACCTATTCATGGATCTATGAGTGTATCAATTGTCTCTATTCAGGTAAAGCAGGCATTCAATCAGATTGATTTGTATACTTTTCACTACCAGACTGCAAATCAGTAACTTTTGGAAACAATATGTGAAAGCTGTAAAGATAAGCTCCAGTCCAGACTGCACATCAGAACTATTGTCCTGGGCAGGCACACTGTCTCCAGGTTCAAATGAGTTGGAAGCCCCTGAAGAGTTATCTAGCTCCGCAGCATGAGCTAACTCTGCAATAGCAAGTTATTGTGGATGCATAGACCTGTGGTGCCTCCGCATACCTGTGGTACTCATACTGTATTGTTTTTTGTCTACTCCCCCTGCTGAACTACTTCGTGCAAACTTTGCAGATGACATACAAAAGTACGGTACTAGAATATTAATAATTTGCTGAGATGTCTCAATATGAGAGTTAAAAGAACTGAGGAGATGGACAATATCAACATAAATATTGTTGTATTACTCTTTTTTATACTTAGACATAATTTGAGATAGAATTTGGAAATTGTGCACCCTTTCCTTTTATATTACAATCCAAATTGCATTCCTTTTCAAAAGAATGCACCCGCACACAGAAAATATTATTGAGTTATTCTACTATAGATACACAAAAAAATACTCAATAGGTCCCGTAGGTCTCCCCCCATCTTTGGAGCCTGAATTTATCCATGGTTGACTTCCACCTTTTAAGCTCCTCCAGAGAGGTACACCTTCCTGCACAAAACAATTATTAATGGCGTTTTGCTCTGCTATGTTTGCTGCAGCACATACAGAAAGAGCAAAAAGTGAGGAGAAATAAATGTATTTCTCAGTGTTGCACCACTCTAATGCCTCCTTTTGAAAGGCATTCGTTTTTGGCTCTGCCTCAGATTTACAGATCCTTGTAAATCTGGGGAAATGTCAAAAAGTAATGGGTGTTGCGTGGGAATGGCCACAGCAATACCCACTGCACGCCCCTTTGCCACAGAAAACTGCAGTAGGAGAGCTTTATTTACAAGGTGGCGTTAAGATACGCAAAGTAGCTTAGCGCCGCCTTGTAAATATGGAGCAGGGCATTGGGCCACCAGAGCATCAGAAAAAGTGATGCTCCAGTGGCGCAATGCCCTTGTAAATATGCCCTGGTATTTCCTTTACTCAAGCCTGGGTCGTCTAGCACGCTGAGTTATAAGTGTAATGGAGGATTAACCACTTCTCTTTTAGTCTGAACTTTGAAAAACGTATTAAGGAGGAGGTAATCTTAATATGATCTACTTTTTTTTTTTTTACTAGTGTGGTAAACTTCTCCTTTCCCTCTAATAACCTATACAGGAGGATCCGATCTAGCTGCTGAGATATGCCTTCAATCCCTGCCTCCAAGCATTTATTCTTGTTCCTCAGCGCATACCTGTCTCCTATACTCTGCACCTCAGTTTCCACAACGTCTCCTACCCCTGATTGCTCTGACCTTTTTCCTTTTTTATTTTCTGTCTGTGACTGGAGATGTGGTGAACTCTCGTGGCTTCTCTTTACCATCTGGGTAGGCATCCCGCTCCAGGGCCGGACTTGCCGTAGCGGGCACCGGGCACCGGGGCCGTTTTTGTTACAGGGAAGTCAGGCAAAGTCGGCCCTGTAACAAAATCGGCAGAAAACCGGCCCAGGCAAAGAGCTCAGCGGCACCCCCCCAACCCTCCCCAGGGAGGGGGGGGTGGGGGGGAGGTGGCCAAGCACTTTGCCAGGGCCGGTTGTGGTTCCCAGTCCGGCCCTGTCTCGCTCTGTAATCACAGGGCGCCCTTTGCCAATAGTCACCCTTGTCTTCACCTGCTCCGTCCTTAGATGAAACTCAGTCAGTGGCAGCCCCCAGCCAGTGCTTACTCTGCCTGGTATGCCCTGGAAACAGATCTATGCCAAGGCTCGCCTATCCTTGCGAAGCTTCAATGCTGCTTCCTTTCAGCCCTGCACCGTTGCCCTCACAGCACACTCCCTGCTCCTGCAAGAGCCTGTTCGCCTCGATCATCAGCACCAGTCCCTCAACTCAAAGTCACCTTCTCCAGAAAATGCCTCCTAATCGACCTGCTTCCACTCCTGATGATATGTCTCACGTTCTCCCGGCTCCCAGCCAGCACTCTCAGTTAGCCCCCATGTGCTGCCCCTCCACTGGAAAACAATGCAAGATGAAACCCGTCATATTTTTTAATATGCCAGAGGGTTCTGAGAGAGACAATTTTTAAAAGGATTCATGATAGAGTTGTTTAAGGAGTTCATCCCTTCTATAGATTCCAAAGAGCTGGTGATAGATATACAACATATTCATTGTGATCCTTATACAAAATACGCAAACATGAAAAACCCTAGAAAAGGTTTAATCAACTTCAAGTCTTTCTCCGTGTAAGAGCAAATTCTATCTGAGGCCTTAAAAGCTGGCATTTTTACAAAAGGAGAGTGGGCTTTTCGTGTCTGGTCAAACATTTCTCAGGCCACACAAGACACTAAGGTGCCGATTACGATCCTGGAAAAACCGGGTACGAACCGTCGGTCGGAGCGTTTTCTCCGTCCGACTCGTACCCGGTTATAAAACTTTACAAACATGGAAGTACGATTCGCACGGAAACACCATTTCCGTACGAATCGTAAAAAACACCGTCCGACGAAATCATACATACGAATGTGATCCGGGAATGCTCCGACGTGACGTCGGGACGCTGTCAGGCAGCGTTTCACGACCCAGGAAGTACGATTCGAACCGACAGCAGTCCGGACGGCAATATTTTCACGGCACCCAAAAAGTGCCGGAAAAGCGAAGTACGCCGCGAAACGACCAGAATAGGGGGCCCGGTACGCGCCGTACCCCCCCCAGCCCCCGTGAGTACGCGCCGAACCCCCCGTGTATGTACACCCGTGTACGTTCGAGTCGTACCCCCGTGTATGTACACCCTGTACGTGTCGTACCCCCCGTGTATGTACACCCTGTACGTGTCGTACCCCCCATGTATGTACACCCGTGTACGTTCGAGTCGTACCCCCCGTGTATGTACACCCTGTAAGTGTCGTACCCCCGTGTATGTACACCTGTGTACGTTCGAGTCGTACCCCCACCTGTGTATGTACGGTGCGTACCCGCTGGGGGTACGCACCGTACATACACGGGTGGGGGTACGACTCGAACGTACACGGGTGTACATACACGGGGGGTACGACACGTACAGGGTGTACATACACGGGGGGTACAACACGTACAGGGTGTACATACACGGGGGGGTACGACACGTACACGGGTGTACATACACGGGGGGTACGACTCGAACGTACACGGGTGTACATACACGGGGGTACGACACGTACAGGGTATACATATACGGGGGGTACGACACGTACAGGGTGTACATACACGGGGGTACGACACGTACACGGGTGTACATACACGGGGGGTACGACTCGAACGTACACGGGTGTACATACACGGGGGGTTCGGCGCGTACTCACGGGGGCTGGGGGGGTTAGGCGCATATGTGGGCACATGTCTCCATGGTTGCAATGGGAGTTCGGTGCGGACGGTGTTTTTTCCATACGGTTGTGACATCGGACGCACGGGATGGATCGTACTTGCGCGGTCGGACTTCACTTTTCACGTTTGTACGGTAAATCGTCCGGGGAAGTGTCGGACACATTTTCCGATCCGAGGACGTGTGGGGAATTATTCCCAATGCGACTCGTATGGAGTTTTTCCCATGCGAATCGTACTTGGCAGTTTGTACGGCACTTGTACGATTTGTACGGTAAAAAGACCGGATACGAGTCGTACGGGGAATTTTTTTACAGGATCGTAATCGGCACCATAATGGGAGTTGAGGAAGTAGATCCAAGAGCTTAGGACACTTGGAGCCACTGCCCAAATGAAATTCCCAGCTACCTTAAGAATTATGTGGAATAACAAAATGCACAACACAAGGGTTACAAAGGGGCTAGGAGTCTTAGTGGAACAGAAGAAAGTGCACGAAAAACAAAAGTAAAAGCGCAGTGGAATAAGAGAGCTCAAATGGGTATAAATGGAAATACCCAACATGGTCTCTGGGAGGGTACCACAGGGAGGGCAAAGGGGGATTCAGTCACACCTAGAAGGCATATGAATAGGAATGTCTTGGGTGGGGAGCATGTGGGAAAATAGGTCCTCTTTGATCAGAAGGAAAGGCAAAAAGATAAGGAGCAAGAAGCTTATATCTAGATACAATGGTTTCCCTAGAACAAAAGTCATATCAAAATAAATATTTTACATTGAAGTTCCTAACCTGGAATGTGAATGGCCTTTGGGTGAATAGCAAGAGGAGAAGAATTTTGGAGTATATGAAAGAGTCAGATAATTATGTTATAATACTACAGGAGACACATTTTTTACAAGAGGAATAGAAGGAAACTTTAAATAAACGGAAATGGGTTGAGCATTGTGTATGTACTAATCAATCGTGCTGTGCTAAGGGTGTGCACTGAGGGAGTATGTGCTAGATTTATAGGATGATGGTTGATCACAAAAGCAAAACTTTCTAATGTATTATATTCCTTTGCGGGTTATTATGGGCCAAATATTGACGATCCATCCAGCATATATGCAAGCTTTGTACTCCCAGCTAGTGGAAGTTAAACTCCCCATAGCAGTGGGATGGGATTTTTATTTCTTACTGGATCCTATGTTAGATAAATTCTCCAAGTGAGGTATGGTGAGCCCGTCAAAGATGAAGATGTATGTAAGGTGGCTAATGAAATATTTTGACTTAATTAATATATGGAGAGAGAGAGCCAGTAGTAATAAAGGGTTTACCTTCGATAATAAAAAATATAGACATGCCTCCAGGATAGATCTTTTTCTTGTGGATTCAAGGCTAGTCAAAAACATTTAAAAAGTAGAACATTTACCTGAACATCTCTATGATCATTCAGCAATGAGGTTAGAATTGATCTTTGATAAAATGTCAGCTACCCCAAGGGGGACTTCAGACAGCACACTACTGCTGGATCGAGCTGTAATTGCGCAGCTGGAGAAGGACACAGTAGAATCTTTTCAACTAAATAAAAAGTAAGTCACCCTGCATGTGATATGCTATACATATAATGCCTTTATCAGAGAAAGAGTATTAAACCAGGCAGCAAACAAGCATAACATTTATAGGAATACACTTAGAGGTTTAAAAGCTAGAAGTGAGGGGCTAGAAGAGTGCAGGAAGTGCTCTTTGATGTATACAAACAGATTAGAAATGCAAGAACCAAATTGGTAGACTATCTGGAAGAATACAAAATAAATTGGAAGCTAGTAAATTAGCTCATTACAAATATGGAGAGGGTTGTGGGAAACTACTAGCCTGGAAGATAAAGAAGGAGTACTCCAAAACTATGGTTAAAGAAATTGAAATCAAAGATTCTGGTAAATGGTGTTTGGGGAATGGTGCTATAGAACAGGCATTTGCCAGTTTCTTTCAAGAACTATATACAGAGGATTTAGAAATCTCTGCTACACAGCTAGGGGGTAATTTAGAGATGAGGATTTACCGACACTTCAAGCTGAATTAAAGCAGAATCTAAACTAGGAGATGAGCGTGGGTGAGGTGTGGGAGGTTATTAAGGCTCTGAAGAGAGGGAAGGCAGCTGGCCCGATTGCCTACAGATTGAGCTCTATATAGTCCTAAAGGAGGAGCTAATCCAGGCCCTAACTAATCTCCTTCATTTTTTGGAAGGTCATATTTTGCCACAGTCCTGGGATGAAGCTACAATTAGCCATGATTTTGTAACCAAATTAGGATTCTGAGAAATGCGAATCATCTAGATCGGTCTCCTTACTTAATAGTGATTACAAGATATATATGCAAGTGTTAGAATATGGGGTTGGGGATGGTGATTGGGACCCCAGTTCATGATGACCAAAAGGGTTTTTATAAAGCTAAGACAACTTCATGAGCTAATACATAACTTGATAGATGCTATAGATATGGCCACAGAAAATAAACTTCCACTAAAGATATTAACTTTGACCCTGCTAAGGCATTTGACAGGGTGAGTTGGCCTATCTTTTCTTAAGTGATTAAGCAATATTACCTGGGAGAAGAGTACTTGAGGGCAATTAGGTTAATCCATACTAAGCCAACAGCAAGGGTTGTGGAAACTTGACTTAACATATCAATATGGAGAGAGGCATACAGCAGGGATGCCCGCTGGTGCCTCTGCTCTTTAATTCCTTAGGCCTTAGCATAAAACTCTGCTCCGCACACGGTGTTTGCAGAATTCGACAACCCCGTATTCTCCAAGGAATGACAGTTACCGATAAACTCTGCAACGGAGCAAAGTTTTTTTGTAGGCACAAGATTTTCTAGCTGTTCACGAGTACTACAAGATTTTCTAGATGCCCGCAATCTCCGATGAGATTCTGCTGCCACTGACACGACTTTAGGCCGCACCAGCGACTTCCGGTGAATGTTTTGTGACGTACGCGATCGGGGACGAGCACGATCTCCCGCAACTGCACCTGGGGAAGAGTCTCTCCTTGAGAAGCATCTAAATCTTCCTGAAATGACAATTTGGAGTAAAAAACCTTCCCAAATGGACGCTCGTGTTAGTTTTTTGTGCAAGGAGTCCTTTTTTAAGAACCTTTTTTCCTACAGGAAGGAAGTTCCCCAGAGTCTCCATCTGCCTGTTCCTGTCCAGCAGGCTCCTCCCAGTGCTTTGTCCATCTCCTGGACACTTTTCATTTGGATTTGGAGCTGGAAGGATCACTCTTTCTGTTCGCTGCATATAACATTAGATTTAAGGACTTTACATTTGAGATTTCACAAGTAAGTTGAAAAGTGTCGTATAAGGGTTTGGTTTGTTTGATAGAAGTCAGACACCAGGATTTATTACTATTTTTATTAGATTTTTTAAATTTATTGTGGTGGGGATGGCCTGCAGTTTCATTAGGGGCCTAGTTATTTTTTTTGCATGACATTTTTCTTCTTTTGTAAAGGAAAATTGTTGCACAATTTAGTACATTTTCTCTATATTTTTTAAATACATTTTCGATATTATTTAAATTTACTATGTGGCCTAGTCTGCCAATGGGCCTTCCAGCCAGTAGGCCCAGTACTAGTCATGGGTGCATGAAACAACTTTTTCTGTGGTGTCTGTTGAATTGAAACAAATGTTTAGGCCATGGATGAAAATACAAAATGTTTTTTGGGTGGTATTTCACGTTTTATTTCTCTTCAAGCAGTGTATAGATGGGGTAATGCCTTTGGAGGATGTGTGTTGTTGTAAAAATGTTTAGCCCTGTTAATTTTCATTTTTGACATTGCTGAATTAATGCAGTGTTCTTTGTGTTATCATTCCTCCTTCGTGTGCCCAGTGAGAGACTGTGTTTGCCACAGGCCAAAATTTGTCTTTCCTCCCCATGCCATATGGCAAGTGGCCATTTTGTATTGTCCATAGGCCTGCATGTGTTCTTTGATTTCCAGGCCTCGTGTTGTTGTTGTGATCATGTGGCTAGTAGCCATTTTATGTAGCCAGCCAGTGTGCTTTTGCTGTAGGCCTGCATGTGTTCTTTGTTGTCGCCATGCCTTCTTGCTTGCTGTTTGAACATGTGGTCGGTGGCCATTTTATGTAGCCAGCCACTGTTCTTTTGCCATAGGCTTGCATGTCTTCTTTGTTTGCCATGCCTTCTTGCTTGTTACTGTGGCCATGTGGCTGACGGCCATTTTGTGTAGGCAGCCAGTGTGCTTTTGCCATAGGCCTGCATGTCTTCTCTTTGTTCCCCATGCCTTCTTGCTTGCTTGTTGTTGTGCACATGTGGCTGGTGGTCATATTTGCATAGGCAGACAGCATTCCTCTGCCAAAGGCCTGCATGTATTCTCTTTGTTCCCCATGACTTCTTGCTTGCTTGTTGTTGTGACCATGTGGCTGGCGGCCATTTTGTTTAAGCAGCCAGTGGGCTTTGCCATAGGCCTGCATGTGTTCTTTGTTGTGGCCATGCCTCCTTGATTGCTGCTTGATGATGTGGTCTGGGGCCATTTTTTGTAGCCTGCCAGTGTGCTTTTGCCATAGGACTGCATGTTCTCTTTGTTCCCAATGCCTTCTTGTCTCATTGTTGTTGTTGTTGACCTTGTGGCGCTGGCTGGAAGCCATTTTGTGCATCCAGCCAGTGTGTCCCTGTGCATAGGCTTGCATGGATGGTTGAGAAATAGCAGTTTGATAAATTATATGCTTGAGGATAATTCATTTCACTTATTTATAAAAAAAATGCATTTACATTTTTACATTTTAGGTTTTTGAATTGTTTTATTAAATTAAAAAATGTTTACTTTTTTAATTTAATATTTTAATTTTTTTGTTTAATTGTAATTTTTATTCTAGTTTTTTTAATTGATTTTTTATTCTAATTTTTTCCCCAAAAATGTTTTTCGATTTTCTTCCCCACATTTTCATTACATCCGGCATCAACCCCATGTCTACCATAGGCACACGGCACAACAGCATTCGTTATCTAAGTATTATTTCATTGTCATCTGCACCTCCCTGAGTGCCACATCCCGACTTGATGCACATAAAGCAAACAGTACATCTGTATGTTGTTGTTGCTCTTTCTTATCTTTCCTCAGTGTACACAATGAAAGTTTATGTTGGTGTGGTTTTACGCATGGATACACTGTATTGTTAATTATTTATAATAACTTAAGAAACAACACAAAATAATATTGTTTGTTTGTGCTACTAATTGAACTGTAACAATGCCACGTTTTACCAATGTTCTTATTGGGGAACTGTTGGAACACCGCGGTCTGAATCATGAGTGTTCCAACTCCACAAGCCCTTCTACGCATGCCTTAACGGCTTGTATGCAGACGGAAGCAGGAAGAGATCGTGGTGAGGTAATTGGGGCTGTGGGGTGGGTGGGGGTTATTTTAAGTGGGGCCGAGGGGCTCATTTTGTTTTGTGGGCTGGGGGTGGGTTGGGGTTGTTTTGAGTGGGGCTAGGGGTGAGTCGGGGTATTTTGGTGGGCTGGGGATTGAGGGTTGTTTTGTGGGCTGGGGTGGGTCAGAGTTATTTTAAGTGGGGCTGAGGGGGTTGGGGGTTGTTTTGTGGGCTTTGGGTGGGTAGGGTTGTTTTGAGTGTGACTGGGGGGTGGGTCGGGGTACTTTTGTAGGCTGGGGGGTCGGGAATGTTTTGTGGGCTGGGGTGGGTTGAGGTTTTTTTAATTGGTGTTGGGGTGGGTCAGGGTACGTTTGTGGGCTGGGGGTTGGGTGTTGTTTTGTGGGCTGGGGGTAAGTCAGAAATGTTTTGTTGGCTGAGGGGTGGGTTGGGAATGTTTTGTAGGCTGGGGGTGGGTTGGGGTAGTGTAGCTATGGATGGATGGAAGCAGGAAGCAGGAAGAGGTCTGTGGTGAGGTGAGTGGGCCTGGGGGGTGGGTCAGGATACTTTTGTGGGCTGGGGGTTTGTCAGGGGTAGTTTTGTGGCCTGGGGGTTGGGTAGTTTTCTGGGCTGGGGTGGGTCGTGGATAGTTTTCTGGGTTGGGGGAATCAAGACTAGTCTTCAGGGCTGGAGGGTTAGAGGTAGTTTTTTTGCTAGGGGTTGGAGGTAGTTTAGGTCGTTTTCAGGGCTAGGGGGATTGGGGCTAGTTTTCAGGGCTGGGGTGGGCTAGTTTTCAGGGCTTGGGGGTGTGGGGCACATTTTCCTGGCTGGGGGGGCCAGGGGTAGTGTTAATGGCTGTGAGGGTATGGGGTATTTTTCAGGTCTGGGGGCGTCAGAGTAGTTTTTAGGACTGGGGAGTGTTAAGTTTTTTTAATTAGGTGTTAGGGTATTAGGCATCAGGGCAGGGGGGGTTGGGTAGTCGGGGTAGCTTTTAGGGCATAGGGGAGGGCAGGGCAGTTTTTAGGTCCGGATCAGGGCAGGCCAGGGTCAGGTTAAGGGACAGGTTTAAGGGAAATGGGTTTAGGCATTAGGGCAGGAGGGGCACAGCATGTGGTTTGGGAGAGGGTAGGGGTATTTTCACATCAGGGCGGAGAAGGGTTGGGGTTTTTTGTACCCTAGGGCAATGGGAAGGGGTTGCGACCTTAGCCACACATACCCTCTACCATGCATGGGTTTACCATGAAAATTTGTGGTAACGGTATGCATGGTAAAGCAATGCGTGGTTAAGACACAGTCATTATTCAGAGCATGTGGTTTAGACCTGCGGGGTTGTAGAACTCGTTGTTCAGTCATTCATCTGCTTTTATTGCTTGTTTGCTTTTCGGTGCATAAGAGAAAGACAACATCAACCACAGTGCTGCCAGGCAGCAGGCCTGTGAACAACGTGACGCAAGACCACACAAATGTACATCTCTTCAGCCACTGCCAACTGACAGCTTCAAGATGGCCCCAAAGAAAGGTGTTTCCAAGAAAGTTGCCAGTGGGGAGGAGAAGAAGCCGATTTCCACCACTGGCTTGCCGATCAGAACCTTTTTCAGCAAACGTGTCATGCCACACTGGACTCCAGGGGGCAAGCAGGGAGCAGCACCACTGCATCAGCTAATCCACCACAACTTTGGCTCGAATCCATGTCTGGCACAGAGACAGCCAGTCTAATTACAGCAATGCCAATGAGCAGTGATGCTGAAATGAACGTTCACAAAGTAGTACCCAATCATTGCAGGAAACTCAGATAAGTGGACAAGAACAGCCGCAGCCAGAAAAATGTGTTCCTCCTGAAGTATGAGCAGTTCAGGAGGTTGAGCTTCATGCTGAGAAAATAGAAGAAGCCACTCTTCCAGAATATCCTTTATCCTCCAGATCTCTAGCAAGAAAAAGGAGGGTTAGTCACCATCTTCTTCTCCAATCCCCCTTTGGATGATCAAGACTCCACTTGGATCTGCCTCAGTCTGAGTGTGAGACAAGCGAGGAGAGGCTAGGGATATGTAAGGTTTCTGAAAGCCTTAGAGTTATGGCAGTAGAAGAGGAGGATGATGATGAGCTAGCCTTAATTGATGTTAGCCCAGCTCCAATGGAGACTGACGCTACCCCATCTCAACCTGCTCTGAGGGATGTGGCACAGACACCACCATAACCACAACCATATTTGCAAATCCCCAACAGCAACCTCAGTAGAAGTAGGCTCTGCAGAGAGGCAACCGTCAAAGCGCCCACCTACCACCAGCTCATCCAACATTGACAGTGTCACCAGCATCAGAAAGTAGACCAGCCCAGTATATGACTTCCTTACGGTAAGCAAGAAAGAGCTGAACATTGCCATATAATCCATTTGCTGAGCAAGTGCAAGTCAGATTAAAGGTCGGAACACACTATAGTACCGGCGGCCAAAAAACTCATTTGAGAAAACACTCCACAATCCAGTTGGAGGAGCACCTTAGCGGCCAAAAAACTGCTTGTGGTGTTGATGAAGGGGTGAAAGGCTGAGCAGGGAAATTAATCCGATCACGGTGGAAAGTGAAGAATAGGAAGACATTTTTGTAACGTAAATCAGCCCTGTCCCCAGCTGTGCAGAAGTATTGCCCACAACAGCAATATCGCAATGGCACAAGACTCAGGTCTAGACACCAAGCCAAGAGCAGCATACAGTGACTGCCCCACTGACACACACATTGAGCCTACCAACATCTGCTTTCAAGAAGTCACCTGCATCAGTAGCACCAGAAAGGAAAAAGTCTGGGCTACTATTCCTACCATGTTTAGGCAGGAGGGGCAGTACGAATGCAACCAGCCAATGGCACATTTGGACGACACAAAGCTGGCTAATATGTTAGCACTAGACCTTCTCCCTTTTTCTTTTGTGGAAAGGGTGGGTTTTCTGTCATTTGTGGCAGCAATCTACCCAAAATGGAAGGTTCCCAGCCGGTCCTATTTTGGAAGAGTTGCTGTTCCAGTGCTACATCACAATGTGCTGGAATTGCTTGGACAAGCTTTGCAGCAGAGTGATGTTCACACTATCCACCTGATGACAGACATGTGGATCAGTTGCCAAGCCACTGATTATATGTGCATCACTGCACACTGGATTTCTTTTGTGGGGGCTAGAGAAATGATATCTGCAGTTGTTGACACAGCTTAGTATTTTAATGGGGCTCGGAAGCATGCAACAGTAGCCATGTTCACCATGGAGTATTACCATGCTGCCTCAAACATCTTTAAAGTCTTTAACAACAAGGTCATTGAATGGCTGCGATGAAGAGGGATTAGCATTGTATTTCTTGTCATGGATAATGGCTGTAATAATGATAAGGCCATGGAAGAAGATGGCTATTTCCGGGTCCTGTGTTTGGCACACCTTATCAACATCCTTGTATAGGACTTTCTCAAGAAAGAAGACTGAGTCAGCAACTTACTGTCCACCTTCAGAAGAATCTGCACTCATTCCAGCCATCCTCTTAAAGCTTATTCAGGTTATTCAGCATGATATTATAATTACATTTAACGCACTCATACAAGAGGTGCCAACACATTGGAACTCTATTTATTTCATTTTTCAACGTCTGTTTGAGCAGTACAGACAGATCAATGAACATGTCATGCAAAGAGCGGATGCAACTGTTAAAGGCATGATCATTGAGATGGACCAATGGGGCCTAGCCAAATGTCTTACAGAGATGCTGTTCCTTTTGAGGGTTTCACATGGGAAGTAAGCAAGGAGGAAAGTGTCATTGGCCAAGCCTTCCCGATGTTGCATATGCTACAGGAACAGGTAAAGGAGGTGTCTGAAATGTACACAGGTGTGGATGAAAAAAAAGATGCACATGAGTTGGTGGAGAGCTTAATCCTTCGCTTAGCTGTTAAATCAAGGGTGCAAAGATACATTGTGTCAACCAAATATTACATCTGTGTCACAATTCTTGATCCACCATACAAACAATTACTGTCCACTTTAATTTCTTTTTCAGACAGGGATGTTTCAAACTACAAAACATGGATTGCTGAGCAAGCCAGGGAACTAGAAAAAGAACAGCTGGGAATTAGAGGCCCACTCCTCCAGGACACAAGTTCTGCGGTAGCTCAAACTGCAGAGCCTTAAGGCAGCGCAATTAACTCACAGCAGCCAAAACTAACAACAAGAACACCAGCAAAACCAAGAACAAGAGCATCAGCCCCAAAATCTGCATATGATTGGTTTCTAAATGCAGCTTTTAAGTCTATTGCTGAGGCGAAGGCAAAAGAGGTTGAGGAAGGTGGAGCACCAATGACTATTTAGAGGATGGTCTAGGTCTATCTAGATGACCCAACAGAAGTCTATTTTGATCAAAACCCATTGGTGTATTGGTATGGGAAGAGGCACCAATGACCAGTGCTCAGCAGGCTGGTAATAAACTATCTGGCTTGCTCAGTAGCCAGTGTGTCAGCTGAGTGTGTGTTCAGTGTAGTTGGTCATCACAGTGAGAAGGACCAGTCTCTCTCCCCAAAACATGGAGAGATTAACCATGATCAAAATGAATCAGCAGCACTTTACACCATCGAATTTCATCATACCTGAAGAATGACAGGAGGATGGTGAGGGTGATTGGTTAGCCTCAGGTCACTGTAGTAGGGTGTTAACTGACCTAATTCTGGGTGAACCACCTGAGTTTGAGGACAAACTCTATTTACGTGACTACTAGGTCTGGGCCACCAACTTTAGAACTTTCAATTTTTATCGCTGAACTTCTTTGAAGCCAAAATATAAGAGATAGCTAGGGGAACATTATTTTATTTTGTGTCTCACTGACTAATGCATCCTCCCTGTTTTAGACACATTTTATTGCCGGATTAGAGTTGGAACAGAGTGCTGTTAAGAAGCCCCCCACCCCATTCCCCTCAAGGATATTGGAGAGACAAATTTGTGGCTGCCTTCATCCCCTGCCTATCTATCCTTTCTTTATTCCCTAGCTGGACTGCTCCTCATTATTTTATTTACCAGACTGGCCAATGTGTGTTTTGTGAAACAATGGATCCCCAATGTACCTCAGTCTCCACGCCATAATAAGAAGAACAGGTAAATGGCATGCACAGAGTAAAGAAGTTGATATATATTAAGAGAGATAGTTTGTGAACGTGTTGAGATGATTCATGTGGTGGCAGGCAGTGAGATTGGGTGTTTATTGTTTAAGTATATCTATTAAGCTTGATTGTGTTTTTGATGGTTGATTTACAATGTTCATGGCCTAACAACGGGTGATCATTTTTTTCCTGAAGGTGTTTTTTCCTTCCCCTTTGATACTTAGCGCGATTTGTTTTGTGAGGTCCACACCACTTTGTTTTCTGCTTCACAATCCTCAAAGACCCAACCTGTCCCTTTAGCTAACAAACGCAATTCTAGTCTCCACAAAAAATGGCTTACTGTTTCTCTTGCTGTGCATCAACAGCATTGCACTATAGGTCAATCTATTGCACTTGAGTGGGGACTCAGTTGGTACGGAGTTGGACACATTACTCGGAGTCAGAAGGATGCTGGAAGGACTCAGGTGCTGACTACTTCAACAATTGTCACCAGAAGAAGGAAGTTATCAACTTCACAGAAACCAACATTTGGTGATGGCCCTAAAAGCCCTACTCAACTCTGTGGGGTGGTAGTGAGACAGGTGTGTTATTTGGGAAATGCAATGTTGCTGAGTGTGTGTGCAGACTGGCTTAGATTTTAAACTATGTGGTGGTTGGGTGGTTGGCCTTTTGTTGTAGGTAACTTGAAATAGAGATGTGGTCATCACATCATGCACATGCTAGGCTATATATTATTATTATGATGATGATCATGACAGTTGCAAGTTTGATCAGCCCGATAGTACATGCGGTCACTCGTCTGTGATTGTTGGTTGCTGTAATTGCTCTCATCTAATTGATTACACATCAGCCATAAAATGAATGATTGCAAAAATGACCATTCTTCTCTCTTACGCAGCCTCTGAGTATTCTTGGTGCACTCCTTATGAAGATGTTCTCCTTCTTGAGTCTACAATATCATTTTTGTTTTACAATCCACAGGTCTTCTCTACTCCTGCATAAAAAGGAAAAAGCACCATAGCACTCACACTTATCTCAGCAAGTCTCCCAAGATTGACGGACAATGCAAGAAGAATGCAGATGCACTTCCCAATTTGTCAATACAGTATCATTTTTCTTTTAATATTATTTTGTTTAGAACTGTGTGTGTTATTCACCTCACTCCTACATAATTTGTATTTACTATTTTTCAAATGTAGGTAACAAAACATTTAGATATATAATAATATAAAACTTTGAGGGCTGACGGACTGTTTCGGTTGCACTGCATTGATTTAAGTTGACTGTGTTATAATCATTCCATCAGTTCCTTTTCCTCCCACAACAGATTGATGATGGTTGGCTGCTCATTGCCCAGATGAATATTATCTTTGTGTAGTATTTGTCTTTGTCACACTGTGGTAAATAATTTAATTACCGGGACTTAATTTGATACAGAAACATAATAAAAATAGCTCAGTAAATAAGAGGCAGAATCCGTGGTATTAGAGGTTCGGAATGGGCTTTATTCCAATGGACGATTCGAATCGGTTGCTCCAAGTTCCATCACCACGAAGGTTCAGGAAGTGAAGTACATACTTTATTGATAATTAATCACTTTTATACAATAGGCGTTACAGTGAAGCAAATGCAAGAGGCGTAACAATTGATAGTGTAGCTAAGAGATACATACGTAGCAAAAAATAGGCGTAACTGGGTGTGATTAAAGAACGTCATCAGATGTGATGTCATAATAGGGTGGTTCCATGAAAGAATTTCGCAATGTCAGCAGAAATACTTGGCAGAAATGCGCGCGCAGCAGCATGACGTGTGATTGACGTGCAACTAGGGGGTGAAGGGGACTTGACATTTAGCTCTACATGTGGCGACAGAAGTCTGGAGGGTCAAGTCAACCTAATCCCAAATCATATCTAACATCCTATGTTTAAAGAACTATGTTATCCAAAAGAGAGGTCTTCTTAGAGTAGAATCTTATTCTATACTGACTATACTGACTGTTAGTGCGTGTTCAAGCGTCTAAGTGTCTACACTAGATGCGAGGGTAGAAATCTTCCATAATAATAGGGCTATGAATTACTTGCAGAAAGACAGAGAAGCCGGGCCTTTGCTCGGTAACTGGAAGAATGTTTACTTAAACTACTAGACAGGAATGCATCGGGCAGGGGGCGAAGCAGATAATTTCGAAGGTGAAATACAGTTTTTGGCAGGCAACAGGCTGATGTCAGACTTCGTGAGCCGCGCAGGGAATGAGACAAAGTTCATGGTCACAGATGCAGGCTCAGACTGGAGCTTTCAGAGGCAGAAGGCAAGAAAAAGCTTGATGACAGAATCAGGGCCTACTTGCCTGGACTGTAAAATGGCATAAGTGAACCATATAAAGCCGGTGGCCTTTCATACTTAGGAATGGAATATCCGGCCTATTCATGGCGGATCTGAAAGAGGACATGTTGACGGTGGACGCACATGTGTTTGCGTCTTCATAACTGGAACTGGAGGAAACATACATGTACTTGTGATTCATACATGAAACCGTTGGGGTCCAAGATAGGGGAAATAACTGATCAGAAAAATCCATATTTCCACATTCCCTCCTTGTCCCCTACTTGCCCGTTAAGAGATATCAATCTTCATCAATCCATTGATCTGTTCATATAGCATCATTTGTTCTTCTTTCTTCTTCCGTGATGAATGAAATCTTGGTGGTGGAATACACGATGTGGCACACAGACCACAGATCGCTGGTCCACATTGTAGACATAGACAGCAACTGAATAGTATGAGAAGGCCAATACCTAGGAAGGATAGGACCTTCCATCCAAAGGTAGATAATACACTCCAAAACCAACCGGACCAAGTCCAGGTGCCTGGATTCTGGTGTATCTGGCTTACAATCTTATGAAGGCGAGTTATGGCTTTATATACAGATGGCGAATTTTCTGGTATGAAAATGCAACAGCTTGATCCGATGACCCTACAGGCTCCGCCCCTATCGGCCAGGATGACGTCAAGGACAAGACGATTTTGAAGCACAACAATCCGCATAGCAGACTGCTCTTCTGTTAAATTGCCTAAGGCGGAAATAGTTTCGTTCACTACTGCTTCAAGGGTTCTAGTTAATCTACGTATCAACTTACTATTAGTAACAGTACCTATATAGGGAAAGAGACCTTTATTGAAATCTGTGTATTTTTCCCATGCTGTTTCAGTGTAATCGACTATTGGGAGATCTCTCCTTTCTCTATTGTGTACTAAATGAGTATTTCTGTGATAATCAGGAGGAGCTAGGAAAACAGGTGGCAAAAGAAATCCAATGTAGCAGGTACCATCCCAATCTAGAGGCAAACGTACATATGCCGTCTGACCACATATGAAATAAGAATGGCGGGAAGCTCTAAATGTAGACTTGCCTTGATCACTAAATTCTACTACAGTGGTGCATCTACTATGGCCCATATGTATGGAACCATTCTTTCTTACACATAATTCACCTTTTACTGGAAATATTGACATAGCGGGCAAAATTGGAGTAACTTCGGATTCGACATTTAGGATCATAAGATTAAGCGTAAAATTACCTAATCCATATACTTCATTTTCTAGATCAGTTCCTGTTCTCCTGGGAAGTCCCTCCTTGTTAGGGTAGCAGACTTTAAGTAAAACTAAGTTCAAATTTCCCCATACCCAGTTATCTTGATAAACTGCAGAATTCGAATCTAGGGAATTAATTAAACTAAACCATGCTCCACAGGAGCCGTTGTGTGTGAACGGGTATGGAAAGAGAGGTAGAATTCCTTTATAATTCTGATAGGGAGGGAGTCGGCCACATATCCAACAATTTGTAGCATTGCTAACCTGATGGGAATGATGTAACATACTAATAAACGTGTTATTGCGCAGCGCAAATCTATAAGACAACTCAAGCGGAGGTAATTTACTAAAAGAATGTTCAGTAGTAACATTATAAACGTGTCTAGAAATAGGATAATATATATGCAACAATATACTTGCAGTAATTATTAAAAGACTTAAGAAAAACAAAATTAATAACGTCGCTGTGCAATGACTACGCAGTGATTTACAGTACGCCTGTCGTTTCAACATTTTTCGGGTGTGTTCTCTATTCAGGTCTAAGGGATACATGTCAGAGACAATTCAACCGCTTCACCTTGGAGAGGACTTAAACAATCAAATTGCTTGACTGATTAGACCTGAGTTTTAGTTTATAATGTTCGTGATTACTTGTTTCAACCAAAGGAAGTTTTGAGTCAATGGGTGAAGACACACGAGGTGTGGTATTCACATCCGATGGTAGTCCATGAAATTTCTTGATATGGCTTGAATGAACCCAGCCTTTCCTGCCTTCGATCTTCACGGCTGTCCTTGTGGTGAGCAAGACAAGTTGCGGCGACTTCCACCTAGGATCCAGCTGAGTCTTCCGATCGAAGTTCCTCACTAAGACCAGGTCTCCCGGAACTACGTCATGGGATTTCACCTCAGTGTTGTCAGGAAAAGCTGCAGCTACCTGTGAACGACAAGATTGTATTGCAGACATCAAGGAAGCCAAGTAATCTGTCAGCATATTACAGTCAATATCAGTTATTTTGCGTGGTATGGGCGTCCCCCACATATTTGGTGGTCTGCCAAAGATCACCTCATACGGGGATAGCCCTGTTCGAGAGTGTGCTACCATTCTCATGTAAAAGAGTGCAACTGGTAACGCTACTACCCAGTCGACACCTTTCTCTCTGCATATTTTGGACAATCTGATTTTCAGGATCTGATTATGTCTTTCTACGAGACCTGCTGCCTCGGGGTGTCGGACACAGTGGAATTTCCACTGATAGTCTAACAAAAGTGAAACGTGTTTCATTAATTCGGATGAGAACGGCTGGCCGTTATCTGAGTAGACAACACGTGGTAAACCGTATCGTGGGAAGAATTCTCGAACCAACTGTTTGGCAGTAGTGGGGGCAGTGTAATCTGAAACCGGGTATGCCTCTGTCCAACGGGAAAGAGCACAGACAACCACGAGAACATATTTGAATCCTCGACATCGTTCCATCTGGATATAATCCATCTGGAGGACTTCAAAAGGGTGATCAGGAGGCTGAAATCCACCCTGTTCTACGGGTACGCTTTTTCCTGGGTTGAACTGACAACAGATCATACAGGTACGAACTTTTTGTTTAGCTGCTGCTCGTAAATGTTTATTGAACCAAATGTGTTGAATGCTGTCTAGCATAGCTTTTTCTCCTAGATGCGCTGGACTATGTATAGTGTTAATAATGACTTGGACCATTGAATCAGGAAGGAACCACACAGATTTTTCCTTCGTCATCCATCCTTGATCCGTTTGGATCCCTCCTAATTCAGTCCATTTCCTTATTTCATCTGGTGTAGCATGTGTCTGTATGTCAATTACGTCAAGAGTAGGATCTTTAATCGTCATACAATGTGTTGGCGTCGGAACTATTGTCTTTGTCATGTCGGATGTTTGAGTTTGAGCAGTCTGTTTAGCTGTTCTGTCAGCTAGATCATTGCCTTGAGAAATGATATCAATAACTTTCGTATGAGCTTTACATTTCATAATTGATATTGCAGCGGGTAGATGTATTGCATCTAATAAGGCATGAATGAGGGGTCCGTGCTGAATGTGGGCACCGTGAGAAGTTAAATAACCTCTCTCTCGCCACAGCACGCCGAAGTCATGTACAACTCCGAATGCATAACGTGAATCAGTGTATATGTTGACTTTTTTATTCGTGGCTTGAATACAGGCTTGTGTCAGAGCGATGAGCTCTGCGGCTTGAGCTGACAAGGTATTTATGCAATTTGTTTCGATGACTTCAGTATCTGTTGTGACTGCGTAAGCGGCCACTAACTCTCCTGTACTTGTTCTCATACATGAACCATCTACATACAACGTCAGGTCTGAGTCTGACAATGGAACATCTGTCAAGTCTTGTCTGGGTTTCGTCGTGATTGTAATAACTTCAATACAGTCATGAGCTAGTGGGTCTGTTCCGATTACAGGTAAAAGTGTGGCAGGATTCAATGTGTTACAACGTCTGATTTCTATATGTGGCTGAAACAATGTTAATTCATACCCTGTAAGTCGCGCTATAGTCAAGTGTTGTGTTTGCGTTCTATTCACAAGAACCTCTACTGCATGTGGTACTTGAACTGTCAATGGATGTCCTAACACTATGGCATCGCTTTGTCTGATTGCTAAAGCTGTTGCTGCCACTGATTTTAGGCATGCAGGCAAAGCCTGAGCTACGGGATCTAATGTACTAGAAAAATAAGCACATGGTTTGTGTGATCCTGCTTGTTCCTGTGTGAGTACTGACAAGGCAGTACCTTCGCGTTCTGTAACAAAGAGTGTAAACTGCTTATTGTAACATGGTGTTGCTAAAACAGGTGCTTGGCATAAGGCTTTCTTTAGGCTTTCAAAAGCTTGTGTATGTTCCTGAGTCCAAGGGAGAACAGTCGATGTGGCTGCCTCCTGTGTTGTCAATTGAATGAGTGGTTTTGCTAGAAATGCATACTGAGGGATCCACTGCCTACAATATGAAGTGAGGCCTATGAAAGCCCGCACCTCCTTTTGTGTCTTGGGTATTGGCATGTTAGCTATTAACTGAATACGGTCGGGTGTAAGCTGCCTTCCCTCCTTGGACAGCGAGTGTCCAAGATAAACAACTCGCTGGACACAGAATTGCAGCTTAGAAGGGGACACCTTGTGCCCTTTTTCGGCTAGAATTTGTAAAACTGTCAGTGATGCTTTCTCACATTCGGGTTCGCTTCTAGCGGTGATCAGCAGATCATCGACATATTGAAGCAAGGCAGTGTTTACTGGCATGTGGATACTGTCGAGTTCTCGTTTCAGTGCTTGGCTATAGATGCTGGGGCTTTCTGTAAATCCTTGAGGTGCGCGTGAGAATTTAAAGCTACGTCCATTTAAACTAAATCCGAACAAGTATTGGCTTTCCGGATCTATTGGGACACTGAAAAAGGCATTCTTGAGATCGATTACAGTAAAGAATGTTGCTTCGGAATCAATAGCTGTCAGTAATGACGAGATATCTGGGACCACAGGAAATTGTGGCACAATGCATTTGTTCAATTCGCGCAGATCAATAACCAATCGATATACTGGCGGGGCCTTTGGATCTGTTCGTTTAAGAATCGGAATTATCGGTGAATTACATACATTGGAGTCTGTTTCCACAACCACTCCTTGGGCAATGAGCTCGTCAATGATTTGCAGTAAAGCCACTACAGCATCTGGTGGTAACTTGTATTGTCGCATTCGTGGTAGTACCACTCCTGCCTTTAGTGTAACTCGATATGGTGTAATATTCATGCAACCAACATCAGTAGGGCCTTGTGCCCATAGATGTGTAGGTAAAGTCTGCAGTCGGGGATCCATGTCTCTAGACACATAGTGACCTTTGAAATCACGTAAAAACAATCTTACTCCTTCCGGAGAACAACATATTATAGCTCCTAGAGCTTTCAGTGTTTTTATACCTAACAAGTTTTCTGGACATGATTTAGTAAGCAATAAATCTGTAGTTCGGGTCAAAGGTCCTATCGTAAGTGGAAGAGGCTGTGACACTTCATTAACAATAGGTTTTCCTGAAAAACCAAGGGAAATATTCTGTGAGCCTGAGAGGGGTGCCCCTGGAACTTCACTACGTTTTATGGTTGTTCGACTTGCCCCTGTATCGAGTAAAAATTTTCTATCTTGGCCTAATAATTCACTATGTACATAAGGTCCTTCTTGATCTACAGGGACCTCGATAAGGGGTAAGTCAACTTCCCTCTCTAGGCTGGTTCATGCGTATCGTTGATAATCAGGATAGTCGTACTGTGCGGTCTGGTACAGCTGTCGTGTCGTGGTTTGTGTGGCAGCAACAGGCAGCGCTGGTGCAGCTGGCACAAACTGTATAGACTGTGGTGGAGCTGGCATGGACTGTGCATGCTGCGGGGCTCCTTGTTCATTCTGATCCTGTCTAGGTGGTCGTGGTCTTTCTTTTGTATTACCTATGGCGATATTATGTTTTAAAACTGGACAATCGTGTACGTAATGACCTGGCTGTTTACAATAGTTGCATGTCCCTTTTACAGGACCTGTTGAAACACTGGACTGTGTCATACCCTTTTTATGTCCTTCAGCTGGAACTGTCTGGGAAACTAGCATTTTCATTTTCGTGTCTTTCATGCGTCTTTGTTCATGTTCTTGTTCCTCTCTAATTCTTTTGTGATGGTACTGTAACATTTGCAACATTTGTGATGGGGTGTTACCTTGCCAGGTACTCTCGAATTTTAACACTCTATTCTTCACTTGAGGCAAGGAATTTTCAACTAATTTTGTCACAAACAGATGTGGGTACGATTCGCTACTTGCTTTTATGCCACTATTTATACCAAAACATTTTTCAAATCGGGCATAGAAATCACTAGTGTCTTCATCTTGCTTTTGTTTACAGGCTGAAATTGTAACCCAGTCTTCCTTTTTCGTAGTTAATAAACGTGGCAGTACCTGTACTAGTAAACCTGGTAGTGCTTTAATTTTATCCCCAAGCCCTGCTCCTGCAGTTCGGGCCTTTTCTTCTGCTTCTAATGCTGACCAGTCTATCTTTTGGTCTCCCACCTCCCACTCTTTTTCCTTGAGTTTTTCGTAAATGCCAGCAGGCATTAATACCTTTAATATTGTCATAATGTCAGGATAGGTATACTCTCCCATGAGTAACATGTCTTTAATTTCTCGGTGGAAACCCGCTGGGTCTTTGTCATGACTGGGTACCACTTTCTTCATTTGTAACAATTCTATTTTCGATATAGGCGTATATACAAATACACGTTTAAACTCATTGTCCTCGCCTTTTATTGGGTGTACTTCTCGTAAGGGATTCTGTCTGTCCATGTAATACGTGGTTCTTTCCTTGATGGGCAATGAGACATGTTCTGGGCATACAAAAAGAATGTACTGCTTTCTTGATTCTAGTATTTCTTTAATTAACTTAGTACCTGAACCTCTCCATCTATTTGTGAGTAGTTCAGTCAATATATCAGGTAAGGGACCAGGATCTGAATGTTGGCTTTTATATAGTATAAGGAGTTGTTGAATCATATAAATCCCAGCTAAACGCTGTTCATCTGGGGTGAGATTCAAAAATGTGTGTGCTACTGTATCATCACCATACTTTCCGGGACTGTCAACCCAATGAACGGCTGACCTGGCTAATTCTTGTTCATCCATAGAATCGAGAAAATGATAACCCCTTCGTTCTCGGAGTAATTTGTCAGCGGCTTGGAACGAGTGTTCGTGAGACCTTATATTTATTATAGGTGTTTGGAAATTCCTGTTATTATCTGGACATATCGGACGTATCGGGTCGGAAAAACATCTAGTACTATTACAAGATCCTCCTCTACCTACATATGCTATGGTTTCTGACTGTCCTGTGGGCAGTCCTGATCCTTCCTCCTCGCTTTGTTCGAACTGATCTACCGCTAATCTTTCTTCGTGTAGGCGTTCTATTTCTTTACGGATCTTTCGACACATGGCTATTATGCAATTTTGCTTATCATGTCTCCCTTCTGATATATTCTGACTCCATCTGGTAAGAGTTTGCATTGCTTCCGGGTCTACCCCCGGTCGGTCTTGATTTCTGATCACACAATTTATGAGGAAACGTAACAGTTCCCCCTGTATCTCCACTTTCTGGTATTCCATAGCTCTGTTAATACATTCAGAATCTCGCCCTGTCTGGACAAAATGATATATATTATCTAGATGCACAGTCATTCCTGGTATCTTCCCTAGATACACCGCGGCTCGTCTGATACATAATGATGCCATGATCATTTCGTCCTCTTTGCCGGGCACAGGGTCATATCTACAATCTATAAGAAGTTCCTTAAGCGTGCGGGCATTTATGAGTTTGGGGGTACGTGAATGTGCTGATTCTTGAAAGGTAAGTTTATTTACTCTGGGTGGCGTAGAAAAAATATTGGTAGCACCTCCCGTAGCCCCATCTGGGGTATCGGGCGTGAAAGGATTCGTTGAACGCGATACAGCAACTATAGGTGTGGACACAGCTATAGAAGTAGCTGTAGGAACAGATGTAGAAACAGATGTGCTTGCCGGAACTTGTGTCAGGATTTGTTGCTGTAGAGATACAGATACTGGATCTTGGCGTTGAACCTCCCTGGCAGGCGGTCTATGTGGGGCGGGATTAGCATACTCGGGAGCTGCGTCATCTAAATATGAGGAAAGAAAAACATCTTCTGCTGTTCTAGGATGCCCCTTAGGATGTATTTTTATTGGAAACAATGGGGGTGGCAAGTCTTTTGGTATTTCCGGAGTAGCCTTAGGTAATCCCTCGGCCAGGAGGGGATACATACCATTCATAAGGGCATTTCTTTGTCTGTCTATTTGTTCTGATTTCACTCGTGTACCTTCTTCAATTAATAGATTTTCTCGGACTTTATTTGAATTCTCTTTATTTTTCTCTTCCTGTCGGAGTGCTTTTTCTGTACGTCTATGAGATTCTTTACGCCACAACTCAACGGCGTCTTTCTGTGACTGTCTGACTTTCCTTTTCCATAACTCTTCCTCTACTTTCATGATGCACTCTGCATCCCAGGTCCCAGCTGCGGGCCACCTCTGACTTTCTGGTAATTCCTTGGTGTAGTCTACCCATAAATCAAGAAACAATATAGCGTCTAAGCCGTGTTTGTGATACATGAAGTACCCTGGAGTGTCCCTAGGAGGAATAGGAACGGCTTCTTCGAGTACCCCTTTTCTAGTGGTGATCTGTCTTAATTTCGAAAAGAGCGGCATATTGAGAACTGATCTGATATTTGATTTTGAACAAACTTAATACAAATAAACACAATAATGAACAGTCATTCACACCACAATATGCAGAACGTATTTAAAACATTTAACATTTAACATTTAACTGAGCAACAATGATGATGATGATCTAAGGAAAACTTAATCACTAAACATAATACTCGGCATTATCTGGATTATTCTGAAACTTGATATACTAGATATACTGCTAAACAGTACAGATACACTGCTGAAACAGTGCAGACCGGATTTGTGTACCCAAACCCGTCTTGACCGGCACAACCTATGTGCACGTCAGAACGCCTCCCCAGTAATGGTACTCACCGGGTAGCTCGGAACGGAAGGCCTCGGAACGGAACTGAACTGGACCGGACTGGACTCGACTCGAAATCTTCGGACACTTCGGACACCTGGTGGGCCTCTGTATACCTCGGATCTTGCTCTCTCAGCTAGGCTCTGGTCGGGATACTTCGCACTTCTCACCGCCTCGTCTGGGTGTTGATCGTAGCCTCAGTCGCCCCCGCTTGACCGGAGGGAGATACAGGAAATCCTGCTGGTACGCGTTGTTGTCCGTCCAGCTGTGGCAGGAGACCGGGCCTGCAACGCACCGCCGGCGCGTGAGATGAGAAAGTGTCCCTGTTCGGGCGCCATTCATGTGGTAAATAATTTAATTACCGGGACTTAATTTGATACAGAAACATAATAAAAATAGCTCAGTAAATAAGAGGCAGAATCCGTGGTATTAGAGGTTCGGAATGGGCTTTATTCCAATGGACGATTCGAATCGGTTGCTCCAAGTTCCATCACCACGAAGGTTCAGGAAGTGAAGTACATACTTTATTGATAATTAATCACTTTTATACAATAGGCATTACAGTGAAGCAAATGCAAGAGGCGTAACAATTGATAGTGTAGATAAGAGATACATACGTAGCAAAAAATAGGCGTAACTGGGTGTGATTAAAGAACGTCATCAGATGTGATGTCATAATAGGGTGGTTCCATGAAAGAATTTCGCAATGTCAGCAGAAATACTTGGCAGAAATGCGCGCGCAGCAGCATGACGTGTGATTGACGTGCAACTAGGGGGTGAAGGGGACTTGACATTTAGCTCTACATGTGGCGACAGAAGTCTGGAGGGTCAAGTCAACCTAATCCCAAATCATATCTAACATCCTATGTTTAAAGAACTATGTTATCCAAAAGAGAGGTCTTCTTAGAGTAGAATCTTATTCTATACTGACTATACTGACTGTTAGTGCGTGTTCAAGCGTCTAAGTGTCTACACTAGATGCGAGGGTAGAAATCTTCCATAATAATAGGGCTATGAATTACTTGCAGAAAGACAGAGAAGCCGGGCCTTTGCTCGGTAACTGGAAGAATGTTTACTTAAACTACTAGACAGGAATGCATCGGGCAGGGGGCGAAGCAGATAATTTCGAAGGTGAAATACAGTTTTTGGCAGGCAACAGGCTGATGTCAGACTTCGTGAGCCGCGCAGGGAATGAGACAAAGTTCATGGTCACAGATGCAGGCTCAGACTGGAGCTTTCAGAGGCAGAAGGCAAGAAAAAGCTTGATGACAGAATCAGGGCCTACTTGCCTGGACTGTAAAATGGCATAAGTGAACCATATAAAGCCGGTGGCCTTTCATACTTAGGAATGGAATATCCGGCCTATTCATGGCGGATCTGAAAGAGGACATGTTGACGGTGGACGCACATGTGTTTGCGTCTTCATAACTGGAACTGGAGGAAACATACATGTACTTGTGATTCATACATGAAACCGTTGGGGTCCAAGATAGGGGACATAACTGATCAGAAAAATCCATATTTCCACAACACCTTTCCACAAATCTCCTTTCCCATGCATAAAACCCCTAACAATTTTCCCCTGGGCTGTGTGATTTATTGAGGTGTGACTTTATTTGCACCATTAATTGATCACACACTTGGTCGGGGGATGTTATGAAAGCAACACTAACTTGGTTCAGGATCTTCAGTTCTACTTCTATAACCGAATAATAGCCCACACTTGCCTCATTTACCCAGCCACGCAAAAAAAATGTGAATGATATTTTAGGGATAGACAAACATAATTTGTCAACATCATCATTAAGGCATTGTGTTTTGTAAATGCTTAACCTTGTCCCTTTCACGATCCGAGTATTTACTTCTTTCATTTTAAATAAAATACTAGCTCACCATTGCTCTGAATAATTGAGTACTGCATGTTATATTTTCACTATCAGGTATTCTTTGTTAAGTAGTAGTCTGGTCTCAATTGTTTGTAAAGCTACGATATTATATTATGTAT
This sequence comes from Triturus cristatus, assembly GCF_964204655.1. Classification (NCBI taxonomy): domain Eukaryota; kingdom Metazoa; phylum Chordata; class Amphibia; order Caudata; family Salamandridae; genus Triturus; species Triturus cristatus. Next base: position 322,063,096 of record NC_140584.1, on the reverse strand, counting down.
AAAACCCATTAACTTCGTTTTTGTATTTAAATTTATATAGTTGCCTGCAATGAATAATCCTTCTGATTAATCCTAGAGTTGGAGTTCACTACCACCACCATGGCACCTTTGGATACATGCAGCCCTCGCTTCATCGATTCAGGTAAGAGAACTATGGAGCATGTTGTTGTACTTGTAGGCTATATAGGCAATAGAAAGTTGCAACCCCCCCTCCCCTCAGCTGCCGACTACAAACACAAGGAGAGTACTAGTATGACAAGGGTACCACATGCCCATAAAACAGGCTGCTACTGAGATAAAACTGGCAGCAGTACAAAGCAAAACACCCCAAAAAAGATTTGAAGCATAGTAACTATATTTATTACCCTAACAGCAATATAAACCCACCCCTTCAACCATAAACTGCCCCACCCCTCTCCCCAAACAATTCCTCCTGTACCCAACCAATGTCCAAAATGTCAGAAAAAAGTCAAACTCAAGTCCAAACTGTACCAGTCTCAACTCGCATCACACCTACAACAAGTCCCACTCCACCCATCTGTCACGTTTCGGCATAGGTAGTGGTAAAAGACAAGTATGAGTGTCCGTATGAATGTTGCACTTATCCGGACTACATCTCCCAGAAGGCCAAGCGGCCATTCCCGTGACACAGGCATCGGAAGTGTACATAAGCACCTCCCTAACCCTTGACCGGTGCTTGTCAATCAAAGCTCCCGAGCATTCCCCTGATGCACAGCTGGTCTCCGCCTCACTGTTGACGAACGCTACTTCTCGTTTGGTGCGGCTGGACTTTTCCCTGAAGCGCGCTCCAAGAGTGGGCGTCACTTTACTTTGCCGCCAGCTATCCCCGAACGCACGGATCCGTGCGAAGGATCCGGAACCGCTGCCGCGCAGCTCTCGCGCTTCGCGCTGAAGCTCGCTGAAGCGCGCTGTGAACGCTGCTCCCTTCCCGGTCTACGGGTGTGAGTCCTTCGTGGTACTCCCCGAGAACCGGCAACGTCATCTCTCTTCACGAGCGACGGCTCGTCGGCGAGCCGCTTGAAAGGCTCAGATCCCGAGACCCGTTTTTCTTTCGTTTTTTTAACTACGCAGAGTGGCTGGACAAGGTGGCATTGTGCTTCTGTGAAGGCTCTTTCCCTGGGTTTGCCTTTCTGAACTACGGAGACCGTTCTTCAGGGACGCAGTGTCGGAGGACTCCGTGACAGCCATCCTTCAGCTAAGTACTTTCTTTCATTTGACATTTACAGCGATACTGACGTGCTGCAGAAAGCACAGCCAGGACAAGTGTCTATTGTAAGCATCTTGGTCTCTAAGGTGTCTACGTTCATCCCCAGTGATCAAGAGTCTATGACCTGGGTTGATTGCAGTTGCCTGTCCCGTAAGTGACCTGCCAAATGGTATACATATGTATATGTGTCATTACCCCTGCTTGCCAAATAAGTCTTTCTGTGTGACTGTGTTTTTTTCTCTACAGGGAACACGGGGTTAGATAGCAGGGGATCCCGACGTATACTGAGGGTCGCTTCATCAGTCCCATCCCGGAGCGTGGCTTCGTAGCTGCACCTTCTACTTCTTTCATTTGTCCCTTTTTTCCCTTTCCCCGGTGCGGAGTCGTTCCTTGAGGGGTGTTCACAACCTCGGGGGCGGTTCCGTGGTGGGGGACGGGGTTAACTGGCACCATCCATCGTTCCTGCTGCATCCGGAGTGACAGGTTAGTGGGTTACCTGTCTACAGTCTGACACCATCAAAACAAAGTTAAAACAGGAGCTGAAATGGGCACTATCAGCAGGCCAGGAACTTTTTGAGGTGTCCCTCCATTTTCATCTGCCTGGCTTTTCTCTTTTCCAGCCTCTGCATTATGTCAAGGACATTGCAGTCAGAAATTGAGGGGGGAAGCACACTGCGGCACTGATGTTGAGAGTCGGTGGTACGCATCCCATTTTACCTCCAGCTTCTGCTGCCAGTGGTGAGCTGTTTTATCCTGCACACTTGGATGATCACTGACAGCAAGAGTAGCTAGAAAGAAGACTTATAAACAATGCTCTGTGTAAATCACTTGCTTAAAATTATGCAGTGGGTGGCCCAGTTCCAGTACATTGCTGGTCCCCTAGTGTCATTCGATTTGATGTGATTAGACAGTCACAGCCATGACCCACACGTGCCTGACATAAATCTAAAGGCAAATGTCAGATGCGCTAACTGCCTGAAAGGAATTAAGGCAGAATATAAACACAGAACACCAGTGTAAAAAATAAAATGGTTATTTTCCTTTCTCTTCAAGGATTTCCAAGTAAAAAAAAATAAACGGACACTTTGTGTGGAAAAATAAAAATTCATTACCCCTCATTAATGAGTAAGGCATTATGCACTATGGAGTACAAGTATTCTTCCTCTTGTTGTGCTAAATTAATGGAGGCATGGTAGCTCAGCTAGTACCCTAGTCATACTCGTTACTAGTCATATTTTTCTACTCTCTGCAGTCTGCAGCTGGGGCAGCTTCAATAGACAATTCTTTTATTCCAATGGCCCTGCTCTTCTCCAAATTGCCTTTCAATTTTAACCTGACTACAAGGCAGATGAATATTGAGACACGTCATGTATCAATCATGTAGACATCCTGTCTGCCGAAAATAGACGATAGGAAAAGCAGTGCACTGCAGTACAGGGAAAGAATCAACAAACGGCATATAGATTGCATTTGGCATGTTCTTCACAGTAACCCTGGGCGAAGTTTGCGTGGTTGCGCTACACGGAATTCCGCAAAGCCGCAGAAAATCTCAGTGAGCTATGCGAATTTCTGCGAGCGCCTGGAGTTGCTTGTTCCACCCGTTTGCGATGCGTATTACGTGTTCGGGGATACTTTTCGCGTTCTCAGTGGGAAATATCGTGCAAACTTCACCACACGGTCGCCAATGGGAGCTACCATCTTGTTTTTTACTTTTTGCCATGGTTCTGGGATTGTTTTTCTATCTTCCCTATATCTTTTCAATCCTTCGCTTCCAGAAACTTTTTTGGGATTTATTATCTATCCCTTTCTATTCCTGATTGTATATTTTGCATTTTTTCCTACTCTTTTAGTGGTTTTACTATGTTTTTCACTCTATTTCTACTCCTTGCTTTTTTCATTTCTTTTATTTACTTTCTTAGTTCCTACCTTTTCTTTTCCGACCTCTGCTTGCCCAGAACCATGGCAAAGGGCCAGGGGAAGAAGAGTCAGAGGGCTTGCAGTGAGAGCTGCGACCGCCTTCCTTGCGGAAGGTGGTGCCCATATGGGGTGCAGGCACGGGCCTTATTTAGTGATGCAGAGGTAACCGCCCTGTTTTTTTTTATTCAGCGCCATCTCCCCTTAACCCTGGCAGCAGGCAGCTGGCCTGGGTCCAGGTACGGACTCCGGTAGCATCACCGGCGGTGGGCAAGGGTGCGCCCGGCAGTGTTTACCTGCTCTGGGTTCCGGCGCACCCATAAGCAATGGGCGCCCCGGTGGTCGGATATCCTGGACCGGGAGCATGACCTGCTGGACCTGCTAGGTGTTGAGGTCCCGGGGCTTGATGAGTAGCTATTTATTTATATTACTATTTTGTGTTCTTCTGTTCTGACTGTTATTTTTTGCGAATATTATTTTTTTCGCAAATAGCTAACATGTTGCTGCTGCAGTGCTTACATGCAGGTAAGGTAACCCATGTTTAAAAATGTTATATTATGTGATTATTACTTCCAGACAGGTGCTCGGTGCTACTAACTAATCGTTATACTTGTTTGCAACTTTGCGTTCACTTGGGCTGGTTATGTAAGAGAGGTTAGAGAATTTAAGTTAGGTAGGTATTTATTTTAATCCACCTAGGAAAGACTCCAGTCCTTTCCTTTGTCCTGTCAGGCTGTCCTGTCTCCTCCTGTCACTAAAACAGTGGTAGTAGTCAGTTAGTTAGTATTATTTGGTAATTTAGAGACCTGTGTCGTGACTCGTGAGTGACGTGTCCTCACTCATGCTCTCACATGACTTCAGTCCTACTCCTAGTAGAATTTTTTGTAGTTCTTATAGTGAGTGAATAATAGCAACCAACCAATTTGGTGTATGCTGCAATTATGCATTCGTCCATCTATGCATTAGGAAGAATAAATGCAGACTTAGTAATTGGCCCGTCAAAGGGGGTTGGTGGAGTTGAGACTGAGAATGTCTGAGAGATGATTAGGAATGAGATCTGAACTTAGAAGCAAAATGCAAATCTAATTTTTTTTAAATTCATTCATTTCAAAGTCAGGAATAGGAAGGGCTAGGTAATGTTTAGGATTCAGGAATCGGAATTGAACTGTGGAATAATAATGATCGGATGGTACTCAACTGCGATACATACTAGTCGACTACTACTAGTCGAATAAGGTGATCTGATTGATTTAGCACAGGTCAATGTTATTGCAATTGCCGTTTCCTGTCTAAAAATATTTGCAGAGCAAATATATTTATATTTTTACCACAAATCATTTTTTGTCTCTTTACATGATCAGCATCCAGGGGCAAGAAGAAGACTGTGGCAGCTGGCAGTGCGGTTGGTGCAGGAGCTGGAGGGGCCACCCAGGAACAGAAGGAAGCTGCCTCATGCACAGCCGCAGATGGCTCTGCTGCTGGCCCCAGTAAACCCTACTGGTGTTTATATTAATATTTCCCTAACTTTTACCGTTCTATTATTTCCATTTCCTAATTTAAATGTTTCCAAAATCCTCTTCAATCTATCTGCTTCTAAATTCTTGTTTTTGATCCACTGTTACCTACTACTAACTAAGTACTGCTACTAACATTGTTTCTTCTAGTGTCTGTTTTTATTTTTACATCAAATCGAACTGCTTCTGACTAACCTCTGCTCTGATTCTATTAGACAGTCTGTCTGTAGCTTGCTTTCTTCTGGGTTTCACTGGGCTTTCTCTCTCCCCTTATGTAGATTGCCTAGTAGTGATACTGTAAGACTCAGAGGACCCATTGGACCTAGCTTAGGCTACTACTAGTGCTAGTAAGGACTCCTTACTACTACTAGTAGCACTAATGTGCTGTGCAGTCTGCAGATTGCATGCCCAAGACAAGTAAGGTATATCCGCAGATTTGTGAATTGTGAGATGAGAAGGTCTAGTTTCTTTTACTGTCTCATCATGCTCAATCAGTAATGGTGGTCACTCACGTTGGACAGGAGCAGGACCCACCAAAGTGGTGTATTTTACTTTTTCTAATCCAGGCCTAGTACTTTTTTTAGTAGCAGCAATTGATGGTGAACACTGAACAACTGTTACTGTGCATCATGGCTGGAATGAAGTATATGAGATGAGTAGGAGGACGTCACCATTTTCCAAATAAGAGAGACCTCATGTCCGCCCAGTTGGCCACTCTTTCTTCTTTTCAAAATATGAGATGCACCATAGCTCTAATCACTGAGTCCAGTCCTATGGGTTGTCCTCTTTTTGAGAGGCTTTTCAAAAATTGCCACCAACAAAATGCCCAACCGTACAATATTTAGTTCTTTTTGATAGGACACACTGACTACTGTACTGGTATCCGAATTGTAGATAGTGATGTGTGTGGTGTATATGTATTATTAATTATGTATTTTCAATCTTGCTGATTATAAAAACTAAATAGGGAAGGCGTTTATGGCATCTAAAAAAATTGGATTTTTTTTTCCAGGCCTAAAGACCACCAGTGCCAGGGCCAGCGGTGAGGGCCACCATGCCACTCCAGAGGGAGCAGATGTGGCAGCCACAGGGGGTGAGCCAGCAGCAGTGGCGGGCGGTGGTAAGTCATATTCCTTACTTATTGAGAATGATGAATACACTTGCTGCAAGGGTATACACTCAGTACTAGTAGTACACTGCACTTCTGCTGACGCTAAGTTGTTGCTTGTGAGAACATGAACAGTTGAAGAAGAAACCCGGGCCTTTACTTAAACATTAGTATTAGCTACGGGGGTTGAGTAACTAATGGCATATTCTATCTTCAACTCAGCAAAGACAGTTTTATGACGAAGACAAACAGTCAGACGACATGCATGACTGGAAGAGCAGGATGCGTGGGTGAAGGAAGGGGCCCTGGGATGCATAGGTGGCGGAAGAAGATGATACGGATTGGAATAGGATGCATGAGTAGTTGAAGGATGGGTGAAAAGGTGAAAGAGAAAGCAGAAAGGATGCCTGTCTGGGTGGGTGAAACTGTATGGGTGAAAGGAATCCCCTGGGGGGTTTTGAGGGATCAAACTCTAAGGCAAGCAAGAACGCATGGCATGGGTGGTGGTTGGTTATATATCTAAAATGTATGTTGTTGTCAGTGAAAGGCGGTTTATGATGATAGCCATGTTTGGATGGATGGATGTCTGGATGTCTGGATGGGACAGTAGGTGAAAACAGAGTCAGATTGAATGAAGAAAATGTAAAAGAAAATTAAACCGTGCCAGAGTACCAAAGCCAAGGGTGAAGAATATTACAAATAAAATATTAATAATGCTATAAGAGCAATGCCCTGAATGTAAATGAAAAAACAGGACTTGGAAGAACAAGGACTGTTTTTTTGCAAAGTTTTTGATTCAAAGGTTTGAGGTTGTACTTGGTTTTCAGAATGGAATACTCCCTTGACTCACAGTAGTTTGCAAGTACAACATATATATTGTGCATGACTAAATATTTACCCTACCCATAATCGCTTCCCTCTCCCTCCCTGTGTCAGCCATGGGTGGCCTATTGGCTGCATGGTAATTGGTAACTAGTACTTACAAATCACTCAGTGTGTCATCATCATCACGTCATGTTGTGCCACCATTTCTCATCATCCATAAGCATGTGATGATCATTAACCATCGTCATGTGCCTTATCACATTAGTGCAGTCAGGGTGAAAGGGAAATTGTCTGAACATTTGCCATTGATTTAACGGAGTATGGCTGTAATGGAAATATATAATTGTGTAGTACAGCAGCCCCGCATGCAGAGAGTAGTAAAGTACATGAGTCTGCGAGACTAGTCTACGACACAAGTATGTCTGTCTAGGGCACAAGCTAACTGAGCTGGCATACCTACAAGATTAATTGTGCTAAACAAGAGAGAGAAAAAGAATACTTCTACTCTACTCCACTCTCAGTGCCTGAAAGTATAATCATCACATCCAAATCTTAGGGGCAGAGGAATTGAAGTGAGAAGGAGAGGAGGATACGACAGCTGCTAGTGCTACTGCTACTACTGTGCCACTATAATTTTTAAGTGTGGACTGTAATTTAATTTTGTGTTACTGTTTTGCTAAGGGTATTGATTATAACAATTCTTTTTTTCCTTTCTTGATATAGCTACTCCTTCCAAAACCACTAGGCAGGAGTTGGCGGCCAGGGCCCGGCAAAGGAAGCTGGAGGCCATCCGGGATAAATATCGATGGCTGGTTATCCTGGCGGAGGAGGAGGAGGTGGCAGCTTCTTCCTCCATTGCCCTGAGGCCCAGCCAGCCCTCCGTGCCTCCGCTGTCACGGTGGTCTGACAGCCGCCTGCCTCCCATCACCATTGGCAAAAACATCTACTGCTACACACCCCTGTTGTCCCTGCAGGAACTTTCGGCTCCGCGTGCTCTGCAGAGTGGTGCTCCTGGAGGCCCAGATGGAGGAGGTCCTAAAAAAAACTAGCCGGCACCCCTGCCGCTAGACATCAGACTCTCACATCATGACCTCAGTCTTCTTTGACTCTTGCCCCTTTTTTAATCTTTTTTTTTGGTGGGTGGGATGTTGGGACTAGTTGGGGAACCTTGGGGTTTACTTTTTTTTAAAACAAATAACTAGGACATGGACATTTTTGGATATTGGTTGGAGTTAGGGAGAGGGGTGAGTGAGGTGTTGTGGGTTTTTCTTATAGTTTATATTTGTTAGGGTATGATAATAAATAATTTATAGTTTTCCGATACATATGATATGATGCAAATCTTTTCTGGGGGGGTGGTTACTCTTTTACATGACCTTGCTTGTTTTTGTTTCCTCCTTTTGCTGCAGGGCCGCAGCTAGTTTTTGAAATCTGACAATAGTGTAAAACACAGACATATAGATAGATGCAGTACCCACACTTGTCCTACTACTGTCAGTCTCTCCTCCTAATCAATGCATTCTGCAACTAAAACCCCTTTGTGGTATGTACAGGGAAGGGTGTGGGTGTGTGAATTAATTTCCATAGGATATACATTATTGACTCCCCCACACATCTTCTCTTACCTGTGATTGATGTTTAGCCAAAGCAATGGCTGCATGGTGATGGTTTGGTTTCATAAGGTGCCATGGTGGGTGGTGGTAACAGTAGTAGACAGTTGCATTTGCAAACAAATAAAATGGGACAAGTCAGTCACCTGAGTGAGAATAGGGAACGAGTGGTAGAAGTACAGTAAGTAGTAAGTACACAAGAAGAATACTGCCAAACAAGAAGAAAGTGATTATGAATGATATTGATATTATTAATGCTAAAGTAAAATAAAACATTATGGTGGCAGGGATAGCCTAGTACAAGTTACAACAAACTGAAGTAGTCGACTCGACCTATGAAGTGGACAAGCGTAACCTTTAGTGCTGGAAGGATGAAATGAAATCCAGGACAGCAATTAATAATTAATAATGAGTTAGTAATATAATTATGTTCCTCTGGAAAAAAAAAGACAATAGCGAATACTACTAAACAGTGGTGGGCACTGGGCAATCTAATCTGTTGCCAGTGTGGCCGACGATATATATATATATATATATATATATATATATATATATATATATATATATATATATATATATATATATATATATATATATATATATATATATATATATATATATATATATATATATATATATATGTGTGTATATATATATATATATAATTAGAGCAGAATTAGAAGAGCCTCGACCTGCCTTGAATTAGTGTTGCTTACTTGTTTGAACCACATCCGCCCCAGCAAGTGTGTGATCAATTATTGGTGTAAATTTAATTTAGTCACACCTCAATAAATCTCGCAGCCTGGGAAAAGAGGGTTAGGGTTTGATGAATGGTTGGTAAGGGGTATTTGAGGGAAAGGTTTGACAAAGACAAACACTGCACGCGGACAACACACAATCTTGGCAGACAACCATCATATTCATAAATCTGTGGAAGGATAAAAAGGAAACGCATGCATAATGTGGGTAATGATAAGTAGTACTACTACTACTACTACTAAGTAGACTAGTAGATACAGGACAGCAGTATATTAGTAATTATTATTATGTAATTGCATTGTCTGTTTGCCCTCAGAGAGACCCAAATTACATACATTTTATTTGTGTTATGTTGCACTGGGCTTCCTTTTAAAGCTAGCAAAGATAATTAAAAAATAGCTGTAGGGATATAAGCAAAGACTAAGAACAAACCAAATAAACAACGACACACAGTCGTAATGATTGAAGAGAAAACATAAATCAAATTAATTAAAAGATGATGAATAATACTAAGTTACTGTATTATCCTGGTCAAATTATGAAGTTGCATCTCGTTATTCCTCTTGGTCTACTCCCTCCCATGGATGCTCCGTCCATCAATCTTGGGTGCCCCACTGCCTGCCTGCCGGATGCGGATTGGTAAGGTAAGTCTGAGTTGTTTTTCGCACTATAGCACAGGGTAAAGGCCGGCCTGTAAGTGTAGATGGAAAACCCAAAGGGATATTGAAAAATCAAGGAGAAAAAAATGCATACATTACGGAGCAGTGCAACAAGACCAGTTTCAGAGGCGGCATGGCTACATCATGTCTACTCTTTTTCCAGCATTAACCACGCTACAACAACAACAGGACAGAGCATGCCCACGGCACCCACCAAAACTCCAGTTAGCTTAGCTTTTGACTGAGCCAGACAGAGCACGCATATACAGCAACATAGCATTTTCCAAATTAAGTAACTAAATCAAGGCACCGCTGTCAATCATACCACTTCACTACACTGACTCGACTCCACCGCTAAACAGTCACAGACATGTAGGTCTGCTGTGGTTGTTGTTTATTGACTTGCTTACCTTAATGCCACTTCATGAAACACCCCGAGTTATTCCATCATTCATCTCCGATCCTACTGACTGACTGCGAAGAGTATAGAGTATGTGGTGATCATCGTCATCATAGTGTCCAACTCAGTCTGTTGTGTTGTACCGAGTGAGTCCAGATTCCGTATTCAAAAATGCAATGGATCGGGCTGCAGTAGAAGTACAATTATTGTTAAACAACAAGAAGGGAATATTGACCTGAATTACTTTGTTTTAGTGTGTTGACTAAATATTAGTGCACTTCATGCACAACAACAACAACAACACAAACATACCAATAACTCAGAGTCAGCGTCCAATGCATGCCATCAGATTCATCGTTACCTGTTCTCATCTTAAGGGGCAGTCCCTCTCGTTCGGAAAGGAGGATAGCTATAATCATGTTCTTTTAAAGGGACTTGAAGAGGCAGGCACACATTTCTTGTACTATTCTCCATCCAATGTATGGCTTGAGGGAAATGGATTTACGGCGAGTCAGGATGTATGGAGCAGGACTCGGAGTAGTAGACTTCTTTAATAAATGCACACAGTTGCAACTCCAATACGGCAATAAAAAAACAAGACGGTGGTGATGGATTTGTTCTGATTCGAACCAGAAAAACAGAGACACACTCAAATAATAAAAGTAAGTAAGGAAGAAAGAAAGTAGCAAGTTCAAAGCCAAGTTGTCAGTGAAGTAGAGCTCATCATCAAACTCCGGTGGTTCACCCAGAAGTAGTTCATCTACCACACAACTTTCATCACCTAGGTCACTGTCCTCATGTTCCTGCTGTGCTTCAGGTATGGTATAATCGGGTGGTATAAAGTGCTGATTCATTTTGATCATGGTTAACCTCTCCATGTTTTGGAGTGAGAGACTGGTCCTTTTCACTGTTACAATGGCACCAGCAGCACTGAAAATACGCTCAGAAGAGACACTTGCGGCAGGGCAAGCCAGATAGTTTATTGCCAGCCTGCTGAGCACTGGTCAATGGCAACTTTTCCCATACCAATACAGCAATGGGTTTTGATCAATGTAGACCTCTGTTGGGTCATCCAGATAGGCCTGGACCATCCGCTCAATGCTCAGGGGTGCTCCGCTTTGCCCAGCCTCTTTTTCCTTTGCGTCAGCACTGGAGCTAACACGCCCTTGTGCCGATTTTACTGGGGCTTGTGATGATCCTGTTCATGCTGTTGTTGATGTTGGTGATTTTGACTGTTGTGAGCCAAACGGACTGCCCTCAGGCTCTGAAGTTGAACTTGACGCAGGCTGCCCTGCAGTACTTGTGGGCTGGAGTAGCGGGCCGCTAATTTCCAGCCGGTCTTTTTCAAAGTCACTGGCTGCTGCAGCTATCCAAGTTTTGTAATTGGCAACATCCACTTGTGAAAAAGGAATTAATGTGTTAGTGTTCAGTACTGAGTTTTGTACCGTGGATCCAGAATTTTGGCAGAAATGTAACGGTTGGATGACACAATCTTAGTTTGCACCCTTGTATTTTCAGCTAAGCGAAGGGATAAGCTCTCCAGCAACTCATAAGCTGCTTTTTTTTCCTCCTCACCTACATACATTGCAGACACCCCCTTCAGCTGTTCCTGCAGCATGTGCAACAATGGAATAGCTTGGCCCATAGTACAGTCCTCCTAGCTGACTTCACGTGTGAAGAGCTCGAAAGGAAGTAGCATCCCTGTCAGGCATTTAACTAGGCACCATTGGTCCATCTCAATGGTCATGCCTTTCACAGTAACATCCCCTAGTCTTCGCATGACATATTCATTGATTGGTCTGTACTGCTCAAACAGATGTTCAAGCATGTAATAAGCGGAGTTCCAACATGTTGGCACCTCCTGGATGAGTGCTTTAACTGGCACTCTATGCTCACGTTGAATGATCCTTAGCTGCTTCTGGGCTTTAAAAGAATGGCTGAAATGTGTGCATATTCTTTTGCAGGTGGTCAGTAAGTTGCTGACTTAGTATTCATTTTTCAGAAAGTCTTGAACAATGATTTTAATGCAGTGTGCCAAACACAGGACCCTGAAATAGCCACCATTGCCCATGACCTTAACTATCTTACTGCCATTATCCGTGGCAACAAAACTAATGTGAAGTCCTCTTGGATGCAGCCATTCAAAGACCTTGCTGGTAAACTCTTCCAAAATGTTTGCAGCAGTAGGAGATTTCTCCATGGCGAACACGGCTACAGTTGCATGTTTCCGAGTGGCATTACAAATCTCAGCAGTGTCAACACCTGCAGATATCTTTTCTCTAACCTCCACAAAAGAGATCCAGTGTGCAGAGATGCACATGTAATCAGTGGCTTGGCAACTGGCCCACACGTCTGTTGTCATGTGGCTACTCTGAACAGCACTCTGCCGTAAAGCTAGTCAAAGCAAGTCCAGCACGTTGTGATGTAGTGCTGGATCAGCAACTCTGGCAAAATAGGACCGGCTGGGAACCTTCCATTATGGGCAGATGGCTGTCATAAATTCAAGAAAACCCACCCCTTCCACAAAAGAAAAATGGAGAAGGTCCAACGCTAACAATTTAGCCAGCTTCGCATTGTACAAATGTGCCGTTGGGTGATTGCGTTCGTACTGCCCTTCCTACCTAAACCTGCTGAGAATGGTAGGCTGGATTTTTTCCACTCATGGAAGTGACTTCTTGACGCCAGATGTTGTTAGGCTCAACGCCTCACTTTTTTTTGTTGCAGTACTCTGTTGCCTTGGTGTCTCACTCTCAGCCTGACTCTTACTCTTGTGCCACTGAGATGTTGCTGAGGATGTGGGCAGAACCACTGCGCTGCTGGGGACTGGGCTACTCTGTGTTCGACAGAAAATGTCTCCCTGTTCTCCTCCTTAATTCTAACCGAAAAGAAGTCCCTAACTAGGGAGGTGAACTTTCTGGAGCTGCTGAAGGTGCCACTTGCACTGCCAGATGAACTGGAGGGTGGGAGTGGAATTTGACTCTGTGCACTACCACTACCTACTTCTACTGAGGTGGTTGTGCTGGATGTAGGTCGCTGCCGGGCCTTTGCAAATGCAAATATGGAAGCTGGAGGTGGTGTTAGTGTTACCTGTGTTGGTGATATCCGTGCTACATCCCTCACAGCAATTTGGGATGGGGTAATGTCGGTCTCCACTGGGACAGGACTGATGTCCATGATGACTGGCTAGTCATCAACCTCCTCTGAGTCTTCTACATCTACCTATATAACTCTGAGGCTTTCTGGAACTTTCCTTTACCCTAGCCTTGTCTCGTGGCGTCTCTCACTCTTAGACTGAGTTGGTGGCTTCCAAGTGGCATCTAGATCATCAGAAGGGGGCTTGCAGAAGAACTTGATGGACTAACCCCCCTTTTTCTTGCTGGGGATCTGGAAGACAATGGATCTTCTGAAAGAGTGGCTTGCTCTTCTTCTTCTGCAGGAAGCTCGATTTCCTGAACTGCCCCTACTTCGGGAGGAACAACTTCTATTGTGGGCGGTGGCTGTGGCTGTTGTTATCCACTTACCTGAGTTTCCTGCATTGATTGGGTACTACTTTGCGATAACGATAAGTCAATTTCAACATCGCTGCTTGTTGGCGTTGTCGTGATGAGACTGGCTGCCTCTGCAACAGAAATGGGCTTGGGCCTAGGTTGGTGAGGTGGGTCCACTGATGCGGGGGTGCTGCTCTCTGCTTGATCCCCAGACACTGCTGCTGCAGGCACAATTTCTGGTTTCCCAAAAAAGATCTTGGTAAGTGGCACTTTCTTCTTCTTTTCACTGGCAACTTTCTTGGTACTGGAGGACCTGGTACCTTTTTTGGGGCCATCTTCTTCAGATGTCAGCAGCATGCAGTGGCACAAGTTGAAGAGACATCTGTGGTCACATGTCACGTGACGTCATGTGCAGCAGGACTTCTGTCTGGCAGTACAATGGGTTATGACGCCTCCTCCTCTTTTGTGCACCTAAATGCAAAGAAGCAAGAAGAACATCGGTGAAACATGGCATTTATTGTTGTGGCTCAATTTACTACTGCAAAAACAAAATATAATATATAACTTAGTGTGTGGTCGCATTTGTTAGTGTTATTATTAATATTAATAAATAAACAGTGTAGCCATTTATGAGACTTTGACAACAAGGGCTTTCATGGTGCACTGTGTACACTCAGAAAGCATAGGAAAGAAGAAGAACAAAAACAAAAATACAAATGTAATGAAACCTGTTTGGCATTGTGATTTGTGAATGTGATTGTGCATCACGTGGGATGCAGCATCATTCAAGAAGCTGCAGCTGGCAATGGGGATGGAAAAAGTAAGCAAAGAGGAACAAAGGAAAGACATGCAGGCCTACGGCAAAAACAGCACACTATCTAACTACCACCACAAAATAGCCAACAACCACAAGGTCACTCACACAACAACAAGCAGGAGGCCTGTAAAAAAATGAACTCAAGATGGCCTATATGGCCATACAAGGGAGGCATGCTAAACAACACAGCTTTAATGCAACAATGCAAAAAAGAAAAACCACAGGGCTAAAAAAGGTTTGCATGTTACACAACAACCACACCACACACATCCAACAAAGGAATTTATTTAACATACCTCAAAAAAACATTTTTAATTCAATCCAATGCCATCCATGCCCTAAATGTTGTTTAAATTCAACAGACACCACAGAAACAGATGTTTCATGCACACATGTGTAGCTCTGGGCCTAATGGCTGAAAAAGGCCTATTGGCTGGTGAGTTAAATAAATGTTGCAAAAGTTGGAGAAAATGCAGTGAACATTGCAACATGTTTCCTTTATAAAAGAAAACTAGAAGAAAAATTACATACAAAGAAACAACTAGGCCCCTACAGAAACTACAGGCCACTCAACACAATACATTGAAAAAACCCAATGAAAAGTACAAACAAATGTAGGTGCAATGCCCCAATCAAACAAACAGCACCAATTTTCCAACTTACTTGTGAAATCTCAAATCCAAAAGTCCTCAAATCCAATGATATATGATGCAGCAGACAAAAAAAGGGATCCTACCAGCTTCAAATCCAAATGAAAAGTGAACAGGAGATGGACAAAGCACTGGGAGGAGCCTGCTGGACAAGACCAGGAAGTTGGAGACAGTGGGGCACTTCCTTCCTCTTCTAAAAGAAGTAAAAAAAGAAAAAGGACTCTTTGCGCAAAAAATTACAGCCAAATGTCAATCTGAGGAGTTTTTTTCATCCAAATCATCATTTCCAGAAGGTTTTATGCTGCTCGAGAGATATTCTTCTCCAGCTTGCAAACTCTGCGTGTTCGGCATCGCGTCCTTCACAAAACTTCCACCGGAAGTCCGATGGCACGTCCAAATGATGTGTTCACGATCGCAGACTCTCGCGGGACCACGCGGCCGGCTACCAAATCTCGTGGCGCATGCGAACGGATAGGAAATCTCATCGGTGAACGCAGGCATCCTGGTAAGTCGCTCCCGCGTGCACAAAAACGGACAAAAATGCATTTTGAACGCGTGAGCAAAATAAAACCTCCACTCCGTTGCGGAGCGCTGAGTTTTTGGTAAATCTGCGTTCTAGGCCGATGTAACCAAAAATCTGCAAACTCCGTGAGCAGAGCGGATTTTTCTGCCCAGGGTTACTTCACAGACTATCCCATCTGCAGTAATCAAGACAGTCACTTAGTCCCTCGTTACTCCCTGTCCTCACCCTCCACCCCACTTTATAATTTATTTTTCGAACAAATACATTTGCTTGGCAGTAAGGAAAAGGAAAGTACATTTAAATTACTCTACTGCAGGGTAAATTAGAGGGATTGGGCCGAGTAAATAGACGTTTTACTGACCATCATCATGTACGCAAGCTTTGACTTCTGAGACAGTGGTTGACAATCTTGAAAGGGAAGAACTTGAACAGGAGTAAATCCATTATGGAAGCCATGAAATATATCACTTGGCAAGAAAAATGTGGCGCATGCAAGGAATGGATTTTACAAATGTTTGGTGAGGCTTCGGGGACAGAACTTGGGAAAGAATAAAGGAGTGAAGTACTGGTAGGAAGTGACTGAGTGGGCACTAGGAGGGTAGAGAAACACCCTTAGTTCTTTTTTGCATTGCCATGCATTGAAAACTTTGTAAGTGCCACATTAACTCAAGCAGACGCACATTGCACAGCCAAAACTGTAGTGACAAATTGAACCTTGCAGTAATTAGTTCATCATGAGTGGGAGGGACGTGATGATTAATGATTTGTGGGATACAACAAATATATGCAGCGCTTAAAAAAATACTGGTGGTCAATTGGGTAAACAGAAATACCACCCCAAGCCTTTCAATCAAAGCTTTGATAAAACCATTCTAAGCAAGTGAAGTAGGTGGGCAATCTCCCATCCAGATTGAAGAGCTGCCTTATTTCTTCATCCAAGCAGTTATCCATTCATCATTTCATTGTTCTAGTATTCCTCAACCTCGGCTTCAATACACACCATTAAAACTTTTCATACATTATCTCATTCAGTCTTTCGCCATTGAAAACCATTCACCCACATATATCCATACATCCAAACATTCCTCTCAATGCACCTTTCACCAACATGTATTTTCCAATCTACGCATCCTTTCATACATTCACCCATCCTGCTTTAACCCACCCGAGCATTCCTTTCACCGGCTCAGGCAGGCATTCTTTCACATGTACCCTTTCACCCACCCACCCAGGCAGGCATTCTTTCATGGCGTATATCCTTTCATACATCCTTCACCCACCGATGCATCATATCACCCACCTTTATGCATCCTTTCACCCACATATTCACCCACGCATCGTTACTTTCACTCATGTTACATTCCACCCATCATTTCTCCTTCCATCCTTTTTTCACCTTTCTATCAACCCATTGTTGTTAAACTTCATTTATTATCAACCTTTGTCTACTGAGTTCCGTATTGAAGAGGCCATTAACTACTCAGCTCCTGCTGTACCTGCTAAAGTGGGGTGTTCATGAGTCAACACCCTTGCAGTGAGTATATGTTACCAAGTGTCAATCAGCAAGCAATGTGACTTACCACCGCCCGTCCCTGCCACCGCAGGGACCCCCTTTATCTGCCCCTGCTGCATCCATACCACTGGCATGCTCGCTGCCAGCTCTGGCACTGGTGTTCAGTGGGGCTAGAAAAAGCATTACACATTTGATTAAATGCCAGATACTCCTCTACCATCATTTATTTTTTGTCAAAATTCAACCACAAAACATAACTACAGTCCAGTTACAGAATCTTTTCAAAATATCACGTTGGGCATTTTGTTGGCTGGCAATGTTTGAAAAGCAAGGTAGTCAAGCCAATCAAAACTGTGATGAATCCTAGTCAATGAAGTGCAATGAAGGGGTACAATAAGTGATCAATGAAGGGCATATGCTCTTGGTTTGCAAATGCAATAGGGCCATCCTCATACTTTGAGCCATGCTGCATCGTCATCAGCTGCTGGTATACTATAATAAATACTACATACATGCAAAACATTGGGGGGCCTATCATGACCATGGCCACTCTCTTGCTTTATTGTTTGAGCATGAGCAAGAAAAAGAAAGCCTTCTCAACAAATATGCGTACAATACCTTACTTTGGCATGCAATCTTCAAAGTAGAGTAGCAGTACTTGACCTAAAATGAGTTCTCTGAGTCTTAGAGTACCATCAGTGAGTCCTCAAGATATATAAGGCGAGAGGGAAAGCTTAATGGCAAAGCAGACGAAAGGAAGCTGCAGAACATACAGACTAGTACAGATTACATTTTTATGTCAAGTACAGTAACTTGAACTATAGGAAATAAGTGAATAGGATAATGCAGGGATAAGAAGAATTTAGGGAACAAACAAATAGAATGAAGAGTAGTTGGGAAAAAATTAGGAGACAGGCACAGCAATAAGGAAAAATAATTCTAAATGTGGAGCGGCAAAAGTTAGGGAAATAATAATATTAACAACTGGACAACTTACTCAGGTCAGGAGAGCCATCTACTGAGGCACTTGTGGTTGCAGTGGCACCGTCAGCTCCCTCGCCCACTTCACTGGATCCCCCAGGCCCATCCCTCTTCCAACCCCTGGATGCTAATGTGAGAAATAAATTAAATAAGATTAGTGGTACAGTTAATAATAATCTCCACAAAAAATATTTTGGCAGGGAAAGGCAAGCACTGTCACATTAAACTTTTATAAATCAGATTTCTTATAGTACTACTAGCATCGTGGACCTATTCCTAATTTCATAAACATAACCCGATTCCAAACTTCTTAAACTACATTTTGGAACCACTAATAAATTGCAACAAATTATTTTTGCTTCACATCTCATCTCATTCTAAATGTCTCAGTTTCAACTAGGCCTAGTCTCAACTCTATTTGACAGGCCAACTTTCTGCATTTTTTCCAATATATAGATTCATGCATTCTACACATCACTGAGTAATTGCTTGGGGTTGGAACTGTACGAGCTACAAAAAATAAAGGCACAGAGAAGTGTGAGAAAGCGCTAACTCACTAATACTAATAACTACCACTATCTTAGTGACAAGACAGAGGAGTCTCTGTATGACTCCTTAAATAAACAGCCCAAGCGAGCACCAACAACGAGTAGGATTAGGTGGTACCGCTGAGCACCTGTCAACTCTATGATAACATAATATTTGTAACATAAACTTAGCTTTCCTGAGTGTGAGCAGCATAAATAGAACACGACAAATAAATAATTATTACTCAGTGAGCCCTGCAACGTCCACACCTAGCAGATCGAGCAGGTCCCTGTCCCTATCCAGAATGTCAGCCCACTGGTCCGTAAGCTGATGTTGGGTGTGCTGGACCCCAGAGCAGCGGCGCATAGCCAGGTGCACTGTCTCCCAATGCTGCCAATGCTTCCGGAGGACATACCTGCTGCCAGGCATGCCACCTGCTGCCAGTGTGGAGGGGAGGTGGCGCTGCACATAAAAAAAACTAGTGTAGCCACCTGGGGAGGTGGCGCTGCACATAAAAAAAACTAGTGTAGCCACCTCCACCTCTGGAAAGATCATACGGGGGTGTACCCTTTTACGGTGCCACCGATTACAAGGTAGGTGGCTGGTGGTGCTGGTTCGGGGGGGATGGCACTGCGGCTCTCCTGCTCTGCCATGGCACTGGGAGCGGGGAAGAGAAGAAAGTAGAAACAGGTAGGAAAAAGAAGGAAGACTGTAAATAAGAAAGCAAAGTGAAAAATAAAAAACTACAAAAGTCACGTAAAAGCACATTAAAAAATGTTAAAAACATAAAATTCAAAAGCCCAAAGACACAGGGTAATATATTAGATAAAAATGAGGTGTAGATACATTTCAAAAGGGTAGGATTAGATACATTAAGAAGGATTCAAAAAGTGGGCCCCAGCACCATTAACAGAACAAAAACAAGATGGAAACTGCCATGCAAATTGCGCGGTGCTGTTTGCATGTGATTTCTGGCTTGAAAACGCATGCAAACAGGTGGAGTGAACAACTCCGCCCACTCACGGAACTCTGCCTAGCGCTGCAGAGTTTTTTGGGCCCTCGCGGAGTTCCGCGTATAGCGATTACTCAAACTCTGTCGGGGCATGTAATTTATGCATTTTGCCGCTGGCAAACAAAATTAGAAAAAAACAGGACATTATCCCTTTTGAATATAATGGATGGGTGAAAAAAGTTGCACTCTATGCAGATGACCTGATGATCTACACACAAGACCATGATGATTTTCCTTCAGGGATATTACACAATTTGAATAATCTTGGGCAAGTCCCCTGTTATCTGATTAGCCAACAAAAAACTAAAATAATGGCATGGAATACCCACTGTGGTAGTTTGTTGGCTAAAGAGGAGATACAATATTTAGGGGTACAGATAATACAGGATTTGGACAAAACGGCACAGGTCAACTTAAAAAAATAATGACAGAAACAAGAAATATATTGAGATCGTGGGGTTGTCTCCCCCTTTCAACTATAGAAAGGCAAAATATAATAAAAAGGGCGATACTTCCAAAATTCACTTTCCTTTTTAATACAATTCCATCAGTATTCAAACAAAAATGGCTTATGAAGCTATAGGGGGAGATAAGCAGTTTTATATTGTTGTCTAAAGGGCTGAGAATTGCTTGGAAGAAGCTCTGAAGGAGTAAAAAGGAAAGAGGTATAGCAGGGCCAGATTTCCAGGGTGGTGATCACTTTCTTTATAAATTTGGCCACCCGAAATTCTTCAAAAAGATCAGATTGAAGATTCTGGTTGCCGACTGCAAGCTCTGTTTTCAGGTTAGGAGGATAATGGGGATACACTATTTTAGTGACTTGGCACCAAAATGGAATTCACCTGGAACCCCGGAATGTTTAGTAATACCTTTAATAGATGCAGGGATGAGCAAGTGTGGTCAAGTATTTTCAACTGTCCAGCTGGGCGCATGGACTGGGTAAAGACAGAAAAGGAAAAAGGGAGTCAGAAGAAGAACTACAAGGGAGCTCCCTTCAGAGAAAATGAGTTGCTAAATATTACTGGATGCTAGTGCAAGGTGGAGTGGGAGCCTTTACCAGATTAAGCTTGAAAGAGGGACCTGCCGATGCTGTAGTTAACACACCTATGGCAAGTATCCATGTCTACTTTATGGACTTCAGTAGAATCTGCATTTATCAGAAAAAATCATTTATTCACAGTACATATGGCGTATTGGACGCCGAAGAAATGATCAAGCATAGACCAAGTTCAGAAGTATTGTCCTAAATGCGGAATGAAGAAGAAAGATGACGTCCATATGTTTCAGCAGTGTCCCAGGATCCAGGAGTTTTGGCAGGTAGTGGGTAAGGCTCTATGGGCGATAATAGGGAAGGATTTGAAGATACGCCTTGCACTGGTGGTCTTTAGCACTGTTGAAGGTGATGGGTGTTTGATTAAGCTGCAGAAAAAGCAATCATCGCTATTATTTTTATAAATTCTGCTGGCACAAAGAGAGAACTGTCTAAAATTGGTATCTTCTTTGCCTCTGGCTTTCACAGATTGGATAGTCTTGACTCAGCAAGTTAACAGGCTAAACCACGGTTGTTGTTCTAACAACGAGTAGAGACATTGAAAGATTGGGAACGCTGATGTAGGGAAAGGCCTAGAGACCTTTGGGCTCCTTGAGAGTTGTAAAATCTAAAAGTCCAATGATTGCGAGGTAAAACAAATATTACCAACAAAAGGAGAATTACCAGGGCCATCACCAACCTCCTTTGGATGGTTGCTCAAGGATATGTACCAGGAACTAAGGAATTACAGTTTCTTCTCTGGAAAGTTTCTCGTTTTTCAGAACTGAGCTCCAGCCTTTTACAGCAACTGAGGCCTAAAAAAAATACATAATTTGCTTTTTTTAAAACCTTTAAATTCACTGAAAAAAGCAAAGGTTAATGTAAATTTACAGTTAGGTGTGATAAAAGATCTAGAGGAGGATGGAGGATTGTGCCTTCTCAATTTGTATGTATTTAGGCGGAATGATTTCCAATCGTTTTTTGGTGATTTACAAATGCGTAGTATTTATTTATATTCTCATACATAGAACAAAAACAAAGCAAAGAGACAGCCGACAGGTATTTCCCCCATATGGCCTATCAGCTGAGGGCTTTTTCAAGGCTGATAGGGTGTAGATATAAAAGAAAAGGGTTTGTTGAGATTAGAGGGGCAGTGGCATTTCAAATATGAGAAAGTGGTTTGAATATGGGGAATAGTAGTTAGGGAAGAGTGACATGGAAATAGGGTTTTAGGAAAGGTGGAAAGAAATTTGAACTCCCCCTAAAGAGAAGTTCTTGAAACTCAGATTAGTTTCAATATCCAAACAGCTTCAGCATACAGTTGCAGTAGCAATCAGAAAAAATAAAGCCTCAATAGGGAAAAGATGAGTAGCAGGTGCAGTGGTAGCTATAACAGTCAGGGAAAATGAGCAATAAAAAAATGGTTGAATTGCTTCGAGAGAGACTCTGGGTCTGGTGGCATCTAAGTAAAGGCTCTGAGCTCTCCTGCTCTGAAACTAACTGGAAACACGCACAGTTAGACTTGGCATCCTTGGTGTGGTTTCCCTGACATTTTGGCTCTACCTCCTGTATTTTTGATTGTGTGCTGGATTTCTTTTTTTTCCTGGCTTAGATGCTTTGGGAACTTTGCCACTGCTGATCAGTGTCAAAGTGCAATTGCTCTGTTATTTATATTGAAAAGGAATAGTGGAGGGATAAAAGTGGGAAGGGTCTAGAAAGATTTTGTATTTTTTGAGGAGTTCAAAGCAGTAGGATGGGGGTTGGGATGAGTAAAGGGGATGGAGGGGGGAGAGTCAGAGAGAAGGCTTTAGAAAGGCTAGTTTGGGAGATCTGAATAGTAAAACATGTATAAGCTGATGCAAGGAGGGGTAGAGGAGAGAAGAGGGAAGGGTGATTTTATGGATCATAGTAGTGGTATGGGGCTTGGGATGAATGAGAGAGTGGAGGTAGAGGATATCTTGATAGAGGTATTGGGAGAGAAATACGGTAGTGGGTTGGAAAGAGTAGTAGAATGAGGTTTGAGATGAGTTAGAGAGTTGAGGTAGAGGATAAATTGAGAGTGGTATAGAGTGAAAATTATGGTAGTGCAATGGAGAGAGTAGTAGAATGAGATTTGAGATGAGTTAGAGTGGATATGCTGAATTTGAAGCAAAGTAATACATATAAAGATACTTAAATACACGGAAGGTCTATCATAAGTGGATTGGAAGGTATATATGCATAAGGAAGGTAATATATGTAGATTAAAGTTGCATTTAATAAACTCAGACTTTCAAGTGTTGCTGTACTTTAACCCGTTCCGTGCTCATGACGGAACCACTCCATCATGAGCCACGGGTGCGCTGTGCTCATGACGGAGTTGTTCCGTCATGCTGCGGCCGTTGGCGGCCTCTACGCCCACGCGGCGCTAATTCCCCGCCTGTGCTGGCGATTAGCGCAGTGGGCGGAGTCGTGACGGAACCACTCCATCATGACCACAGCTCACCCGTGACTCGTGACGGAGTGGTTCCGTCACGAGCACAGCGGCACCGCAACTGCCCCCAAACCCCCCCAGCGCCGCGGCGGAATTCCTGCCGCGGCGAAGGGGTTAAATTAATGTATTTGTTTTTATTTTTGTAATTCAATAGTGACGCAAATGTAGATAAATAGTTATCATAAAAGATTTACTTATTTAGGTAGTCACTTATATACATGTAAAACACAGAATAATACTACTATAAGTAATATGTACATTTTTAAGCAGAACTAATACATATCTATATCTTTAAAAACAATTATTATACATGTTTATACAAAGCAATATACATATGTAGGTACAAATCTTTAGTCCAAATAAAATGCTTATACACAGAGACATATGCTGTATATGTTTGAGTATGGTTGTTATGTGGGGAGAAGTTAATTCTTGAGTAGTCTTCTGAAGATAAGGTGGATATCTGTGGATCTTATATTCGGGGGTAAAGAGTTCCATAGTTTGGCTGCTTGAACAGTGACGGATGTGCCACCCATGTTTTTTTTCTTGTATATTGGGATTTTGAGGCAAGGTTTCACTCTAGAGCGGAGGTTCCTTTGTTGAATTTGTTTGGTGATTCTATTCCTGATGAAAAGTGGTCCCGTTCCACGTATCGCTTTGTGGGTGATACAAAGCAGCTTGTAAGTGGGCTTCTGGCAACCGGTAACCAATGTAGGGCTTTCAAGGCAGGGAAGATGTGAGTTTGCTGCTTTATATGTAAAAGTCTGGCAGCTGAGTTCTGAATCTGTTCAGAACTCCGTTGTCTTTTCATAGTTGTTAAAGGTGATCCGTGGTAAAGGCTATTGGCGTAATAGAGTTTGGACAGAACAAGAGAGATGGTAGTCTGGACCTTGTGTGGGAATCCCAGGTAGGGGAAGACGTTCTGATGTCTTAGAGACACAAAGACGTAACCTGCAACTTGCTAAACAGCACCTGGACTCTTCTGTTGGACTCCTGATTGCCAAACGAGGCCAACTACAGTGTTTGGGCCCTTGGAATCACGTGGCTGGTGCTGCAACCCCAGAAAAACAACACCGACTCCATCGTCATAACCACCAGTGATGCCGTGACTTGCACTGAGGCCAGGGGCCCTGTTCTTGAAGTGCACGATACACCACCCTGTCTTAACTGCAGCTCTGACGCTTTTCGCCGACGCCTGCAAATCATCAGCCTTCCCGAGACCAGAGCTCGCACTGAGTCCGTCACCACCAGTGCCTGCAACCTCTTATTGCAGAGCTGATATCCAACGATGGTGACTCCCCGAACTCATAAACACTGCACAGCCAAACGGAACTGACACCTCAGCACTGACATTGCCTCACCTCCCCTGTACTATACTCGATGCCTCGCCTCCTCATGGATTCGATACCTCCGCTCCCCTGTGGCAGTAAGGAGCCAGTCACTGTGGCCCATCGAAGGCGATGCCTCACCTCCACGACACTGTGCACCATCTGTTGACTTTGTTTGTCAAGGTATTGTTGCTTTGGGGTCCATGTGACTCTGTGGCCCGCCCGTGTATCTCGCGGTCGGCGCCATACTTTGGATTTGTACCTGTCACGAAGTCTTCACCAGTGCCAGTTGGAACTATTTGTGGCTACAAGTTCTATTTTTGCAATAATCATTTTTAAAAGTGATATTTTGAGTTGGGTATGTTGGATTTTTATTGTTTTGGTATTGTTTGGTTTAGATAAAGATACTTTACTTTGCTAAACTGGTGTGGTGTCCATTTGTACTGTTTTCACTGTGTTACTGTGTGTGTTATGTACAAATGCTTTACACATTGCCTCCGAGATGGTCATGCCAAGCCACAAAGAGGGTGACTAGGGGTTATCTGAGTGTGTGATCCACTTACCCTGACTAGAAGGAAGGGTTCCTATTTAGATAAGGTGCATACCTCTGCCAACTAGAGATCCCCATTTATAACATGGTCTAATATAAAAAACATGGACATACGTAGATACATTGTTGCAGGTTAGGTCATTTTTGTCCAATGAAAAGACATCTTCACTTTGATGTATTCTCATTAGATGGTAAATCATGGCAAGAGACAGAGGACTGCTACTACCTCCTGCAGAAGATAAAAGAACATTTCTTTATTCCGCTGTGACGAGGGGCCCTATGTGAATTTGAAAACCGTGCAATATGGCAATGACGGTATGGAATGAAGGAGTGAAGAGATCTGTTTAAAAGCAATGTGGCAAAGATTTAACGGAATAAAGGCTTGCTATGGCAGTATTGCAATAGAGTGAAGGCTTCCTGGTCTTATGAAACCTATCAACAAGGAAATCTATGTGGATTTGTCATTTAAATCACAATGGGTGTAACATTAGTTTAAGGAAGTTGTCAATTGACTTCAATATTTGTGAACTATACTGTCATGGCTGTGAAGAAAATAGGTTCCCGTATGGAGGTAGTAGCAGTCCTCTGTTTTTTGCCATGATTTACCATCCAATGAGAATACATCGCTTGCTTGTACACATACATACATTACATACAACACATATATATATATCGATATAGATAGATAGATATGTAAATATAGATGTAGATATATATAGATAGATATATATACAGTCAGTCAAGATTTGTTGACTTTCTTTGGCCAGAGGCCATAAAGGCACACAAAACCAGACCACAGATTTTTTTTTAGAGAGCATGTAAATCGCATACTGCTGATCCAAATAAAATCAAGAATATTCAATTCACTTTAAACAATTAATGAAATTAAAAAGCATTGCTGGTTACAAATTCAAACAGAACAACCACTTTTAAGGTTCATGACCCTACCTATACATATATAGTTTGTGGCTATATATATATATATACACACAAAATATATATATCAAAGACGAAACCTGTTGCTAAGATATAAGTCAAAAACGGGGCACAGACTCCAAAATTCTTCAGTGCAAAATTTGCTAGGTTTATTCACATATGTCTGTGTCGGGTTTCGGCCACAAACAATGGCCTTGCTCATATGTAGGTATATATATATATATATATTGCTTCTGGAGTGCGGATTCTGGCGTGCTGCCAAACTGTTAGGGGTTCTGCTTGGTACAGCATCTCCTCTCCGACGCAATATTTCATATAAGTATCATCCTCCAATTCGAACACAAAAAGCGGCTCTCCAGACTGACTTCATCATATAATGATTTATTCCTTGGCATGAGGAACCATCTATGAATTTTGGTCACCCAACGCAACCTTGTTCATCACAATCAAAAGCCATATAGTTTTCTTAACATAAATAATAATACAAAGTGCCCTACCCAAAGTGCAGTGCGTAGGGGTCATAGAATTCTAGAATTGCATTCGATTCCATGGGTGCTATCTTGTAAAGTGCAAATTATGCACATTCCACTACTATAAGCAATGTTTAACCTTGCTTTGAATCTCAAGAAACTATAATGTTATATAACAAATTAATTAATCATCCCATTGTGTGACAGTGAACTGTTCTCTGAAATACATGATTAATATTACAGCCCCTCTGGGCATTGAATTCCATATTACATTCAATTCTATGGGTGTCATCTCGCAAGGTGCAATTTATATTAAAAACATATAACATGAGCGTTTTTCAACATGCTGAAACACTCATACGTTTGAAATCAAATTAATGAGTTAATTTTGTTACATGCCCTCAAATTTCATTCTTGACACGCTTAATTCAAGATATTGCCCAAGTGCCAGTAATCACTTTACACAAAAATAATAATTTCTCTATTACCTTCCAAGTGGGCCACCATAATCGCAAAACCACAGCCGCTAACTCCATCCTACATGCGACCAGCAGCCATCCACAGCATACCATCAAAAACATACCATCAGGAGAATTTCGCAGGGCCAGAATCAATTGCAGCTCAGACCAAGGATTTGAAATACACTCTAGGGACATTACATCACGACTCGCCCAACGAGGATATAACACCAGTTCTCTTACAAACACTCAACAACAAGTCTCCACTCTGGACAGAAACATCCTTCTACAAAACAGGAAAAAGAAGGAGACGGAATCTAGCATACGTTTCCTTACCCCGTTTCACAACGGTCACCATCACATACGAAAAGTGCTCAAAAAACACTGGAATCTATTAACATTAAACCCAACCACCAGATCTGCAATAAAAGATCAACCACAACTCAGCTTTAAGAGAAGTAAAAATCTGAGAGACTCACTATGTCCATCATTTTTCGAAGCCAAACAAAAAATGACTACATTTCTACAGAAACCACATGGATTCTACACATGTTCCAACTGCTCAATATGTAAACTAGGCCAATCAAAACTACAACAAACAACAATAAACGGACACACAATTACCATCCAAGATTTCATCAACTGTGAGAGTATTAATGTGATCTACCTCATCACATGTCCATGTGGTCAACATTACATTGGGAGTACAACCCGCCCACTCAAAAAACGGATACAGGAACACTATCGCAATATCCACAAAACAGATGATAGACAACCTTTAGTTGAGCACTACAATCTATACCATGATCACAATCGGAATTTTGTTTTCTGTGGCTTAGAAAGGTTGCGACAATCTGACAGAGGAGGAAACCTGGAACAACGCCTGAGACAGAAAGAAAGCTCTTACATAATCCGCTGTGGAACTGTAGAATTTGGCCTTAACAAAGACCACGAGTGGCATCACTGGCTGTAATAAGACACTGGCCACATCCGAAAGCCAATGAAAAGACTGAAATGAATGTCAAAATATTCTTAGTCACATTGATGAGGTCACTTATGTGTATACATGTACATTCAGTCTTTCAATACACTGTTGTCTTCCTGTTGTCTGTCCACCAAATTGTTCCCTGATCTGAAAGTTTTAATTATCTCCCACGTTTCCCCTTACTGGCCCTACTACATTCCATTGAATACAAAGAGCACTCAGCGTCATAAATGGGAAGCATAATTACAAAATATTCCTTTTCTTGAGTTTTCCTTCTCACCATAACATCGTGATAATTAACATCCAAAATAACACTGTAAACATAATTTCAATACAAGACTCGCAAATTTAAACTAAAGGAGTAAAATAAACCCATCGCACACGCAATCACTGCTTTTAATAAATACAGATTAAAGCTGTGAATTAATCTAAAACTTTTCATTGCCCCCGGGCAACTCCGAAGATGGCAACGGCGTTTCTAACAAATCCCGAGCCCACATTAATTTTATTGAATTGATTGGAGATCATGCAGTCCCTCAGACTATACCTCAAGGTAGGCGTGGACTATTCACATAATTATGTATAGCCGATCGCGCTAAATAATAATAAATAAAATCATACTTAAATTCTCCTCCAATTTATACTAATTGCGACAAACAGAGTGAATTCAAAGATAACAAACTAGGAAGAAAGTCGACCTTCAAATAATCGATAATAAATATTTACGATCGGAGACACTAACCATCCCGATAAACTAACATAACCACACTCCAAGATGGCGCGACAAAACGAGCCCATCTGACGTGAATAACACGCGACAGGTCGTATTAACCTTCTTTAAAATGGCCGCTGACCAGAACGCGAACACACCGCACGGAGGAACAGCAGAGACGGCATCTTCGCCGTGATCCTGTTCTCATGCCTGAAAGTAAGTAGACCCTCTGCCGGCAATGTCTCGGTAACGAAACCCAGCTGGCGAGTTAGTCCTTATTTAAATAGAACCTTTTTTCCCCCATTATGGGCCATTATGTTTCTCCTGTTAACGGGTTATTTTACTCCTCATAACCGATCTAACCGACCGAAATAACCTTTTCCTGCAAAAAATCAACCATTGGGCCCCTAGAACTTTTTTATTCAAGTTGAATATATAACAGAGGGGACAAACAAGGATAATAAGACCGTAATGTATATAATAATGTTAAGGCTTGGCTAAAAAAACTAGAACTCGCATTACCGGAGTGTCCTCTGTATAAATAATGCAAATTGTATAAATAATTACTTTGCCTGACTACCTCTGAATATCATTGTATGTTTTGCTTGTTTGAATTTTCGTTTCTGTATACATATATATTGTCTTATGCAGAGGCTGGTTTACCTGTATTTCACACGTAACCTGTGGAAAGAATGACAAGATATTGAAGATATTATGACCTTTTGAGATATTCTAAATCGAAAATAATTTGCAAGTGCATCCCCAGGTAAAAATATGCTTGCACTCTTCCGCCCTACTCATAGTTCTTGGGTATTGGACTCTATATTCCACCAACTTCAACCAACTTTTTCGAGCACAGCGTTTCTCTCCTTTCATAGGTTACCAAGCCTATTTAAACGCGACCTCAGAACGAATAGTAGCTAAATAAAACTAACCTGTTCACTATACCTTCGAAGTAACTTGTCACACTTAGACTCATCTATATTCACGGGCAGGGCTTAACATCACGCCTTCACTCTCCTCTTCTCTAAACACATCCTCTAATCACAGGGAGTGGTCACACTAACTTCTCTTAGCACACTTATTGATTTTTTTCAGGACTAATTCCCTCTCGTACTTTTTTCCTTCATCCTTGCACAGCCTTGAGAAAGCCCCAGCCTCAACTGAGCCTAGGGGGCGAAACACGTGTTGGCTGTCTATGTTCATTTGATTCTGTTGTTCATTCAAACCACGAATAAAAAGAACTTTCTGTTTCTACTCAAAGCCTGAATATGGTTTATTACAAGAGAGAGGGTATCTGACTCACTACTACAAAAACACCATAATTAGTGTCACTTCCTTTCCCTACTATTGCTGTAACACTACCCCATTGGGTTATATATTATGAACAAGGCAATTTTATATACCATTTTTCTCTAATTTCAATTATGTCATTCAGTTGACTACTTGCTGTTATATGTCTTTTTCCTGCAATTTCTATCAGCATTAATGCTGCCTCTATTAAATATTCTTTTGGTGAGAAAAACTATACCTACAATATCGTTCACCATATAAGTGCAAATTTACAAAAGTTCTACATATGATAAAAAACTTGGGCCCTGAATTCTACGGGGGAGTGAGGTTCCTTAAAAGTTCTTCTTCCATGTTCAGACCAAAAGGTTCCTTACTGTCCATGTCCAATATGATCCTTGGGATCAATTTTCTGAGTTTAGTTTCCCTGTCTCCTCCTCTCTGGCTCTTTGGGACCTGGGCATTGCAACTATACGTCATCAATGTTATATCACTGTTATGTTGTTGTTAAAAATGTCTTGCTACTGAATATGTCCTATCCCAGTTTGTTATCACTCTCAGGTGTTGTTGGATCTGCCTGTCCGCCTATATAGACTTTTAGACACAGGCATTTAAGCATATTTCACTGTAATCTTATTCAATTGTTTGATCCAAACACAAATGTGCAATCTGCACTTAGCAGCCATTTGGCATGCAGATGTGTGCTCTAGAGGAGCAACCTCAGTCTGACGGACAAGTATGCTCACATAATTTCTCAACATAGCTCTAATTTTCTTAAAGAATGTCATCTTTGGCTTTTAGGCAAGCAACACAGAATGGGTAATCCCCAAACTAAAATGGCTGGCAGTTCCCAACAAATTACTAGGGGTGGGCGGAATTTGCGAAAGCGACTTTCGCAAATTATCGCAAAAATGTTTAAAATCTCCGCAAACACGCGGAAATATCGCGAAGATGCGGAAGTTTTTTTCCTGCCCGTTCGCGGTATTTTCTGCGTGTTCGCGGCTCGCCAACTTACCCATGCGGTTGCTTGCGGGCGCGGCCATCTTGTTTTCACTCTTCTCGCGGTGCATGATCGCGAGAAGAAAGACGTGATCGCGCGACGCATGACGTCACTGCGGGCGCGAACTGTCGCGAGACAGCGCAAATGGCTAAAACAATACAACATCTCATGGAGAACGCGACCGGATCGGGAAAACTTGTCGGCGAACGCGGGGATTCAGGTAAGGCGATCGCGCGGGCGCGAGAATGTATTATTTTACAGCGCGAGCAAGAACCAAATTATCGCAAAGCTGCGGAATGCGGAAATTTTGACATTTCCGCGCTCTCCACGGAACGCGGAAATGCCAAATTATCGCAAATTCCGCGAACGGAACGGAAATTTTGCCCAGGCCTACAAATTACAATGCAATACTTAGTAACTCCAACACCCAATCCTTGCTCGACACCACTGAACTGGCCAATTGCAGCAAAACACCCAATGACAAAGTGACCAATCCCAGTGTGGCACACAGACAGAACAACCAATTCCAGTGTGGCAAACAATCAGAACAACCAATCCTAGTGTGACTCCTAATGATGTAACTTGAAGCACCACATAACGACTTTCACTTCTCTCGATCAGCTTTGCCTAAGATAAAGGGCCAGATGTAGGTGGCCAAATAGCAATCGGTAACGCTGAATTTAGCAGAATTTCAGCGTTACCGATCACTATAAAAGCATGTGAAATGTAGGAGCAGAAACACCGAATCGCTACATAAGGAATCGCTAAAAATAACGGAAATCAACTAGCGATTTCTTATTTAGTGAAAATGCAACACCGACTCACTATTAAGCGACTCGCAAAATAAGGAATCGGTAAAAAAATTTGCAAACCTAAAATCGCTATTACCGAATCCTTAAGAATTCGCTAATTAAGAGTCGCAAATTACCATGGACTCAAGTCAGGTGGTAACCAGGTGCACAGCATATAGACAGCCCCAGAATGCATCATCTTGAACACAATGGCGGCCCTCTACGTCAGTGCAAGGCAGTTAAGGATACGAGCTGCAGCACAAAGGATATGGAGATGACAGGAACGTGTCTACAGACTGCACATCACCTTATTCCAACTCACAGAGGCTGAAATCCATGAGAGGTACAGGGTACACTCAAACACTACCCTGGACCTGATATGGGACCTGCACCCATTCCTGGAGCACCTGACACCGAGGGCGCACACAATACCTACTTGTTAGAAATGGGATTTCTGGTTGGCTAGGGCTTGCGCCAAAGCCAGGCAGAAACCACCACTCTAGTCAGGGCTGGGGAGTTACACGCCAAAGATAACCCCTGCTCACCCCCTTGGTAGCTTGGCACGAGCAGTCAGGCTTATCCCGGAGGCAATGTGTAAAGCGTTTGCGCACGCACCCAGCAACAACACCCAAGGCCCACCACAAAAGAAACTCCACACAAGGTATTATATGAAAATAGCCTTTGTATTATACCAAAACACATTAGATAATATTCACACAATTTAAACTGTGCCAACTGGCACGAGCAGAATTTACAGGGGATATGTACAAGACAGGGCCATCTGGACCACTGTCAGGAATAAGCACTTTGTAGGAATAACACTTTAGAACATAGCACATACAATCACTGTAGCACCAATTATAAAATGTAGCGCACAACCAGTAACCACTGGTAACAGGTAAGTACCACCTACGCAACCCTAACCACCTTAGGAAAATATTACGCAGGGAACCATGAGCTTACTAGTGTACCCTATACTAGGAAAAACCCTCTCCTACGCATAGGCACAGTTAGAAATCAACATAGCATAAAGGAAAGGCACATTGCGCAAAAGTACACAGGTAAACATAACCATGTACCCTAGGAGAGGGCACAACACAAGAAAACTGTCCCCAGGCCAACTTGGCCTTTCAGGGGCTCAAACGCCCTTTGTCCAGCAGAGTCAGGGCAAGACTGCGCAGGCTGCGCAAGCCAAAGCGTAAAGGGCACAGCCTACACGTTGCAGCTGCCCACTAAGTGCTGGGCAGCTGGGAAAATGAGTGTGGGCACCACTGTGCCTGTAAACCAATTGTGCAGCGTGTAGGGGGGCCTCGTGGGCTTTAGAACACAAATATGCCCCAAAACGTTGGAGCCTCGTGGGCTCAAGACACCAATTTGCCCAGAATGACGTTGGAGCCTCTCAGGGGCTCAAGAACACTGCCCCCGACGTTGGAGCCTCGGGGCTCTAAAACAATTCTGCCTCCGCGTCGTTGGAGCTTCTCTAGGCTCTAAACAAACAATGGGGCCAACGTTGGAGCGGCCCGCTGCATTCCGGGGCTGCTCTTATCAGCAAAACAAATGCCCCTGTATGTTGGAGCGGCCCGCTGCCTTCCGGGGCCGCTCTGATCACCAGGGAAAATGCCCCCAGACGTTGGAGTCCCTCTGGACTCTGAGACAATACCTCTTCCCACACGGGCTGCCGCTGCCCACTGTCAGGCGGGGCAGCGGGAAGGAGGAACGAGCACGGCGCTCGCAGTGCCCAGACTTTGCTAGGGGGGGGCGGGCACTGAGAAGCGTGCCCCGACACACCCCCAACCACCCAGCGGCTGAGCCCCACTCACCGGGGTTAAGGCGCAGGTCCCAGACACCAGCAGCGCTACGTTGGAGTCCCCCTCTGGGACTCAGGAATACCCCCGACACCACTCACCGGATTCCGCTGGCTTCCTCCGGGTGGTTCTCTCAGCGCGGGGCTCTCCTTACTCAGCGGAGCTCCACTGTACTCGGCTGGCTTCTCCCGCTTCGTTGCAGGAGCGTGGGGTAGGCTCCCGTCCGCTTCCTGTGCTTGGCCACGCCCACGTCCCTTCCGAGGCTGCCTGACTTCCTGCTGAAGCCCGGCTGTGGCGGTGATTTTCTCTGCTTTCTCCGAAGCGTGGGGTGGGCTCCAGCCTTCGTATTAAAGTATAAATAGGCGGAAATAAGCGGGGTGGGCACCCGCTATAGAAATATTTAATTAAGCGGGGTGGGCACCCGCTATAACAAGGCAATAAGCGGGGGAATCCCTATCCTGGGGTTCCCTCAAGGACGATCACAGCCCAGCGCTGCCAGGGCAATGCACGGAGACCCCTCCTCGCAATAAAGGGGCAAATTAAGACACAGCGCTTCTCAGGCGCTTGAAGGCAGGTAAGCACTTCCCAGGCGCTTGAAGGCAGGTAAAGGAAAAGTTTTCAGGTGCAGGGGGGCAAAGACTGGGCCCAGGGGCCAGCTCACAGGGCCCTCCAGCAGGGAGGCAGTCCCCAGTGGCGGTCTCTCCTGGCGCCCAGCAGCAGCAGGCCCCCCTCAAGTTAGGATCAGAAGAGAGAACATTGTACATGGGGTCACAGCCCCTTCTTATACACAGGTTTACCTTTGTCTCAAGGTGCAGGGGAGGGGCGAACCAGTTACAACTGGTTCCTGAGCACTTGGTTTTGCTCAGCCCCTCTCCCTATTTAGAGAGCAGGCCAGGGTCATCAGTCCCACCACAGGGCCAGCATTGTGTGGGGAAAGCCCAGCCCTATTCAGGTCCTAGGTGTACTCCTCCCACCTATCTGGCTGCTGATCTCCCTATTCACCACTGGGTGACTCCTCCTGACTCTGGGGATTCCCTAGCCCGTCACATGATCTCAGCCAGCCAATCACCAGACAAGGCACACATCTCTCACTGCACACAGAAATGCCCACTTCTAGAAGTGGCACTTCCACACTAGGTACATTGACGCCGCACACATCATCGCGCAGCATTTCATCACACGAGTCCGCACATACACTCGGCCCTGCACTTCCCACGCATCAGGAACTAACATGGGCACTCAGATCCCCCATGCATTCCTATGGGAGGGCAGGCCAACCTCACTACACGCACGCACTTTACCCTGGGACACAGCGGTAAAGTGCGCAGAAACCAAAAATCACTACCACCAGGTCACAATTACCAGCAAAAAGTTTCAGGGGTGAACCTGCCAGAAGGGCCAAGTCCAACACAACCCCCTTCCAGCCAAAACGCAGGGTAGACCAATCACCACCGTGATGGGCTTCTCTGCTTGGGGCGATAAAACACGAACGCAGGCCCGCAACGGCAGGGACACTCTTCGGTTTTACGCCACTCTGAACCCACGTGGTTCCCTCTGAAAAAACTCGGCGGACCAACTGGGCCACCCCACTGGTACTCCTCAGCTATCCGCGGCCAGGACCAGGCCCTAGGCCAGGGGTCTCCAACCGGTCGATCGCGAGCTACTGGTAGCTCGCCAAGGCCCCGTAAGTAGCTCGCGCTGGTAGAGTCACAATTTATTAGCCTATTTACATCGTTGTAATATTTCGGCCTTTTTTATGGCGACGTTACCCGCCCTCACCCAAACCAGCTGCTCAAATTGAGCTTAGCTGAGAGGGGTGGGCCAAAAAGGATTGGTTGTTCCTCCATTAGTCTCTGCGCAGCCGCCACCTGCCTTTCAAACCCTGGCGGCGCGTTTTTCTTCCTGCGCGTCGAGTGCCGGTGCACAGCAGCAGGTATGGCAGAGCAGAGCGGCCGGTGCTGGAAAGCGTGCAGGTGGCGCAGGCAGTATTAAACTGCTACCGGGCCCTGTGGCGCCTGCCTTGTTCAGCCTGCCACCAGGTCGACCGGAGCAACAGGTAAGCTTAATGAGCCCTGCGCAGGCCTGATCAGCTCCACACCCGTAGCAAGCCCCTACCCTGGCCTGTTATTTTTTGTTGCATATTTATATAGCCGAGCGTGAACTCGTCCCGAAGGTATTGGAGCGCTTTACATAGCACCGTATTTACATTACACATCCAGGCACGGGGAGATTAAGTGATTTGCCCGTATCCTCTTTTCCTATTAATGGAGATTAATAAAACAACTACAGGGTTACAGCGGTTGTGAGAGCAAAGGGCAGGTCTGGGCTATTGTGTTCTTGGTGGCATGGAATCGAGATGTGGTCATCTAACTCGAACACCAACCAACATGGTTGGTTCAAAACATCTACTACACACAAGTCCTGGCGCTGTTTGTCATGGTGCTGGCGTTGTGACCTTTGGCAACAGATTCCTGCGAGTTCCACCCGCTCCTGTCAAACTTACTCTGTAGGTATCTGAGAGCACACAGGAGCGCAGAGAAGAAAGTCAATGCTCTGGTGGCGCTACATTGAAAGAAGTGTTATAAATATTATACATAAAACGTGAGATAGTAAAGCACGGCGGTGCTCTGGCCAGCTGCAGAAAGGGAGACTCAGACAAAACCTCGTAAATAGTAATCTGCCAATCCATGCCGCCTGTGCCCGAGGCCAGTCGTGTCTCTGATGCTGCCCACTGATGCTGCCCCCCACCTGGCCTCTGGTGCATCTGAAATGCGTTTCACTGTTGTGATCGCAGACAGGGGAGGGGGCTCTATTCCCCAGCGGGTGCCTGGAGGGGGGAACTGGGATGCTGCCGAAGCAGACCGGGCTAATTACCACCTGCATTGGAGGGGAAACTCCTGCCCATCTGTCAGTCTCAGCAGAACCCCCAACCCACCCTCTCAGTCCCCTCCCGCTGCTCCCTCAGTCCTATCAACCACACATCAACTTGAGACGGCTGGGGTGCGGATGGCTCTTTTTCGCATTTGTTTCCAGTTTTGTGAGGCTGGCCACACCCCGTGGGTACCAGACTCCGGCATCACGGATAACGGACACCGAGCGTCCTCCGGGGTAGATGCGGGGGAGGCTGTCCCTGGCTGGACTGCGCTCGCTCTCTAAAATTTAGAGTTTTTTGTTTTTATTTTACTTAATTTAAGCAGCATTATTTTGTTTTTTCATGTCATATTTTGTCGCATTTGTAGGATGGTATGATTTGGGAGGAAAGGAGTGTGCGCTTATTGCTCCTGTGAATTATGGGTGAAAACTGGGGATGATTACCTTTTCATTTTCATGCAATGATTATGAAGCTGTTTCTTGAAGTGTTTGCAGTGCACGTAAATAATTTTCAAAGCTGTCTCTTAAATGTTTAAACTTCTCTAGCTGATCAGGTCACGGGGTTAGAATTACACCTGTTTTTTTGGCGTGTACGTGGTTTAAAATAACGCACGGTAGTGGTTTGAACAAGACGTAATGCTGGCAGCAGGGAATGGAAGTGCACATGATGATGAGGTTGCCGGTTGCGGCTTTTTAAGTGATTTATGTGTTTATCCATTTGTTCAGAGATTACGAGGCAAGAAAAGTTACTTATCTGCAAAAGAGTGATTTAGTAGCTGGTTGAAAGCGGGACGCAGTAATAGCTGAGAGAACAGTTTTGGAGTTTCCTTTTAAGCACATGCGAAATTAAGCTGGAGGCATGGGATTAGTTTCTGCATTTAAGGATATATTGATATTCTGATCTAGCAGTGCGACAGAAGGGTGCGCAGATGCGTGCCCCCTTGGATACTCATTGCAGTCCAGGGCACATGGAACCATAAAAAAAACAGATTAAAACGCTGCCTTGTAATATAGATCCTATCTATGACTCATGATCTTTCTCGTGTTTCAATTAAGCTTCATGTTTGCACACTGCAATGAAACTGAAAACAGTTTTGTTTTCCTCTTCAAGAGCTTAACAATGTTAAATGCAAATCATTAAAATCATATACATACAATTCTTAATTTGCAGAGAAATACTTCAATTGCATAAAAGAGGATACGTGCTCAAATTACCAGGTTTACCTGAAATGTTATAAAACAGTGTTTCTTATGAGTGTCACTTTCTAAGGCTCACTTAAATAAAACATTAGGCATGCTTGCTGCCGTGTTGACATTCCGTCTCATGGCAGATAATTTGGTGATGCAATGCTTGTAAGAACGTCAAAAAGTGTCCATCACGTGGAGGGAAGTTACATCATGAGCCATTATGTACCAAGTGTTCTTGATGCTGGTGGGTGTTCTCTCTGCATCCATTATGTACCAAGTGTGTGTGCTGACAGGGTGTACAATGCACATCATGCAAAAACGTGCCCATTCTCTGCAGTGAGGGTAGCTGGCCAAGTGTGATAATGCACAAAACAGTTTTGAAGAGGGATACTTTATTTTAAATTAGGAAAGTTTTGAATCACAAATGTAATTTAAGTAGCACACTAATACAAAGGCTGGAAGAGCAACGTGTAAATGTGTCTTAATACAAATAAATGTCCATCTTCCATTTCCAGAGATGCCAGTGGACACGTCACATGCAGCTCTCAACCAATCTTGGCTTTCTGCGCAATAGAACATTGCATTGTGGGCCTTGTGTATGTGCTTTTTGGATTGGAATTTTGGGCGCTAAATGTCGCCATCCAAAACTTTATCTAAGAGCCTGAACTGTCTGAAAGTGTTACATATGATATTAAGTCACTTGGCTAGGCAGGAGATTATTATATTCATGTCAGTACAAATATAAACCTCCTGCCCTCATCAATACACAAACTACACTTAGCGGTTGCGCAGCCAACTGTAGTTCAAACACTGTAGTATCCTTACAACTGGGCGTGGGGGGTCTCTCGGAAAAATGCGCGAGTTGCTGGGCCTTTAGTAGCTCACGATGAATTTGATTGACCAGAAGTAGCTCTCACTACAGAAAAGGTTGGAGACCCCTGCCCTAGGCCATCCAGATACCACTGGTCCTTGCCTAACCACAGAGTGGGGGGTAGTAACCCCTGGCACATAGCAACCATTCTCCACTCTATCCCTCATCAGGGCAGTTCTAAACTGCCACTGATCCTCCAGCCTAGGGTCTGTACCCTCAAGCTGACCAAAAGTCACGGGCGATGTTCTCCTCCCCCTACCTCTTCTTCTAGGGTTCCGTCCTCTCTTCCTCTGAGAGGCACCCTCATAACGCAATTCACCCACCAGCTCAGGACCTCTTCCTGAGAACTGGTCTCCCAACCTAGGGTTTAACCCCTCAGGTTGCACCAGGGTCAGAGGCGAGGACTCCCTCCCTCTGCACCCCCTTCCAGAGTCCTGCTCGCTACCAACTGGGGGGGTACCTCTGGAAGACGAACCGGTCAGGACACTGGTTACAGTCGTCCTACCCTTCAGGTCAGGCTGATCCTGAACCTGGCCTCCCAACCTCTGGTCTAGAACCTTTGGTGGAATAATTGCCTGGCCCTCCAGGCCCTCTGGGGATTCACATGCCATCTCCCTGAGGCTGACACATGACCCATGTGTCGTGTGACTGTCCGTCTGGCGCAGATCTCCCGTCCCCTGCCCACCTGACAGTGCGTGAGGATCCCCCAGAACAGAAGTGGCGCCACCCGGGTCCCCCCAAGAAGATCTAGCCCAACTGGCTAGTCCCTGGTCCACTGGTGCATCCACTGGGAAACTCATCCCCAATCACTCCTCACGCTGGACTCCTGTACCCTCCCTACCGGAGCTGTACTGCCAGACTCTAGAACCACAGGAGCTCTGTTTACAGGCGCTCCAGGTCCTCTACTCACTAGGAGACCTTCCTCAAATGGACTAACAGGACAGCCTAGGCCCCCAACCTGATGTTCCCTGAAGAAACCATCCAAGCTCTGAGACTGGGTTTCGGGCATCTGGGGACTCGAAGTCACACACTCACTCCTACTCCACTGAGACAGGACGTGAGCCCCTACACCCCTCTCACTACTCTGGGACCTAGCTGGGCTACTCTGAACCTCTTCCCCCATCCAGGACGGGAAGATACCTGAGCCACTACTGTTGGAAGTACTCCCCCATACTTCATCAGAACCTTGGGCACTTTCCCAGCGTTCTGCTTCCTTTGCAAGGTCCCAAGGACAAAAAGAGTCATACCTCAACAGGTGTTGGTGCAACCCGGGAGAACAACTACTGAGCATCTGCTCTTTGATAACCAGATCATACATGGCGGAATAACTGCGTTCCGGGCTAAGCTCCACCCAATCGTGCAGTGAATCATCACATTCATCCGCAAACTCCTTCCAAGTCTGGTAAGGCAGTTTCTTACTGCCCCTGAATTTCAACCTATATTCCTCTTCTTGGGAAACAGGTACCATACTCTGGGAACTGGGAATGGGACTCTCTGCACTGGACTCTATATTGCTGCCACCACTGGACTC
Organism: Triturus cristatus; assembly: GCF_964204655.1. Taxonomy (NCBI): domain Eukaryota; kingdom Metazoa; phylum Chordata; class Amphibia; order Caudata; family Salamandridae; genus Triturus; species Triturus cristatus. Next base: position 322,023,278 of record NC_140584.1, on the reverse strand, counting down.
TACCCTTACTGGTGAATCCAGAAAACTACCACTGCGCTCAGGGGACAATTTACCCTCCAGAGCTAATTTCTCCCTGGCGAAGGCCATCTCAGCCTCCGCCATCTGTTTCTGAACTAAGACCCTCTCGGTCTCCAGCTTGGCATGCTCTATCCTGAGTTTTTCCATGGCCAGCTGATGCTCCTTCTCTTCCCTCCTATCTACCCACTCATCTGGGGACAGGAAAAGGGATGGGGTGCTGCTCCTGACACTGGACCCAGCAAGGGACTCCCTATCCATGGGGTCTTCACTATCTACTGGCGTCCCTGTCAGGTCACTTTCTTCCTCCTCTTCAGATTCCTCAGGGCTCCCCTCAGACCCACCATCCTCTTGGCGTGTGGCCCGGGCCCTATCTTCCTCACTGCGCTCACGTTCCCATTCATCCTTTTGCCATAGGATCAGGTTGTCCCTCAGTTTGGACTGGGTGTCTGACTCACCCACCTCTATGTCTCTCTCTTCACAGAATCTGACCAACTCTAACATACTGTATCTAAACAGACCACAGAAATTAAAAGCAGGCTCCATTTTGGTGGACGTTCTCGAGAAAAGTTTAACACAAGGAACCTAGGGGTCTGAGCTTAACACAGGAGTACACAATTCACAAAGGATTCAGCAAGCTCTCTATCCCAGAGAACTCACACTCACTTGTCTAGTGCCACACACCATTCATCCACACACAACCCCCCCCCTCGGACTGGTAAGGCAGTTTCTACCACCCCTGATTCCTCAACCTGACCACACGTGACACAGGTACCAAACTCTGGGCGCAGGGCGGGGGACAAATGTACTGGACACAATTACACAATGATACCTTCAGGAGAAGAAATAATGGAACTCAAAACAATAATCCCCTAAATGTGATTATCTAAATGCAGAGTTTTGTAGTGCAGCCAGTTGCTGCTGCGGTACAGCGCAAACGCAAGTCCTATCCCACCGCTGCCACCAATGTTAGAAATGGGATTTCTGGTTGGCTAGGGCTTGCGCCAAAGCCAGGCAGAAACCACCACTCTAGTCAGGGCTGGGGAGTTACACGCCAAAGATAACCCCTGCTCACCCCCTTGGTAGCTTGGCACGAGCAGTCAGGCTTATCCCGGAAGCAATGTGTAAAGCGTTTGCGCGCGCACCCAGCAACAACACCCAAGGCCCACCACAAAAGAAACTCCACACAAGGTATTATATAAAAATAGCCTTTGTATTATACCAAAACACATTAGATAATATTCACACAATTTACACTGTGCCAACTGGCACGGGCAGAATTTACAGGGGATATGTACAAGACAGGGGCACCTGGACCACTGTCAGGAATAAGCACTTTGTAGGAATAACACTTTAGAACATAGCACATACAATCACTGTAGCACCAATTATAAAATGTAGCGCACAACCAGTAACCACTGGTAACAGGTAAGTACCACCTACGCAACCCTAACCACCTTAGGAAAATATTACGCAGGGAACCATGAGCTTACTAGTGTACCCTATACTAGGAAAAACCCTCTCCTACGCATAGGCACAGTTAGAAATCAACATAGCATAAAGGAAAGGCACATTGCGCAAAAGTACACAGGTAAACATAACCATGTACCCTAGGAGAGGGCACAACACAGGAAAACTGTCCCCAGGCCAACTTGGCCTTTCAGGGGCTCAAACGCCCTTTGTCCAGCAGAGTCAGGGCAAGACTGCGCAGGCTGCGCAAGCCAAAGCGTAAAGGGCACAGCCTACACGTTGCAGCTGCCCACTAAGTGCTGGGCAGCTGGGAAAATGAGCGTGGGCACCACTGTGCCTGTAAACCAATTGTGCAGTGCGTAGGGGGGCCTCGTGGGCTTTAGAACACAAATATGCCCCAAAACGTTGGAGCCTCGTGGGCTCAAGACACCAATTTGCCCAGAATGACGTTGGAGCCTCTCAGGGGCTCAAGAACACTGCCCCGACTTTGGAGCCTCAGGGCTCTAAAACAATTCTGCCCCCGCGTCGTTGGAGCCTCTCTAGGCTCTAAACAAACAATGGGGCCAACGTTGGAGCGGCCCGCTGCCTTCCGGGGCCGCTCTTATCAGCAAAACAAATGCCCCTGTATGTTGGAGCGGCCCGCTGCCTTCCGGGGCCCCTCTGATCACCAGGGAAAATGCCCCCAGACGTTGGAGTCCCTCTGGACTCTAAGACAACACCTCTTCCCACACGGGCTGCCACTGCCCACTGTCAGGCGGGGCAGCGGGAAGGAGGAACGAGCACGGCGCTCGCAGTGCCCGGACTTTGCTAGGGGGGGGCGGGCACCGAGAAGCGTGCCCCGACACACCCCCAACCACCCAGCAGCTGAGCCCCACTCACCGGGGTTAAGGCGCAGGTCCCAGACACCGGCAGCGCTACGTTGGAGTCCCCCTCTGGGACTCAGGAATACCCCCGACACCACTCACCGGATTCCGCTGGCTTCCTCCGGGTGGTTCTCTCAGTGCGGGGCTCTCCTTACTCAGCGGAGCTCCACTGTACTCGGCTGGCTTCTTCTGCTTTGTTGCAGGAGCGCGGGGTAGGCTCCCGTCCCCTTCCTGTGCTTGGCCATGCCCACGTCCCTTCCGAGGCTGCCTGACTTCCTGCTGAAGCCCGGCTGCGGTGGTGATTTTCTCTGCTTTCTCCGAAGCGCGGGGTGGGCTCCCGCCTTCGTATTAAAGTATAAATAGGCGGAAATAAGCGGGGTGGGCACCCGCTATAGAAATAATTAATTAAGCGGAGTGGGCACCCGCTATAACAAGGCAATAAGCGGGGGAATCCCTATCCTGGGGGTTCCCTCAAGGACGATCACAGCCCAGCGCTGCCAGGGCAATGCACGGAGACCCCTCCTCGCAATAAAGGGGCAAATTAAGACACAGCGCTTCCCAGGCGCTTGAAGGCAGGTAAGCGCTTCCCAGGCGCTTGAAGGCAGGTAAAGGAAAAGTTTTCAGGTGCAGGGGGGCAAAGACTGGGCCCAGGGGCCAGCTCACAGGGCCCTCCAGCAGGGAGGCAGTCCCCAGTGGCGGTCTCTCCTGGCGCCCAGCAGCAGCAGGCCCCCCTCAAGTTAGGATCAGAAGAGAGAACATTGTACATGGGGTCACAGCCCCTTCTTATACACAGGTTTACCTTTGTCTCAAGGTGCAGGGGAGGGGCGAACCAGTTACAACTGGTTCCTGAGCACTTGGTTTTGCTCAGCCCCTCTCCCTATTCAGAGAGCAGGCCATGGTCATCAGTCGCACCACAGGGGGCGGAGCCAGCATTGTGTGGGGAAAGCCCAGGCCTATTCAGGTCCTAGGTGTACTCCTCCCACCCATCTGGCTGCTGATCTCCCTATTCACCACTGGGTGACTCCTCCTGACTCTGGGGATTCCCTAGCCCGTCACATGACCTCAGCCAGCCAATCACCAGACAAGGCACACATCTCTCACTGCACACAGAAATGCCCACTTCTAGAAGTGGCACTTCCACACTAGGTACATTGACGCCGCACACATCATCGCGCAGCATTTCATCACACGAGTCCGTACATACCAAACTCGGCCCTGCACTCCCCACGCATCAGGAACTAACATGGTCACTCAGATCCCCCATGCATTCCTATGGGAGGGCAGGCCAACCTCACTACACGCACGCACTTTACCCTGGGACACAGCGGTAAAGTGCGCAGAAACCAAAAATCACTACCACCAGGTCACAATTACCAGCAAAAAGTTTCAGGGGTGAACCTGCCAGAAGGGCCAAGTCCAACACTACTCATGTACAGGTACTCTGTTGCCTGCACCTCCTGGCATCTGGCAGTTACCAAGGGGTAATAGCTGCGGCAGGTGGAGTCTCACAGAGTTGCCTGTCGCGTTTTCTCAATACATTCCTGGACGCCATGTTGCAAAGGATGCCACACTACATCCAATTCCCCAGCACACAGGCAGAACTGCAGAAGACCAAGATGGACTTTTACCAGAAGGCTCAGGGCCCGATTCACAGAACTAACTTAAGACAAAATCCTAAACTTACTACCATTTTCGTATTCACAGAAGGCACTTACTCATTTTGGTATTCACAGAAGACACTTACTCATTTCGGTATTCACAGAAGTTAGTAGTCCTAACTTTAGGACTCCTAAATGCCTTCTGTGAATACCGAAGTCTTAAAATTAGGATTTTTCTCAGTTTAGGAGTCCTAAAGTTAGGACTCCTAACTTTACTACTACTAAACTGAGAAAAATCCTAATTTTAAGGCTTTCCGTAGTCACAGAAGGCATTTAGGAGTCCTAAAGTTAGGAGTCCTAACTTTACTACCACTAAATTGAGAAAAATCCTAATTTTAAGACTTTCGGTATTCACAGAAGGCATTTAGGAGTCCTAAAGTTAGGAGTCCTAACTATACTACTACTAAACTGAGAAAAATCCTAATTTTAAGGCTTTCAGTATTCACAGAAGGCATTTAGGAGTCCTAAAGTTAGGAGTCCTAACTTTACTACTACTAAATTGAGAAAAATCCTAATTTTAAGACTTTCGGTACTCAAAGAAGGCATTTAGAAGTCCTAAAGTTAGGAGTCCTAACCATACTACTACTAAACTGAGAAAAATCCTAACTTTAAGACGTTCGGTATTCACAGAAGGCATTTAGGAGTCCTAAAGTTAGGACTCCTAACTTCTGTGAATACCGAAATGAGTAAGTGCCTTCTGTGAATACCAAAATGAGTAAGTGCCTTCTGTGAATACCAAAATGGTAGTAAGTTTAGGATTTTGTCTTAAGTTAGTTCTGTGAATCGGGCCCTTAGTTCCCACACGTCATAGGTTGCATTGACGGGACACATATACCATTCTGCCCCCCTGCTGCGACTGAGTACATCTACCGCAATCGCAAATCCACATATTCTATAAATGTAGAGGTTATATGTGATGCCTCTTCCATCATCACCGACATAGTTGCAAAATTCCCAGGGAGCACGCAAGATTCATACATATTCAGGATCAGTGGGATCTATACCCGTCTCGTTGCGGGTGAATTTCGAGAAGGCTACCTGCTAGGTAAATACATGTGACACCCCCTGAAGTGTACACCTGTTGCTACAATTGTTGCCTGTGAATAACTTATTTTCTTCTCACACTTAGGTGACAGCACCTATACGTGCGTTCTTTTATCCTGACTCCGTACCTGCACCCATCCACCCCAAGTGAAAGGCGATATAATGTTGCACATAGATCTACGCGCAATGTGGTTGAGCGAACATTTGGACTCCTCAAAAGCAGGTTCCGCTGCCTCCACAAAAGTGGAGGTGCACGGCAGTACCGGCCCCTGGTCTGCTGCAAAATCATAGCTGCATGTGCCATGCTGCATAACCTTGCCACTAAGAGGGGGACACCCGTGGAAATCAGTGAATCTGAGGAGGAGGCGGAGGAAGGTACACAGCCACAGCACAGCGCTACAGGCGGCGCAGCTGCAGCAGATGGGAGACAGAGACGACCAGAGATTACACAAAATTATTTCTGAGTAAGCAATGAGACAAAGCCAGTTAATGCAATTGTGTCAGGGTGTTTAATTGACCTTACATCAGGCAATTGTACAGCACACCGTAACACCAATGATGGCATCACAGTGCCTGATCAAGCACAACATGGCATAGTCACTCCCCCATGCAAAATCACTAGTCCCATCGTTGTGTCCAATGGGTTACATCACCCACCACACAATGGAATGTGATGGCAGTGCATATCTCCTGCGCCCACGCGCACCACTGCTGCGTTCAGCAGGCACACTGTCCTCACCAGTGCTGTGTCCTGCGGCAGAACCATGCCTAACACTGCGCCTCCTGTTCTCTCGCAAGGGGGGGTTATGCTGCTGCGACTGGTTGCCTCCTCACTCTCAGCCCCATCCCCTTTTCCGGTGGCAACAATTTGGTTTGTCTGAAGCACCTCTAAAGCACTGGTGACTGTTACCAGGCCCTGAGTGACTTCGCGGCTGCACTTTGCCATTTCCAGTTGCATGGCCACTGAGCGACGACTGAGCACATGGGTACATGAGGCACATTGCACAGCCTGTTGACAGACTTGGTGTACCCTTCAAGTTTCTGCCTGTCTCTGCACCTTGCAGCATGGTCACTATCAATTCTGCCGCATAACAGCCTCACTGCATCCGACATTGTTGAGGCAGTATATGGCCTCCGTCATGTTGTTAATATTTCTGTTATTTACCACCATCTGACGTAGAATGGCCCTCATTGTCTTTCCCTGCAGGCGCTGCACTTTGAGCATCTGCCACCCCCCAGACCAGAGAAGACACTGGACTCCTCAGCATCAGGACTCTGTGCCCTTTGTCGCCGTCTACGGGCACCTGTGTTGCCATCCTCTACGAGGGACTGTATCACAGATGCCTGTGTGTCATCGTCTGGCGTGGTCTGTTGTGCTCCCTGGCTGTCATCCTCTGTGCCATCTATCTCCTGGAGGCTAGCCACTGTATACCTCCTTGATCGTGCTGCTGGTGGTGGTGGTGGTGGGGAAGGTGGTGTGGTTTCAGCAGGTGATAAGACTTCCTCCTCAATTGTGTTTTCCTCCCTGGAAGCCTCGCCAGTCTCCCTTTCTGCAGCCTGGGGCGATGTTCCGCCTGTGGGTACAGAATGTACTATTACTCACTTGTCTGCTAGCATTTGTCTGCAAATATATTTAATGACTGACAATCTAGCTATCTGTCCTCCGCTAGCCCATCTATTGATGTGTGTAACATGCCTATGCTTTTTGGGGACTGACTGATTTGCTAATAGTTGATAGGGACTACATCTCCCATGATGCATTGCTGATTTAGACAAAACATGTTCTGGAGTGGGATTCTTGCATGGGGATTGAGGTTAGGTAGGGGAGAGAGCATGCTGTGCATGCATCTTACCTTGTCTGTTGAATGTTGTTGCTGAGCTGTCCACGTCCCCAATGCCACTGACGCTCTCCGGCTGGAGGGTGGACTCAACCATTTTCTCTAGGGCAGTCGGAGCAGGCGCTGTTGATGTTCCCCCGCCTGTCTTCCTGGCTTGTTTCAGCCGATTAGCCACCCTCTCCTTGGCACGTTTCTTCAGATCATACCATCGCTTCTTTAGGTCATCTGTTGAGCGATGTGTGATGCCAATCGCATTGATCTTCTGCTGGATCCCCAGCCAAATCCTCTATTTTTGTGCCTCAGGGACGTGCAGAGATTTCTTGCCAAAGAGCTGGTCGTGATCTTTGACAACCTCCTCTATGAGGACCTCCAACTCCCTCTCACTAAACTTGTGCTTGCGCTTTCTTTCGCCAGCATCCTTCCCCTTCACCTGTGAGACCATGGTGCAGTTCCTCTGTGTTAGCTAGGTGGTAGCAGTGCAGCTCCTGTGCTCTTGCTCCTGCTCCCTGCCTCTCCAATAGCTTCAGGATCAGTGCAGCTGCATGGGTGTGGCCACTTCCTGGTTGTGGTGTCATCAGGAGGCACAGGATTGGCTGAATCTGGATTTTGCGATTTTTCAAACTCCCGAAATCGCTAATTACCGAATCGGTATTGCCGAATCAGTAATAACGATTCGGTAATGTGGATTCGGTATTTGTAATAGCGATTTTTACCGATTCCGTAATTTTGAACTAATTTTTTCCAACATCGGAAATAGCGAGTTCATAATTGCGAATCGGTGAAATTCGCTTTTAAGGACTCGGTATTTCGGTTTTACCTACATAGGGCTCAAAATATCAAAAATTAAACAACTCTTGTCTGTTTACATAGAGAGAAAATAAAATCAATAAGCACTCTAAGGAAATATGGAACAGTACCTTCCTGCTACTAATATCCACACAAATTGAGGTCTCAACCGGCAGAAACAAACTATGACTACTGAAGTCTACTCCTGTGCACAAAGGATCAAAAGAACACCATTCTTCATTAGTAGATTATCACAATAGAAGCTTAACAGGTCCCTATCTTGGTGTGGCCATGGTGCCTCACAGTCCAACACCTCAACCTTAACAGACAAGTCAAATATCACTTACTTTATCTCTATCCTGGGTTCCTGGATTTTGACAAATCTAATGACCAAACTTCAACTAAGAGCACTATGTGCTTTAATCTACAATAGCACATGTGAAATGCATGAAAAGGCACTTTAAATATCAATTTCAACTCAAAGCACTCTTGGGCTTAATTTGACACCACAACTTAAAAGCATAACAAATCTGCCAAACTCCATCAAAAACCACATAAAGTGCACCTCTCAACAACCCACATTCAAAACTGCATAACCCTACTAATACTCACACTGGCAGAATACTGCAATCGCTTTCTGGGAAAATGTAACACTATTAATAAACCAACTGGGACCACAGAAGATCGGGATATGCAGATAAAATTTTAGCAAAATTTGAATTTGGGGAATTTTCAAATCATCCTAGCCCTAATGGAATTCATCCTCCGCTGCCAGAAACCTGTTAGTGCTTATCTTCTTTGTGAAAATTTGGGGGCAATAAAGTGCTATCTGATTAATCAAAGTTCACAACTGAGGCTGGTCACAAATCAATACAGCGAAATATTGCGAAGCACATTAGGCTGCACAAGGAAGACAAAGAATGATTAGGTTTTCAAACCATAAATGTTTACTAAAGGTCAAAATATTTACAGAAGGCAAAATCATCGAATTAGTATCAATCAATAATCAATATATGAATGCATCACTCAATATGAAGTTCAAATCAAAGCAAGTTATAAAGAGAGAGAGGACAAATTAGCATTGAGTCGCCTCAAGGAAATGTTTTAAAAAATAATTTTGTGCAAAAAGAGAGTTCCCTACTCTAGTCTAAGCTGTCTCTGGAGTGGACACAATATTTATGAATTGCAATCTGCTCTGCACTAGCCTAAATCACACTAGTCTAACATTTGCTACACCTAGGCATAGTTACCATAAAATGATATAATCTGGGTAGAGTAAAAAGATACAGGGGCTTATTTGCAAGTCGCTTGCGCCCTTTTGCATCATTTTTAACATGGAAAAAGTGACGTACGGGTGGCGCAAGGGGCTTGTAAATAAGGCCCACAGTCCCTAGCTCATTAACTCCTAAGGATCTTTCACAACAAAGCTTCTCTTTGTGTCTTTCAAATTTAAATTTATCTTCAACAAAATGAGATACATTGGACCCACCTGTACTCTGCAGGTGTCTTCTCAGATCCAATGCCTATTGCAACATTCTACAATAACCACAGCAAAAAGAAAACATTCATTCGCATGAGAAAGTAAAAAACAGAAAACTGTGCTCAACACCATTTGAATTCTGCTTGTCTAGAAATAAAAGTTCATTGGTCATGAAGCAAAATGGCAAACAACGTTAGCTATTTTGTAATGCAGTCCTTTATCAGTTATGGTCAATCTAAATGTGAATAATGCATTTGTATGGTTACATGTTAATGTCAACGTAATGTAAACACATTTAATATTGAAAAAATCACTTCAATCTCGATGGGTCCCATGTAATTGCATGAGGATTACAAGATCTACAGGAACAGCGTAGGCTGAGAGTTTTTCATCCAGATATTTATCCTGTAGGATGTAGGTTAAATATCCAAGTGACAGACTGGCTTTAAATATAGAAGTATATACAGGAAAGGGTGTAGAACTTAGCATTATTCCCACCCTCTCCCATGCACCCTCATAAATACTGATGCCCACAATATCAGTAATTCCAGAGGTAGGGGAAATATCACACTTTGTTCCATCCAACTCATACTAGACCCATACATGTTCTTCCAACATTTGACTGTGTGCTATTCTTTATTATATTTGATGCTGTGAAATTGCACTCAATAAATAGCATGTCTTTTCATAATGAATTAACTTCACTCATGAAAGAGGAGCCAGCTAAACTTCCAGAGTTGTGGTGTGATGTGGGTGTGGCATGGGAGGATGAATATGAGTCTTGCAACAGTGTTCTGGATGATCTGGAGCCAGAGTTGCACACTGCTTTGACCTGAGCCTTCATACTGAGATTGTCATCTGGGATGAGCCCTAGATTTATGTGTGGTCTGTGGGTGTGGGTGCTGGTCCTAGCTCCATGGATACCAGGTGGATTCGCATTGGGAGGTCTTGTTGCCAAAGATTAGTACTTCTGTCCTGTCGTAGTTGAGCTTCAGGCAGTTGATTCGCAGCCAGTCTGCTCCCATGGTCATGAAGTTGGTTCTGGTGGTGGTTGTCTTGTCCATCAGGGAGAGGATGAGCTGGGTGCCATCATAGTAGGAGATGATGGTGAAATCTTGTGAATGGATGATGTTGATGAGCAGTGTCATGTATATGATGAAAAGGGTGGTGCTGAGGGACAATCCTTGTGGGACTCTGCATATCAGTTTCTTGGTCTCTGATGTGAATAGTGACACCTTGGCTCTCTGGGTTCTTCCTATGAGGAAAGAACAGATCCATTTGGGAGTGGATCCTTGTATGACAATCTCATCCAGTCTTCTGGTTAGCATATTATAGGAGATAGTGTTGAAAGCAGCACAGAGGTCGAGCCGGACGAGAGACATTGTTTCTCTTCAATCCAGGATGATTTAAATGCCATCGGTGGCCGTGATGAGTGCTCTTTCGGTCCTGTGGTTTATTCAGAATCCTGATTGAGTGTTGTATAGAAGTTGGTGAAGTTTGAGGTGGGTTGTGAGTTGCTTGTTGATGGCCTTCTCATTCACTTTGGCTGGATAGGGGAGCAAGGAGATGGGTCAGAAGTTGCTCCATTGATTCAGGTTGGCTGTAGGCTTCTTGAGAAGGGCATTGATTTCTGCAAGTTTTCATTCATCCAGGAAAGAGGTGGATGTGACTGAGGTTTTGGGTTTTGATGATGTGGGTCAGGGTGATACAGATTGGTGATGTTCCCAGGTTGTGGATGTGGTGGGGGCATGGGTCAGTTGGGGCCCTGAATGGATTGCGGATTTGCTGTTTCTGGTGGGGGTTGTCCATTCGGTCAGTTGGCCGTCTTTGTTGGTGATGGGCTTACTAGTAATATGCTCTTTGAGGTGGGGTGGGTGAGTTTAGTTGCTGTCTGTATTTCTGATTTTGCTGTTGAAAAATGGGGATATGTTGTCACAGAGTTGTTTGGTGGCAACAATGTTGATGACAGTGGCTGAGGGCGAGGTGAAACCCTCAGCAATGCAGAAGAACACTTTGCAGCTGTTGGAGCTTCATTCGCTGTGGTCCACTAGTGATTTTTTCTTGGTGTCTCCTATTTGCTGGTGATAGTGTCTGACTACAGCCTTGTAGGTAGTTCTCTCTGTGGTGTTGTGGTAGGCTCACTATTTTTTTTCTTGCCGTTTAAAGTAGGCCTGGGCAGAGTTCGACTTTGCGGAACTCCTCAAAGTGATAGAAAGATTTTGCTGGACTCTGCAGAGTTCTGCCAGTTGCGACGTATGTTAAGTCACACTGCTCACACTAATTTTAAGCACCGGAGTTAGTCCTGCACTCTAAAATCAGCTAGAACTGCACTCCACGTCACTCTGGAGGGTGCTGCTGTTTTTTACAGCTCGAGTAGATATTCTATTCATGTAGCAATTTGCTCAATGCGAGCTGCAGATTTCTGTCGGTGGTTTAGCATGTGATTTTTCTCTCACAAGCGCTCGCCAACTTACAGTTGGCCCAGCCACGCGAGAGAAAAAACTCTGCTCAGCGAGAAGTGGGCAAAACTCTGCGAATCTTTACTGACGCAGCAGAATTCTTCACCCAACCCTAGTGTTGTTTGGTGCCTCGAAGTTCTTCTGTCTACCAGCTAGCCTGCTTCTTTGTCTACTATGCTTGTTGGGTTTGATGTGTGTGAGGCAGTCCACCATTTCTTGATTCAGTGGCTGAAGGTGTGATTTATGCTTGACAAGGTTGTCTGCGGTGCTGAGTTATTCTGTGCTGAGGGCGCTGAGCCAGGCTGCTTATGTGATTTTGCCCCAGCTGTGGCTTGGAATGCTGAACCTGGGGGGGGTGTTGACTTGAGGTATGTTGATTTAGTAGTGAATTATGGAATCGTCTATTCATGTGAGCAGTGTGGTGGAGATGTATTTGATGCTGTAACTTGTGGTGACGTTGGGATCAAGTGTGTGTTCTGTGGTGTGTTTTGATTCTCAGACGAGCTGGGTGAGTCCAATGTTGATCAAGCTTTTGAGGAGTGTTGTGGAGCAGGGGTTGTTTCAGTCTTCCAGGTGAAAGTTGAGGATCTTGAGAAGGATGTAGGATATGGTGAACAGAGTGATGTATTCGGTGATGTGCCTGGTAACGGTGGCTCATGGTCCAGGTGGTCAGTAGGCGAGGGTTCTTTTCAGGGTGACGTTTTCAGAGATTTGCAGCTTGAAGCAGGTGTTCCATGAATGGGGTGGTGTTCTCTGTGGATATTGTGCATTTGATAGATTACTTGTGGATGATAGCGAGTCCTCCTCCTGGCTTGTGAAGGCAATCCTGTTAAGCCATCTTGTAGCCCACTGCGATTACAGAGCTGATAAGGGGTTGAGCCAAGTATCTGTGATGCAGAGGATGACAGGTTCGTCGATGCTCAGTAGGTCCATTATTTCAGTTGGTTGTTTTCTGAGCGATTGTATATGCTTTTCACTAATTATAGTGGGCACCTTGCACCAGTCCAAACAACCCCTTATTGATGATAGGTTAAAGACAGCCTTTATTGAAAGCTATCCTAGTGGTAGCTATGGAGAGCAGCCTTCAGGTTAAGTCTAGAAGGAATGTAAATAGCTGGTTTTACCAGTCTATGATCTCTTGAGTGGCTAAATGAAAGGCGACCACACCAGGTATATATATAAAATATAAGTATTTATTCGTAAACACACCCTACTATTCTCTTTATGAGGCTAGAGGTAAAAACACAAATGTTACACTTCAAATATCACAGTAAATTAGCACAATATACGATAGGCCTTGAGGGCGAACCAAACCATATATTAAGAAAGTGGTATAAGAACCACGACCTGACTAGACACACGGCCTAGAGCTTGTAGAATCGGTGGGAACCCAAGGAACCACCCAAGGTAGTGACACAGGGGACCCACAGGGGACGTGTGCAGTGTGAGAACACAGCTGCGAGCTCCCCTTAGCTTCTATGGGGAAAGTCACGGTTAGAATTTTAAAGTTTAAGGACACTTACAAGTGGACAAGGAACAAACCCTTTTGGACTTAGATGGTTCTAGGGCCAACACCCACGGGAGCACCGGAGTACTCGTGTTACCTCACCCAGGGGAAGCCAGGTGCACAGGTGTCAAATGGTGTCGGGTAGCGTCTTCGTTTTCAATGGCAGCTTGCTGAAAAGTGCTGCTTCCGGGAAGATGAGAAGTGTCCGAAGAGATCCAAGCCTGGATCGAAGAAGTGAAGAACCTGAAAGCAGAGGGGACAGAGTCTGGGTCACTTGCCAGTGACCAGGGGCACCATGGACGAATGCCCACCGATGTCTGGGGCTTCAGGTGAGTAGAGGGGAAGCTTGACTCTTCAGCCACGAGGACCAGGAGGCGTCTAGGACAACCAGGAGCTGGATTCGAGGTGCCCCATAAAGGATGTTGAGTGCTGCAGCGTCGCTGCCGGGATTGGACACAACAAACCTTGGCAACAGTAACCCACGCAGGAAAAGGAAAGAAGCTTTGGTGCGGACCAACAAGGTCCTGGGGACTCCCCAAGCAATGGAGATTCAGGGCACATCTGGAGCAACCAGGGAAGCCCAATTAAAGTAAGAGTTGCCTTCACAGGGACCCACCAGTCAACGGACCACGGATCGCGAAGGAGCCTCGAGCGAAAATAAAAAGAGCGGGCTCACGGAATACTCGTGGAGTGCAGGCCAGCAATCTTCGGTCTAAAAGGTGCTCGGGGTCTGGGATACAAGTAACCCAATGCACAGCCTCAAAGGACGTCGAGAAGCTGATGCACTTGCAAATGTGCACGGTGTCCAGAGGTTCCGGTTCCACGGTACCCACAAGGGCTACGTGTCTCAGCTTTGCTGGGGACTCGGGTCAGCCTCTGGGAAGTCTGGAAACCAACCTACTGTGTTGCAAAGTCTTCAGCGTCCGGCGGGATCTTCGGAGATGCAGACCGGACAGATGCGTCTTTGGTGCCTGCCAAGCAGGGGAGTAACTTCTTTACTCCAAGGGAGATTCTTCAGTCATCTAGTCGTGTTGATCTTTGAAGTTCTGGGATTTTTGTAGCAGAGTTTTTTCCAGGTGTAATCTAAAGTCCTGTAGCCAGGGGTTCCTTTCTTATACCCAAGGAAGGGGTTGGGCATACTCTGGGGACCCACCTATGGAAGGGTTTGGAAAGAAGGGTGGCTACATCCATTTCCTTTGTCCAGTTTTGCGCCAGAGCAGGGGCTGGTAGCCCCTGCAACTGGTTTGAACTGGACTATGCACAGGGACACCAAATGTGCCCCAAGTGCAGGACCTCAAAGCACTCTTGGAGTGCATCCACCGAGCCTCAATCCACTAAGGCCTGTCTGGGAGGTGTTAACACCTCCCTGTGACAGGAGACCTATTGTCCAGGCCTCCCCTGCCGGAGTTTCGGTCAGCAGCAGGAGGCCAGAGTCATGTCTGTGGCTGACAGCATCCATTTTGTGATGCCAGTGCTCTGTTAGCTGGTACCGGGTATACCGGTTCTGTCATGTCTCTCCCTCTAGAAGGGTGGGATCATACTCCCACACCAGTTACTGGTATGGGGTTATGATTCCAAGGTGTTTGACAGCAAACACGACATGTTTCCGTACAGCCAGTCCAAAGTTAGCATTTACCATTTGATTATAATGCACTTAGGAGTATATGGGCAGGCTGTATCACAGACAATCCCGGAGAAGAGATTCAGAAGGCTGCAGAGGGGCTCTGCTCATGCATGGGCACCCTCTCACACAAAACCAAGCACCCTGCTTTCAGGAGTGATAAGGCCTGCCAAAGGGGTGACTGATAGGTATATATGTGCAGTGATGGGGTGAGATATAGTGAACCTATATCTCAGTAAGGGGTGCATGCACCACCTTACCCAGGCTGCAGTAGCAGACCTGTGGTGTCATTTTGGAGGGCTTCCCAGGGTTGCCATAATTCATGCTGCATCCCCTGGTAGGTCTCTGGGGTACCTATGCCCTGGGTACATAGTATACCACATACTAGGAAGTTATAAGGGCACTACAGCATTCAATATGTGGTGTACCTAAGGTACTAGGAATCTATGTAGCGAGGAAGCAGCTAGGCTGGGGTCCTGAATAGCATAGCCCCAGCCAGGCTAAAGTCGAAAAACAGTGTTACATCAGCAAAAAGTGGTGGTAACCATAAGAAGCAGATCCCACTCTCCTAGACAACCCCCCCCCCCCCGCCCCCCCAATGCAGGGACATTAAACTAACCTTGACCAGTTGAGTCTTCATGTTCTAAGTGGAAATATCTGGAGCATCCATCTGCATTTGCATGGTTACTCCCAGGTCTATGTTCCACTGTATAGCCCATCCCCCTGTATGAAAATGGACCTCCATAAAAGTTTGGGGTTTTCACCCTTCATCTGTTTTAGCCATAAGAGGGGCTTATGGACTGTCTGAACAATGAAGTGAGTGCCAAACAAGTATGGCCTCAACTTCTTCAGAGCCCAAACCACAGCAAAGGCCTCCCTCTCAATGGCTGACCAACGTTTCTCTCTGGGGGTCAACCTTCTGCTAATAAAAGCTACTGGCTGATCCTGACCTTCATCATTCAACTGTGACAGTACAGCCCCCACCCCCAACTCAGATGCATCTGTTTGCACAATTAACTTTTTGGAGTAATCAGGACTTTGCAGAATGGGAGCAGTGCACATGGCTTGCTTCAGGTGATCAAATGCCTTTTGACAGCTAACTGTCCATTGAACTTTCTTGGGCATTTTCTTAGAAGTAAGGTCATTCAATGGAGTCACAATGGATCCTTAACCTTTTACAAATCTTCTGTAATACCCAGTCAGGCCCAAGAAAGCTCTGACCGGAGTCTGGGTGGTTGGAGCAACCCAGTCCATGATATTCTGGATTTTGCTCCGCAATGGTTGAACCTGGCCTCCACCTACAAGGTGGCCCAGGTACAAAACCTGACTCTGCTCTATCTGACACTTAGTAGCCTTGATAGTTAGGCCTGCTTTTTGGAGGGCCTCCAAAACATCCCTTAGGTGGACCAGGTGATCCTTCCAGGTGGAGCTAAATACAGCAATATCATCTAGATATGCTGCACTTTAGTCTTCCAGGCCTGTAAGGACTTTATTCACCAACCTTTGGAAAGTGGCAGGTGCATTATTCATACCAAAGGGCATCACCACAAATTGATAATGCCCACCAGGGGTAGAAAATGCTGTCTTTGGCTTTGCATCATCGGCTAGTCTGATCTGCCAGTAGCCAGCTGTCAAGTCAAATGTGCTCAGAAACTTGTCTGAGGCCAAAGTATCTATAAGCTCATCTGCCCTTGGGATGGGATGGGCATCAGTCTTAGTGACTGCATTGAGGCCCCTGTAGTCCACACAAAACCTCATCTCTCTCTTGCCATCTTTGGTGTGAGGTTTAGGCACCAGAACTACTGGATTAGCCCAAGGGCTATCTGAGGGTTCAATGACTCCCAAATCCAACATCGTTTGAGCTTCTGTCCTGATACAGTCCCTGACATGATCAGGTTGCCTGTAAATCTTATTTTTAACAGGCAGATTATCCTCAGTGTCCACTTCATGAGTGCACCAGTTAGTCTGACTTGGAGTCAGAGAGAACATATGTCTGAACTGGCTGAGAACTTTTCTGAAGTCAGTTTGCTACTGGGCAGTGAGACTGCCTGCCAAGGCTACACCATCTACTGATCCATCATCAGGGTTCTGAGAGAGCAGGTCAGGGAGTGGGTCACTCTCTTCCTCCTGTCCCTCATCAGTAGCCATGAGCAAGCCCATATCTGCCCTGTCAACATATGGTTTCAGTCTGTTGACATGGAGTACCCTATGGGGACTCCTGGGAGTTCCAAGGTGTACCAAGTAGGTAACCTCTCCCTTCTGTTCAACAATTGTATGGGGACCACTCCACTTATCTTGGAGGGCTGCTGGGGCCACAGGCTCCAACACCCACACTTTCTGCCCTGGCTGGTAAACAGTCAGCACACCCTTTTAGTCATGCCAGGCCTTTTGTAATTCCTGGCTGGCCTCAAGGTTTTTAGTTACCTTTTTCATATACTCTGCCATCCTGGAGCGGAGAACAAGTACATAGTCCACTATGTCCAGTTAAGGGGGATTGAGAGGTAACTCCCATCCCTCCTTCACCAGACACAAAGGACCCCTAACAGGATGGCCAAACATAAGTTCAAAAGGGCTGTAACCAACCCCCTTTTGAGGCACCTCCCTGTAGGCAAATAAAAGGCAGGGCAAAAGGATGTTCCATCTGCGCCTAAGCTTTTCTGGGAGACCTTTGATCATGCCCTTTAAGGTTTTGTTGAACCTTTCAGCTAAACCATTGCATTGTGGGTGATAGGGTGTGGTAAATTTGTAATTCACTCCACACTCCTTCCACATTGCAGTCAAGTGACTAGACATGAAGTTTGCATCCCTGTCTGATGCTACCTCCTTAGGAAACCCCCTCTCGAGAACACACCAAAGAGGGCTTTTGCCACCACAGGTGCTGTGGTGGTCCTAAGTAGAATTGCTTCTGGATACCTAGTGGCATGGTCCACCGCCACCAGGATAATTCTGTGCCCAGACACTGTCTGAGGATCCATGGGACCAACTATTCCCTGAAAGGGAACCCACACCACAGGTAGTGGTATCAGGGGGGCCTTTGTGGTTCCACCTGCCTTCCCACTAGCTTGACAGGTTACACAGGAGCGACAAAACTCCTTGGTGTCTTCAGACATGTGGGGCCAATGAAAGTGAGGAACAATTCTGTCCCAAAGACTTGTTTTGGCCCAGGTGTCCTGCTAGGGGAATATCATGGGCTAGTGTCAATAGAAAGCCCCTAAACTTCAGAGGTATTACCAACCTCCTGGAAGCACCAGGCTTGGGTTCTCTACTCCCTGAATATAGGAGTCCATCATCCCAATACATGTTATGGGTGCCACTAGCATTCACAGCAGCCTCATCGGCAGCTTGCTTTCTGAGGGTTTCAAGAGAGGGGCCATTTTGCTGCTCCTGGCTCAGATCTGCCCTGGAAGAGCCCCCTGTCCCCAAGAACTCAACCTGATCAGGCTCAAGCTCCTCTGGGACAGTTCCTTCTTCAGGACTAAGATCATCTCCCTCAGGAGGCTGATCTGCATTCTGAGTCAGGGGGGATGGCACTGCCTTAACCCTACTGCTCCACCTCTTGGGAGGCACCTGGTCCATTCTTCAAGGATCCAGGGCCTGTTCAGTGTTTGACATTTTGAACTGTGACCTGGTCACAGCAAATATATGTACAGGGATCCCTAGCATTTCTGCATGTGCCCTGAGCTCCACTTCAGCCCACGCTGAAGTTTCTAGATCATTGCCAAGCAAGCATTCAACAGGGAGGTCTTCACTTACCACAACTTTCTTGAGGCCAGTTACCCCTCCCCAGGAGAAATTAACAACTGCCAATGAATGGTATGTCCTGACATTGCTAGCATTGGTCACTGGGTACATTTCACCAAGTATAATCTGCCCAGGCTCCACAAGATTTTTTGTCACCATTGTGACACCTGCTCCTTTGTTCCTGAATGCCAAAGCCTCTTTTCCATTAATCAAAGGCTGCAGTCTGTATTTTCCCAAGTTACTGGGACTCACAAAGGAGGACATATCTCTGCCTCCATCACAGAGCAGGACAGCCTAAGTTGGAACTCTGACTAGGCCAGAGTCCATCTCAGAACCCAGGGTTAACCCTACTACACCCTTATTCTGAGTAGCACCAATTGTAGCTGCACTAGGGGAAACAGTTGCCTTAGGGGCAATGGTGGCTGAAGTTGAGTCTTTGGACTTTGTACAGCCACTAGTCCAATGGATTTTCTGTTTACAGATTTTACACCATAATTTCTTTTGGCCTTTACCTTTGTTAGATTGGGACTGCCCCCCAGATAAAGATCTTTGGGGACCTTGAGAAGACTTCTGGTCTTTACCCTTTTCCCCACCCTTGTCAGAGTTCTTAGAATCTTGCTTCTTTGGGTCACCACCTTGGTTCTGAACCTTCTGCCTCAACCTGGTTCTGACCCATTTGTCTACCTTCTTTCCCAATTCTTGGGGAGAGTTCAGATCACTGTCCACCAGGTACTGATGCAACAGTTGATTTTGACAATTATTAAGGATCTGCTCCCTCATAATTAAGTTGTACAATCCTTTGAAATCACACACCTTGCTGCCAAGTAACCAGCCCTCCAGAGCCTTAGTAGCACAATCCACAAAGTCAACCCAGTCTTGATTCTGTGCGTTTTGGGTATCTCTGAACTTTAACCTATATTGTTCAGTGGCCAGGTCAAATCGTTCAATCAGTGCACTCTTCAAGCTTTGGTAATCATCAGCATCCTCTTCTCTTACAGTGAGGAGCTTATCTCTACCTTTGTCTGCAAAGGAGAGCCACAAGATTGCTGCCCACTGCTCCTGGGGGACCCTCTGAACTTTAAAGACAACCTTTATTGAAAGCTGTCCTAGAGGTAGCTATGGAGAGCAGCCTTCGGGCTAAGTCTTGAAGGAATGTAAAGCAGCTTGTTTTACCAGTCTATAATCTCTTGAGTGGCTAACTGAAAGGAGACCACATCAGGTATATATATAAAATATATGTATTTATTCCTAAACACACCCTAATAGTCTCTTTATGAGGCTAGAGGTAAAAGCACATATGTTACACTTCAAATATCACAGTAAATTAGCACAATATACAATAGGCCCTAGGGGGGGAACCAAATCATATATTAAGAAAGTGGTATAAGAACCACAACTTGACTAGACACAAGGCCTAGAGCCTGTAGAATCGGTGGGACCCCAAGGAACCACCCAATGTAGTGACACAGGGGACCCACTGGGGACATGTGCAGTGTGAGAACACAGCTGCGAGCTCCCGTTAGTTTCTATGGGGAAAGTCGCGGTTAGAATTTTAAGGTTTAAGGACACTTAGAAGTGGACTAGGAACAAACCCTTTTGGACTTAGATGGTTCTAGGGCCAACACCCATGGGAACACCCGAGTACTCGTGTTACCTCACCCGGGGAAGCCGGGTGCACAGGTGTCAAATGGTGTCTGGTCGGATCGCGTCGTCGTTTTCAATGGCAGCTTGCTGATAAGTGCTGCTGCCGGGAAGATGAGAAGTGTCCGAAGAGATCCAAGCCTGGATCAAAGATGTGAAGAACCTGAAAGCAGAGGGGACAGAGTCTGGGTCACTTGCCAGTGACCAGGGGCACGATAGATGAATTCCCACCGATGTCGGGTGCTTCAGGTGAGTAGAGGGGAGACTTGACTTTTCAGCCACGAGGACCAGGAGGTGTCAAGGACAACCAGGAGCTGGATTCAAGCTGTCCCACAAAGGATGTTGAGTGCTGCTGCATCAGTGCCCGGATTGGACACAACAAGCCTTGGCAACAGCAACCCATGCAGGAAGAGGAAAGATGCTTCTGTGCGGACCAGCAAGGTCCTGGGGACTCCCCAAGCGATGGAGAGTCAGGGCACGTCTGAAGCAACCAGGGAAGCCCAATTAAAGTAAGAGTTGACTTCACAGGGACCCACCAGTCAACGGACCAAGGATCGCGAAGGAGCCTCGACCAAAAACACAAAGAGCAGGCTCATGACTCATGGAGTGTAGGCCAGCAATCTTCGGTGTAAAAGGTGCTCGGGGTCTGAGCTACAAGTAACCCAATGCACAGCCTCAAAGGACGTCGAGAGGCTGATGCACTTACAAATGTGCATGGCTTCTAGGGGTTCCGGTTCCACGGTACCCACGAGGGATACGAGTCTCAGCTTTGCTGGGGACTCGGGTCAGCCTCTGGGAAGTCTGGAGACCCACCTCCTGTGTTGCAAAGTCTTCAGCGTCTGGCAGGAGCTTCGGAGATGCAGACCGGACAGATGTGTCTTTGGTGCAAGGGAGTAACTCCTTTACTCCAAGGGAGATTCTTCAGTCATCTAGTTGTGTAGATCGTCGAAGTTCCAGGATTTCTGTAGCAGAGTTTCGTCCAGGTATAATCTAAAGTCCTGTAGCCAGGGGTTCCTTTCTTATACCCAAGGAAGGGGTTGGACATACTCTGGGGACCCACCTATTGGAGGGATTGGAAAGAGGGGTGGCTACACCCAGTTCCTTTGTCCAGTTTCACGCCAGAGCAGGGGCTGGTAGCCCCTGCAACCAGTTTGAACTGGACTATGCACAGGGACACCAAATGTACCCCCAGTGCAGGACTTCAAAGCACTCTTTGAGGGCACCCACCCAGCCCCAATCCAATAAGGCCTGTCTGGGAGGCGGTAACACCTCCCTGTGACAGGAAACCTACTGTCCAGGCCTCCCCTTCCGGAGTTTCAGTCAGCAGCAGGAGGCCAGATTCGTTTCTGTGACTGGCAACATTCATTTTGTGATGCCAGGGCTCTGTTAGCTGGTACCGGGTATACCGGTGCTGTCATGTCTCTCCCTCTAGAATGGTGGGATCATACCCCCACACCAGTAACTGGTGTGGGGGTATGATTCTAAGGTGTTTGACACCAAACACAACATGTTTCCTTGCAGCCAGTCCAAAGTTAGCATTTACCATTTGATTATAATGCACTTAGGAGTATATGGGCAGGCTGCATCACAGACAACTCCGGAGAAGAGATTCTGAAGGCTAAAGAGGGGCTCTGCTCATGCATGGGCACCCTTTCACACAAAACCAAGCACCCTGCCTTCAGGATTGATAAGGCCTGCCTTAGGGGTGACTGAAAGGTATATATGTGCAGTGATGGGGTGAGATATAGTGAACGTATATCTCAGTAAGGGGTGCATGCACCACCTTACCCAGGCTGCAGTAGCAGGCCTGTGGTGTCATTTTGGAGGGCTTCCCAGGGGTGGCATAATACATGCTGCAGGCCCAGGTAGGCCTCTGGGGTACATATGCCCTGGGTACATAGTATACCATATACTAGGAACTTATAAGGGCACTCCAGCATCCAATCTGTGGTGTACCTAAGGTACTAGGAATCCATTTAGAGAGGAAGCAGCTAGGCTGGGGTCCTGAAAAGCAGGGCCCCAGCCAGACTAAAGTCGAAAAACAGTGTTACATCAGCAAAAGGTGGGGGTAACCGTGAGAAGCAGATCCTACTCTCCTACAACCCCCCCATATTACTTGATAATATAGATAGGCGGGGCTGGCCAAGTCCGCTCTGTGTGAAGTGTGCGGAGATTTGTCTTCTCTGCATTCTCTGCGGAACGCCGAGGAGGCAGATCTCTGCACACTCCGCGGGCGGAGATGAGTTCTCTGCCCAGGGTTATAGGGTTATAATTAAGTTGGATGCTGTTTTGGTGTGCTGTTCATCCTGCTCATTACCCCTCTCAATTAATGTCACCCTGTGTTTCTTCTCCTCCCACATCCATCGCACAGCACAGAGCAGTGTGATGTAACTGGTTAATTTCCTTATAGTGCATGTAATGTTTATAGACTTTTTCTCGTATACAGAAAGTATCATCTTTACAAGGTCCTTTAGCTGGATGTTCTGATAGGAACTTGCTAGCTTACACTAGTGCATGGGTCTTTGTTTGAAACTGTTTCATATTGTGTTGTGCATCTCCTGAATATGCCGCTGTAGAAAAAGCTGGAATTTTCCTTTCCTTGCAAATGGATTAGTGTGAATATGTGTGAAGGTCTAAATTCTGATTTTCTCAATATGAGTTATCACTAGTCATGTTATATTGTATAAGAAGTTTTTGCTTATGACCTTTTCATAAAATGTGTATAAAAACCCTTGGTTTGGGGGGTGAGACAGATACATTATTGTTTACTCACAGGACTCTGTCAGATTATATTGATGATTTTCTTATTCCTCCTGGTACTCTATCCATTCCCCTCATGATTTTTCCTGCTTACTGGACCTTAAAATAATTCAGATTTCTGGCTGTGTACTCTGTATCAGAGCCTTCATGGCATTATTTTGCATCTCTCTGTAATAATTAATTTGCGATCTTTGTAATAAAACCCTTTACATTTTCCTTGACCTAGAACTCAGTTATTTACTGGTCCACGTTACTTATTACTCTTCTTAGTTTTGTTGGCCTGATGTTGTGGAGGGTGGTGACTCTTATCACAAGACCAATGGTCCTGGAGCAGAACCTCTGAGGTAACTCTTGGGGTGATCCTAAATATTGGGGTGCATTAGTATTTTAGGGTTCAGCTCCCGTACACACATGAATAGAATCATGATGTTTACATGTGCATTTTCAGATGTATTGGTGCTCATGCTCCCAGGGAGCAACATGCATGATAAATAGCGTATTTTTTTGATAGAGCTCTGTGGCCAGCCCTGCTTCTACTACGTTCTCTGGTGCTGGTGGTCTTTGATCTTGAACTTTAGGTGTGTTACATGTGTTTAAATGTACCGCATGTTTTAGAAGCTTTAATGTGTTGTGCTGGCTAGTTAGGTAGTGGTGTTTGGTGTTCTCCAAGGTGACCACTTAACACTTGATTTTCTTTCTGTGTTGTTGGCTTTGTGGAAGCGTGTTTTCGACATGTCTAGAGTTTTGCCATGTTTTCTGCATTGTTAATTAAGCATGTTACCTAATTTGAATATTATATATGCAGGATGTGGCAAGCCTACACATTCCAAGTTGTATTTCTATATCATTAAATGTGGACCCATGTGATCGTATGGTCTACGGCATCTCAGGGATGAGGCTGCGATGAAGGCTATAGCAAAGTACTATCTGCTTCTATGGTTACCCCTACTTTTTGCCTGGTACTAAGCTGTATTTGACAAGTTTGACTGGGATCCTGCTAATCAGGACCCGAGTCTATCTGCTTTCTCCCTAAACTGTTGTGTTCAGTACTTAGCCACACCCCAGATTGGATACTGAGGTACCCCAGAGGTCACCCATGGGCTGGAGCTTATATTATGCTACCCATGAGAGACCATTCAAAATGGAACTACAGGCCTGCCATTGCAGCCTGTGTACGCTGGTGCTAGTACCACTTCCTAAAGATATAAAGATATAGGTTCCTATACCTATGGTCACTGTACTTAAAACCTATAAGTCACCCCTATAGCAGGCCTTTGGAATCCTGAAGGCAGAGTGCTTGGTTCAAAGTGAGAGGGTGCCCCTACGAGAGCAGGACACCTCTGCAGTCTACAGAGTCCATCCTCCCGGGTTGTCAGTGAAGCAGTCATATACTATATAAAGGGGCACTGCGTCATCACACGATGACCATCTTGAAAACGGTTGCAATTACTCCTATCATGTTTGGTATTAAACATGTTGAAATCATACCCCCACACTGTAAACGGTGTGGGAGGTATGATTCCAAGCACTGGTTCCCGGTACTAACCTTCTAGACCCCGACAGCACAAAATGTTTGCTGCTGACCAGAGACACATTTCTGCCCTCCTACTGCTGAGCCAAGTTCGAGCAGGGGAAGGCAGAACAATAGGCATCCTGTCACAGGGAGGTGTGACCACCTCTGAGACAGGATTTGGTGTATTGGGATGGGGTGAGTGCACTTGCCAAAGCCACTCAGTCTGCATGAGGGGCATATTTGGTGTCCCTGTGCCCAGTCCAGTTCAAACCAGTCCTGGGAGCCGTGGGCTTCTGCTCTGGTGCCAAACTGGACAAAGGATATGGGAGTAACCTCCCCTCTGTCCAGACCCTCCCCTGGGAGGGTCCCCTGAATATCCCAAGCCCTTTCCCTAGGGTATATAAGGGCTTACCTGGGTTTAGGTCCCTAGATTCATCGTGGAATAAGATTCAGATCAGACACCACTTCTTCTTCTACTGTCTGGGCACTTTGGACTTCGCTGGGCTTCGTTTGGGCCTGACTTCATCTCCCTTCCAGTCTGCTGCATCGTCTGTGCCTCTGCATCATACAGTAACCTTCCAAGGCCTGTGAAGCATCAAAGACACTTGAAGGAATCATCCCCATGGAGTGAAGGAGTCACTCCCCTGCATTTGCAGGCAATGCAACTAAGTCGGCCAGTCTGCTGATCCTAAGCTCCACTGGACTCCGTAAGTTCTGCAACACAGGTGGTGGTTTTCCACAGCTCCCGAGGCCTGCTCTGCCCTCTCACTAGGTTTAAGGCCAGTATCCCTCGTGGGGGTTGCAATAACCGAACCCCTGGGCACTGCGTCAACTTGCAGTTGCAAAGGCTTGTTGGATTCCTTCCAGGAAGATGTTCGGGCTCCAAGTAGCCTCAACCTGGAGCACCTCCAGTGACCACAATCTTTAGCCACAACGCATTATGTGCATCGTGGCTTTGAAGGAAGTGACCCGATTAGGGCCAACCGGGTCACTCACAACCACCTCTCAGCCTTCCAAACAAATGAAGAGTCGGTCAGACAGTAGAGAACATAAACCAAAAGTATTTATTAGGTTTACGCAGCAGCAGAGCCCAGTCTGACCAGCCTCATGAGATGGCTGCTGAGGGATTGCCTTCCCCCAACATAAAGTCAGATATTATACATGTCCAATTCTCCAAGAACACACCCAGACTTGAAATTTCTGGTCCAGGCAACAGCGATCAAAGGTAGCAAACAAGGATGAGCCATAGTCCTGGGGCTGGGTACATACTATCTTGGCTCCAAGGCCTTTTAGCCTTTGCCTACCATTCTATGATGTGGGAACGGGTTTATCTAACAGCGAAGGTATGCCACAAGAGAATATGCATTCATTAGTACAGCAAAGCTCGGCCTTGAGAAGTACAAGCTGAAGGTATAGGAGGCAGTTTTCTGCTGAGACAAGCAATATGAGACAGAGGCTTAGTTTCAATCATAAAACAATATGTCGGTGGCTAATAAAATGGCGCCATTAATGCTAACTTGATACAGAACGAAGCGTTGGCATTTCGATAATAACATTCCAAATCTAACAGGCCCTCCTTTGAGCATTCATGCTAAATTTTATTAATGCCATCGGGTAAGGGTCTTTACAATTCTAGACAGGAAGAGCATTCAATTGCAGGCAACTGTTGCTATCTTACAAGCTACAGAACTAAATACTCTATAAAACTAGACATGCATTATCAATATTCAAATATGCCTTCATCAATACCCATCAAATCTTGGATGTCCTGCATCACCATGGCTCTGCTCTGTTAATCACGTTCTGGGGGCTTTGGACGAGGGGTCAACATCGATACACAGCAGGCAAAACAGGCAGGGAGGCAGTGTATGCACACACAACATGCTAAAACAATACCAGCTATTGCGACCAGGAAAGTATTAATCTTCCAACTCCTGGTGGCAAATTGGCCCCAAAGCCATCCCGTGAAGGACCACATACCATTCTCCTAGTGTATAATAGAGACAAGCCTCTGAAGCTTCTGTATAGCAGTGTACAGAGTCGGAGCGTGGACTGGTATGCATACACAGCAGCTACTGCCGATGACATGGCAGGCCCTGTCTGCAAGGATGACGTCTAACACCATCCTGTTCTGAATGGCAACAAGTCTTGTAACCTGGGCCTCTACTGTGATATTGGTCAGAATCCCTGCAGTGGTGTTAATGACCCCTTCCACAACCCTCGTGAGCGGTCGCATGTTAAGGTTATTGGCCATAGGGCCCCAGAAAGGTATGATAACTTTCATAGCATCCATAAACTGCTGCGGAGTATTGACCGTCTGATCTATGTCGTCTGTACTAATCATTCTTCTAAACCTGAGCACATGGGCATTTCTACTCTGTAATCTATGGTCTTTATAGTAATTGGGAGCGGCTAATATACTGGGCGTAAGAGATAGGAAAGATAACACCTTCCCGACCATCCCTCTGGAAGCAAAACATAACCGTGAGATCCACAGACAAAATAGACATTAGGAGGCAATATCAGGAGCGGACTAGCTGCTGCTCTCATTTCATAAGAGGCATTGCATCTGCTCTCCCCTATCTCTATCTTCCCAGCCCCCTGGACACAGAAAGCAGCTGTAACATGAACCACTGACATTGGTATCAGCTTACCTTCAGTAACATTACGGACCTGAAAGGAATGGAAGTATTCTGATGTGTTGAACTGCAGGAAATTATCCCTTTCCGCCTGGGACCATGTTCCATTCCTCACCCCTTTGTATGCGTACATACGAGAGCTTAGAAACAATCTGCCAAACGGCTCTCGGCCAGTAGGGGCACCGGGAAGCGCTCTATGCTGGAAACGTACATTGTGTGTTACGGTGGTGCAGCCAGTACTCTTTCATTCTAATGTATCAGCCTGGAGACATGAACTTACCATACTATGCAATGCAAAGCATCCCTCACAGCTATTGACATATGACAATGGCATTGACAACAAATTCTCACTTCTACGTGTCACTGAGGGCAGCAACCCACATGCCAAGCATTTTGTTGAGTTATAGGCATTGTGTGTTTGGTGTAGAGTTTGAATGAACACATTATCATAATAGGACTTCCGGTGCTCCTCTTTGTGAGGTGTCAAAGTAACAAATATATGTTCAGGGGGAACAGGCATCATACCAATCAAAGTATGCACAGGATATCTCTCCTCAAGAAAATATGCTATTCCAAGAATTATTATTAGAGAGATCAGAATAATGGTCACAAAAACTATTTTGCTTTTCACAGACCAAGTGGGCCAAACAGGCCTGTTCCGTTCAGAACGCGGAACTGCAAAGGGCTGTTCTTCCTCCCGAATTGGCCAACCAAAGGGGTAAATTTTTCTTAAACAAGAGGAAAAGACTTATAATTGGAGCCAAATGAGGATGATACAAGGAAATGGGACAGTGTTCCCAGTGTCCATTTGAGTCCCGCTGGTGGAATCCTATTGTTCATAAGGCGTAGGCGCTGTTGAGCACTGGTGGTGGAGCTGTTCATCTAGCTCAAATCCAAATCCCACTTTGCAGAGCAAGGTATCTCCTTCTTGAGAATCACAGTCCTTTTGACCTGATCATTCACTGTCCAAACAATGCACCAATCTCCCTGTCCCTAAGCTATCATTGGTACCGTAGGAAGGGTATGTTCGCCCTATTCTTCAGCAATGCAGTCCATCCCTACTAATCAGATTTTTCTTTTGGTGCACTGTTCGCCTGGGGGAGGGTGTGCAAATTGTACCTTATTGCTCCAGGCACAGAGGGGTCAGGAAAAAGGGGGTCAGGCCCAAAGAAACCAAGGGGCAGAGGCTCAAAAACATACAAGCCAACAGGCCTGTGTTCAACGGCCAAGACTCAAGCACAGACGGACCAGCAGGCTGGGGCTCCTGGATGGCCTTTATCTCAGGTGGCACCGCCTCATTCAGCACGATGTGACTTTCTTCCTCAGTTGGTGCCCACGTCAGGTGTGCATCCGAAAAGGGAATGAAGCGCCGTACCTGCTCCGTCTCATGGTCGCCAAGCCCATCGAGCACCCACTGGTCGTAAGGCAATGGCAGGGGTACACTCTAACAGTGGGTACTGTGTATCCAGTTCTTCCGGCCATCGACCTTCACCACTGTTCTGTTGGCGAGGAGGACCTGTAGTCGTCCCCTCCAGCATGGCTCCAAGCTGCTTTTCCTCTGGAAGATTTGCACCAAGACCCAGTCTCCGGGTTGTATCTTGTAGCCTGGCCTCTCCGGAGTTTGCGGTAAGGCTTCTGAGACCTGTTGGGGAATGGAATGCGAATTTTTAGTCAAATCATAGAGGTAGTCCACAAGAAGAAGGTATTCTATGTCAGAGAACCGACAAGGTCGTGGGACGCCCCATACATTTGCCGGGTGCCCAAACACGACCTCGTATGGCGACAGTCCTGTTCTAGAGTGGGCTGTGGCTCTTGTGGACAACAGCGTTAGAGGTAAAGCACCTGGCCACTGCAATCCTGTGCTCTCTTTGATCTTTGCCATTTTCAGTTTTAAAGTACCATTGTACTTCTCAACTAAACCTGCCGACTAAGGGTGGTTTGCTGCATGAAACTTTTGCTTGATGTGCAATGGGTTCATCGCACACCAACTGGATCACCTTCGAGTTAAAGTGACTTCCATTATCACTCAAAATCAAACGGGGCAAACTGAAGCACGGGAAGATCTCTTTCAAGAGGGCCTTCGCCATCACCATAGCTGTATTCTCTTTAGAGGGGTAAGCCTCAATCCATTAACTGAACTCACAGACAACCACTAACACATATTTCAGATTGTTGACTTGTTCCGTTTTGATGAAATCCAGCTGAATAACCTCGAAAGGGAAGGAAGGCGGTGTGAAACTGCCAGAAGGTGTAGGGGTACCTTTTCCAGGATTGTACATCATGCATACCATACAGTACTTCACTAAGTGGGCAGCAGTTTTAGGGATGCTGTTGTTCTGCCACACGAAGTCTAACAATTTACATATCCCTTTCACGCTAATGTGGAATGGCCCATGCCCCACAGTAACCACAGGGAGGACATATGCATCTTGCAGCATCTATCTCTGCTTCCCTGACTTGTAGGTCCAACACCCATCCTCATCTAAACAGGCCGTACTTTCCTGCCATACTGCTATCTCCTCAATCGTTGCCTCGCTCTGTATCGCCTTAACATTGTCTAAAGTGTCCTCAAACATGGTAACGTCAGGTATCCATCTAGCTGGGCCTGCCACGAACATTCTTTTCATCTTCATTTGGGCTATCTCCTTAGCTGTTAGGTCTGCAAATACATTTCCCATTTCCCACATCATCAGTAATTGCCTTGTGGGCACTACACTTCACTATTGCCAACTTCTTGGGAAGCGTCAGGGCTGACAAAGGCCTATGTATCAATGGGCCATTCTGAATCTTTAACCCATGTGAAGTCAAAAAGCCTCTCTCTGCCCAGAGCTGCCCAAAATTTAGAGCGACACCAAACGCTTACTGACTGTCAGTATAAATATTGACAGTCAGTCTCTCACTCAAATCGCAAGCTCGAAGAAGGGCAACTAACTCTGCAGTTTGGGCCTATTGGTAGGGAACCTGTGATGTCTCTACTACAGTGCGTATGGTAGTTACGGCATACACCGCTGTTGTTGTGCCATCTGGTAATTTGAAACAAAAGCCATCGACATCTACCTCCCCCTGGGGCTCAGATAGGAGAACATCAATCAGGGCTATCTGTCCGTTCGTCTCCTCCTCTGTACAGAAAATGCAATTGTGCACGTCCGTTTCCTCACTCTCAGAAGGGAGGAGTAGTAACGTGGCTAGGTTCAGAGTGGCACATCTTTTGATGGTGATGTGTGGTACAAAGAGGGTCAGCTCATAGCCAGTCAGACGTGCACTGGTAAGGTGCTGCATCTTCGTTTTGTTCAAAAGTGTGTCCACAGCATGCGGTACTATGACTGTGAGATCATTATCAAGGACGAGCCCTGCCGATTGTTGGATAGAGACAGCCATGGCCGCAACTTCTCTTAGACAGCTTGGGAGGGCTCTTGCGACATTATCAAGAAGCACAAAGAAATAAGCACACAGCCTCTGCTTACCTCCAAAGGCCTGTGTTAAAACAGAGAGCGCGCAGCCAGCCGTCTCGTGTACGTACAACACAAACAGCTTCTGGTAATCAGGCATGCCAAGCACAGGAGCAGAGCAAATATCGACTTTTAGTTGCTCAAAAGCTTATTGACATTCATGCGTCCAAGGCAAGGGTTTATGAACATCTTTAGTGGCTAGTTGCAACAGCGGCTTTTTTAGTAGGGAAAAGTTAGGTATCCAGTGGCGACAATACGAAGTAATGCCTATGAAAACTTGCACATCCCACTGGGTCTTAGGGATGGGCATTTTGACAATAGCACTAATGCGTTCAGGTGTTAGTCTCCTACCCTCCTTCGACAGAAGGTGACCTAAGTAGGTGACCTCCTGTCAACAATATTGAAGTTTGGAATGGGACACTATGTCCGTGGCGAGCCAAGTATAGCAACAGTGTAACCGTCGCATCCTTGCAACCGTCTTCAGTGTCAGAAGTGATCAAGAGATCGTCCACATACTGCAATAATACATTAACTGTAGGAAGTATGAGGGAGTCAAATTGACTTTCTTAAAGCTTGACTATGGATACTGTGCCTTTCAGTATACCCCTGAGGAGCCCGACAGAATCTGAAACTTTTGCATGCGAGGGTGAATCCAAACAGGTACCTACTGTCTGGATGGATTATAATGCTAAAAAATGCATTTTTCAAACCAATGATAGAAAAGTATTTGGCAGAGGAAGGAATCATAGTCAGAAGGGCAGTGATGTCAGGGACAACTGGGAAATGAGGGACCACAATCTTATAAACCTCACGCAAATCAATCACAAACCTGTGGACATCAGGATGTTCATCAGAGGAACCCGATGGTGCCCTCTTTAGGATGGGAAGAATAGGGTTATTACACACATTCGCAGACGTCTCTTCAACAACCCCTGACTTAATGAAATCTTGTATAATCTGCAACAACACTCACTCCCCTGCTTGCGGTATTTTGTACTGAGGGATACAGGGAAGAGCAGTGTTGTGCTTGACTCCAATAAAGACCTGGGTTATCTGCCAGAGCCCCACGTCCGTATCACCTGTAGCCCATAACGTCAATGGCACATACTTGAACTCAGCGGGAAGGGGCTCATCATTTGACAAACATTGCTTGGAATTCACTACATTTGGATCCCATTGTCATATAAACACCATCCGGGGAGCAAGAAATAGTCACGTGCAACTTCTTAAAAAAATTCAAACCTATAAAATGTTCTCCACAATTAAATGTCAGCAGAAAAGGCAAAGCTATGGTAAAAGGACGAATAGTCAGGGCAAGTGGCTCGGAAATGTGGCTGCTAAATGGTGTACCTGAAAAGCATACCGAAACATTACTTTGGCCAGACAGGGCTGTCCCGGGGACCAGTAAACGAGAAACAGAGCTATTCATTGTGCCTGTATCCACTAGGAATTTTTTCGCTGATCCCTGCAAATCAGCAGTAACATAAGGCCCGCGCTGATCTACAGGTATCTGAACTGATCCCTCACCCTGTCCCTGGTTGTCCTAGCCATGAGCTAACCCAGTCACTTTGTCCAATTCGTAGTCATCATGATAGTACTGTCGCCGTCGAGGGTCATTAAAGAGTTCTGAACAGAGCGACTTTGCTGTTTGTCTGTTCCATGGCCTCCGTCATGTCCACCTGCTCCATGACCCCGTCCCTGAGAACCCCGCCCTCTGGGAGCCGCAACCTTTTGTGACAACGTCAGGCACTCACTTCGCCAATGTCCTTTATCCTTACAATATGCATACTGGTTCGTCCCCACAGGCACGGCATTTCTTCCAGTGTGGGGAAGCTGTTGGGCTGGACCAATGCCTCGTTCTCTACCATTCCGTCTGTACACCTGCTGCATCAACACCTTCGTCTTCAACTCCTTATTTTTCTTCTCCACCTTCTCCTTCTCTTCATTCTCTCTATGCTCCTAATACTGTTCCATACTTAATATCACTGATGGGGAGGAGGTAGTCCATGTGCTCTCCGAAGCCTGCAACCGAGTCGCGATCTCGGGAAGCAGGTTCATAACAAATCTGTTAGCAAACAGTCGAACATCTCCCTCCATAGACAATTCCTGCCCAATGAAATCCAAAAACACACCTTAAAACCTAGTAAAGAAATCTGATACACTTTCATCTTTATTCTGATGACATGCAGTTAACTTATCCCAATCCACTCTTCTAGGTGTAATCAGAGAGTGCATGTACGTAATAATTCGACCTGGCAAAGCTAGTATCTCAGCCGTAGGCTTGTCACCAGGCTTTCTCTTTTTATCCCATGCCCTGATCTCATCCCAAGTGCTACCCAACTCCACAGCATGGTCCTGCATATGCACCTGGCACCAGACATTAACTGGCACCAATAAACCGAAAACAATCTCAATATCGGCCAACGTCATAACCGTTGACGACGCAGCCTCTGTTTATTCTTTATAGTATGCCATTGAATTTTTCCTAGGGTCAGGTAACTGACGTTTAAGGGAAAAAACCTCACTCCTCTTACAAAGAGTACAAACCCACTGTTCTTGGAAAATAGCCTCTATTCACTCTCTGACAACAGCATCCCTCTGATCTTGCAACTCCGGTATCTCAGGGTGATAGTTCAGATGTTCTGCCCTCATTGGAAACTGAGACACTGTTGTTGGGCTCTTCTAGTGCAACCTGCCTCAGTATCCAATCAACGTTGCGACGTTACTAAAGACATCATTAGGGGCCATGTCAGTAGTATACATGCGATCCCAGATGACATTAATAATTTGGGGCGCAACATCATTAAAGTACTGTTCCCACAATCCAATCAAAGTAGCCGACATATGCTTGAGGGCATGCTGCTGTACAAACGGCTCATACTCTTTCAGCACACTCCACACATCCTCCACACTGTAAATCGGACTTCAGGCCCACTGGGCCGCCTGGTTAGCTACCATCTGTTTCTCTGCATTCCCCACATCAGACCGAATCTGCACTCACCTCATTCACCCCTTTGCAGTCCTCCAGACAAATACTTGAGGATAACACTAGACCATAACAACTCATTCATACCACAAATGGAATCTTTACGGAGAAAGGGGGTAATGACCTACCTAGCCTTAAAACCACTGAAGAAGTAACTACCGGACCTGACGCTTGACCCTTTGTTAAGGGTCTTGCGAGCTAAGCTTCAGCCCACAATAACCTATGGGAGTGAATCGATGAAAGGGAAAGACGCAACTACTCTCGACAACATAATATCCAACTCTTACCGAGTGATCTTCCAACTTCCTAGTAATGTTTCCCCAGCCCAAATACAGTTGGAATTTGGGCTTCAAAAACAGTCAATGGAAAGAAGGGGAGCATATGTGAAATGCTGGCATAAAAATAACAGCGATGAAGAAGGCTCTCAGAACAATCAACTCTGGAATGAACTGTCTCACCTCGAAAAATCTCCAGCAAGAGAATATCTGCAGGAATCCATCAAACTTTTAGGCCTAACAGACTTGTGGAACATCTCAACGAATCACTTTGCTTTTAAACAAGCTGTAACAAAGGTTACTTGATTATTCATTATCTGTCATAGAGGACAAAAACTCACTAACCAAACGAGCTCACATCTGGGTAGTATTGAACACATACAAAGCACTTAAACCCCAATCCTACTTGACAACAGGATTAAAAATAGCCACCAAGGAAAACTTCCTAAAACTTCGGTTGGGGGTTGGGCCCTTCAATCAATTCTTACATCCTTCGGAGAAAAGTAGAGGAGACCAGCCCTGCTGTGTATGTGGCTGTGGAATCGAGGACGTTATCCACATTATATGTATCTGTAACAGCCTAAGAGATATAAGGATAACCTTGCTAAAACCAACGTTCAGACAGCATGGAGTTAGGTCCTGCCAACAAGTGGTAATGATGTGTTTTTATCCAGAGATAAGATAGCTAAACTGCCGGCTAACTTGAGTGAAATATTTTATTCAAAATGTATTCATGTATGCAATGGTTTTAATTAATCAAGCATAATAAAAAATTGACCTTACCTTACCGATTAGGGCCACCCGGGTCACTCGCGACCACCTCTCAGCCTGCCAAACAAATGAAGAGTCGGTCAGACAGCAGAGAATATAAACCAAACTTATTTATTAGTATTACGCTGCAGCGGAGCCCAGTCTGACCAGACTCGTGAGATGGCTACCGAGGGACTGCCTTCCCCCAGCATAAACCAAAGGAAAATGATGGACGGAGTGTTGAACATTGCAAGCACTCACCCCCAGTCAACTGATCTGGGTTTAATCCACCACCGTTCTTTAGCCCACTCTGCCACCCCAGTTCAGACATGGCCATATGCAAATCAGTCTGACCCTGTGCCTCACGGGAACAGTCCAGCCCGAACTGCCAACATAAAGTCAGATCTTATACTTGTCCAATTCCCCAAGAACACGCCCAGACTGGAAAATTATGGTCCAGGCAACAGCAAACAAAGGTGGCAAACAAGGATGAGCCATAGTCCTGGGGGCTGGGTACATACTATCTCGACACCAAGGCTGTTCGGCCTGTGCCTACCATTCTATGATGTGGGAACGGGTTTATCTCACAGCGAAGGTAAGCCACAAGAGAAAGTGCATTCATTAGTGCAGCGGAGCTTGGCCTTGAAAAGTAGAAGCTGAAGGTACAGGAGGCAATTTTCTGCTGAGACAAGCAAGTTTCGATCATAAAACAATATGTCGTTGGCTAATAAAATGGCGCCATGAATGCTAACTTAATACAGAACGAAGCGTGAGCATTATGATAATAACATGCCAAATGTAACAGCCTGCATCTTTTTGGTGAGCTGCTTGAGGTCCTCTTGCGACTCCACTGCCTCTGGCCTGTGGGTCCACTTGAGGGTCACACTTGTTTCTTTTGGTCTCCCCTGATTGTTCGGAGCCTGCCCTGACTCCCCTGCTTGCAGTGAGTCCCCTGGACCTTGCTGGTGCCGAAGTTGCTCCTTCTTCACTTCCTGCATTGGTTGCATTTGCCAAGGAATGTTGGTGCTTCCACCGGACACCGACCCTCAGCACTGGACATCCTTCATGGGACAGCTCATGCACAGCTCTTGGTCCACCTCAGCATCGCCTGGTACTCACAGCTGCAGAGTCACGGTCATCGTCACCCATCCTGCAACACCCGATATTGGATGGCATTCGTCATCCAAGTCTCCTGGTCACTCCTGAATGACTTAGACTCTGTACCCTATGCTTGCAGGTACCTCTCATCTAGAATTCACCTTGGGATTCCACCTGACACTTTCCCCTTCTTTAGCAGCTGCACTTTCTTGAAGTCCTCCATTCGGTTCGACAGAGGTTTCCGACCCCACTTCACATGTATGCACCCGGCTTCCCTGGTGTAGGTAACGTTGGTACTAGGGTATCCACAGGTGGGGTGGCTCTCCAACCTTCTGTCTTCCACGGGGTGTCTTTAGGGTCCGCTGGGACGGGTTCTTCAACTTTACAAATCCAACCATGACTTGCACCTAGAGTTGTACGGAGCACGCGTTCGTGTTCACACACTGCACACACTCTCTGTGGGGTCCCTATCTGCTCACCTTGGTTGGCTCCTTGGGTTCCCAGCACTTTTACGGCCTCTCGACATTGTCTTGACCCGAGTCGTGGTTCTTATTCCACTTTCTTAGTATGGTGTTTGGTCCCCCCTGGGTTCACTGTGTATTTCGTGCTATTTGCTGTGTTTCTTTGCTAAAGTATTGTGTGCATTGTGCATATCTCTGGGTAGGATATATTTCTATGTGTTAGAGAGTAATATATAATAAATACATATTTTTATAAATACTTGGTGTGGTGCTTTTCCCTTAATCTATACTAAAAGATTGCATCCTGGTAAAACAAGCTTCTTTACACTCATTCTGGACTAAGCCTGAGATTGCTCTCCACAGCTACCACTTAGAGAGCTTTCAAAGGTTGTCTAAGACCTCTTAAATCACCATAAGGGTTGTCTGGACTGGTGCAGGGTGCCCTATTACATAAGTGGACATCATATACCAGGCCAGCTTCTCACAAAGGCTATGTGACAAATTAAAAATAAATTTACCTTGCTGCCGGCCAGGTCCCGCGTCTCTGCTTCAGCTCTCCTCGAGCACATCGAGGAACAGTAAGCAGGCACCACTAATCAATCACAACGCTGCTATGCAAAGTTGTTATTGGTGAGCACCCAGGCTCTTCTGACCAATCACATCGCTGCAATGCAATGTTGTGATTGGTTTTAAGCGTCTTGGTTTGATGCTCAACCAGGGAATGGGGGCCTGGGCTTGTTTTCCATGCAGGCTGTAATGCAGCCTGCATGTAAAATGGGAAAAGTGATCATGTCTGGTTTGGGCGGCCCAAGAGGGCCGA
The DNA here is from genome assembly GCF_964204655.1 of Triturus cristatus. Classification (NCBI taxonomy): domain Eukaryota; kingdom Metazoa; phylum Chordata; class Amphibia; order Caudata; family Salamandridae; genus Triturus; species Triturus cristatus. The sequence continues at coordinate 321,986,404 of NC_140584.1, read as the reverse complement.
CCAAACAGTAATTGCGCACTTAGGAGTGGGCAAACCACTTCTCCCCTGCCCTGCTCCAAGAGCAGAGCAGCCCCATCCACTCACCCGCCCGCAAAGCAGCAGGAAGCAGCCTAAAATGATAATAATGCAAACTTATTATCATTTTAGGTTTCTGCTTCCCACAGCCTAAAAGCAGTGGGGCGACGCTCCTCTGCCATAGAGGAGGAGCCGCCACTGGGTGACAGAAAAGGGTATGATGATCCCACACCAACGGTGACCTCAGGGCAAGAGAGGAGGGGAAGGGGTTTGGGGGGACGTGAGCTGGGGATGTATCCTCCTATCGCACTCTAAAACCGCCAGCCACAGATATTCGTAAACATTTTGGGGAACAGGTGAGGCCTCAAACTAAGGGGCATATTATCAAGACAGGCGATAAAATTATCGCCGCTTTAGCGGCAGAAAACTGCCGCTAAAACAACGATAATGGGCTTGATAATATGCTCTATGGAATTCCAATTTAAGCCTCAACAAAGCCCATGTTAGATGTGAAGGGCATCTAACATGGGCTTCAATTGGAATTCCATGGAGCCTATTATCAAGCCCATTATCGCCGTTTTAGAGGCAGTTCTCTGCCGCTAAAGCGGCGATAATTTTATCGCCTGGCTTGATAATATGCCCCTCAGTCCTGATTTATAAGAGAAAAATAAATATCATTTAGCCTGTAACGCTGCCACCCGCTTCCATACTATCATACATCGTCTAATAAAAAAAATCTTATTATTACAAGTTATAAAGTTAGAATTAGAAGCATGCTGCTGAGAATTTGAAGTAACAACAGTAATTGTAATCATAATAAAAATGTAAACTCAGTCTTTGTTAGTTCTCGCGTGATGCGCATTTGCTATTTTTATTTCTTCATAGTGCGGAGGATTGGTCAGGGACGTGCGTGGAAGCCGTGACGCACAGCCTGGGAGTGCCTACTGACCGGGTTCTCTTCTGTGTCTTACGGCACAGGATGTTCGGAGGCGATAGAAGGTGCCTCGGAATTGTTTGGTGACACACGCAGTACACGATTTATGGGCCGGAGAAGGGAGGGCCTCGGAGCTGATCCTTCTGGATCCGAGGTAAAGGCAATGACGCCCTGCATGCTAGACACAGATCTCACGGACAACAGCCATCCCACTCAGGTATCACACGCGCCTTCCCACTCGCAAGGAGGGTAGGGCTGCGGAATGTGGCTCAGTGAGACACCATCACTGGCCAGAAAGCCATTGACATAATGTCACCGCCTCCTACGTACCTCAATCCAAGCTGGCCCAGCAATTATGAACTTCTAAGTAGGGGTGTTTCACCGAAGCCAGGCCCTGATGTCACGCTGACTGAACTTTGCCTGAGTAACACCTGTCATTATGTTGGGAGCATTGTGTGAAACGGTGAAGTGCAGGCAGAAAAGGCTCACAGGCATGAAAAGGGGGATATCAATGTATTAGTGGATATCCTACTATTAAAGGGACTCGAATCTCGAGGAAACCAGTAATAGGGCTTGAGAGCAGGGCAAGGGATAGCACCCCTTGTGTGAAAGAGTCTAAGCCTGAAATCTTGTCAACAACCTACACTAGAGCAAAATATTTGACGGCCAAGGATGAATGCTCCCCCACCTATTCCTTCACAATGTACATTTTTTTACAGGAATACATACAAAGCATCAATGGAGGAGAATTAGAGGGGCGCTACATTGAGACATTAGAAACACCTAAAAAAAATAAGCCAGTATCAAGCATTTTTAGATCAGGTGATATAAAGTACTTTTTGGGTTTTCCGTTGGTCTCATTTTCATGCAAAGCCAGGCAACTGAATTCACGTGCCTTCCAGCTTTTATATGCAAGTGAAAGGCCATAGACGAGAAGACCCCCCCCCCCACCCAGTTTGCTAATTTCCCTGCCTTTTGACGCACCCCAAACTCAATGTTGGCCCAGATCATTCGCTGCTCTCCTACTATGATTGCATTATTCATAGACTATAGCTATTCTGAAGTGATATATCAACCAGCTTTCCCATAGATCCCCACCTGTTCTTCATCTGTGTTATTGTGAATTTTTTAATGGAAAGAAGAAAAGAAGACCTTGGAAAAATTGCCATCACGCTAGTGAAATCCGCGAAACATCTGAAGTTTGAGATGCATTACATTTGCAAATTTCTCAAAATGTTGCATTATATGATTTGGTTTAATTTTAGCTCACGTGATCTGATTGGTGGACAGCCTGGCAAAGTGAGATAGATTTTCTGCACAAGCCAGTTTTACCCTCTCTGACAAGACTTTTTTTTCACGACTTTTCCTTGAGTAGAAGAAAATCACACAAACAACATTTTGTGCTAAAATTGTAATTTTGCATTACTCCCTGAAATTTTGTGAGAAAAATGACACAATTTCACACAATCCTAGCAAAGTACAGTCCTTTAGAAAAAGCAACTAGCTCGAGTCAAGTGAGCACGTTAGAGTGCCAGGGGAAGACAAAACCGTAGGCACACTTTTCATACAGAACATATACGATTTTGGCATGAGGAGAACTGAAATGTGTGTGTTGTTACATATTAATAGGGCAAAATGTGTGGAATAGCCACCTATGGAGCTGGAATCTGGGGATCCGCCAATGTAAATCCATTACACATAACTGAAAATACGTTTCTCAAGTTTCTACTGGCAGTACCGGACAGTACTTCGACTTACATCTGTCACTCAGAACTGGGACTGCCATTCCTGGAGGACACGATTAAGATCCAGACTGTCCTTCTGTGGCATAGAATTTGGACCGCAGACGAGACTGCTCTTAATCGCCACATATTGAAAGATGCCCTGGGGATTGACAGTGTAAAATAAATAGGATGGCTAGAATATGTCAAAATGTTTTTATCCAAATCAGGCCATTTAGAATATTTTAACGATACACTTATGATGTGCAATGTGTCTAGGAAAGACCTTAAAATTAGTTGTATGTGTCTCTTGGGCGAAAGCAGAACCACTAATGGAATGGAAAAATCAACGGTTTAAGCCACCATCTTACTCTGTTGACCCCAACTATACAACCATATATTTTGTTAATTGCTGGCGATTACGATCGATTTCTGCTAACACACTTTTGATTTTTACACAGGCTCTTAAGCTTTCCTGTTCAAAATGAGTTCTATGCAAATGCCCGTGCGATGAGACTTCTGTACAGTCAAATATACACATTTTATACTTCTGCAAATTTTATTCTATGCAGAGAAGGAAATGGATTGATCAAGAAGCCATGATCTGTTTTCATCATTTTCAATGAATGAATGATTATCTCTGCTTTTAAAGTGTGATTTGCTGCTTCCAGGTTGTATGTGTTTTTTATACATACTAATAATAACCTTCCAATCATACGAATGATATTTCCTGAAGGGGTTCCTGGTGGCAGTGACTGGGGCCAATGTCTATTCATTAGTAGGCCTGGACGATATTTGTGTTATGCTGGCATAGTTTGAGTAATTTCAGGATTTCTGCATAATGCTTGTTCTGTGAAATACCCGAAAATATGCCATTATGCCACTTTGCATAATCAGGTGCCATTTGAGGAACATATTTACGGGAAAATGTGCCATTCATGGAAAACAATTATCATGAATGCACAGGAACAACAGAACGTGACCAGCTGTTGCTTGCAGTGCTTTCGTTTTTTTTGCACACCTTTGCATCAAAAATAGATTCGAGGTCGCCTTTCATGGAAAAAAAATAGTGCAAAATGACAGATTTGCATTTCACACAATCATGTTTAATTTGCTGACATTTTGCATAAAGTATGCAAAAGCAAATGATGTGAAGGGGTGTGGAACTTTTTAACTCACAGACATCTAAAAAATTACATGAAAAACCTTACCAAGCTTTATTACTTTTGGCACAATTTGTTCTGCATATGTCCTGTTGGAAAAGGTAATAAAACACAGTTCTGCACAAGATACACTTCACAAAACATCGCTAATGTTCTTCTCCTATAACATTGTGTGTAAAAAATGTTCGCGGAGAAGTAATTTCCCATCCATTTTCGGCATAGCAGTTGTCATCAAATATGGAAATAGCGTGATCACACTCTGCAGGTTGTGTGGGAAGTTCTTGAGTTGTGCTGCCCTCAGATGTGCTTGCTCGAGAGACCTAGCTCTTGAATCCCAGACTCTCATTTTAAGTCTGGCGTTTTATTTTACTAAAATGATATGTACAATATAGGATATTAGTCAGCCCTCGTCATCCATTGGTCTTTCATTGTGTCATTCAAATGTTCCTTCCACTCACTACATCATGGGACAATGAATTAGAAAACTTCAGACATTGACGAAGTGTTTCGTGAATGATGACATTCGGCTCTTTCACGAGGCGAATGTCCACACACAAAGGGGCAGATTTATGAGCCTCTTGCGCCACTTTTGCGTCACTTTTAACATGGGAAAAGTGACGCAAAAGTGGCGCAAGGGGCTCATAAATCTGCCCCAAAGTACTTTCATTAAGTGCCGGAAACTGTTATGAAAAAACATTTCTTTTTTACTTTTAGCATATATATACAATTTATTTATTAGCCTGCATTGATGAGGTCCTTCAGCTTCCCCAACAATAATGTTCTGCAATAACCATGGCACAACAAAACAAGCAATGACAAAGCCAAAAGGCTAGAGACCAATGCCAGGCATATTTGCTTTTCCGATGTTTGTTGTTTTTTGGGTTACTTTTAAGCTTATTCTCCAGTTTGTTCTGTCCTATTCTACGTTTTTTCAGTTTTTTTCCTCCACGTTATGTTTCTGTGTATTTTGTTTGCACGACCGACATAATTGTAGCACCAACAAGAAAGCATGAGTAGAATCTATTTAATTATTGTATTGTTTTACAATTTACTTCGAGTGGAAGGCCAGGAAACACCTTACGCTGCCCCCAGTAAAAGCCTCAAGACAAGCTCCGAATGTGGAGGGTCCCTGGAGTGAGACACATAGCAGCAAGGGAGCCATCATCCCGCGAGAGCCAGACCAGCCTCAGTTCTTGGCTGTGAAGGTGCGAAAAGGTGCTGGTAAGTCACGTTTCATGACTACAATGCTTTTGTACAGCAGTAGCACACTTCTGCCATCGGTATGGCCAGGTGACACTAGAGCTGTGGGGTCTCTGGCAGGGCGCACATGGAAGGAGAGCCTGAGACGATCGTGATAAATGAATTAAAGTGCAACATTTTTAGCATGTTAAAAAAGGAGTGAGGTAAAAGGTAAGAGGAAGTTGTTATTTAAATCCTCCGCGTTCAAGTTGCAGCAGAAAAGACAAAACCCATTTGTGAGGCAGTGTAAGGAATGAAGAAAATATGATGAGTGATCACTATCAAAAAAAAAAAAAAAATCACAAATGTCAAATTTTGAGTCATAATTACAGTTGGTAAGCCGATGATTGTTATCGAAATCTATATACTATACTTTTCAGAGGCATTGCAATGAATTCTTGCCTGCCCTTTCCCTTGAACAACAAGCAGTGGCATAGCCAATAGGTCTCGCCTTTGGGAGCTTATAAGTGTTTAGCTGTGCTACAGTTGCATAACTAAATACTTATAAGGTGCCAAAAGCGAGACCTATTGGCTATGCAAAGCGGCCGTGCGACCGCGAGTGAAAGTGATCGCAATCGCGATCAAACATCAAAGCGGCCGTGCGGCCGCCAAAGTGAAAGTAATCGCGGTAAAGCGCGGCGCGCGCTCCCGCGCACATGCACTGTGGCTCTAGGCTGGCCTGGTAGCACTTTGTGGAGCCCTCTCAATAAGTCTCGCCAGACCAGCGCATGCGCTGGGTCAAGCGAGACCTAAAAAACGAAATAGAATAGGGGTGATGTGTCTTGTGCTGTTTATGAGGCAAATGGTCATTTGAAGAAAGAATGCAACAGAGTCAGCAATTACTTCCTGTCAAAGCGGGGCATTATGTGGGATACAATGCAAGCATGGAAGTCGGGGTTGGGTGTATAACTGAAGCAGCAGTGTTTACAGAGTATAGATTGCCACAGTGTTTTGTGTAACTCATTCATAATGCCGATATCAGCAACCCCCTGTACCCTGCTTGACTAACTTGTGCTGTCCAAGGCAATTGTCTGAATATTTCCTTGTACCTTTGATTGACATAAGGTCACCCTGAAATGCATGTGGTCAGGACATCCACTGTATAAACTCTCTTGTATTTGAATGTTGAACTATAATATTTTAAATCTATCGTAACAACCCCGGGGGTTCCTGCTTGATTCCCTCTGGGAGAGGCCAGAAATGCCCCACCAGGGGTTTATTGACCACTTTGGGGTAATGACGAATGGCTTTACAATATCCTCGTAATAAAATTGGGGTAAATTTAATACCAGTGCTAGGGCCAGACTGATGAGGCAGTGTGGATCCACTGACAACTAATCTGCCCTTTCTCTGTCTGGGCTCCTAAGAACCAGTTTCACACACCTCGTCCTACCCCTTGGATTCACAGAATTGACGCACCCTGACAAGTTCAGCTTCACTTTTACTATCAACTCTGTAGTCCTACTGCCTGTACGAGAAAAGGAGTTATTAAATTTTGCGGTCGCCCTTATCAATACCCAATGATATTGCTTAAAATTAAATAAATGTCTGAAACCAGTCCTTCCCAATATTCTGGTCACAATCCTAACCTAAACTGTGACCAAGATACAGCTCTTCGCGCTGGGCCACCTGACCACAGCAAAGGTGCTCTGTATCTACATTAAGGAACAAGTCAGGCCCGCTGTTTTAATAACGATATTGCCCTATGATGTTACCCTAGGAGAGCAGAACCTCAAATGTGCGTGCTTGCAACAAACATCCAGCAAGGCATGCCAACAAACTACCCATCTCCAGCACCAGAGCATCACGCAGTCACTCCTTGGCCTGAATACTAAACCAGGTTAAGCTTATGTGTAGCATGGAAAGATCCATCTTTCAGCGCATGCCTGTAATAAATTAAACTGCATCACCCTAGTCAGTTAACCAAAGCACAGAGTAGCACCCAAAGCTAAGCCCTCGAAGAAATCACCTGTCGCTACAAGCAGACAAGCATCCCTCGCTCTCCAAGCCATCTGAACTGTCAATGCTACACATCGGCTGTTAGGCAACTTGCCCCACCCAGCAAAGACAAGCTGGCCATGACCCAGTTTCAAGTCAAAGAATAACAGTCAGGGGCATGTCAGAAATATGCCAATCATCCCTTCTGACTGAAACAAAGTATTGATTAAAACAAGCATGTACATCTATTGTACAAGCCGTCCCTATTTGACTGGCACATGGTAGACCTTAAGGAGTAAATATTGTGCACTATTATCAAATGTGCCGTCTGCATGCTTCAAAGTACTTAGTAAAACTACCTGATGTCCTAATGATTCTGGCCCGAACTGTGAGGCTCTCTCTTGGCATTTGATTAAAACCTTTGAACTGACATCTTTGCTTGGCATAGCGTGCTGTATAGTTCTGCCTCTTCTGTCATTGTATCCATCTATTTAATCAACCCGTCACATTGGACCTATCACCAGCCAGGACAATTGACTTATCAATGGTTAATAGTTGCATAAGGTAAATTAGCAACAACTACGGCTTCCTTGCAGAATATTGAAAATGCTTCAGTTCTGAAATGATGAGCTTGTGCAAGATCTATAATGAGTTTCTTAGCAGTTACATCACAGTCACAAACCTCCACAAAACTACAACTTTGCCGCAGGGTTACATGAATATGGCAACCTATCAAAGTACCACGAAACACAACTACAAAAAAATGAGACCTCAACCCAGAAAAGTAACAATCAATGGCCATGAAAATGAGGCACGCATTGCTAGAGCAACTCAGCAGCCTCAAGTAAACAAATTCAGGCAGTTTTTAGCTCATAAACTGGGGCAGCTATTAGCTAATAGACCTGTGTAACCCCAGGTTGAATTCCTTGGCAAACCGACTCCCAAGAAATCCTGGCAAGTATTAGCCAGTAGCCCCATGCTAAAAGCTGTCAAGAAACTCGAGCAAAGAAATGGGGGCAAATACCAGCAAAGAAACTGGACCCAACCACAGATAAAAAACGGCCAAGAAACACCAACAACATCCAGAAAATAACCCAGGAGAAACTTTAGAAAGCCTGCCAAATAGCGATAACCCACAAATACAGCAACCCAGACATACACCAGTGAAGCAAAAAAACAGGCGACTCTGGTAAAGGTTAAAGAACATGCAAACTTTGGCCCTGAAACCCAGCTATAATACTAATTAAAACAGCATTAATATAGGCAAAACAAGATGACAGTGGAATACAGCGCCACAACCAAAAGCCATGTTATGTTTGGAGCCCACTGAGGGGTGTGGTGCCCTTTCCGTGTGCTTAGAAACCAACAACATTACTCGGGGGAAACAGAGAAGTCAGAATTCTCTGGGGTGCCCCACCTTACCCTCAGAAATGCATGAGTGATAGAGGGGTGAGGGCAGAGAAACAACGACCATCTGATGCATTGGTGGAATGTGCATCCCCAGTCATGGCAGACGTGCACAAGTCATCCAAGGGAGAGGCTGGCCCCACACATCCATGACAAAATCATGCACCATCACAACCTTCAGATGCAGAGACGCCACCAGCTCCGCACATACCCAAGAGTCAAGGTATGGGCATACCTTGTGCTCCTGTAGGGGCAGCTAGCAGCAGGACTAGCTGACGCAGTGTCCCCTCAGAGGCGCTCTCTGGGCGGGGGGTCTCTGGCAGCACTCTACACGGGTATGCACGCACAGTAACAACTTACATGAGAAACTAAAACCTACGTGGCAGAGAAAGAAAAACCCTGCAACGCATGCATGTACGCTAATGCCCTTCATGGGACAGCCATGAAATCAAACTTTGTCACTCAGCACCCCCCCGCCAGACAACCAACCAGACAGACCCTGTTCAATCTTGTCCCCCCAGTCCAGCAACTTCCCCATACGGGGAAAGATACACATGGCAGCCTGCAGCCATCTCACCGGCCTCCCCTCAGGCACTCCTCACCGTCAGCGCCACGAGGAGGAGTAGGCCATACCCCAAAACTTCCCATCCAGGGCCCCCACCAAATTGCACTGGGAGCAATGGGCTCCACTGCACATTGCACTCACACAAATACCAATGCTGCCTACAGCTGCAAGAGTGTGACGTGGTGCCGTGAGGACAGCGTGTCCACAAAGCAATGCGCACACCACCAATACAATACCTCCTCCCATTGGCCTCATAGCCTCTGCCCCGTCAAGGCCCCCAACATGCAGCTCTCTTGCCCCCACGCAAGCTGGGAAAACAGGCTGCACTCCCAACTCCTGCAGACAAATGGACCAGGGAACCCAGGCAGCCTCAACCCCCAGACCGCCAACTACAAGTAGGCTGGTCGGCCCAGACAAAGGCCCCTCCTGGCCACTCCCAGCCCGCACTTACTGCCTACTTCGATGCCCGCGAACACAACGACCATGGCAAGCCTGGACAGTGTGACCAGCGGGGGACAAAGAGGGTGGCCAGTGGGTGGGGGCAGGTCCCACCCACCTGGCCCCAGCCCACTGCGCACCTGAAATGACACCACAGAGGCGCCGGACATAGGACTCCCAGAGTAGGGGGTCCCTGCAACAGGGTGCTGGGAGATGCCTAATGTGGCCCTAAGGGGGCCGCCCTCTTACATGGCACACTGTGTGCACCATGGACAGCCGCATTTCACTCGCATGCTGGGCACTGTAAACAGGCTTGTCTTTCCCCAGTTGGAGACCAGCATCAGGATGACCCCCAGGTGCCTGCTGGCAGTAGAGTACACTAAACTCCAGCAAGTGGGTCTGCCTGGCACGCCTGGCTGGATGCTGAGCTAGGTGGAGGAACAATAGTGGTGCCTGGTCGAGGGTCACGAGGCCATTACCCAGAGCACTGTGACGAGAAGCCAAAGACTGTCAGCGCCAGCTCCTGCCACACAGCAGACCCAGCTCTTCTGAGGCTGTGCTGCACCAGCTGCCCATGACTTCAAAACACAGCTCAGATTGTTGCCTGGGAAGGGGTACTCATCGGAATGCACTATCCCGGTCGCTGGGTGTGTGAAGTGAAGAGAAAGAGGTACACCTTCCAGACCTCTGCGCTTCATGTGGTTTCCCTCCAGAAATTTCTGTAAACAAAAAACTGTACAAGAAAAGAGTGATAGAGTTGTCCCCTGTGTCTACGGTTTTACAACCGCAATATTTACCAAAGCAAATTTATAGGATAACCCAAATAAAACCCTGATAATACTTTTACCCTCCCACATGGTCCTCTATAAACTAGACAACTACTGCCCAAGGTTATTTCATGATATTCACAGGCGTCCCAAACACTCCAAGGAATAGATCATCAAGAAGGGGCACGTGCCAGGTGTAAAGCGCTGGACTTAATGTTCATAGTTCTCTAATGTGCAGTTACTGCATCACAACACTAGAATATGTTGCCATCAATAAGGGCGTGTGCAGGGTTCCTCTAGCCTAGCCTAGACTGTTGGTGGGGAGACCAACAGAGGGCGCCATGGGCTGTCTAGGAGGACCGCTGTTCCAAAAATCAAAAAAGAAGGAGGAATTTTCTAGGACAAACCAAAAAGATGGGGATGGTGGAGAGGTTGATGGGGAGTATCACCCTTACTCCGCCTTTAAACATATATTACGCACTGTTAGAGTTTGGATTTTTTATTTCGAGATTTTTTGACTTTTATATTGATGGAAATTTGGCATATTTATGTATAAATTATAAAGTGAATATTATTTATCAGTTAATACACAATTTTAAAATTCTGATCTTGCAACAAGAAAAGAAAGGTAACACAAATGTTGCACAAACATATATTAGGGTTAACCTCTGAATACTGAAAATTTGTTATGCTGGATATAAAGTCATTTGGGGGATTAGGTGATCGTTCATGACGGCATTACGTTTTCAAAAGGTACATTGGGGTTCTTAAATGTTTCAGAAATAACAGAGGTACCCATGGGAGTCTGTGTGATTGGTCAGAGTTGCATCTCCAAGTACAAACATGAGTCATAATAGTGGTAGTATGTATGTGACATTTCCGTAACTTCCCTTCCACCAAGCAGAGACAAAGTATTCCCCAACAGATAGAGAGAGGTGTAAGGAGGCAAGAAAGAAGGGCTGGCTGAAGGGAGAACAGAGGTCAATCCACCTGCAGGATCCATATAGGCAAATGGGCAACATCAATGCTGTGGGGAGGCCATCATTAAAAGACAAGAGAGAAGGTAGTCCATAGAGCAGTGGCCTGCACTTAGTCAAACAGCTGTAAAGCATGTAGGTGAGTTGGTGAGACGCACAGATATTCCAGTCTGGACATATAATCGATAAGGGGGTGCTAGGTCAAGGTGAACTTCTTGTCAGTGAAGACCTGTGAGTGGGAAATGTGTTCCATCGCTAAGATATGCCACTAAGATGTGCCGCTAAATGAGCGGATTATTTTCTCAAACGGAGCAAAAGAGTTTAAGTAGCGGTTAGGGCAATGAGGGGGCTGCAAGGCTCATTGGCACAATTGAAGATATTGGAGATGTGAGGACCGGTTAGCTGGTATTCAGTTTTGTATTGATCAAAGGATTTAATGGTACCCCTCACAAAGAGGTCACTCAGTGTCATAAATTCCCACTGTTCCCACTCGGAGAACGAGGTCAGAGCCACTGTCAGTGTGATGTCAGGATTCCAAACGATATGGCTGTTAAGGAAGGGAAAAGAAGTAATGCCCCTTTCCACGACTATTTGATCCCTGATATAAACTACTGTTTTGGTGGAGGTGGCTATGTTTTGGCTTTTGGGCAAGAGGTTGCATGAAAGCCAGGCCAGATCCCAGAGGGGAGGCACACCACTGCTCTGCCGATGTGGAGCTAAGGTTTCTCACCTGCCCTAACCACCCATTCGGACAAGTAGCATAAGTGTGCTGACCTATAGTAGTCCAGCAAGTTAGGGCATGCCAAGCCACCTTTATTCCTGAATAGAATTAGAAGTTTCACAGAGATTCATGGTTTTTCCACTCCATGTGAAGGAGAGGAGTCTGGTTTGAACCAATAGAATATCAGCAGTAGGGGGTGTGGGGGGAAGCTGAAACAGGTAGAGGAGCCTTGGTAGTATATTAATTTTCACACCATTAATGAGCCCCATTCATGATATGTTGAGAGGTTTCCACCTTCTGACATCTTCAAGAATCTGTTGGCGATATTCCGGCCAGTTCGCTTTAGTTCATCACTCTAAGGTAGAGGAGATGTTAAGGCCAAGGGAGAGAATAGTGTGAGGGGCCCATTGGAAGGGGACTAGGGACTGCCAGGGGAGAACATCCCATGTTAGGTTGAGAATGTGTGATTTTGTAATATTAATGATAAAACCTGAGACTCTTTTGAAATCTCACAAGATTGCCACTAATGCTGGCAGCAATTCAGAGGGATTGGTTAAGGTGAGGAGCAGGTTTTCCGTAAAAAGTTTATTCTTGTGAGTCCTACCCCAAAGGTGTTACCACTGATCCAGTCGAAAGCCAAGTTTTACAGAATAGTGCAGTCTGTGCTACTGTCGGAAGGAGGTGGATTATGCTATTGGGTTTTGGTGAGCAAGAAAACTCCTTCTGACTCTAATACCTGAAATATGCTATGACCCAACTCAGATGGCCCCGTCAGCCCCCAATCTAAGTTTGTACGGCCACTCAATTCAAGTCTCCCATTTAGCATTCTGAATAAAAATTCTAACTCAACTGCTACTAACCACAAAGACAAAAGTCTTTGCAAAGTTTCACTCACACTGGATTTGTCTGATGTTCTTCCTTCTCTAGGGCCTACCCATGATCAAGATAAACCAACGCTTGATATACCATCAGTGCATTATTTTTCTGCTTCAACTACGGCAGCCTCTAAAGTCAGTACAGGAAGCCACAAAGACCACTTGGCGGCATTAAGTGATAAACATTCATTTATTGCCATTTTGTTTCCAGAATACACATTTAGGGAAGGCATAGATATTCTGAACAGAAGAAATATAACCAAAACGTTAGCTGCTCATAAGGCCCTAAAACATCTGCACTCCACCAACATAGCAGCCTTCCAGTTCTGTCAACAAGGAGGACTGGAAAAAAATGAGTCTACTACAGTCACCTGGGCCTTTGAGGATATAGATAGCTTCATCATCTGAAGGAAAATAAAATTGAGGACTGGAGAATTAAAGTAACTCAAACCACAACAGAACGCTACCCAGCACTTTTCTTGATGCACATTGTAGTTGTGCCAATTTATCTAATCTTCTTGACCCTTTAAAAGTCAACCCCTCGTATGTGGACACTACCACTGTAAAAAATCCCAGAGGGACAGAAATGAGCCTCTGCAACAGCAAATTAACACCAATAATTGTTACTTGGAATCATGATCAAGACAGATGTTGCAAGTTAAGGGAAGGGAGAAAAGGGCAACACTCAGCAGGTCAACTGTGGACAGCTTGGTGCAGCTTTAAACTTGAAGGAAAAGAGTTGAACTGACAATTTTGATCACAATTCTTCCATTAAGCAGTTCAAATTGGTAAATAGGTCAATTTAGTAGCCACCACCCTTTCTTGGAATATGGGTGGGTCAATACAAATTTTACTCAAATGTGATAGCTTTTTAGGTGCCTGCCAGATTTTTTATGTATTAAGGAATCCTGGAGAAAAGGGGAAATGTTAGTTGAATAATAAACTGAATTTTATTCCCCAGTGCAGAGTAAGAAGAAAAAAGGCCACGCTGTGGATGGTTTGGCCAATTATGATACACCCTCCAAGGAATACAAAATAATCAGAATCAATTTTGTTAATCCTTCAATTTTAGCAATGGTGATTGAAAACCGGGCCTTTCGATTGCAGATCAAGTCTCTCTTGATAATCCACGTCTACTTCAAACCTACCCAAAAGGACAGCTAACAAATCCTAAAGGACATTGAAAAAATCTCAAAAACTTTAGATTGACTTATAATGATACTCAGATTTCAGTTCTAATCTAACCCTAAGTATAATGTAGGATAAACAACAGCATGTAGACTATGCTTGATGGGGGATTTAAGCGCAAGTAATTAGGCTCCAGTTAGTGGACCCACAAGAACATTGTTTCTATCTTCTGCGTTTGGTCTAGGACTTCGTGCATTAAATGGCCAATTTCAGTTCACCAACTAATGTTGTACGCGTGCAATTCAGCTAAAAGATCAGCAGTTTTGGACCCCACTAGTATCTCGTTTGAGTTATTCCCAAATATTACAAGCGATAGCATAATGAAAAATTGAAAACATGACCATTTCCTCAAATAATGGATATTACCAATTTAAATCAAGCAATGGAAAAATAACAAGATGCAGGTTATTGTGCAGGACAGAACAGACTGAGGAGAAAATGTTAGAATCTTAAAGCCATAACCATAAACCGCTGTGATAATTGGAAGAGGCAAATTGTCATGTTCAGCAACTCTGACTTTGTCAAGAGAAGTGACTGGGAGAAAACTCAGAACTATCTGCTAACTAGCATGTGCCCAGAGGTGGGCACTACAGTGGCATGACAGACTAAAGTCAATTAAGCAAACCGCTGGTCTCTCTGAAATATTGTGTTGGAAAGAAGGCTTTAATAAACTAGGGGAACAGGTTACTTTACAGAAGCGCAGATTGAGTGACCAAGTCTCAGAAGATCAAATTACACCAGTAAGGCTAAAAAAGAGCTATTAAGGAAATCAAAAAGACCAAGAAGACACGGATTGGATAGAATGTTCTCTGCTTGCTCGCATAAAGATCAGAGGAAGTTTTGCAGGTAATAAATACGATAAAAAAAGGTGCAGGCACAAGTGCACGTTAACAATGCTTCACAGAACGCATGGGCATTATATCACTGTCTGAGGGTTCCCTGTTTCACTCTGAGGGGCTTATCAACACATTTACCAACATGCCTCATTGCCCAATGGAATACACAGCTCAACAGGTTTTAGAAAAAACAGACCGGATAGTTACTGCAAGTCCACTCCAAAGGGCCTGCCAGCTGCCTTGTATAAACATGAAACTGAGTCCTGGGATATAAGTTTTCTTTGTGTAATCACACCATCCCCAGGGGGTCCTGGGGGAGGGAGCTAGAGGCACGGGGCACTAGGAGCAGGCCCGACTCCAACACAGAATGCACAGCACAGAATGGGGCCACTCCCAGGGTAGTGACCTCAGTGCAAAGTGCTTAGTTTGTGGATGTGGGCATCTCACAAAATGTGACAAACTGGTCTCACACACCACCTGGTGTCATGCTTCATCATTGACCAGTCACCGCCCTCCAGAACATCGGTTAGGTGGAGGGCGGGCATACACCTGACGACGGGGATGCACTTCTAAACTAAGTTGGGGCCCGGGGAGAGTGAATGAGATTTAAAAACCATTATAGTTACTCAATTAATTTTAATGTGGCAGGCAACTATATGGTATTAAAAACAAGTGATAGGTGCAATGGGGAATTTACTGTCCTCTGCGGTCGACATGTTTCTGCCGTGTGGCCCAAAAGGGTCCATGCATTCATCAGGACCTAAATGAAATGTGAATAAAGGGCTCTGTTCTTACCAACCTCGTGTTGATAAGATGCCACTGGGTGGGGTGACCTGTGTCACACTCCACTAAGGAAAAGGCTCACTTTGAGATCTAGAAAACAAATGAAAATATAACAATACAATAGAACACCTAAGCGGTCACTTTGCCAAATTGTCAACCAACCACATGCACAATTTGTTGATAGTGAGTGGCTATGTGTGTAACACATGACGTTCATCTGTGCACACAAAAGAGCCATATTACTTGAAGGAGTAATTTATCTTACCCTAGGACACAAAACTAATTGCCCCATGGGAGGAGGGCAAAAAGGGGTAGACACCTGTAGTCAAACACTAGATGGAAAGAGAATTGCAAACGTAAAGTTAAGACTGTATTTGCACAACAGAAAGAGACCAAAAGTGCTCTCTCTCCAAGCATTCGTTTCACTCATCCACTTACTACGTCTAGGTGCGAATCCCGTAGGTGCACCTATGCATGTATCTCTCTCCTCCGAGACGTTGAATGACTGGGTGGAGAGCATTGTTTTTAAAGTGCTCACAAGTGGGCGGGTCGATCTAATTGGCTGTACAATTGAATAAGTGCTTTACAGGTAATGGGATCCGGTGTCCCAAAACGCGCCAATACATGCATGCGTGGAAAATCCTGACCTGCTCCCAGCTGGGTTGAGAAGCTGTTGCGTACCTAAATCGCAAGGTTCAGGTGTCCCTGCAGGGCTAGTAATATGTGAAGCGTAGAGGCACCTGGTCGTGGATGCGTCCTTTAACTGCAAATCAGTACGAGATCTGTAGCGGGGACGGGGTTGTCCCCATGGGGGTTCTACTGGGCGGAAGAAACGTCCTTACTGTAGCGAGGGCTGGCTGGCCGTCTGTAATTGCACTGACTAATAACTACTTCCTGTACAAAGACACTTTTTATCTTCAAACTAAAGGAGTCTCTATGGGCGCTTGTTTTGCCCCTAATTTTAATGTTCTTTATGTCCATCACTTGGAAACCACACTCATCTTATCTATCCAAAACCCCTTTTTGAATAACATCGCACTGTGGCGTCGATATATAGACAACATCCTTCTCTTGTGGCATGGCCAACAAGAAGACCTATCCTCTTTTGTCTCCTGACTCAGCGACAACCAACCCCACCTTACCTTTACCTCTGACATCAGGAAAAATGACTTACCCTTCCTAGACCTCACACTCCACGTAGAAGATGGTACCATTGGTACTTCACTGTACCGCAAACGCACAGAGCGCAATACTTTGTTACTGTACCCTAGTTATCATCCTCGGGTTTACTTGATGGCCTGCCATATGGACAATTCCTCCGTATTAGGAGGAATTGCAAATGGCGTAAAGATTTTTTTCGTGAGGCAGCCATCTTGTCTGAAAAATTGACCAATAGAGGTTACCCCAAACATCTTGTCAGAAGGGCCCTTTAGCGTGCATGGTACAGTCATAGGGAAATACTCTTGACACCATCAACCAAACGCAACAATCTACGCATTCCATTTGTCTCTACCTACAGCCCTTCCAGCAACAAGGTCGGCAAGATAATTAAAAAAAATGGACCTTGCTCCGTACTTTTTCATGCCTTCAGGAACCCCCCTGCTTTCATACAAAAGAGGCAACAACCTCTCGGACAAACTTGTCCATGCCATCGCGTGGCCACAAAAAGAAAAAACAGTCAATCAGTGACATCCCTATGGGGGCTCCCACCCATCATTGGCCACTTTAAATGCCAGACATGCAGCGTATGTGACCTTACCAGTAACACCAAAGTATTTGTCACTGCGGAGCATACAAACAATTTTCCAACTGTCGCACGACCAACGTTATCTATGCGATCCTTTGCCCATGTAACTTACTTTATATTGGAAACCACTCAAATGGTGAAGCAACGCATTGCCCAACATAAGAGCCGTATCAGATGCAACGTCACGACAGCACCTTTAGTTGCCCATTTCAAAGAACACAACCACGCTGAGACAGACGTGACATGGCAGGTCATAGATCATCCGTTACTACCCATCCGCCGCGGCAATCTCCAACTACTACTGAATAAATGTGAATGTAGGTGGATCTCATGCTGCAACTCTCTTGCCCATGGGCTCAACTCTCTCGATGAGTGGAACACAGTTATCACAACATGTTAGGACCCATACTCTAAGCTCATCTATGCTTGCTAATTAATTCGTATCATTCTATGCGTTCTCTACTTAACCTAACCCTCCATGTACCTCTAATAGACCTCCTTGGTTTAACCACAACTTATTACTTTTGTCCCCCTTTAGAGCCCTGATATAAATGTACCTATTGTTTTGAACTTACAAGTCTTACCTGGATATGCCGCTAATTTATGCAGGCCAATTCGAATTTCCGTTAGTTTTACTGATTTTCATGTGCATGCCAATCTGTTTTAATTTTTCCGTTATTATTACTGACGTTCTTGTACATGCCAATTTGCTTGAAATTGTATAATTTGCTCTACTCCTACCCAAGTGGGTACATGTTTAATACCTTTGCCATAACCTTACATTTATAGATATGTTTAATTTATTATATCTATTATTACATGCTTGCCAGTCATTATATATTGTTTGAATCATCGTTTTACATTTTTGACAAGATACCATATAGTTGAAATTGGCCTCAATTGCTTTTTTTTATTTCTATGATATAATTTAGAATTTCACACTATTCCGGTGTCTCTACTACGACGGCCATCTTGCTTTCGCCGTCAATCCTTTCCCGGTCCCCCCAGGGCACGCAGTACAGTCTCCAACCCGTACTAACTCCCAAATGCCTCCACTCTCACGTGATCGACTTGTCTTCCAACACTTATACCGGACATGCCTAACTGACAGGGTAGACGATTAACTCATCCTACCCGATTCATTCAACTCCTCAAACCATGAGCCTGACCCGTCGCACAGGCTAAGACAGCACTGACCGCTCCTTTTTCCCTTCAGGCAGTAACTTCTGCGCGCCAAGGTAAAATTGCTTTGATCATTGCCCCTGACCGAACTCCCACTGTTTTCCGGTCATTACCCCTAATAACACCACTACTCGTCCCCTTCCTTTTCTCTTAGACCTCAAGTCCTTCCCCCCCGGCCTTCATTCATTTGATGCCCAACAGGTACCTCTTACGCCGGCACCTGCCATTCATCTACACCAATCGGCCACCCATGACTACTTAACCCTGACCGCCTGTCCCCTTCCTTTCTGTTTCCACAAAGGTTTCTGCAACCGGATTTCTACTTCCCTGGATTATCTTTTCTTCTTTGTGCTACCAGGTATCCTCCATTCACTTACCTGGAGCAGCTCTTACTTTTTATTCGTCTCTTCGGGGCCAACTTATTCTGATTATACTTTCCTTCCTTATCCTATACAGCACTATTCCAAGAATAAGTAACCATCGTCCTGATGATGACCTTTATTTGAATAGGTCAAAATGCCGTCGACTCCACAACGCTATTTGCGGTTCTCAGAGATCATTCGCAAAATATGAAACTGTACTCGCATTTGTTTAAATCATATGTTTGACCCTTACAAATGATTGTTTTTACTGTTTTTTTTGCCACCTCACATTGTTCTCTAATCACTTGTGTCACTGCACCTTTCACCCACATCAACATTTCCAGTGCACAATTGGTTGTTATGGTTACTGCAATCTAATTGTATCGTAGTGCTGTTATAACTATGTGCAAATAACAACCCTTCCACTCTACCCCCCCCTTATTTCCCCTCCTGTGTGATTGAGACAACTTTTTACAAACAATCCTTTCCGAATTACATACTTTTTGAGACATTGTGTTTTTTGTTATACAGCTTACCCGGTCTCAACTGGGGTAGCGAGTTTACTCCTGTATTTTGTTGCTCGCTAATTTACGTCATATATAACCAAATCTGAAAAGAGGAGTTGAAAGAAATGTGGTAAGAAATTTCACAAGAGAAGACTCTTAGTAACAAATTGTACAGCTTCAGTTTGAAGATGCTTTCCCATCAAGAGACTGGAGACTGGATCCTACGAATGTTCAGATCGGTTGACCTCTGCAAGTTTATATTCAAAATCAAGAGGAATCATTTGGGTAAGTCTAGGTCTTGCTGCAACACGAAATCGAGTATTGAAATCTGTACAAGAAATTGAATACTTAGCATTGAATGAACCAGAAAGTACAGATATTGTTAAAATAAATATGTTAGATACGTACTATCCTAAAAGAAGTCCACATCTGGAAAACATATTTGTCTATGAAGTACTGCAACATTACAGCTTTAAGAGAAATGTTACAGAAAATATAAATGAAGAAAAATATGCAGTATTTGGATGTGAAGGATGTTTGGTAAAACATGCAAAAGGAAATGTTATTAACCACAGGAAACTTAGTTGCGAAACTCTAGATAAAAGAGAATGTTTCTATTTAGCACTTGTGCAACTTTTCAAGTCTTGGCGTAGTGAAATGGAAATACTTGGAGATTTTGACTTCTATGAAGATTCTTTTAATGCATGTAAAGATAGCATTCAGTGCACAATTTTTCCAAATTATCTACAAATGTTAAACAAAGTGATTGAACAAGAAACTACTATCGCTGCTGAAATAGCTAGAGACAGACAGTTCTCAAGGTAGTCAAAGTTCTTCTCCACTAAGTCAAGATCTATTAGGGCAACCGATTCTTGAAAATGAGGCAGCAACAGCGCCATGAATGAAGTAGAAACATCAATGCAACATGCACAACAGGACATTATTGCATTGTGTAACTTGGAAGAACAACCAAATATTGAACACAAGAAAATATATCGGCAAGTGACATAATAGATACAGCATGTTTTACTGCATGAAAAAAAGAATGCAAATGCACATCATTTAAACCTATTAGAATGTATATCAGTGGCCAAGCTGGAACAGGAAAAAGTTTCTTAATTAAAGTTTTGACCAATTATCTTCAGAAAACCACAGAATTACATGTATCTTGTGTTGTAACTGCTCCAACTGAGTTAGCTGCACACAACATTAAAGGGATTACTTATATAGATTACTCATGCTACCAGCTGAACATGAAAATAAGTTGTAATATCACAGGCTATCTGGAGAAGCTTGTTATGAAGTCTCAAGAGTACTAAAGAAAATGAAACTTCTGATCATTGATGAGGTGAGCATGGTCTCAAACTTAATGCTTGCCTTTGTACATTTAAGAATGCAACAGATTTTAAAAACAGACTATGATGTTTTATTTGGAGGAAAACATGTAATTGTATTCGGCGATCTACTACAACTTACTCCTGTGAAAGGACAACCAGTTTTTAAAACACTTGTCCATGAAGACACTGGGAAATCTTTGGGAAGTATTGGAAATATAAACAGTTGGTCTCATTTTGAATATAAAGAACTTATTAGGAATATGCAAGCAAGTGATAAACATTATGGAAACATTCTTCAAGATGTTAGAATTGGTGTTTTGACAAAACATGGTAAAGAAGCTTTACAAAGTCAGCTACTAACAAACTTGGATCCAAATGAAAATATTGCATCTGAAATAATATACAAACAAATTGGAGAAAATAAGTCTACAGTTTGCCTAATGCCAATACTGCAAGACTGTTCTACATTCAATCAAGAACTTTTGAAACTAGAAAAATAACCAATAGTGAAAATGGAAGCCATTGATAAAATGGAACACAAAGGAGTTACTATTCCTCTCTCAGAGAAATTGCAGTCAAAATTGGATTCTTTGGAGAAGTCTGTATCTAAGACTGCTGTTTAGAAAAGACATTATATGTATGTATGAACTGTCGGATAAAATTAGGCGTAATTTGGATGTTGAAAAAGATTTAGTAAATGGAGCAATGGGAAAAGTTGTTGATTTTGTTAATTATCAGATGAGAGATGGAACTGAATTTTTGAAGATTAAATTTGATCAGGTTGAAGAGGTAAAACAGATTGGACGTTGTGCTGTTAGTTTTTTGCTTGTAAAAGACTTGTATGTTCGTAGAAAACAGTTTCCTCTTTCTTTAGCAAATGCAGTGGCCAGTCATAAATCTCAAGGTTTAAGTGCAGACAGTACTTTGGCAAATATTGGAAGTACAGTGTTTAAAGAGGGCATGGCATACGTTGCACTGTCTCGAGTAAGGACATTATCTGGTTTGTATTTGATTGATTTTGATGAGAAAAAGATTAGTGCTGATGCAAATTGTGTAAGAGAGTATAATCAGTTAAGAAGACTGTATGCTCCTTACTTAGGTGAATATCCCATATATGAGAAACGTGTAGTATGTCCAAAACGGAAATATGAGAAACATTCTAGTGAGATTAAAAAAAGAAAACAAATCAAGAAAATGATGAAGCCGCAAAGAAAATGAAAATGGACACTGTTGATGATATTGTAGGATACCAGTTAGAAAATAGTTCAGGTATCAACTGCTATGCTAATGTAGTTGTGAATGTTGTCTTTTATCTAGAAGATCTTCATCATGAAATTATGGAAAATTGAGTAAAAAGATTCTGTTCTTTATTGCATTATATTTTTCAAAAGTTGGTAACTTATAGAAGTAAAGTCCATACTGCTTCTGGCATTCGGCATCTTTTGGTTATATGTACTGGTTCTTCGCAATTTACACTGAATATACAACAAGATGCACAATAATTTCTTATGTTTATACTTGCAGTATTCGAAGATGAAGGAATAGAAATTGAAAATTTGTTTTGACTAAGTTACAGATAGAATCATAAATGTGAAGAGTGTTCATTTTCTTCTACCACTGAAATAGACACTGAACGATTCATATATTTGACAATACAAGATTGTAAATCAGTGTCTTTTAACAAATTAGTAAAAAGAGCTAATCAAGATATGAAATGCTCTCCTTGTAAATCAGAAATGTTGATAACATTATATAGAGAATGAGTTGGAAAATATGTCATATTAATGCTGCAACTATGTAGAGCAAATGGAAGAAAATGGGAAACTACAACTAAACATTTTGTGGCAAGTCAAGTGTCAATTTCAGGAAGAACTTTTAAAGCAGTGGCTATTATTTGGACCTACTACAACATCTGGACACTATACTGTGCATTTAAAGTGCAATAAAGGATGGACACATTGTAATGATGACCATTTGGAATTCAAACGTAGGTTGCCTTACGAATTACCAAATTTATATCTGATATTTTTGATGCCAACATTTTGAAAACATCACTCTGCCTATTGGGAAGATGTGAACGTGAATTAGAGAGTTTATTTTGGATATTTCCAATGCAAATGGATTTGCAAACTTTATTCGGCCTACTGGGAAGATATGAACAATTACTGTTTGGATTATTGTTTGTGCTATTTCTTATTGTATTAGCAAAGTTCTGTTTGAAGGAACTAGTTTATATATTTGATCTTTATATTATATGCGATGTAAATGAGAGTCTATATTTTAGAAAATGTACTTCAAAGAAATGAATGATTTAATGTAGTTGAAGAATATAATTTAGAAACTGTAGATAGATAAACAGATAGTTGAATTTGTTGTAAATATTTTCGACACAGATTTAGGTTTTTTTGCAATCTCATTGATTGTATTTTTCCCCGCTATTATATGATGATCCAAATTTAAATCACTGTGTATGGTGAAATTCAATAGAATCTGAAAACAGCAAAAAAGGGAAACTGAATATGTTATGTAATTGTAAAATTATGTTGTGTTTTTAAAACCATAATATTATATGTAATAACAGTTGATCTTCTTTTTTATTACAGAAAGTAATAGTATACCTTGAAAAGATTTTAAATTCAGTTTACAACAAAACAACTGTAAAATAGTTTCACTGAGATTGGTGTGTTCTTTAACCCCTTCGCTCTGGGGATAATTGCCCCACACTGCGGAGGGTGGTCCGCGACACCGCTGTGCTCGTGACGAGCTCAGCTAATCATGACTCACAGTGGAGCTGTGCTCATGATGAGCTGAGCTCGTCACGACCCGCCCACTGATTAATTCTCCCGCACAGGCGGGGAATTTATCGTGCGTGGATGGGCCGCGGCCATTATGACGAGCTCAGCTCGTCATGAGCATGGAAGGAGTTAATAAAGAAGGTAAGATGAAATAATGTAATAAGCATAATAATATGAAGTAATGTTTACAGTCACTTTTATTGCACTCATCCATTTTTTCAAATACTACCTATGCACTGATCTATATATTTTGGCACTATTCTCACACTCCTGCCATCACCCATGTACTATCCAAGCATTTCTCCATTCACCTAGCCTGAATCCATATACTTATAATATCACCCAGACACTACCTATGTACTCTTCCAATCACCCAGGCACTACTGATGCACTTCTCGATCCACCTAGGCATTACCTATGCACTCCTCCAATCAGTCACTACCCTTGCAGTCTTCTAATAATCCAGGCACTACTGCTGTACTAATATAATTAGCCAGGCAGTATTCATACAGTTATAAAAATGTGCAGACACTACCTATGGACTCATGCAATCAACCAAGCACTACCCATGCAGTCTTCCAATCATCCATCCACTACTCCTGCACGCATGCAATCAACCTGCTACTACTCATGCACTGCTTGAATCACCCATGAACTACCCAAGCAGTCCTACATGCAGGCAAGCACTCTTCCATGCACCCAGGCATTACCCATGCACTCCTTCTTTCACCCAGACATTACGCCTGCACTCATACAATCACACAGACATTAGCCATGCACTCATTCAATCACTCAGGCACTACCCCTGCAGTCATGCAATCACCCAGGCACTACATCTACACTCATGGAATAACCCAGGCACTACCCTTGCACTCCTCCAGTCATCCAGGCACTATCCATGCACTCCTCCAATCACCCAGCCACAACCCATGCACTTATAAAATCACCAAGTAACTAACTATACACTTGTATAATCACTCAGGCACTACCCATGCACTCATCCATTCACACAAACATTACCCCTGCATTCATATAATCACCCAGGCATTACCCATGCACTACTTTAATAACTCAGGCAGTGCCCATGCAGTCATACATGTGCTCAGGCACTTCTGCAGCACTCATGCAATCATCCATCCACTACCCATGCAGTCTTTAAATCATCCATGTACTACTCCTGCACTCATGCAATTACCCTGCTACTACTCATGCACTCCTCCAATCACCCAGGAACTACCCAGGCAGTCCTAAATGCACCCACACACTACCCATGCACACTTCCATGCACCCAGGCATTGCCCATACACTCCTTCAATCACCCAGACATTACCCATGCACTCATACAATCACACAGGCATTACCCACACACTCCTTTAATCACTCAAGCACTACCCCTTTAGTCATGCAATAACCCAGGCACTACTTATGCACTCATGCAATAACCCAGGCACTACCCTTGCACTCCTCCAGTCATCCAGGAGGTATCCATGCACTCCTCCAGTCACCCAGCCACTACCTATGCACTTACTAAATCACCAGGGCACTACCTATACACTTGCCTAATCACTCACGCACTACCCATGCACTCCTCCATTCACCTAGACATTACCCCTGCATTCATGCAATCACCCAGGCATTATCCATGTACTTCTTCAATAACTCACGCAGTGCCCATGTAGTCATACTATCACCCAGTCACTACCTATGCACTCATGCAATAACCCAGGCACTACCCTTGCACTCCTCCAGCCATCCAGGCACTATCCATGCACTCCTCCAATCACCCAGCCACAACCCATGCACTTATAAAATCACATAGGCACTACCTATGCACTTGTGTAATCACTCAGGAACTACCAATGCACTCCTCCATTCACCCAGATATTACCCCTGCATTCATACAATCACCCAGGCATTACCCATGCACTACTTCAATCACTCAGGCAGTGCCCATGCAGTCATACATGTGCTCAGGCACTTCTGCAGCACTCATGCAATCATCCAACCACTAACCATGCAGTCTTCCAAACATCCATGCACTACTCCTGCACTCATGCAATCACCCTGCTACTATTCATGCACTCTTCCAATCACCCAGGAACTACCCAGGCAGTCCTACATGCACCCACGGACTAACCATGCATTGTTCCATGCACCCAGGCATTACCCATACACTCCTTCAATCACCCAGACATTACCCCTGCCCTCATAGAATCACACAGGCATTACTCATGCACTCCTTCAATCACTCAAGCACTACCGCTGTAATCATGCAATCACCCAGGCACTACTTATGCACTCATGCAATAACCCAGATGCTACCCTTGCATTCCTCCAGTCATCCTGGCACTATCCATGCACTCCTCCAATTACACAGCCACAACCCATTCACTTATAAAATCACCAAGACAATACCTATATATACACTCTTCTAATGGCTCACACACTGCCCATGCACTCCTTCAATCACTCAGGCACTACCCCTGCAAACATGCAATCACCCAGGCACTACGGACCGCCCATGCACTCCTCTATTCACCCAGGCTATACCTATGCACTTATAAAATCACCAAGGCACTACCTATAAACTCATCTAATCACTCAGGCACTGCCCATGCACTCCTCCATTCACGAAGACATTATCCTTGCATTCATACAGTCACCCAGGCATTACCCATGCACTACTTCAATCACTCAGGCAGTGCCCATGCAGTCATACATGTCCTCAGGCACTTCTGCAGCACTTATGCAATCAACCAAGCACTATCCATTCAGTCTTCCAATCATCCACGCACTACTCCTGCACTCATGCAATCACCCTGCTACTACTCATGCACTCCTCCAATTACCCAGGAACTACCCAGGCAGTCCTAGATGCACCCACACACTACCCAGGCATTACCCATGCACTCCTTCAATCACCCATACATTACCCCTGCACTCATACAATCACACAGGCATTACCAATGCACTCCTTCAATCACTCAGGCATTACCCCTCCAGTTACACAATCACCCAGGCACTACTTATGCACTCATGGAATAACCCAGGTACTACCCTTGTACTCCTCCAGTCACCCTGGCACTATCCATGCATTCCTCCAATCAGCCAGCCACTACCTAGGCACTTATAAAATCACCAAGGCACTACCTATACACTCATCTAATCACTCAGGCACTGCCCATGTACTCCTCCATTCACCCAGAGATTATCCCTGCATTCATACAATCACCCAGGCATTACCCATGCACTCCTTCAATCACTCACGGACTAACCCTACAGTCATGCAATCACCCAGGCACTACTTATACACTCATGGAATAACCCAGGCACTAGCCTTGCACTCCTCCAGTCATCCAGGTATTATCCATGCACTCCTCCAATCACCCAGCCACTACCCATGCACTTATAAAATCATCAAGGCACTACCTATGTACTCATCTAATCACTCAGGCACTACCCATGCACTCCTCTTTTCTCCTAGACATTACCCCTGCATTCATGCAATCACCCAGCCATTGTCCATGTACTCCTTCAATCACTCATGGACTACCCCTGCAGTCATGCAATCAACCAGGCACTACTTATGCACTAATGGAATAACCCAGGCACTCCCCTTCCACTCCTCAGGTACTATACATTTACTCGTGTAATAAGTCAGGCACTACCTATACACTCATGCAATCAGTCAGGGACTACTACTGCACTCATTCATTCCCTCAAACACTATCCATGCACTCATTGAATGACTCAGGCAATACTGCTGCATTCATTCATTCACTGAGACAGTACTTATTCACTCATACAATGACTCAGACATTACCATAGCAGTCATTCATAGAACACATACAAATTTGTCTATTTTTAACCAATAGGCGGTTCTAAAAAGAACCATGTCTTTCTTCTTTTTTTGTTTTATATTTTTTTGTATTTTTTTAACCCTTTTTTTTATTTTTTGGGTGTTTTTAAAAAGAAAAAAGAAACAGAACCAACAGTGAACATGTTGAAAATATTATGCAATTATAAACTCTTTGCACAGAAAAAAAAGAAAATGAACAGTGGTGGTTCTAATAGGAACCAGGACAGCATCCAGTGATTGCTCACCAAAACTGAGATTGTTTTTGTGTTTTATACAATGCTGCCCAACTCTAGCGAAGTCAGGTAAGATGTTGGCTGTGCTAGGTCCAGCAGCGTTGTTGTCACTTCCTTGCCTCTCTTGTTCCCGTCTAAGCTGTTCGTTAGATAGACGTCGAGGATGCATTGTTTGTAGGTGTTTCAAAATCGACGACGTCTGACAGGAATATTTTTTCTCAGAACCTCATGAGAGGACTTTGTCACAAATAGAGAACGTAGCTTTCTGGGCATTTACCTTTTTTTCTCTTGGTGGAATAGAAAAAAATGCCCCTGCAACACTTTCATATCTTTTCTTTACAGGTTCCTCCAGGTCTTCTTCCTCTTCTGGGGGAAGCTGTACAGGTGCATCAGCAGCTGCCATTTTCACTTCTGTAAAAAAAAAAAAAAAGGCAAACAAGAGGAGCAGAAGACAACAGCTGTGTCTGCTAAGATGCTCTAGAAGGAATGACAAAAATGGGTGGGGTCCTTCAAGTTCTCGAATCAAAAGGTTCTTAACCAATTAAATGGGTTTTTTTAAGACCCATGGGTTCGCACACCTGGAGCCATTTCGGAAAAATATATTAAGCTATAATATATTTTTATTCCAGTTAAAAATATATGATATTTACAACTATCTTAAATAATGTCTTGGTATGATATATATATAAAATGTATATACATATACTTTTAAAACTAAAGATTTGCGATGGATTCGCGCACCCGGCGTGACCCCCAGAAATAGTTACATGATGTTAGGCGGGGCCGAGATCCACGCACCCGTCCCATACGAAGCGCGCATTGGACACGACTTAACCAATATGGCGAAAAAATTATTAGATTTGCGCACCCACTTAGACTGGTACACGATTGGTACGTGAATCCACTTTAAAAAAAAAGGTAAAAGAATATTTTAGAAAGGAGAAAACTTTACATTATTTTTGTAAAACTTAAAAAATTTAGAAAAAGGTTTTTGGTGACATTACAATTAGAAATTAGCATTTAAAAAACCTTACAAACTCATTGAAAAAACCATCGGTTTCAGGGACGTTATAGTTAGAAATCAGCATTTAAAAAACCTTTGAAATTCACTGAAAAAAACATAGGTTTAAGGAATATTATAGTTAGAGATTAGCATTTAAAAAACCTTAGAAATTCACAGAAAAAAACCACAGGTTTCAGGGACATTATAAATAGAAATTAGCATTTAAATCCTTTGATATTCACCAAAAAAAACACAGGTTTCAGGAACCTTATTGTTAGTTTGAAATTTCACTCGTACAAAACTAGTGAAATTTGGCGGTTATAGTTAGTTAAGCTAACTATAACTCACACCCCCCAAATGCACTGCTGATGACATCACATATTACATCACTCATGACATGGCCAGTGACATCACTGATGACATCACTGATGACATCTTAAATGACATCGCTCATGACATTACTGATGACATCATACAATTAATATCTGACACACCTCCTCACACCTTAATATAACCTTTCATACAACCACTCTAAAATACAGACTTCCATTCTCGAAACCATAGACACACCAATACCAGTTAGTTCATACCCACTCACTGATTCATAGGTCTACACACATCTACTCACTCATGATACAGTCACTCATACACGCAGTCACTCATCGATACAGCCTATGATAGATGTACTTATACACCCATACAGACACTGAGCCTTTTCCTCACAGTACACTTACACACACACCACCTCACGTATTCATACAGATACTAACACATACTTACTCTCTTATACAATCACTGACACAAGCACACACGAATCCATACAGCCACTCTCATAATCACTCACTCTCACATATAGTCACTTATATACTCCAACATTGACATATACTGCCTTTCATATATGTAGTTACTCACACATATACCACTGAGACATCCATTCACTCACCAACAGCCATGTGCACACTCACTCACCCATACAGCCCCTTGCAGATGCACTCATGAACCCATATACCCACTGAATCACCAACTCACATATCCATGGAGGGAGTCCCTTCCCCCCACCCACCCACACAGACACTCAGACACCCATACAGGTAATCAGACAACCAATCAATAACCCAAATAGACACTCATGTAGCTACTCACCAACCCATGCAGCCACTTACACACCAACTGGCAGACTGATACAGACATTCACACAGATTAGTCATTCACCCATGCATTTACTAAAACACATTTAATCTCTCACTTAAACAGTCAGTCACGCACCCACTGAATCATCCATTCAGACACTCATATACCTACTCATTCTTCAATACACCTTTGAGTGTCTATAATTAACATTCTTAAACTTTTAAAAATCCCCCAGTCTCTGGATGATGTCATCAGTGATGTTATTTGAGATGTCATCAGTGATGTCTTCAGTTATGTCACTGGCCATGTCATGATTGATGCAATATGTGATGTCATCAGCAGTGCATTGCGGGGGTGGGAGTTACGGTTAGCTCAACTAACTATAACAGCCGAATTTCTCTGTTTTTTTAAGAGTGTAATGTCCAACTGACTATCACGTCCCTGAAACCTGTGTTTTTTTTCAGTGAATATCAAGGGTTTTTTTAAATGCTAATTTCTAACTATAACGCCCCTGAAACCTGTGGTTTTTTTCAGTGAATTTCTAAGGTTTTTTAAATGCTAATTTCTAACTATAACGTCCCTTAAACCTGTTTTTTCAATTAATTTCAAAGGTTTTTAAATGCTGATTTCTAACTAAGACATTCCTGAAACCTATGTTTGTACAGTGAAAATATATATATATATATATATTCACTGAAAAAACCATAGGTTTCAGGGGCATTATAGTTAGCTGGACTTTTCACTTGTACAAAACCATTGAAATTCCCCCGTTATAGTTAGTTCAGCTAACTATAACTCGCGCACCCGCAATGCACTGCTGATGACGTCACATATTACATCACTCATGACATGGTCAGTGACATCACTGATGACATCACTGATGACATCTCAAATGACATAACTGATGACATCACTGATGACATCATCCAGTGAATGTGTGTTTTTCTGAAAATTACATATGTTTTATATATGTATATCTCAAGGTTGATGGAAGAATAAATGACTATATAAGTGTCTAAATGGATGATTTGTTTTTGATAAATTGATTGTATAACTGACTGATTAAGTGTATCTTAGTGAATACATGGCTTAGTGAGTAATGTTTAAATATGTAAATATCTGTATCAGTCTCTCACTTTGTGTATAAGTGGCTGCATGGGTTGGTGAGTAGCAACATGAGTGTCTATATAGGTTATTAGTTGGTTTTTTGGGTATCAGTATGAGTGTCTGAGTGTCTGTATGGTTCGGTGGGGGTATTACGTAGTGCATAGGTGCATGAATGAGTGACTCACTGTTTGTATGTGTTGAAGACAGCATGTGTGCAGGGCTGTATGGGTGGATGAGTGTGTGTATGGGTGTGTTAGTGAGTGAATGACTGTCTCAATAGTGTATGAGTAACTACATATGTTTCCTGTATGAATAAGTATGTGTTTCTATAAGTGATTGTTTAAAAGACTAAGTATGTGTAAGTTTCTGTTGAAGTAAGTGTGGTGGTGTGTGTATAACTGTATATGCAAGTACATGGATGTTTGATTCTTTATTAGCATGAGTGACTGTGTGTGAGTAAATCTATGGATGAGTGGCGTTGTGTAACAGGATGTATAAATGTATGAGTACATATGATGAGTGAGTACATGTATGAGCGACTGTATAGGACTGTTGGTGAATGAGTGGATGTATATGTGGATCTTAGAATTACTAAATAGGTTGTTGTACCTGGTATTGGTATGTCCATTGTTTTGAAAATTTTAGTTTCTATTTTTGAATGTGTGTATCAAACGTTATATTAGGGGGAGAGGAGGTCTGCCACTCTATCACAAGGATGATGTCATCAGTGATGTCATTTGAGATGTCATCAGTGATGTCATGAGTGATGTCACTGACCATGTCATGAGTGATGTAATATGTGACGTCATCAGCAGTGCATTGCGGGCGCGCGAGTTATAGTTAGCTGAACTAACTATGACGGGGGAATTTCAATGGTTTTGTACGAGTGAAAAGTCCAGCTAACTATAACGCCCCTGAAACCTATGGTTTTTTCAGTGAATTTTTAAGGTTTTTTAAATGCTAATTCCTAACTATAACGTGCCTGAAACCTATGGTTTTTTCAGTGAATTTCAAAGGTTTTTTTAATGCTAATTTCTAACTATGCCTACAGAGATAGGACATGTGAAGAAAGAAGAAAAAACGCACAGAAAGAAAAAAAAGAAATGCAGAAAGAAGCAACAGAAGTCCTTAAAGACGAAGAAAAGTGCAGGAAGAAGGATAACGTGCAGAAAGAACAAACAGAAGAGCAGAAATTAGCCTTGTTGCAAAATCATCCTGTACCCTCAACTTTTTCAAACGGATACTGGTGGTAACTGAGTCTGACTAACCAGTCCTAGAGCCAGTGCTATGTTAAAAGACACTCAGAATACAGTGAAAACACCTACATACACTAGGGAACACTATGCGTTGGGGTCCCCCTGTGATTAGCATGACCTCCTCTGTAAGCACCTAGTATATAATAGGGCAGGGGATTAAAACTACCTCTTAAAACACGCTACAGGGCGTGTTTGCACACGTCACCTCAGTCCCCGTCCCCTCCCTTCCCCACTGTGTAAACATGCCCTGTGGCCGTTTTAAGTTTGGAGATTAAGTCCCCTTGAATCCTGAGGGTCCCTAGGGTCCAACTAGACCACTAGGTACCTCCAGTAAGCACCACAGAGCTGCGTTGCAGAGAGATGTAAAAAGGGGCACGGCCTAGACCACCTCTCTGCAACGCAGCGCAGTGGCGCTTACTGGAAGCACCTGGTGGGCTAGTTGGCCCCCAGGGTCCCTCAGGATTGAAGGAGAATTATTTCCCCAACTTAATACGCGCCAAACAGGCGTGTTTGCACACGTTAACTCAGGCCCCGTCCCCTCCCTTTACCACTGTGTAAACACGCCCTGTGGCCATTTTTAGTTGGCAGATTAAGTTCATTTGAATCCTGAGGGTCCCTAGGGTCCAACTAGCCCACTAGGTACCTCCAGTAAGCGCCACAGAGCTGTGTTGCAGAGATGTGTAAAAAGTGGCACGGCCTGGACCACCTCTCTGCAAAGCAGCTCAGTGGCGCTTACTGGAAGCACCTGGTGGGCTAGTTAGCCCCTAGGGGCCCTCAGGATTGAAGGGGAATTATTTCCCCAACTTAAAACGCGCCATAGGGTGTGTTTGCACACGTCACCTCAGGCCCCGTCCCCTCCCTTCCCCACTGTATAAACACGCCCTGTGGCCGTTTTAAGTTGGGAGATTAAGTCCCCTTGAATCCTGAGGGTCCCTAGGGGCAAAATAGCCCACTAGGTACGTCCAGTAAGCGCCATTGCAGAGAGGTGTAAAAAGGGGCACGGCCTGCACCACCTCTCTGCAACGCAGAGCAGTGGCACTTACTGGAAGCACCTGGTGGGCTAGTTGGCCCCCAGGGTCCCTCAGGATTGAAAGGGAATTATTTCCCCAATTTAAACCGTGCCACAGGGCGTGTTTTCACACGTCACCTCAGGCCCCGTCCCCTCCCTTTACCACTGTGTAAATGCGCCCTGTGGCCATTCTAAGTTGAGAGATTAAGTTCCCTTGAATCCTAACGGTCCCTAGGGTCAAACTAGCCCACTAGGTACCTCCAGTAAGCGCCACAGAGCTGTGTTGCATGGAGGTGTAAAAAGGGGCGTGGCCTCAGAACACCTGTCTGCAACGCAGCTCCCTGGCGCATACTGGAGATACCTGTTGGGCTAGTTGGCCCTCAGGGACCCTCAGTATTGATGGGGAATTAATTCCCCAACTTACAACTGGCCAGGGGGCGCGTTTACAGAGTGCTGCAAGGAGGGGGCGTGGCCTCCGGAGCGATGCCGGTCTTTTATTTATTTAATTTTTTTAAGAAGGAGGGCTGTGGGGCCCCCCTTCTTTTTCTAATTTATTGGCCCTGGGGACCCCATCCCCCAGGGCCTGCACCCTAATTTTTTTTGCTGAAAAAAATAAATTCCCCGGTTCATGGCCTTTTTAAAAAAAAATCTTTAGGAGGGGGGCTGCGTTGCCCCCCTCCTCAGGCCACTTATGACCCCAGGGACCCCAGCCCCCGGGACTGGCCTTTATTTTTTATTATTTAAAAAAAATATATATTTATAGAAACACCTAGGACATGCTGGACAAACCGTATGTACCTATCACCATGACGATTTGCGTGATATTCATTAAAAGGCGACTATGCATACAATGAATCCACGTGGAATGTATTTACACCGCTAGTGAAGCTCTGACGTGTCTAACGCCCTACCGTGCCTAATCCCGGCGCCCCCGCCGGTGGGTACTCTCCAAGTAGACACCCTTGTCGTTTATTTATACAAACATGGGTTGCTATTTACGGGCACATTTAATACACACGCACACCAATCCATTCAAAGGGGATTCGTCAAAAATTCGACCAAACTATGCAAGAAACCCCCCTCACCGTTAATAAAACACACATCCACCGCCGGATGTGTAATACTTTTTATTTTAATCTCTGGAATGGAGACGCACCTCACTTGAGAGTCACAGCGTGTTACACCCACCAGTGCCTGCCGAGTGCCACACACCTCTGTGTTGTCTTTCCACCAGCTAGTGCGTATGCTATGACACTCTCTAGCCCATGTGCACTGTAACACCACCCCGTGAATATGTCATGCCACACTTGCATTCGCACGGGTTATATTGCACCATCTAACGTGCCTTCCTCGATGCCTATGTTATAACACACAGCGCTATGCCATACATATTACAATCTGGGATCCATATCTTTGTCACAGTGCATATGCAACGTTACACTCCCCAGCACATATTTTATATTACAACTTTAGAGACTAGTCAGGTTACACAACACTGCCCTGTGCATATTACACTCCAAGGCGCATATCGCATAGCATGCGCTAGTGCCTGTGCCATCTCGCGCTCTCCAATGAATCTGTCATTGCGCACAATGTATTGCATATTATATTTCACGCCCCGGTTCATCTTATATCACACTTTTTGGTGCATAGTTTATACCATATACTATATCTAGCTTTCATTTTCAATCGTGCTCTCAGGAATATGTTCTATATAACACTGCGTCCACCTTCCCTTTTCACGGGCATTACATTTTGCGATGGGGGGTTGAGGGTCAGGGGGTGTTTCTGCCAAGTGAGCCCGGAATCACAGTCACAAACGTCCTCTTCTTCCTGAATAAAAGTGAGATTATGCTGCATACTTGTTCATATTTTAAGTAGTTCGCACAGACACAAATTTTAAAAACAATTAAGTTCCTAATACCCACCTTCTCTGAACAGTTAGCTTGCTGCCCCATCCACCTCCTCCCTATCCTCTGTTGTCTGAATCCATGGACTAGCCTCCTCCCTCCTGCCATGCATGGTCTGATGTGCTGCCACTACCCTCCATTTAGCATGATGTACCAGTCCACTCCTCCTGCCCTCCATTGCCCAATTCTATGGCCCATCATTGACCTCCTGCTTAGCCTCTCTGCTTAGCTTGCTGCCCCTATTCTCCTTCCCCCAGCTCTCCGATGTCTTTGTGCATGCCCCTGCTCCATCCTTTTTGCCCACCATGTTCCATGGACCTTCCACTCCTATCTACTCTGACGCGGTCTGTTGTGAGGCCCCTTCCCCTGAACTCTCTTGTCTGTGCCCAGGTCCTGACCCTCCCTTCTATCCTCCATGGTCCTTTGTGCATGCCCCTGCACCCTCCTTCTTGCCCATCATAGCCATTGTGCTGCCACTAACCCTCCCGCTTGCCATGCATGGTCTTCTGTGCTGCCATGGCCCCTCCCACCTTCCCTGTGTGATCAGCTAGCTGCCCCTGACCCCCTCCCACCTTCCCTCCATGGTCTGTGTGTATGCCATCATAGTCTCACTGTTGCTCTTCATGGTGTGTCTTGTTTCTAGTGCCCATCCTGCCTGACCTCCATGGTCTACTTGCTGCTCCTGCCCTGCCCCCTTGCCCCCAGCCCTCTGTTTCCATGTGTAGACCCCTATTCCCTCCCTCCTGGCTTGTCTGTTCCATTGTAATGCCCCTGATCCGTCCCTCCTGCCCTTTATGGTCTGTTATGCTGCAGCTTTCTCTCCTGTCTGTCCATTATGGTCAGCTAGCTACCATTGCCTCTTTCCCCTCTGTTCTCTGTTGTCCATGTGCATGGTCCTGTCCCCTCCCTATTGCTTTCTATGGATTGTTGTGCTGCACTCCCGTCCCGCATGCCCTGTGTGGTGTATTGTGCTGCTGCAAACACTGATGCCTGCCCTGTAGGGTCAGTTTGGTGCACCTCTCCATGTCCCTCCTGTTCTCTGTTATCCGAGTCCATGTCCCTACCCCAATTCCTCCTGCCTACCATGATCCGATGTACCATACTTGCGAACATTTTGAACTTGGTAAGAGGGAGATTTTGAAAAAAACTGGGGTATTGATTTTCCCCTTTGAGTTACATTGAAAAAGTGGAGATTGTAGACAGGAGACAGATCAAATAAAGCCCATTTGATCTTAAAAACATTGGACGTTTCCTAGCTGAAACGGGTCTGTTGGCATGTATGGTTGTACTACCACTGCCTCTTCCTTCTGCCCACAGTGGTCTATTATATTGCCACAGCCTCTCTTGCCAGTCCTGTATTGTTGGTTTGTTGCCCCAGCCCCCCTTTCCACTGCCCTCCATAGTCTGTTGTGGTGCCACTGCCCTTCCTGCCTGCCCAGTGTGGTCAAATTGTTGCCTCTGCACTCTCCTACCTGCCTTCAATTTTCAGAGTCCGTGCCCCTGGCCTCTGCCTCTCAACAGTATCCCAATGAACAACTAGATTGCTAACATTCTATATTTATTACAAAAGTGTGGAACGCCTGGCGTCATCTTGATGTAATCAAAACTGTAATACCTAGAGCATTTCCTTTAGAAATTACATATATGAGAGGGTCTTATTTGCATCAAAATTATGGTTAGTGCTCTAAAAAACTAAAATGAGGACATATTTTCTGAGTTTTCAAATGGCGACAAAGAACTTTTAAATTATTTGTAATCTTTATGTTTTTTTATCCAGTTGACCACTTGATTAAATGTTGCACTTAGGGGAGAGGATGTGGTGTTACTTCCAGAGCTGCAGACTTTGCAACTGGGGAACCAGGTTGGAGTTTCTGCTGTCAAATCACTTAATCTCCCCATGTCTACAACCAAAATAAATTTGACCTTGTGTGATGTAACCAATGCTCATGTAAAGCACTCCAAAACCTGACCAGTCTGCACTATATAAAACTGCAAATAAACAAAAAATAAGTGTTTTGCACACTTCTGTCATGGGCTACATGTGGGCTACATCTGGGTGATATTTGTGCTGCATTTGGGCTCTTTTGTCTCTGGTGGCCATCTTGGGAGATTTATTTGTTATGAAGTTTCCTAATTTCCTCATTTACTGCAGTCTCCTCAGTAGGAAATGCTTTCAGTTTTTTACTTTGATTCCATCAAGAAGGTATTCAGATATGTCTCACATTTGCCATAAATTCTGAATGTTAGCACTCTAGTTGCTCATTAGATCACTGTAGTAAAGCTACTGCTCACCACGGAAGTCTGCTGCTGGTATTAAAAGTGCATGTTTCAGTCTGCATATCAGAATTTTTTAATGAAATAGAAGAGGATTTGAGAAGTCACTCAAAATGTGCCCTAATTTTTCTTTCTTCAGCACTAACATTAATTTCTATGGCAAAATGAACCCCCTCATTTTGTTCCTTTGTAACTTAAATGTTTTAAGTGTTACTACTTTATTCCAATCAAGATGGCTTCAGGTGTGCCATACTTTTGTCATAAGTAAGACTGTTAGCGCTCTAGTTGTTCGTTAGAACACTCGGGGACATTCCGTCATTGGGCTATACTTGGGCTATATCTGGGTGATATTTGGGCTACATTTGGGCTCTTTTGTCTCTGGCGGCCATCTTGAGAGATTTATTTGTTATGAAGTTTCCTAATTTCCTCATTTACTGCAGACTCCTCAGTAGGAAATACTTTCAGTTTTTTACTTTGGTTCCATCAAGAAGACATTCAGATGTGTCACACATTTGCCATAAATTCTAAATGTTAGCACTCTAGTCTCATTAGATCACTGTAGTAAAGCTACTGCTCACCAAGGAAGTCTGCTGCTGGTATTCAAAGTGCATGTTTCAGTCTGCATGTCAGAATTTTTTTATGAAATAGAAGAGGATTTGAGGAGTCAAAATGTGCCCTAATTTTTCTTTCTGTAGCACTAATCATAAATTCTATGGCAAAATGAACCCCCTCATTTTGTTCCTTTGTAAATTAAATGTTTTAAGTGTTACCACTTTATTCCAATCAAGATGGCTTCAGGTGTGCCATACTTTTGTCATAAGTAAGACTGTTAGCGCTCTGGTTGTTCGTTAGAACACTCTGGGACATTCTGTCATTGGGCTATACTTGGGCTACATCTGGGTGATATTTGTGCTACATTTGGGCTCTTTTGTCTCTGGTGGCCATTTTGGGAGACTTATTTGTTATGAAGTTTCCTAATTTCCTCATTTACTACAGTCTCTTCAGTAGGAAATACTTTCAGATTTTTACTTTGATTCCATCAAGAAGGTATTCGGATATGTCACACATTTGCCATCAATTCTGAATGTTAGCACTCTAGTTGCTTATTAGATCACTGTAGTAAAGCTACTGCTCACCAGGGAAGTCAGCTCACGGTATTGAAAGTGCATGTTTCAGTCTGCATGTCAGAATATTTTAATGAAATAGAAGAGGATTTGAGAAGTCACTCAAAATGTGCCCTAATTTTTCTTTCTGTAGCACTAATCATAATTTCTATGGCAAAATGAATCCCCTCATTTTGCTCCTTTGTAAATTAAATGTTTTAAGTGTTACCACTTTATTCCAATGAAGATGGCTTCATGTGTTCCATACTTTTGTCATAAGTAAGACTGTTAGCGCTCTGGTTGTTCGTTAGAACACTCTGGGACATTCTGTCATTGGGCTATACTTGGGCTACATCTGGGTGATATTTGTGCTACATTTGGGCTCTTTTGTCTCTGGTGGCCATCTTGGGAGATTTATTTGTTATGACGTTTCCTAATTTCCTCATTTACTGCAGACTCCTCAGTAGGAAATACTTTCAGTTTTTTACTTTGGTTCCATCAAGAAGACATTCAGATGTGTCACACATTTGCCATAAATTCTGAATGTTAGCACTCTAGTCTCATTAGATCACTGTAGTAAAGCTACTGCTCACCAAGGAAGTCTGCTGCTGGTATTCAAAGTGCATGTTTCAGTCTGCATGTCAGAATTTTTTTATGAAATAGAAGAGGATTTGAGAAGTCAAAATGTGCCCTAATTTTTCTTTCTGTAGCACTAATCATAATTTCTATGGCAAAATGAACCCCCTCATTTTGTTCCTTTG
Organism: Triturus cristatus; assembly: GCF_964204655.1. Lineage (NCBI taxonomy): Eukaryota > Metazoa > Chordata > Amphibia > Caudata > Salamandridae > Triturus > Triturus cristatus. Next base: position 321,947,262 of record NC_140584.1, on the reverse strand, counting down.
TAAATTAAATGTTTTAAGTGTTACCACTTTATTCCAATCAAGATGGCTTCAGGTGTGCCATACTTTTGTCATAAGTAAGACTGTTAGCGCTCTGGTTGTTCGTTAGAACACTCTGGGACATTCTGTCATTAGGCTATACTTGGGCTACATCTGGGTGATATTTGTGCTACATTTGGGCTCTTTTGTCTCTGGTGGCCATTTTGGGAGACGTATTTGTTATGAAGTTTCCTAATTTCCTCATTTACTACAGTCTCCTCTGTAGGAAATACTTTCAGATTTTTACTTTGATTCCATCAAAAAGGTATTCAGATATGTCACACATTTGCCATAAATTCTGAATGTTAGCACTCTAGTTGCTCATTAGATCACTGTAGTAAAGCTACTGCTCACCACGGAAGTCTGCTGCTGGTATTAAAAGTGCATTTTTCAGTCTGCATATCAGAATTTTTTAATGAAATAGAAGAGGATTTGAGAAGTCACTCAAAATGTGCCCTCATTTTCTTTCTTCAGCACTAATCATAATTTCTATGGCAAAATGAACCCCCTCATTGTGTTCCTTTTTAAATTAAATGTTTTAAGTGTTACCAGTTTATTCCAATCAAGATGGCTTCAGGTGTGCCATACTTTTGTCATAAGTAAGACTGTTAGCGCTCTAGTTGTTCGTTAGAACACTCGGGGACATTCTGTCATTGGGCTATACTTGGGCTACATCTGGGTGATATTTGTGCCACATTTGGGCTCTTTTGTCTCTGGTGGCCAACCTGTGAGATTTATTTGTTATGACGATTCCTAATTTCCTCATTTACTGCAGTCTCCTCAGTAGGAAATACTTTCACTTTTTTACTTTGGTTCCATCAAGAAGACATCCAGATGTGTCACACATTTGCCATAAATTCTGAATGTTAGCACTCTAGTCTCATTAGATCACTGTAGTAAAGCTACCGCTCACCATGGAAGTCTGCTGCTGGTATTCAAAGTGCATGTTTCAGTCGGCATGTCAGATTATTTTTATGAAATAGAAGAGGATTTGAGAAGTCAAAATGTGCCCTAATTTTTCTTTCTGTAGCACTAATCATAATTTCTATGGCAAAATGAACCCCCTCATTTTGTTCCTTTGTAAATTAAATGTTTTAAGTGTTACCACTTTATTCCAATCAAGATGGCTTCAGGTGTGCCATACTTTTGTCATAAGTAAGACTGTTAGCGCTCTGGTTGTTCGTTAGAACACTCTGGGACATTCTGTCATTGGGCTATACTTGGGCTACATCTGGGTGATATTTGTGCTACATTTGGGCTCTTTTGTCTCTGGTGGCCATTTTGGGAGACGTATTTGTTATGAAGTTTCCTAATTTCCTCATTTACTACAGTCTCCTCTGTAGGAAATACTTTCAGATTTTTACTTTGATTCCATCAAAAAGGTATTCAGATATGTCACACATTTGCCATAAATTCTGAATGTTAGCACTCTAGTTGCTCATTAGATCACTGTAGTAAAGCTACTGCTCACCACGGAAGTCTGCTGCTGGTATTAAAAGTGCATTTTTCAGTCTGCATATCAGAATTTTTTAATGAAATAGAAGAGGATTTGAGAAGTCACTCAAAATGTGCCCTCATTTTCTTTCTTCAGCACTAATCATAATTTCTATGGCAAAATGAACCCCCTCATTGTGTTCCTTTTTAAATTAAATGTTTTAAGTGTTACCAGTTTATTCCAATCAAGATGGCTTCAGGTGTGCCATACTTTTGTCATAAGTAAGACTGTTAGCGCTCTAGTTGTTCGTTAGAACACTCGGGGACATTCTGTCATTGGGCTATACTTGGGCTACATCTGGGTGATATTTGGGCCACATTTGGGCTCTTTTGTCTCTGGTGGCCAACCTGTGAGATTTATTTGTTATGACGATTCCTAATTTCCTCATTTACTGCAGTCTCCTCAGTAGGAAATACTTTCACTTTTTTACTTTGGTTCCATCAAGAAGACATCCAGATGTGTCACACATTTGCCATAAATTCTGAATGTTAGCACTCTAGTCTCATTAGATCACTGTAGTAAAGCTACCGCTCACCATGGAAGTCTGCTGCTGGTATTCAAAGTGCATGTTTCAGTCGGCATGTCAGATTATTTTTATGAAATAGAAGAGGATTTGAGAAGTCAAAATGTGCCCTAATTTTTTCTTTCTGCAGCACTAATCATAATTTCTATGGCAAAATGAACCCCCTCATTTTGTTCCTTTGTAAATTAAATGTTTTAAGTGTTACCACTTTATTCCAATCAAGATGGCTTCAGGTGTGCCATACTTTTGTCATAAGTAAGACTGTTAGCGCTCTGGTTGTTCGTTAGAACACTCTGGGACATTCTGTCATTGGGCTATACTTGGGCTACATCTGGGTGATATTTGTGCTACATTTGGGCTCTTTTGTCTCTGGTGGCCATTTTGGGAGACTTATTTGTTATGAAGTTTCCTAATTTCCTCATTTACTACAGTCTCCTCAGTAGGAAGTACTTTCAGTTTTTTACTTTGATTCCATCAAGAAGGCATTCAGATGTGTCACACATTTGCCATAAATTCAGAATGTTAGCACTCTAGTTGCTTATTAGATCACTGTAGTAAAGGTACTGCTCACTACGGAAGTCTGCTGCTGGTATTAAAAGTGCATTTTTCAGTCTGCATATCAGAATTTTTTAATGAAATAGAAGAGGATTTGAGAAGTCACTCAAAATGTGCCCTAATTTTTCTTTCTTCAGCACTAATCATAATTTCTATGGCAAAATGAACCCCCTCATTGTGTTCCTTTTTAAATTAAATGTTTTAAGTGGTACCAGTTTATTCCAATCAAGATGGCTTCAGGTGTGCCATACTTTTGTCATAAGTAAGACTGTTAGCGCTCTAGTTGTTCGTTAGAACACTCTGGGACATTCTGTCATTGGGCTATACGTGGGCTACATCTGGGTGATATTTGGGCCACATTTGGGCTCTTTTGTCTCTGGTGGCCATCTTGGGAGATTTATTTGTTATGAAGATTCCTAATTTCCTCATTTACTGCAGTCTCCTCAGTAGGAAATACTTTCACTTTTTTACCTTGGTTCCATCAAGAAGACATCCAGAATTTTCACACATTTGCCATAAATTCTGAATGTTAGCACTCTAGTCTCATTAGATCACTGTAGTAAAGCTACTGCTCACCAAGGAAGTCTGCTGCTGGTATTCAAAGTGCATGTTTCAGTCTGCATGTCAGAATATTTTAATGAAATAGAAGAGGATTTGAGAAGCCACTCAAAATGTGCCCTAATTTTTCTTTCTGCAGCACCAATCATACTTTCTATGGCAAAATAAACCCCCTCATTTTGTTCCTTTTTAAATTAAATGTTTTAAGAGTTACCACTTTATTCCAATCAAGATGGCTTCTGGTGTGCAATACGTTTGTCATAAGTAGGACTGTTAGCGCTCTAGTTGTTCTTTAGAACACGCTGGGAAGCTACAGTAGAACACAAAGGAATCAACTGCCCTTGTTGGATGTACATGTTTTACTGAGAATGTCAGACTTCATTCTCACATGACTGAGAAAGAAAATGTGAATTTACAGAAAATATGCTCTCAGTTTAGCTTATAGATCACCTTCCAAACCTCTGTGGGAAAAGCATGAGAAAATAGTTTTCTCTCAAACATGATTCATGATATCACAGCAGAAGGCTTTTTCACATGGTAAAGTCACCTTAGAACACACCACAATTCCTAAAATGAGTATGGTACCATCAACAAATGATTTATTATGTAACTAAAGTCTTAAAACCTTATATTAACTGCAATGCTTTTTAATGAGGTGCTATCATGTATATTGGCCCCAAGATGGCTGCCAACACTTCTTGGATGAAGTACTGACAGCCAATCAGATCTCACGATGAGATGTGTGGTTAGGCTCCGCCCAGATATATCTATCTTTTTAACTCTAATTTTCTCAGGAACTACTTAATGGATTTACGCCATTTAAGCAAAAGGCATGAGTCTGAACTGAGGACTACCTCTTTGCCAAATTTGGTGTAATTCTGTTCAGCAGTTCGGGCTGTAGCTACGTCAACAGGTCCAATGGGAAAATGCATGGGGAAAATTTTCTCCCCTTTTTTTCTCGGCCCCCGCTTGACGAATTACCGTGAAATTTTCAGGATAGGAGCAGACCGGAGCTGGTCAAAAGTTTGAAACATTTCGCAAAGATTTGTCAATCGGCGCCAACGTTATTCCAAATAGAATGTTCCTGATTTCCTATGGAAAATAGGTCCTAACTATAACTACCTACTGGCGACGATCAAGCCAGAGTAAAGGAACGAGCAGAACAAAGGCTGACTATGTCAGGGCACAATTGTATGCATGGGCGGGTTATTATACAGCGCTCGCAATTTTGGACCTGCTTATTCCTTTTGGCGAAAAGATCGTCGTACTGGGCATTTTGAGAGGAATCTTGATTGACATATTGGGAGAGGAAAAGTACTGACTTTTGGGAACTTTCTCTGTCCTCTCTCGATAGCTACATCAGACAGCCAATGAGATCCCTCCATACAGATATTTAAACACCACCCCGCTAAAATCCTCACTTTTGGACTATCCAGCTGAAAACCGGCATTGATAAAGCCATCCGCCGAAACGTGTCTGCCAGGAGCTGTTACGTGAGCACAACGCGTTTGTTTGTTTTTTAAAGTGTGAATGGAGGCATTTAAACTTACTGCAGAGCATCTCCAGCATGTGTCTGACCCGTTTTTTATGGTAAAACCGGGACTGGTGTTGTACATATGGCGGAAGTCGGCTCCGCGTTCAGACACGCCTCTTGATTTGGAGCTGCACGTGTTACCGACAAACTTTGTGGCTGAGTGCACGGACTGCACAGCGTGGCGCCCCCCCCAGCCTGGATTGTGGTGTAGGCACTGGGGAAAGAGCAGCAGCTGGTCTGCTGATAGAGATGCTCAGCAGTGACGAAGTCCGCCATCGACCAAGCCAGAGTAAAGGAACGAGCAGAACAAAGGCTGACTATGTCAGGGCACAATTGTATGCACGGGCGGGTTATTATACCGCGCTCGCAATTTTGGACCTGCTTATTCCTTTTGGCGAAAAGATCGTCGCACTGGGCATTTTGAGAGGAATCTTGATTGACATATTGGGAGAGGAAAAGTACTGACTTTTGGGAACTTTCTCTGTCCTCTCTCGATAGCTACATCAGACAGCCAATGAGATCCCTCCATACAGATATTTAAACACCACCCCGCTAAAATCCTCACTTTTGGACTATCCAGCTTAAAAACGGCATTGATAAAGGCATCCGCCAAAACGCGTCTGCCAGGAGCAGTTACATGAGGACAACGCATTTGTTTGTTTTTTATAGTGTGAATGGAGGCATTTAAACTTACTGCAGAGCATCTCCAGCATGTGTCTGACCCGTTTTTTATGGTAAAACCGGGACTGGTGTTGTACATATGGCGGAAGTCAGCTCCGCGTTCAGACACGCCTCTTGATTTGGAGCTCCACGCGTTACCGACAAACTTTGTGGCTGAGTGCACGGATTGCACAGTGTGGCGCCCCCCCAGCCTGGATTGTGGTGTAGGCACTGGGGAAAGAGCAGCAGCTGGTCTGCTGATAGAGATGCTCAGCAGTGACGAAGTCCGCCATCGACCAAGCCAGAGTAAAGGAACGAGCAGAACAAAGGCTGACTATGTCAGGGCACAATTGTATGCATGGGCGGGTTATTATACAGCGCTCGCAATTTTGGACCTGCTTATTCCTTTTGGCGAAAAGATCGTCGCACTGGGCATTTTGAGAGGAATCTTGATTGACATATTGGGAGAGGAAAAGTACTGACTTTTGGGAACTTTCTCTGTCCTCTCTCGATAGCTACATCAGACAGCCAATGAGATCCCTCCATACAGATATTTAAACACCACCCCGCTAAAATCCTCACTTTTGGACTATCCAGCTGAAAACCGGCATTGATAAAGGCCTCCGCCGAAACGCGTCTGCCAGGAGCTGTTGACTGGTGTTATATATATATATATATATATATATATATATATATATATATATATATATATTACCTACTGGCGGTCGCCAGTAGGTAGTTATAGTTAGGACCCTGTTTCCATAGGAAAACCGCTACATTCTATTTTGAATAACTTTGGCGCCGGTCGACGAATCCTCGCGAAATTTTCAAAACTAATGGGGCGCTACGCTCCGCTCCTACCCTGAAAGTCTCGGGGGGATTCGTCAAGCGGGGGCTGAGATAAAAGGGGGGTCCCAAAACGCGTTTTTCCCATGCATTTTTCCATAGGACCTTTAGACACAGCTACAGCCCGAACGGCTGAACAGAGTTCCTTGAAATTTGGCAGAGAGGTACTCTACAGGTCAAGGAAGTGCCTTTTGTAGGTTTGGTGTAAATCTGTTCAGTAGATTCTGAGAAAATAGCCTTTAAATCAATATATATATCTGAGCCAGCTTACGGTGCGCTTACCGTGCGCTTACCGTACGCGTACGGTGACGTGCGCGAGCGCGATTCTGATTGGCTGTTAGATCTTAGTAAACATTCGAATCGGTCGAAACCAGGAAGCGGCGTCCGCCATTTTCTATCTCGCACTCTGAGGCGGTGGAAGAAAAACAAAGACAAAAAACATATAAAGGGGCCGTTTAGACAGCTCCCAACCACCTAGCCTTGATGACTGTATCCTCAAAGAACCCCCAAGGCCAAAAATTCAATTTTAATTTTTTTCGAAAAATCGCCGATTACGCTTACCGTATGCGTACAGTAAAAAATTTAAAAAAAGAAAAAAAATCCATATTCTCCACACCCCGTGTGCAAATGGTGCCCGTAGGGCACCATTTGTACAAGGCATATTTATAAACCATTGCACTTCAAAAAATCAAACATTACCTTTCACAACGAAGCGCATAATATGTCCTCCATGTGCGCACGGTGCGCGAAGCGCATCGTGCGTACATGGCCCATCCAGCGTAACGTGGGCACGCGGTGCGCGTAGCGCACCGCGTGCCCACCCTGCGTGCACGGCACTAACTGCGTAAAGTGCTCACTGTGCGCACACGGTGCGCAAAGCGCACCGTGCGCGCACGGAACGAACTGCGTTAAGTGGGCGCGCACGCCACGAATGGCGTAAAGTAACTTAGCATTTAAAAAACCGTACAAATTCACTGAAAAAACCATAGGTTTCACACACGTTATAGTTAGGAATGAGCATTTAAAAAACCTTGCAAATTCACTGAAAAAACCATAGGTTTCACACATGTTATAGTTAGCTGGACATTTAACTGATAAAAAACCAATGAAATTCCCCCGTTATAGTTAGTGCAGGCAACTATAACTCACGTGACCGCAATCCTCTGCTGATGCTAATACTGTATTTAGACACTTATTTGCCCATGTCTTCTTCCATTAAATTTTAGCTATACATATATTACAAATATTTTTTTTTCATAAAGACACATATGTCATCAGCAGAGGATTGCGGTCACGTGAGTTATAGTTGCCTGCACTAACTATAACGGGGGAATTTCATTGGTTTTTTATCTGTAAAATGTCCAGCTAACTATAACATGTGTGAAACCTATGGTTTTTTCAGTGAATTTGCAAGGTTTTTTAAATGCTAATTCCTAACTATAACGTGTGTGAAACCTATGGTTTTTTCAGTGAATATATATATATATATATCCAACAAAAGAAGTGCAGAGCCTGATTCTGGATGAAAAACCATGCGTTTATTTTCATAATGAAAAGTGACTGCAAACTCATTTCCTTACTCGTTTCAGGTTAATAAAGCCTTCATCACAGGTGAGTTGTCCATTAACCCACGTGGTTTGATGTCACACTACTACAGATCCCAAGATGCACCAGTGTTGTAATAATAGTCCAAGTATATGGTGCGATATTTAATTAAACTGCATAGCATCCAAAACACCATATTTAGGTTTGTAATGTTATCAGTGCAACTTGTCTGCTTTCAATAAAGTGCTCACGTGCATATTGACAAAATGGCAAAATCTCATTGTCATGATAATGAAATCCGAAATTGTCCAAGAGAGGTTGTTTCCTCTCTCTTCTCCCTTTCTCACCTCGTGTCCAGAAATACCTCGGCAAATCCATTTACGTCTGGCACAAAGAAAGCAGGTCATGCCCCCATAGATATGTCACCATATTTCAACCAAACACTCCATGAAAGGGGGCGCCCAAACTTGCAGGGCGGCTGCTGCAAACAGGAATGGAGATCCTGTGACATTAATCCAACAAAAGAAGTGCAGAGCCTGATTCCGGGTGAAAAACCATGCGTTTATTTTCATAATGAAAAGTGACAGCAAACTCATTTCCTTACGCGTTTCAGCTTAACAAAGCCTTGATCACCGGTGAGTTGAATTGCAACACAGGGAGGTGCTTGTGTCCATTAACCCACGTAGATAGATAGATAGATAGATAGATAGATAGATAGATAGATAGATAGATAGATAGATAGATAGATAGATAGATAGATAGATAGATAGATAGATAGATAGATAGATAGATAGATAGATAGATAGATAGATAGATAGATAGATGATATATATATAATTAAAATTAATAGGCACTAAATATGTTAATATTTAACAATAATAAAATTAAAGTTACTCCAGTATGTGCAAAAGTAAGGAAATGGTTGGACTCAGAAAGGGTAACAATTTACTATTCCTATTCCAGTCAGTGCAACACTAGAGATACAGTAGTTAACTTCAAGCAAATACAATATTTTAACAATTACATCAAATAACAAGAAATAGAAATATAGGCATATATCAGGTACAGGTTGTTGAATTTGTATGGGTAAAGGGTGGGAATTTAATAAAATATAATTAATTTATTGATTATTAGTTAATTATTAATTGTTTAAATGACAAAAAAGTAAATCATATATAATTGCCGGCACAAAGGAGACGTTCTAACACTGCTATGAAAAATCTTCTCCAATACAAAAGAAGTGAGTCCAAAAAGAATGGTCTGCGCCACAACAGCGTAAAGTGAAACAAAAAAGTTCTCTGCCTCACTCCGAAATCCTAAGAACAACTTTAAAGAAAAAACAGATAAGAAGAATTGCTGATACAGGATGCAACCGTGCAAATATAACATATTGTTCTACTGTTCTGGGTCCCAAAGAGAACCCCAAATTGATGCTGTGTTCTAAATGCGTCTGCAGCTTAAGAATAGGGGCTATTTAAGGGCATTCCACTTAGTGCCTCCTTGGTTGCTTTAAAATTCATAACTGGGAAATTCACTGTTACATGTTTTTTTATTGTGTGTCTTGGTGTTGTTTGTAATAATTTACTGTTTTAACAATGCAATGATGTTCATTTGATGTGGGACATGTAATGAATGTAAATTGATTCATTTCATGATGATGTTGTTCTTCTGTTGATGACAATTCTATGTAAATTGGAAAGTTTTTCATAAATAATGTTGAAACTAATTGGTGATCACAGCAATTAGATTGTGTGAACACAAACTGAAATCATAGTGTTGGTTAGATAGTATCATCACTGGCGTTTGTTTGTTAAACTTTTACAGTGGCCTATTCTTCCTCACGTTAATTTGGCACAACTCCTTGTTGCTATTCAATACTTTTAGAAAGTTTTCATGTTCTTACTCTAACCATTCTGTGCCTCTGCCTGCCTCTGAATACATGTATGGGTTATATGACATTGTGCATCCACTCTAGACAGTCACACAGAGGGAGCTGAAGTGTGCCCTGCATATCCTGATGGCCTAACACCAGGCTGATGGGTCTTCATTAGCTAGAGTGGAGGGAAGAGTTGACACTGATACCTGAATATGGCTGTACCTCTCCTCACACAAACATGTTTCCACCCTTGTAGTGTGTATGGAGCCAGGGCGGTGGAATGCAGGGTCTTGTACACTACTAATACTTTCCTTTGAGGTTTCCCTGCTTCAAAGGCTGAAATGGGCATATGTACTGAACCTGCGACACCATAAACTCAAAACACTTCTGGGTTGAGGACATTCTGCTAGGAAGAAGAGCTGAAGCATCCCTTGTGCTGGTGGTACCCCCATTGCTTTAGAGCCTTTCTACTGGGTTTGGCTCATGATGTGCCTCTGGCAGGTCATTTGGGGCAGGATAAGATCTTTGATAAGCTTGTCACCCTCTTGTATTGTCGCCAAATGTGGTAGACCTCAGAGGTATTCTGCAGGTCTTGCCAAACCTGCAAGGCAAGTGGCAAAGCTGGGAAGAGGTGAAGGGCTCCTTTCAAATTGCTTCCCATCATGAGCACCCCTTTGGAGAGGGTAGGCATTGACATTGGGGTGCCTCTAGATCCCAAGACAGCCATGGACAACAGGTTTGTCCTGGTCTTGGTGGACCATGCCACCCAGTACCCGGAAGATATCCCTCTGAAGATGGTGACTGTGCCCACCGTGGCCAGGGCACTGATGAGGATCTTTACCATCGTGGGGTTCCCCAAGGAGGTGGTATCTGGCTGGGGTACCAACTTCCCATCTTTGTACATGAAGGCCATGTGGAAGGTGTGCGGTGATACCTACAAGTTCACCACCCCCAGAGCAATGAGTTGGTTGAAATGTTTAACCTTACCCTGAAGGGAATGATTATGGATCTCTCAGAACCCATGAGGCATATGTGGGATATCCTCTTACCATGCCTTGTGTTCGCCTACAGAAGGGGGGTTGCATCAACCCGTTTGCACTTCTGTATGGGCACCCTGTGACTATTTAATGAATGAGGGCTGGGAGCAAGCTCCTAGGAAGCCACCCCTGGATGTATTCAGTTACATTCTGGCCTTCTGGAACCAGACAACCTACTTCCAGAAACTCACCCAGAAGATTCTACAAGCTAGCCAGGAGGACATGAAACGCTGGTATGACCAGAATACTGTGAGAAGTTGGCCTGGTATATGCTGTCCACTAGTTATAGTGGGCACTTTGCACCAGTCCAAACAACCCCTTATTGATGATAGGTTAAAGACAACCTTTATTCAAAGCTATCCTAGTGGTAGCTATGGAGAGCAGCCTTCAGGCTAAGTCTTGAAGGAATGTGAAGCAGCTTGTTTTACCAGTCTATGATCTCTTGAGTGGCTAAATGAAAGGAGACCACACCAGGTATATATATAAAATATTTGTATTTATTACTAAACACACCCCTCCAGTCGCTTTATGGGGCTAGAGGCAAAAGCACATAAGTTACACTTCAAATAACACAGTAAATTAGCACAACATATGATAGGCCCTAGGGGTGAACCAAACCATATATTGAGAAAGTGGTATAAGAACCACGACTTGACTAGACACCAGGCCTAGAACCTGTAGAATTGCTGGGACCCCAAGGAACCACCCAAGGTAGTGACACAGGGGACCCACGGGGGACGTGTGCAGTGTGAGAACACAGCTGCAAACTCCCGTTAGCTTCTATGGGGAAAGTCGTGGTTAGAATTTTAAAGTATAAGGACACTTTGGAGTGGACTAGGAACAAACCTTTTTGGACTTAGATGGTTCTAGGGCCAACACCCATGGGAGCACCGTAGTACTCGTGTTACCTCACCCAGGGAAGCCGGGTGCATAGGTGTCAAATGGTGTCGGGACGCTTCGTCGTTTTCAATGGCAGCTTGCTGAAAAGTGTCCGCAGAGATCCAAGTCTGGACCAAAGATGTGAAGAACCTGAAAGCAGAGGGGACAGAGTCTGGGTCACTTGCCAGTGACCAAGGGCACAATAGACAAATGCCCACGGATGTCGGTTGTTTCAGGTGAGAAGAGGGGAAGCTTGACTCTTCATCCAAGAGGACCAGGAGGTGTCGAGGATGACCATGAGCTGGATTTGAGCTGCTACACGAAGGATGTCGAGTGCTGCAGCATTGGTACCCAGATTGGACACAACAAGCCTTGGCACCAGCAACCCACCCAGGGAGAGGAAAGATGCTTCGGTGCGGACCAGCAAGGTCCTGGGGACTCCCCAAGCAATGAAGAATTGGGGCACATCTGGAGCAACCAGGGAAGCTCGATTGAAGTAAGAGTTGCCTTCACAGGGACCCACCAGTCGATGGACCAGGGATCGCGAAGGAGCCTCAGACAAACACACAAAGGGCGGGCTTCCGGAACACTCGTGGAGTGTAGGCCAGCAATCTTTGGTGCTCGGGGTCTAGGCTACAAGTATCCAATACACAGTCTCAAAGGACAAAGAGAAGCTGATGCACTTGCAAATGTGCACGGTGTCTAGGGGTTCAGGTTCCACGGTACCCACTACGGCTACGGGTCTCAGCTTTGCTGGGGACTCAGGTCAGCCTCTGGGAAGTCTAGAAACCCACTTCTTGGGCTGCAAAGTCCTTAGCGTCCAGCAGTAGCTTTGGAGATGCAGACAGGTCAGATGCATCTTTGGTGCCTGCCAAGCAGGGGAGTAACTCCTTTACTCCAAGGGAGATTCTTCAGTCATCTAGTCGTGTAGATCATTGAAGTTCCAGGATTTCCGTATCAGAGTTTTGTTCAGGTGTAATCTAAAGCCCTGTAGTCAGGGGTTCCTTCTTTATACCCAAAGAAGGGGTTGGACTAACTCTGGGGACCCACCTATGGGAGGGTTTGGAAAGAGGGGTGGCTACAACCATTTCCTTTGTCCAATTTCGCACCAGAGCAGGGACTGGTAGCCCCTGCAACCGGTTTGAACTGGACTATGCACAGGGACACCAAATGTGCCCCAAGTGCAGGACTTCAAAGCAATCTTGGTGTGCGCCCATCCAGCCCCAATCCACTAAGGCCTGTGTGGGAGGTGTTAACACCTCCCTGTGACAGAAAACCTATTGTCCAGGCCTCCCCTGCTGAAGTTTCGGTCAGCAGCAGGAGGCCAGAACCGTGTCTGTGGCTGGCCGTATCCATTTTGTGATGCCAGGGCTCTGTTAGCTGGTACCGGGTATACCAGTGCTGTCATGTCTCTGCCTCTAGAAGGGTGGATCATACTCCCACACCAGTTACTGGTGTGAAGTTATGATTCCAAGGTGTTTGGCACCATTTGGTTATGATGCACTTAAGAGTATATGGTCAGGCTGCATCACAAACAACCCCGGAGAAGAGATTCAGAAGGCTGCAGAGGGGCTCTGCTCATGCATGGGAACCCTCTCACACAACACCAGGCACCCTGCCTTCAGGATTGATGAGGCCTGCCATAGGGGTGACTGATAGGTTTATATGTGCAGTGATAGGTGAGATATAGTGAACCTATATCTCCGTAAGGGGTGCATGCACCACCTTACCCAGGCTGCAGTAGCAGACCTGTGGTGTCATTTTGGAGGGCTTCCCAGGGGTGGCATAATACATGCTGCAGCCCCTGGTAGGCCTCTGGGGTACCTATGCCCTGGGTACATAGTAAACCGTATACTAGGGACTTATAAGGGCATCTCAGAATCCAATCTGTTGTGTACCTAAGGTACTAGGAATCTATTTAGAGAGGAAGCAGCTAGGCTGGGGTACTGAATAGCAGGGCCCCAGCCAGACTAAAGTCGAAAAGCAGTGTTATATCAGCAAAAAGTGGGGGGTAACCAGAAGAAGCAGATCCTACTCTCCTACACAACCCCCCCCCCCCCAAATGCAGGGACATTAAACTAACCTTGACCAGTTGAGTCTTCATGTTCTGAGTGGAAATATCTGGAGAGTCCATCTGCATTGGCATGGTTACTTCAAGGTCTATGTTCCACTGTATAGTCCATCCCCTGTAGGAAAATGGACCACCTTAAAAGTTTAGGGTTTTCACCCTTCATCTGTTTTATCCATAAGAGGGGCTTATGTTCTGTCTGAACAATGAAGTGAGTACCAAACAAGTATGGCCTCAACTTCTTCCGAGCCCAAACCACAGCAAAGGCCTCCCTCTCAATGGCTGACCAACATTTCTCTCTGGGGGTCAGCCTTCTGCTTATGAAAGCTACTGGCTGATCCTGACCTTCATCATTCAACTGTGACAGTACAGCCCCTACACCCAACTCAGATACATCTGTTTGCACAATTAACTTTTTGGAGTAATCAGGACTTTGCAGAATGGGAGCAGTGCACATGGCCTGCTTAAGGTCATCAATTGCCTTTTGACAGCTAGCTGTCCACTGAACCTTTTTGGATATTTTTTGGAAGTAAGGTCATTCAATGGAGTCACAATGGATCCATAACCTTTTACAAATCTTCTGTAATACCCAGTCAGGCCTAAGAAGGCTCTCACCTGAGTCTGGGTAGTGGGAGCAACCCGGTCCATTATGGTCTGGATGTTGCTCTGTAGTGGTTGAACCTGGCTTTCACCGACAAGGTGGCCCAGGTACCCAACCTGACTCTGCCCTATCTGGCACTTAGTAGCCTTGATAGTTAATCCTACTTTTTGCAGGGCATCCAAAACATTCCTTAGGTGGACCAGGTGATCCTCCCAGGTGGAGTTAAAGACAGCAACATCATCTAGATATGCTGCACTATAGTCATCCAGGCCTGTAAGGACTTTATTCACCAACCTTTGGAAAGTGGCAGGTGCATGCTTCAAACCAAAGGGCATTACCACACATTGATAATGCCCACAAGGGGTAGAAAATGTTGTCTTTGGCTTTGCATGATCAGCTAGTCTGATCTGCTAGTAGCTGGCTGTCAAGTCAAATGTGCTTAGAAACTTGGCTGAGGCCAAAGTATCTATCAGCTCATCTGCCCTTGGGATGGGATGGTCATCAGTTCTAGTGACTTCATTGAGACCCCTGTAATCCACACAAAACCTCATCTCTCTCTTTCCATCTTTGGTGTGAGATTTAGGCACCAGGACTACTCGACTAGACCAAGGGCTATCTGAGGGTTCAATGACTTCCAAATCCAACATCTTTTGGACTTCTGTCCTGATACAGTCCCTGACATGATCAGAATGCCTGTAAATCTTATTTTTAATAGGCAGACTGTCCTCAGTGTCCACTTCATGAGTGCACCAGATAGTCTCACTTGGAGTCAGAGAAAACATATGTCTGAACTGGCTGAGAACTTTTCTGCTGTCAGTTTGCTGCTGGACAGTGAGGCTGCCTGCCAAGGCTACACCATCTACTGATCCATCGTCAAGGTTCTGAGAAAGCAGGTCAGGGAGTGGGTCACTCTCTTCCTCCTGTCCCTCATCAGTAGCCATGAGCAAGCCCATGTCTGCCCTGTCAATATATGGTTTGAATCTGTTGACATGGAGTACCCTATGGGGACTCCTGGGAGTTCCAAGGTCTACCAAATAGGTAATCTCTCCCTTCTGTTCAACAATTGTATGGGGGCCACTCCATTTGTCTTGGAGGGCTGTTGGGGCCACAGTCTCCAACACCCTCACTTTCTGCCCTGGCTGGTAAACAGTCAGCACAGCCTTTTAGTCATGCCAGGCCTTTTGCAATTCCTGGCTAGCCTCAAGGTTTTTTGTTGCCTTTTTAATATACTTAGCCATCCTGGAGCGGAGACCAAGTACATAGTCCACTGTGTCCGGTTGAGGGGGTTTGAGAGGTAACTCCCATCCCTCCTTCACCAGACACAAAGGACCCCTAACAGAATGGCCAAACAAAAGTTCAAAAGGGCTGTAACAAACCCCCTTTTAAGGCACCTCCCTGTAGGCAAATAAAAGGCAGGGCAAAAGGATGTCCCATCTGTGCCTAAGCTTTGCTGGGAGACCTTTGATCATGCCCTTTAAGGGTTTGTTGAACCTTTCAACTAAACCATTGCATTGTGGGTGATATGGTAAACTTATAATTCACTCCACACTCCTTACACATTGCAGTCAAGTAACTAGACATGAGGTTTGCATAAATGTGTGCCCAGATGCTGTCTGAGGATCCATGGGACCAACTATGTCAATCCCCACCCTCTCAAAGGGAACCCCCACCACAGGTAGTGGTATTAGGGGGGCCTTTGTGGTTCCACCTGCCTTCCCATTGACGTGACAGGTTACACAGGAGCGACAAAACTCCTTGGTGTCTTCAGACATGTGGGGCCAATGAAAGTGAGGAATAATTCAGTCCCAAGTCTTGTTTTGGCCCAGGTGTCCTGCTAGGGGAATATCATGGGCTAGTGTCAATAGGAAGCCCCTAAACTTCAAAGGTATTACCAACCTCCTGGAAGCACCAGGCTTGGGCTTTCTACTCTCTGAATATAGGAGTCCATCATCCCAATAAATGTTATGGGTGCCACTAGTATTCCCAGCAGCCTCATCAGAAGCTTGCTTTCTGAGGGGTTCAAGAGAGGGGCAGCTTTGCTACTCCTGGCTCAGATCAGACCTGGAAGGGCCCCCTGTACCCAAGAACTCAACGTGATCAGGCTCAAGCTCCTCTGGGACAGTTCCTTCATCAGGACTAAGATCATCTCACTCAGGAGGCTGATCTGTATTCTGAGTCAGGGGGGAAGGCACTGCCTTAACCCTACTGCTCCTCCTCTTGGGAGGCACCTGGTCCATTCTTCCAGAATGCAGGGCCTGTTCGGTGTTTGACATTTTGGCCGGTGACCCCGTCACAGCAAATACATGTGCAGGGATCCCTAGCAGGGGCGGCTGGTGGAATTTGAAAGTGGTGGGGCGTAAGCCTAACCAATCAACTTATGAGAGCGAGCGCAGCGAGCGAGCTCGACGGCAATAAGGGGGGTTCGGGGGGGTTCTCCCCCCGTGAAGAAATTTTTAAAAAATTGGCATCTTTTTGGTGCGATTTTTAGCACTATTTCTGTGATAAATGGACTAAAAATTCAGTTCTTCTAGGCATTCATAAAAGAAAAATCATACATTATTTCAGAGAATTTCTGGGTTGCCAAGCAGTATTAAGAGGTTTGCAGGGCTACTGATTGCTGAACTAATTTGAATCAAAGGAAGCAGAGGTAAACTGTTAGACGTGAGAACTTAAGGAACACGCGTATCTTGTAAATCGTTCAGTGATGCCCTCAACTGTTATTTTTTAGATATCTTTCAGAAGCTGTGCAGGCCGGAAGAGTTTCATCATCTCTGCTGAAAGGTCAAGTAAGATCTTTCACATTGAGACTGGTGTCTACCTTTCAATGAAATGCTGTTCCCTTTCAAAAGTTGTGGTGATTTTACTGAAGCATTTGTGTTGGTTTGCCACAGTGCAGGGAGAGGAATCCTTTCCAAGTAATATAGCGCATGGTTTCAGACTTAATGATTTTTCTGCTCGTGGCACGTTTGTTTAGTGCTAAAGGGTGGCTGGCATCAGTTCAAACGGAAACTTCTTATCAATTCTAAATGGAGTACTACATTTACATAAGTAAAAGTATATAAATATAATCTAGATACAACAATATTTCTTATTGTGCTTTTGGCATGATGGGGCAGAGGCAGTGGATAACTTTGTTTTCACTTTAAATCAGTTGTTAGCGCTAAGCCTCGAGTGCAAACATTTTCGTAAAATTGAATTTTAAATAAAACAACTTTAAATTCCCTATAGAAAGAACTGAACACTAAATTAAGAGTCATGCAGCTGTCTGAAAAACGTAGATTCCAAAATGGCATTTTTAAATTCACAAAAAGGTCTGAAACTGTCTTGTTTCTGGGTCATGGCGTATGCGTGACATTTAGCCTTCTAACTATAGATGTGCTACAAATCACATTACTTACAGTAGGCTACTTCAAAAACAAGAGACCCTATATGCATTCCACCATGCATTATAAATAGGTTGGATTTACTCGTGAGTTGTACTCGATTCTGATGCAAATGAAACTTCATGGGAAGTCCTGTTAAGTCAGTTAAATAATGCTTTAGAAATGACCTTTCCCTACACGAACTGAATCCGCAATGCTACTAAAGTTTATCGAACAGCGCGGCTGCTTAAAATATCATCTAATTATCTCTGATTTCAACATTCAAAGTTTCACCACACATATCATGCTTCCCTTTATAATAATGTAACTTGCTTTGTGGAAATTTGAATTTCTAGACAACATTCACATTTATTTAATAAGATATTTATGTTTAAAGTCAAACTTTTTTAAAGACTGGCTCCTTTATTAATGTTGCAACAGGTGATACGATTCAAACCATAACAATAGTATTAGTGAATACATTGGGGCAAATATAAGTAGCAATGGATCGGTGCACAAGTGGGGAACGTAAAAATTAGGGTAGAAAAGTATGTTTTCTTCTAAGTTTTAAAGGGCTGTTTAGGTAGCATCAAGATACACATGCTACTTGAGACTGGCCTATTACACTGCGTTTATAAACCTACTATATTTCAAACTATTCTTAACACGATTCAGGGTTTTGCAAGTTTAGTGACATTATGTGGACTAACTTAGCATAAAGATGTTTGTGTAAACTGGGCAGAGTAGGTTCAACCTAGACTGAAAAAAGAGAAAGCAAAATACAATGCGTAAACGAGTATCAGTAAAAGCTGCATTTACATAAGAAATTCAGAGTAGGCAGACTAATACAGTGTGAAAAAGCAACATAATGCAAAGGACTATCCTTCAAACAACAGAAACACGCTAATATAGTCTGGCACTAGAGAACACATAAAAAACTTCCAAACCCAAAACCAAACTTTGACAGAACCCAAAAAAGTACAAATCGAAAGTCCAAAAAACGTAGAAGATAGGACAGCAAAAGCACCTAACAAGGAAGAGTTAACTTAAATCACCCAGACAATGCACAACCCAATTATGCAATACACGGAAATGTCATGTAAATGTGATAAAAATACCTGAAAAAATGTCTGGGTACAGGAAGGAGCGCATGAACTGAACCATCAGTAAAGGTGACCAGCTGTGGCAAAGCTGTCAATGCTGAAACCAGTGCTGTGGTACGAGGGCTAAGAGCTGAGCTGGATGAAACGCATTGCACCGGTGGCTCTACTGTATTGTATGGGCTGCTGTCTCTGATCTCCACTAGCTGCTTAAGGCTCAGATCTTCTTGACCCTGCTACGATAAAAACTGGAGAGAGTTGGACTTTCTACCATGACTATAGACCAGCATTACAGTGCAATGTGAACACGGGAACTCTCGCTACATAGGAAACCTGGGTTTATTATGTGACTGAACAGGCCCAGATGATGATAAAGCGAGCGAGGGGGCGACCGGCAAGCCTTATAATGATCATCATCTGCTTTCCCCTCTTCTGGCAAAGAAACACTCCATCCATTTGCAGAAATCGCCCGCGGAAACGTTACATCAAAACTAATCACAATGATTAAAATCAGCTTTTTGTGCACGGGGAGAGAGAGGGAATAGCAAGTTGGAGGCTGGAGCGAGCCTGATTCCCCCCACACACAGGCATCGAGAGCAATCAGACACACAAATATGCCACATGAAGATATCCATACTTTTTAAATCAATCCTTCATGCCACCCCAGTCCCTCCATGCACCTACACCACACCCCGTGCCCTGCAGGAGTCTGAAAGCTCACAGCTCTCTTGCCTCCCACAGAAATGGGCCTGTTGCTCTGGCACATAACTTTGAGAGGGC
The DNA here is from genome assembly GCF_964204655.1 of Triturus cristatus. Classification (NCBI taxonomy): domain Eukaryota; kingdom Metazoa; phylum Chordata; class Amphibia; order Caudata; family Salamandridae; genus Triturus; species Triturus cristatus. The sequence goes on along the minus strand of NC_140584.1, from coordinate 321,927,807 downwards.
TGTTCCACATACATTGTGCCACCTTTTATCATCTTGTTCAAATGCAGCACAACTTTAAAACATTTTCCAGCACACAAGAGGCATCTTTCATTGAAAAATAACAATCAGAGACAAGTTTTGTCGTGTTCTTGATCTTCATTGTGATGCACTAGTAATGACGTAAGTAGTGTCAAGATGATAAATGTGTTCAAGCAGTAGCCACAAGTCCATCCATGACACAAGTGAAAATACCAATTTACAGGATAAGGCAAATAAACAAACCTCAGCAAAGCCCATTGGAGTGCAACATACATTACATGTGCGTTGTCTGTGATGCTCTTGTGCACACATGCAGATAACACACAAGCAGCTTTGCCTTTAACACTTTATCATTCTTTACAGCAGAAATCGTAGCTTTAGCACAGAGATGCCACTGAGTAGTCAGGAGAGGTGTTTGGTGACTCAGGATTGGGACAGTGAGTGTGATATTACACCGCTGCATGGATGTAAGGAAAGCAGGGCCTAGGAATGCACCAGGGCGCAGAGACAGCGAAAGCCCCGGGCACCAAGCTGGAAAGAGAATGAACGGATTAGACGGGCTAAATCCCCGAATTAAACACCCGATATCCTGCTGTAATGTTATTATTAACGTCAGCATTTGCGTTCATTTGACATTGTTGGACCATTGCTAAGGTCGGGGAGTTTAATAAATTCACGTCTGAAACAGATCATAATTAAAGCCTAAACAGTTTAGATTGGTCTATTCCAGGTTCTTTCCCTGCCAGAGATAGGTTATATCTAAGCAATGAAGAGAGCGAATGAATTCCACAGATACAATTTTTACTCAACTACCAAGGCGGTTAGTGAGTTCAGCTGTTGTGCCAGGCTGATGTTGTTACTTGGAGATCTACGGTGAGAATACAGACAGGGCTGAATGAGCTTTTCATCCTTCAGAACTTGACTATCATTAAACTGGGTCATATTAGCACCTGTATCCACGTATTTAAAGAAATCGAAGGCCACATTAAGTAAAACCTACACAATAGAAGTGGTCTTACATATTTGTCTATTTTCACACGTCTTTCCTGTGGTAAGGCAGAGTGTGCAGCCAAATCATCCAGTGCATGAGCAAAATACAAAGCCAGCCCTTCAGTGGAAGGTGGGGATTGCAGAGCACCATCACTCGGGGTGGCACATGCAGCAGGGTTGCTGATGGTCTGTTGAAACCCTTTTGCCCTCGTTCCATTTTCGAGGAATGTGTATGCTTCAGTAACGTGCTTGCTCGGGGTTGTAAACTGCCTGGAATTTCTTGTTGAGAGACAGACTGTTCCATCCTCATCACCAGTAGGACCGAGAAGTTAGGTACAGATGGAAGGTCCAGTCGCATAGTGATAGTTCAGCAATACTAGATAATACATTAATACAATAATAATAAACATAATAGCCTTGGAGACATGGACAAGTGGCCTGGTCTTTCTCTCTCGTTCTCTCTCACACACACCCACCGACCCACACACATAACTGACATACCCTGAAACATATACTCCCCCAGTGACATCGCACACTGTACATACCCAAGACCGCACACTTTGGACCACACATATATCCACTGCCATGCACACACCCAATGACTCACACGTGCTCACATCCAATCACATCAAGTACCACATAGATGGCAATTGACTCAAACACAAATGACAAGTACACACAGGCGCGCACACACACACACACACAGCTCATATGTGATCGGTGCCTTCATCAAAGTCATTGCCTTGTGCCACGCAAATACAACGTTACGACACCCGAGGAGTATAGTGCAACGTGAGGAAGAAAGCTGGGGTCTGTGATTTTATTGTACTAAAGCAAATAAACAACAAACCAGAAAAATACCAAAGCAGCTGCATGTTTTCATTTTTTTAAAGAAGAGGAAGCTGCGGAAATGACAGAGAGGTCAGAAGCCAACTGGACATTTTAAAAGAGAAAAAAACACAATAGCATTTAAAATTGGCACGAAGAACACGCCATTGGTCGGGATTTCGTCGGCGCCCGCCGCCTCGAGGCAATTTAATTCATGGTGCTGCGCTATATAAAGCGCTGAAATCAATAGTGCCTCACGACATACAGTATATAAAAACCCGATCACTAACCATATCTTCGGGCAAGTATGCATTGTGGAAAGTCCCAGCTATGAATACAATCACCTAAAAACGACAACATTGGAGGCATGACTCCAAAATGTATATGGTTTAATTGGTATGTTGACCACATTATTGAACGGACCAAATTTAAAAGCGGACAATGCTAAATAAATGCGCACATTTACGTTTTGGAAAACGCCTATATTCTCCTTTGCTGCTACAGGGAAAACAGTAAATTAGATAATGTCCACAAATAACTGCGTGTCAGGAGGGTACAGCTGCCATTGCGCTCCATGCTTCTGAAATGTAAGAAAAAAGTGCATTTGCGTTTCAAATGTCCAGTCTTGCAGCAGCACACTTCCAAAGCCCATAAATGAATCGGGTTACATTTCCGAAGCATGGAGCGCAGCAATTGCAGGAAGAGAGAGGGCCTGCAGCAGCACACTTCCAAAGCCCAAACCCGATTCAAGGCCCCAATCTCCCGATTTTTTTTTTTTAAATCTCCCACTTAGCTCTTCGGAAATGTTGGCATGCCATGATGCCACAGACACACACCAGATGCCCTCCGTTGGGCCCTCATTAGGCACTGCCAGCTCCTCGATCCTTACCACCACCGACCTGGGAGCAGCCCTGTTCTCCATCGCCTCTACAGACTTATTTGTCCCCCGTCACTCACCCGCAGCCCTTCCAGAGTCCCTGTACCAGTCATGGGCACATCCGTCACCTCCTGCTGCCTCAGACCTTGTTTGAATTTCAAACTATTGTTCAAGAACACAGGAGCACCCCTCCTGTTCCCCCCAACCTCACCAAACATAGTGCGAGCTGCGCAGCTCTGCGCTGCACGCACTCGTAGCACAGAATGTGCAGCCCCCGCTCCAACAACCACCTACCGAGGAGAGATAACCAACCAGGGTCCTGGCTACCGTAATGCCACCTGTACCAGCACACACATTAACTAGAACAGCATCTGCAAAACCAGGCAGCCAGGGCGGGCCTCAACATGAGGATATCACCAGACTGGAGCCAATCTAAGAGCGCCCTCTTGCTGGTATTGGCATTTTCTGGCTACTACTACTGCATGATTTGAATATATCAAACTTTATTGGTTAACTGCTTGCTGACAAATGCGCTCCATGCTTCTGAAATTTAAGAAAAAAGTGCATGCGTTTCAAATGTCCAGTCCTGCAGCAGCACACTTCCAAGGCCCAAACCCGATTCAAGGCCCTAATCTCCCGTTTTTTTTTTTTTTAAATCTCCCACTTTGCTCTTCAGAAATGTTGGCATGTATCCATGCCACACACACATATGCCCTCCGTTGTTTGGGTTCGTTGTTTATCATTGCAGACATGCCAACTTTTGCCAACCCTCCCGATTCAGGCGGGAGACTACCGATTTCAAGGCTAGTCTCCCGCCCCGATTCCTGCAAGCAAAAACCCGATCCCTCGGGGGCACAACACTTCACACTTGCATCACCCTCTCTCTTCCTGCCATTGCTGCGCTCCATGCTTCTGAAATGTAAGAAAACAGTGCATTTGCGTAACGCGTTTCAAATGTCATTTGAAACGCAAATGCACTTTTTTCTTACATTTCAGAAACATGGAGCGAAGCAATGGCAGGAAGAGAGAGGGCCTGCAGCAGCACACTTCCAAAGCCCAAACCCGATTCAAGGCCCCAATCTCCCGATTATTTTGTTAAAAATCTCCCACTTAGCTCTTCGGAAATTTTGGCATGCCATGATGCCACAGACACACACCAGATGCCCTCCGTTGTTTGGGACGGGTTCGTTCATCATTGTACGGCCATAGTCATACTCGCTTCGCTTAATCGCTTCTGTTCTCACTTTCACTTTCACACTGACAGAGACAGACTTTAAGTTTACTTAGACTTCACTTCACTTACCCCGTGTTTTACTGACGACGCGATGATGACATGCTGCTCAACCTGGCTCAGGCTGGCTGCTGGCTCGATCGATGTTCACTTCTCATCATAAACCGGGCACCTCGTCGCAGCAGTGCACAGCGTGGCAATACCAAACTGGAAAATTCTGGAATTGGTCTTCTCTTTCGACTCCTCCCCCAGACCCCAGCAAACCAATCACTTGCACAACAATAACTGTTGCTGGGTCTGGTGGAGGAGACAAAGGCCACTGCCACACCCCCACAAACTCTAAGCCTGCCGGAATGCTCCACCCTCGGCCATTGGAATTAATGGAGGGCCTCCAGCTCCGCCCTGGGCCAAGGGAATAACGCCCAAAATCGAAATGCTATTCTGCCAGTTAGACACAGGCTGCACCCACCAGTGTGTCGTCACTGCCCTGCTTTCTGGCTCTAGGTCGAAGAAATCTTCGCCCAGCCAAAAGCATGTGCAGAGTTGCAGACACTGCAGAGCAAATGCCATACCCCCCACACCCCCCTAAAGAAAACCCCAATTTTGTACATGTTTTTTCACTGAGCACTAGCAGCCAGCACAATTTATTCCTAGCTGCTCAGTGTTTTTCATCTGGCATTTTTTTTGTCCCCCAGGGTGGGAGGGCGACGCCCATCTCGCCCCTATGCACCAGCCTCCCCTGATCCCTAGCATGTCTGCATGTGTCCTGAGCTCCACTTCAACCCAAGCTGAAGTTTCTAGATCATTGCCAAGCAAGCATTCAACAGGAAGGTCTGCACTTACCATAATTTTCTTGAGACCAGTTACCCCTCCCAAGGAGAAATTAACAACTGCCAAGGAATGGTCTGTCCTGACATTGATAGCGTTGATCACTTGGTACATTTCACCAAGTATAATGTGCCCAGGATCCACAAGATCTTTTGTCACCATTCTGACACTTGCTCCTGTGTCCCTGAATGCCAAAGCCTCTTTTCTAATAATCAAAGGCTGCTGTCTGTATTTGCCCAAGTTACTGGGACTCACAAAGGAGGACATATCCATGCCTCCATCACAGATCAGGACAGACTGAGTTGTAACTCTGACTAGGCCAGAGTCCATCCAGATGCAGACAGGTCAGATGCATCTTTGGTGCCTGCCAAGCACGGGAGTAACTCCTTTACTCCAAGGGAGATTCTTCAGTCATCTCGTCGAGTAGATCATCGAAGTTCCGGGATTTCTGTATCAGAGTTTCGTCCAGGTGTAATCTAAAGTCCTGTAGTCAGGGGTTCCTTCTTTATACCCAAGGAAGGGGTTGGACTAACTCTGGGGAACCACCTATGGGAGGGTTTGGAAAGAGGGGTGGCTACACCCATTTCCTTTGTCCAGTTTCATGCCAGAGCAGGGGCTGGAAGCCCCTGCAACCGGTTTGAACTGGACTATGCACAGGGACACCAAATGTGCCCCCAGTGCAGGACTTCAAAGCCCCAATCCACTAAGGCCTGTCTGGGAGGTGGTAACACCTCCCTGTGACAGGAAACCTATTGTCCAGGCCTCACCTGCCGGATTTTCGATCAGCAGCAGGAGGCCAGAGCCGTGTCTGTGGCTGGCAGCATCCATTTTGTGATGCCAGGGCTCTGGTAGCTGGTATCGGGTATACCGGTGCGGTCATGTCTCTCCCTCTAGAAGGGTGGCATCATACTCACACACCAGTTACTGGTGTGGATGTATGATTTCAAGGTGTTTGACACCAAACACAACATGTTTCCGTGCAGCCAGTCCAAAGTTAGAATTTACCGTTTGGTTATAATGCACTTAAGAGTATATGGTCAGGCTGCATCACAGACAACCCCGGAGAAGAGATTCCGAAGGCTGCAGAGGGGCTCTGAACATGCATGGCACCCTCTCACACGAAACCAAGCACCCTGCCTTCAGGATTGATAAGGCCTGCCATAGGGTTGACTGATAGGTTTATATGTGCAGTGACAGGGGAGATATAGTGAACCTATATCTCTGTAAGGGGTGCATGCTCCACCTTACCCAGGCTGCTGTAACAGACCTGTGGTGTCATTTTGGAGGGCTTCACAGGGGTGGCATGCTACATGCTGCAGCCCCTGGTAGGGCTCTGGGGTACCTATGCCCTGGGTACATAGTATACCATATACTAGGGACTTATAATGGCACCTCAGAATCCAATCTGTTGTGTACCTAAGGTACTAGGAATCCATTTAGAGAGGAAGCAGCTAAGCTGGGGTCCTGAATAGCAGGGCCCCAGCCAGACTAAAGTCGAAAAACAGTGTTACATCAGCAAAACGTGGGGGTAACCAAAAGCAGCAGATCCTACTTTCCTACAAATACCCCTCTGGTTGAGTTTCAGCCTGGCCAAAAAGTGTGGGTGATGGCACCAGTAGAGCCCCGTGCTGTACTAGACTGCTGGTCTGGCCATTTGAGGTGAAGGGGCGCAAGAGTGATGTCACCTACATGGTGGACATGCAGACTCCTAGGAACCCTTTGAGGGGCCTACACATGAACTGACTCAAACCACATTTTGAGAGGTCTGCGCTGACCATGCTCTTGGTGACAGACGATGGGGTGGAAGAGGAGAGTGAACCTCTCCACGACCTCCTGTCTTCCAAAGAGCAGGATGGGTTAGTAGAGTGTGTGATCCTCTTCCCTACTCTGACCCTATAACAGCAGAGAGACTGTCACCAAGTGCTGGGACAGTTTGCCTCTCTGTTCTCACTGAATCCTGGAGTCCCTCAGTGGTGCACCCACGACATTGACACAGGGGACAGACTACCTGTTAAGCTCAGGGTGTCTGATAGAGAGAGAAACAGCATCATGGAAGAGGTCCCCAAGAAGCTGGAGTGAGGGGTGATGGACCCCTCCAACAGTCCTTGGTCCAGCCCAGTGGTTTTGGTCCCCAAGGCTGCCCCACCCAGTGTCACACCTGAACTGCGGTTGGATGTTGACTACTTTGGGCTCAATGTCATCAACAAGACTGATGCACACTCCGTCCCCCGAGCTGATACGCTCATTGACCAGTTTTGAGCTGCCAAGATCCTCAGCAAGTAGAATCTAACGTCTGGGTACTGGCAGATTGCCTTGACCAAGCGGTCCCAAGGAGGGCAGCGTTCTCAACACCAGAAGGACAATACCAGTTGTGTCTCATGCCTTTTGGGTTGAAAAATGCCCCTGACACGTTCCAGAGGTTGGCTAACCAGGTCCTGGTTGGGTTGGAGAACTTCAGTGCCATCTACGTTGACAACATTCAGGCTCCATTTGGGAGGACCATTTGTAACCTCTTCAGGAGGTGTTGAAGGGCTTGCAGAGAGTAGGCCTCACTATCAAGTGCCAGATAGGACAGGGGTCTGTGGTCTACTTGGGACACAAGGTAGGGAGCGGCAAGGTGCAGGCCCTATAGTCAAGGATTGATATTATTCGGGCTTGGGTGCCCCCAAGACCCAGACTGAGGTGAGAGCTTTTTTGGGTCTCACCGAGTACTACAGGAGATTTGTCAAGGGGTATGGCAGCATTGTTGCCCCCTTGACAGAGCTGACATGACAGAGCTGACTTCCAAGAGAGAAGCCCCATCAGGCGGTATGGACTGAGGCGTACCAGACCGCTTTTGACACCCTGAAGAAGGCCATTTGCACGGTGCCCATGCTCCTGGCTCCTGATTTCTCCAAGGAATTCATGGTACAGATGGATGTATCAGAGCATAGTGTGGGAGCTGAGCTTTCACAGCTATAAGGAGAGGGCCTCGATCAAACTTTAGCATTTCGCAGGAAACAGAGGTGGAGTGCAATAGAAAGGAATGAGTTGCCTGTAGTCTGCGAGCTAAAGAAGCATACTTGTTTGGGACTCACTTCAAGGTTCAGATAGACCACAGGCCCCTCAGATGGTTGATGCAGATGAGGGGTGAGAATCCTAAATTTTGTAGGTGGTCCATCTCCCTACAGCGAATGGACTTTATGGTGGAACACCGCCCTGAAACAGAACACGCCAACACTGATGGTCTTTCCAGATTCTTCAGCCTAAGTTATGAGAACTCCGAAGAAGTTGTGCAGCCCTCCCGACTTTCAGCTGGTGGGGACACTTGTTAGACGTGGCATTTTTTGGCATGGTTTCCCGTGTCTTTTTTCTACTTACCTCCTGCTTTTGACTGTGTGCTGCATTTCACTTTTGCCACTGTTAGGGCCCTGGGAACTTTACCACTGCTGACTGGTGCTAAAGTGCAAGTGTTCTATGTCTAAAATTTAAAGTAATTGGTTTCTCCATGATAGGCATATTTGATTTACTAATCAAATCAAATGCTACTAGTGGGCCTGCAGCACTGATTGCACCACCCACATGAGTAGCCTTGCAAACATGCCTCAGACCTGCCCCTGCAGTGTCTGTTTGTGCGGTTTTCAACTACCCTTTACAACCTGGCAAGTGCACTCACTTGCCAGGCCCAACCCTTCTCGTTTATGACATGTAAAGAACATGTAAGGTAGTCTCTGGGTGGCCTCATGAGCAGGGCACAGTGTATTTAAAAGGTAGGACGTGCTGTTGTGTTTTACATGTCCTGGCAGTGAAATACTTCTTATTTCATTGTTCACTACAGCAAGGCCGATCTCTCCCATAGGTTAGCACTGGAGCTACCTTGTAACATATTACAAGTATATCTGTCAATTGGGAGCTTATCGAAAATTGGAGTTTGGTGTCTCTGGACTCACAATTTAAAAATACATGTTTTTGTGAAGTTGATTTGTCATTGGCATGTCTGAAAATGCCACTTTTAGAAAGGACCGGTTTCGGGGTTTCACCCCTCTTCAGCCAGGATAGCTTGATCCCAGTGGTACAGTGAGCCCAGGACCCACGTCTGGGCATACGTGGCTCACTTAGGGGGGGAAAGCAAAAGACACACAATGGATGGACGGAATACAGAACAAATCAAAACATTCACCCCTAGTCAAGAGATCTGGGTTAAATCCATCATTCTTTTGCTCACCATGCCACCCCAGTTTGGACCTGGCCATATGCAAATCAGTCTTGACCCTGAGCCTCATGGGAACAGTCCATCCCGAACCGCCAAGCTAGGTCCTCTCTGGACCGGAAACAAGCATCCTAGGACCGGTTTCAGGGTTTCACCCCTCTTCAGCCAGGATAGCTAAATTCCAGTGGCACAGTGAGCCCAGGACCCACGTCTGGCCATACCTGGCGCACGTAGGGCGAGAAAGCAAAAGACACACAATTGATGGACAGAATGCAGAACCAGTCAAAACATTTACCCCAGTCAAGAGATCTGGGTTAAATTCATCATTCTTTTGCTCACCATGCCACCCCATTTTGGACCTGGCCATATGCAAATCAGTCTTGACCCTGTGCCTCACAGGAACAGTCCAGCCCGAACTGCCAAGCCAGGACCTCCCTGGACCGGAAACAAGCATCCTAGGACCGGTTTCGGGGTTTCACCCCTCTTCAGCCAGGATAGCTTGATCCCAGTGGTACAGTGAGCCCAGGACCCACGTCTGGGCATACGTGGCTCACTTAGGGGGGGAAAGCAAAAGACACACAATTGATGGACAGAATGCAGAACAAATCAAAACATTCACTCCCAGTCAAGAGATCTGGGTTAAATCCATTATACTTTTGCTCACCATGCCACCCCAGTTTGGACCTGGCCATATGCAAATCAGTCTTGACCCTGTGCCTCATAGGAACAGTACAGCCCGAACTGCCAGGCCAGGTCCTTCCTGGACCGGAACCAAGCATCCTAGGACCGGTTTTGGGGTTTCACCCCTCTTCAGCCAGTTTAGCTTGATTCCATTGGTACAGTGAGCCCAGGACCCACGTCTAGGCATACCTGGCGCACTTAGGGCAAGAATGCAAAAGACACACAATTGATGTACGGACTGCAGAACAAATCAAACCATTCACACCAGTCAAGAGATCTGGGTAATCCATCATTCTTTTGCTCACCATGCCACCCCAGTTTGGACCTGGCCATTTGCAAATCAGTCGTGGCCCTGTTCCTCATGGGAACGTACAGCCCAAACTGCCAGGCCAGGTCCTCCCTGGACCGGAACCAAGCATCCTATAACCGGTTTCGGGCTTTCACCCCTCTACAGCCAGTTTAGCTTGATTCCAGTGGTACAGTGAGCCCAGGACCCACGTCTGGGCATACCTGGCTCACTTAGGGGGAGAAAGCAAAAGACACACAATTGATGGATAGAATGCAGAACAAATCAAAACAGTCACCCCCAGTCAAGAGATCTGGGTTAAATCCATCATTATTTTGCTCACCATGCCACCCCAGTTTGGACCTGGCCATAATCAAAACAGTATTGACCCTGTGCCTCATGGGAACAGTCCAGCCCGAACTGCCAAGCCAGGTCCACCCTGGACCTGAAACAAGCATCCTAGGACCGGTTTTCGGGTTTCACCCCTCTTCAGCCAGGATAGTTTGATTCCAGTGGCACAGTGAGCCCAGGACCCACGTCTGGGCATACTTGGCGCACTTAGGACGAGAAAGCAAAAGACACACAAAAAAATGATGGATTCAGGCCCAGATCTTTGTACTGGGGTGAATGTATGACATTGTTCTGCATTCTGTCCATTAATTGTTCTTTTTGCATTTGTCACCCTGAGTTGGATAGGTATGCCCAGACTTGGTCCCGTGCTCTCCATGCTACTGGAGTCAAGCTATCCTGGCTGATGAGGGCTGAAAACCCGAAACAGGTCCTAGGATGCTTGTTTCCAGTCCAGGGAGGACCTGGCCTGGCAGTTCGGGCTGGACTGTTCCCATTGGACTCAGGGTCTTGACTGATTTACATATGGCTGGGTCCAAATTGGAATGTCATAGTGAGCAAAAAACGATGGATTCAGGTCGAGATCTCTGTACTGGGGTGAAGATATGACATTGTTCTGCATTCTGTCCATTAATTGTTCTTTTTGCATTTGTCACGCCGAGTGGGACAGGTATGCCCAGATGTGGGTCCCGTGCTCTCCATGCCACTGGAATCAAGCTATCCTGGCTGATGAGGGCTGAAAGCCCGAAATCGGTCTCAGGATGCTTGTTTCCAGTCCAGGGAGGACCTGGCCTGGCAGCTCGGGCTGGACTGTTCCCATTGGACGCAGGGTCAAGACTGATTTGCATATGGCTAGGTCCAAACTGGAATGGCATGGTGAGCAAATGAATTATGGATTTAGGCCCAGATCTCTGTGCTCTCCATGCCACTGGAGTCAAGCTATGCTGGCTGATGAGGGCTGAAAGCCCACAACTGGTCCTAGGATACTTGTTTCCAGTCCGGGGAGAACTTGGCCTGGCAGTTTGGACTGGACTGTTCCCATTGGGCGCAGGGTCAAGACTGATTTGCAAATGGCTGGCTCCAAACTGGAAAAGCATGGTGAGTAAAAAATCGATGGATTCAGGTCCAGATCTCTGTACTGGGGTGAATGTATGACATTGTTCTGCATTCCGTCCATTAATTGTTCTTTTTGCATTTGTCACCCCGAGTGGGATGGGTATGCCCAGAGGTGGGTCTGTGCTCTCCATGCCACTGGAGTCAAGCTACCCTGGGTGATGAGGGCCGAAAGCCCAATACCGGTCCTAGCATACTTTTTTCCGGTCCAAGGAGGACCTGGCCTGGTAGTTCGCGTTGAACTGCTCCCATTGGGTGCAGGGTCAAAACTGATTTGCATATGGCCGGATCCAAACTGGAATGGCATGGTGAGCAAAAAAAACGATGGATTCAGGCCCTGATCTCTGTACTGGGGTGAATGTATGACATTCTTCTGCATTCTGTCCATTAATTGTTCTTTTTGCATATGTCACCCCGAGTGGGACGGGTATGCCGAGACGTGGGTCCCGTGCTCTCCATGCCACTGGAGTCAAGCTATTCTGTCTTATGAGGGCCGAAAACCCAAAACCGGTCCTAGGATGCTTGTTTCCAGTCCAGGGAGGACCTGGCCTTGCAGTTCGGGCGGGACTGTTGCCATTGGGCGCAGGGTCAAGACTGATTTGCATATGGCTGGGTCCAAACTGGAATGGCATGGTGAGCCAAAAAATGATGGATTTAGTCCCAGATCTCTGTACTGGGGTGAATGTATGACATTGTTCTGCATTCAGTCCATTAATTGTTCTTTTTGCATTTGTCACTCCGAGTGGGACGGGTATGCCCAGATGTGGGTCCTGTGCTCTCCATGCCTTTGGAGTCAAGCTATGCTGGCTGATGAGGGCTGAAAGCCCATAACCGGTCCTAGGATGCTTGTTTCCAGTCCGGGGAGGACTTGGCCTGGCAGTTCGGTCTGGACTGCTCCCATTGGGCGCAGGGTCAAGACTGATTTGCATATGGCTGGGTCCAAACTGGAATGGCATGGTGAGCAAAAAAATTATGTATTCAGGCCCAGATCTCTGTACTGGGGTGAATGTATGACATTGTTCTGCATTCTGTCCATTAATTGTTCTTTTTGCATTTGTCACCCCGAGTGGGACATGTATGCCCAGACGTGGGTCCTGTGCTCTCCATGCCACTGGAGTCAAGCTAATCTGGCTGATGAGGGCCGAAAGCCCGAAACCGGTCCTAGCGCTTTTTCCCAGTCCAAGGAGGACCTGGCCTGGCAGTTCGGGCTGAACTGTTCCCATTGGGTGCAGGGTCAAAAGGGATTTGCATATGGCTGGGTCCAAACTGGAATGGCATGGTGAGCAAAAAAATGAAGGATTCAGGCCCAGATCTCTGTACTGGGGTGAATGTATGACATTGTTCTGCATTCTGTCCATTAATTGTTCTTTTTGCATTTGTCACACCGAGTGGGACGGGTATGCCCAGATGTGGGTCCCGTGCTCACATTGCCACTGGTGTCAAGCTATGCTAGCTGATGAGGGCTGAAAGCCCGAAACCGGTCCTAGGATGCTTGTTTCCAGTCCAGGGAGGACCTGGCCTGGCAGCTCGGGCTGGACTGTTCCCATTGGGCGCAGGGTCAAGACTGATTTGCATATGGCTGGGTCCAAACTGGAATGTCATGGTGAGCAAAAAAAACGATGGATTCAGGCCCAGATCTCTGTACTGGGGTGAATGTATGACATTGTTCTGCATTCTGTCCATTTATTGTTCTTTTTGCATTTGTCACGCCGAGTGGGATGGGTATGCCCAGATGTGGGTCCCGTGCTCACATTGCCACTGGTGTCAAGCTATGCTAGCTGATGAGGGCTGAAAGCCCGAAACCGGTCCTAGGATGCTTGTTTCCAGTCCAGGGAGGACCTGGCCTGGCAGCTCGGGCTGGACTGTTCCCATTGGGCGCAGGGTCAAGACTGATTTGTATATGGCTGGGTCCAAATTGGAATGACATGGTGAGCAAAAAAACAATGGATTCATGCCCAGATCTCTGTACTGGGGTGAATGTATGACATTGTTCTGCATTCTGTCCATTAATTGTTCTTTTTGCATTTGTCACCCCGAGTGGGACGGGCATGCCCAGTCGTGGGTCCCGTGCTCTCTATACCACTAGAGTCAAGCTATCCTGGCTGATGAGGGCTGAAAGTCCGAAACCGGTCCTAAGATGCTTGTTTTCAGTCCATGGAGGTCCTGGCCTGGCAGTTCAGGCTGGAAAGATCCCATTGGGTGCAGGGTCAAGACTGATTTGCATATGGCTGGGTCCAAACTGGAATGGCATGGTGAGCAAAAAAACGATGGATTCAGGCCCAGATCTCTGTATTGGGGTGAATGTATGACATTGTTCTACATTCTGTCCATTAATTGTTCTTTTTGAATTTGTCACCCTGAGTGGGACGGGTAGGCCCAGACGTGGGTCCTGTGCTCTCCATGCCACTTGAGTCAAGCTATCCTGTCTGATGATGGCTGAAAGCCAAAAACTGGTCCTAGGGTGCTTGTTTCCAGTCCTGCGCACCTGCGCGCTACGAGAGGTATTTACCTGATAACGATTTTAGCGGCTTACACAGCAACCCCACACACTTTTTCCTACTCCCTGCTGACGAGAGGCAACTACCTCGAAACACGTGTCCAGGGATGGCACACGCTACTCATACTTGCATTCATGACTCGGGCATAGGCGTACCCGCCGACGCTGACCTCAGGGACCACATTCATTGGGGGAACACGCTTGGTAGGTGGAGCAGTGTGCGACCAATTAGACTTAACTTTATATTCAGGCTCCCTTGAGCCGGTGGAGTCGACGGGCTCTTGGTTACGCACCTGCGCGCTACGAGAGGTATTTACCTGATAACGATTTTAGCAGCTTACACAGCAACCCCACACACTTTTTCCTACTCCCTGCTGACGAGAGGCAACTACCTCGAAACACGTGTCCAGGGATGGCACACGCTACTCATACTTGCATTCATGACTCGGGCATAGGCGTACCCGCCGACGCTGACCTCAGGGACCACATTCATTGGGGGAACACGCTTGGTAGGTGGAGCAGTGTGCGACCAATTAGACTTAACCATATACTCAGAACACTTCTGAGTTGAGGAAATTCTACCAGGAAGACGAGCTGGATAGGTGCATAACCTACCCTACCAGAAACCCCATTTCCAACAGGTGCCAACCAATCTGTGGGTTCCACTGGTTCTAATACCTCCATGTTGCACAGTTTTTCAAGTTCATTAATGTATGCTGAGCAGTAACCTTGTCACTTTTGATACCACAGGATCGGCTCGTTCTCTTAACTTAATTTTGAGTGCATAAGTCTTTAGACAGCCTAACTTACTTTTAAAAACATCTGGGGATTTACTCTCAAAAGATAAATTGGTATGAACAGTTTGAACCTCCACCTTAGGTTGTACATTGGCAACTTTTTGCAAAGCCACCTCAAACTGTTGTCACCCATAACGACACATACATTTTAGGAACAGTTATCTGTTTTTGTACTCAATTTATTTCCTCAAAGTACCTTCATATTTTTATCGATTCACCACCATATCACTCTGTGAGATTTTCCATTTTGTTACGGGTAAACTTCTTTTCAAACAAGTTTCTAAATGCTTATTCAGATATAATTGTTAACCTACAACATGAATCAAACACCGATAACCTACAACATGAATCAAACACCGTCTCTGTCTCCATGTCTCTTATTTTCACAACATCTTTTGTATTAACAGAATTAGTACCACTCATCTGTAATATAATCTCATCACAAATTCCTTTGCCTTTTCTTTGGTTACTTCTTCCCGACAATTTATTATTCCTGCAACAAATCATAAAATGCCCATTCTTACCAGTCTTGTGCCTTCTAAAGCTGGACAATCTGTAGGAGTGACCATGTGTCCTATTTGACCACATCGGTAACACTGACCTTTGAACCCTGTATCGCTTGTACCTTTGGAAGAAGGCCTTGAGATTTCTCTATCTTCAAATTGTTTTATTCATTCCATTAACCATATCTTTGGTTCCTATATCTTGTTTAATTTATTCTACATACTGCAACATTAGTTTGATTTATTTCACTACTGGGAGAACTTAATTGAGAGGTGTCTCATCTTTCAACCACAACTCCGCTTTTGCTCTCTCAATGTTACATGGAAGTAAAAAGTATCTCTTTCTTGACTTGTAGCGCCAAACTTGCATAATGAAGCTAACTTTCGCAAACAAGAAACAAACTCTTCCACTGATTCCCCTTCCCTCCGGGACTTTTTTCCAAAATGATAAGGCACTACAATGATACTGATCCATGGAAAATAATGAATGTCAAGTTGTTTGCACAAATTTCAAAATCATTCAAATCTCTGGAATCTTCCACACTTAACTCTGGCAAGTGCTCTAAAACTTCAGGCCCTGTGCCACCAAACAATGTTGTAGAAGAGCTAGCTTCCATTATAAGCCTAAATGTGGTCCATAAAGAGTTAAATAGGTGAGAAATACCGTTTTCCATTAGCTCCATCCTAAAGGAGGCTCACCTGGGACAGCCAGGAAAAATGGTGTGGGGCTTACATTTTGCATATTAAAATGAGAATGAAGAAAATAATGAACAATTCAGTTAAAATGTGTGGATCACTGTTACAATAATCTGTCCACAGACAGCGTGTCTATCAATGTTGAAAAGTCAAATGGTTATTTTGACTGATGTGATCCACTGTAAACGTGTGGATATCCATAGAAGGCAACAATTCTAAAACAGAGTATAAAAGAGTGCGTGGATCACTGCTAGAGAGGCAATCCACTGCTTTTGCTGTTATGATTAATTTTAAATAAGTGTGACAAATATTGTTTGCAAAAAAACAAGAATGGGCAAAGCCCATAAGTTTGCCTGTGTGAGACCTTTTAAGAAAAAAAAAAAAGTATCTAGCAGAGCATAAGGGGCATAACAGTGGTAATAAATAACAGGGGTCTGATTCACAGAACTAATCTGTGCTAAAATCCTAAACTTACTACTTTTGGAATATGCAGAAGGCCTTTAGTAGTAGTAAAGTTAGGAGTCCTAACTTTACTACTACTAAGGGCCTTATGTAGGTGGGCTTGCATTTACCACTTCATAAATACCGAATCATACCGAATCGGTATTTATGAAGTGGTAAATGCTATGTAGGTAATTGGTCGGTAAATATTACCGATTCGGAATCATTCGGTAATTACCGAATCGGTATTTACCGATTCGGTAATGAGGCATACCTTCCCATTGATGGGAAGGTATGCCTCATTACCGAATCGGTAAATACCGATTCGGTAATGGGGGAGCACATGCAAGGGTGGCAGGGTGTCACATTGACACCCTGTTGCACCCCTGATTCGGCCATGTGTGCACATGTGGCACACATACATGCCCTGAGGGCATGTGTGTCTGCCACATTGCACACATCTATGGGCAAAATAATGCATTTACACACATATTCGTCATTTACCACCAACTATTAGTTGGTGGTAAATAACGAATCCCCACACACACCACACAGTCCCCCTACATCTGATTTCTGTATTCGGAATTTACCGAATCGGTAAAATTACCGAATCGGTAATTTTACCGATTCGGTAATTTTACCGATTCGGTAAATTCCGAATACAGAAATTGTCCCCCTACATACCAAAAGCCAAAATACTGGTCGGTAACGGTATAATTACCGAAAATCGGCCGTTACCGACCGGTAATTGGCTACCTCTATGAGGCCCTAAATGCCTTCTGTGAATACCAAATGTAGTAAGTTTAAGATTTTATCTCATATTAGTTCTGTGAATCAGCCCTAGGGAGTTTATTACACCATTTGATCGGTACATACAAATCATGAATAAAACCAATACAATAAAAGTGCAGAGAAACATATTGCAATAATAATCTAGCAGCATATCCATTTTTCAAGAGTGCAAAAGCTAATACCCCAACTTTTTACAGATGTGCAATTCTAACATGCTAAAGTGCTAAAGTGCTGAAGTACACGGGAAAACCCAGAACAAACTATCCTTGACCAAGCGAAATAACTCCATGGGATATACCAAATTACAGTACTTGTGCTTTTTTTTGTTGTTTTTTTTTGGTTTATTTTTTGTTAAGGTATAAACCCTAATCTTGAAATTTAGTTAATCCTGCTGTTGAATATAGAAAAGGCTTCTATTCCGTCGTAGTTTCAAGATTCACTAAATATTTCCAAACTGCAGTGAATTTTTTTGGAGCACCCACCTGCCTCGCATATGCTTCTTCGAAATTCCTGGTTCGTTTCATCTTATTTAACCACCTCGAATATGAAGGTGCTTCCGCCGACCTCCAATTCTGAAGAATTAGGGAGCGAGCAACAAGGAAGAAAATAGCTAGGAAGGTCTCCTCCACTTTTGTCATTCTCAAGTTTACCCTAGATCTGGTAATGCCGAAAAGGGCTACATCTGCCTCTGGATCTAACCTCTTTGGGATCGCCAGGCTTATGGCCGAAAATATCTATAGCCCTAGCCTTGGACATGTAAAAAATATATGTAGCAATGCCCCTTTCCCCTCTGCCTGACAGTGGAAACATCTTTTCTCTACTTCTGGATATTATTTACTGAGTGCTTTGGGTGTATAGTATGCCATCCACCGAGACAAAAGCGGCCATTCTTTTAAAATTTGCAGCTCTTAAAGCCTTGCGCCCTAACTGAGATATTTCCTGCCACTCCCGACTTGAAAAGGTACATTGAGTTTCATGGATTACTTTTTCTAAGATTTTCGCGACCAGTGAAGATTCACTTTGGTTACACAAAAGACGGTACCAATTACCCACCCCTCTTACCTTTGCTCTAAATAGAGCGGTCACCAGCTTAGTCGGAGTGTCACTAGACGAAAGATGATATCTGTTTAGAAAATATATGATCTGTAAATATTTTTTAAAAAACAGGACCACTCCGGTCACTGCAGCTATTCTGAACCTCTCGCCAGGTAATTACTCTATTCTTCATTAAAAACCGCCCCAGCTCCTCTAAACCACATTTCTTCCAGTATCTAAGGTGACTAGACTGGATTTGGAGACCCAAACTTTTACATTCCCCTAATTTTAGATAGTAAAACCCGGAAGAACCAGCTTGCTTAAAACAAGACTGTAACCTAAGGGAATATTACTGCAGAGTCTTATATCTAGTCCTTTTAGGGAGTTTGGATGTTTTTAGAAATATCGGGATCTGTGAATCAGACTCCTGCACCGTTTTATCCATAAAAAAGTTTTCTAATAAACCATTTGAATCCAGCAAACGAGCTGTTAAATCTAAAATAGCCGCTTCATAATATGTACGAATTTGCGGTAATGCTAACCCACCCTGATTGATATCCAGCTGTAGTGCTGAGAGTTTAACCCTAGCTGTTTATTTACACCAGACAAACTCTCTAAACATAGTTTCTAGCTCTTTAAAATAACTAGTATTACATTTTATGGGTATATTTGAAAAAAGAAAAAGGAGTAGAGGGAGTATGGAGATTTTGATGAGAGAAAATCGCTATCAGTATTTAAAATTCGAATCTCTGTTTTATTTTGAATTATTTTATAGCCCCCAATCAAGTCAAATTGACTACATTCTGTTAAGACCAGGTCTAGATTCTGGCACTTAGGACTGAGATATCAAATAATGTCATCCGCAAACAGCTTTAATTTTGCCATTCCCGGAATCGGAGCTCTAATTGCTACATTGTCGTGGACTTTAATAGCCAGGGGTTCGATAAAGAAAGTAAATAATAAGGGTGAAAACAGGCACCCTTGTCTAGTCCCATGTTTTATATTTACTATGCCCGCTCGGTTTGCATTTATCACCACTTGAGCCTGAGCCCGCTGATAGATATTCAAGAGCATTTTTGTGACCTGGAGGGGTACACCGAACCTTCCCAGACAGTAAAAAAGAGTATCCCAATTGACTAGGTCAAAAGCCTTTTCGGCCTCTACCTTCATAATGAGCGCCAGAGTATAATTATTATTGAAAAAATCGAGGGCCTGTATTAAAAACCCTGTATTCGAAGACATTAACCTCCCAGGGATGAACCCAGACTGGTCTCTGTGGATCACTTTCTGTGCTAAGGGAGTAAAACGCTGAGCCCAAATTTTCATTACAATTTTGTAATCAGCATTAAGTAGGCTGATTGGTCTATGGGAGTTGATGCCCTTAGGATTCTTTCCCTTTTTCACAAAGCTTACGATAATGGCTTCTTTATATATTGAGGGGACAGGGCCACCAGTCTTTATATAATTAAAAACATTTGTCAAGAAGGGGATCAATTCCTTAGCGAATGCCTTATAAACTTCTACAGGCAGCCCATCATTTCCCCATGCTTTCGCTCCCGCAATTGAATTCAGGGATGTCAAAATTTCAGCACCTGAAATATCAAGTTGAATCTGTTCCACAAGGGAATTGGACAAACTCAGGAGATTTACGCCCTCGAAGTAATGCTGTATTGAGTCTTGCCTGACCGCATTCACTGCTAGTGAGGCAATCCACTGCTTTCACTGTTATGAAGAATTTTAAATAAGTGCGACAAATATTGTTTGCAAAAAAACAAGCATGGGCAAAGCCCATAGGTCTCGCCTATGTGAGATCTATTGGCTTTGTTGGACTGGAGTGGCATTTTGTGGCATGAAGTGGCATAGCATTGTGTGGGGTAGAGTGGAGTGGAATTGTGTGGCATGGAGTGGAATTGTGTGGAGTGAATTGTGTGGTATGGGATTGTATGGAGTAGAGCGGAATTGTGTGACGTGGATTGGAATTGTGGAGCTTCAAACTGTGTGGAATGTAGTGGAATGATAAAGAATGGAAGGAAATTGTGTGGTGTGGAGTGGAATTGTGTGGAATGCAGTGGAACTGTGTGGAGCACAGCAGTACTTTGTGAAGTGCAGTGGAGTCGTGTGCAGCGGAACTGTGTGGAGTGGAATTGAGAGTCGTTGAGTGGAACTGTGTGGAGTGGCATTGTGTGGAATGGAGTGGAATTGTGTGGAGTAGAGTGTAACTGTGTGGCAACAAAATTGTATGGATTGGAATTGAGTGGAGTAGAATTGTGTGGAATGGATAGCAGTTCCAATGTTAAGAAAGGCAAGAACAGTATAACCAAATATGCAATGTTTTGTATCTGTTTTATTTAAATATTGTGAATGATCACTGACTTCAAGAATTCTATGCAAAGCATTGGTGTGAAGCAAACAAACATATACAGCCAGATGTGTGAGAACACTGCATATGCTACTAGAGTGTATCATTGAGCTATTTGGTACATAGCTCCCCCAAATCTAAAATACCATAAAGGAAAAAGAAACAGTGACAAACAAAAAGGACACAGATGAGACAACAAAATAAACCACTGAAGCGAAATATCTATAAACGTTTGGTTGTAAAACATAATATATTGCAAACCTTTGCATTGTTTCTATAACTGGTGTGTACTTTGTTTCTCTTGGTAGTCCTTTTCCTGTGGAAACTTTACAATTATAGGGTGGTGTGTGCAATGCTCCTTGATTAAAAATGTGCACTTTTTGTTTGCATTACATGTACATTGTTTCATTGAATGATGTATTCAGAAATAATGTGTACATTTTATCCCTGTGTGCTCTCGGTGGTCTTTCTCTGGGTCGCATTAATGTTATTTAGCGGTTGTCAGAGGTCACAGTTGCGATCCCTAGCTTGCCCCTTGTGACCTCTAGCACGTCCTTTGCAATCCCTGGTCTCAGAGGCTGCAAAGAAAGCAACAAGAATCAAGGAATAGGCATTTTAATTCATCTCTCTTTACACAAGTAGGTTTTGAAGCAGCTGAGCACAGAGAAAAATTGAAACATTTAAATGTTTCAACTTTTCGAAACAGCTACTTTGCTTGGTAACACCTTTTGAGATTTTAAGGGCTCTACCAAGCGCGAGTTTGCTTGGCCTGCAGGCTGTGGACTTTGGTGTGCCTCTAGAATGATCTGTCCTATTTCCCAATATGACCTTCACTTTTGCAGAAAGAAGTGTTTTTGCAACCTGCCAGGAATCACAGCATGGCAGTCCCAGTAATTGGTTTCATTGTACTTTTTGTTATTTATTTTTCATATTTGCAAGCCAATGTGTGATTATACTCCTACTACAGCATTACATATCTGCCATGCAGGGCGGGACTGGAAACCCAAACAAGCCTTGGCAAATTTTGACAGACAAGCCTTGGTACGGTGCATAGCGAGCGATCCTGACCACTACAAGTGGGTTTTGGGAGGTTCTCCCCCAAGATAATTCGGGAACAAAGGGCAAAAATGGAGCATTTTACAGCACATTGTTCAGTATATATTCAATTGCAATAGCTTTTAAAACATAGTAAATGATGACTTACAGTGCACCAGGATACAATAATCTTTTTTGGGGCTCTTCAATGATTCCCAAACCACCCCCTCCAAAAGTGCCTCTCATCTCTCCATAGCCTCTTTCTCGCAAGTATTTCTTTTGTTTTATAGCACCTCTCGTACCACTGTAGAGTGTCGGAGCACTTTACATCACACACATACTGACAATGAATCATATGAGTGTAAATCAGTATATAGAAAATGTTTCATAACACAAAGGAGACTACAAGGGGTAGGATTCAAATGTCATCAGTACTGTTAGGCATTTTATAAGAGTGGTTGGTCGTCGAGAAGCACAAACTCAGGATTCAGAACTTAACACAGTGGTTAGGGTTGGCCTTACTAATATTGGTTTCTACTCAAACACACCCTGTTAGCAATATTAGGATAATGAAAGACTGGGAATAAACATAACTTTCTAACCTGTGTCATGCAGTTTGCATGCAGCTCTTTGAAGGCAGTTCATAGCTCACTGTGCTAGATTACGATAGTAATTTACGAATTGCACAGTAGCAAAGGGATCTGTTTGACAAAACAGTAAGCCACTGTGCTAGGCAAATAAAATACTGTTCTGTGAAATGCATGGTACATGTTCTTTGCTGCAGGAATATTAACCCTCCGTGCTACCTTAGATGAGTCAAAACTGCCACTAGACAGAACTTCATCTCTCTCCAGAAGGTACATTAATTTAATCCCCAGAGTTATCTTGACAAATTTATTGTTGCCTGCTAAATTTTCAAGGAACTCTGTAGTGTGCTTTTAAAACTACTGCACTGCTACAAAATCGGCCTCCAGTAACAAAACTGCCCCCCTCCCTTCCTGTCTCCCAAGGAAATGCCAGTTTGCCATCTAGGGCCAGTCTGGCCTGGTGCCCAGTGATATGTTATCTTAATTGTGTATTTGTGTGACTTTTCAATGCCATATTAATGACCCTTTAGCCCCAACTCTGAGTTGGTTGGTACTGTTAGGGCGCAAACTCTGCACACGTAAATTCTGGTATCCTGCTGTAACACATCTCCAGTACCATACAATTCTGAGTTAAACCCCTTGGAAGGGAGAATAATTGTGCACACCCGGAATTATGGGGCAGAATTCTGCACAGTATTTCCTATTCATAGAGGTGTAAACACACATTTAACACCTGCTCTGAGCAGCTGGTAAACATGTGCCGGGGCTTCAGTGTGGGACGATAATGTGATGGGAAGGGTGGGAGGGGAAAAGGATGATGTTTGCTTGTGGGAGACCAATAAATGCTTTCTCCACGCTTTGCTTTAGAGTGAGGATGGGCTGGAAATAGGTCAAAATTGCAATGCAGTCCTTTCTCTAATGCTATTTTACCAGCAGGATTTTCCATCCTGTAAAATATGGTCTGATGTCCCAGCATGTAGTATTCCCAGGTGTAGGAACAACAGCCTACTCATGATTGAGTGGATGGAATTCAATACAGGAAATCTGTTCTGCTCAACCCATTATCAGGGTCTTTTAGTGGCAATTAATCACTCAGCTGTGAGAAGAGGTAAGGAGGCTCGAAAACCTTTTTTTTAAAACTGTGTGTGGATCACTTCATGAATTGAAAAGCTGGTAAGGTTTTTTTAAATACTAAAGGGTGGAGGAAAAACAGAACCTCCACAACATCGGGGGACTTTCTTGTGGCCTACATGGCAGCCTGCAGTCCTCAGTTGCAACTCAATCCTTAATGAGTTAGCAAAATGTTAATATAGCACAAAATGTATGCCTTAAGGCTTCATGATGGCAAAACATTGCTCCTGTTGTCCCGCAACTTGAAATCCCACCCTTGAGGAACAGGCCGTTTGGTGACAGGGAATACCAATTGAGCTACTTATGAGCAGGATTTCCTTTAACTTCATAGGGGTTGATTTAATTTTTACACTTAATTGGTAGTTCAAAAGAGAGATGCCAAAACAATATGGGAGACTACTGCGCGATCAGGAAGACTTTCCATGGATGATCTACCTTGAGATGCAAAAGTAGTGCCAGGAACAGAAAGAAGACAAAAAGAACAAATGAAGGACGGAATGCTGAACAATGCAAACATTCACCTCCAGTCAGAAGGATCTGGGTTTAATCCGTCGTATTTTTGCTAACCATGCCATCCCAGTTTGGACCCAACCATATGCAAATCAGTCTTGACCTTGCTCCTCATGGTAACAGTCCAGCCCGAACTGCCAAGCCAAGTCCTCCCTGAAGTGGAAAGAAAAAGCATCCTGCAACTGCTTTTAGGTATCACACCTCATCAGCCAGACTACCTTGAATCTAGTGACACAGTGAGCACGGGACCCACATCTAGGCATACCGTTCCCACTTAGGGGTACAAAGGCAAAAAGAACAAATGATGGACGGAATGCTAAGCAATTCAAACATTCACCCCCAGTCAGAAGATCTGGGTCTAATCCATCATTTTTTGCACACTACGCCACTCCAGTTTTGACCTAGCCATATGCAAATCAGTCTTGACACTGTGGGAACAGTCCAGCTCAAACTGCCAAGCCAGGTCCTCCCTGAACCGGAAACAAGCATTCTGGGACCGGTTTCCGGGTATCATCCCTCATCAGCCAGGCTAGCTTGAATTTAGTGGCACAGTGAGCACGGAGCCCACGTCTGGGCATATCCTTCCCACTTAGGGCGACAAAGACAAAATGAACAAATGATGGACTGAATGCTGAACAATGCAAACATCCATCCCCAGTCACAAGGATCAGGGTTTAGTCATTTGTGTGGTTGCTTACCACGCCAACCCAATTTGGTCCCAGCTATATGCAAATCAGTCTTGACCCTGCTCCTCACAGGAACAGTCCAGCCTGAACTGCCAAGCTAGGTCCTCCCTAAACCTGAAACAAGCATCCTGTGACCAGTTTCGGGAAACAGAAAGAAATCAGGCGCTAATGAGTCCTGTTTACTTTCCAGTGCACCACCCGAACTGAAACATTAAAATTTATTAGACTGTCCAACAAAGTTAAAAAATGATTACTTTGTAAAATAGACAATCTGAATCGCAATACACACATTAATGAATTAATATGAGTCTGTAATGCAAAGGTGTAACAAACATCTCCACAGCTGACCCCAAGGTGCTGGTTACCAATGTTTATTGCTGCCCTTTTGCTGCAAAAGAAAGGGACACTTTCAAAAGCAGGGGACAGGGAGGGCTGGATAGACCATCATGCTGCACCTGTCCTTACAAGGAATGTATAGACCCTTTCTCAGGTTTGGCCATTAACTCACTTGCATGGACAGTGCATTTTCACTTTCTCTGCTGCCTAGAGATGAATGAAATTCCAAAAAGCAAAGTTTTGGAGGGCCTTATTGCAAGTCCCATTGTAATCCTTATGGAGCCAGTAGCAGTGGTAACTGGACTAATTGGGGTTAAAAGATTCATGGTAACTCCACTGAGCCAGAACATTTGACTCCGAAAATTCAGCTACTGATAATAGCTGAAATTACTGGGTGAACTTTTGTATAGAAATAGGAAATAAGAAGGGGATTAGGATGTCATATTCCTTATTCCCTGCATAAGTCCTCAGTTGTGAAGGTATCGTCAGTCTACACCTCGTAATGCCCAGTAATTGCACCCGACCCACCCCACCTCACAGATATACCAATGCATGGAGTATCTGTAATTCTGAGGTGCAGGGAGCATAATGCCCTGAATGTATGGCTTGTTTTTGATGTGTGTGGGAGTGCATGCAGTGCAACAAACCCAGATCATTCACCAGGGTGTCCATTAGATGATGAGGCATTCTGGCTCACATCTTTCCCCAGTCCGCAGTGCCTTCTGTGAATGGCAAGCTTTTAATTTCCTACGGTAGCGTGAGATGAAACAGTGAGCTGAGATGAAAACTAGGAAAGGTGGAAATGAGAGGGGAGTTATTGAATAAGAGGCCTGACAGAGGAATATGGAAGATTGATGTTAGAGAAGGGAAACAGCACATGCGGGCATTACAACATAATGCCTTTGCCATGCATCCATTACCACTCAATCCCTTTACCACGCATTGCCTTGATAAGCATTGCATGGTAATGGATGCAAGGTAAAGACGCGTTGTAAATGCATGCGTTGTTAAGTCATACAACCAGCAGAGAATGTTTGAGGTAGGTGGGATGGTGGGGGAGGTATAGCAGATGATTAGAGAAAGGGCAAATCAAGAGATCGCTACAATTAGTCGTCAAAGATAAGGGTAAAGATTGTATGGTAGCTAACTGAGAGAACTCAAGACAACATTGGCTTTCAATATTACATGTCACCCCAAAGAATCAAAATATATCACTGATTGGGTGTGGAAGGGGCAGACTAGCATTGACAGTGGGAAGAGAGCAGCAGGTTATGAAACAAGACATCAGATGTCAAGCGGGTCAGAAACATAAGGGACAGCAGGAGGAAGGCGGAAGGGGGCATCAAGACGAACCACTTTAATATTGTTTCGCTTTGTAATCTAGAATGAAAGCAGTGCATAATGAGCGATGAGTACTAAAAACATGCTATGAACGAAAATGAATGCTGTGCCCTGCAACCACGACTGAATCGGCAAGTATCTGGTTCGACGAGCAAATACTCTACTTAAAAATTATAGCAGTACGTTGCAATCCTAACTAAACAAAAATGGTAACAATGCCAAAAGCAGCCAATTATTTCTAACAAACACCGTGTACTCCAACTGCCATTAACCAACCTGTGTTCAGCACCTTCGCCAGTCACAGCAAATTAAAAAGTAAATGGTGCCTTGTATACCACAATTAACCTACTTTTTTTCTGTGCTACCAGTATTGCTGCGTGCTGCTTCATTACCCAGACTGTGTTTGGCACCACCAGCAGCAACTGTAAACTAAAACAAAATGAAAGGGGAGCCATCCAACCATGATAGAATCACTAAAGTGAGCGAGGCAGCCAGTCAAAAAAAGATAGTACCTGAATCACATCGGGAGCAGCGGACGGGCACTGATTAAATAGAATCAATCTGTGCTTGGTCCCTGCTCCACAGCAATGGCGGACGTGATGTTTTGGCTGCTCTGGCCAATTAGAACAGCCACAGTGAAAAGTAACTCAGAAGCAGACAAATGATAAGCATGAGCGGGCTCTAAGCCCTTTACTGGATACAACAATGTCTCGCAAGCGATACACATGCACCAGCGCATGCTTCTGCAGGCTCGAACCTAAGAAACGAAGGGGCAGATTTACAAGCCCTGTGCGCCACATTTGCGCCGCCGGCGGCGCAAAGCTAGCACCATGCTGTGACAGATTTACAACGTGAAGCATCTAGGGAGATGCGTCACGTTGTAAAGCCCTGCGCCACATTAAACCTGCCTCAGGTTTAATGTATGCAGGGTGGGCATTACGTCGGAAAAAGCCTCGGAAAAGTGACGCAGTGAAATCTACGAGAATTCACGCAGTCACTTTTCCGACGCTGGTGATTCAAATCCTTACGCCTGCTTCAAGCAGGCGTAAGGCGTGACGCACCATGTTAGGGATAGGGCAGGTTGGAACAGTGCTGGAGTTGCGTCGCGCTTGCGACACAACTTCAGCACTGCGCCAACCTTACGCCAGCAGATGTGTCACGCATCTGCTTGTCCTTGCGCCACGATGCACTGCATTGTAAATGCGGCGCATCTGCAGTGGCGCAAGGGCAAACTTGCGTGACGCATCTTCCCTGGCGCATCCCTGCTGATTTGCAGGGATGCGCCAGGGAACGTAAATCTGCCCCGAAAGAAGTGTCAAACAAGACAACATTCGTAGACCTTTTGCTGTTGACGTGCACTCCCTAAACTCGACAGACACAATTGATGGAAATGTTTATAGTGTGAAGGAAGCTCAAAAGCAAGTCGCTTTGCGACATTTGGATTTAGACAGTACTTGTTCGGAGCCTGCGTAATCAGCCTCGGGCAGCAACAGTGCTATTGTTTGGAACCTGTGTGTTCAGTAACAGGCAGTTTTTTTCGCTCTATGATATCAGCACTAAATGCGATACACGCATCAGAATGATCGTGCAGCTGGAATTTTCAACAGTTTTGTTTTCCAGTCAGAGCACTCGCAAGTCTGGTCACGTCAAACCGCAAGCTGTCAAAATAAATGAGCTGGTACAGGTGGTGACGGGGAGGATTTCTGAAGCACACGGACTTCCTCCTCAGACAGGAGTGCTCCCACCTGTCAACCATGCACTATTTACAAATATATATGTATATATCTCCGACAATTGTGAAATCACACCAAAACCACTGCTAATAAGTTCAACGTAATGGTGTTCTGTTCTGCACATTTCTTAAACTCAGGGCACAATCACATCAAGTAGCCGGTACTGCACCTTAGGATGGCCTCTCAGGAAACAGGTTTTGAAATAAAGGCGTCTTCACCTGCTGATAAATATGGCTTGTTAAGGTGCCTACCAGGAATAATCTTCGTCGCCAGTGTGAGATCTGGTGCTCCAAGAATCACACACATAGACTAGTTTGAAAAGAGATGCAATTATTTTTTATTTAAGACATCTCAGCAACAGCTCACATCACTGCTTCTCATATCAAAGCCCGCTCTCAACTGTCGCCCACACTCTGTGAGTTCTAGAACACTGGGGGTTGGGTGGTTCCAACAGGTTTAGACTAAAAGGAAAGGTATAGATATGGAAGATACCACCCCCTGCAAGGAGAGATTTTGTAGGACTTTTCAGAGGCGCAACTAGAGGCACATTTCGAAGGGGGCAACTAAAAATGTCGGGGGGGGGTGATTCTTCCAGCAATATGCAGAGTGGAGATGCAGGGGCTCTAAGAAGGGTTGAAAATACAACAAAGCCTGGTTAGCAAGTAAATGGTCTTTTAAAGACCTGTGAAGTACTCGGGTGCGGCTGTGTGTGTGCCCAGGAAGCTGTCTCAGCCGGGCTGACAGACACGACTGGGGGGGGGGGGCTGAAGCCCTTTGAGCCCAATGGGCGTTGCGCGCCAGGTGCTTTTGATCTCTTGTAAAGGTGTTCAAGTCTCCCTAGCTCACCAGCATTTAGGGGAGATGGTATCTTAATCATACATTTGAGGGTGCGTCCAGGAGATGTGCAGCTTCTCTCTTTATGACTCACAAGCCTCCAGTGCCCGCATATTACTCGAAGAGACTCATAAGTGATACCTTTGCCCTTGATAGGTCTTGCAGGTTTAAATGCATTTGTAGAAACCCAGGGCCAGATTCACTATAATTTGAGGCGTCGCAACGCAGCAAGGCAACTTGCTGCACTGCGCTATATCCAATGGAGAGAACAGAAACATGCCATATTTACCTAGATATGGTGCATTCTTGCTCTCTCTTTGTGCTGGAGTACTGTGTGCAAACAACAAAACAAGAACGGTGCCAATGCTGCACTTAACTCTGGTGGAGAATTTGGACCATGAACTGAATGAAACAGTTTCACTCTCAAACACTTTTTCCGTTGGGTTTAATCCAAAATATTTCCATACAATACATTTGTTTTTTCAATTTGCATGGTTTCAATGTAACACTTATCACATATCCAAGTAGAAAAAAAACAATACAACATTAATATCCACATTTACATATACTGATTTTTGCGACAACCCCACTTACATACAACAATCACTCATACATACTAAACAGACAAACTCATCAAAAATACTCAATAGACACTGTTTATGACAAAGAAAATAATTGAATGTAGTAAATATACATAAGGCCATCAACAAGTATAAATTGTCACAATTATGATACACTGTATTCTCTTGTTTATAAATGATTGGCCAAAAGCGAAGAAAGGTCTACGCGTTTCGAATCCCTTCGCGTATAGGGATTCTCATCAGGACCAACACTTTCTGAAAACAAAACAGAAACAGAACAGAATTTTACTAAATGACCCAAGAACAATTGAATGCCGAGCCGCACACCTAATTCTAGCGTCTTACCTGCGACTGAATGTGTGCAGAAGAGACTTTCAAAATTAATTCTAAAGCCGTCAAATGACCTAAAAAAAGGTGAAGAACAACAAGATTGTTACCTCCAAGAGACAACCTTTTTAATGAATGAGCCAACTAAGGGGGCAGTCTTACTTGTCAAGCTGTTGTGGTGTCAGGATAATGGTTCTCTCCTATGGCGTCAAAGTCTGAGTTTTAGAACTGCTGAGTTCCCAGTTCAGCAATCACCAAGCCTTTAGTGCAGGGATTGACCTTTACAATTGTTTATGTAGATTCTGGTGGAACAGAAAATATCAGAAGAGCACTTAGTTAATCGTCCTCCTTGGCGTGTATGGCGTTCTACCTGG
The DNA here is from genome assembly GCF_964204655.1 of Triturus cristatus. Lineage (NCBI taxonomy): Eukaryota > Metazoa > Chordata > Amphibia > Caudata > Salamandridae > Triturus > Triturus cristatus. The sequence continues at coordinate 321,897,823 of NC_140584.1, read as the reverse complement.
TTTCACGGCGCTGCGCAAGGCTGAGGCTCTTACCTAAAGACGATCATGAAAGGTCATCAAAACTCCTCAGTCCGGGCGTGTGGCGCCATTGTAATTAGAATAGAATTCAGGTTAAAATGGCATCTATTTGAATGCAGGCACTTCCGCCAGAGTTGGTTCATGGGAGTTGTGGTTTCAAGGTTGATTTTTTGCCGTTTGTCCTACGCGTTTATTACTCGCAACAACAATCGGATTGAAGCCTACTCTGAGTGGGCGTGTAGTATAATTTGAACTGGTAGGGTTCCGTAGCTATTACGTGAGGGAGCCATAGTCGCTCCTTGATGACCAGGGTCTAAGCATAAAGGTAAATCGGTGTTCATGGGAATTGTAGTCTTGTTGATATGTTTTTTAGCAAAATATGTTGACAAAACTTTATTCGAGAAATGAGACACCATGGGGTGTAAATAGATGCTAGGACCAATGCGTTTACAGACTCATAAGGCTTAAGATTTATTTGAAACAGAAAGGACATCGTTATAAAACGAGTGGCATGATTGTCCACATAAGACAAGTGATCTATATCAGATAGGAACGCGCCGGTGATATGATGGTATGGTCAAGTCATGGACACAAAAATCACGTCTGCGCAAGGTGTTTTCATTTATATAATAACACAGACTCAATGCGATATATTCCAGAGCAAAACTGGGGGCAGTTATAAGTTGAAAATCTCAGAGATTTCATTCAGGCCGTCGACCGACGTGTTAAATTTTATGATGAGCATTGCTTCCCTTTTTATTAGTTTGGCATCAAGGTCACCACCGCGACTGTCTTGTTCAACTTTGGAGATGATAGTCCATTTTACATCCTTCTCCGTATGATTGTTGAGATACCAATATTTCACCAGCGGGGCGTTTTGCACATTCTTACGAATTCTGGATTTATGTTGCTGAATTCTAAACATCGTCTCCTGATTTGTTTTCCCAATGTACAGTTTGTTACATGGACATAGGAATCCATACACCACGAATTTCGTTTTACAGTTGGAAAAGGTGCCATGTTTCCAATGGATTCCCCTGTGGATGAAATGATTGCCTTCCATAGTTAACTCACAGCACACACACGTTCCACATTTGTGATGGCCTTGGATTGGTGGAAGACTTATGAAGCTTCTCATGTTGGGACTTTTGGTTTTTGGTAGTGCGGCTCGCACTATCTGGTTGGCAATGCTTTTATCTTTCTTGAAAGCAAACAGCGGGGATTCTTTTAATGTGGTGTCAAGATTCTTGACCAAATGCCAATTTTGGGTAATGATCTTTTTAAACCAGTTGGACGTGGGGCTGAAAGTAGAAACACAAACAATCCTGTCCATTTTAGATTTATCCTTCCTATCCAAAAGTGCCTCTCGCAGGGTCCACCAAGCTCGTTTGATTGCTTTCTTCAAAAGTTTTTTGGGGTACCCTCTGGATAGAAGATTTGTCTTTAAGTTTTCAGCATGAAAAAAATATTCATCTTTGAATGAACAATTTTGGCGGATTCGCAAAAATTGGCCATAGGGCAAATTATCCCTTAAACTGCGTGGATGGTTGCTTGAGTAGTGTAAAGATTTGTTTCTATCCGTTTTTTTCTTGTAAAGTGTAGTGACAAGACGGCCCTCGCTTGGATAGATCTCAACGTCCAGAAATGGCATTCTGAGTTTGGAGTAATTCAGGCTGAATTTAATATCTGGTGTTCTGTTGTTTAGCCAATCCACGAAAGCTTGTAGTTGGTCTTCTTCTCCAGTCCAGGTCAAAAAAACATCGTCGATGTACCGGACCCAATTTCCAATATAGATTGAAAAGGGGTTGTTATTATGTACGAATCTGTCTTCGTATTTGGACATATACAGGACTGCCAGCTCTGGGGCGAAAGGACACCCTATTGCGACGCCTTTGGTTTGAAAGAAATATTCGTCTTTGAAACAAAAGTAGTTATTTTTTAGAGCGAAGGTGGCTAGTTCCATAATAAATTGTGTAGGAACCTTTTCAGGTTTAGGTCTACTATTAAGGAATGTTTCCAAGACCGCCAGTCCTTCATCTTGTGGTATCTCCGTGTACAGTGATGTCACGTCTAGCGTGACGAGGAAATGTATGTTTTCTTCAAATTCCATTGTACTCAATTTAATCAAAAAATCCGTGGTGTCTTGTAAATATGATTTCACCTCTTGCATGAATGGTTTTAGAAAGAAATCAACAAATTTCGAAATGGATTCAGTTAATGACTCACATCCCGAGACTATCGGTCGTCCCGGGGGACAATTTTGATCTTTATGCACTTTTGGTAGTACATAAAAAATTGGCGTACGAGGGTGTTTATTTTTCAAAATCTCGTATTCTTTTTTGCCTAAGAACCCTTGGTCGAATCCTTTTTGAAGAATATTGAACAGTTTGCCTTGTAGTTCAAACGTTGGATCTTTCACTATCTTTCTGTAACATTGTTCATTCGAAAGTTGTCAAGTCACTTCTGCTGTGTAGCGTTCTATTGCCCAGATGACAATTGAACCGCCTTTATCGGCTTGTTTGATTACTATAGATGGATCATTTTTTAGGTCAATCAAAGCCTCTTTCTGGACTCTGGTGATATTGGGTTTGATGAATCTCCTTTTTTGTTTTTCAACTTCAGCTATGGCTGATAAAACAACTTTCTCGAACATGATTACCTCTTTAGGAGTTTTTGCTGTTGGTGGGCAAAACATAGATTTTTTCTTCAATCCTGTTGTTTCTATATTGTCTTTTACTGGATTGTCAGAAAAGAAAGTTTTAAGACGTATCTTTCAACAAAATTCAATAAATTCTGTTTTTAGTTGGACGAAGTTGGTTACTTTAGATGGAACGAAGGACAGCCCCTTCTCTAATACACTGGACTCGACATCTGTCAGAATTTTGTCTGATAAGTTGAAAATAGAAGATGTCTTTAGTTCTTGTAATTTTGGTGCCTTGTCGACATTTCCCATGGCTGATTGGTATATCTGGACCTGCCTCGAGGTTTCCGCTGGCCTCTTCCTAAAAAAGGCGGTTGTTGGAAATTCTGTTGAAAATTTTGTTGGAAATTGCCACGTCTATTGAAATCTGCCCGGGTGCTGGGGTTATCTGTGTCACTACCACTTGATGAAGATGACGTTTTGGAGAAAGTGATGAAATTATTTCTGGATCTACCTTGATAATCCGGTAGGAATCTACGTGATTCTGGTCTTGAATAAAAATCAGTTTGCAGGTACGGGTAGACCTTTTCCAATGAAAAGTTCTTTTTGTCTGAAAAAAGACTGAAAAAGAAACAAATTCGGACAGACTTACACGGATATTTTCTAATCGAACATCTGAGGGCAGGAACTATCCCAGGAGGCCTTCAGATACGCAACGTTCCAGTCATATTCACAGATGATCCAATTTACAAAAAAGGATACAGTCTGATTGAAACTAAATGTAGCAGAGATCTAATGGTTCTTACTGTTGAGACAGCACAAAGACTCTCTAAACAACAATTAGAAGAAATTGCCAGTCTGGAGATTGAAATTAAATCTAACCAACTTATCACGGACGCTAAGGCACTTCTGGACAAAGTGGAAAAAGAAATTCTAGAATTTAAAGATTATTCGATCAACCAAAAGGGTACTAAATTCGAAAAGGACAAAAATAACTTTTCATTGGAAAAGGTGTACCCGTACCTGCAAACTGATTTTTATTCAAGACCAGAATCACGTAGATTCCTACCGGATTATCAAGGTAGATCCAGAAATATTTTCATCACTTTCTCCGAAACGTCATCTTCATCAAGTGGTAGCGACACAGATAACCCCAGCACCCGGGCAGATTTCAATAGACGTGGCAATTTCCAACAACATTTTTAACAGAATTTCCAACAACCGCCTTTTTTAGGAAGAGGCCAGCGGAAACCTCGAGGCAGGTCCAGATATACCAATCAGCCATGGGAAATGTCGACAAGGCGCCAAAATTACAAGAACTAAAGACATCTTCTATTTTCAACTGATCAGATAAAATTCTGACAGATGTCGAGTCCAGTGTATTAGAGAAGGGGCTGTCCTTCGTTCCATCTAAAGTAACCAACTTCGTCCAACTAAAAACAGAATTTATTGAATTTTGCCGAAAGATGCGTCTTAAAACTTTCTTTTCTGACAATCCAGTAAAAGACAACATAGAAACAACAGGATTGAAGAAAAAATCTATGTTTTGCCCACTAACAGCAAAAACTCCTAAAGAGGTAATCATGTTCGAGAAAGTTGTTTTATCAGCCATAGCTGAAGTTGAAAAACAAAAAAGGAGATTCATCAAACCCAATATCACCAGAGTCCAGAAATAGGCTTTGATTGATCTAAAAAATGATCCATCTATAGTAATCAAACAAGCCGATAAAGGCGGTTCAATTGTCATCTGGGCAATAGAACGCTACACAGCAGAAGTGACTCGACAACTTTCGAATGAACAATGTTACAGAAAGATAGTGAAAGATCCAACGTTTGAACTACAAGGCAAACTGTTCAATATTCTTCAAAAAGGATTCGACCAAGGGTTCTTAGGTAAAAAAGAATACGAGATTTTGAAAAATAAACACCCTCGTCCGCCAATTTTTTATGTACTACCAAAAGTGCATAAAGATCAAAATTGTCCCCCGGGACGACCGATAGTCTCGGGATGTGAGTCATTAACTGAACCCATTTCGAAATTTGTTGATTTCTTTCTAAAACCATTCATGCTAGAGGTGAAATCATATTTACAAGACACCACGGATTTTTTGATTAAATTGAGTACAATGGAATTTGAAGAAAACATACATTTCCTCGTCACGCTAGACGTGACATCACTGTACACGGAGATACCACAAGATGAAGGACTGGCAGTCTTGGAAACATTCCTTAATAGTACCTGAAAAGGTTCCTACACAATTTATTATGGAACTAGCCACCTTCGCTCTAAAAAATAACTACTTTTGTTTCAAAGACGAATATTTCTTTCAAACCAAAGGCGTCGCAATGGGGTGTCCTTTCGCCCCAGAGCTGGCAGTCCTGTATATGTCCAAATACGAAGACAGATTCGTACATAATAACAACCCCTTTTCAATCTATATTGGAAATTGGGTCCGGTACATCGACGATGTTTTTTTGACCTGGACTGGAGAAGAAGACCAACTACAAGCTTTCGTGGATTGGCTAAACAACAGAACACCGGATATTAAATTCAGCCTGAATTACTCCAAACTCAGAATGCCATTTCTGGACGTTGAGATCTATCCAAGCGAGGGCCGTCTTGTCACTACACTTTACAAGAAAAAAACGCATAGAAACAAAGCCTTACACTACTCAAGCAACCATCCACGCAGTTTAAGGGATAATTTGCCCTATGGCCAATTTTTGCGAATCTGCCAAAATTGTTCATTCAAAGATGAATATTTTTTTCATGCTGAAAACTTAAAGACCAATCTTCTATCCAGAGGGTACCCCAAAAAACTTTTGAAGAAAGCAATCAAACGAGCTTGGTGGACCCCGCGAGAGGCACTTTTGGAAAGGAAGGATAAATCTAAAATGGACAGGATTGTTTGTGTTTCTACTTTCAGCCCCACGTCCAACTGGTTTAAAAAGATCATTACCCAAAATAGGCATTTGGTCAAGAATCTTGACACCACATTAAAAGAATCCCCGCTGTTTGCTTTCAAGAAAGATAAAAGCATTGCCAACCAGATAGTGCGAGCCGCACTACCAAAAACCAAAAGTCCCAACATGAGAAGCTTCATAAGTCTTCCACCAATCCAAGGCCATCACAAATGTGGAACGTGTGTGTGCTGTGAGTCAACTATGGAAGGCAATCATTTCACCCACAGGGGAATCCATTGGAAACATGACACCTTTTCCAACTGTAAAACGAAATTCGTGGTGTATGGAATCCTATGTCCATGTAACAAACTTTACATTGGGAAAACAAATCAGGAGACGAGGTTTAGAATTCAGCAACATAAATCCAGAATTCGTAAGAAAGTGCAAACCGCTGGTGAAACATTGGTATCTCAACAATCATACGGAGAAGGATGTAAAATGGACTATCATCTCCAAAGTTGAACAAGACAGTCGCGGTGGTGACCTTGATGCCAAACTACTAAAAAGGGAAGCAATGCTCATCATAAAATTTAACACGTCGGTCGACGGCCTGAATGAAATCTCTGAGATTTACAACTTATAACTGCAGCCAGTTTTGCTCTGGATTATATCGCATTGAGTCTGTGTTATTATATAAATGAAAACACCTTGCGCAGACGCGATTTTTGTGTCCATGACTTGACCATGCCATCATATCACCAGCGCGTTCCTATCTGATATAGATCACTTGTCTTATGTGGACAATCATGCCACTCGTTTTATAACGATGTCCTTTCTGTTTCAAATAAATCTTAAGCCTTATGAGTCTGTAAACGCATTGGTCCCAGCATCTATTTACACACCATGGTGTCTCATTTCTCGAATAAAGTTTTGTCAACATATTTTGCTAAAAAACATATCAACAAGACTACAATTCCCATGAACACCGATTTACCTTGATGCTTAGACCCTGGTCATCAAGGAGCGACTATGGCTCCCTCACGTAATAGCTACGGAACCCTACCAGTTCAAATTATACTACACGCCCACTCAGAGTAGGCTTCAATCCGATTGTTGTTGCGAGTAATAAACGCGTAGGACAAACGGCAAAAAATCAACCTTGAAACCACAACTCCCATGAACCAACTCTGGCGGAAATGCCTGCATTCAAATAGATGCCATTTTAACCTGAATTCTATTCTAATTACAATGGCGCCACACGCCCGGACTGAGGAGTTTTGATGACCTTTCATGATCGTCTTTAGGTAAGAGCCTCAGCCTTGCGCAGCGCCGTGAAACCAGGTAGAACGCCATACACGCCAAGGAGGACGATTAACTAAGTGCTCTCCTGATATTTTCTGTTCCACCAGAATCTACATAAACAATTGTAAAGGTCAATCCCTGCACTAAAGGCTTGGTGATTGCTGAACTGGGAACTCAGCAGTTCTAAAACTCAGACTTTGACGCCATAAGAGAGAACCATTATCCTGACACCACAACAGCTTGACAAGTAAGACTGCCCCCTTAGTTGGCTCATTCATTAAAAAGGTTGTCTCTTGGAGGTAACAATCTTGTTGTTCTTCACCTTTTTTTAGGTCATTTGACGGCTTTAGAATTAATTTTGAAAGTCTCTTCTGCACACATTCAGTCGCAGGTAAGACGCTAGAATTAGGTGTGCGGCTCGGCATTCAATTGTTCTTGGGTCATTTAGTAAAATTCAGTTCTGTTTCTGTTTTGTTTCAGAAAGTGTTGGTCCTGATGAGAATCCCTATACACGAAGGGATTCGAAACGCGTAGACCTTTCTTCGCTTTTGGTCAATCATTTATAAACAAGAGAATACAGTGTATCATAATTGTGACAATTGATACTTGTTGATGGCCTTATGTATATTTACTACATTCAATTATTTTCTTTGTCATAAACAGTGTCTATTGAGTATGGTTGATGAGTTTGTCTGTTTAGTATGTATGAGTGATTGTTGTATGTAAGTGGGGGTGTCGCAAAAATCAGTATATGTAAATGTGGATATTAATGTTGTATTGTTTTTTTTCTACTTGGATATGTGATAAGTGTTACATTGAAACCATGCAAATTGAAAAAATAAATGTATTGTATGGAAATATTTTGGATTAAACCCAACGGAAAAAGTGGTTGAGAGTGAAACTGTTTCATTCAGTTCATGGTCCAAATTCTCCACTAGAGTTAAGTGCAGCATTGGCACCGTTCTTGTTTTGTTGATTATAGGTGACTTGGCCTTGCTGCTATATAGCCAAAACCCGAGTTTGTTCTTCAGGAGTACTGTGTGCAGCATAGGGCCAATGCAGGCACCCTTGCACCATGGTGTAAGGGTGCCCGTGTTAAAGGCAGGATTATGTTTTTTTGCAGGAAGGGACACCTTACTGCACAAAAACAATTGTCAGAGGACTTTTTCTCTTTTTATACGTGCCGCAGAATGTAGCACATGTAGGGAGAGGAAATAATGAAGAGAAATAAACATGTCTCTTCTTTATACCTCTGTTGGAATGGCGTAGCATTTTAACGTATTCCCAGGTTTAGTACTAGTAAATCTGGAATGCAGTAAAATCCATGGGTGGATGCGTGGGAACGCCTAAACTCCACCCACGGAAGGCCTTCCCAATGCAGAAGAACGCAAGGCAGCGATGTGCGCTGCTTTGCATTACTCTGGCTATACAAAGCCATGCAACACATGGTGGATTTCTTTAGCTTAGTAAACATCACTTAAGCCCTTCTTGTGTCACCTTGCATGACACAATGGCAATGCAAGGACTTCGTGAATCTGAGCCCCAGTCCTGAAAGGATTTCTTGCTACTTGTCAAGCCCCGCAAGACATCCTTACCCTATCAGATTCGAACGACAGTCTTGGTGGTATTTCTTCTCCCTTGTCAAAGTTACAGGTTTCACTGGGATCATTGTGAGTCTTACAGAGGTTAAATGAAAACCTCAGATGCTTTCATGATTCTCTAAAATTCATGCCTTGTCTCTCTGCTGAGCAGATATAAGGATGAGGGAATCAAGTCAATACACAGAGCCATACATCCACAAAAGCATACTTACAAATGGATAGCAAGTGCACATATTGACTTCGAAATTATTTTTTTCACTGACAAAGACTGAGGCATCCAGTGGATGCACATATAAAATCCTTGCTGCCCACTCCCCTTATACATTTTAGCCCTGCTAATGCACATACCGAGTTAAGTTTCTGTGGTTTTGAACCATTCGACAAGGCCGTCCTTTCATTTTCTCTCTTCCCTATATGCCCATCCCCACATCTCTAATTCTTGCCGCCTGTTTCTGCGACCTTAATAAGGCATTATTTGTAGCTGCTGCCTCTTCAATACTCACCTTCTGTGTTATTAGCTTACGAGGCTGGCCCACTCCATCGCTTACAGACATAACCTTAATATCTATACCCTTAATAGGGAAACAGTCGGAACAATGCGGGCAGAGCCATATGTATTCCAACTTCGCAAGCGCTACCACGCTTGCCTTAACCACACATATGCCTTAACCACACATATGCCTTAACCACACATATGCGTGGTTAAGGCAGTGCGCAGTCTAGCTGCTGGCTGCTGGCTGCAGCTCGGAGGAACCTGGAAGATGCCAGGAGGAGAGGACGTGGTGAGGTAAACTGGGCTGGTGCTGGGTTTTGGGGAGGTAGTTTGTATGGGTTGGGGGGTTGGGGTTGTTTGCAGGGCTGGGGGGGTCGGGTCATTTTCAGGGCTGGGCGGTCGGGGTCTTTTTCAGAGCCGGGGGGGTTGGGTCATTTTCGGGGCTGGGTCGTGTTCATTTTCACTGCTGGGGTGGTCGTTTTCAGGGCTGGAGGGTTGGGTTTGTTTTCGGGGCTGGGGGTTCAGTGGTAGTTTTCAGTGCTGGGGAGGGGGGTCACAGTAGTTTTTAGGATTAGGGTCTTAGGCCTAAGGGAAGGGGTTGTGGTAGTGTTATGGACAGCGTGGAGGTGGGAGGGGTTCGGTGTAGTGTATGATTAGGGACAGGGTTTTTGGGCTCGGGCAGGGGGAGGGGAATGGGTAGTTGGGGTAGTTTTTATGGCTTAGGAAAGGGCAAGTGAGTTTGGCTCATGGGGGGTGGAGTTCAGGGTCGTTTTTAAAATAGGGGTTAGAGTTTTAGGCCTAATGGCAGTGGAAGGGGTTGGGGTTGTTTTAGGGGCGGTGGGAGGGGGTCGTGGTACTGTATATTAAGGGTTAGGAACAGCATGATGGTCGGTGGGGGTTGGGGTATTTGGAACTCAGGGCAGGTAGGGGGTTTGTATCTTAGGGAGGGGGAGGGGTGGCCGCAACCTTAGCCACGCATAACCCATTACCATTCAGGCCTTTACCATGAAATACTGTGGTAAAGGCATGCATGGTAAAGGAATGCGTGGTTAAGACTCATTTGTGGTACGGGCTGCGTGGAAGAGGCACACGAGGTTTAACCATGGGTGCCTCTATAATACAACCCCCTTAATATCCATCCACCCATTTCCTCTGCATCCAGTCACTCACATTTTGTCTCATTATTGCACAGCATGTGCCCGTTCTCAACACTCTAGATGTTCTGTTATCCATTTACCCACTGTGGTTGTGTATCTCTTCAAGCCTCTCTATTCCTCTATATGTTCTTATTGTACAGAATGCATCATCTAAGAAGCACACTCTTTAGCTGTGTAAATAATGTGGAGGGAAACCCTGTTCCATTCTCCCTAACACCAGGAATATCCCTTCCTGGTGAAAAGGCTTGCACTGCTATCCTGAGTGCCTGATAGCTTGTGAAACTGGCTTCCTAACATTCTAACCCTGTAATTACAGTCATCTATTGTGTGTTCAGAGAATTAGGCCGGTCCTTGGTAATGTGAGGTCCAGAATATATTCAGTGACTAGGAAGGAGACCCAAAGTATACCCTTAGAGTGCACTGGACTACTGACCACACCTGGTATAATTCATATAAATTGATTGTGGTTTGGACAGTCACAAGAAAAGATGAGAATTTGGGACACTGGCCCCTGGATACTGAAAGAGAGAATTATAGCTTTGCTAAAGAGCCAATTTATGCAATCTACAAATTTGACCTGGATATGCTGGATGTTTTGGAAAGCTACTTTAGAACATGCATAAATCCTGAAAATATTTGATTTGTGGGGTTTCTTTGACCTGTCAAAGCAATTTGATATTTTGAGTCCATCAGTTAAAAAATACATTAAATAAGGACTGAACCAAATATCAGTGTTTGAAGAAAATGAAAAACGATGACATCACCATTTGAACATTTTGAAAATAGTTTACTATTGCCACTCATTAAAGGTTTATAGTGTGTGCTATATGATGTATATTTGACAGCGCAGACCTTTATATGCTGAAGGTGCCTAATGGAAGTCTGTGACTCATTTTTGCATTACCATAAGCATGTTTGTATAAAATGGTGTTTGGAAAAGTTCTTTTTAGTCATTAGTGTGTCCAGACCTTTGTCTCTGTATCATGAAAAGGTTGGCCTACTGCCCTCTTTAATAAGTTCTGATGTTTTGGGGACCCAGACCTTATGCTGACATTCTGTGTGCTTGTTGAGTGCATCTATGTGTAGTGAGTGTATACCACAAGTATGATAGAGGGACTCTGTATGTGTTGAGAGTCTGAGTACTGGGACAGTGGCATTTTGGATGCCCCTTGTTTATTATGGCACAAGATGAAGAGTGTATACAACTTCCCTAGAGAGTGAAGTGTATTGACTGCAATCCTGTGGCAGGAAGGTAGAGATCCAGACATTGAAGTGAGGGAAGATGGGTTCAGGAGAATCCTTTGAAATTCAATGAAGGCGTTGTTAGCAAAGGACTGTTGAATAGTTCTTCTTGAGAACTGCTATTTGGTAGATGATATGGGAGAGGGCTGGATTGTAGTTTCTGTTGTTCAAGATGAGGGCGTTTCTAGGCAGGGACTGTCCTTTTGTCTGCCCTTGATTACTATTTGAGGACGGCTGATGACAGCCACATGCAGACATCTCACACTTCATTGTGCCCTTGATTTGGCTACTCATGTTAGGAGTCTGAATCCTTGATACATGCTGTGAGAGCTTTACCTTGCGGAAAGGCTGCTTCTGAAAAGCAGTCAGAAAATGACATTTGAAAGAGAACCAACCCGACCTAAAAATGTTTGATACTTTAGACGGGGGGGCCCACATGCCCTGTCAGGAAAATTAGTATAAATGTGAGATCCAGTTGGAATGAATTATAGAATGACCTGTCCTTTCTGCCACCCTTACTTCTTCCGTATTGTATTACATGCACTGTACTGTATACTGTTATGTTTTCAAAAGGAAAAACTCAATAAAAATTGTTTAGCTTGTATTATAAATAAGTGAGATTCAAACCACTCCTGTTTGTTTCAGTCCAATATTTTCATGACCAAGGAAGATAATGCCATGATGAATATGCAAAGAACTGATGTGTGATCAGGTCTAACGTCTGAATGACACCTAGTCTTCCAGATGTTAAAGGATATTTCTCTAGTCTGCAATGTCTGCTGGAGGAGATGATGGTCTGTCAACAGCCTCTAAGTCTTCTTGTGTGCAGAGAAAAGAAATAAATATGCCTGGCCCTGCAGGAGGAGATACTGTCTAGGAGAAGAAGCACAACATGTCCTCCAATATGAGGGGCAAACGCGGGAAGCAGACTACAAGAGAGTAAAGCCAGGAGCAAAAGGGTGAAGAGGTTACCCAATCGCTCCGAATGGTTCTTACTGTGAACTGGACCAAATTTTTAAATTGCCAGGCATTGTTGGATTATCAGAAACTTGCTCTGCACCTGAGAGACTGTCGCTGCTGCTGCTGATACTAGGAATTTCTCATCACTGCAGATACAGAAAAGTGATTGTACAGTGGCCCCAGCTCCTGGAAACACCCTTTCGTTGGTGATCATCCTGGAGGCCACATCTGCCCATCCAAGAGCCCCTCTGCATTTGACCTGGGCGGTCAGTACTACCACAGACAAGTGCCGCAATGAGAGCCTGCCACACTGATCTCACCTAGCCTTTAAATTCTGAGTGGGGCCCCCCTATGGCTCCCACAGTACAAGACCTGTTGCAGCAGGACTACTGAACGCACCCATCCCGCATCCACAGAGCTGCAACTACTCTAATGCAGGTAACTGGGATCCTAACTGTTAGTGGAACAAGAGACTAAGAAGGCAGAGGAATTCTGCCAAACTCAAGACTTTTATCGGGTGTACTTGAATTGACTAAAAGAAACTGAACTGCTGTGCACATCTGAGCATTAAGGTATTTCTGAGTGAAGCACCCCTGTGCTTAAAACAAATCTATATCCATGCTACATACTATGGTTTGTAAATGGTAACAATGTCCAATAGTGGAGGTGAGGCCACACAAGAAGTGTAGTGTCTCAATGAAGATAGTGAACTGGATTACAACCCTTTAACTCAGAACACTGATTATGCTGCCCCTATCTACTTTGAGGACCCCTAAAACTGGCTCAGAAACATATCATTAGAACACGTTCCCTTAAGAAACAGCATATGAACATCTGTACCTTCTAACATATACTTCTCTTACCTGTGGCCTTAATATGTAGTTCATGTCTCTACACATCTGTAGATCACTTTATTTTGAACTTCATTACACCACTTTTGATATAGGCTTTTTTGATCTAGACTTGGAACATGGATCCTTCATTTTTGCACCAAACCCTCATATGTTCGATGACACACTGATGGTACTTTTAAAATGTGATCTTAAGTGTAAGAAAGCTCATGACTTTAGACGAAACAATGGGAAAACTTTACAGTGAAATGTAAAAATGGCTCCGAGAGCATTTCTCATTGTCACAGCTACACTGTGACATGACAATCTTCACTGATCAAAGTGATTTAACTGTTTTAGAGGAGAAGTGTCTGTGCCCTTTGCTCTTAAGCCACAGTGTAATAATAACTCTTGAGAGAGCTAAAGCTATATATTTAGCTAATGTGAGATTGAATCAAATGTTGTGCGCCAACCACATGGATAGTGTGGAAGGTTGCAGGTTGTGTTATTGGTGTTGTATTTAAATTAAGGTAGCAAACAAGGAACAAGGCACTAAAGACTTGCACCAATTTCAGAACACAAGTGGGCCCTAAATTTCTGACGCAAATTTATTTTGGATTTTGAAAACTTTATTCCAAAGGAAATTTTTGATTAAATATGAAGTTTTGCCTTGCTCAAAGCCTTTAATGCAAATTACAAAAAAAAATGCTGCTTCTGTGAGTTGAACCAGGCTCCTTTATGTTCTCAGGAGTGGGGTAATCTATTTTTAACGGAAGGACAGTAGTCACCTTATAAGTATACAAACTCTGCCATCACAAGGGACCACTTGGCAATACTAGGTCAGATTACTATGAACTGACTGACAGGAAAACAGACAGGAAAAGAGGGACCATTCCCAGTATCCCCTTCCAGTCACAATTTGAACAGTAAATAGAACATTAGCACATATATACCACCACATATCTCCTGCAGGCATTTCTTGTGTAGTCTGACTTCAAATATTAGTGACAGTGTGTCAGGGAGGTTCACCATTGGTTGGTTGATGGGCTTGAAATGTAAAACAGACACATGGCCACATTTTCCTTCTTAATTACAAGTCCTGTGACACAACTTAGGACACAAGTGGAAACCAACCTTCTAAGGAGCCTTAGATTGCTGTGGTGCAATGTGTGTTAAGAAGAATGGTGACTCTAGTTATTTTCAAGACCATTCCTAGGCTTGAAAAGAAAAGTAGACCTGGCAGAAATGTTCAAATCAGTCTCACACTGCAGGAGGATGAGATTAGAATGGCCACATTGGGGCTTTCATATTTAGGTCATGGCAGCCACCAGCTCTAATACACTGTATAGTCTCTAGCCCATTGGAAAATGCCAGAGTGGCAAAGTTGTCATCAGGCTCTGTTCAAACTAATTCTCGAGGTCTTTTGGGAGACTGTCCGGGATGCTTCTTGATTTTAGAGATTCTTCAGCTTTAGCTTTCATTAAGATGATCGAAGGGTACTGAAACACTATACAGACTTTACATTATCTACAACCTGCTCCTACTGGAGTGATATAGTCTACATGAAGCCATCCATCTTTGAACCTGACTAGGAAGATCTCACCGAGTTAGTTCAGCAGTCACATATTTAGCATTCACCTCTAAAGGTACCCTCTTCTTTATGAAGGTTTTCTTCACCACCAGCCATATTTTCCTCTGTGTGCTTAGTATACAGTGTCTGCCCCTTTCATCATCACTAATCAACTATTGCTGTCTTCTGAATATATACTGTGTACCACTTCTCACCTCTCTACCACCCTGCCTCTGTGGGCTTTAATGCACATTATCTGCCATTTGACACATCAGTAATCTACTACCTTTGTCTCATTAGTGCCCGCCCCTTCTCATCTCTTCAACCCTCTCCTTCGGTGTTCTTAATAGTCAGCCGCTGCCTTTTCATGCCTCTGTAAACAAGTCTGATGGTTGTATGCCAGGATATTGTGCAAAAAGAAAAGTTGATGGACAGAATGCAGAATAATGTCATACATTCACCCCAGTACAGAGATCTGGGCCTAAATCCATCGTTTTTTTGCTCCCCATGCCATTCCAGTTTGACCTCAGCCATATGCAAATCAGTCTTGAACCTGACCCAATGGGAACAGTCCATCCCGATTTGCCAGGCCAAGTCCTCCTTTGTGTATTGCGATTCGGATTGTCTATTTTACAGAGTAATAACTTTTGAAGTTTGTTGGACTGTATAATAAATGACAATGTTCCAGTTCGGGTGGTGCTCTGGAAAGTAAACAGGACTAATTTGCACCCGATTTCTTTCTGTTTCCTGAAACCGGTCTCAGGATGCTTATTTCCGGTCCAGGGAGGACCTGGCTTGGCAGTTCGGGCTGGACTGTTCCCATGAGGCACAGGGTCAAGACTGAATTATATATGGCTGGGTCCAAACTGAGGTGGCACGGTGAGCAAAAGAACGATGGATTAAACCCAGATCTTTGTGACAGGGGGTGCATGTTTACATTGTTCAGCATTCCCTCCATCATTTGTTCCTTTTGCCAGGATATTGTGACCAGTAATGAGTTCTGACTTAAATATTGTGTATTAAATATCATTTACAAAACTATTCTCCAACTAGATTTCCTATTTCAACTCCAATGGAGAGGTGTGGCGCAGCAGCCAGGGCGGCTGAATCTGGAGCGCCTGGCTCATGGTTCGATCCCAAGCGCCAGCGGCAGATAAGTTCAGCATCATGTGACTCTGGGCAATAGCTCACTTAGGGGCATATGTATCAAGCCCTTTTCCCGTTCGCAAATGGGCCGATTCTCAGAATCGGCCCGTTTGTGAACGGGAAAAGGCCTTTTGGTATGTATCATCCCAAAAGGGCATTGCAAATTAGAGAATCGCAAAATTTCTGATTCTCTCTTTTGCAATTGCATTTAAGGAATCGCAAATTGCGATTCCTTAAATGCAATGTATGAAGCACAGAAAAAGTGCAATTTGGCCGTAAGGAATCGCAAATTAACACCAACTTCAAGTTGGTGGTAATTTGCGATTTCTTTGAAATTTGCACTTTTTGGCATTTTTACAAAGTGCCATGTGACGCACAGACATGCCCTTAGGGCATGTATGTGTGCCATATGTGCACACATACATATTTCAGGGGTGCAACAGGGTGTCCTTTTGACACCCTGGCACCCTTGAAATTGCATTCTCATTTTGCGATTCTCAAATTGCGAATCGCAAATTGAGAATTTCTTCCCGTTCATTCCTATGGGCCTCCTAGCCCATAGGAATGAATGGGAAGGTATTCCTTAATTGCGATTAGAAATGTGATAATCGCAATTAAGGAATGCCAACGAATTGCAAAACATTTGCGAATTATTTGTTACATCCCGTTTGCGATTCTCAAATAGCGATTCCCTAAAAATCGCTATTCGTGATTCGCAAATACGGTATTTGATACATATGCCCCATGATCTCCCTGACGGCCCCCAGTGCCTTGAGACCCGTACAGGTAATACGTTCTTGCTTTAAAATAGCAGATTATTATTTCTATTTTAATAGGCAATATTTGGGACACAATATTTACATCAGACGATAATCAGATAGTTATATTCTAGTAACACGCCTGTGGGGATCTGTCCTCCCGTCCTCACAAACCGTTTTCTTCTTTGTATGTAGCCCCACCTCTCGAACCCTTTATCTCTATGACCTTATTATACACTCCTGTCTGTAGGCAGGATTTAGAGTTTGGCGGATTTGATACTTTGTCACAAACGTGGCGCATAACCCGTCCCCAGGACTACTGCTGCATCATATCCAACAGCACTTGTAATAAAGGGCATGGAATATTCATCATGGTTGTGACAGAGTATCCCATCTGATAAATGAAATCAGGTTTTGTGTCAGATATCTCGATATCAGGGCGAGAAGGGACCGATCATGGATGGTGCTGCGAGATGGTGGTAGTCACAGAATGTACACTATGTGAAGGCATCTGATGTACCCTAACACAACAATACATAAAAATACAAACAGTACCTGTCACCTCCCATCCAACTCCATCTCTCTGTGCCCTTACTCTACAGAATCTGTCCCTAAGTGCCTCTCTATCCCTGTAACTCTGTCATTAGTATGCATTATCTGCTGCTAATT
Organism: Triturus cristatus; assembly: GCF_964204655.1. Taxonomy (NCBI): domain Eukaryota; kingdom Metazoa; phylum Chordata; class Amphibia; order Caudata; family Salamandridae; genus Triturus; species Triturus cristatus. The sequence goes on along the minus strand of NC_140584.1, from coordinate 321,880,532 downwards.
CTTCTGTCTACCGCTGTGCACTAGTATCTGCCACCTTCTCACTACCTAACGCTCACCCCTTTTTTTATGCGCACTATTCAGTAACATCTCTTTTCTACTTCTATTTTCTCCCTATCTTGGTATTGCCTTTCTAGCTCTTTTCCTTGCCGCCCTATGGTCAGTTTAACATCCTTTTGGGCCCAAACCCTCCATTTATAGACTACAGATCATAAATTGCATAGAACACGAATAACGTTGCATACAGTCAGGCCACAAGAGAATTTGCTGAAAATGAAAATATATTTATTTAACACAAGGCCAGCAATAATATTACAGCACAAGTGTAGAATTAAAGATAGCCCCAATTCAGATCTGTACCCAAACACTAAGCCACACCCAGGAGGGGAAGACGGTACAGCAATAACAGAGTGACAGATTATAATAGCAAATCCAAGACACTGTGTATGTGACAGAGACTAAGGCCCTGATTGTATGGCTCATGCTAATCATAGGTGCGAATTGTGCACCAGCTAAATGCTGCTACCCTGGGTTGTGGTTATTCGCGGTGCACAATTTGCACTTGATAGTTTGGTGCACTCCCCAGATTGGCAAATAATGTGCAATTTGCATACATTTTCACCCGACAGGAGCTGTGCATACCTGAATTGTGTGCAATAAGCAACCACAACTGCAGGTTACTGCAACAAACACTGGTAATCCCGTTTCAGTTGATAACAGAAGTATGAGTCCAAAAGAGGATTGGCCGCCCTTTTATAATCACAGCCGCAGAGCGTCACTTTAAGGCCAGATTAACGCTAAAAGCAGGCACACATTACGTTTATTCCCAGTTTTACCACTGCATCGATCAAGAGTGGGATTCATGAATTGTGATCACTTGTCTTATGTAATAACAAAAAACTGTTTACTTACAGTAAAGCAGGTGGCAAAAAGCAGACATCCTTTATGATGGGCGTAATTTGGGCTTGTAATGTGTGTGTCTGCATTTAACACCAGCACCTCAAGGAGACATTAAAATGCTACTATGAGCCACTCTCCCCTCAGTCAAATATTGTCACAGGCTGAGCCAACCCTGAAGTGTGTCTGAGTGTACCGGACCAATTCATTTCCTGTGGTTAGTGTCAATATAGACACTGGCAGAATTCCTGAGACAGGCAGTGATATGCTCTGAAATGTGTCAATGACAGACACTGAAGCTGACCTTTCCAACCGTATAAGGATTGCTGTCGCTTCTGCACAGACTTCGACAAAGCAGGACACAGGGTCTGTGGAGTCCTGACACATAGTGTTACAAATTCTGGGAAGTGAAATAGACACAAAGTGGAACAAACACTAACGTGTCTTGATTCAGAGTGACAGCCCATGAAATGTGTGCCCTCCTCTGCCTGTGCTGCTGCTTCACTGTTGACCCTCAGTTTCCCTCGCCTCTCTCCCGGTACCCAACCCCATCAGTCCCCAGGATTGCTGCCAGTCCACTTCATCTCTATGTCATCATTCTCCTCTTCAGCTGGTTATGTTCAATCGTTGCCTTCTTTCTGTACCATATCAACAGATCTCTCACTCCGCGTTGTACTTATTGACTCACAGTTAACACAATGGGTAGTTCTATCAGTCAACCGGCGTTCACCCTCCGGGGACATGTACATGATGTGGAACAAGATCCGGCAGAAGAGTGCACTTAAGACAGTAAAGTTCTGGCTACTTTTTTTACAGTACCCCACCCCTACCCCGAAAAAGATGAAACGGGTTCATAGCCAAGTGGATGTCTAGACTTTTCATCGGGTCATCACATCATTCGGAGGCTCAGCAGCGCGATCAGGGAGCTCACCAGCACAGTCCAGGAGACAACTGGAAGCAAAGGGAGAGGAATTAATTCTTCATAGGTAGCTGCTCATCATCATCAAATCCCAAAGGTACTTGCAGCATATTACCTACAACATTGCATGCAACCAAACATGCAAAGTGTCCCCTCAGTAGGAAATTAGGATGGGGAGAAATCTAAATCTTAAATCCTCAGAGTTGGTGCCTTTACTATTATGGTAGATGTGCAGTGTTGCATACAGACCGTGAGGCCCTTGAGGAATATTTGAGTGCAAACGAGGGAATCAGGGCTTCTGCAAATTAATGAGGCATTAGTTACTAAGACAAATGTCATACTTTGCACAGCAGATAGACGCTAAATAGGTAGCAGTGTTTAGAAAGTAAGAGGTAAATGTTTCCAATCAAAGCTAGAATACCTTTGGCAGGAAAAATAGGGCAAATGTTCCATCCACATTGAAAGCCGAATCCATAGCATAAGTGATGCACGCAGTGCTTGGCTGACTGCAAAGAGCGAGTGGGCGTGATTGACTGGTGAGACAAGGACTAGAGCCAAGGAAGCTAAAGACACTCCATGCCACGCTTTTTGCTAAATCTGTCAGCCTAGCAGACTCGAAAATTTAGACTATCTTAACATCAAATTCAAAGGTGTGGACTGTCTGTGTTACTTACTGACCAGGAGTCGAGCACTTAATCTGAGACAGAAAGCTAGACTTTCAAAGCATCATGGATAGTTTGGTCAAGCAGACAAAGTCAGCTGATGGCACTGGGACTGGTGACAGAGCTCACATGGCTAGTGGATAACACATTTGAAATGATTTACACACACAAAATAAATATCAGTCTCCAGCATGACTTATTAAATTAAGAACAGACATTTCTTTAACAAATAGCTTACAATTAAATTACAGTAAAAACAAAGAAAGAATGATGAAAGTCTAAAGTCTCCATCTCTTATCTTTGTAGAGACAATGAGGGAAAAGCGTTCTCACTAGGACCAGGTTTTGCAGTCACTCACTCGCAGACTGGTTTTAATTCGTGCAGCAGTTTGTCCCATCCATACTAATTTACATAGACTATATAGGGCCAATGGCAAAGCATGAGAATGCAGTGCCATGAATAGACCCAGAGACGTCCCTAGTGCTAAACGCTTTAAAAATGGGAGAGCACGATACCAGGGAAGAACAACTAGGATTGTTGGCCCTTTCATAAAACCTTGACGACATGGCATCTCTCAAGCTTGTAAACCAGACCCCAAATGTTGGCTTGCATGCTATGTTGTTTCTTACCCTCTTAATGCTTTGAAATCCTGTCTGGGACATATGTGCTTAGCAATAAATAAATAACAGTATATAGCATAATACATAGGCAAAAGAGTCCCCTTGGGTCCAATGCCCTTATTCAAGGACAACCAGAGAGTGTATCTCAGAATATCATTGCCACACATATTGCCTGAAAGAAATAGTGTGTCTTAAATATCATTTACAGATATGATAATGTTCCATTGAGTGTAGAATTCCGAAAATGTTATATTTTTCTAAACAACATTTAGGGCACAATATTTCTGGCAGACAATATTTTGGTTACAGTATTTGGTACAATAACTCCAAGGCTTACTCATACAACTATTAGACTGAGACTCAAGTAGTGCATTGCCCATTGCAGCTACATGTGGGATTAAGATGTCGTTAGGTTACGAGTCAGCCTACTCTGCAACTGGAGGGCTGGTGTTAGCTGATTTGTCATGTTGGACACTAGCCAACATGAGCACCATTTGAGTCAGGAATACCTGATATGAGCGAGATGATCAGTGACCCTGTGCTGTATTATTGGTCAGTGGAATAGGAGGGTAGGTTTTTGAGTGGTATATAACGCCTACAATATGTTGACGGTATGTTGTCATGACTATCTTACTTAATCTCATGCATTTTTACATGACAAAAATATTGCATCCACTACACCTATCTAGCCACTGTATCGCAAAGTAAGTCTAGGTAAGTAGATATGGCGGTAATAATAATAAAAATAATGATGTCATTATCCTGAAGATGTAGTGGTAAGTGATGCAGTGGATGTAATATTATTGTAGATCGATAGCACTGACCTCTATATAGTGTCATAAAACCCTCATGATGACTACTGGAACAGGACCTGTGGTCCATTGCTATATAGATTAGCGAAACATTGATGAGTGTGTCTAGGGGGTGAGCCAGGGTCTGGGCATATGGTACCACGGCAAGCTGCATTTGCGAACTGTTTAGGGGCTCTAAAGCAAACTTGTGAGTTTCATTTGTGAATATTTTTCCAACATAATATCACTAAATTGTACCATCATGTGCTTCATAATTCAATTGTACTATGGAATATCGATGCTAGGAATATTGTGATTTACTACCATCATAGACAGAATATTGAAGGACAAACTGTTGAAAGGTAAGTGCATATCGAGGAAGAATAGATTTGATATTCTTAACTCTATATGTATGCACCTTGAAGAAAAAAAAAATATATATATATATATTTATATATATATTTATTCACTGAAAAAAGCAAAGGTTACAGGGATGTTATAGTTAGGCTGAGATTTCACTCATACAAAAACAGTGAAATTCAGCAGTTATAGTTACCTAATCTAACTGTAACTTACACCCCACAATGCACTGCTTTTGACCTCACATATTATATCAATCATGACAGGGTGAGTGACATCACTGATTACATCATCAAGTGAGTTTAATTGTATTAAACAGTTTTTGGGTGTTAAACATATATACTAGCCTACTACAAAAGTTAAATTAGTATACTAGGTGCACTGTTACTGAGTGATACTACTTCTAATTTATATTATGTGAGTGGTTATGTGACTGAATGTATCCTTGTGTGTATGGGTGTGTAAGTGGCAGTATGGATGTATAAGTGGGTGTGTGAGTAGCTGTGTGGGTGAGTGAAATGCTGTGTGAGTTGTGGTATTGGTGAGTAAGTGGGTGTGTCAGTGGTTATATGAGTGAGTGAGTGGCAGTGTGAGTGGCTCTATGGGTAGGTAAGTGGGTGTATAGTGACTGTATGGGTAAGTGAGTGGGTGTTTGAATGGCTGTAGGAGTGAGCGACTCTGTGTGTATGTGGCACTGTGGGTGAGTGAGTGGCTGTTTGAGTGGGTGTTTGGTTAAGCGTGTTGGTTTGTGAGTGACTGTATTGGAGAGTGTGTGTGAATAGCTGTATGGGTGAGTGAGTGGATGTGTGAGTATTTGTGTGGATATGTGAATACGTGAATGGGTATGTAAGTGGTTGTGTGAGTGAGTGTGTGAGTGCTTTTATGGGTGAGTGAGGGGCTGTGTTGAGAGGTTGTATGGGTGAGTGAGTGGGTGTGTGCTTAACTGTACAGGTAAATGAGTGGGTGTGTCAGTAGCTGCATAGGTGAGTGTGTGGCTATATGAGTGGCTGTACGGGTGAGTGACTGGTTGTATGTGTGGCTGTATGGGTGAGTGAATGGTTGTGTGCGGGCTCCATGACCACCTTTCAGGAATCTTGCTGCATGGTGCTTACTGAAGGAAACAGGAGATCTTCTTGGCCCCCAAGGCCCTTCAGCAGCCAAGGGGACCGCAACCCCCAACCAGCAGTCTGCTGAAGGCACGTTTGCAGAGTAGTGGAGGAAGGGTGTGTGGCCTCTGAAGTCCTCTCAGCAATCAGGCAGTGTGGGACTTACTGGAGGTAACAGGAGGGCTAGTTGGCCCCCAAGGATCCTCTCGAGCCAAGGGGACTTCATCCTCCAACCAGCAGTGCACCAGGAGATGCGTTTCCAGAGTGGTGGAGAAAGGAAGTGTGGCTTTAACTCTCAGTAATCCCACTGTGTGGGACTTACTGGAGGTAGCAAGAGGGCTTGTTGGCCCCCAAGGACCCTCTGGACCCTAGGGAACTTCATCCCCCAAACAGCAGTGCACCAGGAGGGACATTTGCAGAGTAATGGAGAAGGGGGGTGGCCTTCAGCATGTTGCCGGTATGTTTTGTTCTTTTTTAAAAACATTTCTTTATTCGGGAAGGGTGGGCAATGTGGCCCCCCTTCTCTGGGCCAATTCTTGCCCTGGGGACCCCATCCTCCGGACCATGCCAATTTAGAATGAGGGAGGGCGGCTGGACAGCCCCCTCCCGGGCTGATTCCAGCCCTGAGAACCCTATCCCCTGGGGCCCGGCTTCCTTTTTTAAATACAAACATTGTAATGAGAGGAGGGCCACGTTGAACCCCTCTCTGGCTGATTTTGACCCTGGGTTCCCCATCCCCCAGGGCGCAGCCTCTAATGTGGGTGCCCTGTCAAAGCACCCACCTACCATAGATAGGGACTGCAGGGGGAGCCTGAAGGCCCCCACGGTCCCTGCGGCTCCCCACCTCCTGCAGAGGCCAGCATTACTTTTGCACATAGGGAACTGCTAAAATGCAGCAAATTCTGTATAAAAGCAATTGTGCTCCGCTTTGAGCAAGCAAGGAGCACTGTTTGCTATGGTTTGCCAGGAGCAATAACGCTCCTGCCAAGCCACAGAAAACAGCTAAGTCCCGGGGGTGGGCTCCCCGAGACATAGTAGGAGCCAGCCCTGAGGGGTGGCAGTTCCCAGAGCCATGATGGCTCCAGAAGGGAAGCCGTGCAGCCCCCTCCTTTCTTTTTATTTGCCATGGGAAGTGGTGGTCCTCGGGGCTATGGGGGGCATGGCACCCAGCATTCGATACCTGAGGCTGCAGTGGGGTCCCCATGGCCTCCCAACATGATGTCCAATTAAAGCCCCGGGGAGGTGGTAGTCCCCGGGGCTGTGTGAGTGTCAACACACCCCCTAGCATTCCTTCAAGTATAGCATTCTTTCAAGTAAAGCACTGGGGAGGTGGCAGGGTCCAAGAATGCCACCCCATTTATAAAATTATAAGCCCTGGGGAGGTGCTGGTCCCCGGGGCATTAGTGAAGGCCAGGAGGGGGGACCATATGCCCTCCCGTCCTTTACTTGAATAATGCCTCCCAGACTTGGGCACCGAGGGGCCAATAATGAATGAAGTGCGGGAGCCCACGCTTCCCTTTTTTTAAAAAATGTGTCCGGATCCGCGGATCCTTCTAAAATTGTTTTTTTTAAATGCTTTTTTGGGTCCTGCAGGGTCCATGTGGGACCCATCCAAGAGGCCTAGTGGTCAGGGTATTTCTACCCTGCCCCCTTTTTCTTTTTACATTTTTTGTGGTAATCAGCATCAAGGCGAGTCCCAAGATGGCTGCCAACACTTTCTGGTTGAAGTGTTGGCAGCCAATTAAATTTCAGTAGGATTTTGGGCTCCCAGATATCTATATTATTTAAACATAAATATCTCTGAAACTACTGAACGGATTTCCACCAAATTAAAAAAGGCACACTTTCTGGTCCAATATCTAGCTTTCTGTCAAATTTGGTGTAATTCCGTTCGGCGTTTTGGGCTGTAGTCATGTTCAAAATGTGAAAAATATCCATAGACATAACATGGGGATAACAAGTTTTGGCCCCCCCTTTTTTTGTCAGTCCCCGCTTGAGGGATCACCCCAACACCTTCAACACAGCAGCTGAACCAAAAAGAGGAAGTTTTTTGAATATTTCGTGAAGATTCATCACGTGGTACCAAAGTTATTGGCAGAACAAAAAAACACTTTTCTAATGGAAACTTTGCTAATAACTATAACTACCTACTGGCTACAAAATATATATATATATATATATATAGACAGGCACGGACCTCCCAACTCCTGAAGAAAGAAATCTTTTTAAAAATGTGGGTAAGGATCTCACTCTGGTGGCAGGAGATTTAAACTCTACCTTTGAACCGGTGGTTGCTACCCCCCTTGATCTAACTTGTGAGCTGGACAACCAGTGGCGCATACCGCAGATAGATTTCCCAACAGTGAAATGGACACCTACAACTGGTCAGTTGAAGGCATTAACACTAAATTTTGGTCTTAGAACTACAAACTGTAGATGTCCGTCCAATCAACAGAGCAAATCTACATTCAATAGGCCAGGCCACATTAGCAGAATTGACTATTTCTTGGCTAATGTTAAGCTTTGGCCTGCCATCTTGGACATAGAAGTTATAGACCGAGCAGACAGTGCCCATAATGCCCTGAGCATGACAATATGTGTCAAATCAGCTCCAGCTTACGTAGGTAAGGGAAACAGAGCAATAAGAGAATGCTTGCTCACTAATAACTTAAGATCTATTAGGTGAGACTGTATCTCTAGATATTGTAAAGGGAAGTGTTATTGTAGACTATGAGCACTTGCCCAAACTTCCTCTTGAGTCTAGAAATGAGGAGCTGGCATGTAGCCAAGATAAGCTATTTAACAAGATTAGGGAAGTGTTTGGTTAAGAAGATGGAAGGAAAGTGAAGTCCTCCCAAAGCCCGATACTTGGTATAATGGCAATTGTAGAGTGGCTATTAAAGCTCCTTGTGGCTATTAAATCTAGATCACAATTAGAAGTAACTAAATCAAGGGCACACTATCCGAAAGTGTTTACAATTGCAAAGAGGTAGTGGGTGAGCTAATTTTGGATGAATCTACATGAAGGATTGTTTAACAAGAATACCAAGCCATTTTGGAGATCAGTTGCTGTGACCACAAAAGTTCATAAACTAACGCTGGACTTCCGTATTCATCCTAACGAGAGGGTAATGCATTTTAGCAAGCTTTATTCTAATTACTGTAGGACTGCAAAGGTAAACGCGCCAAAGGCAAGCCTGTCTGCGCCCGTCAGCGCCGGGCCGTCGCCAGTCACCAAAACCCCTGCCCATTATTCAACTGCTTTTCTGAGATATTCGTGTACCGAGCTAGTGAAGTTGGAGATTAAATGCCTCTCTTCACCTTGGGCTCCCCTGGATGACCCTGTTAAATGTAAGTTTTGTTTGTTTCAACTCCCAGGGGAGGAGTTGGTATCACGCCCCCCTGATCACACAGACTTTAAGTTTCTGAGTCTGAATTGTTGGTCGCTGGTAAAACATCATGCCGAGGTTTTCGATCTTTTGGAGGACGAATCCCCTGATGTTCTCTTATTAACTGAGACATGGCTTACACAAGACTCCATTGCAGAACCCTGGTTGGCTCTTCCTCATGGTTTTGCTATGAAGAGTTTAAACAGAATGGGTCATAGAGGGGGCGGGATCGCAGTTATCGTGAAAGACATATACTCCTGTAGTTTTACTAGGGAGAATATAGTGAACTGTGAGAGTGCCCTATTTAAAATCATGCTGAATCATAACCTCACCATTACCGGCTTTCTCATTTATCGCCCCCCTGGTCCATCTGGTGCGTTTAGGGAAGATTTAGTGAATAAAGTCATGTCTTACGCTAGCCAAGCGGCGAATTTTACCTTCCTAGGTGACTTAAATCTCCATTTTGAGAATGCTGGGAAGGCGGAGATTGCCAGTTTTCTGGCTGATCTAGAGGCTTACCAACTGACTCAGTGTGTGCTTGAGTGCACGCATGCCGCCGGGCACTTACTAGAGCCCTTATTCTCTAAACTTGTTTTGCTGAAGGTTCAACCTCCTGCTCTACAGTGTTGGACAGCTCATTATTTGGTCTCGTTCTCATTGCAGTGGCAGGGAAAGCTGGGTTGCAATCGGTCTGCTCCGGTTTTGAAACAACCCTGACATAAGCTGGATAGCAGTCATCTATCTGTTTTTTGGTCTAGCCACAGGCCGCAGCTGCCACCATACATGGAGGCTGCTAATTTGCTTTTTCATGACTGGTTGACGCTGGGCTTGGATAGCTGCATCCCGGCTAAGTTGGGTGGGAATAATCGTGGGCAGTCCAAACCCTGGTTTAACGATTCTTTGTCTAAAGCCAAAAAAAACTGTAAACAGCTTGAGCAAGCATGGAGGCGCTCGTATGATTTGGTAGAAAAAAATAAATATCGAGCATCTATCAAACATTACCATAAATTAATCCGGAGGGCACGTGCTGAGTTTGTTGCTAAAAAAATCTCAGACAGTACTAATCACTCTAAAACAATCTTCTCTTTGCTCAGGATTATGAAGAATGGAGGTGCATCAGGGGACTCCTATTTCATCGAATGGCCAGTGTAATGACATGGCCAGGTATATTGTGAACAAGGTTGAGAAGATATATCAAAGTCTTCCTTCCGTGGTCTGGTCGGGCCTTAGGGATGGGCCAAAGGACTCTGGACCCCGGGTGGGCAATAGCTTGTCATCTTTTCCTTTGTTATCCCCCGCTGACTTTGAGACCCTCTGTATGAAAATTAAATCAGGTTCGCCAACTGACCCGTTGACACCCACTCACTTCCGTCAGTTTTTTGCTATGATTTCTCCAGTGAGCTTGACTTGGTTAACCTCTCTTTGTCTTTAGCTGTGTTACCAGTGGCGTGGAAACACGCGAAAGTCATTCATCTCTTAAAGAAACCGTCTTTAGATCCTAGTGAGCCGGGCAATTATCGCCCTATCTCCCAACTTCCTTTTTTGACTAAGTTGGTGGAATCTCATGTGAATACTATTCTCACTGAGTTCACTGAGCATAATGCCATTTTTGATCCCTCGCAGAATGGCTTCAGAGCATGCCACGGTACAGAATCTGCTCTTTTGGCAGTGACGGAAGAAATCCGTGGGAATCTTGATGTGGGTGATTCTGCGGCCTTAATTCTTTTGGACTTAAGTGCCGCTTTTGACACTGTTTCTCATGAGATATTGTTAAAGTGCTTGCAGGATATTGGACTGAGGGGCCTGGCTTTGGACTGGTGTTGGTCCTTCTTGAAAGGTAGATATTTCCAGGTCGGGTGCCACCTTTTCAATCGCAGGAGTTCGCTTTGAAACAGGGGGTGCCTCAGGGCTCAATATTGAGCCTCCTTCTGTTTAATATTTATATGCAACCTCTTGCATTGGTGGCCAAGGGAAGAGGGTTGTCACTGGTGTCGTATGCTGATGACACCCAACTGGTGATCGCTTTCTCTAAGAGAAGTAGTGTCAATTTGGGAAAGTTCAAGGAGGACCTGTTAGAGGTGGCGGACTAGATGACTGCAAACTGCTTGCAGTTGAATGCCAGTAAGTCAGAGGTTCTGTTATTTGGGAAGAACCGGGATTTATGGTCCGAGCATTGTTGGCCAGATAGTCTCAAACCGGCCCCCTTGCCGAAAGAGGCAGTTAAGAATTTGGGAGTGTGGATCGATAGTGGTCTCACCTTCGATACAAAATCGAAAGCTGTGGCAGGGACCTGTTTTGGGCTGTTGCGTGGCTTGAAGCCTCTGCTTGGTTTCTTTTCCCCGAAGGTGCGTCAGACCATTATCCAGGCGACAATTTTATCAAGGCTGGAGTATGGTAATTCTCTTTATCTTGGGGCTAATAAGTCCTGCATTAGGCGCCTGCAGAGAATCCAGAACGCTGCTGCGCGTATTCTGGTGGCACTGCCGAAATCTTCTTCAGTTTCCCATGTCTTGCCCAAACTACACTGGTTGCCTGTTGAAAAGCGAATCCAGTTCAAGACCCTGTGAGTATCGCACAGGATCCTGACCCAACAGGCTCCTTTGGGGCTGTCCAATTTGTTACAGTTTTATGTACCACGGCGTTCCCTAAGGTCTGCTGACCAAGCTTTGGTTATAATCCCTCGTTTTTTGAGAGCTAGAGCTGGAGGCCGTTCCTTCCGTAGTCTTGAGGCGAAACTTTGGAATCTGCTTCCGGTATCGATCAGAGGAATCCAGAACCATCTTGCTTTTCGTAAAGCCATCAAGACCTGGCTTTTCCCGGTTTACCCCTAAGCTTCTTTCCTCCCCGGTTACTCTCATTGTCTTTGGTGGCGCTGGGACGCCCCGTTGCTGGGGCAGCCATGTGCAATACAAATCTGACAAATAAATAAAATAAATAAATGAACGGTGTACCTCCAGTAGTCTGTAGTCAGTAGTCTGAAATTTTTGTTAAAAGAAACAATAGAGGCAATCAACTCCTGTATCCCAGGCCGTGCCGCAGTCCCTGATAGAATACTAAATGATCTGTTTAGAGAAAATCCAGAAATCTGGGGGCCATTTATAAACCAGCTTTCTAATAGTAGTTTAGCTGGTACGAACATTCTCCATTCTTGGAAGCTAGCTGAAATTGTTACTATATTCAAGAGGGGTGATTTGCAATACCAGCCAATTATAGGCCTATCAGCCTGACTGATTCTTTCCACAAGAATTTTGTAAGCAGGTGTTGGACCATCTCCAAGATTGGATATGTGAAGAGAGTGACTTATCAGACTGGCAGGCAGGATTTAGATCCAATGTGAGTACTGTAGATCAGATCTTTTGGTTTGTTTGTACTTATTGGAACAAAGTGATCATCGAGAAGGGTAAACTATATGTTGCTTTTGTCGATCTTCGATCTTCCTTTGACATGGTCCCAAGAGACAAGTTATGTGGAGTAATCAAGGAAATGGGTGTTCCTGCTCCTCTCCGAAACATTTTGGAGAGGTTACATGCAGACACTATGGATCAAGTGAGATGGGGGAGGAAGGGGCATTGACGGAACCCATTCACATAGACCGAGGGGTAAGATGGGTGCGTATTGGCACACACTCTGTTTACTTTACATACAAATGGCATTATGGAGTTCTTGAATAAGGATGGGTGCGATGCACCCAAAATAGCAGGGCGGAGGGCCCCTTAACTCTTCTTTTCAGATGAGACTCTGCTGATCTCAAAGTTGCTTCAGGGGCTCCAGCAGTTGTAGAATCATTTTCAGTCATTCTGTCTTGAGCAGGGTTTGGAGCTTATTAGCTCCAAGACCAAATGTATGATTTTTTCCTCACAGACGAAGATTCGCTGCAAGAAATGGATGTTTGTGGGTGGTACGCTTCTAGAAGCAGTGGCTGAGTTTCACTATTTAGGTATACAATTTACAGGAAACTTATGCTCGACCCTACAAATGAAAAGGGCACAGCTGTCCTTAGTTAAGCATAACAAAAAATACATAGAAAAACCATATCTAGAAGGATGGCTGCTGCGCTAGAGATCTACATTGTTGAGGCTCTAGGGGCAGTCTTATATGGCATGGAGCAATTGGGCTGCACAAAAACCAATCACTTGTCAGTAGTGGTACATAAATTTCTTAGATTCTTACTAAATCCCCCAATGAGTACCCCACTGACCTCCCCTTTATTTAGATTTGGCGCAGAAAAAAATCATTTATAAGACTGAGTACAGACTTCATATGTTTTGGCATCGATTATGGTCTACAACAGCCCTAGAATCTTACGGGGTGGGCCTTTCGCGATCTTATGTCTCCGAAATGTGTAAAGATGATCTTATGGCTCTGCACTGTAAAGGCTCTTCTCCAGCAATTAAGCCTTGATACATATTGGGACTCTCCGGAGACCATGGGTCTAATCTAAAAGTCTAATATTAAAGCTGTTTACTGGGGAACTGTTGCAGTGGACAATATTCAGAACTTTAAGGACTCATTGTCTGCTGCTTTTATTGATATTAAATCGACTCCATTGTATGAGAATACCATTGATGCAATTGCCCCTCCACTGGCATTTTTAGAAGGAAGTGGGACAAAGAAATGGATATGGGTGATGAGTCTTGTACTTGCTGTCAAGGAGGGCCTGATTCACTCAAGTATGTTGTGTTCTTTTGTCCCTTTTACAAAAAATCCAGAGTTAAATGGATAGCCCCCCTTTGCAGGAAACTGGGAATCAGGAAGCACCAGGAGGTGTTTAGAATACTGCACACAGATTCAAGCCGGATTGTGGTATTTTGAATTACCAAATTCCTGATGGCAATGTGGATTAGATATGTGAAATATGTACATTATAGTCCTTAAATGCCTCCCTTCCCTGGGTACCTTCTTCCCCTATGCTGCTAGTTGGATGCCTTGATGGTAATAATATGTCTTAGTTTTTATAGACGAATGTTATCTTTTATATGCTGCTATTTTAAAAGCGTTTTATAGATGAATTCTCATGGTTTTGTAAAGTTACATTTGTCTCATATGCTACTACTGAAATGGACTAACAAATGAGCATTTAAAGTTCCTTCTGTTTTATGTATTTAGATTTATCTGTTTAAAGAGTTTATGTTGTGCTATTGTATGATTGTAAGTGTTATTTTCTATGTAATACTTTTCTGATTTAAAGTGATCCAAATAAAGTCTTTCTGAAGTGAACTGTATATATATATATATATGTATATATATATATATTTATATATATATATATATATATATATTCACTTAAAAAAACATAGGTTTCACACACGTTATAGTTAGGAATTAGCATTTAAAAAACCTTGCAAATTCACTTACAAAAACCATAGGTTTCACACATGTTATAGTTAGCTGGACATTTCACTCGTAAAAAACCATTGAAATTTCCCCGTTATAGTTAGTTCAGATAACTATAACTCGCGCGCCCGCAATCCACTGCTCATGAAGTCACATATTACATCACTCATGACATGGTCAGTGGCATCACTCATGACATCACTGATGACATCATCCTTGTGATAGAGTGGCGATCGCGCGAGTTATAGTTATCTGAATCACTTGATTGCCAAATCCCCCTCTGTAACATTCTGCCGAGTATCGACTTCTTTTGTAAATGTACATATCATAACACAGATACAAATTATATCGTTGAACCAAATATTTCAAATCATACAATGAATTCAAAATCTGTTCATCGTAGTTCTAGTCATAAAGACAAAAGAGGGGTAACGCTCGTAAAGATACCAGCGCCATTTTATAATGGTATTGCAATGGCAATATTTATGCCTATATCTAATATTTATATGTTTAGCAATTCATGGTATATGCGACGAGTTTCTTTGTCATAATAATGTTCATGAACATGATTGATATACCATTCAAATCAAGTGATCTCGCCGTGTATCGGCTTTAGGCAATCACTTTCTTGTGACTTCCAGATCCCCCTCTATGGATTCATGCCAAATATCGACTTAACTTGTAATGTGCATGTCATATCGCAGCAAAAAAATGTTTAAAGGTCGTTGAATCAAATATTTAGAATCATATAATAGGTTTCAAATCTCTCTTTAAAACCCGTACTTTCACACAGTGTATAGTGCTGCCTATATACCTAAGGCCACATGGGCACTTTAGGCAATAGACAGCATGAGTAGTTTGACAAGTCACGATGAGATTATTTGATTTGAATGGTATATCAATTATGTTCATAAATAGCATTATGACATAGAGATTCGTTGTATATACTACGAACCGCTAAACATATAAACATTAGAAATAGGCATGAATACTGCTATTGCAATACCATTACAAAATGGCGCTTATATTTTTACGCGCTTTAGCCCTCCTCTGTTTCGATGACCAGAACAATGATGAATAAAAACATGTCGCTGGCGATTGTTAATCACAAACACTGACGAAGGACAAGTTCCGAAACGCGTTTGTTTGCTGTGCGTTTTAAATAAAGGATATTTGCTGTAATCGGACTCTGTGAGTGCTGATTTCCTTGTGTAAAGCAGGGGTTGGTAGCGAGAAAATTTATCGCGGAGCATCGCCGCGACGGAGCACCCGCCTAAAGAGTGACGCGCTGGTTAACGGTGCAGAGGAGCGGAATATATATATATATATAAATATATATCACTTAAAAAACCATAGGTTTCACACATGTTATAGTTAGCTGTACATTTCACTCGTAAAAAACCAATGAAATTCCACGTTATAGTTAGATCAGGTAACTATAACTTGCGCGCCCACAATAAACTGCTGATGACGTCACATATTACATCACTCATGACATGGTCAGTGACATCACTCATGACATCAATGATGACATCTGAAATTACACATTGTGGATTGCGGTCGCGCAAGTTATAGTTACCTGATCTAACTATAACGTGGAATTTCATTGGTTTTTTACGAGTGAAATGTACAGCTAACTATAACATGTGTGAAACCTATGGTTTTTTAAGTGAATTTGCAAGGTTTTTTAAATGATAATTCCTAACTATAACGTGTGTGAAACCTATGGTTTTTTCACTGAATTTGTACGGTTTTTTAAATGCTAAGTTATATATTTATTTTTTATTTTTTTTTCTGGTTTTTCACTTTGCACCCTGCGGGTAGGAGCTGAACGGAGCGCCCCATTAGTTTTGAAAATTTCGCGAGGATTCGTCAACCGGCGCCAAAGTTATTCAAAATAGAATTTTGAGATTTCCTATGGAAACACGGTCCTAACTATAACTATCTACTGGCGACCGCCAGTAGATAATATATATGTGTATATATATATATATATATATATATATATATATATATATATATATATATATGCATCAAACGCGCAGTCACAGGATTAAATGCACTTGCGTGATGTTATTGTATCCACTGCTTTATATCATGAATGAAGCTTAGATAAAAATTTTAAATATGTTAGTTAAAATCAATACGAAAGCAGGTTTATTTTCTCTGTTTTCTATATGTATGCATCACGTGTTCTGTGCAGAGTTTAAATAAGGAAAGTAATATGACACTCAACTAGTGTGAGAAAGGCCAGTGCTTCTGCCAAAAGCATCCCAATGGCTGTTTCTACCGGATTAAACATGGTGTTTTAATTTGATACTGAGTTGCGTCGGAGCCCGTTTTATTTTGGACGGGTTTTGGACTGGATATATATATATATATATATATATATATATATATATATATATATATATATATATATATATATATATATATATATATAAACAACGGACACCCATGAATACTCTGTGTTTGTCCTTTTCTGAGAGAACGCTGTTTACAAGTGATTTTTTAAGCAAAAAAAGGGATAGCCGGTACTCCGCCGGCGTGCGCGCCACTTTCCACGGGTCTCGTGGAGTCTGGAAGGAGTTTCGTTCAATATTGGATTAATTTGAGGACTCCGTTCAGAGACCGGCCCAACCACGGTGCAGCAAGACAGGAATTTACGGCTGTGACTCTGAGGATTGCGGCATAGTTGAGGTAAGCGGGGACCTGATTTCTTCCGTCCCTTTGGGGTGGGCGGGGCTGACACACTCAGCGGCAGCTGGGTGTTGTTACTCTCGCACTCAGGGGCAGCGGGGAGTCTGGGTGTACCGCGATTACCCATATGCTTGTGGAGTCACAGTCCGGCGTTATAATAGCAGGGAAGCTACAGTGTATTGGATGTTTGGATTATTACTGACACTGAGCTAATAGTTCCCTGAGTCGGGTGCACATTTGAGAGGGCAGAAAGAACCTAGTATTTTACCAGGGGGATTGACAAACCAGAGAGATTGGAATTGTCCTGTTGTGGGACAATAATGGATGAAGATGAGGAGCCGAGGGAAGCAGCAAAAACGATGTTTACCAGAAAGGCCACACTTACCACGATAAACAAAGAAAGTAATGGCCAAGTACATTCCAACGATGACAAACTCAAACGTTATGAGAAGCTTAAAAGATCTGAGATCACCAAATGGTGGGAGGCTACATCTTTACAACATTATATTGATCAAAATATGGTACCAAGGGGATTACGTATTTTTACCACACCGACATATGAAAAACCTAATTCCAAGATGCTGGAAGAATGGTCAACTAATTCCGCACTGAGTTCTAGGAGGATGCTAGAGATCCTCGTGAAGTACGCTTGGCTGGACAGAGAGGAATTATTGAAAGAAATTAAGGATCTAGTGGATGAACTTAAAAAATGCATGGACTTTGACAGCCTGAATAAGGTACTAACTACCATTAAGGAAAGACTAAACAAACATGAAGAAGATATAAAAGCGCGGAAAGAAAGGAAACTTAATCGCGACTATGAAGATTATGATAGTGGGCGGATTCTAACTTTTAGCCATAACTATGATCATCTATATAGGCAAGAACATCTAGAATTGGAACCGGCGACCAGCATTAACGAGAGACCAATTGCAGAAATTTCCTCAATTAGTGACAGTGAATCTGATGTATCAGTGCAGAACCAGACACCGTTGGGGAATAATAAAAAGCAACTGACTTTTTTAGACGAATACCGGACTCTAAGGAGGGGTCGGTTGACTACAAGAGGAACACCGGTACCAAAAACGAGGGGACAGAGGGGATGAGGACAAGGTCGAGGAAGAGGTTACGCAGGAATAGAAGAAACAGGCTCAGACAACGGTGGCAGAAGAGGCAGGGGCCATGGCGCAATGGGAACAAACAGAGCGCGCGCCAAAAGAGCGTATTGATGAACGATGAAATGGTGAATAGAACGATCATTAATCTATCAAAAATAACTTTGACTATGATTGAAAAAAGAACTCTCTGCCTTGGTTTATCTTTCTGTCCATCCTCACCCTCTGATTATGCCGAGGTGCGGATTGACGTATTTAAGTTTATACGTCAACTGAAACTATTAAAGTGGCATAAACTTAAGGGTACTACCAATGATCAAATTATGAGGGGAATTGACACAACTAACAGTTATGATTTTAACATCCAGGATACGGAATTACTCAGCACAGTGATTGAGTTAGGACAAATCGATGTTGGTGGGGCAGCCAGTGTTTCCTCTACACAACTATTAACTGAATTAGATATTGTTACAGATGCTTCGGCTGTCACACCTTTCAGATCAAAATCAACATTCATGCCCATCCTTCCCCACGACAATCTAGATACCTTCCATGAGGTTATAAGTAAATCTCTTGGAGAGACACGGCAAAGTAGAAGTAAATGTAAGAATAAGGATCAACATAATTTAACATTTGAGCAGAAACAGGCTCTAAAATCACTCATGGACGATGACAGTATCGTCATTCGCCCGGCAGATAAAGGGGGCAATATTGTTGTTCTTAGTCGGGAAATGTATCTGGAAGAGGCTGAGAGACAACTTAAAGACAACATGTTCTATGAACCTGTGAGCTATGAAAGATACAATAACAGTATTACTAACATCTGGGATCGTCTAACAGAGTGGAAACATAAGGGTATACTTACTTGGGAAGAATGTGGTTATTTAAAGTGTGATTATCCGGAACTCCCTGTTCTATACCTATTGCCTAAGGTCCATAAAAATACCACTAGACCACCAGGTCGACCTATAGTGTCGTCATGTGGGAGTGTAACGGAACACATATCAAAGTATATTGATAATTTTCTGAGAGACTTTGTGATGAATTTAGACAGCTATGTCAGAGACACTAAGGATTTTCTTAAAAAAGTAGAAAATTTAATGTGGGATGCAGACTCGCTGTTTATTACATTAGACGTGCAGAGTTTGTACACCATTATTGACCACCAACAAGGATTGACGGCATGTAGGACATATTTGGGCACAAGACATGTCAAATTCCGGGAACATACTCAGATGTTACTTGAGATGACAGAGTTCTGTTTGAACAATAACATCTTTTTGTTCAACGGCGCTCTGTTCCGACAAATTAACGGTACAGCCACGGGATCATGTTTTGCTCCCAGTTTCGCGAATTTATTCATGGGGAACTGGGAGCAAAACATTCGCTCTGATCCTACCCTTCAAGCTGAATTTGAACATGTGACAATTTGGCTGCGTTATATCGACGACCTATTCATTGTCTGGAAGGGGGAGGAGATTGATGCTGTAAATTTCATAAAGAAACTCAATAAAAACAATTGTAACATCGTATTAAGTGGGAACATGAGTAGAACTGAGATGGAATATCTTGATGTTAAATTACATGTCAAGGGCAACAAGGTTCTTATGACACTGCATCGAAAATCCACAGCAGGCAAAAGTGTCCTTCATGCCCTCAGCAGCCACCCTGAGACTCTCAAATGGAGCATTCCTTACGGGGAGCTGCTGAGGGCAAAAAGAAACTGTAACACCTATGATGCTTACCTTAGTGAAAGTATCAATATAACTAAAAGATTCAGAGAACGAGGCTATCCGAATTGGGTTGTGAAAATGGCTCTTAAGAGAGCAGAGAAGGTAGAAAGGATACAAACCATCTCCGATAATACAGTACTGGAGGAGACTGAAGAAAATAAACCTAGGATGATTCTGACATATAGCTCGGATGCGCAGGCCATTAAAAAGATCATGGCCAAGAACTGGGCGATCCTTAAAAATGATATTGTGATTGGCAGCAATATCCCAGTGAGACCCAGTATCACTTATCGAAGAGGGAGGAACATCAGGGACATGCTTGTCCATAGTGATATCACTACTTACCCCCCTAGCAATATGCAGGGTCTTGAAGGCTTCTTCCCTTGTGGCCACTGTAAGGCATGCTTGTATAGCAAATGTCGCAAACAGGTGAGCCACAATGGTGTCAACAAAAACATTACCCAGTTCCTTACATGCAGCTCCGTATTTGTCATATATGTAATAGAGTGTACATGTAATCTTTGGTACATAGGAAGCACCGCATGTATGGCCAAGAAGAGAATTTTGGAGCATACCCGGGCTATTACCAACTATGATCCAAAGTACCCGGTGGCCCGACACTTCAGGGAAAGACATTTTTCTAACACCAGGGATTTAAGTTTCATTATCCTTGGGCAGATAAATAAAAATCCAAGAGGTGGTAATAGAGTCCTCAAACTTAGGCAGAGAGTGTCTAAGCTCATTATTGATTTTCAAACTAAAATGCTGGGAGGGCATAGTCAGGAAGAAGAGTTGTCTATACATCTCAAGGAGTAATTGTATTCTGGGCATGCCAAAGTTGGCTCTCTGGACTCGTCAAACAATATCACAACTAACTTCTCATTTAATATCCATGAAGTGTATTGTGCCAAGAATGTTATAAAGATGTTTTTAAGAGTTGAGAAACTAATGTATATTAGAAGATCAAATGATTCTGGCTTTAAGCTTATATTAATATGCATTTCTTTTCTTTTCTCTGTTTCTTCTCTTTTTTATTATTTTCATTTTATTTTATTTTTTATTTTTCTTGCAGATGATGAGGAATGGCCCTATCACCAACATTCACTGCACATAGGTTTCCTTTCCTCTCTAGTCTATGGTCTGCAAGAGCACAGTTACGATATTGTCAAGGACAGCAGGATAGTGCACATTAGATTTGGTTACCACGAGTGCAGCGGACTTAGGTGAAATTTTTCCTTTTATGATCGCTTTTGACTAGAGACAGATGATATTGCTTTGTGATTACATGTAGCACTCTGAGATAGGTGATCCTGTTTAAATGATTTTTTTCCATTATATATATATATTGACCGTTTCCCCCCCCCCAGTTTTTTTCAAGTTGCCCGCCCAATAGGTTGACCACTTGGTAATACTGTGTGGGGTTTCTTGTATTGTTTACTCTTATAAGGGAACATTATTGTGCGTGGAGAAGACGTATATGTCTGAGTTCATGTGTATTTGACATGATAACTTTATTGACAAATGAGATTCTTGCAACCCACGCACTATGCGTGAGTGCTTTGTGGTCAATAATAACGTGCATAACGAACAGCTCGAATATTGATATAAGAGCCAGCGGGGAAAGTCATTTAGTGGTTGAATGATGAACACATGAGATCATAATAGTTCGTTTGACCAATAATGTGATTACATGATACAAGTGTATTAATAATTCCAATCGAGAAGGTGAATATGTATGGGCACATAGACATACATTCTTGTATACAAATGTATTGCTTATATTCGAAGTATAATACGTCGAAATACAACTTGAACAGACATTTAAATCCATTTGTGAATTTTGACAAGTACCAAATTTGAAAGTAATGCCATTATATGTAGTGTATACCAGAGTTAACACCAATCCAAGATGTCCGCTGTTTTGTAGACGATGTTGACGTCACGATCATTTCCATGGTAACACTACTTATGTTGCACTCTTTTTGCTGCCTCCATTCACGTGATCAAGCCTCGCCAGAGGTGAAACGCGTTGTGAATTAAACAACGGACACCCATGAATACTCTGTGTTTGTCCTTTCCTGAGAGCACGCTGTTTATAAGTGATTTTTTAAGCAAAAAAAAATATATATAGATATATATATAGTAAAGGTACAAATCTGTGGAGTTAGGTATAGAACATCTATAATTACTTACCTTTCGATATTGTGTGCACGGTATTTGATGCCCTAGAGATCTCTATCACAGTAGTCCTGATGCACAGCCAATAATTGACAGCGAGTTAGGATTAAGTACAGAATGGGGCATTTAAGGATGCGCCCTAAATTATACATTTAGGTATCCATAATTCAAAGAGGACTGGGACGAACTTTAAATGAGATCATCTAGGGATCCAAAGTAGTCATACTAAGGGCACGATTTATATAACAGTGGGCTGCTCGCCCTTCTGCGATGGGGGGGCAAAGTAAATTACTCTCTATCCATGACTGACAGACTGCCTGCCAAATTAATAAATGACCGCCAAGCAGGTGGTCATTTATAAAAGCATTGGCAGGAACCGCCATCATGGGGGTCCCGGTCAATGCATTTCACTCCTTGCGAAAGAGCTGCGTAGGCGGGATGGAGCCCTTTCTCAAACAGAATTCTTTTTTTTTCTTTTCAGAAAGAAAATCCCAAAGCAGAATTTTCCTTTCGAAAAGAAAAAATATAATGCTCCCTAGCCATGGGAGTCTTCTCCCATTGCGGGAGGAGCATTGTCAACTTTTTACTGTTCCTTACCGCCAGATTTTACCTGGTGGCAAGGAACAACAGAAATTACTATATGTCCGCAAATCTAAGTTGGGCGGGTGGACATGTATCCATTTCTCCTAGGGTGTAAGGACTGTCAGAGAAGTTTGTCCACGGCAGAATAGTTTGCACTGTTGCAAATCTGAAGGTATCCCCTCATTTAAATCAGACAGGCGGACCTTCATATTGACACTATGTATACTCCATAGCCGTTGCAGCGGGTATACATACTGCCAATATATAAATCAGGCACTAAATTATATTATATTAACATGTGCTCCATAAGGCAAAGGGAATTGGGATGAACAACAGCATGGGATGTTCATGCAGGGGATTAAATACCCCCATTTGTACATTGCAAGGATACAGCAGGACACCTTAGAGTTTATTGAGCATATAAAGAAGGTGGTGCATGCTGATTTTCATTATACCATCGTTAACCTATTGACTTGAAATACCTTTGCAACAAACAGTAGAGTGTCTTTTTCTCCATAAAATATATGGTCACACCATCATCTATCCGACAAACTGCATAAATCCTTGGTGTCTTTTTCATTCATATGAAAGAGATAGGATGGTTGCAAATCTAAATAAAAGTAGAATCTGTTTTGAAAATGTAAATGCACAAAAAAACACTAAATAATATGTTGCTAAAATATATTAGAATATGTTTAAAGGTTAGAAACGTGAGAGTGAATATTTATTTTCTGTGCTGATCTGTAACTTATTCATGGCACTATGTGTGTATCAGTTTTCCACTGTTCACTGTTCAGTTAAAACAACAACAAAAAATAGAAATTAGAAGAAGAAAAAAACTGTTCTCGTTTTCTTAGTTTAAACTGCTCTGTAACCTGTCTTTCACCTTCACAACTGACTCTGGCAGGAAGCCCTATATCATCACAGCTCAATGGTAATAACTTATTACAGTTGAATAACGACATAATTTCTTATTACAGGCGACTGGACGCATCACAACTAGACTGTAACAAGAAAATTAAAGATGCTCTTTTATTCAGGAATCGTAGCTTCCCATGTATTATACCATCAAATACTACATATTTAGGAGGGTATTAAGAACAGGCAGGGAATGTGTGGCTCAGAGGGTTCTACTATAACTCATCTATGGCGTATGGTCTTGGCTCCATAGTAGAATGGGATTTGGAAGAACCGCAGAATGGGATATGCAAGTGGTCCATTGTAAAATCACTGAGGGATCTTCTAGCTGAAGTGTAGAAAGCCACTGTGAATCCCTCAGAAAGTCACTTTGAAAATACATCTACACTTTTATGACTTCACAAGCTGAGGTCAGAGTGCAGACTTTCTTCTTGAAAAACACGACGTCTTGGCAGCCCTGGGTCTAAAGAGAATACTCAGTAACTCCAAGCCAAGCCTACTGGTGAAGAAAAAGGGGTAAAGCCACTGCCCCCCACCCCTAACCAGCATGGGGTCTCCCATAGAGAAACTTTACCCATTTTATATGACAATAAATGAATGTGTATATTACCTGTTTGGGGAGCGAAACTTAATGCAGGTATTTCTGTAAAAGAGAAGGTGAGACATGCATGATTAAGGTTTGCTAGGCTTTCCTTAACTTGGCACAATACATGAGACAAATACAGTGCTTAATTTGAGCTGGTGGTTTCTGGTGTTGGGCACTACACTTAATTGTCAGCACCGGCTCTAATGACAGTAAACCACATGATGGCGCTGTCTGTCTAATTTTGAGATGAGCACAACAACAATGTTTAATAAGTCAATATACATTAATATAAATAATACCTGGTGCTCATGCCATTCTTATAGCGTTGGGAGACCTCGAGTGGTCTGAATTGTCACACTAGTATGAGAGGATGGTTAGTAGTTGTGTTGGTACTATCACAGGCAGGGGCAATGGGTGGTGCAGGCTGCTGTGGCCTCTGAGAAAGGTCCTGGCACTTTTACAAATTAAACACTGGATAAACATTCAAAATATTTCATGGTTTCACATTACTTCTTCATCCCTTTCCATTCTCCTCTATTTCGGCCCTTGTTTCTATTTTCTGCTCTTGTTACCAGAATAGTAGTTTTATGTTTTGTTACGGTTTTGTAGAATGTGAACATAGCCAAAGCGGCAACATACAGACCTGGCAAGTACGTCCAGATTCTGTGCATAAACTGTGCCAAATATAGTGGCGAGAGAATATCCTCAATGAGTAACATGCTTCCAAAACATGAGCTACAGTTAATGATGTCTCAAACAGTGACACGAAAAGGCTTGAGTTGGTGTGTCTAAGCAGCGTTTGGAAATGTTATTATTCCATCACTGATTTGAGCCGGGGCTGTGCAGTGAGATTCTGGTCCATCACTGGTTTGAGCTGACCCTGTCAGTGAGATTCTGTTCCATCACTGGTTTGAGCCAGGCCTGTCAGTGAGATTATGTCCCATCACTGGTTTGAGCTGGGCCTGTCAGTAGGTTTCTGTTCCATCACTGGTTTGAGCTGGGCCTGTCAGTGAGATTCTGTTCTATCACTGGTTTGAGCTTGGCCTGTCAGTTAGATTCTGTTTCATCACTGGTTTGAGCTGACCCTGTCAGTGAGATTCTGGTCCATCACTGGTTTGAGCGGGGCCTGTCAGTGAGATTATGTCCCATCACTGGTTTGAGTTGGGCCTGTCAGTGAGATTCTGTTCCATCACTGGTTTGAGCCGGGGCTGTCATGTGCAGTGAGGTTCCATCCTGTGGCAGATCCAGAACAGGGCCTGTTTTTAGTGGTGATATTCTGTGCTATGACACCTGGGTCTGTGTTGTACAGTCAGATTCTGACTCATAACTGGAACCCAAGTAAATCCAGACATGTTTCAACTATCTTTAATCTCTTCAGCTGTGGAGTTACTGTTCGGTGGCGGCTGCCGCCAGTCTAAAGTGGTAGGGTGGCGTGGGGGGGGGGGGGATAAAAATAAAATAAAGGGACTTAACTGCCGCTCTGCCATTTCTCCATCCGGCATAGAATACAGCTGGGTTGAAAAAAAACAAAGTGTGCATGCCTCTTTAGCTGGCCCAAGATGCTGGCCAAACCAGCATGCGCACTTACAGCGCCCCCCACCACTTCTCCTCTCTGTCATGGCCCGGTCCGGGCCCAGACTCATCGGCTTTGCCACTCAGAGTACAGTGATAAATAACATTTTAACAACATTGTATTATTATCATTATATTTATCTGCTGACTCTGAGCAGTGGGGTGACGCTCCTCCTCCATTATGGAGGATCCGTCCCTGATGCTTTTGTTTTCGTCAAGAGGGAACGGAATCTATCGGATTGGTTTGGACTGTGTCTTTTGTGATGGGGCCAATTCTGATTTGCATTTGGTTGGTCTCTAAGGGCATAGAGAGCAACATTAAATTCGCATGATGTGGTTCCCTGAGTAATGCTCAGTGACACTGTGCCACATGACAGGCTCTGAAGTGGGTCTGTAATTAAGGGTGGGCGTAGTGGGCGTAGTGGGGCTACGTGAAGCAGCACGTAGTGTGCCCAAATCTACGCACACTACGCGCTTCGCGTAGCCCCACTACGCGCCACCCGCCACCCACCCACCCTACTTTTAAAAGATTAAATTAATGTGTAATAAAGCAAATTAAAGGCACTTACCTGACGCGCGGCGTCTCCCGGGGCTCCCTCTTCCTGTTTTTCAATTTTCCTGACAAATGCGCATGCGCGGACGCCCGCGCATGCGCATTTCTTGCGAGAAATGCGCATGCGCGGGCGTCCGCGCATGCGCAATAGTCAGGAAAATTGAAAAACAGGAAGAGGGAGCCCCGGGAGACGCCGCGCGTCAGGTAAGTGCCTAATTTCCTTTATTACAAATTAATTTTTTCTTTTAAAAGTACGGCGGGCGGGAGGCGGGTGGTGGGCGGCAGGCAGCTACGCTTCGCCCACGTAGTGTGCGTAGGCGCTGCCTGCTTCGCCTACTTCGAAAACTGCGAAGCAGGCAGCGCTACGTACACTACGTGGGCGAAGCGTAGTGTCGCGCCCAGGGTTATCTGTAATACGTATTTCCCTTGTTTCAGAAGTAGGTCTTGAGCTAAACCTCTGATACAAATGCAATAGGCATATGTCTACTATATCCATGGGCACTGAAATACTACAAATATGAGGCTGCGGTAGATTCTGTATAATTATGCACTTGCCACATAATAAATCAACTGTTGCATAACTTGAAGATTTTAACAAGAAAAACTTGTCCTAGGTCAAACAAATCAAATGTTACTAAGCCATGCTCTCGCGTGCTGCTGCGAGGCAGAAGACCCTTTGCTGGTCATCTTTGAGCTGTTACTTGCTTTATTTATATGTTAAACTGACATCAATGATGTGAAACTTTTCCCACTGTTAAACCGTTAAAATCATGAAGTAATATGGCCTCAAAACATGCCGCATTAAGCTGCATAATTTGCCTCTACTTAAGTATAATTTAGTCAACACCACCTCACAATTTGGACCTCCCATGCCTCATAATTCCAGTGGCAATGACAATAGTTTCATTTTATAACGCATGTTACCTGATATCGCGTATGGACCAACACCAATAGTTCCTGAACTTCCAGCGCTTCTTCCTGCAATGTTGCCACACTAAGAAAAGGAAAGAGACGATTACCTCATTTACACTGTCACAGAAAGTAGGAAGAGCAAAGAGGGCACAGATACCTCTCTATTTACTGACAGAAGAATGTAAGGTGTGGGAAATGCCCTTCAATCCCCTCTAATACTGACATCGTAACATCTGTTTGCAATGTGTACGTTTACACCTAGTGGGAGAATCTTTGTGCTGAACAGCAGATGTTCATTGACACCCAGCTCAACTGTACTTATTATCTCGACCTTGGAAAGATGGAAGGCTGAGAGAACCCGACACAATTCGAAACTGTGACCTTGAGGTCAAGTACAGACTTCTGCGGTAGATGCAGTGGTCCACTGAGCCACCAGAGCCGGTTACACAGAGGAAAGGCAGCAATCAGAATAAAAGAACCCTATCTTCTCATTATTGGCACAGAATTAAAGGGAACAAAGAAGAGAGAAATGTGGGGCGTGGCTTGCCGAGCTGTAGGATGGCCGCCTTCTGAAGGGTCTCTGCAGGCCAGGTCTAACTATCCTCTAAAATCACTGCTTTAGCGTGGAATCGATCGCTACCGATGAGGGCTACTACACTCTACCCTTTTCTGCTCTGAACGAGGGGCGTTGCAGAGGCGGAACGAAATACCAACAAAGCTACAGAGCCTACCTCATCGTTGCCTGTACGTTCTGGGAAGCCACCGCCATTTTACTGCGTGACCACAGTAACGGGTGCGGCCTCCCCATCGCCTTCCCTGCCTTGGCGTCCAGATGGAGCTTCAACAATTTGACTGCGGTGGTCTGTTTTGACAGAGGCTGGGCGCCTGCAAGTGTCGCTGTGCTGCTGCATCTGCGCGGCATCGACTGGACGCCTGCAGGCGCGGGCGAAGCGGCCTGTGGTATCCTTGCCCAGCCTTGGTGGCCACTGTTCTGGTGATGCCTGTTCCAGTGGATGACGCCCGCCATTTCAAGCTGTCTTACGACCAACATAGGCGGGCTAAGATAGAGCAGGCTCCAACTGGCAGCGGTCGGCAGGAATCTTAATTGGATGGCGCAATGGCCCCTGACATTAGTGAAATGTTAAGAGACCTGCAACAGTCCCTCACGGCCACTCATAATAAAATAGCCTCCCTGACAGATAGGTTTGATCGCCTAAAGGAAAAGGGGTCCAACCATGACGAACGGTTTGAACAGCTGGAACAGCGAACCTCAGCAGTGGAGGACGAGGGTAATGCAATGAAGGAGAAGTTGCTCTACATGGAGAAAGTGCTGGAGGTGATTAGTAATAAAAACGAGGACTTGGAGGCCAGGTCCAGGCGGAATAACATAAGAATTGTAGTTATTCCGGAATCCACTGCCATGTTCCTGAGTTTAGGGCTATGTTGAAGAAATGTTGCATGTCCTATTTGGGGGCTCCCTATTGAAGGTCTGCATTGTAAATCGAGCTCATAGGTCACTGGGTCCGAGATCTCTGCCTGATGCTTCAGCTAGACCTATCGTTGCCCGCCTCCTGAACTATAGAGACAGAGATATAATGCTCAGACTTTCACGGGACCAACAGTCTGTATCCTAGAAAGGTAACACCATGGCATTTTACCCAGACTTCCCCCTAGCAGTACAAACAGCGTGGTGAGATTTCATGCCGGTGAAGCGATCTCTTTAGAAGACTGACGACAAATACTCACTACTCTACCCAGCGAAGCTGTGCATCTTTCACGCCGGCAAGACTTCCCTCTTCACTGACCCAAAGGGTGCTTCCAAGTTTGTATGGGGCATCCAACCATCTAAGACAGATACTCGATCAGAGCAGGACACTGACGAACGTGGCTGCGCCAGGGATAATGACTAACTCTTGCTGGGTATCAACGGCCGCTGGGGGAGGCTTCCTAACTGTGTCAGGCTGCTTGGGCCTGTTGCACTGGGAGTTTGGACCTGATGGACTTGTCTTAATGCCGCCTAAATCTACATAGCTGTGCGTCCCCAATGAGTGGGCTTAGCCGGCCAACTACACCTTTTCCTTCTGGCAACCTGGCTTACCTGAGCTGGAAAGTGCCGGGCACCTGCTAATTCCCATAGTGATATTTCTAATGTTCTATTCAGATGTTAGCCTTTGCAGGCTCTATTTTCGGTGGGCCTGATTGGGAGGCTGTAGTGGGAGGGGGGTGGTCAATAGTTGAGATGTTGGCTCCAGCGAGCTTATCTTTTTTACATCCCTTCCTGGTTCTTTCCCTTTTTCCTCTCCAACTACCTCCACCTCTCCGGCAGGCCTTGAACAGCTGATGTATGTGAGGATAGATTGGCAAGCAAACACAGGTATGTCTGATTGCTCAGTATTGCGTGGCTGAAAGTGATTACTTGGAATGTGCAGGCCTGAATGATAGGTGAGACAGGTTGCTGCACACTTGAGCCGACATGGGGAAGACATTAGATTCTTACAGGAACTGCATTTGATGGCTTATACTTGCGTGCGGCTGCGAGCGGGATGGATCAAAGAGAGGAATGAGGCATGCTACTCCAAATATTCACGAGGTGTTGCCATACTCATCAGGAAGAGTTTGCACTGGCGCGTGCAAACTGCACTGTATGACAAACAGGGTATATATGTGATGTTTACTGGCTTTTATCTATTTAACACTGATGATCCCGACTTCTTTGCAGGGGTTTGGAGATTGATTGAGACCCTAGGGCCCAGTGCTCTTCTCTGGGGAGGGGACTACAACGTGATTCTGGACCCTCGGAGGGACAGTTTGGGGGTATTCCAGTGACCACATCCCAAGGCGGCGGCACAGCTACACTCCATAACAGCAGAAAATAAATCGGTAGATGTCGGGGGGGGATAGGCACGGGGACAGAGAGGAGGGCACGTGTGTTACTTTTGCGGACCCTTCTTGGTCGAGAATTGACAACTTGAATTCCACCCGGGACGCAGCGGCTTGGGTTTTCAACACCACTCATTTACATGGACTCTCTTGGACCACTCACCAGTGCTGGTCGAGCTCTCCTTGTCGGGATGCCTGGGTTGGACGTTTGGGGCCCTGTGAGACCAGGTGTTTTCCGTGAGACTTTCAGGGCTGCAATATTGGAATACTTTGAGCTCAATACAGGTACTGTTGAATCCTACTCCGTAATCTGGGAGATGTTCAAAGCAGTCATCAAGGGACAGTGCATAGCGAAACAGACAGGGGTCTTGCGCTCGATCAGGGGCGACATACAGCGTATCGAGCAGCAGATACAAGTACTTGAAAGGGAATTTTTTGCCACTAACAAAGCAGAAGTGCTGTGTCGCATTAGGGGTGAAATTCGGGAGTTCAAGGAAGCAGCCTTAAGGGACACTCATTATCTTGGCAAGCAAGCGAGCGCTAGGAGATACGGAGAGGGGGACCCGGCGGGCAAGACCCTTGCTGGGCTACTTTGGAAGCCATGGGCGAGTGATTATGCAGCAGAACTCTGTACATTGCAGAATGAAATGGTAGTGGGTCAAGAGGCGGTGCAGGCAGAAATGCACTCTTTCGACTCCCCGCTTCAAGAGGTGCGGCAACTGCTGGCTCCTCTGGACCTTGAAGCCTTCCTTGACTCAATCCAACTGCTCTGGTTTGGGGATGGACACCGGCAGTTTCTGGACAAACCCTTCACGGCAAAGGAGGTGTAACATGTGATGAGAGATATACCGACCAACAAGGCCCCTGGTCTGGACGGCCTTCTGCTGCGTTTTACAAGGAATACACATATATACTGGCTCCACACCT
The DNA here is from genome assembly GCF_964204655.1 of Triturus cristatus. Classification (NCBI taxonomy): domain Eukaryota; kingdom Metazoa; phylum Chordata; class Amphibia; order Caudata; family Salamandridae; genus Triturus; species Triturus cristatus. The sequence continues at coordinate 321,849,801 of NC_140584.1, read as the reverse complement.
TATAAATATTTATAGGGATTCACTGGAGAGGGGAGAGCGACTCCATTGCTTAGAGCAGCTCTCATCATAACGATACTGAAGCCGAATAAAGACCCGCTGAACTGCAAGTCGTATAGGCCTCTGTCCATGATTAATGTTGACAACAAAATGTTGGCCGAGCTGGTGGCTTCGCAACTTCTCCCGCTGCTGCCGGTGACCAGATATATCCGAGTTCATCCCGGGTAGGGCTACGGCACATAACATGTGCACTTTCTACGCCACCCTTCAGGAGGTGGATCTGAATTGGAGGCGGCTGCCATTTTTTGGGGTTCCACGGAGGCCGTACCTATTTACTTTACTGTCACCCCTGGGGATAAGTTCCAAATGTATACAATTGCTCCGTCTCCTGTATACCGCACTCACTGCGAAGCTCCGGATTAATGGGGTGGTCAACCCCTCCGTTCCTGGTATCGCGGGGACGGGGCAGGGCTGCCCACTCTCACCCATCCTTTTTGCTGTGGTAATGGAGCCCCTGGCGGCTCGCCTGAGAAAGCACCATGCCCATGAGGCTTGGCCTCTACCCCCCGGGGGATACTGGTTTTGCTCTACTCAGATGATGTTACATTGTATGTGAAAAGCCCGGAGTAAAACCTGGATCCCCTAATCAGGGAATTCATCATATTTAGTGGGCTATCGGGCATATGCATCAACTGGGCAAAATCGGTGATCTTTCTACTCACGGAGGTCACAAAACGATTCCCCTCGGAGTTCCCCCTCAGTTGGGCGGATGGCCAAGTACACTACCTCGGCAGCTGACTGAACCGAGACATTGACATTCTCCGGCAGGAGAATTATGGCTGCCTAGATGGACGCACCTGCTGCTGTTCCTGGTGGGGCGCCTGGCAATTGTTAAGATGGTGATCTTGCCCAAGTGCCTCCATCTATTTACCAATCTCCCCTTTTACTCACCAACAGCTTTAGGCGCAGGTTGTGTTTGAATATGATATCACTAGCATGGGCGGGAAAACAGTCCAGATTTACCTGGGAAATTCTGATGCTCCCCTTTGAGCAGGGTGGACTGTGCGTGCAAGACTTGGACTACAGATGTGCTCAGGCACAGTTTGGGTTCTACTGGGTGTATCCTACGCAGTTTATGGCACACACGGCTCCAGAACAAGACCAGGCGATGCCATATCTATTGCACATGGCCCTATATAGAAGACAGGTCAGGCCACATCCTGAAGTGGACACTGTCTGCTGCACCGTCTGGGCTTGGCACGAGCTATGCCAGAGGGCGCAGGTGGAGGGACTGTATGCCCCCTCCATACCACAAATAAAACACCCTGCGCTGCCCATTTCTTGAGATCCGGGCACCAGTGATGGGCTTAAAAAGATGTGGCTCACAACGATGGGAGAAGCGTTCTCCGAGGGGGTCTTCATCTCACCATAGCAGGCCCTAGATGGAGCGGACTTGAATATGCTGGACAGATTCACTTACTATCAACTACGGCCGCCCTGCATGCCAGCTTTTCCACATTCCCACTAGTGCGCCCCCTCTGAAGATACTAGCAAGCTTTCTGAGAAATCCTTCCCCCGCAAACTGATAACGCGGCTGTATGTTGGAATTCAGTTCGCTTCCCCAAGAAAGACTGAATGGGAGGCTCAACGGAGCACAACAATATCAGACAAGCAGTGGACCATTTGCTGCGCCTAGGCCAAGGAACTTTCCCCCAAATTACAAGCTGTGTCTGATTCACTTTAAGTTTTTCCACAGATTATATAGATCGCCGGAGTGGCTATGCAAAGTGGGACTGCTGAAGGATGCGCAATGTTTGAGATGCATGGCTCCCTGCGCAACCTTCCTGCACACATCGTGGGAGTGTCCCGACGTTGACCGGTCCTGGAACATAATTTTTGACACAATAGATGAAATAATGGCTAGGCACTTAGAGCGCTCCCCATTGTCTGAATTGCTGGGGAATGAGGGAAATGTGCCCATAGAAAACAGAAAACTAACTGTGCTGCTTGTCTTGCTAGGTAAGAGATGCAGTGTGATCAGCCTCGGCCGTGCAGATGGCAGTGGTGGGGCCATGTAAGGAAGGATTTTGCGGGAAGATGCAGAGGGATGATTTAAAAATAAATTAATTTTCCCTCTACATTGTCCCTCGGAATCCCTCCTCACACGGCCACCGCCCCACAGCTGTTACCTGTATGGACCGCAGCTGATAGTGATGTGCTGGGGTCACTGCCCGCTCCCCCACGTGGAGGATTGGCTACGCGATTCGGCGTACTATCAGGGCCAACTGGCCGCCTACTGGGACGTAATGCCTCCCAGGGAGTGCCCCAGGGGTAGCTGGTGACCGCTACCGATCTATCTCAGACCGCAAGAACAAGATGGAACCCACTTCCCCCTTGCTTCACCCCCCACAAGTAACGGCCGGGTGATGTAGAGGAAGATAGTTCGGCATGATAGCTGTGCTTTGATGATGTGGCAGATCATAGAGGAATCTCCTCCTGCCATCCCCTCCCTCTTCCCCCCCTCCTCCACTCCCCATCCTTTCCTGGTCAATCTGACCCTCAAGTTCTCATGGTGTGACGTTACATGTATGATATTTTACCTAAACAAAATGTAGATATGGGGCTTAATTACTCAATGGTGCTACGTATGAAGAGCAAGTCGCTCATGATTTTCATATCTGTTTTCTCCATATTATAATTATGGAACTGTTTTATTATGCCACGCCATATGGATTGCCCCATGTCATTAATAAACAGAAATACATTTAAAAAAAGATTGGAACTAAAGGCTCCTATGTGGAGCATCCTCCATGACGCAGCACCACATAGGACAAAGAGGGTTCCACAATAGGCCACCCCCTCATAAATCACCTTACACCTTATAAATCACTTGGTGCATTCCTTCCCCTCGAGTCACCTTCCTATGACCATTTCCGGTCAATTACCAATTTTGCCTACCCTCTGGGGTGGAGCAAACGATGACGCCCTTCAAAAATTGGCAATGGGCTCCTTGCCGTAAGTGAAGGGGCACCAAATGTTGTTTTCGGAGCCTGTGCTGCTGAGTTGAATGATCTGCAAAATAATGTGGTTACCTAGTCTTGATTCCAGCTCATGCCACCTTCTTCTACCACTTTACACCTTATGTCTCATCCGTGATTTCTCTCTTTGCCACTGCTTTCTGTCTTTTGTCTCCTTCTTCTTCCTTTTCTGCCTTTCTCCCTCTTGCTTTGAGTCAGAGTCTGATGACGGAAAATAAGTCAAGGCCCGCTAAACAGGTGCCCAAAACCCATAACCACCTGCACATGCTAAGCAAAGTATGTGCATGATAACGCTCTTTGGGCCAGATGCATCAAAGGGTTTTGTCCAGTCTTTGTCTATGGGAAAATGTGTTCATGCATATGACCCTTTGTCATTTCTATAGTGATTCAACCTCAGCAATAACTTTAGTGTCCTGCCGCTTTAGCAGTCGTCAGGAAGGATTTACTAAAAGCAAAGTAGAGCGTTTGATTCAGGGAACCATGGGGGTAAACCCTCTGCCTCTACTCATGCCGACATATGTTGTTTTTAGAGTGATGAGGGATTCAGGTGGGCGACATGTATGATGCTTAAGAGCAGTAACAGTTCCTATGTCTCTTGACGTATGTACTCCTATCCATGTCCCTCCACCTGCCCGCACCCAATGTACTTACCATCGCACAGTTCCCGCCTGCTTTCACACACATCCTCATGTTACAGAAGACGTACACCAAGGAATACCCATCAAAGGCAAATGCTTTTGCGCTGAAAAAGACACTCATGGTCTCTCCATTCATCAGCACCTTTGTGGTCAGCCCCTGATCAGCAGAACAGCTGAAAAGAAATGAGTGCAGTTAGATGAGTAACACTTCAAGGCCACTGGAACATTATCAAATCACGGGCACAGAGCCCTGATCACCCCGGACTCACAGGTTCTTCATTCTGGACAAAACAACAGGAAATTGCTCAGTCTCCAGACTCAGTTCCTGAGACACAGCTCCTGCGACAAAGTACTATGATGTTGCAGACACCCCAGGATCAATTCCAGAGGCCTCAGGCTCAACTCCAGAGACCCCAAGCTCTGATCCCCGGACAAAAAACATGAGTTTCTAGATATCCCAGGCTTAGGACCTGAAACAGAACTCTGTAGGGCTTTAGAGACCCAAGGCACAGCTCCAGGGGCCATTTGCTCTTCGCCTGAGACAAAGCACTGTGAGACTATAAAACAACCAGACTAGGCCTCAAAGGCCCCAGGCTCATCTCCAGAGATCCCAGTTTCAGCTCCTGGGACACAGCACAGGATATTCCAGAGGCCACAGGATCCTCTCTTCCAATGACTCAAAGCCCAGAAAACTTGAAGCTGATCTATCCCAACACAGGCTCCACTCCTTGCACCCAGACTTAAACATGTTGGAGGCTTCTCAGGCTTAATTTAGGCAAATGTCAGAGCCAGAGGCTCTGCTCTCGTGACTCTGTGTAGCTGGTTCTGCCTCTGGGACTTATAGACCACAACATTTATAGCTCCCGCAAGCTCTACTCCCTTGAGCATCTAGAGTCACCAGCAATGCTCCTGGAACCAGCACCCTGTAAACACCCAGAGCCACAGGCACTGCTCCTAGAAATAAGACACTGAGACTTCAGAGCCACAGGCTCTGCTCCTGGAACTAAGACACTGAGACTTCAGAGCCACAGGCTCTGCTCCTGGAACTAAGACCAATGAGACTTCAGAGCCAGAGGCTCTGCTCCTTGAACTAAGACCAATGAGACTTCGGAGCCACAGGCTCCGCTCCTGGAACTAAGACCAATGAGACTTCAGAGCCACAGGCTCCGCTCCTGGAACTAAGACCAATGAGACTTCAGAGCCACAGGCTCCGCTCGTGGAACTAAGACCAATGAGACCTCAGAGACACAGGCTCCGCTCCTGAAACTAAGACTAATGAGACTTCAGAGCAACAGGCTCCGCTCCTGAGACTGAAAGTCACTGAGTCTGTAGAGCTTCTGGCTCTGCTCCTGCAATGCATCTTTATAAACCTACCTGGTTCTGGGACTGGGATCTCTCAACAGACCAGAGCCGACAGGGCTCTGACAGACTATCTCTGTGCTCTGATCCTATCATCCATACTATTTTCCTGGGGGCACAAGCTCCTCATGTTCAGGCATGAACCGCTCACACCCTTAAACTCTCTCTGTTCTTAATTAAGTAGAGCCTTCTGGAGACATTCACCTCTTAACCCCCACTGCCTGAAATTCTGAAATTTGTCTTTAAACATTCTGTTGCCTGCCCCTCAGTTGCCCCCACCCCTTCTCCTGTGATGGTCTTACCCTCCTGTGATCAGATCCACCTTGGCTTGGCTGTTGGTGTCGTTCACTGGGGTGGCGTAGCAGCTCTCTGCTCTTAGAGCAAATGTTCCATTGTCAATAGATCCTGCTAAAATAGCAAAATAAAAGGTTGTTCCCACAGCAATTTGCTGCACAGCTGTTATGGGATTAGTGTATGATGAATCCCAGAAGGCCGCCATGGTTACGGTGATCACACCAGGTCCGTCTAGTGACAGTGTAAGTGTACTGCAAAACAAAGGAGAGGCAAGAAGACAGATGTAAATACTGCATGGAAGGTGAGAACCTACACACCTCTCACCCAACAGGTTGAACATGAATAAGACACCTCACGCAGCCGCATAGGAAATCTGGTGATGCTGTAAATGGGTGGAGAGTTTCTCCCAGTTTGAAAACCATCCAGACCCTCCCATCCGCCCTGGTTATGCGCTGAGATAACTGGTGGGCGTATGCTGGGATAGACTTTTTCTGGCTATGCTGGCAGAACCTAGTGCCCCTGGGCATGCCTATATCCTGGGAAATCTAGTAGGCCTCTAGCTTGACCGGTGGTTTCTCCCGCAAAAGGTAGCATTCACAAGCCCTCATCTATGTCCTGAGATAACTGATCGACCTCTCGATGGAGATGGGCTGTCTCAATGTGAATACAATGGGAGGTCTCAGAGATGAACTGGGGACATGTTTCTCCTTGTGAACATAACATCAGATACTCCAGCTGTGTTCTGAGATAACCTCTACGCCCGTGGATGCCTGGGTGCATAAGAAGGGCTCTGCCAGCAAGGATAACAGTGCAGACCCCTCCAGCTATGTCCTGAGATAACTGATAGTTGAGGTGGCGGAGATGGGGTCTGCCTGTAAAGAAAACAATAAGATGCTCGGAGAATGTTTTGCGATTACGGATAGGCTGAGTGCACTAGAAATTACCTCCTGGTCCGACATCCCTGTCACAGTCATTACCATTTGAGCAATAGCTCCTCCCCAGAACTTCCATGCAAAACTCCTTAACCCATCCCTACCCTCCAGGCCACTCCCACATCCTGTGGCATATAACCCTTGACCCAAGGAAGCACATACTGCACCCCCAAGCACAAGAAGCGGAACAGGGAGGGAGGGATGGGTACCGTGACTGTGACGGGGATGTCTATGACTCGGAGTAATGAATATTACCGGTAAGTAACCGGTCATTCTGTTTGGCCGGAGGATAGTAAGACGCCTGCTTCTAGTCATCCTACCTTGGAGAGGCGGTCAACAGTTGGTCATCTAAGGTAGTCGCTCGAGTGCACCATCAATAGAGTCAGACAATACATTGACGCGTCAGCTTAGAACAGTGCTTGGGCGTGAACATCACGTGAAACACCAACCACTGTCAGGACAGTATTATGAACCGTGCCCTGATTAGACACTTTAATATTTGAAATCAACATTAAAGTAATGCTGCTTTCAAACTGTTTTCATTTTGAAACTGTTTTGAAACTGCTCATTTCAGGAAAACCTGGCATGTATCTCTTACTAAAAACTCTTCCGCTCACTTTACAAGCCGCCTTCTAATACCGGGGAGTTTCATTTTGATATTTACTGTAACACCACTTTCGGTATTAACACATGTGAAATGATTAGATTTCACGCGGGTCCCTTGCAAATACCAAGTCGGGCTCAAAGGTGAGTTTAAAACGGATTAAGGATTACAAATGTTGAGGCAATTAGCACATTCCACCTTTTTTTCCAGGTGAAACCTAGGGAATTGTTTGCTGGCAAACAGTGCGCCCTCTAGTGTTTTTCACACTTCGGGATGGATGCAAACAGGAGCAACCTCGGAAGTCCCTGTTCGAGGTACACACATGGGAACGGTGCAGTCATGGTATCAGTGTAGCAAAGTCACACCAGCGCAGTATCCCTAACCGAGAGTGCGCTGCTACAGCAGGTAATTTGGGGGAAATCTTAACATCGATATATGTTTGCAGGAAAAGGAAAGTTCTTTTCCCCTGGCCTTGAACGCTGTTTACTAGGGCAGCATGAGCACCGGGACAGAGGACATGTTCCGGAGGTGTCAGTTTCAGCAAAGTAACAGACTGTACTCTCTGTGTAAAAACACACAGGCAAGGAGATTTAATGAACACATCTTAAATACAATGTAATCCACACAACCATATATAAAGTAAAATAAGATATGAAAGCCTGAATCTCCCATCAAATAACTAAAAAAAGCCATGAAAGTGGATGGGATCTCAGACAGAAGAGTTACTAGATCTTTACCTACTCACATTGGTAAAAGAACTAACCCCTTCAGCAGTAATAGAATGCCAAAATGATTGTGTAATCGAGAAACCGGACTTTTGTCACCACTCCACATCGTTAACATCTCCAACATGTACCGGGAGTTGAATCAGGAAGACTAGGAGGTGACATGGTAGTGCCACAAACCTCCCAGTACTCACTCGAGATGTCTCTACAGTGCTTGTCACTTCCATCCTGCATTACCCATGTATGCTGACCGGGGCATCTATCCCGCTTACAGGGGTTTCCTTTTTGCTCACTTGTACCATGGAGGGCTCATATGAGACGTCATCATCTCTGACCATAGGGGAAAACAAGTCAACGACATTAGAAGTGACATCACACGCTATTTTGGACTGGGATGCTTTATAATGCTGCTTTTATACATTTGCCCTAGCTCCATTCCACCATCATAAGCACATATTATTCATCTACAACCTATAAACATCTAATCTTGTATTCAGGAATAGCGTGCTATTTAATGCACAGAGATCCAATTCCTCACCAGGGGTAGTAAGCACCATATAAATTCAATTTACAGTTACAATCACTGTGCTTAGGCCTGTAAGGCGGATAGTCCAGAGTTCCCTTTACATTGCTATAGCATCTTGAAAACTTTTGTTGTCATTTAATAAGGTGTCTACAGTTTTTATTTTATTCGGTATGTTCTTTGAGTCAATGAATACCCAAGTGGGACCTTTGATGTGTCACCAGTAGAGTCTGATTGATGATCATCCATGCTTCTCCCAAAAATGAAGTAGAAAGCTGAAGATGTCCACATATTTCATCGTGTTTAAAATATGACTTTCAGATTCGGAAAAACAAACTGATTGACATAAGTTATAATGTGCATCATGTTTCCCTAAGTCCCTCCTGTCACTTCCTTTGCTCAGATTTGGCACCAACAAATGCTATTGCCAGTTTCGCCTTCTGTTTTGTCTTGATTATTGAAAACCACAAGTCAGGAGGATTCAGGTGCTAGCTCTAGTTTAGGGGTCTTGTATGCAAGCCAATGCGGGGCTTTCAATGCAGTGCCTCACCAGGCAGGAAGCCCCATGTGTCCCTGCCAGCTAAAATCCCATGTCTCCCCGCCACCTAAAGTGGTAATGGTAAAATTGGCTTCACCCAACTGGTCTATTAACTCTCCTGAAAGACCATTGTAGATTGCACAAAAATGCACCTGTGGCATGGAAGCTAAATGTCATATGTCATATGTGGCTGCAGTGTGTATTTACACCACCTATATGCCAGGTTAAAATATATGTCTGCCATGATCACCACTGTGCTCTGCCTGGACTGCAATGTAAATACCCAAATTGACATATGGTAGCGAAAAGTGAATTTTTCCCTTAATCCATTTTAATGGCTCTTGGTGTGTTTTTCCTTATTAAAATTCCTCTATTTTTTAATTGGTTTGAGAATTCTGTGGAGTGGTATTTTGATTTTACACTTTTTGGTACTTCTTGCAGTTAGCACATTTTTCTCTGGGGATTGTCTGCTGATTCTGCCACAGCTGCAACGGGTAGACCAGAGATTCTTTCTGGATTGCGTTATGATCTACCCAGAGTGGATTTATTCAGTTGGTAGGGGTGCCTGCCTTCCAAATAATAACCCCAGTTCCTGACACTAATTGGACACCCACGTTTGAGGTTGTTTATATATGATTAATGGTTTTTCAGCTGCTGTCCTGTTCCTGACTTTCAAGTGAATGTAGATTGATTTCTCCAGTACTCCTCCTTGCTAGAGTTGGAAGTCTACCTCCTGCTTCAGACTGGGAAGTGTGAAGGGGGACTTGGGAAGACTAGTTGTTGGATTTCTGCAACCAAATCCTCTTCAGCTGGAAAACCCAGAGATTGCTGGTTTCCACATCAAGTGTGTACTACTCTACATACAGCACTGCAAGCCCATCCTACATCCAGTTCAGATCATCAGAGGCTGTGAGGGATTTTCAATTTTCATTTGTGGAAAACCTTTTATGCATCTCAAGCATGGGGGTGAAAACCAGGACCAGCAGGGGAGCAGAGCACAAAGTAGGTTGTAACAGGGACGGACCTTTGACAAATATGTGACTACAAGCCCTCCCTCTCATGCCCCCGTTGTGAGCTGATGCCAACATGGTGTAATTCCTCTTAAGAAACAGCGGCAAGTATTAGACTTGTTCTAACAAAATTATTTAATGTGCTGAATGCAAATTGCATGCCCATTGTGCACTCACATCTTTGGGGGAAGTGACTTCATCGCATCCCCCTGACGAAAGCCCCGGACCGTTTTCTAGATGTCTTGTTTAAGGTCATAGGACCATCAAATCCTAATACCCTATTATAATGTTTTTACCTTCCTTCCCACTCCACTAATAAAGGATACTTTAGGAGTGGGTGAGGAATTGTATCTTTAACATTATGCCCCCAAACACCTTTTTCTCATAAGTGCTCCCTGAAACATGGTTGAGCCCACCTGAACTTTAGGAGTTGGGGTGAACTCAATGATGAAGCATGTCACTATTAGGGTGAGTGAGGGCTATATTAAGAAAAGGGTTTCTTTCCCTTCCCACCCACAATAGTGGGTTGGTTATAGATTGGACATAGGAACTCTCGGTGTCATTTTCACTTAAGAGAGAACCATTATATAATAAACACAATCCCCCACCTTGTTCCCTTTGTCTTTTGGAAAAAATGCTCTGTTTTTTTTAGAAGGGACACTAAGTTTCTTTTGGGTGAAGATCTTCCACCATAAGTGCGATCCTTAAGGCTGAACTGTCATGCCACCACAAACAGTACCTGTGTGTAACAACTGTCACATTGCTTTTCAGTGGTGGATACCCACTGCATTGTCTCTCACGGTTTAAGGAGCTCACGGTGAGGCACACTCACCATATATTCAATAACGATGGTGGTGAGGCTTTCACATCACCCCTTGAGGCATTATCATCATCCCTGTTCATTCGATCCTCTCACTCTGGTTCCTCTCTGCCTCGCTGGGTGAGTCGGTTCCGGTGAGGCCAGTGAGTGAAAGCTCCTTTTCACGTGTCTGACTTCCCAAAGGGATGCAACGCCCCTGACAGATTTTCCCTTAAACTTTTATGAGATTTTAGAACCTACTAATGCGGAAAGATGGGCCACCAACACTTTTCTGCATGAAAGAAACATGAATGACAATGAGGCTACTAGTTGCCAGGTGCCCTTTAAAAGCGGGGCTCCCAGCTAAAATGGCTACATGACCAGAAACAGAAAGCCATGTGCTGAGTATATAAAGAGTCAGGTTTGCTCAAATGGCCAGTGCATTCTCAGGTGACACATCCTGCCACTCAATAGGACTGCATCCTCACTTATCACTCCACCAATTTACCCATTACATGAGCCAGTCACCATCGGACTTCATGAGTGAATCTAGGCACCGACATCAGCCCGCAGAAAGTAGGGCCTCTGTGAATTTGTAACCCTTTAAGTCCCATGTAAGTGGCACTTTTTACATCCTTGAGTCCCCGCTAACAAAGGTCTCACTTTACAGAGGTTAGGCCCGTTTGGAAAAGGAATGGCAGAAATCGGAGTAATCCAAAACCCACAAGAGTTTCATTCTGCAACAATATCATAGTGTCTACTGCAAGCTGACTTTAAAATAATTTGAATGCACAGTGAGTTTTTTGGGAAAATATGAATTACATAAGCTCCATTTGCGAAGTTCCTCAATTTTACGTTTCTTGAAATATTTAAAAAATCTCTACATTTTGCTTTACGTAATTTTCCATAATTTTCACACATTTGTGATTATTCCGCTGAGAGGCATATTTCACTCCTGTATATGTCCTCATGCCTGGCTTTTTTATGCAAAATATGCTGTATCCTAAACAAGTCACACAAGATAATTGAAAATCACGTTTCGTACCAAGAGTGTGACATTGGCATCACATTTCATAACATTTTGCAGAAAAAAATATTTTTTCACACTCCTATTTTCCTCCTACTAACGTTTATGTGCATTTACCTTAATGTGACATTAAGCGCTGGAACAAGGGAGGCCAGAATGTTCCGTGGGTATGAGCAGGAGAAGTTATATCTCAGATTAGGCACATAAATAACTCCAGTTATGATCGCAGCTGGAATTTCGAGGAAGTTGCTGTACGTCGTATAGGTGTTATTTATCTGAAACAGATGGGGGTCAATGTCATTAACACATGTAAATGGGGTACATTGTGTACTCATCAAGCCATACATTTCATTCAATGGTGGGGGGAGGAGGAGGTCTACAAATTGTTTTCTCACGCTGACTGACTTCACCAGTTTATTAGTCTTTCTTCACGGATATTTAACAAGCCTTTGACAAATAAAAGTGATCTGTTTTATGCAATCCATTTTCTGTGTTCATTCAGTACCGATGTGTGAACAAAACTCAAGCATTCCATACGCTCAGTTCTCTTTTCCTAAATGAACCTTTCAATGTTCAGCTGTCAGGGTATTGCCCCATTGTTGACTGAAATGTAATCGATTAGCATGTAGGGGCCGATTCACAGAACTAATCTGAGATAAAATCCTAAATTTACTGCTTTTGGTATTCACAGAAGGCATTTAGTAGTAGTAAAGTTAGGAGTCCTAACTTTACTACTACTAATCTGAGATGGAATCATAAACTTACTACTTTTGGTACTCACGGAAGGCATTTAGTAGTAGTAGCAAAGTCAGGAGTTCTAACTTTACTACGACTAAACTGAGATAAAATCCTAAACTTACTACTTTTGATATTCACAGAAGGCATTTAGTAGTAGTAAAGTTAGGACTCATAACTTTACTACCACTAATCTGAGATGGAATCCTAAACTTAATCTGAGATGGAATCCTAAACTTACTACTTTTGATATTCACAGAAGGCATTTAGTAGTAGTAAAGTTAGGACTCATAACTTTACTACTACTAATCAGAGATGAAATCCTAAACTTACTACTTTTGGTATTCACAGAAGGCATTTAGTAGTAAAGTTAGGAGTCCTAACTTTACTACGACTAAACTGACATAAAATCCTAAACTTACTACTTTTGGTATTCACAGAAGGCATTTAGTAGTAGTACTAAAGTTAGGAGTCCTAACTTTACTACTACTAATCTGAGATGAAATCCTAAACTTACTACTTTTGGTATTCACAGAAGGCATTTAGTAGTAGTAAAGTTAGGACTCCTAACTTTACTACTACTAATCTGAGATGAAATCCTAAATTTACCACTTTTGGTATTCACAGAAGGCATTTAGTAGTAGTAGTAAAGTAAGGAGTCCTAACTTTACTACTACTAATCTGAGATGAAATCCTAAATTTACTACTTTTGGTATTCATAGAAGTCATTTAGTAGTAGTAAAGTTAGGAGTCCTAACTTTACTACAAATAAATGCCTTCTGTGAATACCAAAAGTAGTAAATTTAGGATTTTATCTCAGATTAGTTCTGTGAATCGGCCCCGTAGAGATTAATATCTCAATTAGTTTACTAAATAACTAGTCAACCCATATTCTACATTTGGCAAAAATATATTTTTGTGTCATACTTAACCAAACTGTCATATTCAAAAATCTAGATATTGATTGTAAGTGAACATTTCTATTTTTTGGTTCCATTGACAACCATGACTGTGGACCGCTTGAACGTTGTTGCTTCATTGCCAAGCATAACAGATTTAATGATGTGGGAAGACTTTATTCTTGTCACAAGAAACTTGAACAAGCACTGGCAAAGCCAACATATCTTTCTTGCTGTGGAACTTATGCCAGTAATGAGGACATGGAGTAACACTGTGGCACGATTATTCCATGCCAGTCATGTACCCAGGCACACACCTGTAATAGTGAATCCACTACAAGCCACAGACACTGAACCCCTATGCTAATGCTCAGCCCCCAAAATGCAACTGTCAGAAGGCCAGTCTGGCAGCTTAAGGGACTGCTCTTAAAACAAACGCTTAGTCCATTTGAACACTCCCTCGTTCAGCATGCAAGCTGCGATAAACCACCTTCACTGATTTGTGAAACAAACTTCAAAACAATTACATTTTCAAATCTATAGTTAATGCATGCTCAACTACTAATGCATTAGTGGAATGTATGTTTTACTTGTCAACTCCACTTTTCAAAGTAGGTCATGTGCAATCATTCATTATTAGTAAAGCCAACCCTGCCAATGTTTTATGTTTTGAATCCTGAGTCTGTGCTGATTTAGACCAAGTACCTTTGTCTCATGTAACATTTTCTATACACTGATTTACACAAGTATGATTCGTTGTCTCTGTATGTGTCTGTGATGTAAAGTGATCTGACACCCTACACTGGTATGACAGGCGCTATACACAAATGAAATACATATGAGAGAGGGGCTATAGAGAGATGAGCGGCACTGTTGGAGAGTGACGGTAAGAGATTCTGTGGAAGGAGAGGTGCCTAAAAATATTGTGGCACCGGGCACCACCAGCGCTACAGCCGGCCCTGGTGTGCGGCTTATTAGGGAGGAGGTTGCTAACATCCCTCAAAATGGTCTTTCATTGTGTTCTCAGCTTCTTGGCTGTGCTTACCAGTGAATGTGTGCACTTATGTTAAATCTTATTTGTTGTGTTCTCCGTAAGAATGTCTGTGGTTATGACTAGGTATCCTAGTGCACTGTAAGCTCATCATTTAGTATGCGTTAAAAGAAAATACAATTGAATATACAATGAAGAAAGTGTTGCAGCATGCACCGTTTTTGCCATTTCTCCCCAAATTTTCTTAGGGGGAAATGTCCCCAAACCCCCTTGTAGTGGGCAGTCTTGCTCACTGTTCTAGCTTACTATGCACCATGCGGGGGCTGCTCTGACAACATCTGTCAGGGCAGCATTGAGTTTCCGAGGCATCTGCATACCGCTCAGAGGGAGCGATTCTCAGTCAGGCGGACGCCCTGCCAAGTTTAGAGTTGGTGGAGTTTTTTCCACTAACGTTTTTTCACAATTAGGAGAATACATTTTTAGGCTGGTAATTCCAGCTGGACAATTCAATTCGCATGCGGCTTTGGTTGCAGTAGCACCCAAGCCTCGATCTGTTTCTGTTTCTGTTTCTATCCAGGGGTGAAAAACGCTTCCACTTCTCTCCTACTCCCCCATTGGGGGTTTCTCATAATCGACCGGTGCTTGTGTGAAATTATTGCACGGTCCCTTGCAGTTTTATCTTTATCCCAATATTGTGCAATTTATAATCAGAGTCAAAGTTGGAAAAAACAGACCCTGGCTGACAATAATTGATTTGACCAGGTCAAAAGGAGAGCGCACAGTGCAGGCGGTGAATTTCACGCTCTGTTGTGATTTGTGGAAGAGGTGGAAGGGCGCTGTGCTAGGGACAGCTGTCTCTTCTTGGCACTGTGAGCGCCCTTCTCCCTGTGCAATGAGGTTGAATGACAGCCCCTGGTGTCCTTGTGAGAGGAGATTGGAGGACAGCACCCAGCGGTCCAAGTGTGTGTTTGATGAGAAAGGGGAATGCAGCTCTTAGCAGCGGTGGGGCAGCACCCCCTGTTCGGCCCTGCAGCCGCCTCTACTTCTTTCTTCCTGCATACAGCAAGACCCACTGGGGACCTTTATTTCCAGTTAATGCACCATAAGCGGCCCCTGCCCACATGTAAAGAGACGAGGCAGCGAGCTGGTAGAGAGCATATGAGTTGATGAAGGAGAGCGGCACGCGGGGTATTCAGGAGCGTATTCTCAGTAACCACTTGAAAAAAGAATTTTGTACATCTTGGGTGCAAGTGGGTATCTCCCTCTGACCTCAGGGAGTCAATTGAAGACAAAATAAAATAGCACTGTTAAAGACAAAGGGCTTCCCCTGATGAAGGGAATGGTCCCGAAATGCATTGGGAACTAACGCCAATCATGACACCTGCATAGATGGAGTTATTTGTGTATGCATCCGCATTCGGAATGTTCACTACAATTACCGTATGATCTATGAAAACCTTTATGGAGTAACAAGGTTCAACCGATAAACCTGATTTAATGTTCTAGCAATTTTCCTTCCATTTGGGTTACTACTGAATACCAGAAGGGACACAGTCCCAAAAGAGTGCTTGATGGGGACACTAATGTGTCTTTAAGAGAGCATATGTAGCCAGGCAGCGCTTCAGCCCACCTCTGGCAGTAGCACTAGTGACCTCTCATTGGCCAGCGGCCACACGTTGCTACCAACCAGAGCCAGTGACCATACGCCATCAATCGCGTGCTGTCCCTCTGTGCTTCAGACCTGCCGTGGGAAACCGATGGGCCAGCAGAGCAGCACACGGGTGACCAATTAAAATACTTAGAGACAGGGAAATGGTAGAAGTGCCTGCCCTCACAGCTAAACGTATATTGTGTATACCCCATGGCGAGCCCCGTGAAATGTAGAGCTTCTTTATAATAAAGTTGATCCAATGAGAGAGAGGCTGTTGTGAGTTTGAAGATTTATTTCAAGTTCAAATGCAGACACCACTGGAGTGCGTCCTCCCTCCTTGAAGTCCAAACGAAATCTGTTAGTGAGACTGTTCATGCTTCAAGGAGGAGGCTGGATGCACGAGAATGCTTATTCAATAAATGCTTGTTTGAGTAACAATAACACAGCATGCGCACGTAACAGGAGTTGCGCGCATGCAAAGAACAGGATGTTAACACGCACATGAAAGACAATATATTACATCATTACACCCCGTCACCGCTGAGCTTGGCTATCAGGCAGCAGCTACAGGTATCAATGTTAGAGGCTGATGTTCGGCGCCAAAGATTGTATGGCAGTCATGGGGGACTTCATCACCCTGTCTGCGACGTGTCACTGCCTCACAGTACGTGAAGCAATTTATTGAATTCATACTGGTAGGACAGGACAGACAATCAGAGAAATTTTCTGGTTGCCTTTATTGGCAGCATGGAACCCACAGTTCAATTGGTCAGGTGTCCCGGTCCCCTAAAATATGGTACTAGTGGTGCCCTCCATAGTACACGCACAACGTAACACTCACTCCTCCCCCACTGCTGACCCCTTTTCTGCCCCCACTGGGTCCAAGAACTTTTGGAATCAGGTTATGTTGTCCAAGGAGTAGACTTTTATTCACATCAAATCAGGTGACTCACCACAAACCATTTCAAGAGTAAAAGTATTCTCTTTGGATATATATCATTATTTCACAGCATCAGACTTTAGCGACATCGACCTGTCAAGGCAGTAGGGAAATTAGCAATGACATTACATTTGAACTTCAGCTTGGCCTTACACTAGAATTAGAATTTGTCTGACTCTCCTGCGGCTTCCCAGGGATCCAAGGAGACAAAGAGGATGGGATCCCTGGGGCGCTGCCTTATATAACTTCATGTACAGTTTCGGTTTTATTTACGGGTTGGAGACAATGATTTCCCCCCTTCAACCAGCCCCCTGGAAGAGAAGGTTCGGCTCTGTGGCGTGACTAAGGGCGCCCCTCCCCCAGGCGCAGGGGGCGCCTACTCAGTACTAAACAACCAGTGGGAATAAGCAGTTTATAGACAAACATTGACACTATGCGGACACTAGGACTAACATTGTGAAATATGGCGGCCCGCACTGACACAAGGAAACCGACACCGGGCACCCACAATGAGGCACACATACTGTCACTGGCAAGAGGGCATTAAAACTAGGTCTGCACATTTACACACGGACACTTGTAACTGGACATTGCCTTGGTTACACTATAACACTGTCACAGGGACCACTGAAACAGGAGCACCAGTACTGATATGGGAACAGTGACACTAGGCCACTAATATTGGGAACGGACACTCTTTCTGGGCACTGGCACGGGCAGTTTCACTGGGATACTGGCACAGGAACACTAGCAAACTAGATTATTAACACTGGGATAGTGATGCTAGAACAAAATCCAGCATAATTGCACTGGAACAGGTACACTGGCGGGTAATGCATCACTATGCTAGTGACATCTGGATACTGACAGTGGCTTCTGATGCACAACAATGGAGAATAAACCACTAACAGTGGGACAATGCTACTGGAACACCCACACTAGAGCATTGATATATGGGGAATAACAAAGACATGGTCTATTTACCTTAACCACATGAGTCACAGGCAGGACATTGACACAGCAGCACCAACCCCAGGGCTTTAAGTGGGATGAAGTAACTTGGGGGTCTCTCAAAGGTGCGTGGGCAAGGGAATTAAGGGTGTGGCTTGAAAACACGCAAGCTACATACCTATAACAAGTCTGGACTATTGGCTTTGTCAATGGTTGTTAGTTGCATAAGATAAATACGCAGCAACTACTGTTTGTGTATAATATTGAAAAAGCTTCCACTTAAAGCCCTGGTGTAGGAGAGTAGGGTCTGCTATCCTATGGTCACCCCAAATTTTTGCTTTTTGCTTCACTGGTTTTTGACATATTGAGGCTGTGGGCCTGCCAATCAGACCCCCAGCCTGCTGTTCTCTCTACTAAATTGACACTATGCACTCTAGGTGCATAACCAATTGGAATTGGATCACCCTGTGAGCCCCTGTACCAGTGTACACTAGGTACCCAGGGCATTGGTGTATCTAAGGCCTACCAGGGGCTGAAGCATGTATTGTGCCACCCCTGGCCTGGCCTAGCAATTTGACACAACTGGCTGATCACTCAGCTGGGGTAAGTTGGTGTAACCACCTCTTACTTAGGTGTAGTATACCTATACCTAACCTTAAATGGGACACATGTTAACCTATAAGTCACTCCTATGGCAGGCCTTAACAATCCTGAAGGCAGAGTGCTTGGTTCCATGTGAGATGGTGCTCTGGCATGAGCTGAGCCTGTCTGCAGTGGTCGGAACAGCTTCCTTCTACCGTTTCCAGATATCGCCATACCATATACTCTTAAGTGCATTATGAACCTCGCGGTTAAATGCTATCTTTGGTTTGGCTTTATCAAAACATGTCGAGTAAGGTGTCATACGAATTGGAATACTAACCCCTCGCCAGTTCTGGCGACGGGGTTAGCATTCCACCCTTCTAGAGGGACACGACATGTACAGCACCTGAAACCCGGGTAAAATCAGACATAGCCTCAGCTCCACAAAATGGACGCTGCCACCACCGACACAAGTCTGCCCTCCTGCTGCTGGGAGTCATTCCAGCTTGGGAGATGTGGACAAAGGGTTTCCTGCCAGGGGAGGTGCGTGCACCACCCCAGACAAGATTTTGTGTATTGGTCAGGTAGGGCTTGAATAGAATCAGACATGCCTGAGGCTCACAAGGAGCCTCGGTGCATATGCCAGTTCAAACCGGTCTTGGAGCACACCAGCCCCAGACCTGGGGCGAGCTGGACAAAGGATTCGGGGTGTAACCACCCCCCTTCCTGGTCCCACCCTTAGGGAGGGACCTAACAGGTAGTCCGGCCCCTAGAATCCGCTTAAAGGTAGGAGCTGTGTCCTAAGACTTCAGACATCCTGGAATCAACTTGAAACTAAGAAGAAGACGGGGACTTCGACGTTCTGCTGCACAGAAGACTGAAGGAAATCTCCCCTATGTTCAGGGAGTGACCATCTTGCTAACGCAAGCACCATCCAGCAACTCGATGTCTGCTTTGCCGCCGCCTCCCACCGGAGCCCAAGCCCAGAGACCAACAAGAGCTAGACCTCCAGACCTCTCACAGCCCGATCCACAGTCCCTGCAAAGAAGGAACCCATGGAGGCACCGAGACACGTGGAGCCAGCCATCTTGGAAGACACTCGACAAGCTGCAAGCGCGACAACAGAGGCTCCCTCCGAGTTGTGCTTTGGGTCCTGAGAAGCCCAACATCCGAGCAGCATCTGCACCAAAGATGAGCCCTCCAGCATCTCCACGATCTGCGTGGGGCCCCTCTGCACTTTGAGACTCAACGCGCCTGCCCGGCTCCTGGCCCGTTGGCTAGTGGCCATTTTGGCAAACCTATTTGAAAACTACGATGCTGGTCTGGTTGCCTCAGACTGGCCCCTGCTTCCCTCCAAAGAAGCAGCCCCTCTGACCTTGCTGGTCAGAGTTAACAGCTTTCTTCGATTCCTGCAACTCCTGCTTTTGCCAAGGCTTGTTTGCTTCTTTTGGGTCGCCGACACCGCCAACAGCGAGAGCCTGCGTGGGACAGCTTGTGAACCGACTCCTGGACGTCGTCAACCTTCAGGGACCACGTGGCTGCAGAGACAAGCTACACCTCTTCACCTGTTTGCACCCGACATCGCCTGGTACCTACCTGGTGCCACGCTGGTCACTGGCTAGTGACTGTGAACACTGTCCCCTCTGCTTTCAGGTCTTCTACAACTCTGATCCATCCTTGGATCCACCGCATCTCTTCTGGACCGACCGCCTGCAGCATCTTTGTCATCAGGCTCCATTGAACAGATAGACGAAACCCGACGCACTTCGAGACCTATGCACCCGCTTCCTGTGGGTGAGGTAAAGCTGGCACTCCGGTGCACAAGTGTAGAGTAACATCTCTAAAGTCTAGGTTTTGAGTCTTAAGTTCGTAGTCCATCCAGAAGACCCTTCTAGCAGTAACTTTTGAACATTTACGCACCCATTGAAAACCTATGGGAGCCCGCGTGTAACTTTCCTCACTGCACACGCGACCCGTGGACCTCCTGGTCACTAACTGAAGTTAGCTCCTTGTAGGCCCAGCGATTCTAGAGGCCCTAGGCCTTTTCCCTTTCCTGTTCGTGGTACTTATATCACTATTTTAGTATATGGTTTGAGCGGCCACCAGGGCCTATCCATATAAAGTGCAACTTCTGTATATTGTAATACTTTCTTGTTTAACGATTTGTGCTCCTGTGCTCATAAAGAGTCTAGGGGATACTTTGAGTAATAAATACATATATATTTTGAATATATATCTGTGTGGTGTCCTTTCATTGGTATAAAAGGGGGTTACATATGGTAAAACAGCTTGCTTCACATGCCTAAACGAGTTTAGCCTGAAAGACTGCTTAGCCTACGCTACCACTAGGGCAGCTGGTCCGAAAAGGTTGACTTACAACCACACCATAAGGGGTGCTTGGCATGGTACAAGGTCGTCACTTTAACTAGTGAACATCATATACCAGGCCAACTTCTCACATTGGTGAGCAGCGGTTGGGATTTGAGCTTGCTGTTGTTTTACCTCTGTAATCTCGTTGTTACTAATTGAAAGATCATACAGGTACCTTTAGGTACATATAAAACAAGATTAGTTATATACTTAAGTTCTACTAAACTTAGTTGTTGTAGAGCAAAGGGAGTAGCACACCCTGACTACAACTACTAGATAGGTTTAGTAGGAAAACCCAAGTGTAGGTAGTTGCAACACATCCACCCACACTTAAGAGCAATGGCTGGGGCATAGGGGTCCAATGTACCCATCTCTGTCGAGAGTGACCCCCAGAGGGCACCATCCGTCTTTGCTACCCTAAACCAGAATGAGCTCAGGCAGTTGGCAAATATCAGGGGCCTTAAACAGCCCAGGAACCCTACCTCTGCTGAACTCAGAGAACTCTTACAAGCTGATGAAGATCAGAGAGCTCTCAAGAAAGCCTCCCAGTTAGGCCCCTTAGGGACAGGAACAGGAGGCCCTCCTTCTGAAGATGCTACTGAAGCACCCCTTCCAAATAGTCGCCCCTTAGTTGAGAATCAGACTACAGATGATGAGGATCAGCATAGGGACAAGGATGACAAAGGGGATGAGTCTGATGGTAGTAGTTGTTCTGATGGGAGAAATAGCCCAGTGCCAAGTGTTATACATGGCTCAGCTAACTTAAGGCTATTTGGGACTGACAATGGGCTCCCCCCATTGAATTTCCCTAGTGGACTTAACCAGGGGTTTGGGAGACAGAGGAATCATTCAGGTGACTCTAATGCTTCTCATGCCTCTAGAGGCTCTCAAGGTCACTCCAGAAGAAGGATGACCAGCCCTCAGAGGAGGGAGCATGAGGCCAGAATGCAGGAAGCCCAGCTGAGGATCAGGAAGCAGGAGCTAGAAGTAGCCCTGATGGAAGAGAAACTGAGCAAGGCTAGGCAACCTAGAGAGAGTGGGTCTATACCCACTGGTGGCAGCATTGTCCCTAGGGACAAAGATAGGGTCTTTGATAATAGGAACCTGTCCAAGGTTGTGCCCCCCTACAACAGTGGGGATGATATCCACAAGTGGATGACTGCTCTTGAGAGAGCCTGCAAAGTACAGCAGGTTCCTGAGGACCAGTGGGCAGCAATCTTATGGCTCTCCTTTGAAGGTAGAGGCAGAGATAGACTCCTCACTGTTAGAGAGGAGGATGTCAGAAACTACAGAGCCCTGAATAGTGTCCTGGTTGATGGGTTAGGCTTAACCACTGAACAGTACAGGTTAATGTTCAGGGATACCCAGAAGACACAGACTCAGGACTGGTCTGAATATATTGAATGTGCCACTAAGGCTTTGGAGCGTTGGTTGCTGGGAAGTAAGGTGTCTGATTATACAGGATTGTACAATTTGATGATGAGAGAACAGATTTTAAATAACTGTCAAAACCAGCAACTGCATCAACACTTGGTTGACTCAGATCTGACCTCTCCCCAAGAATTGGGAAAGAAGGCAGACAAATGGGTCAGAACCAGGGTTAAGCAAAAGAACCAGAACCAGGGCCAAGGGGGTGATCAGAAGAAAACAGACCAAAAGGGTGATCAGAAATCCAAGACCAGAAGTCTTCAACAGGGCCCCAAACTAATACTAATGAGGGTGGGTCCCAACAATCTAAAGGGAAGAAGAAAGAAGGTCCAAAGAAACCCTGGTGCAAATCTTGCAAGAATACAACTCACTGGACTAGTGATTGTAAGAAGGGTGGAGCCCCCAACACTGTTGCCCCTAAGGCACCTGCTCCCAGTAGTACTGTTAGCAGTGTTGGTCCCCAGACAAAGGGTGTAGTGGGAATCACTATGGGAACTGAAGGAGATTCTGACTTAGACAGAACCCTTACACAGGCAGTCTTGATCTGTGATGGGGACATGGATTTGTCCCTGACTGTGAGCCCCATTAATCTGGGCAAGTACAGACAGACTCATTTGATAAATACAAAAGTGGCTCAAGCCTACAGGGACACATGTGCCAGTGTCACTATGGTGACACCAGGCTTTGTGGACCCTGGACAGTACATACCGGGTGAGAATTACCTGGTGACCAATGCCAGCAATACCACTACCTCTCATAGTGTGGCTATTGTTAACTTCTCATGGGGAGGGGTAACTGGTCTCAAAAGGGTTGTGGTTAGTGCAGACCTCCCAGTAGAATGTGTGTTGGGCAATGACCTAGAGAGTTCTCTATGGTCAGAAGTGGAGTACAGGACACATGCAGAGATGTTAGGTATATCACCACATGTCCTTGCTGTGACCAGGTCACAGGCCAAAAAGTGCCTTACTGAACCTCAGGTCTTGGATCCTGGAACAATGGACCAAGCACCTACCAAGAAGAAGAACAGGAGGGTTAAGGCTGTGCCTTCCCCCCTGCCTCCAAGTGATGATCAGCCTTCCCAGGAAGATGATCTTGAGAACCCTGAAGAAACTGTTCCTGAAGAGCTTGAACCTGACCAGGTTGAGTTTCTGGGGACAGGGGGACCTTCCAGGGCTGACTTGGGGCAGGCTCAGTTATCCTGTCCATCTCTTGAACCCCTCAGACAGCTGGCTGCTGCTGAGGCTGCTGGGAATGCTCAAGGTACCCATAAAGTGTATTGGGATGATGGGCTCCTTTATTCAGAGGCTAGAGACCCAAAACCTGGTGCAACCAGGAGGTTGGTTATACCTCTGGAATTTAGGGGCTTCCTTCTTACCTTGGCCCATGATATTCCTCTAGCAGGACACTTAGGCCAGAACAAGACTTGGGACAGGCTTGTCCCTCACTTTCACTGGCCTCACATGAATGAAGATACCAAGGAGTTTTGTCGCTCCTGTGTGACCTGCCAATCCAGTGGCAAATCAGGTGGCACAACAAAGGCCCCCCTAATACCACTACCTGTGGTGGGGGTCCCCTTTGAAAGAGTGGGGATAGATATAGTGGGTCCCATGGATCCCCCCACTGCATCTGGGCACAGATTTATACTGGTGGTAGTGGATCATGCCACCAGGTATCCAGAGGCAATTCCCCTTAGGGCCACAACAGCTCCTGTTGTGGCCAGGGCCCTACTGGGAGTATTCTCCAGAGTGGGGTTTCCTAAGGAGGTGGTTTCTGACAGAGGTACCAACTTCATGTCAGGATACTTGACAGCTATGTGGAAGGAATGTGGTGTCAACTACAAGTTCACCACCCCTTATCACCCACAATGCAATGGGCTTGTTGAGAGATTCAACAAGACCCTAAAGGGTATGATCAAAGGATTACCTGAAAAGCTCAGGCGAAGATGGGACATCCTTCTACCCTGCCTTCTGTTTGCTTACAGAGAGGTCCCACAAAAAGGAGTTGGCTACAGCCACTTTGAATTGTTGTTTGGGCACCCTGTAAGAGGCCCACTGTGTTTAGTGAGGGAAGGCTGGGAGTTACCTCTCAAAAAGCCTAAACAAGACATAGTGGACTATGTACTTGGTCTCCGCTCCAGGATGGCTGAGTACATGGAGAAGGCATCCAAAAACCTTGAGGCAAGCCAGGCCTTACAGAAAGCTTGGCATGACCAAAAGGCTGTCTTGGTTGAGTTTCAGCCAGGACAGAAGGTATGGGTGTTGGAGCCAGTGGCCCCAGCAGCACTCCAAGACAAATGGTCTGGGCCCCATACAATCCTGGAAAAGAAGGGAGAGGTTACCTACTTGGTGGACCTAGGCACTCCCAGGAGTCCCCACAGGGTACTCCATGTTAACAGGTTAAAAGCATATGTTGACAGGGCAGACATGGGCTTGCTCATGGCTACAGATGAGGGACAGGAGGAAGAGAGTGACCCTCTCCCAGACCTGTTGTCTCAGAACCCTGAAGATGGTTCAGTTGAAGGAGTGACCCTTGGAGGCAACCTCACTGAGCATCAGCAGATTGAATGTAGACAAGTTCTACAATCATTTCAGCATATGTTCTCACTGATACCAAGTCAAACTGATTGGTTTACCCATGTGGTGGACACCGGTGACTGTCTCCCTGTAAAGAACAAACTTTACAGACAACCTGACCATGTCAGGGACTGTATAAAGGCTGAGGTACATAAAATGCTGGATCTGGGTGTCATTGAGCCCTCAGAGAGCCCCTGGGCTAGCCCAGTGGTTCTGGTCCCCAAACCTCACACCAAAGATGGCAAGAGAGAGATGAGGTTCTGTGTGGATTACAGAGGACTCAATGCTGCCACTAGGACAGATGCACATCCTATTCCAAGGGCAGATGAGCTCATAGATAAACTGGCTTCTGCTAAGTTTTTGAGCACATTTGATTTGACAGCTGGCTATTGGCAAATCAGGTTAGCTGAGGAGTCTAAGGCCAAAACAGCATTTTCAACCCCAGGAGGACATTACCAATTTTTGGTAATGCCCTTTGGTCTGAAGAATGCACCTGCCACCTTCCAAAGGTTGGTGAATCAAGTCCTTACTGGGTTGGATGACTTTTGTGCAGCATATCTTGATGACATTGCTGTCTTTAGCTCCACCTGGGAGGATCACCTGATCCACCTGAGGAAGGTACTTGAGGCTCTGCAAAAGGCAGGCCTCACTATCAAGGCTACTAAGTGCCAGATAGGGCAGAGTAAGGTTGTGTACTTGGGCCACCTTGTAGGTGGAGGCCAAGTTCAACCACTGGAGAGTAAGATACAATCCATCAAGGACTGGTCCCCTCCAACCACCCAGACTCAAGTTCGAGCTTTCTTGGGCTTGACTGGGTACTACAGGAAGTTTGTTAAGAACTATGGGTCCATTGTGACTCCTCTTAATGATCTGACATCCAAAAAGATGCCCAAAAAGGTTCAGTGGACAGTAAGCTGTCAAAAGGCATTTGATGACCTGAAGAAGGCCATGTGCTCTGCACCTATCCTGAAAAGTCCTGACTACTCCAAAGAGTTTATTGTCCAAACAGATGCTTCTGAGTTGGGTGTGGGAGCTGTGCTGTCACAACTTAATGTAGATGGTCAAGACCAAACCATTGCTTTTATTAGCAGAAGGTTGACCCCCAGAGAGAAGAATTGGTCAGCTATTGAGAGAGGGGGGCTTTGCTGTGGTGTGGGCCCTGAAGAAGCTGAGGCCATACTTGTTTGGCACTCACTTCAAGATTCAGACCGACCATAAGCCCCTCTTGTGGCTAAATCAGATGAAGGGTGAAAACCCCAAACTGCTTAGGTGGTCCATTTCCCTACAGGGGATGGACTTTACAGTGGAGCACCGGCCAGGTACAGACCATGGGAATGCAGATGGTCTCTCCAGGTACTTCCACTTAGGACATGAAGATGAGACTGGTCAAGGCTAGTTTAATGTCCCTGCGTTTGGGGGGGGGGGGTTGTGTAGGAGAGTAGGGTCTGCTATCCTATGGTCACCCCAAATTTTTGCTTTTTGCTTCACTGGTTTTTGACATATTGAGGCTGTGGGCCTGCCAATCAGACCCCCAGCCTGCTGTTCTCTCTACTAAATTGACACTATGCACTCTAGGTGCATAACCAATTGGAATTGGATCACCCTGTGAGCCCCTGTACCAGTGTACACTAGGTACCCAGGGCATTGGTGTATCTAAGGCCTACCAGGGGCTGAAGCATGTATTGTGCCACCCCTGGCCTGGCCTAGCAATTCGACACAACTGGCTGATCACTCAGCTGGGGTAAGTTGGTGTAACCACCTCTTACTTAGGTGTAGTATACCTATACCTAACCTTAAATGGGACACATGTTAACCTATAAGTCACTCCTATGGCAGGCCTTAACAATCCTGAAGGCAGAGTGCTTGGTTCCATGTGAGATGGTGCTCTGGCATGAGCTGAGCCTGTCTGCAGTGGTCGGAACAGCTTCCTTCTACTGTTTCCAGATATCGCCATACCATATACTCTTAAGTGCATTATGAACCTCGCGGTTAAATGCTATCTTTGGTTTGGCTTTATCAAAACATGTCGAGTAAGGTGTCATACGAATTGGAATACTAACCCCTCACCAGTTCTGGCGACGGGGTTAGCATTCCACCCTTCTAGAGGGACACGACATGTACAGCACCTGAAACCCGGGTAAAATCAGACATAGCCTCAGCTCCACAAAATGGACGCTGCCACCATCGACACAAGTCTGCCCTCCTGCTGCTGGGAGTCCTTCCAGCTTGGGAGACGTGGACAAAGGGTTTCCTGCCAGGGGAGGTGCGTGCACCACCCCAGACAGGATTTTGTGTATTGGTCAGGTAGGGCTTGAATAGAATCAGACATGCCTGAGGCTCACAAGGAGCCTCGGTGCATATGCCAGTTCAAACCGGTCTTGGGGCACACCAGCCCCAGACCTGGGGCGAGCTGGACAAAGGATTGGGGGTGTAACCACCCCCCTTCCTGGTCCCACCCTTAGGGAGGGACCTAGCAGGTAGTCCAGCCCCTAGAATCCGCTTAAAGGTAGGAGCTGTGTCCTAAGACTTCAGACATCCTGGAATCAACTTGAAACTAAGAAGAAGACGGGGACTTCG
Source organism: Triturus cristatus (assembly GCF_964204655.1). Lineage (NCBI taxonomy): Eukaryota > Metazoa > Chordata > Amphibia > Caudata > Salamandridae > Triturus > Triturus cristatus. Next base: position 321,822,620 of record NC_140584.1, on the reverse strand, counting down.
ACGTTCTGCTGCACAGAAGACTGAAGGAAATCTCCCCTATGTTCAGGGAGTGACCATCTTGCTAACGCAAGCACCATCCAGCAACTCGATGTCTGCTTTGCCGCCGCCTCCCACCGGAGCCCAAGCCCAGAGACCAACAAGAACTAGACCTCCAGACCTCTCACAGCCCGATCCACAGTCCCTGCAAAGAAGGAACCCGTGGAGGCACCGAGACACGTGGAGCCAGCCATCTTGGAAGACACTCGACAAGCTGCAAGTGCGACAACAGAGGCTCCCTTCGAGTTGTGCTTTAGGTCCTGAGAAGCCCAACTTCGGAGCAGCATCTGCACCAAAGGTGAGCCCTCCAGCATCTCCACGATCTGCGTGGGGCCCCTCTGCACTTTGCGACTCAACGCGCCTGCCCGGCTCCTGGCCCGTTGGCTAGTGGCCATTTTGGCGAACCTATTTGAAAACTATGATGCTGGTCTGGTTGCCTCAGACTGGCCCCTGCTTCCCTCCAAAGGAGCAGCCCCTCTGACCTTGCTGGTCAGAGTTAACAGCTTTCTTTGATTCCTGCAACTCCTGCTTTTGCCAATGCTTGTTTGCTTCTTTTGGGTCGCCAACACCGCCGACAGCGAGAGCCTGCGTGGGTCAGCTTGTGAACCGACTCCTGGACGTCGTCAACCTTCAGGGACCACGTGGCTGCAGAGACAAGCTACACCTCTTCACCTGTTTGCACCCGACATCGCCTGGTACCTACCTGGTGCCACGCTGGTCACTGGCTAGTGACTGTGAACACTGTCCCCTCTGCTTTCAGGTCTTCTACAACTCCGATCCATCCTTGGATCCACCGCATCTCTTCTGGACCGACCGCCTGCAGCATCTTTGTCATCAGGCTCCATTGAACAGATAGACGAAACCCGACGCACTTCGAGACCTATGCACCCGCTTCCTGTGGGTGAGGTAAAGCTGGCACTCCGGTGCACAAGTGTAGAGTAACATCTCTAAAGTCTAGGTTTTGAGTCTTAAGTTCGTAGTCCATCCAGAAGACCCTTCTAGCAGTAACTTTTGAACATTTACGCACCCATTGAAAACCTATGGGAGCCCGCGTGTAACTTTCCTCACTGCACACGCGACCCGTGGACCTCCTGGTCACTAACTGAAGTTAGCTCCTTGTAGGCCCAGCGATTCTAGAGGCCCTAGGCCTTTTCCCTTTCCCGTTCGTGGTACTTATACCACTATTTTAGTATATGGTTTGAGCGGCCACCAGGGCCTATCCATATAAAGTGCAACTTCTGTATATTGTAATACTTTCTTGTTTAACGATTTGTGCTCCTGTGCTCATAAAGAGTCTAGGGGATACTTTGAGTAATAAATACATATATATTTTGAATATATATCTGTGTGGTGTCCTTTCATTGGTATAAAAGGGGGTTACATATGGTAAAACAGCTTGCTTCACATGCCTAAACGAGTTTAGCCTGAAAGACTGCTTAGCCTACGCTACCACTAGGGCAGCTGGTCCAAAAAGGTTGACTTACAACCACACCATAAGGGGTGCTTGGCATGGTACAAGGTGGTCACTTTAACTAGTGAACATCATATACCAGGCCAACTTCTCACACCTGGTGACACCACGACGATGTTGCTGCTCTTGAGTTTCAAAAAGAGAAGGGAAATCCAGAGAGAAAATGACTCTCTAAAGAATTTCCCTTCCCCTACAAACTCACCTGGTGTGACGTCATGCTGTAACTTCCCCACTTGTGAGAAGTGTGAGCTTGCTCACATTGATGCACCTGCTGTCACTGCAGTTCAGGAAAAAACGGACCGCCTGTGCCAGGGCACGAAACAGATCCCGATAGAGACCCGTTTCGAGGCCCCCTTCAAAAAACTGCCGGTGCTCAGCACCGGTGAGACCCTGCTCACTTAAAGCCCTGACCAACCCTATCTTTGATGCAGGGACAATGACATGACGCAGGGACACTGACACTAAGACACTTAGATTCTGATGCTAAGGTATTAATGCTTCGACACAGCACCAGGACATGACACAGGGACATTAACAGTCACAAGTGCAATGGCTGGAGGATGAGACAGTGTGTTTAGCACTTTTCAAGAAATATGTAATTATTATCAATGGCTGTTAGAAAACGTGTATGGAAAAGCTGTGGTTAAAAGGAACTCTTTCCTACTGATTGAAATAAAAAGTTGTAAAGGTAGAATTAAACGAAATACGTAAAAAATGTGTTGTGTTCTATAAAATTGAACCATGGATGCACAATAGATATTCTGGTGGAGGAACCACACCCTTAAGTCTAGCCCTGCTACCCCGTTTATGCGGCAATTATTGCCTGGGAGCGTGCCCCCCAGTGCATCTACCCGTGACTAAGAGTGTGACTTCTGGTAATAAATACACATCACCCCTACAGTTTTCAATATGCACCTGTAGTGGTAAATGCACCCCATCCTACAGTCTAAAACATGAACCAGTCATCGTGAATGCAGAGCAAGCCACAGGCCCACAAGAGCACCTGCGAAGACAGTCAATAGAGGGCTTTTGTGATTGGTGACTATAGGTAACACAGTTACTCACCACAACTTCATTCCCGCAGAATCCGGTGGTTGGCAGGATCTGTTCGGAGTGGAAGCGCGTTCCGTTCAGGACCTGGGTGTAACTGTTCATGCAATCAAGAGTGGTGTTTCTGACGTGCATGGCCGCAGGGTTGTACCGGAGCTTCTCCAACAAGCACTTAGGGACCGTGATGGTTATCAAGGCCTCCTCACACGTGAAGATCGGAACAACGTCTGCAACATCTGCAAGAAAAAGATAACCAGGTAACTCGTTAAGCCCAGTGAGGTGTAAAGTCAGTAGAGATGTCTAAGGAGAAGCTTAAACTTAGAAAAGCCTTTTGAGCGCCATAAGTGTCCCACTCTCCAAGGCAAGGGTTTCTCATCTGACCACAGTGTTGCTGCAGTCTTGGATTGCCGGTATTTTGGAGAGAGTGTTTTAAGAGCATGCGTAGCTCTAAGTAGTGCAGCAGGTGCAGTAGCACAGATGCCTGGTGGTGTGGTGGACCACTGCACCCATGTTATGGTTGTCTTTTTGTACCCAAGCAGAGTCTAGAGACTAGTTTAAATTGTTGCATTAGGGCCGCAAACCCTTTCTACACCACTTTTTCTTACAGAGAGAATGAAGCTACATTAACGCCTGGTCCCTATTTCACCACACAGTCCTTATCTCCGGGATGTAAACCATCTCCCTCTTAAGGACAGGACATCCAAAGGCCCTATCTTCCTTTTCTTTTCTTTCTAAACTCCTCCCACAGAAGGAGGTACAAGAGAGCTACGCCTCCCCTGTAACTCTTGCTTTGTTTCCTCTCTTTTGGAAAGGACCAGTGCCTGGTGCTGCGGCTCCTATCCATGTATAATACATTAAAGTCTTACTATGGGGTGTAGCTCAGTCAGTGAGATTAGGGGGTGTGAATATTGAATTTCCCAACTACGAAAGCAGTGGGCCATCTGGTGAATTTGGGATAGACAGTTCCCATGAGGAGCAGGGTCAAGACTGATTTGCATTAGGCGAGCCTTTGGGGCTGACTTAGAGTTTGGCAGACAGGGTACTCTGTCGCAACAGTGATGGAGTACCCTGCACAATAAACTCAAGGGCGACCCCTCCCCACCCCCCAATTTTGAGTTTGGAGGCCTGCAAATTATTTGCAGACAGAGTGAAATTTACTCTGTCAATGTAAAACTTCCTTTGACTGCATGATGGAATAAGAGCCATCGGACGCGAGCCATCTGCCTATCTGTCCTACTTATATTGGATGGTTAGATGGCTTCTTTTTCCCATGGTATGGGAGTCAACAGGTTTTATTTTTCAAAAACAAACTCCTGCTTTGGAAATTTGATTTTTAAAAATAAAAATTTGGAATACGTTTGATGGCTGGCCGTTATGGTTGACAAAGCTGTCCGTCAAACATTTCCTACTTTGCCAGAACCACGATGATGGTGTTTCCTGCCATGTACAAAGGTGCCCGGGGGGGCTGGCAGAGATCTCTAAAATTGGCTGGCACAGTAAAGGCAGTGTGGCTGATGTAAAGTCCTTTGCCACCCTGTCTGTCTTTACTCCATCTGCCGAACCATCATTCAGGCCCTCAGTCTTAGTGGCACAGTGAGCAAAAACCAATGGGTTGTAATGCTGCGCCAAGTGATTGTCAGTGGTTAGACTATTTGCAAGCATTCTTCCAATTATCTTTTGGGTGTTTGATTTCAAATAGCATGCATGGAAACCTGAGGCTGGTGCAGCTTTCTAAGCCTACCCCTGCCAATGTTTGTGAATGCCAAAACGTAGTACATTTACATCCATTCAAGGAGTACTTATATGGGTGCAGATTCACTGCTTTTCTTTCGTAAACTGGTCACTGTGTATTTTTAAGTTCCTGCTTTAAAAAATGAACAAGTTAAAACTTATTCTAAAATCAGAAAAACTAAATAAAACAACACAGACATGGCAGACCCTACTCAGGGCCTCCTGACCAAACAATGAAGCTAAAAATGTATTTATATGGGGGTTTCACGCCATAAACACGCTCCCTGGAACACCTCCTGTGGAATTACCATATTTTCTTTTCTTCCCCTTACTTAAGAGGATTCTGGTGTTCAGTATTCATCATCCAGCCTTGGAGGACATTGTTGGATCAAGCCCTTTTTTCAGGTTTATCCTCAACCTTTTTGCCTTTTGCCTTCTATTTTTCTGCCCTGTTTTTGTTTCCTTTAGGACTCAGGTCACTTTACCACTGCTAATCAGTTCTAAAGCACATATGCTCTCTGTCTAAATTGTATTGGTGATTGGTTTATCCAAAATTGGCATATTTGATTTACTGGTAATTCCCTAGTAAAGTGCACAAGGTGTGTGCCCAGGGCATGTAAATCACATGCTACTAGTGGGCCTGTCGCACTGGTCATGCCACCCACATGAGTAGCCCTGTAAACATGTCCAAGGCCTGCCATTGCAATGTCTGTAAGTGCAGTTTAAACTGCCATATCAACCTGGCAAGTGCACCCACTTGCCAGGCCCTAACCTTACCCTTTACTACATTCAAGTGTAACTTTCAATTGGGAACAGCTAGAGATTTGGAGTTTGGGCTCCATGAGCTCAGGATTTACAAATACATATTTGAAGGTGGTTTTTAAATTATGTGGTTGAAACTGCCAATATTAGAAAGTCTGCATTTTCTTGCTTTACCATTTTGTGCCTCTTCCTTCCTGTGGAATCAATGTCTGGTTTAGATCAACTGGGGCAGTTTTTTGCATTCACTCTAGACAGTCACACAAAAGGGAGCTGAGGTATGCCCTGCATATACAGATGGCCCATCACCAGGCTGATGGGCGTTTCTGAAATAGAATGGTGAAATAAGCTGTCACCTGCACCTGAATAGGGATGTGTCTGCCTTTCACAATGCTGTCTCCACCCCTGTAGTGTGGCTGGACCAGGGAGGACAGAACTGGTTTTACTAATCAAGAGAGACTTTCTTTGAAGCCTACATACTTCAAAGGCTGAAAATAGTATAAGTAGTGGGGATCTGAACCCAGAACTTTGGAACACTTCTGGACTAGGAGGACTCTACCGAGAAGTAGAGCTGAAGAGCTAATAGGAGGAGTACTGCCCCTTTGCCGTGTGTTGATTTGCTGTGTTGGCCTGCAGTTGCTGCTTCTGTCTGTGGGCAGTGGAAAGGACTGAACTTTTACCTTGCTTTGGTATCTTGCTTAAGAACATTTTCCAAGGGCTTGAAGTAGAGCTTGCCTCCTGTTTAGAAGTTTCAGGGACACCAGGGGCACATAGAGTTTACCTGCAGCATGCTGGGAGTTCTGACCTGCCATGTGGTGCTAATTCCAGTTCTGGTCCACTGGAGGTGTTTGCTGGGCTGAAAACCTAAAGAAAAGGATTCATAACGCGGTCTCCAATGCAGCTACCTACACCTACGCTGTGGTCACCATTTGCTGAATGAGTGCAACACCAACTGCGAGGACACCAAAGCCCCAACACCTGCCGACGCCATCTCCGCTATCGACTCTGACAACATCTTCAAGGCCACTGTCTGCACCCGGACCGAGGGCAATGCTCTTGGAGCCCACGATGCACAGCACTGACACCGGTCGATGCCAGCACCTCCCTCACACCATCGCGGAGTGGACAACCAACGTGGGTCACTTCCCAAACTGATCGACTCTGCATCGTCGTATGAAACCGACGTCTCACCGCTGACACCGCCGCACCTTCCCTGCACAGCCCAGACTAATGACTTGCCTCCCCTGTAAGAACTCGATCCCTCGCCTCCCCTGTGGCAGTGAGGAACCAATGCCACCTCGGGCCATCAACGCCTCACCTCTGCGATGCCGTGCTACGTCTTTTGACTGCATACTTTCCCAAGGTACTGTTTTGGGGCTTGGGTGACTCCATGGCCATCCCTGCGCACCTTGCGGTCGGTGCTGTAATGTGGATTTGTACCTATCACAACATCAAAATAGCCCCGGTTGGAGATATTAGCTTCCGAGAGCTATATTTTTGCAGTAATCCTTTTAAAAGTGATATTTTCAGTTATGTGTCTTGGATTTTTGTCATTATTTTCTTGTTTGGTAAGATAAAGATATTTTTTTTTCTAAACTGGTGTGGTGTCCATTTGTAGTGTTTTCACTGTGTTACAATGTATTTTATGTACAAATACTTTACACATTGCCTCTGAGATAGGTCTGACTGTTCGTGCCAAGCTACGAAGTGGGTGAGCATAGGTTATCCTGGGTGTAATCCCCATATGCAGACTAGAAGGAAGGGTCTCTACTTGTACAGGGTGTATACCACTGCCAACTAGAGACCCCCATTTCCAACAGGCATTGAGGAAGCGTCTATGCAAATGATTCCTCTATGGAGTTCTATGGGACGGCATAAGTCTTTGAATGGGTAGGAGCCGCCTTGTTTGTCCCAGGTAGCCTTTTTTGTCTCCACCCCCAAGTCAAGGAGCATCTGGGTTGTTCCAGGATGTCTCTCTATCCATTTCTGATGTGATCTGTAGCATGTGGAAGCCAGAAGGAGGAGAGTGCTCTGTTTTGAGGCAGTGTCCTGTGATATGTGACAATTTGAGATTGTCTGATTTCTGCTTTAGAGATAATGTCAGGCACTATCTCAATGGAGAACCTAAAAGGGCACCCATATGGAGAAGAACCATGCTATTTAGGACACCAACAGGCTTAAGAGTGGTGAGTACTTTTTGCGTTCTTTTTTGTTTTAAGATGCTCATGGTGTTCACTATTCTGGTTCACCTGACCATTGGAGTCAATAATCCAGGATGGTTAAGGAGTGCTATAAAACACTCAATCAAGAGGAGACATTTATCAATAGGACATAGCCCTTCTCCTGCTCACCAGAGTCAGTGGCTTGAAATAAGCACAGGTATGACAGATTGCCTTCACCTGCACTTAGGGTTGAGCCTCAGGCCCCCATCAAATTCTTCTGGATAATACTGCATTAAACACCACAATTGAAGAGTCTGCAAAGCAGTTTTCAGTAAAAGTGGTTGTGCTCCATTAATCCTGTGCCCTTTCCTGCTCAACTTCCTATCACAGTCTCTACTCATCTACCCTTAAGTGACATTGTGGATTTTACAGGAGTTAATTTAGTGGATGCAGATTACTCTATGTCTTTCATGAAGAAAGTTATTGCCCTAATAGGGAGGCAAAAGGGAAGTATATGAAGAAGGAGGTGCTTACAGAGGTCATCATTCGTCATATCAGTTTGTGCTTCCCTGACCCAGCAGTCCCATTAACTTCAGAGACGGGAAAGCCAAGCCTTTTTGACTGATATTCCAGCAGAGGCTCCTGACTTTCCTCTACAACAAGGAATTTGAAAAAGATTACTTTAGGATTGGAAGGAACAAGATAAGTCTTAAATTCCATGATTTCGGGGTTCTGTTAAAGACTTCCCTAAAGTTTTGAAAGTTGATTCCCTGCTTCTTTATATGGCAGGATGTTCTATATTTGCTTCAGGAGATGTTTATGCTACAGATCCCACAGATAAATGTGTAAACCAAGCCCTTAAAAATGACCACTCATCCTAAAATATTCCCATTTGAGGACATACTTATTTATAGATCTATTGCTTCAATTGCTGATAAAAGATTTTCATGATATTGATCTCCTAACAGCCTTGGGAGATAGTTCAGACTGTGGTGCATATATTCAATTTACAGAAAAGCAACTTCAGCTCATCTCAGACATTCCACTGCATACTTTGAATGCTTCCGCCCTGAGAACAGTTTCAGTGGCAAAGAAATGTTTGATTGTGTGCTGGTAAAGGATACTGAGCCCAGAAATCCCTTTTTCACAAAAAAACTTTCATTCCTGGAATACGGCCTCGCTTGGCCCACATGTGGAGGAATTGGTCAGACCACAGCTGAAGACCAGAATTTAGATAGTCCCTTTAACCCCTGAATTCTTTTTTCAGTATATGGAAAAATCTTCACCTAAGTACGACCCCTACCCCTCCCCCCCGCACCCCGTAGTCTCTTGTGGAGGTTCATTCAGAGGGGTAGTTCATGATTAGGGGTCTTGATCTTCCCAGGGTCATAACCCCTCTTGTTCAGACACACAGTAGGAGGCCGTCATAGATATTTGGCTCCAAGGTCATTCAAACCAAAGGGTCTTAGATATTGTGCATAAGGTGCACAAAATCGCCCTTGTTGAACCTCCTCCTACAACCTTCTGGATAATGCTGTCAGATGAGAGGCAATTCAAATGAGCATACAAAAACTGGTCTAGAAGAGAGCGGTTATAATTGCTCTTCCTAACTAACAGGGCGGGCACTTATTCAATGCTATTCCGTGTTCAGACCCCATCAGATAATTTTTGACCCATAATAGATTTGAAGGATGTACATACATTGGTCCAGAATGGACACTGTAGGGAATCTGCCTTTTCTGCGTGGTCACCCCAGACCTTTCAACGTTTGTTGGACCCTATTTTATTAGAATTCTGTGCATTTTTCGCTGCTAACCTGGGTTACAGTGACTGTGCTCTCCCTTTAAACATGCTTAAAATGGCTTATCCCTTATTGGCACATTTAACACATGCCTGTCTGTAAGTCCCTAGTATGTGATGTAGAAAGTGCACCCCGGGGCTGGCAGTTAAACGCCACAAGTTGACTGCAGAACCTATTGTGCCGCCCATTAGGGTAGCAGTGCAAACATGCCTACAGGCCTAACCCTGACTGCTGCAGTGCAAAATCTGCAGTGCAACCTCCCATTTAAATATTATTAGCTCACCCCTACGTAAGCCTTGTAGGCCACTAGGCAAGGTGCATGGAATTTAAAAGTGGGACAGGAAGAAAATTAGCTTTACCATATCCCCATAGTGACAAGGCCCTAAAAGCTAATTTCACTGTCGCAGGTCTAGCTGTCCTCTACAGAAAATCAGAGTACAAAATAAACTACTAATACTGTATCTCTGGAATGGGACCAGCTAGAAAAATAATTAAACGACTATCCAATTCCAGTCCCGCTAGCCCAATTGAATGGTGATGTCATAATTTTAATAAATATTAAGAAAAAATCAAATTACAAAAGTTAATATTTTCCTTCCTGAAGTTCCTGGAAGGTAATTTGTATTAACTCTCCAACAACTCTCAGCCTATGCTCAGCCGAGGTTGAAGTGTGAAGTGGTGTGATGTATATTTCCCAGAAGTTTTTTGGGTGCTTTTTTAAAAAAAACTCACATCTCTGGTTCCCCTCATTAGATTGTTGTCAATTTGTTTAGTAAAGTTTACTCTAGTATGCATAAGTGGGTTTGGGATTTTTATTGCTTGGTAGTTTGACTTTATTATTGTCTTACTACTGCATAAATACACATTGCCCTAAGTTAAGCCATCTGTTTTGTGCCATAGCTACCAGAGGGTTGAGCTCAGGTTTATATAGCGACTTTAAGCGTTCACCCCGCTAACAGTTGTGATTATTCCTTGAGGTGGGCAGTCATCCACCCCAAATAATAATCCAATTTCTTACAGGCACACTTCAGCTCATCATCCCAGCTCTGTCTGAGGTAGATTTTCTCAAACTTCAATAGACTTTAGAAATGCATACTTTCAAATACCCATTAATTACTCATTAACTAGCCGCATCAGCAACCTATAGTTTGCTCTTCCAGAAGGGCACTTCCAATTTAGGTTCATCCTTTTGGGCTGAAATCTGTCCTGTGTGTATTCACTAAGGTCATGGCTTTCCTGGTTGATTTTCTTCATGAACAAAATATACACATCCAGCCATACTTATATGATGGGATGGTCCATGCCTCTTCCATGCAACTGTCAAAACTACACAGATAACAAGTCTGCAACCTTCAAGTTCTAATAGAGTTCTTCTAAATTTTGTAAAGCATCAGCAACATTCAAGTCAACAGCTCAAATTTTCAGGATGACTCTTCAACATCTCATACAGAAAGATTATTTCCCTCCTCTAATTGCGCCTCTCGTAGCTTCTAGAGAGAAGATCAGCACCAGTCAATCAAGGGCTTCAAGTCTAAGTGGACCTGGCTGAATCAGAATTCCTAGCACCCTGGGCCAGATTTCACAATAGCCCTCTTACTTGTCATCTTCTACATCATTGACATTTGAGATATTAGTCTGTATTTATACAAGCTCTTCTCCATTTTGCACGATGATTGAAACAAGCAGTACTGATCAAGACTAACAACCAGGTGGCCATGGCATATATAAACCACCAGGCAGGAGTGAGTTCACATTCTCTAACATTGGTGGCTCATCAGATCTGATCATGGGTGGAATCCCACCACATATACCTCAAAGCCAGCAACATTCCCAGGTTAGGCAATATGAAACCAAATTCCCTGAGCATGATCTCCTCCTCCATGGAGTTTTGCTAAATATGTAACTTTTTCAGAACATCCTTTTGAAGATAAGTGAACCTTGGATTGATTTGCAAATGACATGGACACAGCTGTACTTTGCCAGGAGAAGGGCCACAAAGGGACAATTGGAATGGATACTCCCTGGCCTCCCCTTTTTATGTCTCGCTGAGCCCCAGCGCTTGCGCTGGCTCGGAGAGACATTTTGTATTTGGGATTTTTAAAGTGCTGCCTGTGGCCTAAAGCTTGAGTGCACGCGCGCAGCCGCCAATCACTGCTGCGCACCACTCGCGTGCTTGCCACACAGCGCATCCCGTCCTAGCGATCGCGATCACTTTCGCTTTGATTGCGATCGCTTTCACGGCCGCGCGGCCGTTACTTTCACGGCCGCGCGGCCAATGCTTGTTGTTTCCTTGTGTTTAGTACTGTTCTTAAATGTGCCCTGCTGTTAATTCTACTCCGGTGTATTCTCGATAGCTGCGCCATGATTACAGATTGGTCAGCTTTTGTTTTAGGCCACCGATCATTACCCTACTACCACCACTATGTATTAACCACGCTGGATGTGTTGATAACTCCGTGGCGAAATTTACGAAAGGTCGGCAGTCTTTTGGCAACAATACCACAGTCAGCTGTGCATTTTGCGCGGACACTGCCGTAGAAGCAGTGCCTTTTGGTCAGGGCGTCTCGCTCAACCAATTCGCAGTAATGGAAACATGCCCTGATCTGTGTACACAGCAGGCAACGCCGGCTTTTGGCACGGGCGAGCTGGGCCCAGACAACGGTGCTAATCTTCAGGGGGGCTCTTGGCTCCAGTGGCACATTTACAAACTAATTTTTATTCTTTGTTTAGCATAAAGCAGGCGAGATTTTTAACACTTCATCAGCACATTCTTTGCCCTGCCCCATCTCCCTCACCCATGCTGCCACACACCAACACCCCAAAACAAACAACTCGGCAGCAGTGTGCTGGAGCTCAGCAGTGAGTGATTTGGGTGAAGTTGGGGTGGGGGTGTCGGGGAGCTGTTTGTGTTCAGAGGCCAGTCACTGCTCTGAAGTGATAAAGTCAGGGGTTGGCCTGGGAACACAAACGGAGACTTCTATTGCATAATTGTATTCATCAGTAGCAGCAGCCAAGACGCCAAATGTATTTTGCTGGGTACACGTTGCCCCACTGAGTGCTCCTGGGACTTGGGCCCCCCCCCCGCCGAACAGGAAAGCACTCATCGTGGTTAAACGGAGCCACGGAGGCAGGTTCTTTATTCAGGTATGGAGAAAACGAGTCCAGCCCCCCTTAGAAGGACATGCCAACCTACCACCGCAGGGGGCACTGTCAGTTCAGTGCAAAACAATGGTTTGAGTTTTCATGTCTTGCCAAAGTGTCTGAAGGTTAGCGGGATTTTGCATCAATGATTTTTGTGTCTCTGGTGTTGCAGGTAGTCTGGACTTTTGCTGGTGTTCCCACAGCAATACCCGAATTTTATGCTCACTCGTAAGACTTTCAGACTTTACTCATGTAGACGATTTCCTCAAAGTTCCCGTTCTGAGTCTCCACAGCATAGTGTAATTCATTTTCCACTAGACCCAGGTCCCATTGTTGACAGATCTGGCCTGACTGCCTTCTAAGTTTATGTTTGAAGCTCAGGTCTGTGATCTCCCGGTCTCTATCTGTGACCAGTTGCCTGTGTTAAGGGTTCTACTTTGTAATTCACTATTCTGATGGACTGTAGTTTCTATCTAGCTTGCTATGCTGTTTCGTTTTGCTTAGTATATATCTGTTTATCAACATAATCTTTTTTTTGCTAAACCTTTTTTGATTAAATTGCGATTTTGGATTTTTGTCTTTTAAGTGAAAAGTATGCATCTCAGTCTCAGATATGGTGACACTCTCCAGCTACCGACAGGAACATTGTTTCATATTGCTAAGTTTGTATTATGATTTGGAACAACTTATTTCTTTGCCCAAGGTATATTTTAAGAGAACTTTTCAGTTTCTTTCAGTAAGTTTTCTTTAGAACAAGTGTCCCATGTGGTTTAGTCTTGCAAGGTCCCTGCTTTCCTACCACACGTTAAAAATGGCTTGACAACTCCACCAAAGGTCATATCCAAACTTTTTCCTGGGTGGTGGGTAGGGTGGCATGAGCCAACAAATACACGCGCATTCATCAGCAGCTGGGTGTGATTTTTTTTCCTTTCTTTTCTTTACAGTGTTCCCATACAGTCAATTGAGAGCAGAGGCGAGGGCACAGGCATAATTTAGGTCTATAAAATAACTGGGGGCGGGGAAACAAAATGTCCCATTCATGACCTTTTGAGTAAATATGGAGCGTGAGTGTCTGAGGGTGAAAGACGTGCAGGGAGTTTATATTTGGGAGTCCGGGAGTGAGACGCGCCGTCAGAATCCCTCTTCTCCCTGGACGTGGTGCTTTTTAGCCCCCACCGAAGATTCTGTGAAAGAAAACTGAGCGTTTCACTGCGCTGGTGAATGAATCAGAAGCAGTGTGCTCCTGCCACTTAATGAAGGCTTACTTCAGAGTCTGCAAATGCGTACCAGATGAGCGGCTGCTGCGGGGCCCGGCTCCCCGGCTGTCGGGGGCGAGGGGTGCACTGCATGCGTGCCCCTGCCCCTTGCAAGTACGTGCACACAGAGGTGGAGGGGTTCAGGCACAGGATGGTGCCCATCCCTGAAAAACTGGCTGAGTTTTGGTGGCTGTTTGGATACGGACCTTACATTCCAAGCAGTACAGTAGGAAGCGGCATCACAAGCCAGGCAGGCCCCGCCCCAGAGTGCAGCAGGGGCCCGACACACGGTATGGTGGGTATTTGTACAGCACGTGACATGCTGAAGGACAGCTACCCACAACAGGGGTGTAATGTCAATTGGTGCAGCAGGAGCAGTGGCACCAGGACACAGGCCCGAGGGGCCCTCTGAACTAAGAATATTCCTGTGTTTCACAGTTCTCACATCAGTCAATGGCTCTTTTCCTTACTTCGACTAGGGCCCATGACAAGCTGTCCAGGCCACTGATCCCAAACCCACGTCCTCCCTCATCAGAGCTTTGGTCTGTCATAGACAGTTGTTAATTCAAAGCTGTTTGTGATTCTCTTCCAGTATACAGTGCTGAATGGGGCACCCCTTCAGGGCTTTAAGTGGGCCGGGTCTTGCCGGTACTGAGCACCAGCATTTCTTAAAAGCAGGTGCCCTCCATTTCTGCCCTCACCCTCAGGGTGGAAAAGAAAATCTCGACGAAGACTTTGATGTAACTTCAAAGAGACTCGTTTTAGTTCTTTCACAGTCGCATCATTTCAGAACGGAAACATTTGCAATAATCTGTACTGTTGTGCTCTATCTCATCCATGTGTTCTTCCCAATTTTCCTTTCTCTGTTTGCTTCCCCTTCCCGCATCCTTCCCTTCACTCATGCCCTCTGTGTTGCTTCCCACAACCTGCATTCCTCTGAACTGCTTCCCCAGGCGTCTGTGAATCTACATCCCAGCCATGTTACTTCCCCCCACCATGATATTTTTTTTACTGATCCCTCTTGAATCAGCAAACAAAATGAAACAAGCATTGGCATAGCCAATAGGTTTCGCCTTTGGGACCTTATAAGTGTTTGGTTATCCAGCACAATATCCTTGGTGCAACAACATCAACTGTTGCATGGCTAAACCCTTATAAGGTCCCAAAGGCGAGACCTATTGACTATGCCAATGCTTGTTCTGTTTACCTTGCCTTTTCCTTACTAGAAGGTTTGCTCCTCAGAGCTCAGAGAAGGAATGCCAAGGTAATCCTAGTTCCTTCTGCAAGGAAGTAGTAATCTTGTTTCCCCTTTATCTCAAGAAGTGTCCATGAGTCTAGAGTGTCTTTTGACTTCTGCCTCTTCTCCACTAAGATGGCTTATCTTGTCCCAGCCCTCACTCCAAAGGTTATCGCTGACCTTCCCATGACTTTTGAAATAAACAGAGGTGCAACTGTGATTTAGAGGTCACACCAAGAGTGGCTATTTTCTATCCAAGTGTTGTGCAGGCCTTCCATTAGCAAATATAATAATCAACACTGGGTTTCTTCCTCTCATTGGTGCTCTTCTAGAATCTTCTTTCCTGCAACCAGTTTAAAGTTTCTGAATTTCTTTTCAATGGTTTTAACTTGGGTCTTTCTGTCTCCTCTCTCTGTTGTCAGTTAGGTGCCTTTGAAGCCCTTGGAGGTCTAGATAAAGACAAAGTCAGATGACTCACCTACTTCTTTACTTGTCATAAGTTATTTTGTTCAGGGCCCTTGTTCGGGAAACAGTCAGACAATGCAAGCACTAACATGCTTGTCTTAACCACGCATATGCCTTAACCACTCATGTGCATGGTTAAGACAGTGCATGGTCTAGCTGCTGGCTGCTGCTGGGCGGAAGCAGGAAGAAGAAGGATCGGGTGAGGACACGGGGAGGTAAGTGGGGGTGGGTTTTGGGGGTAGTTTGTAAGGGTTGGGGTAGTTTTCAGGACTGGGGGTCGAGGTCGTTTTTAGGGCTGGGCGTGGTCAGGGTAGTTTTTAGGGCTCAGTAGTTTTTAGGGCTTAGGGGAGGGCAGGGTAGTATTTAGGACCTGGGGGGCAGGGAAGTTTTTAGGACTTGAAGAGAGGGGGTTGGTTTGCATGAGAGAGAGGGGTAGTTTTAGGACTTAGGGTGTGGTTAGGGATCAGGGGGTAAAACGTACCTGATAAGTCTTAACCACAAATATGTCTTTGCCATTCATGCCTTAACAACGATCAATTTGCTGTAAAGGCATGCGTGTTAAAGGCATATGTGTGGTTGAGACTTGCATGGTAAAGACCGCGTCAAACCGGCATGCATGGTAAACGCATGTGTAGTTTCATCACACAACCCGCTTGTTCTTGTTGTTTACTATCTCCTCATATATAAAGAGTATGCTAAGGGACAAGGGATGAGGTGATAGCATTCTGATGACTGACGGATAACCTTCATTACATCGAGTCCTATTCCTCCTTGTCATAGTCTTGCAAGCCATTCGCCCCTCCACCCCCTTATGAGCATGATATAAAGCAGGGGAGGTTTGACCATCGAATACCTCTTTCTGTGGAGGCCTTAAAAAAATGGAAGAAAGAACTTTTAGGTGTTCTGTCATTAAGAAGTGTATGGTTTACATCTCAAAGATTAGGATTGGGATGAGGAAAAGTTGGACTTGACATAAAGAAGATTACCAGCAAATTATCCGGACATTGTGCATATAATGTTAGACCCAGTTATTTCGCAAGTAATACTTACTTTGTTTTGGGGTCTAATAAAAGAGAAGGGATTTGTGTAGGAGTCTGAGATGTTTGCTAGAGGTGGTGATGATGATAAAAGTAATTTGTTGGCTAGGTAATAGATCTTGCTGTGAGCAGATTCAGAGGCTGGTGGCTTATGCTTAGGCCAGGAGTGCCTGCCATAGATGACTTGGCTGTGGCAAAGACACCAGGTAACATGCATGGGAAGGCAAAAACACTAAAAAGACAGAACAATAGATCCTTGAATGTATTCTACCCTGGGCACGCAAACCATGGCATTTACTTTGGCAGTTAGAGAGAACCCATTTCTCAGGCTCAAATCTGGCTTAGTGTCCTCTAAGAATTTCTTTGCCTCTCCACCTCTTACATGTATCTGGGCTACTACTATGACACTTGTGCCTGTCCATTTCTAAACTGCAACGAAATGGCTTTGCAAGTTCAGCATATGTGTAACTGCTAACACTCTCCTCGTTTAATGGCGCATGTAAGATTCGAAAAACCGGGTGGGAAATGATGAATTGCAAAAAAACAGTATCTATCTCTTTGTAATCTGCCTGTCTGCTGGCATGGCTCTCTAGTGAGGTGTACGAGGTATTCCGTTTTAGTTTATGATCTGTGTTGTTCCAAAGCATCGTATGTGATTCATGGATAGAAAATGACACTCCTATGAACAAAGGTAACTGCCCCGCATGTGCTAATAAATTCCACAGTACACACCAATCACAGACAAATGGACGCGCCCGTTATAGTTACTGCAGGCAACTATAACTCACGCGACCGCAATCCTCTGCTGATGACGTCAGATATTACATCACTGTATTTAGACACTTATTTACCCATGTCTTCTTCCATTAATCTTTAGCTATACATATATTACAAATATTTACGGAACACTTTACTTCTTTTATGTGGGAAGCTCGTTATTTAAGAATTCGCATCCTTCTGTTGTAAACTAGCCCAGCAGATTGACGCAGCATTGAGAAGCATTTTAGTATTTGGGGTGCTAGCAAGAACAAAAAGTATCCTTCAATAAGGGCGAGGGGAAGCTGTCCCTGCTCCTAGAAACACCCAAACGCACAGCATGCTTTACTGTGGAGGAAGGTGGCCAAATGATGAAAAGAGAGACTAAGAAAATAATACAACAATTCTGAAGCCCCAGGGGGCATTAGCGGCTGGCCCAAATAAAGTAAATATCACCTCTAAATTGGTTCATCCCGCTGCTAGAACAGTGGTTGTGTTAATGGTTTTAAAAGTTGTGCTGGTGGAGCAATACTGTTGTTTGAGCTCTTCAATGAGCGAGCCTCAACTAGTCCACCCAGTCTGCAGTTTTGTTTTTGCCCCTGTAAACAGTTCCAGGGCACCAGAACACAGTTTGCCCTCTTTCTCTTCTAACTAATGACGTTATGTAGAGTTTGACGGACTTGGGACTTCGACTCAAACATTGCAGAATTTCTGTCTGCTTTGTTTAGAGAGCATAGCGCCTCCTACAGTCTAAATTGCGGTGGGGGGCATCTGCTGCTTTTTGTCATGAGTCCTGATCCCCAAGAACTGCCCAACAGACCCTTGGCCTTAGCAAGCCTCATAAAGCACTGCCCGCTTGTCTAACTGAAGGCTGGTGCAAAGCTACGTAAAACCCTGCAAAGCCTTGTCGCACAGCTGGCAGCTTCATTGGAACTGATGCCGAGTGGCACAACGCTCCACAAAGCCTCACTGCCCAGCTAAAAGCTTCATCGGACCCAACACCAACCAACATGAGGCCTCACAAAGCACCACTGAACAAATCTAGCACCCAGGACTTAAGGTACAACTCCTAGCAGCCAAACCCGGTCCTGTGTACGTCTTGCACTCCATCACAGTGGTTCTGAACTTGTATCTTTGTTCCAGTCCATCGTGACCAGATACCCAGAGTTAGCACTACCTGTTTTGCAGATATTTTTATCCAAAACATTGCAATTCAATCTATTCAGTTCTGCTTATTGTATTTTTGTCGTCTGGTATTTGTTCAAATATACAGTACTTTTCTAAATCAGTATGGGATTGTTCCTATGTTGTGTTTTCAGTGTATTACTGTTTGTGCACTGCACACATACTTTACACATGGCCTCTAACTTAAGCCTGACTGCTTTAGTGACTTTAGTGGTTCACCCTGACAGGGATTGTGGTTGTTGCCACACCCCTCAAACAATAACCTAATTTCTTACACCCTTTATTTACTTTTTATTGGAACATGAAGGGAAAGAGTCCAGACTTACGTGCTCCTTGGTGCATGGTTGAATTGCACATGCACACTCCCTCTGGCAGCAAACAGTATTCATCAGCCAAACAGGCAGGGTAACAGGTAGGCTCAACTGGTGAGAGAGAATAAATGTGCATTAAGGAAGTGTGAAATACACATACACTAGCTCACGCACAAACACAAACCTGTGTGTGCCCTAGGACCCACGAACATACATACACACACAAGCATAGACACCCATTACCCACATAGGTAAGTGCCTTATAGCCCACTCGTTGTTCTGGGGGACTCCATGTGCCCTATACCCCTTTATTTAGCGATGCAAACACACTGCTCACCTCTCTCCCAGGGGAACATAACACCCCTGGATAATTTACTCTGAACACCTCCACCTCACCAGTGCAGCCCTTACCTTGGACTATTTCATGCCAATGCCCAACAAATCACCACCCAGTGGCCGTGTAAAGATTGTCGCTAATACTCAAAGAGTGAAAACAGGCACTCATTGGTACAATGCTACATCAAACTGAAGAAAAACCCAGGTAGTACAGGCTCTGAAAGACGAGGGGGAAATGGCATAGGGGACTGAAGGTTTATACTTATGTCAGGGATGGGATCAAGGAATGCTGATAGTTCCCTTACAAAGGACCAGATGATGTGGGCAGTAACCATGACATCAGTAAAGGATAATAAATGAATTAAGGGAGTATAGCAACTCAGACTGGCACTCTCACTGCTGAGCACTGACTCAAAAATACTAAGGATGATTTGCCATGCATGCATGATCTGTTCTTGCCTGGAGGTGACTCTGTGGTCAACTTTAAAGATCAGATGGATAGTTTATGACTTACTGAAACGTATCCAAAGAGTGGATCTCATCAGGAGTGTCAGAGGTTTAAAGATGGCAAGATGTAACATTAGGTAGGTTTCTCACCTCCCACAAGTACAACAGGAGGTTTTTGACCTGTTAGGTATACAGTTTAACCCCTTCGATGCTCATGACGGAGTGGTTCCGTCATGAGCATCGGTTGGGCTGTGCTCATGACGGAACCGCTCCGTCATGAGCACAGCCCCTGGGGGAAGCGCTGGCGCTCCCCCCCTGGGGGCTCGATCTTGGCATCAATTGGGGGGTTAGTATTATCAAAGTTGGACGAACCCAAGAGTGTTGGTACAACCACTGTCAAGCAGTGCTTGGGAACCCACTAGGTAAGTGAGAAGACCCCTCACACACCAACCTAGTTGGTGTCATGCTTCATCATAGGGGTCCCAACCGGGTGGCAATTGGGGGGTTGGCAGCGGAAGAGTTTCCGCTGCCACCCCCGAGCCCCCCCACGCTTCCTGATGACGTCAGCGCGCACAGCGCGCGCCGACGTCATCAGGAAGCGTTGGACGCGCTGGAATTCATTTCTTCCAGCGCGTCCAACGGAGACGGTGAGTGTTTGGCTCCGGTGTGGCGGGGGGGGCGGAATTCGGAGGCCTTGAGGCATCGGGTGAGAGAAAAGAGTATTTCCTCTCCCCTGATGTCTCAATGCTGGGCATTCCTGTCCCACGATCGTGCACAGCGTAGCGATCGTGGAGCAGGGATGCCCCACTAGACACCAGGGATGTCTTTTTATTCAGTAGGGAAGCGACCCCTTGGGCAAGGGTCGCTTCCTAGGGGGCATAATTTATGGTAAGACTTTTCTGCCCCCCCCCCCCTGGGGGCAGATCGGTCGACTTTCGGTCCGTTTCTGCCCCCAGGGGGGGCAGAAAAGCCCACTAAACACCAGGGATGTCTTGTAATTCATTTAGGGAGCGACCCCTTGGGCAAGGGTCGCTTCCTTGGGGGCATAATTTTCTGGAAGACTTTTCTGCCCCCCTGGGGGCAGATCGGTTGACTTTCGGGGGGGCAGAAAAGCCCACTAGACACCAGGGATGTCTTAATCTTCAGTTAGGAAGCGACCCCTTGGGCAAGGGTCACTTACTTGGGGGCATAATTTAGTGGAAGACTTTTCTGCCCCCCCTGGGGGCAGATCGGTCGACTTTCGGTCCGTTTCTGCCCCCGGGGGGCAGAAAAGCCCACTAGACACCAGGGATGTGTTTTTTTGAGTAAAGGAAGCGGCCCCTTGGGCAAGGGTCGCTTCCTGGGGGCCCAAATATTTTTCAAGACTTTTCTGCCCCCCCTAGGGGCAGATCGTTTTTTTGTGTAGCCGTTTCTGGCCCCGGGGGGGGGGCAGAAAAGCCCACTAGACACCAGGGAATTAGTGTAAATAAAAATGGAAGTGACCCCTTTGGCAAGTATCGCTTCCAGGGTGCAATTTTTATAATATGTATTTGGCCCACCCACCCCAGGTCAGAGTAGCCTTTTTTTTCCTGCTGTTTTCTGCCCCACCTGGCACACAACCCGATTGACCATTTGGGTAGTAACATAGCATGTTATAATGTTTATTGTTATATTTTTTGTGAATTGCAATAGTAATGTTTTTTTTTTTTTACTTTTTTGTTCTAGGTGAAGGCTTTTGCTCTTTTCAGTTTGCCGTGTTGTTACTGGTGGTTCTGCTGTGTATTTTGTTGTCTTGTGAGTAATTTGTTTTTTTTCTTCTTTCTAGTTGGATATCGTTGGTTTTTGCTGTGTCACTGCAGAGTTGGTTTCTGGTGAGTGCAGCTGTCTCTTGTAATTGAATTGTATAGTTTTTGAGTACATTGATCTTTGTGATAAAGGTACACATTTCTTTACTTACTTGGTTTGCACATTGTTGGTTGTTGTTGACTTGTTTGTGCAGTCTTCTATCTTAGTAAGTATAATGGCTAGCTGCAGGATTACTGCTCAGCAGGTTGTTGGTTTGCTGTTTGAGTCTTCCTCTGACCATGGTTCAGAGACTGACTCTGCATCTGAGGGAGAGGAGGCAGGGGACGATTCTGGCAGTGAGTTTCCTCTCCGTATGGAGTCATCGGATGATGAAGATACTCTTAGTGCGGATGAAGTGCCTGTGTTAGAGGAGGAAACTGATGTGCCGATAGTGCGGCAAGAGGCATCTGGGCTGCAGCCTGGGGCTGCAAGGCTTCCCGTTGGTGTAGTGCAGCAAGAGGCATCTGGGCTGCAGACTGGGGCTGCAAGGCTTCCCTTTGAAAGTGATGACCTCTGGGTTGCCCCTGGCATGGTGCAGCCGGCATTGCCAGAGTTTACTGGTGTTCCAGGGTCTAGAGTGAATACTGAAAACTTTTTGCCGGTAAATTTTTTTCAGTTGTTTATGGACGATGTGTTTTTGGCAGAGATTGTTGAGCAGACTAATTTGTATGCCGAACAGTTTTTGAGGGACAACAGTGCCAGTCTTAAGCCATACTCTAGAGCTACCCGGTGGACTCCCACAAATGTTGAAGAGATGAAGAAGTTCTTGGGTTTTACTTTTTTGATGGGCTTGCTAAGGAAGCCATCAATGTCTTCATATTGGTCTAGCAGTCCCTTGATGGCAACGTCTATTTTTCCGGCAGTCATGAGTCATGACAGGTATTTGCTTCTGCTTCGGATGATGCATTTTGTTGATAATGGTTTAGCGTTGCCACAAGATCACCCTGAGTGTGACCGTCTTTTTAAGTTTAGGCCTGTCCTTGATCACTTTGTTGATCGATTTTCTGAGATTTATGCCCCTGGGAAAGAAATTGCAGTGGATGAGTCTTTGGTGTTGTTCAAGGGCCGCTTGGTTTTTAGGCAATACATTCCTAGTAAGAGGACACGCTATGTAATAAAGCTGTATATGCTGTGTGACAGTAGGACTGGATATGTCTCTAATTTCAGGGTGTACACCGGTAAGGAATCTAGGATTAACCTCCCTGGTTGTCCGTCCACTTTTGGTGTGACTGAGAAAATTGTTTGGGAACTTGGTAGAGGATTTTTTAACAAAGGCCACCATTTATATGTAGATAACTTCTACACTGGTGTGCGGTTGTTCAGGGAATTGGCCAAAATGGACACTGTTGCTTGTGGCACAATCCGCTCTAACCGTAAAGGTTTCCCGAAAGAACTTGTTTGTCAAAAGCTTGTGCGGGGACAGTGCAGTGCGTTGCGTTGCCAGGAGCTTCTTGCTGTGAAGTTTTCAGACAGGAGAGATGTCTACATGCTGACTACCATCCATGATGAAAGCACTGCACCTGTGACAGTTTGGGGTCAGGTCGCTGAAGCGCGCAAACCTGTGTGCATTTTAGACTATAATAGGCACATGGCTGGTGTTGACAGAGTAGATCAGAGGTTGGAACCTTACACTGCTCTTCGTAAGGCTTACATTTGGTACAAGAAGTTGGCTATCCATCTTTTCCACTTGGCAATGTTTACTGCTTTTGTTGTGTACCAGGATTCTTGCCCTGAGTCAAAGATGACTTTTGCTAAGTTTCAGGAGTCTGTAATTGGCAGCCTTGTTGTAGTGGAACAGGCAAGTGGTCCTAGAGTTGGAGTGGTGGAGGATGTTGCTAGATTGAAAGATCGCCACTTTCCAGATCACATTCCTCCCACACCCTCAAAATATTTTCCCAGTAGGAGATGTAGAGTCTGTTGGCGAAGAGGTACGCGGAAGGAGAGTCGTATGTACTGCCCCGACTGTCCTTCTCATCCTGCACTGTGTGTTCCTGCTTGTTTTAGAGCGTACTACACGCGAAAGAATTTTTGGAAGCATTCATGAGTGGTAAAGTGAACTGCCTGGTCTGTATTCTTTGGATAATTTGATTCTGTTTCAAGGTTGGTGTTAGTGCAATGTATTTAGTTGCTGATTTTCTGTTAGAAGATTTGTATCTATTTGCGATTTGTTTGTGTTTTTATTTTTTTCTAAAAAAATCCTAAATGTGATGGCGGTGTGTGTAGGCTTGCGCTTGGCTGTTGGTGTGTGTGGACTGGCACTTGGTTGGTGGTGTGCGTGGAATGGTGCTTGGCTGGCGGTGTGCGTGGACTGGCGGTGTGCATGGACTGGCGGTGTGCGTGGACTGGTGCGTGGCTGGTGGTGTGCGTGGACTGGAGCTTGGCTGGCGGTGTGCGTGGAATGGTGCTTGGCTGGTGGTGTGCGTGGACTGGTACTTGGCTGGCGGTGTGCGTGGACTTGTTGTGTGTGCGGACTGGTGCTTGGCTGGTGGTGTCCGTGGACTGGAGCTTGGCTGGCGGTGTGCGTGAATTGGCGATTGGCTGCCGGTGTGCCTGGACTGGCGATTGGCTGGCGGTGTGCCTGGACTGGCGCTTGGCTAGCGGTGTGCGTGGACTGGTGTTTGGCTAGCGGTGTGCGTGGACTGGCGCTCTGCTAGCGGTGTGTGTGGACTGGTGCTCGGCTGGCTGTGTGTGAGTAGTGACTTTCTGCTGGTCACTACACACACTGCTAGCTCAGTGCCACTCCACGCAATCCATCAGCCTGTGTAGTTGCTGTGTCTGGATTGTGGGCGTGTGAAAGTGATGGGCCCTTGAATGGCGCTGTGTGCTGGTGTGAGTTTTGTTATGAGATGGGCCCGCGGCTGGCGGTGTGAATGGTTTTGTATGTCTCACATGTATGAAAGGTGTATGAATGGCCTGTAAAGAGGTTGGTGCCTTGTCGTGGCTTTACAGCTCACGAGCTGTGAGTCAATGGTTCAGTTTCTCGCCCTTTCAATTATTACCAGTGCATTTCATTTTTGTGAAATCACTTGCTAATACAATTGTATCTACTGAACCATCACTCACCCTCGTGCCAAATCCAACCAGTATGTGTGTGTGCTTGCGGATTAGATGGCTGTGCAGTAATATTTGTCTTTCTGAAGCAGGGTGTACCTTGTCCCTTTTTGGTGAATTTTGTAATGTGTTGCTTTTGTACCTGGTGGTGCGAATGGTCTTGTTTGTATCACGTATGAAAGGTGTGTTGATTGCCTGTAAAGTGGTTGGTGCCTTGTCGTGGCTTTACAGCTCACGAGCTGCGAGTCATTGGTTTGGTTTTTTGTGAATTTAATTATTGACAGTGCATTTCATTTTTGTGAAATCTCTTGTTAATAAAATTTAATACACTGAACCATGACTCGCCCTCGTGCCAAATCCAACCAGTATGTGTGTGTTTGAGGAATAGATGGTTGTGCAGGAATCTTTGTCTTTAGTTTCTCTGCCAAGGTACACTTTCCATGTAAGAATAACCCACCAACTGTAGATATTGTCGAAAACCCATGGGAGTTCATGGTGATGTCTCTCTTGTGAATTCAAAAAGTTTTTTTTATCCCCAATGTCCTGCAAACCTCAAAATGTCTGCCACATTTTCTTTATCCAAAGCGGGGTACAGAGTTCCTCAAGTACTAGAAGGGGGAGATGCGGTTGGTAAATGGAAGGTTCATTCACCAAGGTTTCTTGGTAAAAACAAGGAGCCAGGGGAATTCCTTTAGGTGGAACTAATGCTCTCACACACCCAGCAAGCTAGGTGTCATGCTTCATCATATGAGCATTGCCCCTCGTCAAGTCGGCGCTGCAATCCTTGACGGGCACCCGAAACCGGGGCTCTTTATCGGGGATCTTTTGTTCCTGCCGATACATGCTTGAGTGTGAGGGGCCTAGTAAGATAAATGTAGCAGAAGAAGGAAGTGTGTAATAAAAAGGGTTGGTCAGTCCTAACAGTACTTTATTCAAAAGGTAGACTACCCTATTAAAATGTGTGGAGTGGCTAAATGCTAGAAGTAAGGTGTCTAGGCGTGAAGCTCTACTCTAAATTGATCGACATGTTTTTTGCCATGTTAGTCAGAAGGATCTTAGGCAACCCCGGACACTGGCGGCTTGGGTAGGTCTGAAAGTGAAGCGCTCGTTAGCGCTGGACCCAATCGGCGTCCTTTAAAGCCGCCAGCTCCGTTGCGAGCGTATTTAGTCAATGTATTAGGTCGCAGCATCGGACGTGGTATGTAGAGTACACATCACCATTTTAATGTAGACAGCTCCTGATCCTGATGAATTGCCTAAGATCCTTCTGACTAACATGGCAAGAAACATGTCGATCAATTTAGAGTAGAGCTTCACGCCTAGACACCTTACTTCTAGCATTTAGCCACTCTACACATTTTAATAGGGTAGTCTACCTTTTGAATAAAGTACTGTTAGGACTGACCAACCCTTTTTATTACACACTTCCTTCTTCTGCTACATTTATCTTACTAGGCCCCTCACACTCAAGCATATATCGGTAGGAACAAAAGATCCCCGATAAAGAGCCCCGGTTTCGGGTGCCCGTCAAGGATTGCAGCGCCGACTTGACGAGGGGCAATGCTCATATGATGAAGCATGACACCTAGCTTGCTGGGTGTGTGAGAGCATTAGTTCCACCTAAAGGAATTCCCCTGGCTCCTTGTTTTTACCAACAAACCTTGGTGAATGAACCTTCCATTTACCAACCGCATATCCCCCTTCTAGTACTTGAGGAACTCTGTACCCCGCTTTGGATATAGTCTGTTGGGGCCTGTACATTGGACCTCCTTAAATATAGCCCCCCTATCCCCCCTTTTGGATTACTGCCACATTTTCTTTGCAATATTATTCCAAAATTCTCACGCTGTAGGAACAATAGTTAATCTGGTTTTGCAAGGGGGGTCACTTTGGTTTTTGGCCCGATGCTCAGCGGCCATCTAGGGAAACCTACCAAACCCACACATTTCTGAAAACTAGACACCCGGTGGCTTCCAGGGAGGTATGGCTTGCGTGGATCCCCCAACGTTTCCTTACCCAGAATCCCCTGCAAACCTCAATTGTAGCTGAAAAAAACACTTTTTTCACACATTTTGGGGTGGGAAAGTTGTGGCATCACCGGGCTCACACAAATTTACCACCACCCAGCGTTCCCCCAGGTCTCCCGGTAAAAATGGTGCCTCACTTGTGTGGGAGGCCCAAGTACCCGCGGCAGGCAAGGGCCCAAAACGTAGTGAGGCGACATCAAAATGGCCTATCGCAAAACCACCTGGTTTTGCAAGGGGGGTCCCTTTGGTTTTTGACCCGGTGCTCGGCGGCCATCTAGGGAAACCTACCAAACCCACACATTTCTGAAAACTAGACACCCAGCGGCTTCCAGGGTGGTATGGCTTGCGTGGATCCCCCAACGTTTCCTTACCCAGAATCCCCTGCAAACCTCAATTTTAGCTGAAAAAATCACTTTTTTTCACACATTTTGGTGTGGGAAAGTTGTGGCATCACCGGGCTCACACAAATTTACCACCACCCAGCGTTCCCCCAGGTCTCCCGGTAAAAATGGTGCCTCACTTGTGTGGGAGGCCCAAGTACCCGCGGCAGGCAAGGGCCCAAAACGTAGTGAGGCGACATCAACATTGCCTATCCCAAATGTCCCCTCACTACGTTTTGGGCCCTTGCCTGCCGCGGGTACTTGGGCCTCCCACACAAGTGAGGCACCATTTTTACCGGGAGACCTGGGGGAACGCTGGGTGGTGGTAAATTTGTGTGAGCCCGGTGATGCCACAACTTTCCCACACCAAAATGTGTGAAAAAAGTGATTTTTTCAGCAAAAATTGAGGTTTGCAGGGGATTCTGGGTAAGGAAACGTTGGGGGATCCACGCAAGCCATACCTCCCTGGAAGCCGCCGGGTGTCTAGTTTTCAGAAATGCATGGGTTTGGTAGGTTTCCATAGGTGTCGGCAGAGCTAGGGTTCAAAAACTACAGCTCGTCACTTTGCCAAAAAAGGGTCATTTTTCACTGCTAAATTGAGGTGTGACCACGTTGCGTTTTGCGCCGTTTCCTGTCGCGGGCACTAGGCCTACCGGCACAAGTGAGGGACCATTTTTCTTGTAGGATTTTGGGGAACGCGGGGTGGGTGGAAATTTGTGGATCCACGCAGATTCCAGAACTTTCCATCACAGAAATGTGGGGAAAATGTGTTTTTTGTCAATTTTTTACGTTTGCAAGGAATTCTGGGTAACAGACCATGGTGGGAAGCAGTCAAGTCACCCCATCCTGGATTCCCCTGGGTGTCTAGTTTTCAAAAATTTATAGGTTTGCTAGGTTTCCCTAGGTGCCGGCAGGGCTAGGGTTCAAAAACTACAGCTAGTGACTTTGCCAAAAAAGGGTCATTTTTCACTGCAAAATTGAGGTGTGACCACGTTGCGTTTTGCGCCGTTTCCTGTCGCGGGCACTAGGCCGACCCGCACAAGTGAGGTACCATTTTTCTCGTAGGACTTTGGGGAACGCAGGGTGGGTGGAAATTTGTGGATCCACACAGATTCCAGAACTTTCCATCACAGAAATGTGGGGAAAATGTGTTTTTTTGTCAATTGTTTACGTTTGCAAGGGATTCTGGGTAACAGACCATGGTGGGAGGCAGTCAAGTCACCCCATCCTGGATTCCCCTGGGTGTCTAGTCTTAAAAAACGTATAGGTTTGCTAGGTTTCCCTAGGTGCCGGCAGGGCTAGGGTTCAAAAACTACAGCTAGTCACTTTGCCAAAAAAGGGTAATTTTTCACTGCAAAATTGAGGTGTGACCACGTTGCGTTTTGCGCCGTTTCCTGTCGCGGGCACAAGGCCGACCCGCACAAGTGAGGTACCATTTTTCTCGTAGGACTTTGGGGAATGCGGGGTGGGTGGAAATTTGTGGATCCACGCAGATTCCAGAACTTTCCATCACAGAAATGTGGAGAAAATGTGTTTTTTTGTCAATTGTTTACGTTTGCAAGGGATTCTGGGTAACAGACCATGGTGGGAGGCAGTCAAGTCACCCCATCCTGGATTCCCCTGGGTGTCTAGTTTTCAAAAATGTATAGGTTTGCTAGGTTTCCCTAGGTGCCAGCAGGGCTAGGGTTCAAAAACTACAGCTAGTCACTTTGCCAAAAAAGGGTCATTTTTCACTGCAAAATTGAGGTGTGACCATGTTGCGTTTTGCGCCGTTTCCTGTCGCGGGCACTAGACCGACCCTCACAAGTGAGGTACCATTTTTCTCGTAGGACTTTGGGGAACGCGGGGTGGGTGGAAATTTGTGGATCCACGCAGATTCCAGAACTTTCCATCACAGAAATGTGGGGAAAATTTGTTTTTTTGTCAATTGTTTACGTTTGCAAGGGATTCTGGGTAACAGACCATGGTGGGAGGCAGTCAAGTCACCCCATCCTGGATTCCCCTGGGTGTCTAGTTTTCAAAAATGTATAGGTTTGCTAGGTTTCCCTAGGTGCCGGCAGGGCTAGGGTTCAAAAACTACAGCTACTCACTTTGCCAAAAAAGGGTCATTTTTCACTGCAAAATTGAGGTGTGACCATGTTGCGTTTTGCGCCGTTTCCTGTCGCGGGCACTAGGCCGACCCGCACAAGCGAGGTACCATTTTTCTCGTAGGACTTTGGGGAACACGGGGTGGGTGGAAATTTGTGGATCCACGCAGATTCCAGAACTTTCCATCATAGAAATATGGGAAAATGTGTTTTTTTGTCAATTTTTTACGTTTGCAAGGGATTCTGGGTAACAGACCATGGTGGGAGGCAGTCAAGTCACCCCATACTGTATTCCCCTGGGTGTCTAGTTTTCAAAAATGTATAGGTTTGCTAGGTTTCCCTAGGTGCCGGCAGGGCTAGGGTTCAAAAACTACAGCTAGTCACTTTGCCAAAAAAGGGTCATTTTTCACTGCAAAATTGAGGTGTGACCACGTTGCGTTTTGCGCCGTTTCCTGTCGCGGGCACAAGGCCGACCCGCACAAGTGAGGTACCATTTTTCTCGTAGGACTTTGGGGAATGCGGGGTGGGTGGAGATTTGTGGATCCACGCAGATTCCAGAACTTTCCATCACAGAAATGTGGAGAACATGTGTTTTTTTGTCAATTGTTTACGTTTGCAAGGGATTCTGGGTAACAGACCATGGTGGGAGGCAGTCAAGTCACCCCATCCTGGACTCCCCTGGGTGTCTAGTTTTCAAAAATGTATAGGTTTGCTAGGTTTCCCTAGGTGCCAGCAGGGCTAGGGTTCAAAAACTACAGCTAGTCACTTTGCCAAAAAAGAGTCATTTTTCACTGCAAAATTGAGGTGTGACCACGTTGCGTTTTGCGCCGTTTCCTGTCGCGGGCACTAGGCCGACCCTCACAAGTGAGGTACCATTTTTCTCGTAGGACTTTGGGGAACGCGGGGTGGGTGGAAATTTGTGGATCCACGCAGATTCCAGAACTTTCCATCACAGAAATGTGGGGAAAATGTGTTTTTTTGTCAATTGTTTACGTTTGCAAGGGATTCTGGGTAACAGACCATGGTGGGAGGCAGTCAAGTCACCCCATCCTGGATTCCCCTGGGTGTCTAGTTTTCAAAAATGTATAGGTTTGCTAGGTTTCCCTAGGTGCCGGCAGGGCTAGGGTACAAAATCTACAGCTAGTCACTTTGCCAAAAAAAGGGTCATTTTTCACTGCAAAATTGAGGTGTGACCACGTTGCGTTTTGCGCCGTTTCCTGTCGCGGGCACTAGGCCGACCCGCACAAGCGAGGTACCATTTTTCTCGTAGGACTTTGGGCAACGCGGGGTGGGTGGAAATTTGTGGATCCACGCAGATTCCAGAACTTTCCATTACAGAAATATGGGAAAATGTGTTTTTTTGTCAATTGTTTACGTTTGCAAGGGATTCTGGGTAACAGACCATGGTGGGAGGCAGTCAAGTCACCCCATCCTGTATTCCCCTGGGTGTCTAGTTTTCAAAAATGTATAGGTTTGCTAGGTTTCCCTAGGTGCCGGCAGGGCTAGGGTTAAAAAACTACAGCTAGACACTATGCCAAAAAAGGGTAATTTTTCACTGCAAAATTGAGGTGTGACCACGTTGCGTTTTGTGCCGTTTCCTGTCGTGGGCACTAGGCCGACCCGCACAAGTGAGGTACCATTTTTCTCGTAGGACTTTGGGAAACGCGGGGTGGGTGGAAATTTGTGGATCCACGCAGATTCCAGAACTTTCCATCACAGAAATGTGGGGAAAATGTGTTTTTTTTGTCAATTGTTTACGTTTGCAAGGGATTCTGGGTAACAGACCATGGTGGGAGGCAGTCAAGTCACCCCATCCTGGATTCCCCTGGGTGTCTAGTTTTCAAAAATGTATAGGTTTGCTAGGTTTCCCTAGGTGCCGGCAGGGCTAGGGTTCAAAAACTACAGCTAGTCACTTTGCCAAAAAAGGGTCATTTTTCACCGCAAAATTGAGGTGTGACCACGTTGCGTTTTGCGCCGTTTCCTGTCGCGGGCACTAGGCCGACCCGCACAAGCGAGGTAACATTTTTCTCGTAGGACTTTGGGGAACGCGGGGTGGGTGGAAATTTGTCGATCCACGCAGATTCCAGAACTTTCCATCACAGAAATATGGGAAAATGTGTTTTTTTGTCAATTGTTTACGTTTGCAAGGGATTCTGGGTAACAGACCATGGTGGGAGGCAGTCAAGTCACCCCATCCTGTATTCCCCTGGGTGTCTAGTTTTCAAAAATGTATAGGTTTGCTAGGTTTCCCTAGGTGCCGGCAGGGCTAGGGTTAAAAAACTACAGCTAGACACTATGCCAAAAAAGGGTAATTTTTCACTGCAAAATTGAGGTGTGACCACGTTGCGTTTTGCGCCGTTTCCTGTCGCGGGCACTAGGCCGACCAGCACAAGCGAGGTACCATTTTTCTCGTAGGACTTTGGGGGACGCGGGGTGGGTGGAAATTTGTGGATCCACGCAGATTCCAGAACTTTCCATCACAGAAATATGGGGAAAATGTGTTTTTTTGTCAATTTTTTACGTTTGCAAGGGATTCTGGGTAACAGACCATGGTGGGAGGCAGTCAAGTCACCCCATCCTGGATTCCGCTGGGTATCTAGTTTTCAAAAATGTATAGGTTTGCTAGGTTTCCCTAGGTGCCGGCAGGGCTAGTGTTAAAAAACTACAGCTAGTCACTTTGCCAAAAAAGGGTAATTTTTCACTGCAAAATTGAGGTGTGACCACGTTGCGTTTTGTGCCGTTTCCTGTCGCGGGCACTAGGCCGACCCGCACAAGTGAGGTACCATTTTTCTCGTAGGACTTTGGGGAACGCGGGGTGGGTGGAATTTTGTGGATCCACACAGATTCCAGAACTTTCCATCACAGAAATGTGGGGAAAATGTGTTTTTTTTGTCAATTTTTTACGTTTGCAAGGGATTCTGGGTAACAGACCATGGTGGGAGGCAGTCAAGTCACCCCATCCTGGATTCCCCTGGGTGTCTAGTTTTGAAACATGTATAGGTTTTCTAGGTTTCCCTAGGTGCCTGCAGGGCTAGGGTTCAAAAACTACAGCTAGTCACTTTGCCAAAAAGGGGTCATTTTTCACTGCAAAATTGAGGTGTGACCACGTTGCGTTTTGCGCCGTTTCCTGTCGCGGGCACTAGGCCGACCCGCACAAGTGAGGTACCATTTTTCTCGTAGGACTTTGGGGAACGTGGGGTGGGTGGAAATTTGTGGATCCACGCAGATTCCAGAACTTTCCATCACAGAAATATGGGGAAAATTAGTTTTTTTGTCAATTTTTTATGTTTGCAAGGGATTCTGAGTAACAGACCATGGTGGGAGGCAGTCAAGTCACCCCATCCTGGATTCCCCTAGGTGTCTAGTTTTCAAAAATGTATAGGTTTCCTAGGTTTCCCTAGGTGCCGGCAGGGCTAGGGTTCAAAAACTACAGCTAGTCACTTTGCCAAAAAAGGGTAATTTTTCACTGCAAAATTGAGGTGTGACCACGTTGCGTTTTGCGCCGTTTCCTGTCGCGGGCACTAGGCCGACCCGCACAAGTGAGGTACCATTTTTCTCGTAGGACTTTGGGGAATGCGGGGTGGGCAGAAATTTGTGGATCCACGCAGATTCCAGAACTTTCCATGACAGAAATGTGGAGAAAATGTGTTTTTTTGTCAATTGTTTACGTTTGCAAGGGATTCTGGGTAACAGACCATGGTGAGAGGCAGTCAAGTCACCCCATCCTGGATTCCCCTGGGTGTCTAGTTTTCAAAAATGTATAGGTTTGCTAGGTTTCCCTAGGTGCCAGCAGGGCTAGGGTTCAAAAACTACAGCTAGTCACTTTGCCAAAAAAGGGTCATTTTTCACTGCAAAATTGAGGTGTGACCACGTTGCATTTTGCGCCGTTTCCTGTCGCGGGCACTAGGCCGACCCTCACAAGTGAGGTACCATTTTTCTCGTAGGACTTTGGGGAACGCAGGGTGGGTGGAAATTTGTGGATCCACGCAGATTCCAGAACTTTCCATCACAGAAATGTGGGGAAAATGTGTTTTTTGTCAATTGTTTACGTTTGCAAGGAATTCTGGGTATCAGACCATGGTGGGAGGCAGTCAAGTCACCCCATCCTGTATTCCCCTGGGTGTCTAGTTTTCAAAAATGTATAGGTTTGTGAGGTTTCCCTAGGTGCCGGCAGGGCTAGGGTTAAAAAACTACAGCTAGTCACTTTGCCAAAAAAGGGTAATTTTTCACTGCAAAATTGAGGTGTGACCACGTTGCGTTTTGCGCCGTTTCCTGTGGCGGGCACTAGGCCGACCCGCACAAGTGAGGTACCATTTTTCTCGTAGGACTTTGGGGAACGCGGGGTGGGTGGAAATTTGTGGATCCACGCAGATTCCAGAACTTTCCATCACAGAAATATGGAGAAAATGTGTTTTTTTGTCAATTGTTTACGTTTGCAAGGGATTCTGGGTAACAGACCATGGTGGGAGGCAGTCAAGTCACCCCATCCTGGATTCCCCTAGGTGTCTAGTTTTCAAAAATGTATAGGTTTCCTAGGTTTCCCTAGGTGCCGGCAGGGCTAGGGTTCAAAAGCTACAGCTAGTCACTTTGCCAAAAAAGGGTAATTTTTCACTGCAAAATTGAGGTGTGACCACGTTGCGTTTTGCGCCGTTTCCTGTCGCGGACACTAGGCCGACCCGCACAAGTGAGGTACCATTTTTCTCGTAGGACTTTGGGGAATGCGGGGTGGGTGGAAATTTGTGGATCCACGCAGATTCCAGAACTTTCCATCGCAGAAATGTGGAGAAAATGTGTTTTTTTGTCAATTGTTTACGTTTGCAAGGGATTCTGGATAACAGACCATGGTGGGAGGCAGTCAAGTCACCCCATCCTGGATTCCCCTGGGTGTCTAGTTTTCAAAAATGTATAGGTTTGCTAGGTTTCCCTAGGTGCCAGCAGGGCTAGGGTTCAAAAACTACAGCTAGTCACTTTGCCAAAAAAGGGTCATTTTTCACTGCAAAATTGAGGTGTGACCACGTTGCGTTTTGCGCCGTTTCCTGTCGCGGGCACTAGGCCGACCCTCACAAGTGAGGTACCATTTTTCTCGTAGGACTTTGGGGAACGCGGGGTGGGTGGAAATTTGTGGATCCACGCAGATTCCAGAACTTTCCATCACAGAAATGTGGGGAAAATGTGTTTTTTTGTCAATTGTTTACGTTTGCAAGGGATTCTGGGTAACAGACCATGGTGGGAGGCAGTCAAGTCACCCCATCCTGGATTCCCCTGGGTGTCTAGTTTTCAAAAATGTATAGGTTTGCTAGGTTTCCCTAGGTGCCGGCAGGGCTAGGGTTCAAAAACTACAGCTAGTCACTTTGCCAAAAAAGGGTCATTTTTCACTGCAAAATTGAGGTGTGACCACGTTGCGTTTTGCGCCGTTTCCTGTCGCGGGCACTAGGCCGACCCTCACAAGCGAGGTACCATTTTTCTCGTAGGACTTTGGGGAACGCGGGGTGGGTGGAAATTTGTGGATCCACGCAGATTCCAGAACTTTCCATCACAGAAATATGGGGAAAATTTGTTTTTTTGTCAATTTTTTACGTTTGCAAGGAATTCTGGGTAACAGACCATGGTGGGAGGCAGTCAAGTCACCCCATCCTGTATTCCCCTGGGTGTCTAGTTTTCAAAAATGTATAGGTTTGCTAGGTTTCCCTAGGTGCCGGCAGGGCTAGGGTTAAAAAACTACAGCTAGTCACTTTGCCAAAAAAGGGTAATTTTTCACTGCAAAATTGAGGTGTGACCACGTTGCGTTTTGCGCCGTTTCCCGTGGCGGGCACTAGGCCGACCCGCACAAGTGAGGTACCATTTTTCTCGTAGGACTTTGGGGAACGCGGGGTGGGTGGAAATTTGTGGATCCACGCAGAATCCAGAACTTTCCATCACAGAAAGGTGGAGAAAATGTGTTTTTTTGTCAATTGTTTACGTTTGCAAGGGATTCTGGGTAACAGACCATGGTGGGAGGCAGTCAAGTCACCCCATCCTGGATTCCCCTGGGTGTCTAGTTTTCAAAAATATATAGGTTTGCTAGGTTTCCCTAGGTGCCGGCAGGGCTAGGGTTCAAAAACTACAGCTAGTCACTTTGCCAAAAAAGGGTCATTTTTCACTGCAAAATTGAGGTGTGACCACGTTGCGTTTTGCGCCGTTTCCTGTCGCGGGCACTAGGCCGACCCGCACAAGCGAGGTACCATTTTTCTCGTAGGACTTTGGGGAACGGGGGGTGGGTGGAAGTTTGTGGATCCACGCAGATTCCAGAACTTTCCATCACAGAAATATGGGGAAAATGTGTTTTTTTTGTCAATTTTTTACGTTTGCAAGGGATCCTGGGTAACAGACCATGGTGGGAGGCAGTCAAGTCACCCCATCCTGGATTCCGCTGGGTGTCTAGTTTCCAAAAATGTATAGGTTTGCTAGGTTTCCCTAGGTGCCGGCAGGGCTAGGGTTCAAAAACTACAGCTAGTCACTTTGCCAAAAAAGGGTAATTTTTCACGGCAAAATTGAGGTGTGACCACGTTGCGTTTTGTGCCGTTTCCTGTCGCGGGCACTAGGCCGACACGCACAAGTGAGGTACCATTTTTCTCGTAGGACTTTGGGGAACGCGGGGGGGGTGGAATTTTGTGGATCCACGCAGATTCCAGAACGTTCCATCACAGAAATGTGGGGAAAATGTGTTTTTTTTGTCAATTTTTTACGTTTGCAAGGGATCCTGGGTAACAGACCATGGTGGGAGGCAGTCAAGTCACCCCATCCTGGATTCCCCTGGGTGTCTAGTTTTGAAACATGTATAGGTTTTCTAGGTTTCCCTAGGTGCCGGCAGGGCTAGGGTTCAACAACTACAGCTAGTCACTTTGCCAAAAAGGGGTCATTTTTCACTGCAAAATTGAGGTGTGACCACGTTGCGTTTTGCGCCGTTTCCTGTCGCGGGCACTAGGCCGACCCGCACAAGTGAGGTACCATTTTTCTCGTAGGACTTTGGGGAACGCGGGGTGGGTGGAAATTTGTGGATCCACGCAGATTCCAGAACTTTCCATAACAGATATGTGGGGAAAATCTGTTTTTTTTCTCAATTTTTTACGTTTGCAAGGGATTCTGGGTAACAGACCATGGTGGGAGGCAGTCAAGTCACCCCATCCTGGATTCCCCGGGTGTCTAGTTTCCAAAAATGTATAGGTTTGCTAGGTTTCCCTAGGTGCTGGCAGGGCTAGGGTTTCAAAAACTACAGCTCGTCACTTTGCCAAAAAAGTGTCATTTTTCACTGCAAAATTGGGGTGTGACCACGTTGCGTTTTGCGCCGTTTCCTGTCGCAGGCACTAGGCCGACCCGCACAAGTGAGGTACCATTTTTCTCGTAGGACTTTGGGGAACGTGGGGTGGGTGGAAATTTGTGGATCCACGCAGATTCCAGAACTTTCCATCACAGAAATATGGGGAAAATGTGTTTTTTTTGTCACTTTTTTACGTTTGCAAGGGATTCTGGGTAACAGACCATGGTGGGAGGCAGTCAAGTCACCCCATCCTGGATTCCCCTGGGTGTCTAGTTTTCAAAAATGTATAGGTTTGCTAGGTTTCCCTAGGTGCCGGCAGGGCTAGGGTTAAAAAACTACAGCTAGTCACTTTGCCAAAAAAGGGTCATTTTTCACTGCAAAATTGAGGTGTGACCACGTTGCGTTTTGCGCCGTTTCCTGTCGCGGGCACTAGGCCGACCCGCACAAGCGAGGTACCATTTTTCTCGTAGGACTTTGGGGAACGCGGGGTGGGTGGAAATTTGTGGATCCACGCAGATTCCAGAACTTTCCATCACAGAAATATGGGGAAAATGTGTTTTTTTGTCAATTTTTTACGTTTGCAAGGAATTCTGGGTAACAGACCATGGTGGGAGGCAGTCAAGTCACCCCATCCTGTATTCCCCTGGGTGTCTAGTTTTCAAAAATGTATAGGTTTGCTAGGTTTCCCTAGGTGCCGGCAGGGCTAGGGTTAAAAAACTACAGCTAGTCACTTTGCCAAAAAAGGGTAATTTTTCACTGCAAAATTGAGGTGTGACCACGTTGCGTTTTGCGCCGTTTCCTGTGGCGGGCACTAGGCCGACCCGCACAAGTGAGGTACCATTTTTCTCGTAGGACTTTGGGGAACGCGGGGTGGGTGGAAATTTGTGGATCCACGCAGATTCCAGAACTTTCCATCACAGAAAGGTGGAGAAAATGTGTTTTTTTGTCAATTGTTTACGTTTGCAAGGGATTCTGGGTAACAGACCATGGTGGGAGGCAGTCAAGTCACCCCATCCTGGATTCCCCTGGGTGTCTAGTTTTCAAAAATGTATAGGTTTGCTAGGTTTCCCTAGGTGCCGGCAGGGCTAGGGTTCAAAAACTACAGCTAGTCACTTTGCCAAAAAAGGGTCATTTTTCACTGCAAAATTGAGGTGTGACCACGTTGGGTTTTGCGCCGTTTCCTGTCGCGGGCACTAGGCCGACCCGCACAAGCGAGGTACCATTTTTCTCGTAGGACTTTGGGGAACGCGGGGTGGGTGGAAATTTGTGGATCCACGCAGATTCCAGAACTTTCCATCACAGAAATATGGGGAAAATGTGTTTTTTTGTCAATTTTTTATGTTTGCAAGGGATTCTGGGTAACAGACCATGGTGGGAGGCAGTCAAGTCACCCCATCCTGGATTCCGCTGGGTGTCTAGTTTTCAAAAATGTATAGGTTTGCTAGGTTTCCCTAGGTGCCGGCAGGGCTAGGGTTCAAAAACTACAGCTAGTCACTTTGCCAAAAAAGGGTAATTTTTCACTGCAAAATTGAGGTGTGACCACGTTGCGTTTTGTGCCGTTTCCTGTCGCGGGCACTAGGCCGACACGCACAAGTGAGGTACCATTTTTCTCGTAGGACTTTGGGGAACGCGGGGGGTGGAATTTTGTGGATCCACACAGATTCCAGAACTTTCCATCACAGAAATGTGGGGAAAATGTGTTTTTTTTGTCAATTGTTTACGTTTGCAAGGGATCCTGGGTAACAGACCATGGTGGGAGGCAGTCAAGTCACCCCATCCTGGATTCCCCTGGGTGTCTAGTTTTGAAACATGTATAGGTTTTCTAGGTTTCTGTTAGAAATGGGATTTCTGGTTGGCTAAGGCTTGCGCCAAAGTCAGGCAGAAACCACCACTCTAGTCAGGGCAAGGAAGTTACACGCCAAAGATAACCCCTGCTCACCCCCTTGGTAGCTTGGCACGAGCAGACAGGCTTATCCCTGAGGCGATGTGTAAAGCGTTTGCGCGCGCACCCAGCAACAACACCCAAGGCCCACCACAAAGGAAACTCCACACAAGGTATTCTATAAAAATAGCCTTTGTATTATACACAACACATTAGATAAAAACACACACTCTACAATGTGCCAACAGGCACGGGCAGAATTTACAAGGGATTATATATTCAGGGGACAGGGCCACCTGGACCGCTGTCCGGAATTAGCACTCTTAGAACATAGGAATAATACTGTAGTATAAAATAACATATGTAGCACACAACCAGTAACTACTGGTATCAGGTAAGTACCACCTACGCAACCCTAACCACCTTAGGCAAATATTGCGCAGGGAATCAGGACCTCACTAGCACCACCTGTACTAGGGAGAAAACAACCACCTAAGTATCACAATCCCTGTAGGGGTCTAAGCACATAAACACATGATGCATAACATTCAGAGGTGTAAAGCAAAGCACATGACGCATAAACACATTCAGAGGTGCAGAAAAGGTACAATGGCGCCAAAACTCACATTAGCCACTACTGTGGCAGTCCCTATGCCAACTGGCCGTGAAGGGGCAAGGGCGCCCTGTGTCCAAATGTTAGGGCAAGGCTGCGCAAGCTGCGCCAGCCAAAACACAGAGGCTACAACCTAAACGTAGCAGTTGCCCACTAAGTGCTGGGCAACTGGAGAAATGCTGGGGCCAACGTTGGAGCCTCCCAGGGCTCTGAAACAACTGAAATGCCCCCTAGAGCCTCGCAGGCTCTAAATAATAATGTGCCGTCGTTGGAGTCCCTCTGGACTCTGAACTACTGATGGCCCCGCTGAAGCCTCAGGGCTCTGGAGTAATGATGCCCGGTAACGTGGGAGCCCCTCTGGGCTCTAAAACCAATGTAGCCCCCGTCGTTGGAGTGCTACTCGCACTCGAGAACATTCATGCCCAAGTTGGAGCGCCTCGCGCTCGAAACATTCATGCCCCCACGTTGGAGCGTACTCGCGCTCTGGACAACCACTGTCCCTTCGTTGGAGCGCCACTCACGCTCGAGAAGAAGAATGTCCCCAACCGTTGGAGCTACACAGAGCTCGAGAACCAAGCAATGCGGGCCTTCGCTGGAGCGCACCAGCGCTCTAAGCCAGCATGCACACGGAGTCCCCCCCAGCCCTTCCGCACTCACCGGGCTGTTGCACGGGGGACTCCCGCGTCGCCTTCTCTCTCTCTCTCCGGGGCAATCTTCCAGGGAGGCGGGGCCTACGGGCTCCGTACACGATGGCAGCTCGTCCCAGTGCGGGGTGGGCTCCCGCCTGGGTGGGACGTTTCTCCTCCGTGTCAGGGCACCGGGGCGCAGGGTGGGCTCCTGCCTGCTCCGGGACCTCCAGAACCAGCAGCGAGTCCTCGGTGGGAGGCGGGGTAGGCTCCCGCCCTCCTACTTCCTGTTCCTGTTGTCCCGGCGGCCCGCCCCCGGCCCGCCTGACTTCCGGGATGTCCCGGCCCGGGCTGCAGCGGTGATTTTTAAATATCGGCAATAAGAGGGGTAGGCTCCCTCGTGATAATAAAACACTATCCCGCGGGGTGGGCACCCGCTTATAGTTTTAGCAATGTCCCTGGCAGGGTGGGCACCTGCCAGGAGACCCCGGACTCGGCGAAAACGGGGCAAACGCCGGGTGGGCACCGGCTTGCAGCAAGACAGCGCTCCCGAGCGCTAAAGGCAGATAAAAGCGCTCCCAGGCGCTTAGGGCTACAAATAAAGCGCTCCCAGCGCTTTAGGGCACAAATAAAGTCCAGCCAAAGTCTTCCAAGAGCAGGGGGGCAAAGGCTGGGCCCAGAGCCAGCACACAGGGCCCTCCAGCAGGGAGGCAGTCCCCAGTGGCGGTCTCTCCTGGCGCCCAGCAGCAGCAGGCCCCCTCCAGATGATCCTGCAAGAGAACAGTTTCTGTGGGGACACAGCCCCATTT
The DNA here is from genome assembly GCF_964204655.1 of Triturus cristatus. Classification (NCBI taxonomy): domain Eukaryota; kingdom Metazoa; phylum Chordata; class Amphibia; order Caudata; family Salamandridae; genus Triturus; species Triturus cristatus. Next base: position 321,782,843 of record NC_140584.1, on the reverse strand, counting down.
TTATACAGGCAAACCCTTTGTTCTGGGTTCAGGGTGAGGGGGAAAACCAGTCGCAGCTGGTTGGGGAGCACCCTTGATGTGCTCAGCCCCTCACTCTATTCACTGGCAGGGCTAGGGTCGTCAGTCGCACCACAGGGGGCGGGGCCAGCATTGTGTGTGGAAAACCCTGTCCTATTTAGGACCCAGGTGTACTCCTCCCACCCATCTAGCTGCTGATCTCCCCATTCACCACTGGGTGACTCATCCTGACTCTGGGGAATCCCTAGCCCGTCACATGACACGACCAGCCAATCACGCGACAGACACACTGCACACAGAAGTGCCCACTTCTAGAAGTGGCACTTCCACACTAGGTACATGCACGCCGCACACATCATCGCGCAGCATTCACTCCCACGAGTCCGCACATACCAAACTCGGGCCTGCACACCCCACGCATCAGGAACTACTAGGGACACATACATTCCCCATGCATTCCTATGGGAGGGCAGGCCTATCTCACCACATGCACTCAGAGCACGCACGCACTTTACCCTGGGACACAGGGAAAGTGCGCAGAGACCAAACAATCACCATACCAAGTCACCAATAAAAAGCCAAAAAGTCCAGGGGTGAACCTGCCAGAAGGGCCAAGTCCAACACAACCCCCTTCCAGCCAAAACGCAGGGCAGACCAATCACCACCGTGATGGACTTCCCTGCTTGGGGCGATAGAACACGGACGCGGGCCCGCAACTGCATGGACACCCTCCGGTTCTACGCCACGGTGAACCCATGGAATTCTTTTTAACACCACTGTCCGGACCAACTGGGCTACCCCACTGGTACTCCCAAGCTGTCCGCGGCCAAGACCAGGCCCTAGGCCACCCAGGTGCCACTGGTCTTTGCCTAACCACAGAGTGGGGGGTAGTAACCCCTGGCACATAGCGGCCATTCTCCACTCTTCCTCTCTGAAAGACAGGACTAGACTGCCACTGGTTCTCCAGCCTAGGGTCTACACCCTCAGGCGGACCAGGAGTCTCAGGGAAGGCTCTCCTCCCCCTACCTCTTCTCCTAGGGTTCCTCCTCCTCTGGCGAGGGGTACACCTAGAACGCCATTCCAACCCAGGGTTTAACCCCTCAGGTTGTACCGGGGGCAGAGGTGGGCTCTCCCACCCTCTGCACCCCCTTCCAGAACCCTGCTCCCTACCAACTGGGGCGGTACCTCTGGAAGAAGAACTGGTCGGGACGCTGATTACAGACGTCCCACCCTTCAGGTCAGGCTGATCCTGAACCTGGCCTCCCAACCTCCGGCCTAGAACCTTTGGTGGAATAATTGCCTGGCACTCCAGGACTTCTGGGGATTTCCACTCCATCCCCCTGAGGCTATCAAAGGACACATACGTCAAGCGACTGTCTGTCTGGCGCTGATCTCCCGTCCCCTGTCCACCTGACAGTGCGCGGAGATCCCCCAGAACAGAAGTGGTGCCACCCTGGTCACTACACGGGATCCTAGCCCAACTGGGTAGTCCCTGACCCACAGGCTCTTCCACTGGGAAACTCATCCCCCAATCACTCCTCACACTGGACTCCTGTACCCTCCCTACCGGAGCGGTACTGCCAGACTCTAGAACCACAGGAGCCCTGGTTACAGGTGCTCCAGGTCCTCTACTCACCAGGAGATCTCCCTCAAATGGGCTAACAGGACAGCCTAGGTCCCCAACTTGGTGTTCCCTCATGGAACCATCCAAGTCCTGAGGCAGGGTTTCGTACGTCAGGGGACCCTCGGTCACCCTCTCACTCCTGCTCCACTGAGCCAGGCAGTGAGCCCCTACACCCTCCTCGCTATCCTGGGACCTAGCTGGGCTACACTGAGCCTCTTCCACCACGCTGGGCTGGAAGATACCTGACCCACTACTTTTGGAGTCACTCCCTAATGACTCTAGAGAACCTCTAGCCCTTTCCCAGCGCTCTGCTTCATCTCCAAGCTCAAATGGGGCAGACACCCCACACCCCAACAGGTGTTGGCGCAACCCCGGTGCACAACAATTGAGCAGGTGTTCTCTGAGAATCAGATCACACAGTTTATCATAATCAGATTCTGCGGGAACTCTTATCCAATCAAACAGTGCATCCTCACATTCATCCACAAACTCCTCCCAAGACTGGTGAGACAGTTTCCTACTGCCCCTGAATTTCAACCTTAACTCCTCCTCCTGGGGAACAGGTACCAGACTGGGGGAACTGGGACTGGGATTTCCTACACTGGAATCTACATCGCTACTACCACTGGACTCAACCCTCCCTGGGGAGCCCAGAAAATTAAAACTGCGCGCAGGGGATAGTCTACCCTCCAGAGCTACTTTGCCTCTGGTGGAGGCCCTCTCAGCCTCCTCTACCCTCTCCCGCGCCAAGACCCACTCAGTCTCTCGCTGTTGCTTCCTGGCCTCCAGCTGCGCCATAGCCTGAGCATGCTCTAACCTGAGCTTCTCTAACGCCAGCTGGTGCTCCCTTTCTTTCCTCCTATCTTCCCACTCCTCTGGGGACAGGGAAAGGGATGAGGCGCTGCCTCCTACGCTGGACCCAGCAAGGGACGCCCTACCTATGGGGTCCTCACTCTCTACTGGCGTCCAGGTATTGTCATCCTCTACCTCCACTTCTGACTCTTCCTCTGTACAGTACCTTTCTAACTCCTGCCTCTGGCGCCAAGCTAGCTCATAGGGATCACAAGCAGGCTCCATTCTGGCGGACGTTATGGTAACAATTATACAGGGAACCTAGGGGTCTGAGTTTCACACAGGAGCACACAATTCACAAAAAGATTCAGCAAGCTCTCTAACCCAGAGAACTCACACTCACTTGCCTAGTGCCACACACCATTCATCCACACACACAACCCTCCCCTCGGACTGGTAAGGCAGTTTCTACCACCCCTGATTCCTCAACCTGACCACCACGTGACACAGGTACCAACTCTGGGCGCAGGGCGGGGGACAAATGTACAGGACACTATTACGCTGCCACCACTGGATCCCACCCTCTGGTGAATCCAGAAACACAATGCACTAAGGGGGATGATCTACCCACCCGAGCTAGGGACACCTAACTCACAGTGCACAAAACCACATTTCCAAAGAAATGACAATTAAAAACAAACTTTAAAACAATAATCCCTATACCATGTGATTTATCTAAATGCAGAGTCTTGTAGTGCGGCCAGTTGCTGCTGCGGTACAGCGCAAACGCAAGTCCAAATCCCACCGCTGATCACCAATGTTAGAAATGGGATTTCTGGTTGGCTAAGGCTTGCGCCAAAGTCAGGCAGAAACCACCACTCTAGTCAGGGCAAGGAAGTTACACGCCAAAGATAACCCCTGCTCACCCCCTTGGTAGCTTGGCACGAGCAGACAGGCTTATCCCTGAGGCGATGTGTAAAGCGTTTGCGCGCGCACCCAGCAACAACACCCAAGGCCCACCACAAAGGAAACTCCACACAAGGTATTCTATAAAAATAGCCTTTGTATTATACACAACACATTAGATAAAAACACACACTCTACAATGTGCCAACAGGCACGGGCAGAATTTACAAGGGATTATATATACAGGGGACAGGGCCACCTGGACCGCTGTCCGGAATTAGCACTCTTAGAACATAGGAATAATACTGTAGTATAAAATAACATATGTAGCACACAACCAGTAACTACTGGTATCAGGTAAGTACCACCTACGCAACCCTAACCACCTTAGGCAAATATTGCGCAGGGAATCAGGACCTCACTAGCACCACCTGTACTAGGGAGAAAACAACCACCTAAGTATCACAATCCCTGTAGGGGTCTAAGCACATAAACACATGATGCATAACATTCAGAGGTGTAAAGCAAAGCACATGACGCATAAACACATTCAGAGGTGCAGAAAAGGTACAATGGCGCCAAAACTCACATTAGCCACTACTGTGGCAGTCCCTATGCCAACTGGCCGTGAAGGGGCAAGGGCGCCCTGTGTCCAAATGTTAGGGCAAGGCTGCGCAAGCTGCGCCAGCCAAAACACAGAGGCTACAACCTAAACGTAGCAGTTGCCCACTAAGTGCTGGGCAACTGGAGAAATGCTGGGGCCAACGTTGGAGCCTTCCAGGGCTCTGAAACAACTGAAATGCCCCCTAGAGCCTCGCAGGCTCTAAATAATAATGTGCCGTCGTTGGAGTCCCTCTGGACTCTGAACTACTGATGGCCCCGCTGAAGCCTCAGGGCTCTGGAGTAATGATGCCCGGTAACGTGGGAGCCCCTCTGGGCTCTAAAACCAATGTAGCCCCCGTCGTTGGAGTGCTACTCGCACTCGAGAACATTCATGCTCAAGTTGGAGCGCCTCGCGCTCGAAACATTCATGCCCCCACGTTGGAGCGTACTCGCGCTCTGGACAACCACTGTCCCTTCGTTGGAGCGCCACTCACGCTCGAGAAGAAGAATGTCCCCAACCGTTGGAGCTACACAGAGCTCGAGAACCAAGCAATGCGGGCCTTCGCTGGAGCGCACCAGCGCTCTAAGCCAGCATGCACACGGAGTCCCCCCCAGCCCTTCCGCACTCACCGGGCTGTTGCACGGGGGACTCCCGCGTCGCCTTCTCTCTCTCTCTCCGGGGCAATCTTCCAGGGAGGCGGGGCCTACGGGCTCCGTACACGATGGCAGCTCGTCCCAGTGCGGGGTGGGCTCCCGCCTGGGTGGGACGTTTCTCCTCCGTGTCAGGGCACCGGGGCGCAGGGTAGGCTCCTGCCTGCTCCGGGACCTCCAGAACCAGCAGCGAGTCCTCGGTGGGAGGCGGGGTAGGCTCCCGCCCTCCTACTTCCTGTTCCTGTTGTCCCGGCGGCCCGCCCCCGGCCCGCCTGACTTCCGGGATGTCCCGGCCCGGGCTGCAGCGGTGATTTTTAAATATCGGCAATAAGAGGGGTAGGCTCCCTCGTGATAATAAAACACTATCCCGCGGGGTGGGCACCCGCTTATAGTTTTAGCAATGTCCCTGGCAGGGTGGGCACCTGCCAGGAGACCCCGGACTCGGCGAAAACGGGGCAAACGCCGGGTGGGCACCGGCTTGCAGCAAGACAGCGCTCCCGAGCGCTAAAGGCGGATAAAAGCGCTCCCAGGCGCTTAGGGCTACAAATAAAGCGCTCCCAGCGCTTTAGGGCACAAATAAAGTCCAGCCAAAGTCTTCCAAGAGCAGGGGGGCAAAGGCTGGGCCCAGAGCCAGCACACAGGGCCCTCCAGCAGGGAGGCAGTCCCCAGTGGCAGTCTCTCCTGGCGCCCAGCAGCAGCAGGCCCCCTCCAGATGATCCTGCAAGAGAACAGTTTCTGTGGGGACACAGCCCCATTTTTATACAGGCAAACCCTTTGTTCTGGGTTCAGGGTGAGGGGGAAAACCAGTCGCAGCTGGTTGGGGAGCACCCTTGATGTGCTCAGCCCCTCACTCTATTCACTGGCAGGGCTAGGGTCGTCAGTCGCACCACAGGGGGCGGGGCCAGCATTGTGTGTGGAAAACCCTGTCCTATTCAGGACCCAGGTGTACTCCTCCCACCCATCTAGCTGCTGATCTCCCCATTCACCACTGGGTGACTCATCCTGACTCTGGGGAATCCCTAGCCCGTCACATGACACGACCAGCCAATCACGCGACAGACACACTGCACACAGAAGTGCCCACTTCTAGAAGTGGCACTTCCACACTAGGTACATGCACGCCGCACACATCATCGCGCAGCATTCACTCCCACGAGTCCGCACATACCAAACTCGGGCCTGCACACCCCACGCATCAGGAACTACTAGGGACACATACATTCCCCATGCATTCCTATGGGAGGGCAGGCCTATCTCACCACATGCACTCAGAGCACGCACGCACTTTACCCTGGGACACAGGGAAAGTGCGCAGAGACCAAACAATCACCATACCAAGTCACCAATAAAAAGCCAAAAAGTCCAGGGGTGAACCTGCCAGAAGGGCCAAGTCCAACAGTTTCCCTAGGTGCCGGCAGGGCTAGGGTTCAAAAACTACAGCTAGTCACTTTGCCAAAAAGGGGTCATTTTTCACTGCAAAATTGAGGTGTGACCACGTTGCGTTTTGCGCCGTTTCCTGTCGCGGGCACTAGGCCGACCCGCACAAGTGAGGTACCATTTTTCTCGTAGGACTTTGGGGAACGCGGGGTGGGTGGAAATTTGTGGATCCCGGAGATTCCAGAACTTTCCATAACAGATATGTGGGGAAAATCTGTTTTTTTTCTCAATTTTTTACGTTTGCAAGGGATTCTGGGTAACAGACCATGGTGGGAGGCAGTCAAGTCACCCCATCCTGGATTCCGCTGGGTGTCTAGTTTCCAAAAATGTATAGGTTTGCTAGGTTTCCCTAGGTGCCGGCAGGGCTAGGGTTCAAAAACTACAGCTAGTCACTTTGCCAAAAAAGGGTAATTTTTCACTGCAAAATTGAGGTGTGACCACGTTGCGTTTTGTGCCGTTTCCTGTCGCGGGCACTAGGCCGACACGCACAAGTGAGGTACCATTTTTCTCGTAGGACTTTGGGGAACGCGGGGGGTGGAATTTTGTGGATCCACGCAGATTCCAGAACGTTCCATCACAGAAATGTGGGGAAAATGTGTTTTTTTTGTCAATTTTTTACGTTTGCAAGGGATCCTGGGTAACAGACCATGGTGGGAGGCAGTCAAGTCACCCCATCCTGGATTCCCCTGGGTGTCTAGTTTTGAAACATGTATAGGTTTTCTAGGTTTCCCTAGGTGCCGGCAGGGCTAGGGTTCAACAACTACAGCTAGTCACTTTGCCAAAAAGGGGTCATTTTTCACTGCAAAATTGAGGTGTGACCACGTTGCGTTTTGCGCCGTTTCCTGTCGCGGGCACTAGGCCGACCCGCACAAGTGAGGTACCATTTTTCTCGTAGGACTTTGGGGAACGCGGGGTGGGTGGAAATTTGTGGATCCACGCAGATTCCAGAACTTTCCATAACAGATATGTGGGGAAAATCTGTTTTTTTTGCTCAATTTTTTACGTTTGCAAGGGATTCTGGGTAACAGACCATGGTGGGAGGCAGTCAAGTCACCCCATCCTGGATTCCCCGGGTGTCTAGTTTCCAAAAATGTATAGGTTTGCTAGGTTTCCCTAGGTGCCGGCAGGGCTAGGGTTTCAAAAACTACAGCTCGTCACTTTGCCAAAAAAGTGTCATTTTTCACTGCAAAATTGGGGTGTGACCACGTTGCGTTTTGCGCCGTTTCCTGTCGCAGGCACTAGGCCGACCCGCACAAGTGAGGTACCATTTTTCTCGTAGGACTTTGGGGAACGTGGGGTGGGTGGAAATTTGTGGATCCACGCAGATTCCAGAACTTTCCATCACAGAAATATGGGGAAAATGTGTTTTTTTTGTCAATTTTTAACGTTTGCAAGGGATTCTGGGTAACAGACCATTTTGGGAGGCAGTCAAGTCACCCCATCCTGGATTCCCCTGGGAGTATAGTTTTCAAAAATGTATAGGTTTGCTAGGTTTCCCTAGGTGCCGACAGGGCTAGGGTTCAAAAACTACAGCTAGTCACTTTGCTAAAAAGGGGTCATTTTTCACTGCAAAATTGAGGTGTGACCATGTTGCGTTTTGCGCCGTTTCCTGTCGCGGGTACTATGCCGACCCGCACAAGTGAGGTACCATTTTTCTCGTAGGACTTTGGGGAACGCGGGGTGGGTAGAAATTTGTGGATCCACACAGATTCCAGAACTTTCCATCACAGAAATGTGGGGAAAATGTGTTTTTTTTGTCAATTCTTTATGTTTGCAAGGGATTCTGGGTAACAGACCATGGTGGGAGGCAGTCAAGTCACCCCATCCTGGATTCCCCTGGGTGTCTAGTTTTCAAAAATTTATAGGTTTGCTAGGTTTCCCTAGGTGCCGGCAGGGCTAGGGTTCAAAAACTACAGCTAGACTCTTCGCAAAAAAAGTGTAAATTTTCAGTGTGAAAATGTGGTGTGTTCACCTTAGGTTTTGAGCCACTTCATGTCGTGGGCACTATGCCTACCCACACAAGTGAGGTACCATTTTTATTGGGAGACTTAGGGTAGTTCATATTTGTAAAGCAACTGTTATTACCTATTGATTTCTGATGCATTTCTCCCTTCCAAATGAAAGACATTGTGTAAAAAAAAAGTCATTTTAAAAAATGACGAATAATTATCATGCAAGTATGTGTATTCCCAATTTCGAAAATGTGCAAATATGCACTGTTTCTAAACTCTGTAATTTGTTACCATTTCAGAAATACATAGGTGTCTTTCATTCCGATTTTTCCATGTATACATTTTCCCACAATAATTGCTATATACCAGGAACAAAACCAAAAAACATTACAAAATGCTGCTCAGTTTTTTACTCTGGGTTCGTTGGGCTCTTGGTGAACCTACAAGTCCTATATATCCCCACAACCAGGAAGGTCCATCGGATGTAACGGTACATTGCTTTCAAAGAGATGTCATAATTAGAAGAAGTTACAGGTTAAAACGTTGACTCAAAAGGCTGTTTTTTTCAACAAATGTTTAAGTTTTCCTATATTTAACTGTTAGTTTCTATAAAGAAACCTTGATGGATCTACACAAATGACCCCTTGCTGAATTCAGAATTTTGTCTACTTTTCAAAAATGTATAGCTTTCCAGGATCCATTATTGCTTTTCTACCCATTTCTACCATTATCTGGAAGGAGGTTGAAAGCACAAAAAATAGCAAAAATAGGGTATGTCCCAGAAAAATGTCAAAACTGTGTAAAAAATGATGGATTTCTGACAAAAATCGCCATTCCCTAAAAGCTGGAGAAATTGTGATTTCAGCCCCACAAACCCTTTTTTGATATCATTTGCAGAGAAAAACCCAGACGCTTTCATTTGCAGCCACTTTTCCCCATTTTTCACAAAAAACACAAAATGTTGCTGTATTTTGACTAATTTCTGGGAACCCTCTAGGAGAATCCACAAACCCTGGGTACCTTTAGAATCCCCATGATGTTGGAAGAAAAGGACGCAAATTTGGCATGGATACCTAATGTGGTCAAAAAGTTACAGTGGCCTAAGCGCGCACTACCCCAAGTAACTCAAAAAAGGCTTAGCACAGGAGGGGAAAAGGCCTAGCAGCGAAGGGGTTAAGAAATATTTTTCGTCAATAAAGCAATGTCAATGGGTTGTTCTGTGTGACATTTAGAGACTGACATTTTTAGGACTCTTCAAGTTAATGATCACAGAGAGGGATAGATATAAACTGGTAAAGATACTACAGTTTTAAGGTTTTTAATTCATATGTGTATTGGATCTCTTCCCATGGGCAATATTAGCTTTTATAGACATGTCTGGAAGAAGTTTAGAGAAGCATGGCATGTCAGCAATGAGTGAATAAAGAAAGGCAGGATCAGAGAATGGTATTCTTATGTTCAATGATAATGGAGTTCATTGATAAATGTCTACCCATTTCTCGAGTATCCGGAAATCTTGAAGGTTTGGCATTTTATGAAAAATATTTCTTGGACTATAAGCATTTAGGGGAAGGGTTGGAAAGCAAAGTCCTGGAGCTGCTGGCCATATCAAGGGGATAACATCATAATAGAGCAAAGTGAAAGTGAAAAAGAGAGGATGCAACAATGCCCATATGCTCATTTCATAAGAAGGTGCACTTCAATAAAGCATCAGAAATGGCAGAGAAAAACTGGATTTATCTGTTAAAGTTGTGTCCATGTGGAGATCTGATTCCATGATGTAGTTCAATAACTTCAGGGTGAGTTTGAAATGCCTCGGCATGAGTTTTTACATTACTTACAGATTCAACATGATGTTTAAGACACATGTAGGTTTAAAAGTAGTGCTCTCAGAATTCATATCACTGAAGAGTGAATTGCACTCAAGGTTCATAACTCAGCCCCACCCTCTGCAATGCATACATGACCCCTCTGGCCAATGTTGTACATGCACACAACATCAACATCCTTTCCTATGCAGACAACACACAACTCATACTGTTCCTCTCGCACAAGACCCCCAATACAAGAAACATGTTTACCACCTACATGAGCGAAGCCGCACACTGAAGGAAAGTCAACTGTCTCAAGCTCAACACTAACAAGACAAAAGTAGTGATACACCTAACCATTGGACTACAACTGGTGTCTGGTGCTCAGACTGATCAGTGATAGCAGAATGGACATGACTGCACAAGTTGATGCTGTCACTGCATCTTGCTTCCAAACCCTGAAGATGCTGAAGAAAACCTTCATGTGGCATTCACGTCCTAGTCACCAGCAAGTTGGACTATGGTAACACCCACTATACCAGGACCACCAAGCAACTCACTAGTGGCCAAACTCACCCTAATCCTCCTGCACAGAACTCACATCACTCTACATCTAAGGGAACTACACTGGCTCTCGATACACAAAAGCATTCAATTCAAAGTACTCACAGACACATTCAATGCACTATTCAACTCAAGCCCCGTTGGATTTCCTTCTACCAATCACCCAGATATCTCCACTCCACTGGACACATACTCGCACACATCTCAGACGTACGCACCACCAGATCAGGAGGATTAGGAGCATTTACGTACATCCCTCCTAATGAATGGGACAACTTGCATTACACACAGAGCTTCCTCCTCTCTTCTTGAATTCCAGAAGAAGCTGAATACCTGGCTAGCTAGACATACACCTACTCAGCTCCAGGGTATCCTAGCAGGTGGTGGTACACTTTACAAATACATGTAACATAAGATAACAAACTGAAGAATTGCCTGAAAAGGCCAGATCAAGGTCATACAAGGCATTGATCATTCTTCTACTGTATCACTTGAAAAAACAAAAAGAAAATAAGATATTAGGGATGCTGGAGATTGACGAGAGGGTGAAGGGCCCGGTTTTCTCAAAACAAGTGGCTATCAGAACAGGTGTTAGACATGGCCCTTCTTAGGGGATTTCCCTAAACCTTTTTGCATTTTTTCTGTCTGGTTTTTGCTGATTCTCTTTTTGTGGCCTTAGGACTTTGGGCACTTTCCCCACCGTAATGCAGTGAAAAAGTGCACCCGCCCTTCCAACACATGCTAAGTAGGGATGCTCACCTGATTGGTTTAGGCACTGTACCTTTGAGAACCCTGTAAAGAGGTATACCACATACCCTGGGTGGCTACTGCTCTGGCTACTGGTGGGCTGCATCACTGATTATGCCACCCGCAAGAATAGCCTTTCAAACATGTCTCATGCCTTCCATTACATGCCTGTGTGTGCGCAGTAGCACTTATGCTCAGGTTGGCACTTCTAAATCATTAGCCAGTGCTGAGTGGGTCATTCCCTACCACTAGGATACCCCGAGGGCAAGCACTGAAGGGTGGGGCAAGTATTAGAGGAAAGGCAGGGCAGGTACACAGGTGTGCTCCTTGCCCAGGTAGTGAATAAGCCCCATGTGGGTTTTCACTACCTAGGAGGTCTGCTCTTCTTATGGGGCAACATGGGAGAATTGCTGATTGACTTTAAACTACAGTTTTAGCTTACAGCAGGGAGTACCCTCATGGTGGTTTTAAACATGGCTCAAGCCTGCCATTGCATGCCTGGGTGTGCACATTTGCAGTTATGCCCAGGTTGGCCTATCTAAATCATTGGCCAATGCTGAGGGTGCCTTTCACTAACAGTACATCACTCCAAGGGGAGGGCTTGGGGGGTGGGGAGTTTGGAGCAAGTGATAGGTGAAAGGCAGGGCAGGTACACGTGTGTTCCCTGTCCAGGTAGTGAAGTACTCCATGTGTGTTTTCACTACCTATGAGGTTAACATGGGTGATTGGCTGAGATTACTTTAAGCTGCAGTGGTTGCTTACAGTGGAGGAGCCTCATGTTGCTTACTATCATTGGATTCACAATGACAAATCCTTCCTTGTGGTAAAGGTTTCTTTGTAATTGATAGCTTAAAAGTGCCACTTCTAGAAAGTGGGCTTTTCTCTATGCTAAACTCTTTGTGTGCCTCTTAGTTTGACTCCAGTCCACAGTGGAGAATGGGAGAGGACAGCTGATCATTCCCCAAAGACAGGTATAAGCATTGGGTATGCAACTGGAATGAAAGGCCTCTGCCATTTGAAGACTTGGCTTAATAGATTGGGGAGAGAGGGTTTGAAACTTGGCCTCTGGGAAGCCAGATCATGGCTCCACTAAAGTTTAAGATCTCAGTTCTAGAGTTTCATGACAGACAGGATGGAAATTTAAGGAAGACATGTGTGGTTCAAAGGGAACCCTCTGAACCACCCCCAACTTCAAAGGTACACTACAGTAGATCTACTGGTGCCAAACTTCAGCAGGGCAGAGATATACTTGTGGGGACGTCGGATGAGGCATCCTGGTCTGCATGGTGCACACTGGCAGAGCAATCTGTTGTACACAAGGAGGAGACTTCCATTGGAAGGGGCAGTGCAGTTAATAGTGGCTGGCCTGGGCCAACTACCTGCAGCTGTGTGGCACCCTAAAGTGTACTCTTCAAGGGCTTGTTGATTTGAGGGGAATGTTCTTTGTGGAGGTATCAGGGACATCAAAGATCTCCCATGAGGGACATACACTGTCTACTTGTTTCACCTGAAGAGCAGTACCCTCTTAAGTCTCTACTCCGTTTGCTGATTCCTGACTGCAGTGCGGTGTGAGCGTGGAACTAAGTATTATGCCTGGAGACCGATTTGCCTTGTACATAGCCCCCAAACTGTGCCCGCATCTAAGGAGTGTGGCTCCTGGATCATGGGGCTTCAGAACACACAAGCATCTCATTGGTGATGAGTGGATTCACCCATTGCAGGACTCATTGTGGCTAATTTTGTTGTCCGTGCCGCATCGCCTTCTTGCGACACGCCCACTGCGTGCTAAATTGAGTGAGGTATCCGATTCACAGGTTGCAACCCTTGGGGAGAAGGCACATCCGTAGTAGTGCCTCATTCTACTTCCTGCTGTACTACTCAACTTGTGACTGTGTGTGTGGGACCGGATTGTCTGGTGCAGCGCATCATGGGACACCAGGCGTTGTACCATATTCCAGGGAGGTACGGCAAACCCAACTTTTGGTTCATTGTGACCAAATTGACTGGTGTGACTCATATCATCATGCACCAGACGTTGTGCCTCATTTCCGGAGAGGTACAGAGAACCCGACTTGTAGTTCAGTATGACAGGATTGTCTGGTATGACTAGGATCAACATGCATCAGACATTGTGTATCACTTCCCATGGGATGCCGTGACAGCTGCATCCACCCCCATTCACTGAGTGTTCCAGCTTGCCCTCAATGTGAAAAATCAACTGCCCTCTCCTCACCCAGCCCGACGACTTCATGTTACCAGGTAGTATTGCCCGGGTTGGGCCTGGGTGGTGGGAGAAAGTGAATGGGCTGAGTACCACTTCCGAGAGCGAACGGAAACGGGTCGAGAGACTGTGTGTCTCCCCTGTGCTTCTTAGAAGTGGGCTGGTGCTGGAAGGTGAGTTGAGGGACTTCTTGATTGAACTAGTGCAGCCTCCAGGCATTTCTGCTCCACATACAGTGGGTGAACTTCCCGAGTGGTGGCCAACCCCCCCATTTATCGACTTTTGCCTGTTTACCCCGATCGTTACTCTAGCATTTACCCCTGGGGCCCCTGACCAAGTGTAGCTCTGGCCCTAAACTCTTAAAGTAAGGGGTGCAAGTTTTTGACTGTAACCCCCATCAGTGATGTCATCGGTGAGGTCACTGACCAAGTCATGAGTGATGTATTATGTGAGATCATAAGCAGTGCATTGCAGGGGCGTGAGTTATAGTTAGTTCAGTTAACTATAACTGCTGAATTTCACTGGTTTTGTATGAGTGAAACTTGAGCCTAACTATAATGTCGCTGTAACCTTTGGTTTTTCAGTGAATTTCTAAGTTTTTTCAAATTACATGTCCAAACTATAACGCTCCTGTAACCTTTGTTTTGTTCCGTGAATTTGGAAGGTTTTTTTAAATGCTAATTTCTAACTACAACGTCTTTGCAACCTTTTTTTTCCAGTGAATTCTATGTGTTTTAAATGGTAATCGCATTTGCAGAGTGGTGGAGAAAAGAGGTGGGGCCTCCGACCAGCTCTCAGGAATCTCGCTGTATAAATACCTGGCCCCATATCCTGGGGCCAGGTATTTTAAGAATGGGGAGGGGGTTGCATGGCCCCCTGGACACCATCCCGTGGGCCCCGGATTTTTCTTCTTTTTCAAAAAGAATATATTTTTTTAATTTGTTAATAAAGGAAGGGGGGCCTTGTTGCCCCCTTCCCAGGGTCTATTATGGCCCTGGGGACCCCATGCCCAGGGGGCCTGCCCTTAAAAAAAAAACATTTATTTATAAAATAAATTGTAGAATGGGGAGGGTGGCCGTGCGGCCCTCCTCCCGGGCCGATTTTGGACCCGAGGACCCCATACCCCAGAGCTTGGCCATAATACTAGGTGCCCAGGTCCAACCCAGGGCACCCAGATTCTCATGTTGGGGACCATGGGGGAAGTCTGAAGGCCCCCGCGGTCCTTGCCGTGTCTTTGCATCCTGCAGGAGCCAGCGTTGCTTTTGGACAGAGGAAGCAGCTTAACATACAGTTCCCTCTGTCCAAAAGCAATTCTACTCTGCTTTGTGACAGCAAGAGCATTTTACATGCTTTCACTTGTACGAAGCCGAGCAGAGTTTGCTATGGCTTGGCGGAAGCAGTGCCAAGCCGTAGCAAACTACAATCTCCCAGGGGTGGGCACCTTAGGACTTTGCAGTCCCCAGGGTCATTATTGGCTCCAGGAGGTGGGCTGCATGGCCCCCTCCTTTTGATTATATTGACCCAGGAAAGTAGTGGTACCTGGGGATGTGGGGGGCTGCAGGGGCCCCTCGCATTCAAATTTGTAAAAGCACCGCAGAGGTAGTGGGCCCCAGGGCTAGTGGGTGGTCTGCATGGCCCTCCATGTTCATTAAAGTTAAAGCCCCAGAGAGGTGGCACCCCCGGTGCTGCGGGTCGGTCCACGCACCCCCCCCCAATATTTTCAGATAAAGCCCCAGTGTGGTGGCGGTCTCCGGAGCTGGGGGGTCCATGTAAAAAAATAAAGAAGCCCCAGGGAGATGGTAGTCACAGGGGCAATATTCAGTCCCAGGAGGGGGGACCTATTGACCCCTCTGCTGTATTGAAAAAAATACCGCCCGTGCTTTGTTTTCAAGAAAAGAAATGTGCAATTTCACAACTTCATCGCAAACCTGCGGCAGAAATGCAAATACAATTCTTTTTTTTGCGTGGTGTGGTCCCAGAGGGACCCAAAGACCTTGGCTTTGGGTCACAGCATTCCTAACCCACCTCATTTTCTATATTTTCACTTTTTTGGGGGAGACTTGGTGAAGCCGAGTCCCAGAATGGCTGCCAGCACTTCCTGGCTGTAGTGTTGGCAGACAATCAGAGCTGTGCATTTCCCTGCATGAGCTTGTCTTTTTTTTACCAAGGCTTTGCGGCCAGAGATTTCATTAACTTTATCTTATTAATGTTCTAAGAAATTACTGAACAGATTTACACCAAATAACAAAAAGATCAACCTGCGTAACAACATCTACTTTTCTGCCAAATATGGTGTAATTCCATGCAGCGGCTCTAGCTGTAGATTTGAACACACGTCCCATGGGAATTGAAATAGGGAAACACACTTTTTTTAGCCTCATGTTCTCGGCCTCAGCTTATTGATCACCTCGAAACTTCCCATGCACAAAAAGACTTACTATGATATTTTTGGGGAATATTTTGTGAAGATTCGTCAACCAGCCCAAAAGATATAGGCAAGTCAAAAAACTATTTTCCTATAGAAATGAGGTCCTAACTATACCTACTTACTGGCGACCACCAACATACTATTTATATATGTGTATGTATATATTACAGAGCGGGGGTAGCCATGCAGCCACTCTGTAGTTATAGTTAGGTTTACCAGAGATAGGTGTTCTTCAAATTGGTTGGGGGCAAAGAAAAAAGGTGGGTCCCAAAACAGGTTTTGGCCCCCTAAACATTTTACATATTCCTTTTGTATTGGACGTAGCAGGAAAACAGCTGAACAGATTTACATGAAATTTGGAAGGATTAAACATTATGGTATGCAGATGATCATTTAGGGTACTGGTAGTGAGTAGGGTAAGTATTATTTAAGTTATAAGGCATTTTAACTTAGTGATATCTGTTGCCACTGCATTTTTGCAACACTTTCTGGTATTTCGCAGTATTTCACAGAAGTACTGCAGTACATAGCAATATCAAGTCTTTGGTTATTGGCTGATGTCTGCCTTTTAACAAGTTAAAGGCAATCATGTTGTTTTTAGGCACAGTTTGGCTGTGTTCTGCGTTATGCCTTCAGATCTAGATAAGTATTAGGTTTGGTATTTTTCTCCACTTATTCCCACTTTAGCAAAGTGGGAATAGTAAGGGGTAAAATATTCATAAGTTTCTCTATATTATTTAAGAAAAGGACGGAGTACCACATTACTACCTCGGAGTACTGCGGTACCAAAAAAAAAGTTAAACAATGAAAAATATACTGTAATACACTATATTTTACAAATACAGTGTACTAAACTGTATTTTCTATTTTGAACTGTGTAAATATGCACAAAAATGTATACGGAGTAGCGTGGTAATACTTACAAATCACCACACTACTTAAAAAACTGCACTGTTCTCCCTAGACTGTAATACAATATATATAAATTAGTAAATAAAATATGCTACCTATTACTACTATTTACCACCTAAATAAAGAGGTAATAGGTAGTGAACAACAATAAAATCTAGTACTTCCTATATCTAGGACCCTAACCCAGAATGCAGCAAAACGCTGATAAAAACAACATGGTTGCATTTAACCTTTGGTAAACACTGGCATTAGCCAAATCACTTACTGACTTCTCATCCCTATGTACCACAGTACACTGCAAACTTATCAATGTACACTGTAGCACTATGTATAAAAACGCATAGCTTGAACAATATTTACACTAATCACACATACTAACAAAAATTACCATTTACACCTCATAATGTATATTGCTGCAACACTACATCTACATCCATTCACACATTTTCACGCTATGTCTGTTGCAATTAACACACTCCACTCTACGCTATCACATGCAACGTCACTCCACTCTACATCAATTTACTAAATGCCACTACACTCTATGCTAATCCACTGTACGCCACTCCACTATACTCCAATATATGCCACTCAACTCTATTTCACTCTACTCTGTGCTATTACACTGAACGCCACTCCCTTCTATGGCACTCCAATCTACGCCACTTAACTCTATGCCCCTCCACCGTACTCTACTTCACTGTACACTATTCCACTGTATGCAACTCCACTCTACAACACTACACTCTACGCTATTCTATTCTATGCCACTCCACTCTGTGTCACTTCAGGGTACACCACTGCACTCTACGATATTCCACTGTACGCTACTCCACTCTATGCCACTACACTCTACAATGCTGCGCTATATGACATTCCACTCTCTGACAATCCAGTGTGTGCTATTACACAGTACAACACTACATTCCATGCCACTCCACTACACGCCACTTTACTGTATGTCACTACACTCTAGGCTACTATGGTCTATGCTATTCCGCTGTATGACTCTGTCTCTATGTCACTCGGCTCTACGCTATTTCATTCCATGCATCTCCACTCTAGCTCACTAGACTGTATGCCACTAAACTCAATGTTATACCACTTTACCTCACTCCAGTGCACCCCATTCCGCTGTACGCCACTCCACTCTACGCCAGCCCGCCTTAGACTTTTTGACTTTACGCCACTACACTGTACCTCACTCCACTTTACGCTAGCCACTCTACAACACTCCACTGTATGCCACTACATTTCATGCCACTCCACTTTAGGCCACTACAATCTTTGTTATTCCACTGTAGGCCAGTCCAGTGTACCACACTTCACTCTATACCAATGCATAGTACACCACTCACTCCAATATATGCTTTTCCATTCTATGCCACTACACTCTGCAACACTCCACTCTATGACACTATACTCTATTCCTCTCTAAGCAACTCCACTCCATGATTATCCACTCTGTGCTATTGTACTGTATGCCACTACACTGTACCTCACTCCACTGAACGCCGCTCCACTTTATGCCGCAGCACTCTACACTACTCCACTGTAGGCTGCTACATTCTGCCACACAACACTCTACGCCACTCCATAGTACTCTATGTCTAATGTATTCTACTCCACTCTATTGCACTCCAATCTATGCATTCCACTACACACCATTAACATGTACGGCACTCCCCTGTACCATACTCCACTCTATACTACTTTACTCTACACCTCTCCAGTGTACCCTATTCCACTGTAAGCCACTCCACTGTACCACAATCCGCTCTACTCCACTCTACTTCACTCTACAACACTACTGTATGACACTACACTTTAGGACACTCTCCTCCACTTTTTTTAATTAAACATGAAAAACCATTATAATTCAATGAAAAAAACAAAGGTTAAGGATAAGTTATAAGTAGGAAAGCATTATTTCTTCTTCCTAAAAAAACTCAACTTAATTACACAAATATTAGAAATTCTATAGTTACAACTTAAATTTATTATGTACGCACCACCTTCAAAATATTATAAGGCATAGTTCTTTCCTAAATTTCTAATTTATGCACTGCTTCCAAATTACTATAAATTGCGCATCTCCAAACACAGTCTTGTCAAATTACTCTTCATGCTACATTAACTAGAACTGGTCACTCTACTATGCACTGTTCTTACAAATCATTTAATTTCAGACGTCAAAAATATTCTTTGAATGCTATGCTTTTACATTATATAAGTTATGTAATTTGCAAGGGTATATCTAAGTTAGTGCATGTAGAAGGGGCAAGTTATAGGTAATGTAGTGTGGTGAGTGAGGTGACAAGACTGTACGGAGGTGCACGACTTGTAGTAATTTGAAGGTTGTGTGTAAATTATAAATTTAAGTGACAACTATAACTTCAGAATTTGTAATATTTGTGTGGTTTAAGATGGGTATTATACAAGAAGGAATACAGTTTTCCTAAGTATAACTTACACACATATATATGTAACTTATATCTATCAATCTCTCTCTCTAATTATATATATGTATATATATATATATGTATATCCAAATGAAGACGTACTCCTGTCGGAGAACGTAGCCCGTTGAGAGGTGGCACGATGCCGGTGGAGTGTGCCGGTAATTAATTTTTACAAAAAACGGAGTTCCACTCGTGTGCTCAGGTCATAGAAAGGACTTCACCAAATACCAAGGATACTTCAAAGGGGGTTTATTGTCATCATAAACCCAACGTGACGCGTTTCATCCTCAAGGGGCTTGCTCACACATATATAGAGTGATAGAGAGATAGAGATAGATAGAATGATATATAGAAGTTACATATATATAAATATATTGTATATATATATATATGCGGATAAACTGTTCACTAATTTGCCTTTAATTAATGAAAACAGCAACCAGAGGATGACGGAATCTGAACAAGGTTCAGATGTCAAAAGCCTATTAAAATTACTAGAAAAAACAGTCGGAGCGAACTCACCAAATGGTGGGAAATAAAATCATTAGAAAAATTTCACGAAGCTGGTCGGGTGCCCAGAGGACTCCGCATCATGCTTGCTCCCAGTTTTGAGAGTCCTAATCCGCTCCTACTGAAAGAGTGGGCGTAAAGCAATTTAGAAGCATCAATGCGATTAGTGTGTTTGCTAGTGAAATATGCCAAAATAGATCATGATGTCAACATCAAAGAAATTACTCGTATAAAACATGATTTGGAACAACTCACCACGCCGAGTGATAAAGATTCTATTGATAAAAGTATCAAAGATATGACTGAACGCATTAAAAAACAAGAAGATGTTATCAAAGTAAGAAAAGCGTTCAAGTTTGCTCTAGACAAAAACGACTACGAGCAAAGACAAGTCTTTACGTTTGCGCGCAAATACGATTTTGTCAAAAAACAGAAAGTAATCATACAGACACAAAGCCAACAACAGATGAACCTGAATACCTTTGATAACGCTAATGCTTCTACATCAGATGCCAGTACCGTGCCTAGCGATACTGAATCTGACCCAAGCGGAGGAGCAGAAGCCAATCAAAGATCATGATTGGGCCCTTTATCCTATGCAGAGGAAATGGATTTTATCCGGGAACAGCACAAACAGTCATTACGACCGAGAAACATAGCGGCACAACCAACAAGAAAATAAACCTCCGACGGCGCGAAAGGTGCAAATGTATCAAGCGCCAAAGGCAGGGGGCAGCAGAAAAAGTAAAACTGGCAACAACGTTAACTTCTATCGCCAAAACTATTATCAATTTGACTGACATTCAACTAAATGCGGCAGAAAAACAGATATTAGCTCTTGGACTTATTTTCTGTCCAGAAAGCAATTTCAGTTATGTAGAGACACGCGTTGATGTTTACAGATTTATTCGAAAACTTAAATTGGCCAAATGTTAGACCATAAAAAATCATGGAAGGAAACCACTAGAACCGCCTATGCAAGTACGCAACATCGGACTACCAGCCGGTGAAATACCTTTACTATCCTCTCTGCACGCCTTGCGGAATGACCAAAATGATTCGAGCATGTGTGAGCCTAATACTCAAGATATAGCCAACTTAGAGGAAATCACCATCTCGGCTCCAGGTCGAAGTCCATTCAAAGCGCCGTCTACTTTTGCACCTGTTATGCCCCGTGATGCCTTAGACATATTTCACTATAGGATTACTGATGTAATGAAAAAACTTTATTGGAAATAAAAAACATACAGAAAACCTCCTAATCACAGAACCTCTCGATACTTCCAACTAATGGCCAAACTTAAAAATAACTCAACTGTGGTCATTAATAAATCCGACAAGGGGGGCAATATTGTCTTATGGGGCAAACAGGAATACAGAGCAGAAGCATACGGGCATCTCAATGATACTAATTTTTACGAACAGATCAATGCCTCTGCAGTGAGAAAAATCAGTAAAGAGTATAAAGAGGAACTTAACATCTGGAAGAGGGCAGGCCTAATATCGAAAGATGAATACAACTTTTTACACAATGAATTTCCATCAATGCCTACGATTTACCTAATACCTAAGATTCACAAGGGAGTAGATCCGGTTCCGGGACGACCCATTATTTCGGCTAAAAACAGCATCTTTGAATGTACCTCGAGTTATGTGGATCATTATCTTCAAGAACACGTCATCAATTTGCCCACCTATATCCGGGACACTAATGATTTTTTATCTAAGCTTAATGCACTACAATGGTCCAATGACTATATGCTTTTAACCCGTGACGTAACTGCCCTGTATACCAGTATTAGACAGTGATGGTCTTAATGCAATAGACTTTTATTTGAAAATAAGATCAATATCCATGTATAAACATAATATCATGATGTTGAAAATGATTCACTGGTGTCTAAATAACAATGTGTTAACATTTGATGGGAGAATCTTTCAGCAAAAACAGGGCGTGGCTATGAGGGCATGCTTCTCCCCCAGCTATGCATGCTTGCATGTAGGCTGGTGGGAGGAGCATGTCCTACAAGTTGAACATAGAGCCATGTTTGTTGAGCATGTAGTCAAAATGTGGAGGTACATTGATGATGTTTTTATAATCTGGAAGGGAACCCAGAACCAGGCTAAAAGTTTCATTGAAAACATCAATTGCAACAACTTAAATCTACATTTCACTGCACACATAGATTCTATTTTCATTGACTTTCTTGACATCACAGTGTACTTTGAGAAAAAAGCCATTGAAACGCATCTGTACAGGAAACCCACTGCTGGCA
Source organism: Triturus cristatus (assembly GCF_964204655.1). Lineage (NCBI taxonomy): Eukaryota > Metazoa > Chordata > Amphibia > Caudata > Salamandridae > Triturus > Triturus cristatus. The sequence goes on along the minus strand of NC_140584.1, from coordinate 321,760,929 downwards.
ATACTCTACTGCATGCCACGAGTTTTCATCCCCAACATACTATCTCCAGCATTCCTTACGGTGAGTTCCTGCATATTCGCAGAGCGTGCAGTACCAATGAGGCATTGTTAGTAGCCCAAAATGCGGCAAAAGATAGGTTAATGGAGAGGGGTTACAATGCCACTAAATTGTATGTAGCCATGAAAAAAGCCAACAGCAAGGATAGGCAGTCACTGTTGAAACCTGTCAGCAGTTCGGCCATCACTGCTTCCTCTCCAAAAGAAGTCACAGGGGATTCTGTTTCTTTCAAGAATACGGCTACTGTCCCCTGTAGATTTATTTCTACCTATAGTGAACAGGCCAATGCCATAACAAGTATTATCAACACCCAGTAGCCTATAGCTCTAACTGACGCCACGCTCCAGCAAATAGTACCAGATAAACCTAATTTCACTTACCGCAAGGCATATTCCATGCATAGTGACTTGGTGAAAACCGGCCCCGAGTTAGATAGTAAAACAAGCTGGCTTTCCCCCAAAAAAGGCTTTTTCAAGTGCAGCACATGTTGTGCTTGCAAATTTGGAGTCAACACGACATCTTACTCTACTGCATTCTCAGATAATACGATAAAACTCAAAGGTCACTATACATGTCGTACAGAATTTGCAGAATATGTTTTACAATGTATATGTGGGTTACGCTACGTAGGAAGTACAACGCTGTAGGCATAAGCACGCATTTTGCAACACCTGCGTGCAATAGTAAACTCAGATCCCACATACCCTGTCGCCAGACATATAAAATTGGAACACAATAACAACTTAAATGTGCTCCAATATTTTGTAATAGACAGTGTACCCATCAACAAACGAGGAGGCAATCGAGAAAAAAAGCTCAGGCAGCTAGAAACTCATTACATCATTGAATTCGATACAAAGGCCCCTCAGGAATTGAACATCTGTGAAGATTTACACTATTACCTGTAGCTGTACTTTTAACACCACTTTTAACATCATGATTGCACATGGTTTTAGCTATTTATTGACCGATATTCGTCTCTATGATTAGCTTTATGTGTGTTAAAAATTATGCTTTTGTGATATCCATGTGTGTACCTTTTACGTAGCGCAGACTTGCCCCCTACAACTCTCCATTCTCTGATTAGTTCCACACTAGGGGGATCTTATCTATATCTCTATTATTTAGGATGACGCGCATATATAGGGTGACCAACTGGCGTGGGTGCTAATTCAGGACGGTGAGTGTAAAAATTCAGGACAAAGGGTCAAAATTCAGGACAAAAATTCAGGACAGGAGGTCAAATTTCAGGACAAAACTTCAGAACATAAGGTAAGTTTTACGGACACATCAAAGGAGGTCACGCAATAGAATATAATTAAGCCCATCCATATCCAAACATATTCATTCATTTGCAAACCTATCAATCATGTATCCTTCCATCCATCATTTCACGTATCCATCCCTCTATCCACCCTTTCACTCATCCATCTATTATCCATCCATCCACCCTTTCACCCTATCCATCGGTACACTCATCCATCCACTTTTCCATCCAGCCATCCATTCACTCATCCATCCAGCCTTTTATCCTTTCACCCATCCAGCCATCCTTTCACTTACTCATCCATCCACCCAGTAACTCATCCTTCCACCCATTCACCGTTTCAGTCATCAATCCATCCTCCCTTTCTCTCTCTCCATTGACCCTTTCCCTTAGCCTTCCTTCCTTCCACCCATCCATCTACTCTTCCACTCATGAATCCATCAATTGACCCTATTAGTCATCCAGCCATCCTTTCACTCCTTCACTCATCTATCCATCCTTTTTTCTATCTACCCTATCTTTCACTCACTTATCCATCCTTACATCCACCCGTTCACTCATTTGTCCATCCATTCACCCTTTCACTTATCAATTCATTAATCCATCTATCATTTCACTCATCCATCCACCCATTAAGTCACCCATCATCCACCCGTTCACCCATCAATCCATCCTTTCACTCATCCATCCACCCTTTTACCCATCAATCTACCCTTCCACCCATACATACATCTTTTTACAGTTTCTCTCATCCATCCTTCCACTCACACACTCATCCATGCATCCTTTCTCTCATTATCCATCCCTTCACCCTTTCATTCATCCATTCACCCTTTCACTAATCTATCCAGACATCCACCCATCCCTTCTCTTAACTTACTCACTCACCCACCTTTTCATATTAATTATGAGCAGAGTTGCAGACAGAAGAGGCCCATCAAGAATTTCACCCTTGCTGTAGTTCCTAAAGCAATGGGTGGGGCAGGGGAGGGCTCACTGTGCCCCTGTACATAGACAATCTGAGTCATGAGTCATGCATGATGCACAATGCCAGGCCATGAGGTGACTGTGACATGGTGTTGTTGCCAGTGCTTTAAGTGGGATGAAAAAACTGGGGGGTCTCGACAAAGAGGGCGTTCAATGTAATTAAGGGCGTGGCTTAAAACACGTAATCTAAAAATCTGTGATTAGTATAGTGTGCTGCCTGACTGGTATTTTGCCTCTTCTGTCATTGTATCCAGATATATAACAACAAGTAACGTTACACCTGCAACAAGCCAAAATTATTGGCTTTGTCAATGGTTGTTGGTTGCATAAAATAAAAAAGTAGCAATCTTGGCTTCCTTGAATATAATATTGAAAATGCATCAGTTCTAAAATGACGAGACTGTGAAAGAACTCTAGCCCCTTCTTTTTAACTTCTTTCACCTGCTCCTTTTCTTGAACTGGATTATTGTGTAGCAACATTGGTGTTTTTTTCTTCTGTCTGACAGAATGCCCTGCCCTAGACACATGCTTTACCAGCCTAGACTGGACCATTGTCTTTCTGACTGTGGCAATCAGCCAGCATAGAGAATGACAAGGGGCAGGTGGGGCTGCTCTTGTACTCCGAGGAGGAGTGCAAGTGGCCCCATCAGGGAGTTGAGGCTTCATGCAGGGAACAGTGCTGTTCCCTGCAATGCCCAAAATTACAGACAAAAGGCGTCCGTAAAAGGGATCCTCACGGACAATGGACGTGAGGTCCAAATTACGGACGGACCGTGAAATGTCCGGACGGTTGGTCACCCTACATCATCCATAATAACATAAAGATGCACCCTCACATACACACACAGACCTTCACGCACACACACAGACCTTCACGCACACATGCCACATCATATGCACAGAGTAGGAACTCACATAAATCTAATGACATCACAAGTTGCTAAAAAAACACAAACATGCATACATCTCACCGTCGCAAACCATAAATTAAAATCATATATGCTTAAAACATGTAAAAATGGGCAAATGTTTGGATCTGTAAAACCTTTGTTATTGACGCTTATATTTGCTGAGTCAGCATTTTACAGTGCCAGAAGAGCAGGCAGCCCACTCAGTCTAAAAATAAAATAAGACACCTTCCCCACTCTGGGTGTGGTGTACACTTCGGCAAAAGTCCCTAATAAAATGAAAGCAAAAGACTTTGGAAAATGGAGCGCTTTTGCAGCATCGGAAAAGGACTATGGCGAATAATGAAAAACTGACCTCAGATTCGAAGTTTCCTAAATTTACTTGAGAACACTCATCCAAAGGCTCAACTACCTCAGTGGTATTAGACCAGAGCCAGTTCTATCAAAGCTGTGTTTTGAGTAAATCTATTGCAGGCTGCACAACTTGTTATGAACGGAGAGGAAGCCTGTCCCTTGTGCGGAAGATGACACACCAGCATCATGCAAATGCTCAGGAACACTTAAATCAGTTTGGGGGGGGAACTGACCCTGGCATATGCATTTGTTGAATCTTCCACACTGTTCACAAATATAATGTATGTTATACCAATTTGGATGTTTTTTTATTTGTGTATTTCTGGACCCTACCAGGTTTTTTCAGTGTACCTACTGGTGTGACGTAGTAGAAGTATCTTCTGATAAATATCAGACGTCTTACATTAATACCTTTGGGCGCCTTCATTCATCGCTAGTATCTGAACAAAAGCAGAATGTCATGAGCACCTATTACATTACACAAGGTCACATTAGTTTGTAGGCACCGGAGATTAAGAGATTTGCCAGAATAACATGATGTTTAAACCTGAATTGATTTTTTTTTTCATTGTGTGTGGGTTACTTTTTTGCCTTCGTAACTGCATATGAAATAACAAAGACCTTACAGAATAGTTTGTTCTTCTCAGCCACCTCTTCGACCCTGTCACCACACTCAATGACCCCAGCCCCCATAGCACGATTGGTATACTTTACACTTCAAGTCCGTAAATGAAACCCGCCTGGAATTGCGCGAAATAAAGAAGGCCACACTTCCAGGCAGTCTTCATTTACACTTCTTTGCTAAGGCATTTGCATCCCCCCTGGGAATGCAGTCACAGACCCCCCAAGGGGGCGCGCCCCACAGTCTGAACCCCTCTGGCAGGAGGAGGCCCAGCAAATGCTGTATCTGTGCAGAGGGGCCCATTATCATTCTGTGTTTGATAATTAGGCAGTCAAACAGAATGATAATGGCCGATAGCAATCTGTGCCAGGTGGGGAGGGGCTGTTGCGGCTTGCGGGTCCTTCAGTTCACAGTGGATCTGGTCCCTGCAGTGAGAGTCAGAGAACTCTCAGGTTGCTTGCAGGAGGACAGCTTGCACCAACGCCCAGATTTACGGACAAAAGGCGTCCGTGAAAGATTTCCTGATGGACAACGGATAAGAGGACCAAATAACGGGCAGTCCGTGAAATTTACGGACGGTTGGTCACCATACGCATATATAAACTCAGGGGCAGATTAACAATAACTGGTGCATTTCTGCATATCAGCAGGGATGCGCCAGTTATTGTGCGTCACGGCTCCGCCACCATGGATGCGCCGCATTTACAATGCCACGCACCATGGGGCAAAAACGGACAGATGCGTGATGCATCTGTGCCGTAAAGGCAGCGCATTACTGGAGTTGCCTCACAAGCGCGACGCAGCTCCAGCAAGGCTCTGGGGTGCCCTATCTTTACAATTCTGCGTCAATCCTTACGCCTGCTTCAAGCAGGCGCAGGGTTTTGACGCAGCATGGGCTCAAAAGTTCACTCAGCCACTTTTAGGAGGCGTTCCTGCGACGTAACGCCCCCCCCCTGTGCAGGAATGCCTACATGTGGCGCAGGGCTTTACAACGTGACGCATCTCCCAGATGCGCCACGTTGTAAGTACCCCGCACCATGGTGCAGGGTTTGCGCCACCACTGCGTCACAAAAGTGACGCAACGGCAGCGTAAATGAGGCGCAAGGGGCTTGTAAATCTGCCCCTCAGTCTATTTTTATGGCATTTGCCTACAATGTATCATTCAATATCCGCTGCTTTTTCACAAACTTTTTGTACCTCTTATATTATATTTAAACACTGCACATGTGCACATTCTATTTGCACTGTTTTCTGCATTTTGGCATTGCGCTTTAGACTGGACGTTTTTTTTGATGTTGAACTTTGCTGCTTTATTGTCAATAGAAGACATTGTATGCTTGAGTCAACATTCCAGTATTTGTACGTGGTATAACTATTGGATTTCGATAGTATAACATGGGACTGTTAAAACGTATTACTCTTTATGATTTTACAGAGTACCACCTAAAGGAGTTTCTGGATTTAAAAAAATTATTTCAAATTCCGGCTACATATCGCCATACTTTAACCACAGTATTTCACTGCATTTGGGCACTTAATGGTCTATATTGATGTTTTTATGGCAGATTTTAATGTATTTAGAACAACGCAATGAATTCTTGTATTTATTACATGTGGGAATGTTTGACTTTAGATCTCCATTCTTACAGCATTGTTTGTATTCTGGCACAATGTTTTTACATTTCAAACCCATGTTTTGAATGCAGAAAAGTATTTTTTCTATATCTATGCCTCTAGCAGAATAGCAATCACATGGTACGTGGGTAGCCAATATATTCTTCACTTTTTCGTAATGCGATCATGTGACCAAGGCCACTGCGTTGGCCGAAACGTGTTATGATCGACTGCACCGTGATTTGAAATAATAAACACCATATCGGCAAGCAACTAAGGTCATCGAGTCATCCGTCTCTCTTTTCAGTGCCTTGAAGCACTTTGGAGTGGTATATATATATAGAGAGAGAGAGATAGAGAGAGAGCGAGAGAGAGCGAGAGAGAGAGAGAGAGAGAGAGAGAGAGAGAGAGAGAGTGAGAGAGAGTGTGAAGATTATTTTTATAAGTTTTGTCTTCCCTCAAACCCTCAAGCAAAACAAACTTTCAGAACATCTCTAGGTCTCTTGACATTCCCCGAACACGGTCTCCAGCTCCCATGACTCACCTGAGCAGCAGTTCGCCGAAGAGTGCCAGAAGAGTCCATTGGGGCAGCACAAAGTCTCCATATTACATGTCTGGGGAAGGCATGGGCCTCTTACATCAGTACCACAGGAGCAGCCAGCGCCTTGAACACAGCTTCCTGCACAGGCGCTACACAAGGGGTATGCCGCTGAAGACAGAAGAGAGAAGAGAGTTGAAAGGGAAATCAGTTCAACACAGTCTGGAGTCAATACTTTGCACAAAAAGAACACGTGTCACAAATGCAGGTTGTCAATAAATAGCTATCCTGAAATCATTGCGATACACAATGTGTTACCACTACTACTAGCAAAAAGGGCAGATGCTTTCATGTCAGCAAGTTAGTACTGGTCACTTCAGCGGTACAGCAAAGACAATTCAATCCCTTTCAGAACCTCCCTCATAAAAATCATCTCTGCCCTGAGCCAAACAAAGTAGCAAATTGAACCTACAATATGTCTTCCCTCCTACAGGCGTTCTTCCACGCATCAACATCACCATTTATTATTCTATCTCTTGCTCAAAGCCAGAGTATTTTACTGCATGGGCAAAGTGGACTCTGGCCCCAGGCCCCAGTCTTTAAGGGTCATCTCTTTTCTGCAGAGAGTCGTGCCCTGATGACATTGAATAATTCTTAAACATATTGCTTTAAATCCTTTTTTTTCCTTTAATTTATATTTGTATGTGGGTGATGTGTGACAGTCTATTACAAACTTTTTACAGAGAAATATTGTTTTTATGTCTCATAAAAACATCCATGAATCATGATCTTTCAGATCCAACCAGGACTTCATATATGAAAAATGATGGGAGGGTGTCAAAGAGATCATTTTAAGCAATATTAGGGAGCTGCTGCTGTGGTACAATATTGAAAACACGCGTCTCTATCCCTGAATATCATACGCAAACACATGTAGAAGTTGGACGCATTTGCATGTGCGCTGTCAGTGTACTGGCCAAAGAGTGCATAAAAACAGCTGAAATTGGATTAAAAATTCAAAGCTATTCCGAACAGGTGCTCTCAAAATTCGTTTGGCCCTGGGTCCCCAAAATCCTTAAGATGTCCCGCTTCAAAGCGTGCACCTGGTGTGTTGTTGGCCCTCAAACAAAGCTGATAGATGGATGGCATGGACAACAAGGTTCAAAGAGGATGACTTCCTCCTAAATGCCTTGGATGTCCGGGTCATGGTGTCCATGCGCATCTCACAAACAAGAAGCAGAGTTCAGGCTTAGTGATACAGTACCAAGAAGCAAAACCAGTGGTGCCGCCAAGGGTGAGATCGCACTCCCACACTGACCCCATCACCAGTCAGCACTGGATATTGTTAATAGGCAGCGTGTGCCTGTGAGAGTGGGCCACTACATCTCACACACCAAATCCTCTCAATGGGAGGCGGCATATGTGACTGGGTTACCACTTCCTCCCCCAGTAAGACAATGTAATGGGAGAACCTTCAAACAAAAGGGTGGTTTTGAGGTGACAGAAGGCCAATGTAGGAAGGTGGAATCTGACTGCATGGTTGCCCCCACTTTTTTTCTGGTGTTTGGATGGCTTTTGACTAGTCTGGCTGGGATCCTGCTATCCAGGACCCCAGCCTATCTGCTTACTCCCTTAAACGACATGGAGTGCATATTAGGTGCACTAGTGATTGGATACCGTGGTGCCTTATGAGTCCCTAGTATATGGTACCTTAGTTACCAAGGGCATAGGTACTTCACAGGCCTACCAGGGGCTGAAGCATGTATTATGCCACCCCTGGGAAGCAGACTAAATCTGACACTACAGGCCTGCTACTGCAACCTGGGTGAGGTGGTGCTAGCACTCCTCGCTGAGATATAGGTTCACTATATCTCACCTACACCCACATTTAAACCTATCAGTCACCCCAAGGCAGGCCCTATCAATCCTGAGGGCAGGGTGCTTGGTTTCAATGTAAGTAGGTGCCTCTGCCTGAGCAGGGCCCCTCTGCAGCTCTCAGAGTCCATTCTCTGGGGCTGTGGGTGAATGCGGTCAAACCATATACTCTTAAGTGCACTATAACCTCGCAGTAAATGCTAACTTTAGAATGGCTGCATCAAAACATGTCGTGTTTGGTGTCAAACACTTTGGAATCGTACCCCCACACCAGTAACTGGTGTGGGAGTATGATCCCACCCTTCTAGAGGGATAGACATGTATCTACTGTGGAAACGCGGTAGAATCCTGCAGAGCCCTGGCATCACAAAATGGATGCCACCAGTCACAGACACTGGGCTGCCCTCCTGCTGATGACCGAAACTCGCAGTGGAGGAAGCCCAACAATAGGGATCCTGTCACAGGGAGGTGTGACCACCTCCCAGACAGGGTGTAGTGTATTGGGGCTGGGTGGGTGCACACCTAGAGTGCTTTGAAGTCCTGCACTGGGGGAGCAGTAGGCTCCTCTGTGCATACACCAGTTCAAACTGGCTCAGGGGCTACCTGCCCCTGCTCTGGCGCGAAACTGGACAAAGGGAAGTAGGTGTAGCCTCCCACTCCCCTGACCCTCCCATAGGTGGGATCATAGAGCTAGTCCCTCCCTTCCTTTGAGTATAAGTTAGGGAACCCTTGCCATTGCAATCTAGATATCCCTGGACGATGCTCTGAAGAAGAATCCTGGACCTTCGACGTTCCACTACCTCTGGAAGACGGAAGAATCTCCCTTGGAGTCAAGGAGTGACTCCCCTGCTTGGCAGGCACCAAATCTTGCAATCAAAGGTCGGAAACCTTCCGGCTCCCGCCGTAGTCCGAAGTCCCTACAGCCCAGGAAGAGGATTTCCTGACTTCTCCAAGGCCATCGTGAGTCCCCAGTGACGCTGAGGCAAGTGGACCCCACGAGTGACTAGGAGCCGCAATCCCTGGGTACCGTGCACTATTTTCGAGTGCAACCCCTTCACGATGTTCTACGAACCTGTGCATTGGACCACGTGTGGTCCAAGCCTCCAGCAGGAATCCCTCCAAAAATCAGAGGCTTACCCCATCCTGAGTGACCGCGGGCACCTGTTGAGTGAATACTCCTGAGGTGTCTTTGCGATCCCTTGCCGGTTGGCTTGTGGGTCCCCAGAAGACTTTTCTACAGTTCCAAAGGGCTCCTCTGGTTGCTCCAGGCCTGCCCTGACTTACCCTTGCTGAGTGAGTCCCTCAGACCTTGCTGGTTGGCAAGCTAACTTTTTTATCCTTTCCACAAGACTTGCTGTTACCAAGGCTTGTTGGCTCCAATCTGGTCACCAACACCGCAGTAAGCTGCAGACTTCGTGGGACATGCTGAATCCAGCTCCTGGTCATCGTCGACGCCTCCTGGACCTCGTGGCTGAAGAGTCAAGACACCCATGGATCACCTGAAATCACCCGACGACTGTGGGCATCCATCTTCCTTGCCCCCGGTCACTGCCAAGTGACTTTGAACACTGTCCCCTCTGCTTTCAGATCTTCCATCTTCTGAATATAGGCTTGGATTCCACCGGACACTTCTTCTATCTTCACAAGCAGCAAGTCTTCACTGGCTCCCATTGAAAACGATGCTCCGACCCGACACCAAAAGACACCTATGCACCCGGCTTCCCTGGGTGAGGTAACTGCAGCACTACAGTGCTCCTGTGGGTGTTGGCTCTAGGACTACTTACCCTGTAAGTGACTTGCTTGTAGACGCTCCTGAAGTATCCTAAAACTCTTAATTTCCAATTGTGACTTGCTCCATTGAAGTCAATAGGGATTCACGGCTGTGTTCTCACACTGCATGCATCTCCCGTGGGTCCTTTACTTAACTGCCTTAGGTGGTTTCGTGAGGCCCCAGCGCTTCTGAAGGCCCTAGGCCTTGTCCACTCGCAAGTCATTATTCTTAAGTCTCTTTTTTAGTATATGGTCTGGTACGCCCCTAGGGCCCCAGCCATATCTGTGCTTAATTTATTGTGAAACATTGATTTATGCATATGTTTCTGACTTCTAATCTCATAAAGAGATTAGTAGAGTGTGTCTAGTAATAAATACATATATATTTGATATATATGCCTGTGTGGTGTCCTTTCATTTAGTAATTCAAGAGATTATAAGGTAAAACAAGCTGCTTTACATTCCTCTAAAGAATTAGCCTGAAGGCTGCTCTCCACAGCTACCACTAGGATAGCTTTCTTTAAAAGGTTGTCTTAAACCTACTACCATAAGAGTCGAATTGTACTGGTGCAAGGTGTCCACTTTAACTAGTGAACAGCATATACCAGGCCAACTTCTCACAGCCAAAAATTGAAATAACAATTGTGGCTTCGTAGGACGAAGAGAGGGGGTGAAGATGAAAGATAGTAGTCGCAATTGCCCTAACTATGAATGGCTGGAGTGGTACAGCTGAAAAAAAATCATTTTACCCATTAAATTAACAGGATAAACATAAAATAGAAGGCAAAATATACATATTTGGGGAAACTTAAAAAAAGGTATAAGCTTCCACCTGTGCCCAGTAACTCTTCCACCCCTCTAGTTGCAATTTGAGCAGCATCTAAGAGACGAACAACACACATTCAGGAAACATGCCAGGCCTTCCAAAAGGAAGCAAACCTTTGTGATCCTATTGGAACCTCTGTCCAATAAGGTGGACAACGTGGGGAGCAAAATGACCAGTCATGAAATCAAAGGATGTTTATAAACCCACTAGTTTGTAAGACAGAAAGGAAATTGCAAGATGAAAAATTGATAATAAAATTGGAAGTGTCATCGAACAGAGGGTTTGGTTATATCTATGAATCAGTTTGAAAGACAAATCGAGTCACTATTCAAGCAGAGGAACAAAGTGAAGGTAACAGATGCCCTATAATTCCAGATAGAAAAGATCAGAAACCATTGCAGTGGAATTACTTTCTGACAATGTTCATTCTAGCATGGGAGAGTAACCTGTGGAAATAACTAAGGCTATAAAACTACTGCAGACACAGGCGCAACCCAGCAAAGAGATTTGAGGCACTCTTCACAACCACCAGATTGCAAAAAATTGATTACGTGTATGTGCTGGGCAGAAGGCTTTACAAACAGGTAGTTCTATGACTCAGAACTATTGTTCTACTGATATTAACTGTGAAACCATGTCTAGGAAGAATAAAATGTTAGATCTCAGAGGAGGAAGTGTATCTTAGTAATGGTGACCAAATGTTAGTGTTCCACACAACTGGGTTATGGCTGGTTTGTGAACGTGAACCTTTTATGTTCACGCAAGTGTAGTCTTTATGGACAAAATTAACCACAAGAAGATTTTTAAGGTCTATAGGAAGGAGTACTGTGTTAGCTATCTTAGTTGAAGTTTTTTTTAAGCTATACTATGCTATCAGAAGAGGTTAGAAGTTCCTTTCAACCCATGCTACTAAATCCAAGTAAGTCTCTGTTTGTGGCATAACAGAGGATTTGCCACAATATCTGTTTATCACAAAGAAGAGTATAACAGAAGTGTAGTTTACTACACTTTAGATAGAATATTGATAGTTCTGATCATTCGATAACTTTTTTTTAGCATCCCCTGTTTCTTTAACCCACAGTAACTGCTCGGTTATCCCTGACTTGCCTCACGCATTCATCTCAGAGCTCAGTTTCCTGTATAGAACCTTGCTTTACATTTTTGATCAACAGTTAGGGAGCATCTGTGCTCCCTCATTGACAAGGCTGATCCACCACTCAACGGGAATTGATGTTATCTGTGACACCTATAACCAGTCCTGGATTGCATCTTGTGTGCCAAAGAAGTCCGTGAGCCCATCTGATGTCGCTATTGAGTGTAGAATCTCCAGCTCCTAAGCAATATTTGAGGGAGTGATGACACTCCAGATCCAAAGCTTGTCAGACAAATAGACTTTCTTGGATTTCAGAGCAAGAATTTAGACTTCGAGAACTACAGAGGTGAGAGATCTGTTGTCCATGTCTAATGAGTATATGTTGTACCAATCATAAGCCCGTCTTTAAGGTTTCATTGGCTGCACTGTGTATCCTTCCCAACTTCAGTCCGCTGTATCAATTATCCAAAGTGGCCAAGCTATCATGGAAATGTATAGTTGGCCAACCTTTTGCCTGCTTGTAGTGACCAATAGGGGACAGCTTCACCTTGACAGTGGTAGTTCTTCTCTGCAGCATACCACAGAAATCCATATCAGTATTACTGATAAGCTGCTCTGTAGGTTTGAGCCTGTTTTTGGGTTCTTCTTCGTGCCTGTATAGATAAAGCATAGTTTTATAGCAAATTGACTGGTAATCAGAAATCAGCTATGTTCCTTTTATGATTTTTTAATCATATTTCAGAAATCTTATCTCAAAATTTGGACTTCAGTAGCCGGTATGAGATGAGCATTCCAATGGGTTATTTCGAACAATTTAAGGTAACCCATTCTATTGTTTCATGTTTAAGCAACAAGCAAAACAGACTTGAGGCTATCCTAAAATAATTATTTCTGGATTAGAGCTTAGCATTTAACATCCACATTAACCCATTTATATCATCTGGTCAGAAAATGCTTTATTTGCATTCCCACAATTTGACACTGCGACCAGCTTCTGACTTCAATATGACACATCTCTGCTGCTTAGGAGACAGTAATGTCAGCTACAAAGACATTGAAATGTTTTATCTATTGAAAAGGTCCTGGCCGTCTGCCATGCGCACAAGGCTATATGTGTCCCCGGGGGTAGAGAAATGAACACAGGTATGACACGATTTTTCACATGTCACACTCTTACTAGAGAGAACAATTCCGTGGACCCAGCCTGTTCCATCAGCTGTTTCTTCTCCTCTTTCTAGACCTGGCTGTTCAAACACCACCACAATGCTCAGGGTTATCCGACATACCTCAATATCCACATAGTCGCATGTGCCTACATGCAAGTAGCTTTCTAGAAAGATAGTTTATGTACCCCTACCCCAGCCAGAAAAAGCTATTAGTCTAAAAGGTGTATGAATTTTTCAGTAATTAAGAAAACATCGAACTTAACACTGAAGTGATCACTTTCCAGTGGCCCACAGCTTTCAGAACCATTTTGCAGATTGTTACTTATGTCCCTATGGCTTTACTCCATCTGATGTAAATAACCAACTTGTGCACCTCAATCAAAAATAGTCACTTATCCTACTTACTGTGTGTGATAGCTCTGAGTTTGAGATATTGAACCTTTGGTGCGGATACCCACTAAATGCAGGAGGAGCTTTGCTGGAATGTGTTTTGCTGTAAGATTCAATTTACACAAGAACCCTAAAAAAGTTAAGCTCACCTCTTCACAAAGACACTTTCCGTAAAAGAAAGTTAACAGACACTTACCACTGCAATTCACAGCTCCTGCAAAAAAAGACAAAAAGAGGACAATCATTCAGTCACTGCTTACTTCTCAAAATAAATAAAATATCAGAATATAAATCTAAAAATCATTATTAGTCACAAATATTTTCCCCTGTGCATCTTTGAAACACTTTGTGCGCCTACTGACTGAAGCAAGTCTTGCTGAATTACATATTCCAATGAACTTGTTTTATGCACACAGGCTTTCTTCAGAGAAAATCGCATGAGAGTGGAGGCCTGTTTTCTTAGCCTATAATTCAATACAGTACATGACAGCCTAAATTACCTGTAGAAAAACATGTCTCTAATTTCCTTATTACAGGCAACCTGTGATGTCCCTAGTCGCCTGTAATAATGAAATGATGTAACTACTTAACTGTAATAACTTATTACAGTTGAGTTCTGATATCACAATACCTGCTGCTAGAGCAGCAGCCCAGGGGAAAGGCAGGTCACAGAGTACAATAAAAGTTGCACTTTAAAAAAAAAAACATGCCTTTTCTTCTTCTGCTCTATTTTTCTAGAAGTACAGTGATAAATCAAAAGGAGATATTTATGGCAACATGGTTATTTTTTCCATGCATAAGGTAATTTTAGGAAAGAGAGAATCTCTGCATGTTTTTTACACATTCTGAGTTATGGTGTTATCATGTATTACAAGGAATAAAGCACCCCCTACCATACATTATAGGACATTCAAAGTTACCTCTGAGTTCTATGACCTATAAAGGCACTCCACCTTCGGCCTCATTCCTTTATACAGTCACAGAACTCCTGCGTGGCTTGCAATATTCTTATAATGTACTTCCAGGGTACTTTAGCCTTTATGGCTGTGGTTGTGCCTAGTCAAGATCAGCTATTACCAAGGCACTTCCTTCTGAGCTCATTCAGAGGTAAAGTGAATGCTTTGTCAGTTCCAAAATGGCAGGTTTCCATTGCTGACGAAGTCAACAGATCTGCCCCTGAATGTGTGTGATGAACGTGTTGTGTTGCTATGAACATTGGACCTTGAGAGAGGAAGAGCAAGAACCTGTGTGTTCACTCTTGAGGGCAAAGTCTTTATCATACAATAGGCCTTGACCATCAAGGTACTGCATAAAAAAGTCCAAACTGTTCCAGAGATTGGCCTTATCTGTGCCAGATAATTTTTAACCTTAGCTATGACAGTAAATCTTACCTATATCCGACAATAAATCAGACAGAAATAGGTACTGCAACTTTCTGTGAGAGCAAATAGGTATAGCTGTGTTAGTAAGTACCTCTGGTTGGACCACGGCATAAAAGCTGCTCTGCCAGACACTAACCCATTCGGCCATGGAACGTCATCTTGCCGCAGATAACAAGCCTAGCTGAGCCTGAGAATAAACATATTTGTGCAGGTGATTGAGGAGAATTGTGCCACAGAGCATGCCCAAGTCAAAGAGAGACTACAACAAACTGGGCATGATCTAGCCGCAAATGTGGGAGAAAATAATCCTGAATGAGCCGCAGAATACACCCAACTGTGCAAAACAATGAGCCGAAACTGTGCTATATAATTTTTGAGAATAATTCCAAGAAATCCAAAGAAACCCCCACAACTATGCTAGATAAGAAGCCCTATTGTTCAGGAGAAGATTCCCAAATGTACAAGCTAATATTATAACACATGTATTTGTAAAGTGCACGTATCACCCAAGGGTATCAAGGCGCTGAATAACAGATGTTTATTGTTACCCAACTCAATGGTACTCATTTTATCAACCTCAGATGGATAAAAGGCTGAGTGGACCCGCCAGGATTTTGAACCTGTGACCATGAAGTCCAACTTAGGCACTCATTTTATCAACCTCAGATGGATGAAAGGCTGAGGGGACCCGCCGGTATTTTGAACCTGTGACAATGAGGTTGAACACAGGCCCCTACAGTGGAGGCATAACTCCACTAAGCCACCAGACCCAGCTTTATCGGCTGTGCAGGGTAATAAAACCAACTGTGAGATTAAATATGCTCAAGAAACTGAATTATGCCAAAGAATAACTCGTGCTGCTGCAGTCAGATGTGTAATTGTTCAATAGAGCATGTCCAACCAAATCAAAGAGTGACCCAGCAATGATAGTGAATACTCACAAAATATCTAGCGGGCGCCCACGACTGCCAGATAATTCTTCCATCGCTGCCAGATAACATACCCAACAAGCCAGAGAAAAATTAGAACTAAATCAGAGAATAGATCCAACTGAGCCGATACAAACCAAAGAACGGTGGAGAATAAACTAACTGCCCCAGATTGTTTTATGAGTATGGGCATTGTGTCTAAGAACACGTGAATCATTGTGACATATAATGTGCCCAAATGTGTGACTTAACATGACCATGGCATGAAATATGTTTGACTTGAGTACTGCGATTGGATTGGTGAAGGGGGTCTGGTAGTGTATACTGCGCATTGGAATTAGACGTGTTGTCTATGGAGAGGGCTGGAAAAAGGCTGCGTGGGTTTAAGTGAAGGGCTTGAAAGGGAGCAGGCACCATGGCTGTCCATGCTGGGCTGGTCTGTCTTTGTTGGGAAGGTTTGCACTACTTTGCCCAACCAGTGCCTATTCTTTGTGTGTTTTTAAGTGAAAAAACTGTGAAGGAAGCTTACACTGCTGTTATCTCTTTTTCCTTTGTCGTGTGTCTGGTGGAAGCTTGGGTGACTATTTCCTGTGTTGCGCGTGTTTTGTGTGTTGGATTCTTACTGTGCTGTATATTTGTGAGGAAATTGAAGTCTCCTCTGTTCCTGCTTCTGCTGTGCCTGTTCTGGTCTGTTTGTGAATGAGGTTTGTAGTATTGCAGTGCATATTCTATGGAATACAAAGAATCTAAGTCAGAAAGATCAGTCTGATAGGTCAGTGTGTGGGCCGTTTTTTGCCTGTTTGTGGGCCTGTTTTATCATCTTGTTGGCCGGTTTTTACTGTTGACTTTTCTGTATTATCACACAAATTCCCTGCAGAAAGCACAAATGCATGCAGTCTTCTATATCTTGCAAAACACTTACACAGTTTGTCTTTACAAAGTCAAAACTGTCATGATTTGCAAATGTTGGTCACCTTTTTTAGCTACCTGATTCGTTAATGGAGGCCCTTTTTTTGGGAGCCTGGGACTATTTTCTGTTCCAGCCTGACTCTGATCACAGTAACCAGGTGGACCATCCAGACCCAGGAGAAAGCTTGTACCTGCAAAGCAAACAGCTTCTGAACAGTGGGGTTTCGCCTTCTATGGAGTCTCATAGCCAGACACAGGGAAAGCTTTCCATATGGTTCATTCTTGTTGTCCATAGTATTGATAGGCAGAATGGTGTCCACGTATAGTGCACAATCGTTGCAAGAGTTACAGTTTTTATGGATACGACACATGGGCAGTTTGCATGAAATGTACGCAATATGTACCCCTACTTACAAAATGCTGGTTGAATGTAGTTTTAAGCACCCTGTAACCTTTAAATGTCTAGTAGCGGCCCAAGTTCTCCAAATGCGGTCTTTGAATAAAGTTAATAAGGACAATTTAAGCCATACACTGACTAAAAGGCCTCTGTACTTTCCGGACTCCTCCGATCAGGCTTTGTCAGCCCATGAGGACTGGCTATCCTCGGGACTTTACACTAGCTCCCTTGTTGTAGGTTAGACCAAAGCAGTCTACCCACTCTTCCCCATGGTTTCAAAGTCTCTTTCAGTTACTTACATGAAAATGCCACAGACAGGAGCAGAAATGGAGGCAAGACGGTGATCCTTGAGAAAGGATACTGTATAAAAAAAGTTATCTGTGCATATAAAAGCACTATGGTAATAGAAAAATCTAGGTTTTTCTCTGGTAAAATGAACAATGCCAAAAACCCAGTAAAAGAGCTCTTCTCGGTGGTGATGGCCATTTCCTACCATGGTGATTCGTCTAATTGCGGTGTTACTTCTGTGATGATTTGGCCATTTTTTCAGACTAAGATCAGTGCCATATATCAAGAATTCCCGTGAGACTCTCTTTTTAAGACCAGGGTTTGGTAAGAGAATTCCCCTGTGATACATAGCTTCTTGCATCTTACTGAACTAACTGCAAGTAAAACTCTATTATTACTAGTAAATCTGGATCACTGAATGATCCGTGTCCCCCTCGCACATTCCAGCTCGGATCTCATCTGACATTGTTTCCAAGCGCTTAAAGGAAATTTGCAACCAGATCATGTACTCGAGGATTTTCCCTAAAGCCTGGAAGAAAGCTACAATCACCCCTCTTATTAAAAAACCTTAGGATAACCCTAAAGAATACAAAAACTACCATCCAATTCCTTTATCACGGCTTACCAAGAAAGTTTTTGAAAAAGCATTGAATGCAGAATTGACAGCTGTTCTGGGCAAGCATGGCTTTAGGAGTGGTCGCAGCACGGAGTCAGCTCTGGTAGCAGCAGCTGATGATATTAGATTTATAGTTGACAGTGGAGGTTCTGTTGGGCTTATTTTATTAGATCTTTCGGCGCTTGTTATACTATCTGCCACTCGTGGTAGTGACCAGACTTGATTAGCTGGGCCAGGCGCTGCCGACACAGGTAAGACCGGTGGGGTGGTGGATGGTAAGGCAGGAGAGTGTGGGGGGGGGGGTGTAAGTCGACAGACGACGGGCTAGGTAATATTTAATAAAACAATTAATAAAAACCACTTAACTTGCCCTCTCCACATTGCCGACTTGACGATGCAGAGAGCTGTAGGTAAGTGGTTTTATTTATTTAATTTTACCTATCCCTTTGTTTGTTGACTTATCCCCCATTACCCCGCCCGCCCCACCGCTCTTACCTGTGCCGGCCACACCGGAGATGGGTGTTAAGAATAAGGCACTCCAACTGCTACATTCCTTCTTGTTGGACACAAAGCAAATTGTGACCTGCAATCAATTAATTTTGAAACCTTTTGCTCTACTTTGTGGGGTTCCACAAGGGATTTCACTGAGCCCTACTTTTTTCAATCTGTGTGTTTCCCCTCTGGGGGTCCCCGACTCGGTCATTTGGACTCTCTGTCCTATACTATGCAGATGATACTCAAATTATTGTTACTTTTGCCAATGATACCCAGTCAGCTGCAAGTAACTTTCATTACCCACTCTGGTCAAATCTGCCAGAACCTCTGATGTGGTTTATAATGACGTTTTAATTTTTAAGAAAATCAAGTGATTCAGGTCTGGTCATCATGTTTCAAAATTCTGAAGATTGTTAAGATTATTTTTTTCATTTTCTTTCCCTGGCCTCAAACAAAACTGTAGTGGTGGTGTTGACTTTCACCAGGTTGGGTTATTGTAATTCCCTTTACTTAGGGATCAATCCGTTATTCCTGAGCAGACTACAGGTAGCCCAAAATACGGCTGCCCAGCTCAGACCTAATGTTAGTAAACATCAATCACTTTCTAAGGAACTGATCAGGTTGCATTGGTTACCTATGAGAGGAGGGCGGCGGGCCATGTTTAAGGCGCTCTGCCTGGCCAACAAATCTCTGTATAACAAGGGGCCTGAATTCCTCAGGCCTAAATTCCCCTGGTATATTGGCCTTTAATCTCTTGCTTTTTGTGCTCGCTGAGCATATTTCTGGCAGTTCCAAGACACACCTAGGTATAGGCGCTGTATACAAGTCCTTTTTCATTTTCACACATTCTGTTTAAGCAACGTTCCAAAATGAAGCGTTCTGCATAACCATAAAATCAATGGGTCCGGACTAAAGCAACAGCTTCTTTCAATCCAATGGGGCAGCTCTCTGAAAACACGCTCACCTTTCCTTTCTGGATTAGTTTAATTGTCAGATAATTGTTCTTCGTCTTTCTAGCTGTCAACCTCGAATGCTGCACGGGGTCTGATTGTTGACTTAGGGATGGCTTGTAAAGAGAGCGAGACGTATTTATTTATGTCTGTGTGCCTGTGGTGTTTGTGTAGAGCGAACCTAGCCTGAAGGCAATGGAGCGCTGTGCAGGTATTCAGTCAGTGAGTGACAGGTGAGGTGGCAGTTACTGGATTGATACTGCACTGCGATGTTGGATTCTTTATAAAGGTGTGTCTTTAGCTCTGTCCTAAAGTAGAGCGGCATCGGGGCAGACCCAATGAACACGGGGAATCGGGGATGTTGTTTTAAATCCTGGATGCACAGAGGCAAAAGGCCTCGGAGTCATCTGAAAGGTGCTAACACTGTAGGCCTCACCTGCATAAGATTTCACCCAGCATTGTCATGTACTCGTTCGACAAGGGGAGTGCCAACATTACTACCTGGAAGGCACATATAAAGATCCAGGCCCACATGCGACACAATTCAACGTATGTCCTACCTTTAGGTAACAAATCAGCCCATTGCTAAGATGGATTTCCACCCCTACCCCTTTCCTACAACCCAATACTTGTCTTCAGCATCTCCAAATCGATAGACTCCAGATTCAACACACAGGCTAAGAGGGTTGCATCCATGAAACATTTTCAAGATAAGCAGTAAACAGATTGTAAACAGTTACCAATTTAGACCAATTTCCTTTATGTGTCCCCTTTAATTGATGGGTGTTCACCAGAGCTGAGGGATACGTACCTGCTTCTCCCAGGAGAGTGGCAAATAGAAATGCCATAAGGAGCGCCATCTTTGGAGTCTGGAATCTGGGATTGGTGCTGCTTTCCAAGGTGCCTCTCGAAAGAGAATGCTGAAAGCTGAGGACCAGTTAAGGGGCAAAAGCTGCTGCAATCTTAGCCAACCCCACAAAGTGACAGAAACACTCACCTGCCGAATCTTTTATAGACCGAGAGAGAGAGACCTACAAGGAAGTGACTCATGGGGAGGGAGATAAGACACGGAAATAATGTTTCTCACTGAACAGCCCAGGTGGGTTTGGAGGGTTTGTTTGGATAAAGTGATAGAATGCAAGGTATGATAAGGGAGAGGTAACCTACTTTACGACTTTTCTCAGAATATGAAGAATAGGGTGCAGGCAGGGCTGTGTGACATATTTATGGAATACTTGCAGGCAGTATAGTACCATTGACATTTTGGACGCCATATAATGAAAGCATCCAAAGACCCGTCATCTGTCTCACCGTCAGAAAATCCTCCCACCAAACATGGAACCCCCTTCAGTGATCTTGGGTAAAAAGGTCACAACATTATCAGCTGACACAAACAATATCATATACAAATTCACTCACAGTCACCAGTATATACAAAAGTATTCACCATGGTAAGTCCTCAAAATCAACCTCATACTTCAGCACAGCCACCATCATACTCCAACACAAATAACAGCAATGGAAGCCAGCTTTCACTTTATCTGTGGTTCTCAAGTGGAATCACAGACTATTAGAGCAACAGTCAAGGAACACCCCCTTGTTGGCAGCTAACTAGCTACAATTTTATGCAACATATGTCCCCAATTAATGAGTGCTAGGAACCCAACACTTTGTAAAAAAAGGATTATACATTGATTCCAAAGGAAGCGATGTATTTTAATTTGATTTTTTATGAATTGCAGCCTTGCAGTTGTTCAGTGTTCACTATTTAAAATGAAAGTTTTAGATATCGACCGACAGCCATCCTTAGCTGTCTTTTGTGTAAGACCTATTGTCTATAATACAATAGGCACAAAGGTGGCTCTGGCTCAGCCCTTTGCTCAAGATAGAACCTTATTGTTTATCACAATTCCTTGCTCCGTTTGATGCTTTTTCTCTCTATTCTTGCCTTTAACCCACTCATGGAGCTTAGCTTGTTTACCGTCTTTTTATTTGACTGACTTGTATCTTTCGACTGCTGATTCAACGGATCTACGTTAATGTTTCGCCTTCCAAACAGTGTAAGCTGCCTGTTTACAAAATGCCTCTTGTGTGATATACCAAAAACCTACAATGGGCATAGAGGCCCCCCACTGCTTCCATTTGTTAGCTGTATTGTCAGTTTTATTTCCTTGCGTCTTATTGGATGGCTTTCCTTCCTCTTCTTGTGCTGTCACTCATCTGGAGCATAGCCCCTGTACCATCCTTTTGAATGGCTTACTTGTATTGTTCTTCTGCTCACATTTAGGAAACGATGTGTTTCTTTGTCTTTCAGCACTCTCTAATAGAGTGTGTGTTTTGTAACTGTCTCCCTCATGTGCCCCTTCTCACTGCCAAATACATTCTCTCCCGCATGCGCTGTTTTCTCATTAGATAACACACGTTAAATGTGCTCTCTTCTCCCTTACCTCAACTTTTCATTTTTATTAATGGCCAACCCCCTTTGCTTCCCTCCAACCGTTCACTTCACCCACAAATTTTATTGCTTCCCCACTCTTTGCAGTGCATAAAATGATTTAGTTCAAACTTTGTTTGGAGGACCAGGCAGCTCCTATTTGCTGAGGGGCCCAATCCACCTTAATAAATTAAAATTTTTGCACAAATGAAAATGTATTTTTTGATCTGTTGCTTGAAGTGGGTTTTGCCATCTTATATCAGTAAAGAAAAAATGAATAATTGGTCACTCGATCATTCAGAAGGTGTGCACATGCATGGTGATGAATGTGCAACCATAAATCACCATTAATGTACGCGCCTACTGAATCACACAGATGCATGATGTAATGACGCACATGTGCAAATGCGCAGAGCTCGTCATTTAATTTGGGGACCCTTCCTGCAAAGAAGCGCTGCTCCTGTGTTGTTGCTGTCTGGCCACTTCGCCACGCCGCGCGGCCCCCGCTTCGCGGGTGCCGCTCGTAGGCTTAGACTCTCTCTGGGGAACATCCTTTCTGCCTCCCTTCACGTGCTTTGAGCACCAACGCGCCCCTTGCAAGCTGTCATCTGGTCAACAGGGGTAGAGGCGGGACTGCGAGGACCAGCATTCCTAGCGGCGTGGATCGGCCGCAACTGGTCCTCTTCCCGCCCCCTCCTTCTCCTCTTTAAAATCTGTGTGGAGTGAGTGAGCCTTGGGACCCTTCCTGCAAAGAAGCGCTGCTCCTGTGTTGTTGCTGTCTGGCCACTTCGCCACGCCTCGCGGCCCCCGCTTCGCGGGAGCCGCTCGTAGGCTTAGACTCTCTCTGGGGAACATCCTTTCTGCCTCCCTTCACGTGCTTTGAGCACCAACGCGCCCCTTGCAAGCTGTCATCTGGTCAACAGGGGTAGAGGCGGGACTGCGAGGACCAGCATTCCTAGCGGCGTGGATCGGCCGCAGCTGGTCCTCTTCCCGCCCCTTCCTCTTGTTTTTCCTTCATAGCTTGTGTGGACAACGTGCACGCGGGACGCGCGCGGGGCAACGGCCGGGGCGAAGACCGGGCTAAGAGCGGGCCGTTTGAGGCCGTTCGAGGACGGCAGAGGACGGCCCAGGCCCACCCCCCTTATTGCTCCTAACCTGCTTGTTATGGTATCATCGTGCCGAGACAGGTTAGCTTAAACTGAAGCTCCCTAGTTAGTAAGTCGAATGACGACCCTGATCTCATCGTAAGCACCATGAGTACTAGGATGACACGTAGCAAAGCCTCCAAAGGTGGTTTACAAATCTGTGGCCCTATGGACGACTTCATCACCCGCACAAATATAGCCATCGATGAAGAAATATCTAAACTTCAAACCCGGGTATCCCTAGAATTGGTAGCTGCACGTAGGCTGTCCGAGGTAATTGCCCTCTCGAAAAAATCATCCCTAGGACATATAGCCTCTGCTGTCACTCCAGCACGCCCTGCCCGCCCAAATAGTATTACCACCCAGGTTGATTTACACCAGCCCCTGATTACTTCCACCCTCACTCCGCCCTTAGAACAATCACGCATTACAGAAGAGCTAAGCTTCGCTGCACCTTCTCACGCCCAGACCCCCACCCTTAATCCCCTTTCCCAAGCATTCCCAACTACTTCCCGTGTTAGTGGTGCACAACCCAAAAGAAAACGCCAATTACGCTCAGCCTACTCTCGTAAAAAGGCAAAGGTCGCAGTCTCCCACCAGCTCACAATGACCAACACTCAGGCACGTAATGCTTTACCTGAGGGTTCCTTGAGCACACAGTCAGTATGCCAAAGTATGGGAGAGGGTCCAGCCAACACCACCCCAGTAGACGAGGGGGCGCAGGTACAAGACCAAGACCAGGGAAGGAATGATAAGGAATTTATAGATCAAGTCTGGGAAACATTAAAAAAACTTCTCTCACCACTCGACTTAAGATTGTCTAGGATAGAAAACAATCTACTCGAGATGGAGAAGAGCATTATTGCTCTGGCCACTCTTGGCCTAAGAAGTCTCGAAAACCAGGGCGTGTCCTTATCTGACCCACTTTCGCCAGCCCCTGTTTTGCAAGCTGAGCAGCACCCCCCACCAGTACCTGTTGCTGTAAGGCCTGTTCCTAAGTCGAGGACTGTGGCTGTGGATCAAGTTTCCATAACCGCTAAACCTCAGGCTACCAAACCGCAGATTCCCACACGGAACTCTAAGCCTGGAAAAGTAAATCTAAACCTGGTAGCATCCGCCAGACCCCAGCCTGCCGAAACCCAGGGTCCTCGTCCAAAATAAAATTTTAGAGGAGGCTATATAGACCTTCCACCAGAGGTCAATGACTATGTGGTCGTGTTGACAGGCGTCCCTGTGATTGGCACTGACCAACACGAAAACCACTGGTCATTGAAAAATAAAACTATGCACTGGCTTAACGTCAACAGACCGATTCCCAATGGCAAAAGAAGCAGAGTAATGATGGTCCGTAGAATACCCTGGGTGGGCCCAACCAAGAAATCTAAGCAAGGGGACTGTGTAGTTGTAACTTTTGAAGACCCACATACGGCGCACCATATCTGTTCCTGGCCAACTAGTGAAGATTCTTTAGTCATACCAAGGCCGCTATCCTATTTTTACCCCCCACGCCAATTACATACCCAAGCGGATAACTGGTCCTCGGTGCAGCACCACCCATGGAACACCCATCCCATGAGGCAAAAGAATACTCTTTTACACTGGAATGGCCTTTCAACCTACAATAGATTTGGAGGCCTGGAGGAGGTCGATTGACTTTCTATGTTCCCAGCATGCCCACAACTAGAAAAAGCATTGTCTCCACATGTTATAGACATAATTGGAAATCCAACCAACGGCCCTCCAACTACTCAAGCCGGGCTTCTGACTCTCTTGCCCCGGGCCATGGAACCGATCAAAATGGCCATTTTAGATTGCAAAAGAGTGGAAACGAGGCCAGACAGCCCCTGTTCGATCCCCCCTCCTCCAGTACAATCTAATCCAATGGAGATCAACCTGCCTGATAGAGTTGCCTCCCCAGGCGATTCTTCACTGAGGGTCTTAAGCTGGAATGTGGCTGGCCTTGCACGTAACTTTGATAACCCGGAATGGAACACCTTCCTGGCACCCTATGACATTTGCTTGCTACAGGAAACATGGTGCCAGGAACCTAGACATAGAGTGGGGTTTTCGACCTTCTATGTTCCGACTGTATGTCACCAAGGTTTTAAAGGACGCCCATCCGGTGGTCTTCTCATCTGGATCAACATAGCACTAGACCTCAGTGTTTGTCAAAGGACCACCGAAACACCTGACCTTCAATGGCTAACAGTGCACTACAAAGGGGGAAGGAAACTAGAATTATTTAATCTCTACCTAAGGGGCAATAGGAACGGAGGATCTCTAAACTCTTTAGGCTTAAGTAACTACCTGTCTGCCTGTGACGCCGACTCTCTCGTCCTGCTGGCAGGCGATTTTAATTGCTGTTTTGAGCCTTTAGCCAAAGAAGATATTCTGGATACCAACGAGGAGGATAACAGGAGGGGCATCCCTATTTTGAACCTCGAACCGATCCCTAAATGGACACAAAAGGCGATCGATATAAATGCTCTTTGCATGGAGCATAACTTGAGAGCAACGAATGGGCGTTCTAAATCAGATCCCATGGGTGCCCATACATACAATAGGACGGGCCACTCATCCAGAATTGACTTTGTTATGCTCAACTATAACCTCTGGCCATATCATCAAGACATGGAGGTTATAGAGACCTGTGACAGCGACCACAACCCTCTCGCTTTAACCATTTCTGTCCCCTGGCAAACTGGGTCTCAAGAAGCTACTAATCAGTTATGGAAAGCTTCACATGAGATTCTTCCCTCAAACTGTGGCAGACGTCTTAAATGGGCAAGAGTCTCAGCGGATGAGGCTAGGATGTCACAAGCTGAAACCATCTTACTAGAGGCTGAATCTAGGCTTGATATTACGAATAGCGATAGCAAGATGTTTTTATCGTTATTTACGGAGACTGTAACGGCACTAAGTGGGCTGTTCATCATTCCCAAACCCAGCTCCAGAACTGCTTCAAAGGGGGCCCTGAGAACAAGTGAAAAGTGGTTCACAGCCAAGTGTCGACTTGCTAAGGGTGATCTTGTTGCTGCAGTAAAAGGAAAAGACCAAGCTACCATCAGGTCTGCAAGGAAACTTTATAGGAAAACTGTGACTGAGGCCAAGCGGACATATGATTTCAACTTTTGGCGTGACCTAACGGAGGTGAGCACAAGGAAAGATGCTAAGGGGTTCTGGGACTTGCTAAGATCAAGAGACAAGCCCATTGATCAACAACTGACTTGTAATATCCCTGGTGTTGCCTGGTTTGCCCACTTTTCGAAATTGTATTCGGCTCAGACAGGGCCTCCGCAACCAGACCCGCTCCCAAGGCTCAGTTCCACAGATCTCCCACCAAATGAAGTCCTATTTACCACCTTGGAAGTAGAGAAGGCAATCAGGTGTATTGTTTCTAACAAAGCGGCAGGACCTGATGGGATTCCGGGCGACTTGATAAAAAATAATCCCCCATTTTGGAGCAGATTAATTGCTGTTCTTCTTAATGAGGTTATGATGGGGGGGTCTTTCCCTGACTCTTGGAGGGGCGCTGAAGTAGTCCCCATTTTCAAGAAGGGTAGCAGGGAAGACCCAGCCAATTACCGCCCCATCAGTTTGCTGGATTCGACGCAAAAGGTAGCGGGGAAAGTGGTATTGGGCAGGATTCTGGAGTGGGTGGATGAAAATCAGATATTGTCTGATTTCCAAGCGGGTTTTAGATCAGGGACAGGCACCGTCGAGCAGACATTCCGCCTTTTAATGCTCTATTGGAAGGTAGTGGTGCTAGGAGGGGGCAGCTTATACTTAGTCTTCATAGACTTAAAAACAGCCTTCGACCTGGTTCCAAGAGCATTATTGTGGAAGGTCCTTGACGAGTTAGGTCTACCTCCCTATTTGTTGGCCTTGCTGATAAAATTCCATGAAAACAACTTTGCCCAAATCAGATGGGGTGCCCAGGGAGAAAAAACCCCGTGTATTCCAGTAGACAGGGGCGTCCGCCAGGGGTGTGTGCTTGCCCCCACTCTGTTTTCGCTTTACGTCAATGGAGTGGTGGAGCACCTTCTTCAACATCCTGCAGATGCACCATCCCTGGCTGGAAGGAAAATCCCGACGCTCCTGTTTGCGGACGACACCCTCCTGATTTCGAAATCACCTGCAGGCATACAGTCGCTACTTTCCAGCTTCAAGGCCTTCTGTGACACCAAGGGACTGGCCATAAATATTGGCAAGACCAAATTTCTTGTCCTCAACCCCCCTAAGAAATCTGTTAAACCCCCCACTCTAGACTCTGTCACATTAGAACGGGTCAAAGAATTTGACTATCTAGGCATACGTCTTTGTGATAGTATGAGCTGGAAGGCCCATCACCAAAAAGTGTTTCTAACCCATAAGAGGGTTGTTGGTGCTTTACTTAAAGAGCAGCGTGCTTCCTTCATAAAACCTATTGGGGCACTTCTTGATATTTATAGGGGTAGGGTTGTGAGTGCAGCACTGTATGGCGCAGAACTTTGGGGTACCCAGAGAGTGGATACTTTGGCCCACCTAGAAAATAAATTTCACAAAGATCTGATGAGGCTACCCCAGAGCACCCCCACAATCCCCCTCTTGCTGGACGCAGGTACCCGTCCAATCTGCGAGCAAGCTAAATTACGCCCCTTACTACTATGGTCTAGAATTTGGAACGTCCCCGAACTCCACAGCTATGCAGACGCCCTAAAAGATGTACTGTCCTTACCTGGCTGGCATAAGATCGCCTGGCTCAGAGAGGTCAAGAGGGCATTATACAAGCTCGGTCTGGGAGCTGCGTGGGAAAATAAAACAGCACCTCCTAAACAAGAACTGAAGAAGGCTTACTGGTCTTGGGTGGATAACGAGAGACTTGGTAAATCAAATCACCCAAGATCCGTTGCCAACTTCTTGATGGTTAAAGATATCCCCTCCAGAGAACCATATTTGGACTTGATTCACAGTTCACATGATAGGGCATTATATTTTAAATTCAGGGTTGGGGTCTTACCTTTATGTCAGTTTACCTCTACCTGGAAACCACCACTGCAAACTGTACCCTATTGCCCATTCTGCGAGCTAAAAATCGAATCTGTCGTACACTTTCTATTTGAGTGTCGAGTCTATATGGCCCCTAGACGGAGGTGGTTGAAGCCTCTTTGTAGGAGCCTGGGAACTCGCTCACATCTGGAAGCTATAAGAATACTGCTCTCAGATACAAGACCCTTTTTTGCCATTTGTTTGGCTAAATTCCTAGGCTGGGCTTGGCGCATAAGATCTGCTAAACAACTGACGATACAGTAAAGTGTCCCTTTTTCATTTTTCATAAATCTTAAGATTATCCCGTGTAAATATGAAATGTTTTTAATGGTAATATGAATTGTAAATTGCTTTGTTTCGACCATTGTTTTTATGCTGTCATGTTTTGCTTTTATGATATGTTTCTATATCGAAATAAAGCTTTACTACTACTTACATTTAATCTTTTTTACTTCTTTTTTTGCCAAAGCTGTACAGCATGGGGAAGAAGTATTTCTTTTCCAATGCTGCACAGCATCAGCAAAAAGAATTGGCAAAACCAATACAGCAAAGAGATGAGACCTATTGGCTTTGCCAATGCTTGCTTATTTTTCTTCTAACACTATGGGCCTGATTACAATGCAGTTAGGAAATCTTCCCGTCTGAATCGGTTTGGAAATGGTTTCCGACCCACTCGGATGGGGAGAGTCCGAACGACTGAGTACTATACATCCGGATGCTTCCAGATATGATTTGGTTGGACTCCCATTGATTCAATGGGAGCCTATGTTAACCACATTGTAATCAGGCCCTCGGTCGGGAAGACGCAATCCAGATACGATTTGGAAGGAGCAAATGCCATAAGGAGGCCTTCCTAACCGCATCAAAATCGGGCCCTTGGTGAGAATTTGCCAAAGTTGGTTAGCATTTTTAGAAAAAATAACTTTTTTATTTGAAGTTTTTTATATCGGACCTGGATATTTTGTTTTTATTTTAAGTTTCACAAAAGAATATTGTTTCAGACTGTTTGTTGAAGGCATTGCTATTTCTCATATACATTAAGGAAGCAGAGCCTGGGAAAATGTTTTTATTCAGGCCATTGTGATGTTAGAGGCAACAGTAACTAGATTTTCAAAGCATATTGGTGACCGTGAGCATACCCAGTACAACCTTTCTATGTTCCCTGCATCTACAATAATCTAAAGAATTGCCAAATGAGAAACTGGCAAAGAAATGAACCCATGGATTGAGCCAAGTACAGTGCTTCCTTTGCCGTGCCTCCTCTGCCATGCTACCTTTGCACTAGGCCTGGGCTAAAATTCCGTTCCGCTCGTGGAAATTGCGATAATTTGACATTTTCGCTTTCGGCGGAGAGCGCGAAAATGTCAAAATTTCCGCAATCCGCATCTTACCGGAAATGTTTCTCTTGCTCGCGCTGTAAAAAAATACATTCTCGCGTGTGCGCGATCGCCTTACCTGAATCCCCGCGTTCGCCGACAAGTATTCCCGATCCGGTCGCGTTCTCTACGAGATGTTGGATTATTGGTAGCCATTTGCGCTGTCAAGCGACAGTTTGCGCCCGCATTAACGTCATTTGTCATGCGATCACGTAATTCGTCGCGCGATCACGTCTTTCTTCTTGCAATCATGCACCGCGAGAGTATGAGATGAATGAGATCTCGCGCCCGTGAGCAACCGCATGGGTAAGTTGGCGAGCCGCGATCACGCAGAA
The DNA here is from genome assembly GCF_964204655.1 of Triturus cristatus. Taxonomy (NCBI): domain Eukaryota; kingdom Metazoa; phylum Chordata; class Amphibia; order Caudata; family Salamandridae; genus Triturus; species Triturus cristatus. The sequence goes on along the minus strand of NC_140584.1, from coordinate 321,731,178 downwards.
AATACCACGAACGGGCAGGAAAAAAAACTTCTGCGTCTTCGTGATATTTCCGCGTGTTTGCAGAGATTTTTAACATTTTCGCGATAGTTTGCGAAAGTGAATTTCGCAAATTCTGCCCACCCCTACTTTGCATCCAATATATTGCACAAACCACAGTGCACTCTTAGTAGTGCAATGCACATGGAGGAAGATGTCTGATGTAGTGGTCTCTAAATTGCTTTAATGCAGTGCCCATTGAAGAGCAGTCGGCACAGTCAGCATGGTCTGCACAATTTGCCACTTCTTTGCAGCATTGCACTGCATCCAAATGAGTGCATCGTGTGCAGAGCAGTCTTGTGCATTTTACTCACTCCATCCCATCAGTTCAAGGTCAGAAATTGTTTTTATTAGCCATCGCTGCAGCTTGCTTCGAGTAGACATGGTCGCTACTGGACAGCACAGGAAAAGAGCATGTAACTATAACTCGCACCCCTGCACAGGTTTCTCATCAATAATTTTATTGCAAATGTTGCAGTGATTTTATCAATGATGTTGGGGAAGATGTCATATCAATAGTTACCCTAGGGCACGAGTTAAAGTTTCTTTAGATACCTATATCTATAGCTGCTGAATTTCTATGGTTTTATATGTGTAAAATCTGAGCCTAACAAAAACATCCCTGTAGTCTTTGGCTTTTTAGTACATTTTGAAGCTTTATTTTATTCAATTTTCTAACTACAATGTCTTTGAAACTTTTTTTTTTCCAGTGAATTTCTATGTTTTTTTAATGCTATTCCCTAACTATAAGGTTAAGGTAGCCTTTGTTTTTTTCAGTGAATTTCTAGTTTTTTTAATGAAAAGTAATATTTAATCACCATACATTGATCCAACTGCCGCCATGCATGTTCTTCAGCTGTGCATGGCCAGGGGTTGACCGAAGGCCTGCAGTTAACCCCCCGCACGCAGCCATCTCCATGCTGTGCACAGTGAGGGGTGGCCACAGGGCCTGGCCTGAAGCAGGCCATGTGGCCAACACCCCAAAGAGAACCAACCCCACACTGTGCATGACCTTCAGCTGTGTGCAGTGAGGGGTTGGCTACTTGGCCTAGCCTGTGGCCAGGCCCTGTGGCCAATGACCCACAGGTAGCCAATACGCAGGCCCCCTCCCAAGACTGCTTTTGACACATGGGACCACATGCGCAGGGCCCTGACAACATATTTCATGGTAAGGGGAGCATGCAACCCCACGCCCCAGGCTGATTTTGGCCCCCAGAACGGCTTCCCCTAGGGGCCTGCATATATTTAATGACAATTTCGGACCCAGGGGCTGCATCTACTGGGGTCTGGCACATTTTGTGGGTTGGGCCGATTTTTTGTTCCAGGGACCCTGTCCCTCAGTGCCCAGTTAATTTGTTTAGGGGAGGGGCTCACACAGTTTCCCTCCACGGGCCAGTTTGGGCCCTGGGACCTCATCCCGTGGTGTCTGGCAAAGTTCAAAAGGAGCAGGGTTACTCGTAACCCCCGTCCCCAGGCCGATTGTGGCCACGGAACCCCATGACCTGGGTCCCAGCCAAAAAAGGGTGGGTTCCCTGGTTCCCACCCTGGTAATCCACCACACTATGGTTAGGGCCCGCGGGTGGAGCCCCAAGGCCCCTGCGGCCCCACCCGACTCTCTCAATGTGGGGCCCACATTGCTCCCGCCATCAGGAAGCAGCAAAAAATGCTGCTCCCTGTGGGTGGAAGCAATCTTTTCATCTGTTTCCCTGCCCACTTCAGTCCAGATGAAAAATTCTGTCCCACATTTTTCATGCTCCTGCCCGATGGGGGCAAACTTAGTGCTCTCGCTTGGTGGTAATTTTGAAATAGCTCCTGCCAAGCAAGAGCAAATGTAAGTTTTCCTGTCTCTGCTAGTGTGGGCAGGGAAACTGCTATGTCCGATGGGTAGGCACCCCGGGATATAGATTATGAGCAGACCCTAGGGATGGGCTCCGCAGGGTCAGTATGGCTCAGGGAGGGCGGCCACGTGGCCACCCTCGCCTTTGTAATTGCGGGCAGGGCCCAGGATGGGGTCATGTGGGCCAAATCAGCCTGGGGAGAGAGCAGCGAGCCCCTGTGCCCCTTTTTGACTAGAGCCAGGCCACGGGGCTGTGTGCCCTCCTCCCACTAGAGGATGATCTCCACAAGGTCAAAATGGGCCAAAATTGACCTGGGGAGGTATGCTACATGCACCCCTTCCCCCAAATACATATATGGTTCTCCCAGGACCTGGCCCACCCGGGGTGAGTTAAAAAAACAATCATGAGAGAACACACTTGTTTAAAAAAAAAATGCCACAGATCTTCCATGAATTCACAGCAAAATGTTAAAAAAATACACCTTTGGGCACAGGTTGGGGTCAGGACCCCACCACAGACCTAAGGGGTCTGGGTATTCCTACCCTGAGTCCCAGGTCCCAAGATGGCTGCCACCACTCCTGGTTGAAGTGGTGACAGCCAATCAGATCTCAGCATGAGATCAGTCAGATCTGTGGTGATCCGTGTTTCTAGATACAGATAAATCTTCTTTCTTTAATGGCTCCAAAACCACTGATCGAATTTACACCAAATTACAAAAAGCACCTTTCTGGACCAAGATCTAGCTTTCTGCCAAATTTTTGGTGTTTATGTTCAGTGGTTTGGGCTGTAGTCATGTCTAAAATCCCTATCGGAAATAGCATGCGGAGGTGACGCTGTGGGTACGCAAGATGGTGATCGCGTAGGACCGCGGAACCAAGAGCTCTCGCCCTAACGTCCCTAATTGACTTAGTTGGTTTTAAGTGACCATTGGTCCCCCCGTGGGTTGTACAGCTGGCATGCGGGTCGTGGGACAGAGAGCTGGCTGCACGGGCTGTAACGCACCTACAGGGGTTGAGACAGGAGTCGCCCCCAGGCACCAACAATGAGAGTGCAGGTAAGCCTTGCACGGTAAAAAATTGTCTTCAAAGCATGGGCGCAGGGAATAGGAGAAATCTGATGGAGAAACAGCAGGGTGGGGCGAGGAAAACTTTGGTGGCTAAGACAGGAGAGGAAGTGACTCTGCCACCTCAGGGAGATAGTTTGGCCCCGCTCTCAACTCCACCCGACCTGGCCAACCCCACTGCCCCACTCAAACAGCAATCACTGACTTCTTTAACCCCTTCAGCGCTGGGCGAATTCCGCCGCGGTGCTGAAGGGTTCGAGCGCGGGCGGGCTCATGACGGAACGGTTCCGTCATGAGCACAGCTCAACCGTGGCTCATGACGGAACCGTTCCGTCATGAGCATGGAAGGGGTTAAAATGAAAGAAGGAGAGGTGAGTCATATACCCTAAGAACAGCTGTGTGTATCAGCACCAGAGGAAACTAAGCAGATGACTTCCAGGGTCCAGGAGCCCGTTTCAGTATCTGGGGACAAACAACAGGCAGGGATCGTAGTGGCAGATGCTGTATTTCTTCCTCAGCACACCCTCATCCAGAAAGGAAGGGAAGAGATTCCCAGAGAGTCTACCCTCGGGGGACACAAGAACATACCTGACTCACAGATGAACCATCAACCCACTGCAGTTAACGGTTGCACAGGAGGGAGCAAAGCACGGCCTCCCACGGATGTCACATCAGATGGGACAGACAACTTAGACCCTGCACTAGCTATGATATTAGAGTCAATCAAAGAAAATCGTGCGGAGACTCGGGCGGATGGGAAAAGAGCTAGATAGGCCACTAAAAAACTAGAAGGCGCGAGTAGGAAAATCCTATACTGAGATCGGGGAGAGACTTAACAGCATGGAGGAAAGAGCATTGGCTGTAGAGACCGACTTGTCTGCTGTGAGAGAGCAGACAAGCGCTCACGAAGCCCAACAAACTGATAATGTGGAAACTAGAGGATATGGAAAATCACCTAAGAAGAAACAACCTGCGCCTTCTTGGCATTGAGGTGGGTCTGGAGGGAGACGACATTTGCACCTTTATCTTGGATCTTCTTAAAGAAGCCTTTCCGGATCTCACAGGCTGGAACTGGGAATGCGAAGTTCAGAGGGTCCATCGGTTCTCATTTACTCGCTATAAAAGTACACAACCTGGTAGAGACAAGAAGCAACTAAGAGTCATTTTGGTTTTCTTTGATAATTCTATGCTGTGACAGGCTATATTTGAAAAGGCTCAACCAGACGCCAAAAGGCATAAGGCAATCTCTTTTTTTGTACGCCCTGACTTCTGGCACTTAACGGTAGAACGCAGGTGGCGTCTGCGGCAGGTAATTAAGCCTTATCAATAGGCCGACTTCGATGCTTTTTTGTTTGCGCCAGCCAGGCTGAAAACGATAGTAAGAGGGGCTGTTAAGTTCTTTACCTCTGAGATAAAAGCCAGAGAATATCTGGATCAGGTACTATCAGAAAAGAAAAAAAGTTAAAGGGAGGTTCTTTTCTTCTTATAGGGGGTTCTCCTAAGGCTGGGCTATCTATCTGGGAATTCTCTCTAAACTCTGCAGTCTTTGGCTTTTCTTTTTTTTTTTTTTCCGGGCAATAGGATGGTATCTCTTCGATTAGAATATTTTAAGTTTTGTTAGCTGGTATCAATAGCTCACAATGGGAATAGGGAAGTAGGGGGGATGCAGGACTGGGAGCTCGCGGGGGCACTTTGCCATCACCATCACATAAACCTGTTTGGTCTGACTGCTTTCATTGTGGGGAGAGGGGGTGGGGGACGAGGTCAGAAGGAGAGGGGATGGTCGTGTAAATCTAAATGCACTTGAAACGACTTGTAAGTTACAGCACAAAGTGGAATTTATTATGAAGATTTCGGTAGTATTTGGTCATAGAATCCTGCGCGTATATGAAAATAGCTGGGGGGTCTCCGTCTGCAAGATTTAGACTCCATTAAGGCTGGGAAATTGGGGTGGCGGAATTTGATGCAAGGTAATGGCTATGCTTCGCATCGCCACTATCAATATCTGTGGGCTGAACGATAACGATAAAAGGAGGAAAGGACAAGAACACTTAAAGGTGTTGCGGGCAGAAGTGTACTGTTTATAGGAAACCCACATATCCCGGAATGATAGCGATCTATTGAATGCACTTGGCTTAAAGGCTGTTTGCCATTCAACCCAGGAAGTTAGGACCAAGGGGGTAGTGATATTGGTGAAAGGGGTTATTGTCATACCAGGGAGAATATTAGCGGATAAAAATGGCAGATGGGCGATACTTGAATGCAGAGTTGGGAACGGTATGCTCACACTCTGCTCAGTGTATGCTCTGGTACTAGATGATTTTCTAGCTACTGAAGTACCTTCCTGGCCAGCACTCTATGTAGTTTGTGGGGATTTAAATATAAATGGTTCTAGGACAGACTCTGAGGGGACCAGAGTTGCCCGCACGAGTCGTAAACTGCAAACTACGCTCTCACTAAATAACTTATTAAAAGATATAGGCTTGATGGATGCTTGGCTAAGTTTGAAAGCCCAGGATCCTAGCAATAGTTATTATTCCGCTCTGCACAGTAAGTTTGCAAGGCTGGACTACTTCTTGGTGTCACCATCTCTACTTAAGGAGGCGCAGGTAGAGCTATTTCCCAGGGTTATGTCAGATCATAACCCTGTTGTACTGGAAGTCCTAATCTCAGGGTTAACAAGGCATTTCAGAAGCTGGACATTCTAAAGGGCACTCTTATCTGATCAGGAATATGTCAAGCACATGAAGGGCTGGATTGCTGAATTTTTAAATATTAACAGGGGTAGTGCTCCCCTAGGGATGACTTGGGACGCATTCAAGGTATCAGTAAGAGGGGAGACCTTGCAGTACAGTGTGGGGATACAGAAGGGAAGGCAGGAAGGCTAAAAGCATTTTATCAAAGACTCGGGGGCCTAGAGAGCGAGTTAATCAGCAACATGGCCTCGGGAGGCAATACCTCTCTAACACTGAATTTAATCGCCATTACACAATCATCCCTTGACGATTTTAACACAGAGAAGACTGTGGGGAAGTATTTGGCAAAAAGACAGGAGTGCTACCAGTATAGTGAGAGTGTAGGCCAATAACTAGCTGTTTTGGCTAGACAACAGGTAGCTATGGGGCACATAAGGCAGGTAAAGAATATGCAGGGGGTAATGGTCTCTGAACCAGCTGAGGTAAGGGAAGCCTTTAGGGAATATTATGAATATCTCTACAAAGCCCCTCAGGCAGGGGATTGTAGTAGTACAGGAGACCAGGCGTCTTTTGAACCTTCGGTGAGGCTTCCTCAGGATGAGACCCTTCCCCTAGCAGCAGATATATCTCTTGAAGAATTTCAGGCAGCTCTCCAGGCCCTCCATGAGGCAAAGCGGTAGGAACAGACGGCATACCTCTCGAGTTCTACAAAATCTTTAGAGAGGAGGTGGGTAAGGATATTACTCGAGTTAATCAAGGGGTCAGGGGAGGGGCTGCTCCACAAGGCTCTTGGGGCACCGCCAATATCGTTATCTTTTTAAAGAAAGGGAAGGACCCTATGTTATTGGGATCCTACAGACCTATCACACTCCTTAAAAGTGACACCAATTTATACTCCAAAATATTCGCCACCTGACTGAATAGAGTAATGCGCTCCTTGTCTCAGCCTGGCAACATGGCTTCATTCAGGGGAGGGGTACGCCGGACCCCATCAGACGGGTAATCACATTACTTGATGCCAAGGAGGTTCTTGCCTAACCCATGGGGGTTTGGGATGTTAGATGCGGAGAAGGCCTTTGATAGGGTGTCATGGCACCTTTTATCAAGGCAATACAGGCTATGTATATTAAACCTACTGCCCGAGTGCGAGTAATGGGAGAAGAGTCTAAGCCGTTTGTAATCGAAAGAGGAACAAGGCAGAGATGTCCCTCCTCCCCCATTGCTGTTCACATTATATCTAGATCTGCTCCTTCGACATCTGGAAGACTCTAAAGATGTTGTCCCTGTTAGACTGCAGGGTTGGGACACTATGATATTGGCATATGCCAATGATGTGGCCGTAATCACTACCGACCCTGATAGAGCGATACAGGCGGTCAAAAATATAGCCGATAATTTTGGGATCCAATCTGGTTCCTTACTGAATAGGACAAAGACTCAGATCCTGATAAATAGGTTCACCCAGCCTCAGACAGCAGATTTGTAATTGAAGCAGTTTATCTCGGAATAACCATTACGGCAAAGGTCGAGGTAATAGTGGATTTAAGTCTGTCCCCTATAAAGGGGAGAATCAGGAAGGACTTTTACCGCTGGGACAATTTGATATTATTTTTCGAACTATACCTCTCGCAATACATAATGACTGGTTTAAGTTAATAGAGAGAGAGATTGCCAGATTTATCTGGTTCTACGGGAAAACAAGGAGGGCTATTACATTCTTATGTCTACCCAGGGATAGAGGTAACTTTAAGCTATACTATCTGGTGGCAGCCCTGCAGTACTATAGTCCCCTATTCAGCAATAAGGTAATGGAAGGTCCCGACTCTAGCTACGTTTTACCAATATTCGAGATCTTGATGGGGGCTAGGGCTGAAGGCTGCCTCGTGAAATTTTACGAAGCTAGTTATTTAAAAAAAAAACCGAAGTTTAAGACCTTAATTACAGCATTCCGGAATTGGGCAGGGATCCAGAATCGTCTTGGGATAGGCAGATTTAGCAGATATACCCCCCTCCTTAGGACTGATAAGGTACCTTTGGCCCTGCAAGATGACTGTCTGACAAGGTGGGAAAAGGCTGGTTTTGGCAGAGTAGGGGATCTTTTGGCTGGAGATCACAATGCGTCCTTCGACGTAGTCAGGGAAAGATTCAACATTTGCCCCTGAGATTTTTTGACATTTTTGCAATTAAGGGATTTTTTATACAAGAAAGCTGGGGGAGCGACAGGTTTTCCACGAGTATCTCTAATAGAACTATTTATAAAGGAGGAGAACCCCTCAGTTCCACAGATATATAGCTGTCTTTTGGAGGAGGCCCCGGACGATCTGGATAAAAGCCTGAAGTGGCAGGTAAGGCTAGGGCTTTCAGATTCCTTTTTTCTGGAATCATTAGCAAAGGGGGGCTCTATATTATGCTCCACCAGCTTACAATCACAGCATTTTAAAACCCTGTTCAATTTGTATATAACACCTTAAAAAATTGCGAAATGGAGTGGAAGGGACCCAATGTTTTAGGTGCAGTTTGGAAGGAGTGGACTTGGTTCACATATTTTCCACATGCCCTTCTCTCGAATTAACAGCTAGGGAAATAATTAGTTTTCTACAAGACATATTGAAGGTGGACATTCCACTGTCTCCCCAGATTATGTTATTAAGAATAGACGAGCAAGTTGGGAGGAATGGAAGTAGCTCATTTTTATAGCCATGTCAGTCTACAGTTTATGTGCCGCTTCTGCTTGGCTGGATCCGCTACCACCGACCTTCCAGCAATGGAAAGGGTGCTTCCTGCATGTTTATAAGCTAGAGACAGCACTGTATGAACAAAGAGGCAGGAAGGAAAAGATCAAGGGGAATAGGACCTGGGGGCTACATTCAGTCTGGATCTCCAAGCAGAACTGAATCAGCTATGTTTTAAGATCACGTGTCTTTGACTGCTTTTATTAAATGAAACTGCTTACCCCTACTTATGGTATCTAGGATTTTGTTATCCTCCCCTTGCTGATGATTATGAATTATTATGGCTCTATATTTATGATCATTTTGGCTAATATCCACTATTTGTAGTGTATTCATGCTCATGATAATTTTTTAATTGCTGTAACCTCTCTTTGCTTATTAAAAAAAATTAACTTTAAAAAAAATAAAAGGAAATTGCAAGCGGAAAGCACATTTTAGGACTCCCCCTTTTCTTTGCCCCCACTTGACAAATCACCTCAAAACTTTCAAGAGAGCAGATGGTGTTACTAGCACACTAGCTTTGAAAATCTTTTGAAGTCATTAGCAAAGCAAAAAAATGCTTTTCTTATGGAAACTATGTCCTAACTATAACTATCTACTGGTGGGGTGATCCGTCAAGTGGGGAGCAAGAAAAATATGGGTCACAAAACATAAAATCCCCATGCATTTTCCATGGACTTCTTTGGAGAAGGCTATAGCAAAAACTGCTGAATGGAATTACATGAAATTCAGCAGGAAGTTAGGTCTTGTTCTGCAGATTTTACTTGTGGCGATTTGGTGCAAATCAGTTAAGTAGTTTTTGAGATTCTAAGGGATAAAAAATATAAATATTTGGACAGTTAGGCTTGTGAGACTCTCGCATACCTCCTGCAAGTGCGCAAATAAAAAATATGGAACTCTGTAATTGGTCAAGAGACCAGTTTTTTCTGTGAGCCTTCACGCTCTCGTGGGAGCATGAAAGCTCCCACAAGTCTCATGAGAGTGAGCACTCATATTGGCTGCCTGTCAGAGTTTTAGAATTGAAATGGCAGCCATTACTATTTCCTGTGGAAAATTGAAGGTGTTGTTGAAATGAACTAAAAAAGGGGACAGCAGAAAGGCATCTTATCCTCCTAGATTTGGAGAGGAGGTCTCTACGGTATAACTGCAGTGCAGAAAATAAGTGTATAATGTTTTATAAAAAAACTTCACAATCTCACGGGAGTTGAGTGTCTGATTTTTGTTTTTTTGTCCATCCTTTCAGCCCTGAAGAAGTTTTGGGGTATTTCCCAGACGAAACACGTGTTGGCTGGTCAATCGTTCAGAATTAAAAGAAGAACAAATAATACTCCTGAGTGTTGTTCTTCATGTGGAATTTACTGTGTAACACTGTAACACCAACTTGTGAGAAGTTTTGATACCGAGAAATTACTCTGCATACACCGTCGACGTGTGCACAGGCCCATTGTTGTTTTGTTGACCTTGTGTCTGTTTTCAGGGCTTATAGGGTTATCCCCCACATGTGGCACCGTCACATATTCATTGTAGCTATATACCAACGCACACCCGTAGTTGGCGCCATCCAATACCACATACGCTGAAACCCTGTAGTTCTCTTGGTCATTGGTAGGGGCAGCCCAAGTGTACATACACATTACCACACAACTATTCTGAGTAATGTGGTCCAATAATACAGGACCATCATGAACAGTGATGGTCCTGTATGAATAGCAGAAGAGCTCTTTCAAAATCTAGCAAAAGGTGACACATAGGCAGCATCCATTAAAAGTGCAAACCCATCATGTAGTGAGGACTCAAGGAGAAGTTAATAAAACTAGAGAAACTTAAGAAAAACTAGAACAGCAAATGGTGGGATGGTATCACTTTGAAGCAGCACCTCAGATTAGACAGAATTCCAAGGGGCTTACAAGCCCAAATCTTCCCCACCTATAATGAGCTAGATGACGATCTACTAAAGCTCTGGGAAGGAGCACTAACATCCAATTCTAAAACCTTGATAGGCATACGCATAGAAAATGCGGACCGCAAAGTGGCAGCCTTACAACTAGAAATCATCAAGCTAGAAGGGGAAATCAGGGATCTGGGCTTACAAGAAGCTACAGAAAAAAGCTATGTCATCCTCACTGAAGTGTTATCTAAACACCACAATACGCAGGACTGCCCTGTGGGACTTCATTTTGCTTTTAATTTGTCAATGTATTTCTGATGTTACACAGCTTGTACCAAGACTGTTTTGCGATAAGGATATGATGTTGTTTCACATTATCTTAGCCCTTTTTGCCTTCCTTATTATTTGGATGTTATGCCGATGCCAGTGAACATGTATGCCTGATTTATCTTGTGCTTGTCAAATCGATAAATAAAGTTTAAAAAAAGTTTAAAAAAAAAAGTGTTATCTAAACACCAGGAGGACATCATACGGAAGGCCATGAAACTGAAAAGGGATGAGATCGACTACAGGGAGGGGAGGGTCTTCACCTTTGCGAAAAAGTACGATCAAATACTAGCCAATGATCAGGATAAGGGCAGAATAAGTAGACCACAAACCATCGCCATCTCATCGAGCTCTACTTCTATTAGTGCCCCGCTATCAAGTGACAGTGAGATAAACAACGCACCCAACACCTCCACAGTAGACAGACCAGGCAACTCTTTTTTAAGGGAGGTACAACTGATCAAAAAGGGCAACAGATCACAGCCCAACCGTGGAGAACAAATAAGAAAACTTGCAGAGGGAAAAGAGCAGGGTCCAAACGACTTCAGAATGAACCTCAGATTAGGGGACAAGAGGAACTAACAACTGCACAGGACACGGGGGTAGACGTAATCAATCTTTCCTTCCAAACACTAACAGATGACATGGTCTCACTTTTGAAGAAAGGTTTAAGCTACTGCCCAGTGGAGAGAGGGGATGTACACAAAGTCAAGATAGATCTTTTCAAATACATTAGGAACCTCAAATTTAAGAATTTTATGTGTGAATAATCCAAATGTGAATAAAAACACTAAAAACATCCCGATGTGTGGTACGTCAGACATACTGAGTATACAGGACGTGTATGACACCCAGTTATTGTTATCCATTACTGAGCAAGAAGATTCACCTAATGACATGAGCAACCTCCTATGAGAATTGAATGTCGACCCAGACTATTTACCAGCCAGTGGACTAAAGACCAAGTCCAGGTGGACTCCGGCTCTCCTTGGGGGCAACAAAATAGATGTCTTCCATAAACTGGTGTTGGGGAACACTGACAAGTATGACCAAAAAACGAGACCCGGTAGTATACACATCACAGATAATCTGATACAGGGGGAACAGCAGGCTTTGACACTCCTTGCCACGGACAACTCCGTCATCATTAGGGAGGCAGACAAAGGGGGCAACATTGTGGTCATGAACAAGCAAGATTACAAGGGGGAAATTCTAACACAACTATCCGACACTAATTGCTACGAATTGCTTGTCATGAACCCCTTAGGGCCCCTTCCCACCCAGATCAACAGGCAGCTCAGAACATGGCACTCAGAAGGTCTCCATAGTGAGGACGAACACCTCTATCTCAAAGTACACAGACCCACATTGCGCATCCTGTACACTTTACCCAAGGTACACAAACATCTTCCTTTTCCTCCCGACAGACCCATTGTGTCATGCATAGGAGGTCCCACAGAAAGGTTGACAGAATTTGTTGATATGTTCCTCCAGCCAATGGTACGGAATCTTCCCTTGTACATCAGGGACACCAAACACATCCTCAGCCTGTTGGCAGATCTCACTTGGCAGAAGGACATAATTTTGGCAACATTAGATGTCATCTCCCTTTACATTAACATCAAACCAGAGTTTGGCATACGAGCCATGGATTGGCACCCCTGGAAGAGACCAGCGACTCAATGGCAGCACACAAGAATGCTATCGTCCATGACGGAGCTCATCCTTAACAATAACTGCTTTTTTTTGATGGCTAATGATACAGGCAAATGCAAGGAGTGACCACGGGCTCGAAATTCTCCCCATCTTTTGCCAACCTCTTTATGGGTTTCTTCAAAACGAAATGGATAAGGAACCAGAAGGGCAATGGTTTCAACCCACACATTGTGTGCAGGGGACGCTATATATCGATGACTGCCTCTTACTATGGTCAGGGACAGAAACAAAACCACAGGAGTTTTACGAGGACTTGAACGCCAACATATTAGGGGTCAAGTTCACACACCATCACAGTAGAACCAATATAATCTTTTTAGATGTGGAACTGTACATCAGCAACAGTACACTACACAGTAAACTGCACCGCAAATCCACAGAATGCAATTCTGTCTTGCACGCATCGTGCTCTCATCCTTTCCACCAAATCAGGGCCATCCCCTACGGTGAATTCACGAGAGCCAGGAGAAACCGCAGTGAGGAGACTGAGTTCCGCTCCTGCCTTGAATCCATGAAAACCAGATTCGGAGCCAGAGGTTGCAATCAATCAACCTTCGATAAGGCAGAACGACTTGTTCTAAAACTACCCAGAGTAGAGATCCTCAAATATAAAGAGAGTAAGAGGCCAACTACCCAACCAGTAAGACTTATCACCAACCACATCGAACTGACTCTCAAGCTAGCAAAGAGAATGCAGAAACACTGGAATATCCTTAGAGCTGACAAATCTCTAGAAGGCTTTACCACGCAAAGACCCCTGATCACCTACAGAAGAAGGAGAACATTAGGGTCCATTCTAAGTCCCACTGTTCCCACAGTCAACAAAGACAGCAACTGTCTCACACTACACACTCAGGGTTTTCACAAATGTGATGTTGTGGGGTATGCAGATGGGCGGCAAACAACACCAAAGTGTTCCATGGTCCTGATGGGCAGGAGTACCAGATCAGACAGAACATCATCTGCATGTCCAGATATGTCATATCCATAATTGTGTGTAAATGCAACAAGCAATACGTGGGCAGCACTAGAAGAATGTTAAAAGAATGCATCAGTGAGCACACCCGGGCACTGAAACAAGGTGATGAAAAATACTCCATGGCAGTTCATGCTATGAATTGCAAGGCTCAAGGCCTCTCTAAACAATTCTCGTTCTATGGCATTGAACAAATCCCACTTAATCAGAGGGGTGGGAACAAGGAACTTCAACTGCGTCGCACAGAAGCGACCTGCATAATGTGATTAAAAGTAGTAGAGTGTGGTCTCAATACCGACCACGAGATGCAATACTTCCTGGGCAATTGAGACATGTGGCAGCGCAATTCGGAACATGCTCCTGGGTCATCGAGGTGATGGGTCCAGAGTTACGATAAACTTGACTTGTACTGTAGGTGTACCTCAGCGATTATCCCAGCCAATAAATGCATCCACCCTGCAATGTAAAATACCCACCTTGATAATCAACACAGACACGTTCCATGTTTGATGAACACTCATGTGACCACTTTACTGGCATCTGTCACTTAATCCTAGAAATTTGAATGCAGTGTATACCACGACAAACTCTGTACAAATATGCCATGTATTTAAAATATGTCTTCGCTGGCACAACAGAGTTATTCCCATACCACATGATTAAGATATGAATTTACCGTCTGCAGCAGCGTTCCTGTTGCGACAACTGTATATGACTCCTCGAGGTAATGATGTGTCTTTGTATTCCCATACCTTCGTACTAAAATATGCCAGTTACGTGTCTGGTTGATTCCTATTTGTACTGCTTTCCCCCCTCTTAAAATAATTTTCCTTCCAATTTTGCGGCAACATAATGTATTTCCCTGCAGTCACGACTGAGTGCTGGCAGATCAAATACTAAACTGTTACTCCCATGCCGGCTTGACTCCTTTTGAATTGTTTTCCTCTATTCCTGAACTCTATTTTTCCCTTCTAAGTTCTCTTCCCCCCACTCAGATCCTTCGTGGTGATCACACTCATTCATTTAAATACGCATCCAAATAGTTGCACGGATATGGCATTACCTCTAGTTTCCGTCCCACTCCTACTTTTGCTCCTAAGCTCAGACATTAACCACATGCTGATTCCCTTCTGGTATGTGGCACCTTGACCACGGTTGGTGGGGCAGCCCTTTCACGCTTACGTGCTTTAAAAGACCGCGCAACGCTGAGACCGCACTTCAGGTTTCAACTCCTTGGTCATCAGAACGTGCAGCACACTCGCTGCAACAAGCCACAAACTACAGGTGAGGCTGAACATTCACGGGGGTACCCACTCGCATTCGATGGCCACCCAGTCCTTCAGGAACCTAACTTTTTCCTATTATTCCCCAGATAGCATTCTTCGGCTCCCCCTGCCCGAACGAGAATCGGGTTTTCAGCGGCAGCTTCTTGCCTTTCACCCAGGCATGTCATAGGAGGTATATTCATGCCTACTCTTTGATTTTAACTGACTCTCTTTAAATGCCCCTTTCCCTTAGCGATCCTCGTTTAATGTGTTATGGAGGGCTTTCATATTACCGCATCCTCCATTAACATGCAGACTGAGGCTTATGACCGGGAGCCCTACTGTCGGTCACCTCCGGGTGCATATATTGATTTCTCATCCCATGTCTTTTTCCCTTTACACCACGTACCTCTTTCTCAAAACATCAATAATGCCTATTTCCTTTATTGCAGTGAAGCCTAAACCCGGCTCCACCATATGGTCCATATATCCGGACCAGACACAATTTTAACTCTGAATTTCCCATTCCAGCAGGGATGGAAGTACAACCGGCAGAGAGGCGAGACACCTCTTTTGATCTTCCTCACCTGTGTTTGTGCCCTTTCCCCTTTTACCCCTATCGACCACTGATGCTTCTCATCCTTCCTATCGTCATTTTCCCCAGATCTACCACGACTTTTCATTTGCCATCAAGGTAAGACTGCGCCTTGGTGCACCGCCATTCCTTCAGCACTTGCTTTACTATTGTCTTACATGCTGCCATACACTCATTGGTGCCATCCTGGAGCTACCTCCGGGAGTGCACTCTTCCTGCCTCTGTCCCCTCTCTCGTTTCCCACACCCCTGCCCTCTTACCTGTAGGGGCCTGTCCTATCCACACATCTTATCTGCATGAACCTTTCCCTCCTTTCCTATTGCCACTTCCCCCTTTCATTCTCTCTTTCACTCTCTCTCCCTCCGATTTGTTGTCACCACGAACCTGCACACGGTTGTTTTTTATTGGCACCAGCATATATTGCGCTCCTGTAATTATGTCTAATACGCATGTTCACTAGTACCACGGACCAATCCACTAGGGCTTCAGCACTTTGAAAGTGGATCCACTGGATATTGTATACACAGGTTTTGTCACTTAGGGTGCTTACTTACCATGTCACCAGTCGCCTTGTACAGTGCGCCTATTACCCTATGGGTGTTGAGTGTCTGATTTTGTTTTATTGTGCATCCTTTCAGCCCTGAAGAAGTCTAGGGATATTCCCCAGACGAAACACGTGTTGGCTGGGCAATCGTTCAGATTTAAAAGAAGAACAAATAATACTCCTGAGTGTTCTTATTCATGTGGAATTTACTGTGTAACACTGTAAAACCAACTTGGGAGAAGTTTTGATACAGAGAAATTGCTCTGCATACACTGTCGACATGTGCACAGGCCCATTGGAGTTATGCTAAAATGGCTGCCCCAGCTACAGGGCATTCCAGTGCTAGTCTCAAAAAGGGATGCTGTAAAAGACAAGCAAAACTAATCGCAGGTGAGTTTAAGCAGAAAACAACCAGGTCTTCAGAACCTTTCTGAAAGCCCAATGGTTTTGAATGCTTCTGATAGACAGACGAAGTGCGTTCCAGAGAGCAGGAGCTGTGGTGCGAAAAGTGCAAGCTCCTGCTCTTTTGACATGAGGGCACGTGCCAAGTTGAGATTAGCTGAGCGCAGAGCCTTCTAGGGCAGATAAGGGCGAAGCAAATTGGACAGAATGGGAGGCCCCTGAGAGGCTAAGATTTTATGTGCAGTGCACAGGACCTTGAAATGGATCTGCTTATCCACAGAGAGCCAACACAGCCTGTGGATGAAGCTAGAGACCGGGCAAAACTTAGGAAGGGAAAATAGCAGCCTTTCAGCAGCATTTTGGGCCATCTGGAGTCTTCTGGTCACCGTCTTATTAGATCATAGATACAATATATTACAGTAGTCTAGACTCGAAAGGATGGTAGACTGAATGATAACCTGGCGTGTATGAGAATAAAAAAATCCAAGAATAGGTTTGAGCCCACATAGGAGTCCGATCAGGCACCTACCAACGATTTTACCTGTGCTTCAAAGGTCAAGGCACTGTCAATCCAAACACCAAAATTGTATATCACCGCCTTGGACCGCGGGGGTGGCCCCAAGGAAGAAGGCCACCAATGGTCACCCCAATGGTGGATATCTCTTCCCAAGAGAAGGATTACCGAATTACTTGAATTCAGTTGTAGGCAATTAGTTGCCATCCACTCAGCGACTGCCACCATGTCGCTTTGGAAGTTAGCCAGATCCAGAGTAAAATTGTTGGATAAGACGATCACGAGATGGGTATCATCAGCATATGAGACTAGCGTAGTCCCCCTGGCTTTTGCAACCTGAGCCAATGGTTGAATGAAAATTTTAAATAGAGTAGGGCTCACTGAGGAGCCCTGGGGAACACCTTGAAGCAGAGTGTATAGTTGGGATCTATATGGAGAGGAAACAAACCTGAAAAGATTGTTAAAAAAGAAAGGAAGAGAACCAGTTTAGTGCAGGTCCACCAATACCAATCTCTTGTAAACACCGCAGGAAAATACCATGAGATACAATATCAAAAGCAGCGCTTAAATTGAGCACAGACAGAGCAGAAGATCTGCCTTCATCTAGAGCGCCACGCAGATGCTCAGTAACAGCATGCATCATCGACTCAGTGATGTGTCATGGTCTAAAACTATATTGAGGAATATCCAGAATTTGGTTAGTCTCCAGAACATTTGTTAAGATAGTGTTACAATGATACTAGTGATTTTAGCAAGGAATGGCAGTAGAGAGATGTGATGGAAGATTTCTATTTTGGAAGCATCGAGAGCAGGATTTTTTTTAAACAAATGAATTTGGCATGCTTATAAGAAGAATGTACAGATGCTGAGGTCAAAGAAAGATTTATCAGCTCAAGACAGAGTGGACAAAGACAGACCTGAAATTTAAGAAACAGATCTGGCTTAAGGGGATCAGCTGGTGAGCCTAATTTGAATTTGTTGCAGAGGGTCTGTAGCTCTTCAAAAGATAGTAAGGGAAAAAGGTGGAGGTGTGATAGGAGATGACTAGAATAAACTTCTAAACATAAATCCCTAGTGTTGAAGATAAAATTAGAGTAAATATGTTCTACCTTACTAATAAAATACTTTTGACATTAGAGGCAATACAGGGCTCCGCTGCTAATGCGGGTTTCATGCGACCATTAAGGAGAGAAAGGATTCTTTTTTCTGGGTTGCTACTATTTGTCTCATGGGATAGCGAATAGTAAAAAGGAGTAGGCAAGTTATCAATACATTCTTCTAGTGTAAATGCATAATGTGGCGCTTGTTATTGAGAGGAAGTGTGTAACTCAACAATGTAGGTGGTATCAGTTCCTAAAAAACGAAAGGGGAAGGTATGCACCAGCCAAGTCGACTATGAGCAATGTGCGGTGTCTCCAGGTATGGGAAAAAGGGGGTGGTGATGGACAGAGTTTCTGAATGATGCAGAATACTCTTACCAAGTCAAGAGATCATGGTTTTAATCCATCACCGTTTTTTAGCTCACTGCACCATCCCAGCTCAGAACCAGGCCACATGCAAATTAGTCTGTACCTGTCCCAGTGCATGATGGGAACAGGGCAAACCAAACTACCAAGCCAATTCTTACACTGGGAAGGAAACAAGCTTCCGGGGACCGGTTTCTGGCATCACAGCCTTCGTCGGCCCGGCTTGCCTGAATCCTGATGGTGCAATGAGCAAGGGACTCACGTCTGAGCATACCCTCCCACACTGAGTGTGGATAAAATCGATTTGGGAAAAAGGGGGTGGTGATGGACAGAGTTTCTGAATGATGCAGAATACTCCTCCCAAGTCAAGAGATCATGGTTTTAATCCATCACCGTTTTTTAGCTCACTGCACCATCCCAGCTCAGAACCAGGCTACATGCAAATTAGTCTGTACCTGTCCCAGTGCATGATGGGAACAGGGCAAACCTACTACCAAGCCAATTCTTATACTGGGAAGGTGTCTCCAGGTAGACTTGAGTGTGCAGAGAGGAGAGAAAGAGTACTCCTGTATGTAACTTGTGGTGCCCTCACACACCCTTGCGAGTGTATAGCATCATCATTGGGCAAGTGCTCCTCGTGGGGGTGGCGCTGCAGTCCCTCACGGGCTCTTTTTAAGGGGCTCTCTGGCGGAGATCTTCTAGGAGTTGACGCATTTGTGCATGAGGGTGTGTGGGTCGGGAAGTGGTGGTGAGTGAAAGGTAAAATGACGCAAGGGACCCAAACAGTTTATTGGAAGGTCCTCTGAATCAGGATAAAAAATGTCATGGGGATGGAGACGCAAAATAATGCTAAAATGAGAGGGGAAACTAAGAAAATAAGATCCCGCTGCTCTCAACCCGTGTGGTGAGTATCTAAAGTGTTACGTGTAAGACAGGGTCGACATGTTTCGCGCTATATTGGTCCCTAGTGGATCCTGGAGCGCTTCATCAGGACCAGTGAGAAAGAGTAGATATGGGAATGGGGGAAAGACGCCCTATATTCCCATGTGTCCTTCTTTATAGGTTACAATATACAGATACTGTTGTGGGGACAAGTAGTTATGCGTGTGCCCTGTTCTCAGCCTAGAGGAGACAAAAAAGGAAGGGGGGGAAGAAAAAAGAGAACGAACATCGTCACACATCCATAGAGTAGGGCTAACTCATAAATGTGCTTGATGCCCCTGTACCAGTGCACCGGTGCGGGGCGCACACTGGGAGCATGCACGTACGTGATTAGTAGGGTGCTAATTCCGCATGCTCTTTGAAAAACGTGCTTGACACAGACTAGTATTGAGAATGTCGTATGAGATCAGAGTCATACACGTGTCGACATTGTGATAATGGTGGGACTAGTCTGGGTTACGCTACCGATCAGACGCGGAGTGAGCTATACTTATTCAGCAACCGTGGTGATCATGAAGTGAAAAATATGAGTGCGTTGTGATAATAAGCATATCTCGTTAGGTTCGTTATCCTCCCAAGATCATTCTTGTGTCTATACCATAAACGAGTGATCGCATGGTATCCGAGTGCTAGAGGGACGTGACATGCCTCCCGGCGTGGTTGAGGGGGCGTGTCATAAGTACGGCGAGGTGTCCAAACTTGCAATATGGGTGTATCATAAAGTTAAGAACCCGTGGCTGGTGTTACCCTCCACAAACATACAACAAAGAAATGGAAAAATGGCAGTTCTAAAAATTCGTACCTTAGCTAAATAAAGGATGGACCTCCTCAGCAGTCCCGTGGGCAGGCAGAGGAAGCTAAACGAAAAAATATGAAGAAGACAGAGCGGGGTTACCGCTAACCGTTACTACAAGAGTGTTACCTTGGTGCTTCTTATGGTCGGCAGCCTTGGGAAAGGAAATTTACTTACTTCGCACTCTTCCTTTGTGTACAGGAAAACCTACCCGTTCTCCACGGATGCTGGTAACATTCACGTAGAGGGTCTTCCGTTAGATATAGGGCTGTTAATTGGTTGGAAGGAAGTGCAAGTGTGAACGTCATCCAGTAGCTTCGGGCGAGTGGCAGTCGATACAGTGATACAACCCGGCGGCCATCTTGGAAAGGTGTACTAGGTAATAGTAGTCAACGGAGCTGCTCGTATAAGGCATCGTCGTTCATCCACACGAATGTGTGTGCGTTTGCAGGTGTTTGCGTATCCTATGGCGTCGGGGGATGCTAGTAAGTACATTAATACACACCTGGCAGCCATAAGTGGAAAGACGTCAGGAAAAGGAGATGCTTATGTGAAGCATCGTAGTTCATTCGTAAGCAAGATATATCATAATATAGGTAATGACGGGGTGCATGTCCGTAATATAGGAAGTTGCAACAGCTGGGAGTACTGCCTACCCAAAAAGGATCTTACAGTGACCCTATGAGAGTTACGGGGCGCATAATGTATATCTAACAGGGTGGTATGTGTTGCTAGGTGAGCTGGTGGCATTATTATGAGGGTCAAGAGGCGCCTGCGCCCAGGTCGTGTAGTAGTACACATCGAGGGCTGACTCATGATCATATCGGTGTCAAACCACCCTCGCCTCAATTAGTCGTTGAAAGTGTCGTGTACCCTCTTGATATGGGCTACTACCCTGCTCGTTGAAACTAATATGATGCAGGTACATAAACGGTGCCCGCCAGGTATCTCTAAAGATAGAAGTAGGTCCGCTACGGTATCGGTTATGTGTGGATCTACTAAGGTCATGTGTGGATGAAGCTCTGATGTTGTGCTGTGTAAGTCAGATACTGATCTGGGTTGACCGCCCAAATGTTAGAGAAAGAGGTGTAATCCTGCATATTGAGCGAATCGCATGAGGGATTGACGGGGCAAATATCATGCGTAAGGTCAATTTTATTGAGTCAGATCGACCCA
Organism: Triturus cristatus; assembly: GCF_964204655.1. Taxonomy (NCBI): domain Eukaryota; kingdom Metazoa; phylum Chordata; class Amphibia; order Caudata; family Salamandridae; genus Triturus; species Triturus cristatus. The sequence goes on along the minus strand of NC_140584.1, from coordinate 321,710,209 downwards.
GGGTATCTCGTTGTTAAGTCCTCCCTTATTACTTTTCAGTCTAAAAACCCATCGTTGCTCACGTCTGAAAAGTGCTGATGCTGTCCAGTGAGGGTTTGACTCTATGACAGTCCACCGTAGGCTCTCTGGGGGATGATTTTTCTCTAGAAAATGACTCTGTAATCTTGTCGCGGATCGTCTGCATCGAATGGTGCTTTTGTGTTCCCCGATGCGGACCTTAACTGATCGAATTTTCATTCCTATATTCCTATATATTTCCACTTATGGCTGCCAGGTGTGTATTAATGTACTTACTAGCATCCCCGACGCCATAGGATACGGAAACACCTGCAAACGCACACACATTCGTGTGGATGAACGACGATGCCTTATACGAGCAGCTCCGTTGACTACTATTACCTAGTACACCTTTCCAAGATGGCCGCCGGGTTGTATCACTGTATCGACTGCCACTCGCCCGAAGCTACTGGATGACGTTCACACTTGCACTTCCTTCCAACCAATTAACAGCCCTATATCTAACGGAAGACCCTCTACGTGAATGTTACCAGCATCCGTGGAGAACGGGTAGGTTTTCCTGTACACAAAGGAAGAGCGCGAAGTAAGTAAATTTCCTTTCCCGCTGCTGCCGACCATAAGAAGCACCAAGGTAACACTCTTGTAGTAACGGTTAGCGGTAACCCCGCTCTGTCTTCTTCATATTTTTTCGTTTAGCTGCCTCTGTCTGCCCACGGGACTGCTGAGGAGGTCCATCCTTTATTTAGGGAGGATATGAATTTTTAGAACTGCCTTTTTTCCATGTCTTTGTTGTATGTTTGTGGAGGGTAACACCAGTCACGGGTTCTTAACTTTATGATACTCCCATATTGCAAGTTTGGACACCTCGCCGTACTTATGACACGCCCCCTCAACCACGCCGGGAGGCATGTCAGTTCCCTCTAGCACTCGGATACCATGCGATCACTCGTTTATGGTATAGACACAAGAATGATCTTGGGAGGATAACGAACCTAACGAGATATGCTTATTATCACAACGCACTCATATTTTTCACTTCATGATCACCACGGTTGCTGAATAAGTATAGCTCACTCCGCGTCTGATTGGTAGCGTAACCCAGACTAGTCCCACCATTATCACAATGTCGACACGTGTATGACTCTGATCTCATACGACATTCTCAATACTAGTCTGTGTCAAGCACGTTTTTCAAAGAGCATGCGGAATTAGCACCCTACTAATCACGTATGTGCATGCTCCCAGTGTGTGCCCCGCACCGGTGCACTGGTACACGGGCATCAAGCAGATTTATGAGTTAGCCCTACTCTATGGATGTGTGACGATGTTCGTTCTCTTTTTTCTTCCCCCCCTTCCTTTTTTGTCTCCTCTAGGCTGAGAACAGGGCACACGCATAACTACGTGTCCCCACGACAGTATCTGATTATTGTAACCTATAAAGAAGGACAAATGGGAATATAGGGCGTCTTTCCCCCATTCCCATATCTACTCTCTCTCACTGGTCCTGATGAAGCGCTCCAGGATCCACTAGGGACCAATATAGCGCGAAACATGTCGACCCTGTCTTACACTTAACACTTTAGATACTCACCACACGGGTTGAGAGCAGCGGGATCTTATTTGCTTAGTTTCCCCTCTCATTTTAGCATTATTTTGCGTCTCCATCCCCGTGACATTTTTTATCCTGATTCAGAGGACCTTCCAATAAACTGTTTGGGTCCCTTGGGTCATTTTACCTTTCACCCACCACCACTTCCCGACCCACACACCCTCATGCACAAATGCGGCAACTCCTAGAAGATCTCCGCCAGAGAGCCCCTTAAAAAGGGCCCGTGAGGGACTGCAGCGCCACCCCCACGAGGAGCACTTGCCCAATGATGATGCTATACACTCGCAAGGGTGTGTGAGGGCACCACAAGTTACATACAGGAGTACTATTTCTCTCCTCTCTGCACACTCAAGTCTACCTGGAGATACCGCACATTGCTCATAGCCGACTTGGCTGGTGCATACCTTCCCCTTTTGTTTTTTAGGAACTGATACCACCTACATTGTTGATGTACTACCTTTTGGAGCATTGGTTCAGGACCTCTCTCTAACTAGCTCCGTGTCCCCCCCTCTTATTTTTTGGTCTGAGGAAGTGTGTAAGACATATGTACAGTGATGAGTAGAACGTTCATTCTTTTTTAAAGCAATGTTATGATCTCGCAAGACTCCCGAGAAAAATAGGAAGGAGTAAGTGCTCTTTGACTACACTCTGGTATGTCTCAAGAACAATATGAGAGCGAGAAGTCAGGTTATGGGCCCGTTACTCTTCCCAAACAATTTTATGGAAAACAAAAAGAACGTGTCTTTTTAGATATTATACATACACCTGTCCCCTAATTTTGGGTGGGTGTACCAGGTGTCTGTACTGCCTAGAAAACCCTCAGGTTTTGTAAATGAACCCTCACTCACCTACCTAGTAGGTGTCTTGCTTGATCATAGGGTTCCCACCCTGGTCACCGAATGTTTCCAGGGTGTGCTGTGATGCCTGATTACAGTGGAGCTGTTTGTTTTTTAGGGTGATGTCGTGATAGTGAGTGAATAGTGCTCAAGTGTGGTGCTTTTTAAAATTTGAATCACTAGGGGAGGATGGACTGAGTGATGAAATCTTTCAGACACTCATCCCCAGACACAGACCTGGGTTGAATCCATCATCTTTCTTTAGCTCAATTTGCCTCCCCAGTTCAGACCCAGCTATATGCAAATCAGTCTTGGACCTGTGCCACATGGGAACAATCCAGCCAGAACTGCCAAGACAAGCCTTCCCGGGACCGGAAACAAGTATCCTGGGACCGGTTTCGGGGTAACACCCCTCATCAGCCAGGCTAGTTTGAATTCAGTGGCAAAGTGAGCAAGGGACCCACGTCTGGGCATACCCTGCCAATTTAGGGTGAACAAAGCAAACACAAGGAGATGATGGATGGAGCACTGAAACTTTTCAGACACTCACCCCCAGACACAGATCTGAGTTGAATCCATCAACGTTCTTTATCTCACTTTGGCACCCCAGTTCAGACCCAGCTATATGCAAATTAGTCTTGACCCTGTGCCTCATGGGAACAGTCCAGCCCGAACTGCCAACCCAGGTCCTCCCAGGTCCGGAAACAAGCATCCTGTGACAAGTTTCAGGGTAACACCCCTCATCGACCAGGCTAGTTTGAGTCCAGTGGCAAAGTGAGCAAGGGGCCCACGTCTGGGCATACCCTGCCAATTTAGGGTGAACAAAGCAAACACAACGATATGATGGATGGAGCGTTGAAACTTTTCAGACACTCACCCCCAGAAACAGATTTGGGTTGAATCCATCATTGTTCTCTAGCTCACTTTGCCACCCAAGTTCAGAGCCAGCTATATGCAAATCAGTCTTGACCGAATGCCTCATGGGAACAGTCCAGCCTGAACTGCCAAGCCAGGTCTTTCCGGCCCCGGAAACAAGTATCCTGGTACCAATTTCGGGGTAATGGCTTTCGTCAGGACCAATTGAAGCTGGCATGCACGCTAAGACATGCAGCTATTGTTTGGATTGTACTTACAATCCACCGGAACATCACAGTGTTGCTTTCATTTCTGTAAAGGAAAGAGTAGGTACAATTACCTTGTTGACATACAAACATTTAGGCAGTGGTAAATTAAATCTCTGACTCAGGAGGGGAGACAGAACCTCCCTGGTCCTAGATTTGGTGATGTGCTAATCCATTATTTATGTAAGTTTGTTTTTTTGTTGTTATTGTGCCAAATTTCAGCTTCAAACATGTATAGGAATCATTGTTTCTTGCCTGCAGTCTACCTGCATTGTCGTTTAATTTCCAACACTTAGGAGACATACAAGACATTCAAAACATCAATGGGCAGCACTTTTGCGCCGAGTGTGGCAGGCCTCTACGTATACAATTTTGAAAAAAATACATATTGGATGACAGAAACGCATACAAGGAGATCACACAACTCTGGAAACGATACACTGATGACATTCTAGTGATGTGGAAAGGGAATATTGAATCAATGCTCACCTTCGTAACTGAGCTGAACGTGTGTGACCCCAATCCGAGATTCACACACACAGACAGTAATCACTTTCCTAGATGTCGAAATATATGCGGAGAATGGGAAACTGGAAACAAGGTCTTATCACAAAGAAACTTGTTAGGAATACAATGTTAAAATGTGATAGCTTCCACCCCAGAGCTCTCAGAGATAACCTCCCACACGGCCAGTTTCTCAAGCTAAGAAGAAAATGCTCCAAGAAAACTGATTTCATCACACAGTCGGAAGAGCTAAAAACTAAACTGAGAGATTTGAGTTATTCAAGAAGAATTATCATGGAAAGGACAAAACATATCCATGAATCCGATGGGAGTACCACAACAACCATTCTTCCAACCAGCAATTCCACCACACTTCTTGGGATGGATTACCCCATACCCTACCTACCAATGCACAAGGCAACTTCAACCAGATACAACGCCCGCCTTTTTTATGGAGAGGAGGGCGAGGTTGAAGGAGAAGAAGAAGGGAAATTCATGTCCACTGGGAAGACCCACAACAGAGAATGAACATCAGGAGCATGTCAAGGGACAACCAACAGGGTACAAGCAGAGGTCCGATTTAGTGACTAATCTATCAACCCCGGTACTGACGGACACACATAAACAAGTTCTGAATAAGGGCTAATGCTTTGTGCCCACTGCATGCCTAGATAAATGCCGCCTCCACTACGAAGTAGTGGAATTTTTCAGAAAATTTAAACTGAAGGCTTTTTTTGAAAAATTTGTCTCTACCACAGAAAACACAAGCCCAAAAGGTGACACGGATTTAAAGAAGAAATCTACATACTGCCCCCACGTCAGCAATTCCAGTGGAAATCGCTCTGTTTGAACAGGCAGTATATAATGAAATAGAGATGTTGAAAGATAAAGAACTTTACCACAACATGATGAAGGAAGAAACCATAGTGTTGCAGGGATTCTGCTCATGCACAGAACTATGCGCAGGAAACCAGGACCTCAGTGAATTGCGGTGTACCCAAAACTCGCCTCAGTACCCAGAACCCCTATCCGACTAGCATCAGTGTCTCATTCACTCTTTATATCATCTCGAAGCTACCAATGATTAGACAACCCAGAACATGCGACTTAGAGTATTCTCAGGAATGGTGGGAATCAGAAATACCTGTTCGTTATTATTCTCATATCAGTCCACAACAAGAGTAATCAGAGACACAGTAAAGTTTAAAACATTTATTTTATAAACTACGTGTCGTAAGATGCAGTACTTTGGCTAACATAAGCAGACAGATGATTAAGAATAAAACCATCAGCATTGTTACAATACCATAGAAAATGAAAGGAGAAATCATGTTACAAATGATAGTGGAATACAACCACCCTTCCTTCGCTAGTAAGCTAGTATTATTAGACTAATAGAAGGTCTCTAGGTATGAGTGGGGAACCCCATACCGTAAATATCAGCTTAGGTGAATCACATCACAGGATCAGCTTTGCTCTGTGCCTGGAAAAGTTCTTCTCCAGAATGTGTGTCTAATGCATGCAAACTGCAATATTAAAGGCGCTCGAGTTTCAAATATTTGCAGCTGTGTGCATGTTATGGCTAGAGCGTGGGCCGATCAACCTGAATTCAAAAGCATACATTGTTTGTTGGCCCTGACTGTTTCTGCACACAATGTTCAGACCCAGGTCGCGGTGCACGTCTAGGGATGTGAACAACAGACCGTCCTCATGTGAAGAAAAGGCAGACAAGCAGTTTTCATATAATAACATCGATCTGCAGTGTTGTGTGCAAAAGCAGCAAAAGTGGCAAAATGGCATTTCTAACTTCTAAGACGCTTATGCTAACATAGCAATGTGTGTATCTAAAAATCTGTCTCCACTACACCCTCCTTGATCGGACCACGAACAAATAGGGATACAATTGAGGAACGTAGAGTTCAAGTTCGACAGTGACAGAACCAAGTGCATGTATTGTAAATCCATATAAATGGGAGTGAAAGTTTGAAAAACCAGCGTAAAAAATTAAAAGAAAAAGGAAAAAAAGGTGTAATATTTTGCAAATGTTCAGGCGAGCCTAAATGGTGAATCAAAAAAATATAGATATGTAGTTTGTACAAGGAAAGTTGGAAGACATCCAAGTTAATCCATCAACGTGTAAGCACAATAAGTAGCGACAGCCTCCAAGAGGAAGACATTAGAATGTTCTGTATAGGTTTCCACCATCCAGTCTATCAAGGTAAACAAACATACATGTTCCTCGATTACTGGTGCCTCTAGCACAATCAGAGGACAACTGGCGTGTTCTTCAAGATAACTTCTCGCCAAGAAGTCATACGCTGCCGTACAGATGTCCCAATTCCCTAGGACTCCATGTGCTGCTCCACAGGCCATAATCCTGATACCAGAACAGTCCAACTCATGAGCCACTAAGGGATTCATCAGTCGATCATAATCCGGGGCAGGAGACACCGAGTTCGACAAGCTCAAATCCAGAGCCCATTCGAAAGGACAATCTAGGCAATGAAAAACAGGTTGCACGCAAGTAAAGTAGGAAAACCGGAAGGACAATCCATAGGCTATGCCTAAGGTGGCCAGTGGTAATGTTCCATAATATTCAAGCATCCGGTTACGTAGATGGAGCAGCCGGGACAGGCTGTCGCGTGACACAAGTTGTGCAGCCATTGTGCAGCAATCAGACCAACAGCAGCACACCAGCCGTGAGGGTGAGAATCAACGGGAGCCCGCCAAAGACGCTGGAAAAAATAGAATGAAAAAATGCCGGTATCACACCAAAGATAGTTTGGAAGGAGGTCACGAGGCCGGAGCCCACAACTTTGAAAAAATGTGCCAAGCCAGTTGTTGATGAGGCATTAAATATAGTGTGAATCAGAGCACCGAAATGAAGGGGGAGATGAGTATTTAAAAGCGCATGCACCTCGGTGCGGGTGTTTGCCACGTGAAGGACAAATGTTTCACGGGAGGAAGTCAGAGCGACTTCTTTTTGAGACAATAGAGCCCTTATTCTGCTCATCTCGTTGAACTCTGCTTTCAAGGTTGGGATGGAAGGCCAGATGGAGACATCCAGCCGCCCATGCGGGGGTGGGAAAAGGACATTTTTACAGCAGACTACTTGTTGTGATACAGTCACAATGTAGGGAATTCCCACTAGCATCCCGCAGCAAGCCTCGTTATTTAAAAGCAAATAACTACCGTTAGCTAACAACGTAAAAGAGGGCGCAATAGCTGGCACTGGAACCCCTTTCAGGACGCAAGCCAAATTCGGTGCTTGAACATTGCATGCGCCATGCAATTGGATGTGCCTACAGACTACTGAGTGATCTGGTGTGGAAGTGCATTCCTCACCTTTCAAATAAACTTCTTTACCTTCTCTCATGCACCTGTATGTAAATGGAAGTGACCAAACTTCATGCAGGAAAGCAGTACCCAACGGTTAATATCTGCCTAGGGCATAATGTTTCATGCATGAACTGAACTTAAATAAAGGAAATGGTAATGTGATTAACCCGTGGATAAGCCACACAGCAGAGTTCAATTCGGCCACAGAGAAAGGCAAAGGTTCTAGCTTTTCAATATGCAGTAATGAATATGTTACATCTTTCATGGACATGAACTGTTGTTTCGCAGTCAAATTAAATGGAAGGAATAAAGATGATGTATTCATGTAGTCCCAGGGAACTTTCCCAGCCTTCAATGTTTGTAAAGTCCATTCAAACTGCATTATAGAACTCAATTGATTTTGACCAGGATATAACACAGACAGATCATCCTGCACAATATCTACAACAGATGAAACAATATTATCTAATGCCTGGAAGCTAGGGTGTTAATGCTATTATCGATAACAGCTAGTACTTTTTCCAAATTGGCTTGATCAATGGCTCTCAATCTGGAAGCAGCTTCAATTTGTGATAATTTCCAAACCTCGTTATAAATAGCATACACCCACCTTTTGGACCTGCCACCCACAGGACCCTTAACAAAATCATTCAAATCTATTTTGTCATGTAATTTCGATAAATGAAGTTTAACAGATGCCAAGGTGGAATATTGCAGCCAGTTCTTACATAACTTCCCTACAGAGTAGGTAGTAACTGAATGGGAAGATTCAAAGCGGTGGTCCACTCGAACCTGGGTATATCCAGGGTGTAGACCCAGAAACCGATGTTGACAGGAATCTGAGCTCTTCTGCCATAGTAACCATCCTTCACGATCAAAATCGGAAATATTGAAGGACGTATTAGTAACGTACGACTGCAACTCTGCAAGGGACAGATCTGTATGATTATTCCAAGTAGGATAAGCACCCAGATCAGGAACTGAGGGAATTCATCTTTTTAGAAGTAGCCAATCCAAAACAGGTGGTTTGAAAAATTAGTTGAATTCAAAAATAACATGTGGTTTGGGATAAGACGAGCACGATGCAGAGCTTCAGTCCCTTGCACCTGCCATTTCTTAGAACCCCAAACAGACTTAAGATCAATAGTATTTTTCCATAGCTCATAACCCCCGCTAGCCAATTCGTCCATAAAGGACATGGAATACAATAATTTAGTGTGGGTCAGCCTAAACTTCGAAGCTGACTCTGCCGCCACTTTAAAATAAAAGGACTCAGGCTTAGAAACACTTAAATCAGTAAAATATGTAAATTTGTTCACTAATGTGCTGGAGCTGCTTTCCATTGGTGCTGGACAATGTTCCCATTGAGTATAATTTACAAAATTTCTAAATGTATTGGCTTTATGTAGGAAATGATTGCCATAATGTTGGTAGCAAAATAGTTCCCCATAATTAGCAGTGTCTAAATACAAATCCTCAGCATCACAGGCAGCATAACATTTTAAATCAGAAAATAGTGCCTCTATGGCCTGAACGTCCCAATCATCAGAGCGGATGTTTTGTTGCACAACATCACCCATAGAAACACGAAGTACATTGGGGACATTAATAACCTCTGTGGGTCCATGAATTTGAAATTTTACAGCATCCCACACAATCCCATCCAACACAGGCCAGGCAGTAATATTCACAAAAGTCTGGTCCCTTTTTATGATGTGTGATGAGGAGTGGGGGGCCAAAGTTCCGTCAATTAGTCTAATCGTAGATCTTTCGTTGAGATAGTGTCCATTTACAAGACGAAAAAATACCACCACAAATCCAATGGACATGAATAAAAAAATACTTATGAGCATTAGCCAAGCATAAGTCCAAGGGGGAATTAAAAAATGTCTTTTAAACCAAACATGAAAAATAGAAATTTTCGATGGGGCATTCGAAGTCATAGAGTTAGTGTCAAATGAAAAACGTGACTGGTCAACTGCAGTTGATTGTAAACCAGGCAACGACACATCTGTGGGATACGTATACCAGCCGGTGGTGGTAACAAAGGATCAGTAACTGTATGCATCTCGATGGCAATATCAGACCTGGTGGTAGAAGCCAGAGCCAAAACAGAATTTCTCAGCATAGCTGGACAAGAGACCGCTGGAGTCATACTAAGAAGAATCGGCCACTCGCTGTAGTTTGACATTGTCAATGGAGATGTACCTGTTATCCTTGCGTCCAGGAAGTGGAGGTAAAATGACTGTTCTTGTACCCTGCACTCCAAGCACTGGCACCGGTGCACGATAAGAGGGGTGGAACTCCTTCTTGTTCTCCACCTTCTCACTGACCAAGTCACCAACTCGAGGTAGCCAGCCGACTACCGGGATCTGAAGTGCAGCATCAGTTGTGGAGGGCAAGTGTTCCTTTGCAAGGTGGTCTCTGGTCTCTTGAAGATTCTGTAATACAGCACAGTGATCACTACGTCAAAGGGTGCGGCTGACGCCGCCATGTCTAGACCATCAAGGTCCGGGACAAACATTTTTATGCCAAAGAGCATTTCGTATGGGGTCCGCCCACCCAGAGACCTTCTAGGGAGATTATTAAGTGCACGTTGTACGTTATACAGATGGGCTAACCAGTTCCTGCCAGTGCCTAAAACCCTAGCTGTCAGGGATTGCTTTAAGTCACGGTTCATTCGTTCCACAACACTATTGCCCTCAGGCCGGTACGGAGATGAAAATTTGACTTGGACCCCCAAAGATCTCATGGCTTCTTTGTACACCTTAGAGGCGAACGCAGGACCTTGGTCAGAATGAAGGGTACCACATGCGAAAATTCCCACAAAGACACGTAAATCCCTGATGACAGTTCGAGCATCAGCACTCCTTTGTGGCCACACCCAAAGAAAACGTGTGCACGAATCTACTGCAACTAAGATGTACTTGTACGCAGTATCAGAGGTGAAAGGCCCGCAGATAACCAAGTGGTTTATTAGATATGTACAACTGAGTTTGTGGTGGGCTCGCAGCAGTCGAAGGTTTAATCTGCTGGCAAATGTCACAATCAAGAAAATAAGCACGAGCCTGTTTATACAATCCGCGCCACCAGTAACGTTGTTGTAAGAGAGTAACAGTCGCTGAAACTCCGGCATGGGCAGAGGCCATACCTTTGTGAGCCGCTGTTATCAATGAAGGTCTGCAGTCCGCGTTGGGAATCAATCTGTCACCAACGTCGTTAATTCTCACATAGGGGACTCGCGATATTCATTCTGAGACCAAAAGAATAAATTGTCGTTAAAAGACTGAACACAGTAAAACGAGTCACTCACTATAAGAGTAGTAACACGAGGATCAGCAAACTCCAGTGCAAGCACTAGAGCACGTAGCTCTGCCAACTGTGTGGTACAATCACCCAATGACTGCGTATGCACGACATCAGACTTGAATTCACCATTCACGAAAGTACCAGCCACAATTGCGCAGGCGGCTGAATAAGCATGCTTCGATTCCGTCGCCGGTTGCGCCGAACCGTCAGTGTAAATGACACAATGGTAAACTTCAAGCGGGCGCAAAGACAGAGGAGCTGGATGAACAAATTCATACTGCAAGTACTCCTGAGTCTGTAATGAGGCATCAAAGATATAGGTGACATCCGGTGATGTCAAGGAAGTTGCCCATTGTATCCAACGTGGATGCAAAGCTTTAGAATTAGGTACACTGGCTTTCGTCACTGCTTCCAGAGCACGATACGGTGTGACAACCAACATGCGTTTCCCCTGTGACAGTGCACGCTCTTTAAGAATCGCCATCTGCGCTGCAGTCAAAACGTTTTCAACTGTGGAAAAGCGCATTTCAGTCGAAGCATACAGGTAGGATTTGTAAGCAATGGGGACTGTGTCACCCTCGTTGAACGTTAAGTACATGAAACCCACTGCGCCAGGCACAATTCTTATCACCAGGTTAGCGTGGTTATCATGTGTCAGTAAGTATTTCGAAGCAAGAAGATCAGCCTGCAAAGATTGCAAGATAGCTGAATCCTCTGGCAGCCAGCTCGATTTGGAAAAAGTAGGTTGTCCCAAGGCATATAGCGGCTTGATACGCTGGGCATAATTGGGAATGTAAGTACGCCTGAAATTCAGAAATCCCAGCAAAGACTGTAATTTTTTCAGCGTTGTTGGAGCACGCAAACATGCGCACTTCTCCAAGAAGTGAGGGGCTAAACCTCGACCTTCCTTGTTGAGCTCGTAGCCCAAAAACAACACTGTATACTCTGCAATGTGTGACTTTGCAAAGTTGAATTTGTAACCGAAGTCCGCAAACATAACAATGATGCGATCAACGCGACACAGATGCGGCCATAATTCATCGTCTGTGAGATAGATATCGTCAACATACGAGTACGCATCAGGATCAATGCTCTCTAACAGAGAGACTACACGTGCGGCAAAGACACCAGGGCTGTTTTTATAGCCCATGGACAATCTTTTAAACTGTTTTTGTTTGCCGCCAGCAGTAAACGCTGTCCACTGACTACTAATAGAGGACAGATTATGGCTGAAAAAGCCATTGGATATGTCAAGTGTGGTCTTAAACTGTTTTCTCACAAGACTATCAACCAGGGCAGAACTGGCCGACAATGAGAGTTCAAATGCCGGTAATCCAAAACTAAGCGCTATGACCCATCAGGTTTAGTTACAGTGAATAGAGGATTATTCATTGGTGACACACATGTTTTGATAACACCTTGGTATTGCAATTGCTCAAGGATTTCTGTGACGTGAGATCTAGCTTCATGGCGCATAGGATATTGGGTCTGCGGCTGGGGCATAGACCGTAAAGGAATCTCATTGCTAGGCGACAATTTATCCCACCCAACTTGTGTACGGTACAGAGCAGGAGCAAGCACCTGGGCCCATTCCTCTGCAAATCTTTGAGCGTGATCCTTTGGCACTGTGTGCGCGAAGGACGGGAGGATTACCTCCTTCCCTCTAGGAGCAGCCAAAATGAAAGCTGATGGCCAGTCCGCCTCTGCTAACAGAATATCATATGTAGAGGTCAGATTATCCAAAAAAATCCCTTGTATCGTACGTTGTATGTCACCTTCAATTAAAAGGACTATGTCATATAGTCTGTCATGGGGAGCCACTCTAGTATCCGCAGTTTCTACAGTAATGAACGTGTCAGTTGCCGTCGCCTCCAGATATGGACGCAGTGCGTGTCGCACTACTGTAACCTCCGCTGCGCTGTCGAGCAGCGTTAGTGCCCATGTCAGGTTCCGAAGCTGCGTTCTCACTATCTGTGGCAGACATCGCCGTTAGCGCAGCAACTTTCTTCTTATGAAACGGGGGACGTTGACGTGCAAACTCGTCCTGCTTACCCTTACCATCATGCTGACGGGGTTGCTCACGTCCTTGTTGGGTACCCCGACCTTTGCCACGTTCTCCGCCACTGGACTGTGAGGCCGATGTTTCCTGTGAAGAACGAGGAGAATGTTGTTCAGTAACCTGAAATCTGTCAGGTGACCTAATCCTAGTGCGATCGCGCAAATCATATGTGCGTTCACTAGACGCCTGAACCGGTGACGCAGGACGAGACCCCTATTTCTGTTGCTGCTTTCCCTGTTTCTTAGTTCTCCAATTTTGTTTAGGAAAAGTTGGACGATCGTCTTTGAAAGACGAACTCGCCTTAGTTTGCTGTTGCACATCTGGAATGAAAATAGTAGGCTTAATTCCCAAACTACTGCGGCCAATAGTTCTATAAGCCTCCGCAATACTTTTAGGCAACTCTCAGGGCTTATCGAGTTAGTCAATGAGGTCTAAACCATTCGCCACTTAAAAATTAAACCGCATCTCCCTTGAGGTTACCAAGGATGAGAGTGGCAACTACGTCGAACACGCCGACAAGCCTCATTCCCAACTCGACTGCTGCCTCTGGACCGTGTGGATCTTGAACACGTTTGATGACGGAGGGAAGCACGGCCATAGATGGCGTGCCGAAGCACTTCGAGTAGACCGCTGCAAAAACTTTACCCCAGTTGTCACAATCGGCCACCTCTGGGACTAAGTCTTTCTGCAAGCTAATGGTGAGTATCCTGTGTTTCTCCACAGAAGTAGAGTGCGGAAATAGTGCTTCCAGCTGGTCAAATTTCTCAGCAAGCCAATAAGGTAAATCGTCCTTATTTTGGGGGCGCTTGCCCATTACCGAATTAACCATGACGGGACTAATAACAATCCCGGCTGGGCCAGCTGGCTGCCCCGCAACAACAGGTGCCCCCACGTGGACGTTGCGTGAAACGTATTGCACTAAAGCCCGATGCACTGTAATCAGGGCTGTATGGAGGACGCATAACTCATCCACCGTAGCATTCAAATAATGAGGATGAGGTGTAAAACCGGCCAGAACCGGCCAAGTGGCCACTGGAATCAATAAAGGGCCTAAATGAACCGGTGTAACCGTATGGGGAAGGGTGCCATTAATCCAAATGCGATGCTGCCAAGCTGAAATAGGAATCTCCTGCGTCCTATATGGTGTATAATTCGCTGGGACCCGCGTGGGAGTATAGGAGTGAAACGTACTGTTGTCCGCATTCACCGCCGGCATAGCAACCCAAGAGTAAAACAACTCGTAGGGATAGGACGCATCGGCACTCACCACAAAAATAACAGCCATCCCATCGCCCGGTACCCCGAACTGCGTCAAATGACGCCGGAGAGGGGCTCGGCTATGCGCCGCAATATCGACCGCAGCCATAAGGACACAGAAAAGAAAAACAATCTATTATAACTGTAGCATATGGGTTCAATATAGAAAAAACCTTTTTAATTGACAAGCTTGTTTGAGCCGATAGAGTAACTATCAGGTAGGTCAAAACCGTCACTCCTGTTATCCGGAAACAAGAGTGAGGGCGTCGTGGAATAATATAAGCACTACTAAGGCGTTTCAAATCATAAGACCAAACGTTAGGTGCGCCATGTTGCAGGGATTCTGTTCATGCACAGAACTATGCGCAGAAAACCAGGACCTCAGTGAATTGTGGTGTACCAAAAACTCGCCTCTGTACCCAGAACCCCTATCCGACTAGCATCAGTGTCTCATTCGCTCTTCATATCATCTCGAAGCTACCAATGATTAGACAACCCAGAACATGCGACTTAGAGTACTCTCAGGAATGGTGGGAATCAGAAATACCTGTTCGTTATTATTCTCATATCAGTCCACCACAACAAGAGGAATCAGAGACACAGTAAAGTTTAAAACGTTTATTTTATAAACTACGTGTCCTAAGATGCAGTACTTTGGCTAACATAAGCAGACAGATGATTAAGAATAAAACCATCAGCATTGTTACAATACCATAGAAAATGAAGGGAAAAATCATGTTACAAATGATAGTGGAATACAACCACCCTCTCTTCGCTAGTAAGCTAGTATTATTAGACTAATAGAAGGTCTCTCGGTTTAAGTGGGGAACCCCATAACGTAAATATCAGCTTAGGTGAATCACATCACAGGATCAGCTTTGCTCTGTGCCTGGAAAAGTTCTTCTCCAGAATGTGTGTCTAATGCATGCAAACTGCAATATTAAAGGCGCTCGAGTTTCAAATATTTGCAGCTGTGTGCGTGTTATGACTAGAGAGTGGGCCGATCAACCTGAATTCAAAAGCATACATTGTTTGTTGGCCCTGGATGTTTCTGCACACAATGTTCAGACCAAGGTCGTGGTGCACGTCTAGGGATGTGAACAACAGACCGTTCTCAAGTGAAGAAAAGGCAGACAAGCAGTTTTCATATAATAACATCGATCTGCAGTGTCGTGTGCAAAACCAGCAAAAGTGGAAAGATGGTGTTTCTAGCTTCTAAGACGTTTATGCGAACATAGCAATGTGTGTATCTAAAACTCCGTCTCCACTACAATAGCACTAAGAGAACTCAAGGAACAAACAACGTCGATCATAAAAACAGAGGACAAAGGAGGCGGTATAGTCTTACAAAACCAAGACAACTACTAAAAAGAATGCCTCTGCTTACTATCAGATGAAAAGAACTACAGAGTCCTACAGGAAGACCCTACAAGTGAACTTGAGTGAGAAATAAAACACCTGGTGGAAGAGGCAGCGAAACGGAATTAGATCTCCAAGCAGGAAGCAGAATTCCTCCTCACACAAAATCCAAAAACACTGTGTTTTTACTCACTTCCGAAAAATTCATTATGAGAAAACTCCCCCACCAAGAAGACCAATTGTTTCAGGCATTTGATCATTATTAGAACCACTGTCTAGGTTCTGTGACTTCTACTTAAAACCTAAAGTACAATAAACACCCATGTACCTAAAGGATACCAAGGATCTACTCCACCTACTAGAAAATATGGATTTTGATCCCGCAACCGACATCCTGCTTACCCTAGATGTAGAGAGTTTATATACTAGCTACCCGCAAGACAACACATTAAAAGTCATAAAAGAGACCCTGAACCAAGGAGAGTGGAACTACATAACACCAACACACTTTTTATTGAAATATGCTCCCCTGGCCCTTCAGAAGATCTTCTTTGAATTTGAAGGCAAATTATACTTACAGACCCTCGGAACATCAATGGGCAGCACTTTTGCCCAGAGTGTGGCAGGCCTCTATGCATACAATTTTGAGAAAAAATACATATTGGATTAAGAAACACATACAAGGAGAACATACAACCCCGGAAACGATACATTGATGACATCCTAGTGATAAGGAAAGGGAATAGAGAATTGATCCTCACTTTCATAACCGAGCTGAAAGCTTGTGACCCCAATCTGAGATTCACTCACACAGACAGAAAAGATTATATCACCTTCCTATATGTTGAAATATATGTGAAGAATGAGAAACGGTTAACAAGGACCTATTACAAAGAAATCAATACGAATACACTGTTGAAATTTGACAGCTTCCACCCCAGAACTCTCAGAGAGAACCTCCCTGATGGCCAGTTTCTCAGACTAAGAAGGAACATCTCAAAGAAAACGGATTTCATCACACAGTCGGAAGACCTAAAAACTAAACTGAGATCGGAGTTATCCCAGAAAAATTATCATGAAAGCTTACAAAAGAGCAAACAATCAAAACAGAGGAGGCATCTTAGAACTATCAAACAAAAACATTAACACCATCCCATTAACATGTGTAACAATTTACAACACGGTTTCCAATGATGTAAAAATAATTGTCAATAAAAACTGGCACATTGTACAAACAAGAAACCTCAAATGGGACAAGTCCTTGTTTTCCTTCAAAAAAGCAATGAATTTAAGAGACAACCTTGTGAAGACCAGACCACTTACCAAGAGGAATGAAGGACAGACTACAGTACGTAATATGTGGGGTCTCCCAGAGTTCACAGGCCACTATGCCTGTGGCAACTGTAGCATCTGCCATTTAACAAAAAATACAAAGTCTTTGGAACTAGAATTTGGAAAAACATGGACGTTGCGAAGAACACGAATTGCAACACTGTGAATATAGTCTGTCTAATTGTTTGCAGTTGTGGCCTTAAATATGTGGGCATGACAACAAGGAAAATAAAAACGTGGATATGCGAAACCTGGAGTAATATAAGATGCAAAAGAAACACCACAAAACTAACAGACCACTTTATCAACTCAGGCCAAACCCCAAATCACTCAACATGGTACATCATTAAACAGTTAGAAAATACTGTAGACAACATAGAAGGACACCTCTTTGAAAAGGTACAGGTATAATAATGTAAAAAGACCCATCATAGACAATCCAAAAATAAAAGTGCAGTCTAAATGAAGACCCACCATAGTTACACGTCCGCATGACAAATGAAATAACACCATACAGTTTATTTCCTTTGTTCTCTTTTCCACTCATCAACATTTGCGAAAAATTAAACACAAGACTGAGCAATATACCGGTAAACATACAGGCACCCTGCTATCTTTACACCCATGGTGGATAAACATCATAATATAATGTTGAATGGGACAGCTGCAGCGTGAGTAACCTTATGGGCACCATACAAAGAACTGCCACTGTTCTCTCTGGGATTTCTTACCTTCAAGAATATAAATTAGGCTTACCAATATGTGTGAAAAATTAAACACAAGACAGAGCAATATACTATTATATGTACATGCACCCTGCTATTTCTACACATAGTGTTGATGAACGTCATAATATAACGTTGGATGGGATGGCTGCCGCGTAAGTAACCTTGACAACCAGGCAAGCTTTGCCTGACCGACTCTCTCAGAGCATGCGTCACACAGTATAAAAAAAATCCCACACCGGGCACTATGTGCAAGTAGGCATGTACCGAACCAGGCAACCACTTTTAAACGTGCCCCCGAGAAACACCAACAGGATGCAGGATGACCGAGGCAGATCAGGTATCACGGAGAGTGATGAAGCAAGTGAACAGCTAACAGGGGAAGCCTGATTTAGAACCCGGTAAGACATACGGGAATCTAAGGAGATATACATTCTTTCTTGCAGAGTGTGACTACAGGTTCCACCCCCTTGGCCGATCCCAGGTGGCAACTAGCTACCATTGCTGAAGTCTGTATCTATTCTTATCATTTTTTAATAAATGCACCTCTCTTTTAACATGAGGGACATACCAATTTTTAATAAATGCATTTCTCTTTTAACATAAGGGACATATGAATTTGTAGCTCTCCCACGATACACACATGGTTTCAGCATCGCCAACATAATGGTGAATAAGGGGCTGAACTTTAGAGATATACGTAGGACAAATGCACAGATGGCATAGAACTCTCAGTACCAGTATGTTGGTCCACATGCAAGAAAAGAAAATGAATGAAATTTTGGAACAGAAATCGCAAAAAAACAAAAAATCCAAAACACGGGGCACAAATCGGAGAATTATGAGCATCAATCGCTCAACACTTCCATGCATGTATTTCTGTATGTCTTATATGAAAAACGAGGCCAGTTTGTATTTTTAAAGATCGCTACATGATCTGAATGAATTCGAAGATACTCAGTGCATGCCTACAATGATAAATAAATACAAATATAATTTTATGTTTATATGTCTGTTAGTCTTGTATGTCTCATAAGTGTTGGGAATGAAATAACAATGCAGGTAGACAGCAGGCGAGAAACATGGATTCCCATACATGCACGAACCTGAAATTTGGCACAATAACAACAAAATCCAAAATTACATAAATAATGGATTGGCACATCGCTGAATCTACGACCAGGGAGGTTCTGTCTCCCCTCCCGAGTCCGACATTTAAATGTTTTTATGTCAACAAGGTAATTATTGTACCTTCACTTTACAGAAATGAAAGCAACACAGTAAAGTTACGGTGGTTTGTAAGTGCAATCCAAACAATAGCTGCATGTCTTAGAGTGCATGCCAGCTTCAAGTGGTCCTGACAAAAGCCATTTGACCCTGTTGGGCACGTGAGAATATGGCTGAAACATGTAGACCTCTCACAGAAAAAGAAGGAGCAAATTTACATCCTTCACATATCCATCACTCTCTTAACATTGATCAGTACTCTCACCAATGAATCTTAGCTAAAAAAGACTAAGAGTATTTGAGCCAATTTTAAAAAGCACAGCACTTGAGCACTATTCACTCACTATCACCACCTCACCCTAAAAAACAACCAGCTCTGCTGTAATCAGGCCTCGCAGCACACCCTGGAAACCCCTGGAAACATTCAGTGACCAGTGTGGAAACCCTATGATGAAGCATGTCACCTACTAGGTAGGTGAGTGAGCGTTCTTTTACAAAACCTTAGAGTTTGTTAGTCAGTACAGACACCTGGTACATCCACCCAAAATTAGGGGAGAGCTGTATGTATAATAGCTAAAAAAGACCCATTCTTTTTGTTTTGCATACACTCTGGTATGCACATTTGTTACTGTAGGAAAAAGTCTTAGTGGAGTTGATGTTTATCAGAGTCTACTATTTATGCCAAACAGCTTGGGAAGAGCTATGAGTAGAGTAAAGGCTTTTACCACACCCTACTGCGCACAACCGTCATTAAAAGACAGGGGTCTCAGGGAGAGGGCAGTCCCTCCCAACATACTAGTACATTACAAGTCATCTGAGAGTGGGGACTGAACTGAGACCCAGTCTCTCCCCACACCTTACTACCCACACCCATCATCTGAGAGAGGAGTCTGAAAGGAGAGGCCAGTCCCTGCCCATTCCCTACTATTACAACCATATTCTGAAAGAGAGCTCTGAAAGGTGAGGCCAGTCCTTCCCAAAACCCTACTACATACATCTGTCACCTAAAAGAAAGGTCCCAAATGAGAGGCCAGTCCATTCAAACCCCCCAACACAAGAAACACAAGACAGAGCAATATACTATTATATGTACAGGCACCCTTCTATTTCTACACATAGTGTTGATGAACGTCATAATATAATGTTGAATGGGATGGCTGCAGTGTAAGTAACCTTGACAACCAGGCAAGCTTTGCCTGACCTACTCTCGCAGAGCATGCGTCACACAGTCTCCAAAAAATCCCACCCCGGGCACTACATGCAAGTAGGCATGTACCGAACCAGGCAAGCGGCAAGGCAACCGCTTTTAAACGTGCCCCGAGAAACAACAACAGGATGCAGGATGACCGAGGCAGATCAGGTATCACAGAGAGTGATGAAGTAAGTGAGCACGCTAACAGGGGGAGCCTGTTTTAGAACCCGGTAAGACATGCGGGAATCTAAGGAGATAATCATTCTTTCTTGCAGAGTGTGACTACAGGTTCCACCCCCTTGGCCGATCCCAGGTGACAACTAGCTACCATTGCTGAAGTCAGTATATATTCTTATCATTTTTTAATAAATGCACCTCTCTTTTAACATATGGGACATATGAATTTTTCATAAATGCATTTCTCTTTAAACATAAGGGACATATGAATTTGTAGCTCGCCCACGATACACACACGGTGTCAGCATCGCCAACTTAACGGTTAATAAGCGGCTGAACTTTAGAGATATACTAAGGACAAATGCATAGATGGCATCAAACTCTCAGTACCAGTATGTTGGTCCACATGCAAGGAAAGAAAATTAATGAAATTTTGGAACAGATATCTCAAAAACCAAAAAATCCAAATCACGGGGCACAATCGGAGAATTATGAGCATCAATCGCTCAACACTTCCATGCATGTATTTCTGTATTTCTTATATGAAAAACAAGGCCAGTTTGTATTTTTAAAGATCGCTACATGATCCGAATGAATTCTAAGATACTTGGTTCATGCCTACAAAGATAAATAAATACAAATAGAATGTTATGTTTATATGTCTGTTAGTCTTGTATGTCTCATAAGTGTTGGGAATGAAATAACAATGCAGGTAGACAGCAGGCGAGAAACAAGGATTCCTATACATGCACAAACCTGAAATTTGGCACAATAACAACAAAAACCAAAATTACATAAATAATGGATTGGCACATCGCTGAATCTAGGCCCAGGGAGGTTCTGTCTCCCCTCCTGAGTTCGAGATTTAATTTACCACTGCCTAAATGTTTGTATGTCAACAAGGTAATTATTGTACCTCCAATTTCCTTTACAGAAATGAAAGCAACACAGTAAATCTACGGTGGTTTGTAAGTACAATCCAAACAATAGCTGCATGTCTTAGAGTGCATGCCAGCTTCAATTGGTCCTGACAAAAGCCATTTGACCCTGTTGGGCACGTGAGAATATGGCTGAAACATGTAGACCTCTCACAGAAAAAGAAGGAGCAAATTTACATCCTTCACATATCCATCACTCTTTTAACATTGATCAGTACTCTCACCAATAAAACTTAGGTAATGAAGACTAAGAGTATTTGAGACAATTTTAAAAAGCACGGCACTTGAGCACTATTCACTCACTATCACCACCTCACCCTCAAAAACAACCAGCTCCGCTGTAATCAGGCGTCGCAGCACACCCCGGAAACATTCAGTGACCAGGGTGGAAACCCTATGATGAAGCATGTCACCTACTAGGTAGGTGAGTGAGCGTTCTTTTACAAAACCTTAGAGTTTGTTAGGCAGTACAGACACCTGGTACGTCCACCCAAAATTAGGGGAGAGGTGTATGTATAATAGCTAAAAAGACTCATACTTTTTGTTTTGCATACACTCTGGAATGCACATTTGTTACTGTTGGAAAAAGTCTTAGTGGAGTTGGTGTTTATCAGCTTGGGAAGAGCTGTGAGCAGATTAAAGGCTTTTCCCACACCCTACTGCGCACAACCGTCATCCAAGACAGGGGTCTCAGGGAGAGGGCAGTCCCTCCCAACATACTAGAACATATCTGAGGGAGGGGTCTGAAAGGAGAGGCCAGTCCCAAATGAGAGGCCAGTCCATCTAAACCCCCTACTACACACACCTGTTATCTAAGAGAGAGGTCTCAAAGGAGAAGCCAGCCTCTCTCCATACACCCTACTGCGCACAGCTGTCCTCTTGAGAGAGATATCTGAAAGGAGAGTCCAACCCATTCACACACCCTACTATGCACACCCATCATTTGAGAAAGGTGTGAAAGGAGAGGCCAGGCCCTCCCCACTCACAACTATGCACACACGTCATCTGAAAGAGAGATCTCAAAGGAGAGGACAGTCCATCCTTGCACCCATCATTTGAGAGAGGGGTTTGAATGGTGAGCACAACCCCTCCCCACAGTTGTGCATAGTACATTTTGGGACCTTCCCTTTCGCAGGCACTTGGTCCACACACACAGGTGGGGTAGGATTTTTATCGGGATACCTGAGGGAACGCTCTGTGGTAGGAAATTGGTGCTGGCCTGGTGACCCCATAACTTTTCCACACAGAAATGTGAGGAAATGTGCTTTTTATTTAGCTAAATTTGAGGTTTACAGGGGATTGTGGGTAAATAAAACATTGGGGGGTCCATGCAGGCCACACCTCCCTGGTCTCTCCTGTGTGTCTAGTTTTCTGAAATGTCTGAGTTTTGTAGATTTTCCTAGATTGCCACCAAAAACGTAGATTACTCACTTGCAAAACCAGGTTGTTGTGATAGATAATTTTGATGCCTCCACAGTACATTTTGGGCCGTTTGCTGTCACGGGCACTAGGCCTACCCACACAAGTGAGGTATCATTTGTATCAGGAGAACTTGGGGAAATGCCTGGCTGGATGGAAGTTTGTTCTTACACGCAGAATTCAGAACTTTCCATCACAGAAATGTGAGGAAAATGAGTTTTGAACTCAAATTTTGAGGTTTGGAAGGAATTCTGGGTAAAAAATGTGGATAGAGATATGCAAGCCATCGTATTCTGGATTTTTCTCTGCCTAGTTTTTAAAATGTACAGGCTTGCTATGTTTTTCTAGATCCCAGCTGAGTTAGGGCCCCAAATTCCACAGCTAGGCATATTGTAAAAAAATGCAATTTTCAGAGAAAAAAGATTTTGTCCCGCTTCCTCTCACGGGTACACGGTCTACCCACACAAGTGATGTACCATTTCTATCAGGAGACATGGGGAAATGCTGGGTGAAAGGAAGTTTGTGGATCCCCTTATTTTCCAGAATTTTCCATCACTGAAATGTGAGGAAAATGTGTTTTTTTGTCAGACACATTTGTAGGTTTGCAAGGGATTCTGGGTCACGGAACCTGGCGAGATCCACACAAGTCACCCCATCCTGGATTTCTCTGGGTGTCTAGTTTTCAAAAATGTACAGGTTTGATACGTACCTGGGTGCCAGCTGAGCTAGGGCCCAAAATCCACAGCTAGGCACATTGCAAAAAAATGGGTCCGTTTTTAGTGGCGCAATGTGATGTATCCATGTTGCGTTTTGGACCGTTTCCTGTCATGGGCTGTTGCAGGGATTCTGCTTATACACAGAACTATGCGTAGAACCCCAGGACCTCAGTGAGTTGTGGTGTACCAGAAACTCACCTCAGAACCCAGAACCCAGTATCCGGCTAGCATAAGTGTCCCATTCGTTATCCGAGATTTAGCTCGGCGGTCCCAATGAAAAGACAACCCAGAACAAGCGACTCAGTACATACTCAGGAATGGTGGGAATCGGAAATACCTGTTCGTATATTATTCTCACATCAGTCCACAACAAGAATCAACAGAGACACGGTGAAAATAAAAAGAGTTTATTTTTATAGACCACGTGTCCTAATATGCAGTACTTTGGCTAATACAAGCAGACAAATGATTAAAATCAAAACCATCAACATAGTTACAATTCCATAGAATATAAAAGGGGTGATCATGTTATAATGACAGTGGATACTACCACCTTCCCTTTACTAAGAAGCTAATATTATTATTATACTAACAGAAGGTCTCTTAGGCTTGAATAGGGGACCCCATACCTCAAAGATCAGCTTAGTGAAATCACATCACAGGAGCATCAGGAGTCTTCTCGAAGGAAGGCTCGTCTTCGGTCTGAATAATAAACATGATGTCCGTGATATTAAAAGCACCAACTTTCAGGTATGTGCAGCTGCTCGTGTGTTATGACTAAATAGTGGGTCGATCAACCTAGAGTGGAAAACATGCATTGTCTAACAACTCAGACTGTTTGTCACATCGTGTGCAGACCAAGGTCGCTTCGCAGAGCTCGGGATGGTAACAACAGATTGCTCTCGTGTGAGGCAAAACTCGAGTCAGCAGTTCGTTTAAGCAATAACATGTGAACGCAGTGTCGTGTGCAAAAGCAGCAAGATGGCTTTCTAACTTCTGACGTGGTTATGCTAACTTAACAATGTATGTACGTATTAAGGGAGTCCTTACTACATGCCCCCTTGATCGAAGCACTACTTAGTATGCAAGAAAAGAGAGAACGCAGAGTTCAAGCGCGACAGAGCAGAACAAGGCGTATCCAATTAAAAAAAAAAAAAAAAAAAAACTGGTCAGTTCAGGCAAAGTTCGAATAGGAAAAAACCAAAAGTGGAAAGAAAAAACAAAAAACCTCAAACGTGCCGTGGGGGGTGAAAAAATGAAAAAACGCCTCACCGGGCAGAAGTGCAGACGTACAGGGACAGTTCAAGACACGTGAGGAAAACACAGTGGACGAAAGTACACTCAATCCATGAAAGTATATGCAGCATATGTGGCCACTGCTTCCAGCAGAAAATCATTGGCACGGCCACTGAAGGTTTCAGCCATCCAGTTAAGTAAAGAAAAGGAACATACGTGTTCTTCTATTAGCGGAGCCTCTAGCACCATCAGAGGGCAACCAGCGTGTACTTCCAAGTAACTCATATCCAAGAAGTCATATGCCGCTCTCACGACGTCCCAATTACCCAGAATACCATGCGCCGCACCGCAGGCCATAATCCGAACACCAGAACAGGCAGACTCGTGAGACACTAAGGGCCTCATCAGTCGATCATAATCCGGGTCCGGAGACACCATGTTGGATAAGCACAAATCCATAGGCCATTCAAAGGGACAATCTAGGCAGTGGAAGACAGGTTGCACGCAGGTGAAGTAGGAATACCGGAAGGATAATCCATATGCCAGGCTCAAAGTCGCCAACGGCAGGACACCATAGTAATCAAGCATCCTGTCACGAAGAAGCTGCAGACGGGACAGGCTGTCATGTGGCACAGAAAGAGCAGCCATTCCGCAAGATGAAAAGTAAAAGTAGCACACCTGCCACTAGAGCCAGAATTAACGGGACACCTCCAAAGACGCTGGAGAAAATAGAATGAAAAAATGCCGGAATCACACCAAAAATAGTTTGGAAAGAGGTCACGAGGCCCGAGCCCACAAGTTTAAAAAAATGAGCCAGGCCAGTCGTGGACGAGGCATTGAAAATCGTTTGGATCAAAGCTCCAAAATGCAGGGGGAGGTCAGTATTCAAAAGCGCCTGTACCTCGGTGCGCGTATTTGCTACGTGAAGGACAAATGTTTCCCGGGAGGAAGTCAATGGCACCTCCTTTTGGGACAATAGCGCTCTTATTCTGCTCATCTTGTTGAACTCTGCTTTCAAGGTTGGAATCGAAGGCCAGATGGAAGCATCCAGCCTCCCATGCGGGGGTGGAAACAGGACGTTATTGCAGCAGACAACCCTCTGTGTTACAGTTACTATATACGGGATCCCTACTAACATCCCGCAGCAAGCTTCATTGTTTAAAATTAAATAACTACCGTTTGCAAGCAGCGTGAAAGATGGCGTAATCACTGGTACCGGGATACCTTTGAGGACGCAGGCCAAATTCGGAGCGTGTACATTACAAGCACCGTGCAATTGAATGTGCCTACATACAACAGAATGATCAGGTGACGTTGTACATTCTTCACCCTTCAGATAAACCTCAGTACCGTCCCTCGTACATCTATACGTAAAGGGGAGGGACCACACTTCATGTATGAAAGCGGTACCCAGCTGTTCATATCTACCCAGAGCATAGTGTTTCATACAAGAGGTAAACTTAAAAAGTGCAAACGGTAGAGTTATCAATCCGTGTAAGAGCCACACAGCGGAGTCGACTTCCGCAACAGAGAAAGGTAACGGCTCCAATTTCTCAATATGGAGCAAGGAATATGTAGCACCCTTCATGGACATGAACTGCTGTTTGTCAGTAAGGTTAAAGGGAAGAAATAACGATGTTGTATTCAGATAGTCCCAAGGGACCTTCCCCGCCTTCAATGTTTGTAATGTCCATGCAAACTGCATAACAGAACGCAACTGGTTTTGACCATGATACAACACAGACATATCATCCTGCACAATATCCACAATTGAAGAAACTATATTATCTAATGTATAAATGCGAGAAGAAAGAGTGTTAATGCTGTTATCAATAACTGCTAATACATTTCCATATTAGCCTGATCAATAGCTCTCAATCTTGAAGCTGCCTCAATTTGCGACAGTTTCCATACTTCGTTGTAAATAGCATACGCCCATCTCTTGGATCTGCCACCCACAGGACCTTTAACAAAATCATTCAAATCTATTTTGTCATGTAACTTTGATAAATGAACTTTGACAGATGCCAAGGTGGAATGTCGCAGCCAGGACTGACATAATTTCCCTACAGAGTATGTAGTTACTGTATGCGACGACTCAAACCGGGGGTCCACACGATCTTGAGTATACCCCGGTTTGAGTCCTAGAAAACAACGTTGACAAGTATCAGAACTGCTTTGCCAAATTAACCATCCCTCACTATTAAATTTCGAAATATTGAAAGACGAATTAGAAACCAATAACTGCAAAGCAGGAAGGGACAGATCTGTGTGATTATACCAATTTGGGTAAGCACCCAGATCCGGCACAGAAGGCGAATTTAGTTTTTTAGAAGTGGCCAATCCGAAACAGGTGGTTTGGAAGATGGTTGCATTTAAAAACAACATATGATTTGGTACTAGACAGGCACGGTGTAAAGCTTCAGTTCCCTGAACCTGCCACGGTTTGGAACCCCAAACCGACTTAAGATCAATAGTAGCCTTCCATAGATCATAACCTTTGATTGACAACTCATCCATAAAGGACTTAGAATATAGCAATTTGGTGTGTGTCAGTCTAACCTTGGAGGCAGACTCTGGCTTAACTTTAAAATAAAAGGATGCCGGGGCTGAAACACCGAAATCAGTAAAATAAGTAAACTTATCAACTAATGTATGTGAACTCCCAAACGAGGGGGTGGGACAGTGTTCCCACTGGGTAAAATTTACAAAATTTCTAAACGTATTTGCTTTATGCAGGAAGTGATTGCCATAATGTTGAAAACAATACTGTTCTGCATAATTAGCCGCATTGTCATACAAATCCTCTGCATCAAAGGCGGCATAATATTTCAAATCCGAAAACAGTGCTTCAATGGCGTGTACATCCCAATCATCAGAACGTATGTTCTGTTTAACTACATCACCCATAGAAACACGAAATACATTAGGCACATTAATGACCTCTGTAGGCCCATGAATTTGAAATTTAACTGCATCCCATGCAATTCCATCCATGACGGGCCAGTCAGTAATATTCACAAAAGTCTGGTCCCTTTTCATGATGTGGGATGAGGAGTGGGGGGCCAAAGTTCCATTGATAAGTCTAATTGTCGATCTCTCTTTGAGATAATGGCCATCCACCAAACGGAAGAAAACTACAACAAATCCAATGGACATGAACAAAAAAATACCAAAAAGCATCAACCAGATGTATGTCCAAGGGGCTATCAAAAAATGTTTTTTAAACCAGCTCACAAAAACAGCAATGTTTGATGGGGGAGTTGAGGGCAAAGAGTTAGTGTCAAAGGAAAAACGGGACTGGCCAAGTGCTGTAGATTGTAAGACAGGCGAAGGTCCACGTGTAGGATAAGCATACTCAGTCTCTTCGGGCAAACCACCAGCCGGTGGTATCAGCAAGGGATCAGTAACTGAATGCATCTCGATGGCAACATCAGACAAGGTGGTAGAAGCAGGAACCAACATTGAATGTCTTTGCATCGTCTGGCATGAAACTGCCGGAGTCATACTAAGAAGTATCGGCCACTCGCTGAAGTTTGACATTGTCAATAGAGATGTACCTGTTTTCTTTGCGACCAGGAAGTGGAGGTAAAATGACTGTTCTTGTACCCTGCACTCCAAGCACTGGAACTGGTGCACGATAAGAGGGGCCGAACTCCTTCTTGTTCTCCACCTTCTCACGGACCAGATCTCCAACTCGGTGAACCTCAGTTTCAGACGTGGAGGGCAAATGTTCTTTCGAAAGAGAGTCTCTGGCTTCTTGTAGAGTCTGCAAAACAGCACAGTGATCATCTACGTCAAAGGGTGCGGTCGACGCCGCAATGTCTAGACCATCAAGGTCTGGAACAAACATTCTGATTCCGAAGAGCATCATGTACGGGGTCCGCCCACCCAGAGACCTTCTAGGGAGATTATTAAGTGCACGTTGGACGTTATACAAATGAAAAATTTGACCAAATAGAAGCGGTTTACCCGAATACTACTCCTGTGGAGAAACACAGGATCCTCACCATTAGTTTGCCTAAAGACTTGGGGGCATATGTATCAACATCTCCATTTGCGATTCTCAAATAGCGATTTTTTGAGAATCGCTATTTGAGAATTGCAAAACGGGATGTATTTAAAAAATTGCAAAACTCTTGCGATTTCTTAAAATTCCTTAATTGCGATTAGCAAATTGCGAAATCGCAATTAAGGAATACCTTCCCATTCATTCCTATGGGCCAGGAGGCCCATAGCAATGAATGGGAACTCCTTCTCAATTTGCGATTCGCTATTTGCTAATCGCAAATTGAGAATAATTTCAAAGGTGCAAGGGTGTCATGATGACACCCTGATGCACCCCTGACATCAGCATCTGTGCACATATAGCGCACATACATGCCCTAAGGGCATATATGTGCACCACATGGCACTTTGAAATACGCAAAAAAGTGCATATTTAAAAGAAATCGCAATTTACCACCAACTTGAAGTTGGTGGTAATTTGCGATTTCTTAAGCAGAAATCGCACAACTTGGGTGCGTGTTACATTGCATTTAAGAAATCGCAATTTGCGATTTCTTAAATGCTTACGCAAACTTAAGAAATCGCAAATTTAGCGATTCCTTAAGATTGCGAGGCTGAAATGCCTCATACATCTCCTTTTGCGATTTTGTATTCGCAAACGCTGTTTTTTTGCGATTCGCAGCATTTGCGAATACAAAATCGGTTGATACATATGCCCCTTGGTCCCCCACATAGATGATTGTGTAAATTGGGGCAAGGTCTTTGCAGCGACGTACGCGCAGTGCTTTGGCACTCCGTCTATGTTGCAGCTGCCCTCCGTTATCAAAAGAGTTCAAGAGAACCATGGTGCGGAGTCTGCGATAGAGTTAGGGATGCGGCTCCTCAGGCAATTTGACCTGGTGGCTACCATGATAATTGGTAACCTAAAGGGTGATGCTTTGCATTTCCAGGTTCGTAATGAACTGAAACGAGTTGCTGAGGAGGACAAACCGCAGGAATTTGCGAAAATAATCGCAGAGGCATATCGGGATTTGGGTCGAAGAAGAAAGTGGCGGCTCTGCCGGCAAGGTATGCCTCAGATAGTGCGGACACAGCTTCGGAACCGGACATGGGCGCTGACGCTCCTGGACAGCGCAGCGGAAATTACCATAGTCCGTCAAGCTCTGCGTCCATTTCTGGCGGTGACAGCAACTGATATATCGGTTACTGTTGAAACAGCTGACACCAGAGTGGCTCCCCCTGACAGACTTTATGAAATAGTCTTATTAATAGAGGGTGACATACAACGTACAATAAAAGGGATTTTTTGGGATAATCTGACCACCACCTATGATATCCTCCTAGCGGAGGCAGATTGGCCCCCAGCTTTCATTTTAGAGGCTCCTAGAGGGGAGGAAGTAATCCTCCCGTCCTTGCGCACACAGTGCCTAAGGACCAAGCTGAAGTGTATGCTGAGGAGTGGGCGCTTGCGCTTGCGCCGGCGGTGTATCGTACTCAGGTGGGATGGGACAGATTGTCCCCCTGCCATGAGATTCCATTGCGGTCTATGCCCCAGCCTCAACCTCAATATCCTATGCGTCGTGAAGCGAGACCCCACGTCGCGGCAATCCTTGAACAATTGGAATATCAGGGTGTTATTGAAACATGTGTGTCCCCTATGAATAACCCTTCATTCACTGTAACGAAGCCTGACGGCTCGTACCGTTTAGTTTTGGATTACCGGCACCTAAACTCCCATTGCCGGACCTGCGCGGTACAAAATACACATAGCTCGGCTTTGGTCGACAGTCTCGTGCGTAAAAGATTTAAAACAACACTTGACATTTCCAATGGCTTTTTTAGCCACAACCTGTCCACACTGAGTAGCCAGTGGACAGCGTTTAATTCAGGCGGAAAACAAAAACAGTTTACAAGATTAGCCATGGGTTACAAAAATAGCGAAGTCACACATCGCAGAATATACGGTGTTGTTTTTGGGCTACGAGCTCAACAATGAAGGTAAGGGGTTAGCCCTTAAGTGCTCCTACGACACTGAAGAAATTACAATCTCTGCTGGGTTTTCTGAATTTCGGCCGTACGTACATTCCTGATTATGCCCAGCGTATCAAGCCGCTTTACGCCTTGGTACAGCCTTCGTTTTCGAAATCTAGCTGGCAGCTAGAACACTCTGCAATTTTACAGTCTTTACAGGCTGACCTTCTTGCTTCACAATACTTGCTGACGTTGGGCGCCATGTTGCAGGGATTCTGCTTATACACAGAACTATGCGTAGAACCCCAGGACCTCAGTGAGTTGTGGTGTACCAGAAACTCACCTCAGAACCCAGAACCCAGTATCCGGCTAGCATAAGTGTCCCATTCGTTATCCGAGATTTAGCTCGGCGGTCCCAATGAAAAGACAACCCAGAACAAGCGACTCAGTACATACTCAGGAATGGTGGGAATCGGAAATACCTGTTCGTATATTATTCTCACATCAGTCCACAACAAGAATCAACAGAGACACGGTGAAAATAAAAAGAGTTTATTTTTATAGACCACGTGTCCTAATATGCAGTACTTTGGCTAATACAAGCAGACAAATGATTAAAATCAAAACCATCAACATAGTTACAATTCCATAGAATATAAAAGGGGTGATCATGTCATAATGACAGTGGATACTACCACCTTCCCTTTACTAAGAAGCTAATATTATTATTATACTAACAGAAGGTCTCTTAGGCTTGAATAGGGGACCCCATACCTCAAAGATCAGCTTAGTGAAATCACATCACAGGAGCATCAGGAGTCTTCTCGCAGGAAGGCTCGTCTTCGGTCTGAATAATAAACATGATGTCCGTGATATTAAAAGCACCAACTTTCAGGTATGTGCAGCTGCTCGTGTGTTATGACTAAATAGTGGGTCGATCAACCTAGAGTGGAAAACATGCATTGTCTAACAACTCAGACTGTTTGTCACATCGTGTGCAGACCAAGGTCGCTTCGCAGAGCTCGGGATGGTAACAACAGATTGCTCTCGTGTGAGGCAAAACTCGAGTCAGCAGTTCGTTTAAGCAATAACATGTGAACGCAGTGTCGTGTGCAAAAGCAGCAAGATGGCTTTCTAACTTCTGACGTGGTTATGCTAACTTAACAATGTATGTACGTATTAAGGGAGTCCTTACTACAGGGCACTAGGCCTACCCACAAAAGTGAGGTGCCATTTTCATTGGGAGTCTTGGGGAAATGGTGGGTGGATGGAAATGTGTGGCATCCTTTAGATTCCAGAACTTTCCATCATAGAAATGTTAAGAAAATGTGTTTTCTTCAGTCAAGGTTTGAGGTTTGCAATAGACTCTGGGTAACAGAACCTGGTGAGAGCTGCACAAGTCACCCCATCTTGGATTTCCCTGGGTGTCTAGGTTTAAAAACTGTACAGATTTGCTAGGTGTACCTAGA
This sequence comes from Triturus cristatus, assembly GCF_964204655.1. NCBI lineage: Eukaryota > Metazoa > Chordata > Amphibia > Caudata > Salamandridae > Triturus > Triturus cristatus. Next base: position 321,678,388 of record NC_140584.1, on the reverse strand, counting down.
TGCTGATTGAGCTATGGCCCAAAATCCACAGCTAGACAATTTGCAAAACATTGGGTCAGCTTTCTGTAAAAAAATGTGATGTGTCCATTTTGAGGTTAGGGCCATTTCCTGTCACGGTCACTAGGCTTACCCACACATTTGAGATACCATTTTTATTGGGAGACTAGGGGAATGCCAGGTGTGTGGAATTCTGTGGCTCCCCACAGGTTCCATAACTTTCCATCACAGAAATGTGAGAAAAATATGTTTTTTAGTGAGAATTTGAGGTTTGCAAGAGATTCTTGGTAGAAAAAGGGAATTGAGCCACACAAGTCAGTCCACCCTGGATACCCCTACGTGTGTAGTTTAAAAAATGTACAGGCTGACTAGGTTCCCCTAGGTGCCGACTGAGCTAGGGCCTAGACTCCACAGATAGGCACATGGCAAAAAGGGTCAGTTTTCAGAGGGAAAATGCGGTGTCCACATAGGGTTTTGGGCCATTTCCTGTCATGGGCACTAAGCCTACCCACACAAATGAGGTACAAGTTGTATTGAGACACGGGGGAACGCTGGGTGTGTGGAAGTTGGTGGCTCCTGTAGATTATAGAACTTTCCATCACAGAAATTTGAGGAAATGTAGAGGTTTCCTAAGTTTTCCTAGGTGCCGGCTGAACTAGGGCCCAAAATTAGACATGGGCAGTGAACTCTGCGCTGTTTGTGGAGTTGCAGAGTTTTCTGCACTCCGTGGAGCACGCAGAGGTCTGAAAAACTCCGCTCTGCATAGCTAAGCAGAGTTTCTTACTCGCTGTCACTCGTCAATGTCAAGTTGGCGAGTGCGAGCGAGGAAAATCCCCCTCTGGCGAGATTTCTCAACCCGGGGAGTCATATTGATAAACGTGGGAGGTCACAGTTGGTCGTGACCGCTCGAATTAAGAAACCTTCTGTTCGCATTAAGAAACCTACTGTTCACATTGAGAAAGCTACCACTCGGGTAGAAAATCTATCCGAGCGGCAATAAAAGAAGCAGCGCCCTCCTGCACTACGCATGGTGCCATTCACACTGAATTTACAGTGGGAGACAAACACCCAGTGCTGAAAATCAAAGTAAATGGCATGATCAAACGAGGAACTCTGCATAGCGCAGTGGAGATTTTTGGCCTCTTCTCCGCCAACTCCGCCCAGCCCTTCCACAGTTTGGCACTTTGCAGAAAAGGGGACAGTGTTCAGTGGAAGAATGTGATGTGTTCACATTTCGTTTTGGGCCATTTTTTGTCACAGGCACTAGTCCTACCCACATAAGTGAGGTACCATTTTTATTAGGAGACGTTGGGGAATGCTAAGTGGTTGGAAGTTTATGGATCCTTGCAGATTCCAGATCTTTTCATCACAGAAATATAAGGAAAATGTGTTTTTGTAGACAAATTGTGAGATTTGCAAGGGATTCTGGGTAAAACAAACACGGAGAGAACCACACAAGTAAGCCCATCCTAGATTTTAAAGAGGTTTGTTAGGTTTTCCTAGATGCTGGCTGAGCTAGAAACCAAACCCACACCTAGGCACATTACAAAAAAAGGGTCCGTTTTCAGTGGAAAAATGTGATGTATTTATGTTATGTTTCAGCCCATTTAATTTTGCGGGCACCAGGCTTACCCACACAATTGTGGCAATATTTTTTTCAGGAGACTTGTGGTAATGCTAGGCGGAAGTGTTGTGTGTAGATTTACATTCCGTGTATAGGTTTCCCGATTTATGCCCTTATATAGGTACAATTCATATTGCCCTTATTTAGGCATAGAAAATCCAGCTCTTATTTAGGCATTGTCCATGCTAACCAAATACAGGCATGGTCTCCTACATCCGTCAATCCACGTCACAACGAGTTCTTTGAAAACCAGACTCTTAAGCCTTTAGGAATTTCCCTTGCTTGGATATTGATTTCTCCAAGAACTCATTATTATGCATGAACATCTATTCATTAGGGGTTCATTCATGACGTTCCAATGCCCGACTTTTACGTCAACACAGGCATTCCTAAACACCTTCAAGGTATAAATATACCTGCACTTGCCCTGGCAAACCACGGTTCCAGTACGGTCCAGTTCAACTGCCTACTTGCGGTTCGCCACGGCAAGTTCGGTAGGAGATCGAGTTCCAGCCTGATGCACTGCCCAGACGCTGTCATCCTCCTCGCAGAGAATCCAGCTCCAGTGTTTCTGACTCCCCTTGCGGGGTGTTAGATATTGAGTCCCGGAAAGAGATTCCAACCTCGCACATTCTAAGGTATGGAGCAGACTAGAACTTAGAGAAACTTTTGGCAACTCTTGGTAAAACTAAAACTATAGCTAGCTATACTTTAGAAAACAGCACCTACTTCTTACCTCATACTACACTTAGGTTAGGTACACTGGGGTAGAACTACTTAGAAGCATCAGATGAGTACTCACATTTTAGCCTGTGGGGCCCCTTGTTGGCTGCTGTTTTCAATGCCGCGGTTTGTACAGAACCTCCGCCGACCTGGGAGGAGTCTATTATTGTACCAATATATAAAAAAGGATCCAGGTCTGATGCTAAAAACTACCGACCAGTTTCATTACTGGATTCTTCCGTAAAAGTTATGAGCAGGATTATGCTGGTAAGACTGGAAGAATGGGCAGAACAGGATGGTATTTTGGCAGATAGCCAATGTGGTTTTAGGAAAGGCAGGGGTACGCTCGATCAATGCATTAATTTAGAATTATTGATCGGGAAGTATAGTGAAGCCAAACCTGGCCTTATATATTTGTGCTTTGCTGATTTAAGCAGCGCTTTCGACATGGTTGACCACTCAATTTTGTGGTCAACCCTGTTGAAATTGGGTGCGCCAGAGGGCATAATTTATTTTCTTGCCAGGATGTATGAGAGATTAAAAACATGTGTACGTTTTGGTAGGAAGGGAGAATGTACCCCGAACTTTAGCGTAAAACGAGGTATAAGGCAGGGTTGTGTTTTAGCTCCTCTTTTATTTATTTTATTTATTAATGGAATTGATGCTATTTTAAAGGAAGTTCATGCAGATGCTCCCATGATCAATGGTGTTTCAGTACCGGTGTTATTATACGCCGATGATGCTGTGTTGTTGTCAAGAACTCCGATAGGGTTGCAACGACTGATGGATAGTTTTGCCTCCTTTATTGACAACAAAAATTAGTTATTAACAAAAGCAAAACGTACACTATGATCTGTGGCCCAAAGAAATCTAAACATACAATGAAAGGGTTTTTTATTGACAATGTAAAAGTACAGCAAGTGGACAAATTCTGCTATCTAGGTATAACTTTTTCTAGTGACAAAAAGTGGACACATGAATTTAATAACATACGCAATAAAATGGCTAGAAATGCACACGGAATTTTTAGATTTGCTCAGAAAATTGGGGATCGTAGGACCAGAGACATGATAAAAATTTATCAGGCGAGATGTGTATCAATTGCATTGTATGGGGCAGGAATTTGGGGTTATTGCTGCGCATATAAATTGCAACTGGAAGAGAATTCTTTCCTTAAAAAACTTTTATGTTTACCCACATCGGCCTCTAATGCTCTGAGCCATCAGGAACTATCTGTGAATTATTTACTTGACCTCTTGTCACTTAGACCTCTGATGATTTGGCGGTCTATTTGGTTGAATGAGGAGAAGTCCTTTACTAGGTCTATTATCCAGGACTGTTTGCGATTAGACAAAGCCATAGCAATACCCTGGATTAAATACATTATTGTGTGTTTCTCAGATATTTTTAACCTGAACATTGTAACTGATCCGAACGCTGTTTTAATGATCCCCAAAGTTGAGTTAAAAAGGGTCTTCCTAGCTTATGCCGAGAGGAAGAGAATTGTTATTGCTGGTACTCTGTCCACTGTTATGTTCTATAATAGATATTTATATATGGATGGATTTCCTGTCTACTTAACCCCTGTCACCAGGCCGACACACAAGTTTGTGCTAACCAGACTTAGATTTGGAATAGTGCACTACCTGGTGGCCCATCCGATAATGAAAAAACATCCATTAGGGCCTTGTAGATGTGACGGGATTTCCAAGCAGAGCACAATGCACTTTTTACTATTTTGTAAGCTGTACTCTAATTTTCGTATTGTCTTGCTTAAACCCATGTTTGTTAAATACGGAACACGTACGGTTGAGCACGCAATGAAAGTGATTTTTAACTTACAATCTGCAGATTTCTGTTTTTATACCGCCACTTTTTTAAACAAATGCATCAATTCTAGGAAAAACATGTGTTTTTAGTTGTTGAAATGTAATTTTAGTGTGTAAATGAGATCATTGTTTTAACTAATCATAGTGTTCTAAATGTATTAGTATGTCTGCTACAAGTCGTTCACATTTTGTATATATTGACTTTGTGATTGTGTATGCTTTTATGGTCATTAATTTGTACCGAATAAAGCTGAATTGAATTGAATTGAGTACTCACATTTTAGCCTGTGTTATTTATGTATGTATTTTAATTAATATATAACATAGCTACAAACCATGCTATTGCAGTATTATTTTATCTTACTGCTGACTCTGGACATATTGTACTTCGCAGCCTGTCTTACGATTGTAGCAGTTCATATCTCTTGCATGAGAAATAAGACTGTTCAATAAACCCTTTTTATTGAAACGCCCGTCTCTCTATTTCTATGCAACTCTGTAGAAACGAAGCATGCACGATTGACTGAGTGAAACTGTTATCTATTGTTTCCACGGTTCTGAGATTGTTCCGACTCTAAGGGAAACAAAGTTGTCATGTTTATGCGGTTGTCAGAAACTCATCCCTTCTTGTTTATATGAGAAGTTTCTAGTGACCTCTGAGTTAGCTGGCACACACAAGTAATTAAGTTTAATGTACTCGATAGAGACATACTTGCCTCAGTCCTATGTCAAAACTATAGTGTATATTATTCCAATCTACAGAGCCTATCAGGGATATAGGAACTACACTACAGAAGGAAGTTTGTGGCTCCCCTTAGATTCCAGAACTTTCCATCACACAAATGTGAGAAAATATGTTTTTATAAACATTTTGAGGTTTCCAAAGGATTCTGGGTAACAGAACCTGGTGAAAGCCACACAAGTCACCTCATCCTGGATTCTACTGGGTGCCTAGTTTTAAAAAATGTACAGTTTTTCTGTTTTCCTATGTGCCGGCCGAGCTCCAGCCCAAAATCCACAGCTAGGCAAATTACGAAAAACCATCAGTTTTCACTGGAAAAATGTGATCTATCCATTTTGCATTATGGGTCACTTCCTGTCACGGGCACTTGCCTACCAACACAAGTGAGGTATCATTTTTATTGTGATATCTACACAAATGACCATTTGCTGAATTCAAAATTGTATCTACTTCTCAGAAATGTATACCTTTCCGGGATCCACCATTGTTTTCACACCCATTTCCACCACTAACTGGAAGGAGGCTGAAAGCATAAAAAATAGGAAAAAGAGCTATGTCCCAGTAAAATGCAAAAACTGTGTTGAAAAATGTAGTTTTCTGACAGAAGTCTACCTGTTCCTGACAGCTGGGAAGACAGTGATTTTATCACCCCAAATTCTTCATTGATACCATTTGCAGGGGAAAAAACAGTAAGGTGTATGGCAAAAACTTATTTCCTCACTAAACGTTTTTAGACATATACAATAGTGTTTTCGCACTAGAGAGTGTGCACCAACTCAATTGAATCATAGATACAGTTAACTCAGAGAAAATATGTTTGTATAAGGAAATCAGGTCCGTACTAAAGTGTTCAATACTCAGGTATCACCTTTTTCAGGGGTGTTTTGTGAAAAGTGCATATTGATATTATACTGAAGCATTCATGTGATATAAAATTATATGAGATACACTCAAAAGTTTAGGAAAATACACACTATTTAATGTCTTGCCTGTATAAATGTGTTGTGTTTAGTGCTGTAAATATAGAGGGCTTTGATTCTTCAAGCAGATAAACGTGGTTTACGTACAAAAAGGTATGTGTTGAGAGATGGGTTTCAAACAAAAGCCTTTTATTTAGCATTTGGAGAGGTCTCAGCGAGAGGCCATAATGTTAGTAAAGCCCTTCACAACTACCATTTATCTTGTAGAGGAGTGTGAGGAGAATGGGGTGCTGTTACAAAACTGAAATATTCACTCTGTATACACACATACAGAATCTGTGCCCTGTTAAACTGTGATAATACAAGGCTTAAGGTTTGCATTGATCATTCTACATACATCCTTTATCGCCTGTAAAACTATCAGTAGACAGATAGCTATTTCTCACCTAAAACAAACACCCTTTTCACTCTCAGGAAACGTCTGTAAAAATAGATGGCTTCATTAGTAAAGCCCTTCACACCCACTGATCATTTCAGACCATCCAATTAGTTCTGTCCCATTTCACGGACCTCCCCAATAATTTAAACCTGTTTGTTTCAGAGCCTGACTCAATGCATCATTCAATCATTCTGGTGTCCCGGTGAACCCCAGACTGGGGCAAAGGCAGCATAATATGGGATGTTAAGGATTCTCCTAAGAATCCTCCAAGACTTTAAAGTGACAACAAGTACCTTCAGCCTGACCTTGACAATAGTTCTGGAAATCAGGAAGTGCCACACCTCCCACTATTAGCTTTCTCATGAGCTTTTTTCATGAGAGTCTGAAACCCTTTGATGTCCATATGCCGCTACTAACTATATCCTGGATCTTACTTATATATGTTTTGGGAAAAGTGAGAGGTTTCGTGTCAAATAAGAATACAATTTTTGGTAGGATCATCATTTTAAACCAATGCAAAAAGGGGAACCCCTGCACAATAGATGTAGGTAGAGATTCAGGGGAAAAGGAACAGAATAAATACGAACACGAATATCTCTACCTATAGATTTTCAGAACGTACAATGTATCGTCTCTTTAATATATCTACACTTGGACTAGGGCAGTATGATTCAAAACATAATCAAGGGCAAATTTGTAATAATTTTATTTTCAAATTAAATTGATTTATGAAAGAATAAATTCAGTACATAGGAGGGTTTGCTGTAAATACATAAAGAATTTCAAATAACAAAGAGCATGCTTATCGGGGTCCCAGACGTACTCAAACACACACTAACTGACACACTCATACCAAAATCATTCTAAGACATAAATACTAAATTCGCACATTCACATGTAGAGGATATAAACCGTCCAAAAAAGATATTCAATGTGTAAACAAAATTCAATGAATATTCAACATTATGTTGAAGAACAACTGTTCAAGATTAAGGAAAAACAGGGTTTGGGTGGGCCTCATGTGTGCGCCACCCAAACCCTGTTTTCCTTAATCTTGAACAGTTGTTCTTCAACATAATGTTGAATATTCATTGAATTTTGTTTACACATTGAATATCTTTTTTGGACGGTTTATATCCTCTACATGTGAATGTGCGAATTTAGTATTTATGTCTTAGAATGATTTTGGTAAGAGTGTGTCAGTTAGTGTGTGTTTGAGTACGTCTGGGACCCCGATAAGCATGCTCTTTGTTATTTGAAATTCTTTATGTAATTACAGCAAACCCTCCTATGTACTGAATTTATTCTTTCATAAATCAATTTAATTTGAAAATAAAATTATTACAAATTTGCCCTTGATTATGTTTTGAATCATACTGCCCTAGTCCAAGTGTAGATATATTAAAGAGAGGATCATCATTTTAACCAAGTTCACTCTCCCGTAAATAGTTTTAAGGGTAAGTTGTTCCATTTCCTCATGAGCTTATCAATTTCTCCACTAACTTTCTTCAAGTTTACCATACGGATAAATAGGTTTGAACAATTTGGATCCCCAAATATCTCATCTGGTGCTTGGCGTGCTACACCCCACTCCTCATCTCCCACACAATTATCTCATTTTTTCCCTTATTTATTTAATACCCTGAGATCTTATCAAACCCTTCTGCATGCTTCACTAATTGGATAGTGAAAGCATTGGGTTATTAGTATATAGCAAGATGTTGTCTGCATATAGCACCAGCTTAATCTCGAACCCAGGGATACAGGATGATGTAATGGCAAGGTCTAACCTGATCTGCTGTGCAGAGGGCTCTACATACAGATTTAACTATAGCACAGTGAGGGAGGCAGCCATGCCTAGTGCCCCTGGTTATGCTGAAACTGTCCATCAATTCCATATTTACTAGTACTCTCACAGTTGGTAATTTATATAGACTCTGGAGTGTTCTGGTCATATTATTGCTAAATGCAAATTTTTTAAGGACTTCCCAGAGGTTATCTCAATTGACCCCAGCAGATGCGTTTGCAACGTCTAGGGCCACAATCGGCAATGGAGCATTCTGAGTAGTGGCTAAATCTATGGTGCCAATCAAAAGGTGAGTCAGCTCATGTTGGTGCTGCTCAGAGATAAAGCCCCTTTGATGTAAGTGTTTGATTGTTCTCATTACACTAGTTATTCTACTGGACAATATCCCTTGTGAAGATCTTATAATCTGTATTTGATAAAGATATTTGACTGTAAAATTCAGCACTAGTAGAATCTTTTGCTGGCTTCATGACCAATATAATAGTGGCCTCCTGCCAAGAAGGTGGAGCCTTTTCTCTCTGCATGTAAATTGTGCTGAATAGTGTCTTCAACAGTTGTACAAGTACATCTACGAGCGTCTTATATAGTTCGGCTGGAAGCCCATCCAGTCCAGCTGCCATAGCCGTTTTAAATCCATGTTCTGTCTTAGTACCTCTTCTTCATTGATCTCCAAGCTAAGTGCTTTAACATGCGTTTTAGATAGTCCTAGGAGGTCCCTTTCAATTAGTCAGTCTTTGATATTCTTTCTTTCTGGGTACACATCTTCTCTATCTAACATACTCATGTACTTAAAGACCTCTCTTTCGATCTCTTTATTAGAACCAAGGACATACCCTGTATCTAAGTCTACAGCCTGTGTGCACTAGTAGGAAAAGTAGAAGCTCTCTCCTCAAACTCAACCATACAGAATGTGTGCCCTGTTGCACTGTGAGAATGCAAAGACTAGTGTTTCGATAGATACTTCTACATACATCTTTTATTCCCTGTAGATCTGCCAGTAGACAGAGAGCTGTTTCTCACCTGAAACAAATACCCTCTTCACTCTCTGGAAACATCTGCAGAAATAGTTGGCTTCTTTAGTAAACCCACCGGTCAACCTGTGGAGGGGTGTCAGGAGAAAGGGTGTCCTGTTATAAAAGGGAATTATTTAGTCTCTATTTACTTGTATTACAAAGAGTAACTCTTTCACAAACACTTCCACAGCCAAACTCTACACTGTTTAAATCAGGTAGGAGAGGGCCTCATATTTGTCTAAAACCTTTTACTCTCTTCAGAGCTATCAGTAGAGACCTTGCTGTTGGTAAACCCATTCATACACATGTTCCCTCAGAGGAGATGGCTTTGTACAGGGCAGGATTACTCACTAAATCCTTTTACACCCAACCAAGAATCAGCACAGACTTATTTGTGGAAAGGGAATGTACTGACTAAAGGACCACATCACTTTGTATACAATTAGCAGCACAGGGTGTAGTGTCTGTCTCAGATCTTGTACACACACCCCTTTAGTCTGTTCAGAGATATCACTATAGAGATTTTGTTTATAAAGGCATGTAACACAGGAGGTATTAGTTCTCTAAGGGCTTCTACACAACACATTAGCTCTCTGCTCATCTGTCACTTACAGAGACTGCTGTTACAGGGTAGGATGAGATTGGATCTCTGTTTGACCAAACTCTACCATGCAGATCATATAGCATTCTGAAATATAGCAGCACAGAGCATACCTATTCCCTCAATCCTTCTACATAGAGGGGCCGATTCCGATTCCAGCCGCAAAACGTACCGACCGACACGGATCGGGAAAAGAGACCGACTGACACGGACCGGCGGCGTACGACCCGCACGGAGCCCAAGGTGCATGACCGACACGCACAGAAAACAGGGACCTGAAGCAATAGAGATCTCCGCGATTGACGCGTATGAAACACAGAAGAAAGTCAGCGTGAAAGACCCGGAGAAGCCCGCACGAGCCAAACATCAGCATCTGTTTCAGACAGAAGAACGTCTCGTTCATGCCTAGAAAACCCAAAGGAAAAAATACAAAAAAAGGACCAAACAAGCAATAACAAAGTCAATAAATATACAAAAAAAAAAAACTTGGAACAAAGACACACCTACAACTATACCTATATAAAGGACACCAATCACTATCATGATCCTTTTCAAATCCAAGAGAACAGCCAGCAGAGAACACCATCAGACAGCAACCACAGACACACTCACAACTCACCCGTCACACAACTTTCACACCATTAGCACCTCACCAAAAGCACTCACACATACACCTAGCAAAACTGACACTCACCCACCCTCACACACTCATCACTCACCACCACTACCCATCACCATGCCCCCAAAGAAGAATCCAAAGTTCACAGATAGTGAGTTAGAAGTGCTGGTAGATGAGATCATCAGAGTAGAGCCACATTTGTTTGGTACATTGGTCCAAAGGACCCCCATGTCACAGAAAACAAAGATGTGGGCGAGGATCGTGACAAGGTGAACGCACAAGCACCAATGTTGCACACAAAGCATGATATCCAGAGCAGGTGGTATGACATGCGCAGGAGGGTCAAGAAACTAATCGAGAAGGATCATGCCTTGAGTCAGTGCACCGGTGGTGGCCCTCCTGCCAAACCAGTATACTTCAGGTCCTGGGAGGAGAAGGTGTGGGACATCCTACCACCAGAGAGCGTCCATGGTCTATCAGACATACCGGAGCCTGGTGAGTACACAACCAATATACTCAATATTGTGTGGCAAGGGAACAGTGAAACCATTCACCGTTAGCAAAGCCATAGTAACCAATAGATAATCATCCCAAGAAGTGCATGCTAGTCAGACAAACACAATACCTGCCATCTCATAGTGACTTGTAACTGTGTCATGACATGTACAAACTTACCAACAAATAGAGCAAGGCAGCGGCACAAAGCCAAATAAACACTGTCATACAGTTTGCCACCACAAACCCACTACCTCACAGTGCAGCTGACTGACAGGAAGGAATAGTGGGTATGCAGGTGAAGTGAGTGTCTCCAAAAGCATGATGGGGTTTGTAGTCACAGATAATGCTCCCTCTCCCAATTGGCCCATCAAGACCTCTCTGAATCATGCCCACATCACAGGGAGTGAAAAATGACTGACAAGATGGCTGACACTGGGTCCTGCTGTGGGGAGCACAAGGCCCTGGTAGGGGTTGTGCACAAATCAGAAGCAGGACACCAATGCCTGACTTCCTGAAAGCCAACTTGCACGCCCTCCAATGGAAGCACGTTTCATGGTGGGATGTCTGGCCGGGTGGGAAGGAGGACTGACTTGAAAACAAATAACACCGATGCTGGCCATACACACACCTTCTATGCTAAAACACATTGCACACGTGGTACCAGTCACTCATAAAGATAATGCCCGGGCAAGATGTCTGACACATGGGCCTGATAAATGATGTGGCTGAAAATCACACATATGCACTGGCCAACCCAAACACGGTCGCACACACAGCTATTGCAACCATATGTTTAAACTCACTGTCTGGGGATGCATTGTCCAGGGGTGCCCCCTGGCCTGGCTGTGGAGGTGTGTCTTGCAGATGACAAGTGTGGAGATCCATATATAGTACATTCCACAAAACACACAGGAACTCACATATACATCATTGACAGGGGATATTTGACAGTGAATGGAATAGACACACCAATATAGCCGACAACGTAGCATGGTCTCATTCACACTTGGTGCTGTTGTGAGCTGCAATCCACTCCTACATCGTGCTGCAACATATGCATCCTTCACACAACACACCACTCACTGACATAGACACTGTAGACACAAGGTCTAACCTGGACTGCATTGGAGGAGACATGTTACTCACAGCAGCCAAACCGCAACACACACAACACCTGCTTTAACTGTCATGAAAAGCCAAAGTGCTTCATTGCCCAATCCATGTCACCATGGAGAACATTGACAAGTCAAATCACATATGCACGTACAAAACTCAGCACCAGACTCATTAACGATGGTGACATCATCACTTGTATGAAATGAGATGGGAACTAGGAACACTGTAAATAAACACTTTCTCCCAAGAGATCACAGGCATACAGGACTGTGACCATGTCATACCAATACACCAATGTGACACACAAAGACTAGCAAAATCTGCTACCACACATGCCCCAATCTTACAACATATCCTCAGTGGAATTGCACGAATGTCTTTGTTAAAGGTCAAATGTGTAGAGGGATGACACACCTGTGACAGCTACGTGATGGCCCTTGAGTAGTAATGGCCATGTACAGCCAAATCTATACATGAGCTGGTCATGCACACACTTCGACATGCACATTGAAATGCTTCATGTTGGCTGTGCCACAACAATATCAATCTCTGTCCATGACAACTTTGGACAAAGCAGAGTACAGGCACGCATCCTGACGCACAGTAGCAAATGTCATGTATGTGAACCATTGATGCCTGTAGAAACATAACTTACATTGTGTGTCTCTTCCAAACACAGGTGGTGCTGGGGACACAGCAGCAAATGAAGAGGAGTCCCTGTCCCAGACCCCTGTGGACCCTCAGCTCTCTGGTGTGGATCAGTCTCTGTCCTCTTTGGATGACGAAGAACAACCTGGCACCCCCGGTGTGAGTCAACATGCAGCACCAACAGCACAAACATCTGCCCCCCATGTACCCACGCCTCCAGCATCTGGCAACAGACAGGGCACCCCCGCCAACACGGACAGACCAAGAACACAGAATATGAACGGCACAGGTACACAGGACCCCCAGGAAGCTACGGACAACACCACCAGTAACAACACTCAAGGGGGCCCAGTGTCACCTGTGCGTGCTGCCGCAGGTGCTGCCCGTGTGGCTAGGGGTGCTGGGAGGGGTGGTAGGCAGAGGTCGCGGCTTGCAGAGGGGTCTGGACTGCATGATGACCCCCAACTGGCACGCATCATAGATGCGTACCAGGATAGCACCGGAGGATTCGGCCAGGTAGTGGGGATCCTCAAGGACATTCAACAGGAGCAGGCTGCCCATCATGCTCGCATGGAGGCAAAGTGGGATGCACTTACTGCGGTGCATAGGGACATACTCACATGCCTCCGCCAGGTAAGCACCAACATGTCCACACCTCCCTGTGTGCCCACAACATCTGTTGCCGCAAGATCTGCCAGTGCCACAGGCAGGGAGGATGACTCTGGCGGAGAGTCCTCTGCACCGCAGACGCCTGCACCTGAAGAAGAAGAGGGTCATCTGAAGAAGGACAAGTGAGACACAGATGTCCATGCACATCCCCCAGGGCCTCAAAACCTGTTCTGGACAATGTTCTTTGTGCGCAAACTGCTCACGTTGTCGTATCTAACACAATTCGCCTACATGACATGGAGGGTTCATGTTGGTCCAATGTAGCAGATGACTGTGGACTTTACTCTGGACATTTCAGCTACCAACACTTCCAACTCTACTGTGAACTTTGAATTGAAAACCCCATGTACAGCACCCACCATCATGTGCACTATCCTCACACATGTTTGTAAATAAACTCACCAGTACACCATACTTTCCTCTGTTGTCATTCCAAGTTGTCATGAGTCATGGAGATGTTGATCTGCTAAAGAACACAGTGCATGCCAAATACTACAGCAATGTGATCACCGTTATGTGATTCATGGTGATGTGACACATGTGAGGGAGACACACCACTAGGGCACCAAAACACATACTCACCATGGCCATGGAACTCATCCCATACAATGATGTTGACCTGAAATACAGTGGATTGCACAGACACCACATCTATCCACAGTAAGTGGTAACAAGCCCACAGGTGAGGTAAGCAAATGTCAGTCAGATGTGGGAAGACAGACAACGCACATAACAAAGCGTAGCACAGGCTCATTACACATCAGCAACATGTTTATTCCACAACAGTAGCAAGGTAATTCGACGTGACAGTGGACACACAGTCATAAAGTGTCGGAGAATTGAAGCCCAGGGGTGTGTGGTACATCACTTGATGGGAATCGACAACTTCCACCCTGGGGTTGGATTCTGGGTGTTGGGGGTCAGTGTTGACCAAACAACAGGCAAAGTACCCTGGGAAGGACAAACATAAGACACAGTCAAAAGCACAGCAGAACAGGAGATAAATGCAATACACATGCACAAAACATGTCAAAAGAAACCTAAACAGAAACAGGTTAGCAGTTCGACACTATTGTGGAGTACAGACCACCTGAAAGGACACATCACTGCACGCATCCAGTCAAGTAGCACACAGACACACTCAAACATCAACAGAGCAGCCCAAACACATTTCAGGCTAACTCAATACATTGACATAACAACCCTGTAAACTCACATTCAGGTGAAGAAGTTGTTGATGAGCTGTGTGCGGACGTCACCCTCATCATCATCATCACTGGCATCATGGCCCAGGCCTGGATCCTCCACAGGTGGCGGATGTAGGTCATCGTCATCCTGGATGAGAGGCAACTTCTTTCGCACTGCCATGTTGTGTAGCATGCAGCATACAAGGATAATTTTGCACACCTTTGCAGGGTCATATGGGAGGGCCCCTCCGGTATTGTCCAGGCAGCGGAAGCGGCTTTTCAGGAGACCAAAGGTCCGCTCAATCACCCTCCTAGTCTGACCATGTGCCTCATTGTAGCGCATCTCGGCTGGTGTCACAGGGTTCCTGAGGGATGTCGGCAACCACTGCATGTTGGGGTATCCGGAGTCACCTACATACAAACAATTGAACAATTAGCTGAGTTTTGAAAGAGGGTGGAAGACAACATTGACAAACACACACAATGGTAAACAGTCAGTACACACCGACAAGCCAGGCACGCTGGTTTGGCATCTGTGACATCAGTGTTGCAATGCAACTACTCATCATGATTTAGGCATCATGCGCAGAACCGGGGAAACGTGCACACACATGTGTGATACACATGTCCACAAGACATACCACCAGAGCATTGATGGAGTGGAAATGTTTCCTGTTCCAGTATGCCTGCTCATGTGCCCTTGGTGGTACCAGGGCCACATGTGTACCATCAATAGATCCAATGACGTTCGGCATCCTCCCCAGTGTATCAAAAGCATCCTTTATGTCAGTGAGTTGACCTGGGCTAGGAAACTTGATGTACAGGTCAAGGAAATGCAACATCCCCACCAAGACATCATGTAGCACACGACTGAACATAGTTTGCGACATACCACCAGCAGTAGCCACAGTGTACTGGAAGGTACCAGTAGCAAAGAAGTGCAGGGCTGCCATCACCTTCACCTCTGGGGTCAGTGCTGTAGGGTATGTCCGGCCAGGTACCAGATCTGGCGCCAACTGCTCCGCCAACTCCTCAATCAGTGGCCTGGTGAAGCGGTACCGTCGGATGCAGTCGCGTTCCTGCATGGTTTCAAGGTCTGGGAACTGTCTATGGACAGCTGGTGCCCTGCAGTACAGAGATGAACAAAGGACGATTGTCAATTCATCCACCCATGTGGCTTTGACCAAGCAAAATATCACATGATACATCATGACAATACACAATGTACTGAGGTGTGGGCTGTTGGGTATGGACACATATGTCACCTACATGCCTGTCACCTCACATCTCAAGTCCACAGGTCTACATAAGTTCCATGTAGTGCAATGGCCAATCATTGGGCTGTGTCACAGTACCTATGTACTGCTGTCACGTTACAAACACACACCACAGTGACAAGTGAGGCCTGATGTCTCCCAGGCATCACAGCTCTTTGACTGTCAGATACCCAGGGTCCCTGTATTGCCACATGGACACTGGCATGACATGGCGTATCATGTACACGCCACAAAACAACCATGAGTCCCACAGGTAGTGGCCACTGTTGTCTCTGCACGCCCTACATGGACGTCTCGTAGACACACACACAACATCAATGTTGATGCACAAACAACATGGATGTGGACACTGTCTCCCATTGGGCACATTTTATCAGACACATCTGAGATACAACATGCACACAGACTGTGGGTGTACATCAGAATTGTGGCCATGGGTCTCACTGTGATGTACATACCATCCCACACAGGACTCAGGGTGTATGTGACATGTCCTAAACATATCCAACCTGCAACTGTGTCCATGACTCATGCCCATAACTGTACAGTTGCACATCACAGTGGTAATGTGCACAGGACACAAAGGATTCTGTCCCCATGAACACGTGCACAGCTTGGGAGTGGCTGCACCAAAGTGCCACACAACAAACCAAATGTTGACCCCCCCTACACACACAGGTAATGCAGCCTTACATGCCATGGGACACAGTGTGGCACATGCTGTACTGTGGTAGGTGTGCACCTGAGTCCCTGGCAAGTAATTGTGTGTGGAAGCCATCAAAAAGTCACACCAATGTCAACCGACACGGATGACATCTACAGAGATGCATTGCACAGTTCAGGACCGAGCCGTGTGTACGCTTAGCCATTGACTACAATGAGAACCGATGTGGGTGACTATCATGCATACGCGTCGTGCAGGCATGGACCGAGCTGTGCGTACGCTTAACCATTGACTGCAATGGGTACCGATGCGGGTGACTGTCATGCATACGTGTCGTGCAGGCATGGACCAAGCCGTGCGCACGCTTAGCCATTGACTGCAATGGGTACCGATGCGGGTGACTGTCATGCATACGCGTCGTGCAGGCATGGACCAAGCCGTGCGTATGCTTAGCCATTGACTACAATGAGAACCGATGCGGGTGACTATCATGCATACGCATCGTGCAGGCATGGACCGAGCCCTGCGCATGCCTTGGCCATTGAATCGTATGGAGACGGGTGCGTGTGGATTTTCAAAGTACGCGTTGTACAGTCAGTTGACCAAGCCGTGCGCACCCATTGGCTCTGGACTGTCATAGAGACGGATGCAGATTCAAAACTTGTACGAGTTGTGCGCTGGAAATTCAGTTGGATGCCTACAACAATGTTGCAATTTCTAGGGTTTTATGAAGGTGAAGATTTGAACGATGCGGAAGACATGTACGAGTCGTACAATTCCATGGATTGGCCAGATTCATAGAATGCAACTGTGTTGGACCTATCACTTGGGACAGATGGCACAGATTCTGCCTCTGAAGCACAGATATAAGGCTGGCTGGCCCCCAGGGAGCTCACTTGCCGGCACTACATGCTACTGGACCACATCCCTGCTACCATTGCTGCTGTCTCTGCATCCTCTGGCTACTGGTATGGCATGTACTCTGGAGAGGGCCCCAGCCTTCACTGAGGAGGAGAACCAGGCCCTGCTGGACGGGCTCCTTCCACAGTACAGCAAGCTGTATGGGAAACCAGGGGAGCAGGTGAGTGTGCAGTCCACTGCCTTCCTAATAGTGCATGTTGTCTGACTAGCAGTACTAGCGGTGTGTACACCAGTGGCAAGCGTACTCACTGAGTACTTTCATCCCCCAAAGTGTGTAGGTACATGTAATAAACAGGTGTTCTGCAGCAAAAGTGCATTTGTGCAAGCCTCAACTTCCAAGGCAATGTTAACATGTCGGACATGCAGAGCATTTGTCCATTTCCATGAGTGCACTACCTGTGTAACTCAATTTCCTTTGTGATGATGACATGTATATCCAACTGTGTGCAGCACAAATATGGGGCATGTGTGTTAATGGACGTTTAACTTTGTCATCCTCACAGGTTGATGCCCACCAGAAGCAGGAGATCTGGCTGACCATCGCCCTGGCAGTTCAATCAGTGGGGGTCTACAAGCGCCGGATCCGCAACTGCCAGAAGATGTGGCAGGACCTTCGGGGCTGGATCCGGAGGATCACAAGGGTCCAGCTGAAGCTGTCACCTCCTCGCAGGAGGGGCGGACACCGGACCCTGACCCCCCCATGCTCAGAATTCTGGCGGTGGTCTTCCCGGACCTGGATGGGCAGCTGAAGGCCAGACAGCAGCAAGGAGGGGGTAAGTCCATGCCTAATCTGTGTACTATGTCTGACATGCTATTTGCAGTCTTTCTTTTGGCCTGGTCACACTTCCACTTTACGTAGGTCTTGCAGTCCAGGACTCATGTCCCTCAATTGTGTGATGCACCCTCCTCATCTGATCCACAGGTGTGGACCCTACAGTCTGTGGCTTGTGTCACTAGGGCACTGTGTCCCTGCAGTCAGCTATGCTTCAGGTTCCGGACAGCATCTGTTACTGTGACTCTGTTGTGTGTTTCATGGGTGGATCAATTGTTTACACAATGCCTGAGATCTGACTGTGATATGCTCATGTACAGGGAGTTGTGTTCGCAGATACTCATATGTCTGTTTTGTATGATGGGGGGTCATCTGGGTCCGGGATATGTTGTTTGCAGGGGATGGACAAGTGCATTTGTCAGCTTCAGAGTTTGCTTTACCCATGACCTATGATTGTGACACAGTGCATACTGTTGTTGTCTGGATGCCCTGCCTCTGTGACAGGAGACAGTGATGACTGACTTTCCAGGCATGCCTGTTGTCATGACGCCCTTTGCATCACAACGTGCATCACCAAATTACGTGGTAGGGTGCTCTTAAAAGAGCTTATTCCATCATGAAACCCACCCCTGTCCCGCGCATCCTGCACACCAGTTTGTTTGTGTGTGTTAATCATGTAGTGATTAAAGTGCGGTTTGATAAGTGCCCAGACATATGTGATTTCTTGTTGTTCAATTTGAAATGTAACGTTTTGACAGTTCATGACTCTCTTGATAATCTGTATTAAACTTTAGAATCAATAAGGTGCAAAGTATAGCAGTTTGATAATTGGAATATAAGTTTGCCGTTAGGATGGCAAAAACGGGAGAGCCTCCTTCGTGAACCATGGTTGCAGGCGGAATGAAACCAAAGACGCAAGACGCACGTTTTGGAAATGTGCGCGATGCGTCAGCGGCCGTTTTGGGGTGTGGCAAAGGTATAAATAGTCACACCCAACAATGCAGAGACGTTTTGCCTTCCACCGCGCACCCTGACGACTTACCTGGATTTCCTGATTCCCGTCGGAGGATTCGTTCTTCGTTCCGGCACCGCTGGCTTCTTCCAAGGCCGTTGTTTCATCTTCACAAAGCTGCAAGACAAAAAGAAAGCTAAATGAAAATTTTTTCTTGGTTAAATTCAGGCGCCCACCGCAAGCAAGTTGCAATCACGTTTAAGAATACTTACTTGGCAATTATATGAAGGCAGTCATTTGGAACAGAATCTGAAAGAGAAAAGACATTAAAAGGACATTAAGAACATTGCGCTTGCCAGATTTTGACAGATATCATTTCCTGCACGTTTTAGAGAACTATAATAGCTTAACATATTAGATATACTTTGGTGTATGTTCTTTATTATTTCTTACTAAAATACAGGTTGTGAAGATAAGAAAGACGGAGATTTAAAGGTGTAAGTGAAACAGGAGTTAGAATGTAATTATTATTTGGCACTGAAAATCATGTTTAACTCTTCGCATAGGTGAACATAACTTCTTCTACAGACTACTTCTCCTCTGACTACAAAGAAGACAATCTCCACTTCACAACGACAACACGGACGCAACGCCAGACTTTCCTAGATTGCAGGTAGGGTACTCTTCGAGTGAATACAAAATAATAACTGTACAAAAACTTGGTGTAGGAAACAAGCTAGACAGGAAGTGTTGTTACTATAATCTTCTTTCCTTGTTGCCTCGCAGGTTGACAACCAGGAACAGCTAGCGTCCCCGATCCAGCCCTCCTCCCTAAATTCTAACCGAATAACCTTAGTGTTTAAAGTACATCACAGGGTGTTAGTTAGAGTACGGGGAAGTCGGTCCATAACATCTCTGCGAAATCCTCCAACAAGCAACCAACAGGTAAGATTGCTTCTATTACTGACACCTGTGCCATGGCATTTAACTTGCTATGAGTGATCCTGCATTGGGGTCAGATGTGCTCCATGTACCCCATTGTGGCATTGACTATCAGGACATGAGAACATCATAGTGTGTGTTGCTGGTATGTATCACAAGCATGTGAAATGAGACTGGCCATCCCTTCTTCCTGACACCTGTACTGAGTCAGTGGCAAGAGATGTGATGTGTGTATAGTAACATACTCCTACATGTTCACTTGCATGTCCAACAAATGTGTAGGTGGTGCATCTCTGGACATTGGGGTATTAGCATCCAACATGCAACAGACATATGGGTGCAAGTCCAGGAGGGATATGTGTGCCATGGTTGATGGTAATACTCACAATTGGCTTATTCAAAACAGTGTGAGCACTTTGAGCAGTTTTCAGTTGATGATGCCAGGGCTTGCCCTGTGATGTGCTGTACTCACTGTGGTGTGTGCGGTCAGTGCAGGTGAGTGATGTTGTTCCTTTTTTCCTAATTATATCCAGATACATCCATGGCCACAGGAGGGGACAGCTCCACGGACCAGGAGGAGCCACAGAGCCAGACTGGGACAGAAAGCAAGGAGTTGGAGGGACCCAGTCGCACGGAGGGCGAGTGGAGCCACACCGAGGAGTCCTCAGCACCATCCACCCCAGCTGAGGGCCACAGCAGCTCGGAGGATGACTCCCTTGTGGAGGCGGGTGTCGGCAGCCACCAAACCCCAGCTAGTGAGGCTGTCCCCGCCACCACCACTACCACAACCATCACCACTCTCCCATCGGCTCCCATCCCAGAGGTCCGTGGAGGCTCCAGTGTTCCGGGGCATGTCTCCTTTATGCCAGGCACCGCACCCTCTGCCCCTGTGTCCCCTGCTGCCCTGAGTGTGGAGTCTGTGGACTTGCTTTGACAGATACATGTAGGGCAGACATCAATGCTGAGTGTCCTCCATGCACACACCAGTCTGTTGACACAACTGGTGTCGTTCATGGAGGGCATTTCATCGGGTATGTCTGCCCTACAGAGGACCAATCAGTTCATGGCCTCCTCCCTGACGGCAGCTGTGTCCCTCCTCCAACAGTCCCTCACCCCTCCTACCCCTGCCCCATCCACGATTCCTAGCTCCCTACCTATCCCAAGCACACACACACCAGCACATTCACCCAAAACCACAGACACGGGCAGCACACAAACACCCAAACCAAGGTCTAAACATGCACACAAGCAACCTCAGGGGACTGATACCACACTTACAAGGGATGGTTTGCAAACACACACACAGGCATCCACAACCTCTCCGCAGTCCTCCGATACCTCTCCCTCCAAGACCCCTTCCCTTGCCTCACCTGCAACCCCATCTCCCAAGAAGCTCTTCCTCTGTGACCTTGGCCTCTTCCCCACCGATCCAGCAGACCTAGCTTACAAGGGGAAGAGGAAGTTCCACACACAGAGGGGAGTGCCCCTCACACCCAGACACCCTGCTCCATGCGCAGTCACACTGAGGCCCCCACCCGCAAGTCCCCCAGGAGCCGGAAGAGCAAGACCCCACCCCCGCCCTGCATCTCCACCACACAGTCTCCGTCCTCCCTCCCCCAGGTCACCACTCCACAGGCTCCCCCACCACACCCTGCCCCAGGTTCCCCACCCACAGATACACCATCCCCAAAATGCTCAGGCCCTCCCCCCTACCACTTGCTCTTCCACCCCCACCCCCCCGGTCAGCCTGTTTGTGCCACTGGTGTGGGGAACGTGTCCCCCCCTGTCCTGCCGACCTCACCTGCACCCCATTCCGTTCCCATTGAGTTAGGCACTGCAGTGGAGTCCATGACCACCCCGTCTGACTTGGTCACTGCAGTGGGGACCCAGTCCACACCATCTGACCTGCCCACTGCAGTTGTGCCGGCACCCACCCCATCTGACTTGTGCCCCACATTGTGACTGCACCCACTACTTCAGTCAGCTCCACTGCAGTTGCCAGTGACTCTCCTGCATCCACCACCCCTTCACTGCCTCCTTCTGCTGAGCCCTGATCCTGCCCCAGCGGTGCCTTGCCTGCCCCCATGTATGCCCCTCCGAGTGGATGTCCCCTGTCCTTACCAGTGCAGACAAGCAACGTGTGACAGTTGTCACTCAAATCACATTGTTGACATTTGGATATGGACTGGCCATTGGCCTTTGTTTTGAAAGGACTTTGCATTAGCATTTAAAAATTGCTGAATAAAGCATTTATGTTTATCCTTGTGAATTTGATTTAGCTGTACATTATGTTGATGATGTTTAGCATGACCTTGCAGTTGTGATGCTGGATTTCCAATGTTGAATACTACTGTGCCACATACGTGTTTCATGTGTTGGGACCAGAAATTATACATGCTGTTTGTTATTTGCAGCTTTGACCATGATGTCACTTACCTTTTGGACACTTTGATGAGAGGGGTTTTAGACCCAATCACCACAATGCTCAACATTTGCTGCAATTTGGAACCCCACACTTAACTTTTGTTCTACACAGTGAGGAGGTGTTAGTGCACATTGACACAGTGCTATTGTGGTGCTTGCCTTGTGTAGGCCACACTCAGTTTTTGGACACACATGTGATGGTAGTTACATTGTATGTTTGAAGTCATATTCACTGTTGTGGGCATTTGTCACAGACTACACACTGTTGTCATGATGTTGGGGGGATGTATTTTGCTGACATACCTAATAGTGTTGTATGATGGATGTGTGGCACATCACCCATCCTATGGGTGGGGGTGTTGATATTGATAGTCACACAGCACCCTATGTGTGGGGGTGGCAGTTGTGATGGGCAACAGGTCTCCTATGGGTGGGTGTGGCAGTAGTGATGGGCAACAGGTCCTATGTGTGGGGGTGGCAGTAGTGATGGGCAACATAAGCCCTATGTGTGGGGGTGGCAGTAGTGATGGGCAACAGTTTGCCATAGAGTGGGGGTGGCAGTAGTGATGGGCAACAGGTCCCCTATGGGTGGGGGTGGCAGGAGTGATGGGCAAAATAAGCCCTATGTGTGGGGGTGGCAGTAGTGATGGGCAACTGGTCCCCTATGGGTGGGGGTGGCAGTAGTGATGGGCAACAGGTACCCTATGGGTGGGGGTGGCAGGAGTGATGGGCAACATAAGCCCTATCTGTGGGGGTGGCAGTAGTGATGGGCAACCTAACCCCTATGAGTGGGGGTGGCAGTAGTGATGGGCAACAGGTCCCCTATGGGTAGGGGTGGCAGTAGTGATGGGCAACATAACCCCTATGGGTGGGGGTGGCAGTAGTGATGGGCAACATAAGCCCCATGGGTGGGGGTGGCAGTAGTGATGGGCAACATAAGCCCTATGTGTGGGGGTGGCAGTCGTGATGGGCAACAGGTCCCCTATGGGTGGGGGTGGCAATAGTGATGGGCAACAGGTCCCCTATGGGTAGGGGTGGCAGGAGTGATGGGTAACATAAGTCCTATGTGTGGGGGTGGCAGTAGTGATGGGCAATAGGTTCCCTATGTGTGGGGGTGGCAGTAGTGATGGGCAACAGGTCCCCTATGGGTGGGGGTGGCAGTAGTGATGGGCAACATAACCCCTATGGGTGGGGGTGGCAGTAGTGATGGGCAACATAACCCCTATGGGTGGGGGTGGCAGTATTGATGGGCAACAGGTCCCCTATGGGTGGTGGTGGCAGTAGTGATGGGCAACCTAACCCCTATGGGTGGGGGTGGCAGTAGTGATGGGCAACATAAGCCCTATGTGTGGGGGTGGCAGTAGTGATGGGCAACAGGTTGCCATAGAGTGGGGGTGGCAGTAGTGATGGGCATTCGGTCCCCTATGGGTGGGGGTGGCAGTAGTGATGGGCAACATAAGCCCTATGTGTGGGGGTGGCAGTATTGATGGGCAACAGGTCCCCTATGGGTGGGGTGGCAGTAGTGATGGGCAACAGGTCCCCTATGGGTGGGGGTGGCAGGAGTGATGGGCAACATAAGCCCTATGTGTGGGGGTGGCAGTAGTGATGGGCAACAGGTCCCCTATGAGTGGGGGTGGCAGTAGTGATGGGCCACAGTTCCCCTATGGGTGGGGGTGGCAGTAGTGATGGGCAACATAACCCCTATGGGTGGTGGTGGCAGTAGTGATGGGCAACATAAGGCCTATGTGTGGGGGTGGCAGTCGTGATGGGCAACAGGTCCCTTATGGGTGGGGGTGGCAGGAGTGATGGGCAACATAAGCCCTATGTGTGGGGGTGGCAGTAGTAATGGGCAACAGGTCCCCTATGGGAGGGGATGGCAGGAGTGATTGGCAACATAAGCCCTATGTGTGGGGGTGGCAGTAGTGATGGGCAACAGGTCCCCTATGTGTGGGGGTGGCAGTAGTGATGGGCAACATACCCCTATGGGTGGGGGTGGCAGGAGTGATGGGCAACATTTGCCCCTTGGGTGGGGGTTGCAGTAGTGATGGGCAACACACCCCTTATGAGTGGGGCTGGTAGTGGTGATGGCCATGCGACCCCTATGGTGGCCTGTTGCTAGTGGACAGGATATGGATCCCCTGGGTGTGTGTGACATTTGGCGGGTACGTGTTGTTTGTTTGTGTGGTGGGTGTCTGACTTACCGTCTGCGCCGTCCGCGTCTGTTCCTGATCCGGTCATAGATGTACAGTACTGGTATGACCTGCGCTATGGGATTCATGATGTGTTTGTCTCGTACACGCTGCTTGTTGCTCCGTCTCATACCCGTTGCTAGCTGGTCCCTCTCGTAGCCGTGGATTGTGTTCTGGCGCGAATCGTACCTGATATGCTGCTTTCCCGGATGCTGTGACGTGCTGTACGTGGCGACCCATCCGGCGCGTATGGTTTGCACATCGTACTTGTCCAGCCGGAAACTACTGTGGGAACTGCTTCCCGGCAACTCGGTTCGGCGATCGGTGGTACGGCTCGTTCGGAAAATGAAGCTTGAATCGCAGCCTATGTGTCGGTCGGATTTGTGTCAGTTATGCGCATCGTCCTTCATTGCCCGGAAGGACCGGCTCCCGGAACGTGTCGGTCGTAAGGTAAGGCTACGAACAGCTCTCGGAAAGCTGTCTGACCCGGATCGGAATCGACCCCAGATTGTCTATTCTCCTCAGAGAAATCAGTACAGATGGTTGTCTTACTGTAGTGAACTAAACACCCTATTCACTCATAAAAAAACATAATTAGACAGGGATGACTTTTTCAGTAAAGCATTTCACTCCCAATCTTCACTATGAATAGATGTTTTAAAAGGGAGGCTATGCAGTTTTAAAAAAAGAGGCATTGAGTCTTTGTGCACTTATAGGAGAAAGAGAAGCTGCCTTCTCAAATTCAGCCATACAGAATCTGTGCCCTGTTAAAATGTGATAATACAAGGCCTACTTTTTCCATGGATCCTTATATTTTTATATTTTATCCCCTGTAGAACTGTCAGTAGACAGATAGCTGTTTGTGAACTGAATGAACCACATACTCTCTTCAGTCTGTTTAAGTGAGTCAGTAAAGAGACAAG
This sequence comes from Triturus cristatus, assembly GCF_964204655.1. Lineage (NCBI taxonomy): Eukaryota > Metazoa > Chordata > Amphibia > Caudata > Salamandridae > Triturus > Triturus cristatus. Next base: position 321,652,892 of record NC_140584.1, on the reverse strand, counting down.
TGTTACTAAGCTAAACCATACAACAATTTGATTTTTTATGAACTCAATGAGAATTAGAAATTAATATTACACGTGCTTTATTTTCTCTATAGGTCTTGAAGTTGAAAAAAGATGCCAATTAAACAGCAGAAAAAGAAGAAGAAAACAAAGGGGCATATTAGCAACGCTTTGCGATAACTATTGCAAAGCACGCTTAGCGCTAATTTTTTGAATGCCGGTTATCGCAGGTTTTTATCGCGGAGATATCGCGTTATTAGCAACGCGTATCTCCAAGGCGATAACAATTTCTGCGATAACGGGGAAATCGCCGTTTTGCAGGGAACATCGCTGGTTTTCCAGCAATGTTCCCTGCAAAACGGCGATAACCTTGCTGATACGACCCTGTGGTCGTATCAACATAATCCACCCCCTATGTTAGGGATAGCTAAGTCAGGATTTTAGCAGCCATTAGATTTTGTCGAAAACCGCAGTTTTCGCCAAAATCTAACGTCTGCTGAAATCCTGTGGGCTGCCTTGTAAATATCGCGATGAGAACATCAGCGATATTTTACAAGGTAGTCCATTGGGGTACGCCCAGTGACACCCACTTTGCATCTCATTAGAGATGCAAAGGGAGGCGTCAGGAAAAAGGGTGCTAACATGCAATTAAGCATGTTAGCACCCTCTTCTAAATAGGGTGATAGTGTTATATCCTCTTTTTTGGCTTTTTAAGCCAAAAAAGCGGAGATACAGCCCTTGTTAATATGCCCCAAAGCTACTAGAAACAAGACTCAAAACATGGAACACACCCAAAGCAAGGAAACAAGGGTAAAACAAGATTGAAATCAAATAAGAGCAATTAGTCTTTTATAAAAAGATTAATGACAACAGGTAAACTTTCTTCTGCAAGTGTAACTAGTATTGAAGAGATCTCAGCATGTTGCAAGAAATCATATTGTTTTTCAGAAAACACATAATAACAGAAAAAGTATAACTCATCCATACAGGTTTAAGAACAAGCAATTCACAGAACTTCATCAGAAGTTCTTCCGAAGAAGAGTAGTCTCAAATATTAGAGAAGCATGAAGATAGTGAAAAGCAGAAAAGCATTGCAAAAGCACACAGAGTTTGTGGAGTGTCTAGTAGATAAGTCCTTTGTGTTAAAGAGAAAACAATGTATTATCATTTTGAAGAGCATGAGGTGTTTAGATAAACTAGTTAATTTCCTTAGAAAAATGTCTCCAGAAAGTTTAAGTTACTAAAGGAAACTTTTGCAGTATTTTCTAGGGAGAGTGGAAACACACTTCCAGTAATGAAGCATTTTTTAATGTGGAAAGGTATTTGCAGGAAAATGAGTTTGTGTTTGCAATTGCCAAAATGGTTGAGCATAAGAAATCAATGAAAGTACACCAAAAAGAAGCATTTGTGCCAAGAAATGTATAAGAAGAAAAAACTTATGAACTATATGGCCAACGTCCTCATCAGCTAGCTTTTTAGTGGAAGTGCAGAAAAGTAAGCAACATAAGACAAAAGTCTATTGACAAACTTAGACTCTTCTTAAACAATTACAGCAGAACAACTGTGAAACGAAAAATGAAACTACTCCAATGCCTTGATCCTTGTCAAGTTAGGAGACTAAAAACCTTAAAGGACATTCATCTGCTTGCCTATCACAATAGATGTGTGACAGTAGTTTCCATCATATACAGATGTTGTCTGCGCACCACACTAAATTACGTAATCAAGTACAGTGGATTAAACTTGCTCTTTATTTGATTGCTAAAGATCTGTTTGACTTGAGTATCTAGCTCAGTTTGATCCAGAAAGAACAAAGCTCCTTAAAACAAATATCATGGACACTCATTATCCTAATTGGACTGTCCAGTAGCTGCTGGTGTGCCGGTGAGGTGGCGAGGCGAGAAGGGGGAGGGAGCCGGACGAAGAAAAGACTAAGATAACAAAAAATTAAAGAACTTAACTACTGCATCACCACCCGCCGCTCTTCTGCTTCTTCCTCGCTGTTGCTCAGGCTCCCAGCCTCCCCTGCAGCCAATCCTGACGTTGCTCTCATGTATGAGAGCAGCATCAGGATTGGCCCGAGTGCCCTTGATTTGCATTTCCAGCGTGATTGGGAGCCGGTGCCTTCTCTCTTCAACCCTGCAACGCAGCTGGGTTGGAGACAGCTTCACTGCGCATGTGGGTTTGTCCAGAATCCACAAGCGCACTGAGGGCAGTGCCCACCACTCCCCCTCATGATTTACACTCTTTTGCAACTTTTTAAACCTTGGAATTCAGAGACTAAACTGATAGGTGACTATGACTGTTAAAAAGATGCTTTCAATGCAGTCAAGGATATTATTGAATGTGAAGTGTTTCCCACATATCAAAACATTTTAAATGATGAAATCTCGCAAGAGGAAAAAATTGCTATGGAAGTTGCAAAGGACAGTCACAAAATAACCCCAGTTCAGGGCCTTCTAGTCAGGAACCCCTTGGCCAGCCTTTCATTCAAAATGAGGCGCCCTTAGCTATGAATGAAGTAGAAAGTGGTATGGGCCAAGTGAGGAGTGCCACCATTGATATAGACAATTTTGTCTCTCAGCTCAATCAAGAATAGCTAGTATTTTTTCAGCAAATAACCAAATCTGTAGACCATGGCCTACTACATGATAAGTCTGAATGTTCCTATAGAACATTTAAGCCTACACTTCCCTACATTAGTGGTCAAGGAGGGACAGGAAAGCATTTTCTAATTGAAGTCCTGGCTGCATTTGTTCAGGGGAGGACTAGTTGTGATCTCTCATGTTTTGTGACAGCTCCTACTAGCTGCTCACAACATAAAGGACACACATTGCACAGACTACTTATGTTGCCTGTGGAACATGGCAACAACCACGAGTACCTGAAGTAATCTGGTGATGCTTGTCATGAAGTGTTTAGAGTTTGAAACAAATTAAACGATCTCATTATTTGAGAAGTTAGCATGGTATCTAACCTAATGCTAGCTTTTATTCATCTGAGGATGCATCAGAACTGACTATGGTGTTCTGTTTGGTGGAAAGCACATCATAGTTTTTGGTGACCTTCTACAATTGACTCTTGTCAAAGATCATCCAGTTTTTAAGAAACTTGTTCATGGAGAAACTAAAAAGCCACTAAGTAGTTTTGGAAATGTTAACATATGGTTATATTTTCAGTACACTGAGTTGACACAAAATATGAGACTGGCAGCAGCTATGGAGTATGACAATATATTAAACGATTATATGAATAGGAATCATTAGCAAACAAGATAAGAAAGTTGTTGCTTCTCGCATGCTTAGATCTCTTTTCCCACACACTACCTCAGCAGCTTCTATAACGCATAACTTTACGAAAAGTCTGAAACAGATTGCGTTCTCCATACCAACCAACATTGGACAAGTAGGCACAACTTAACTTTGAAATACTTAATTTGGAAAAGCAGGACATTGTAAGTCTTACTAGCAAAGATATAAAATTGAGCAACAAGGTTTGAACTTACCACTATGCCAATCAGTGGTAATGAAACTGGAATCAATAGAGAAAACTGTTTCACATACTGCTGGTTTAGAAAAGACTAGAAACCTCTGTAAAAAATGAAAAAATAATTTTGAAACACAATCTGGACATCTAGGAGGGATTAGTCAATGGTGCAATGGAGAATGTGATAGACTTCATTGCATATCCCAATGGAACAGATTAAGAATCTATTTTGATTACATTTGATCACATTGAGGGAAGAAAAAATAAAGGTGCACTGCTAGATTTCACCTGGCAAAAGATCTGTATGTGAAAGACAGCAGTTTCCTCTGTTTGGCATAAGCTATCACCATTCACAAATCTCAAGGATTAAGGGCCTAATTACAACTTTGGTGGTCTGGGGACCACCATCGTCATTTGGCGGTCCGACTGCCTTCTACCCTGGTGGTCTGGCCACTGGATTACAATGCAGGCGGGCGGACCACAGCAAGTCCGCTGCCACGGCCAATACATCTGGTACCACGGTGGTGTGGGCAGTGGTGGTCAATCGTGGTGGTGCCGGCATTAGCACAGATGTGCATATTATGACCTGATTTTCCACAGACCTTTTCATTGCTGGGACACTGCCATGAAAAGGTCTGTGGAAAGGCAGGTAAAGGGGCACGGAAAAGGGCCCCAGGGCAAACAAGCCCATGTGTCTTGTGGTTGGGGCACATTTTGCACCCTTGTGCCACCCACGTTGGTGCATGCACTGTTTGACATATATGACATGGTGCATGGCAATAGTGAACCTGAATTGCTGGTGGTTGCTTTACAGTAAGACATGGTCATTACATTCTGCCCAGCCACATTCATTTTTAAGGTACACAGTGTAGTGGCCAGAGTTGATTGACTCTCCTTAGTGAAAAATAATACCAACACAAGTGTACGTTCTCATAGAAATGGATATCTCACCAGTTTTAAATTTTGTGATCCCAGTATTGATTTTTCTACCATCAGCTCTACTTCTTTATAGCATGAGAATAAGATATTTTGAACTGTGTCTTACAGCTAATGTAGAAATAGTTCTGATGTGCAGTCTGAACAGGAGCTTTAGTATACAGCTTTCACATACATTTTTTCAAAAGCTACTGACTTGCAGTCTGGTAGTGAAAAGTATGTAAATCACTCTGATTAAATGTCTGATTTACCTGACTGGAGACAATTGATATGCTCATAGATCCATAAATAGTTTGTTTTAATGAAGTCATTAATTGCAATTCTCTCATTTTCTAACACATGTAGCACAACCACTAAGACTGCTGTGCATCTTTTTGCACGTTCATAGTGAACTGTGTACCACCAATACAGAGTTCACTATATCACGTATAGATGCAGTAGAATTACACACATGTTTTTCTATGTTTACTAAACTGAAGAAAGTTGTCGAAGCATGGCTTAAATGTAAAGCAAAGGATACAATATAAATTTCAAAACTATATTGCTTATTTCTGGAACCAGAGTTCTAGAAGAAACAATATTTAGTAGCATGTATATAGATATAGATAGGCACAAAAATATTAAAGTTCATTTTCATTGTTATGTGGCTTACCAAGGATAAAGATTTTATAATTATTGAACTTCTTCTTTCAATAATAAAAGGACTGAAAAATAAATAAATGGGCATCAATGTGTGCTATGTACCAATGCTGTTTTTTGCACATAAAACATGTTTTTTTTTTCAAAATCTGAATTAATTTATTACATAATGGATTTCATTTTATTACACTATACACAAAATACAGACTGGTAGTATTCAGGTGTAAATACATTATACATATTACATCAGGATATATTCAATGTAAATGCAAACTCCATTGGAAAAAAGTACGGTCTCACTAGAGGGTCACAAGAGTAAAACAAGCAGCACTTCCCCCTCGGACTGCATGCATGGGATTATCCACCTGGGTCTCGCGAGATTCTCACAAACACTTGAAGAGAGTCACCAACTATGATGTGCTTTTACCGGCTCGAGAGAGAGAGACTCCCGCGGGAGGTTTTAAGAAAGAAAAAAAGGGAAAACATACTACAAACAACACGGATAATGAAACTGTAGGGTACCTTTGGAAAGAGCTGTTTTTGCTAACATTTTTTAACAACTTAAACTTTTTTGTTCTTTCTAACTTTTTAATTTTTTTATTTTTTTTTTATTTTAGAATAGTGTCGAACTAAAACATGAATTGTTTTTTTTTTGGGGGTGCGAAACAACATCGCCTTAAAAACAAACAGGAGAAAAATGTGGAAAACCAGATTCTACTTACATAAGCAACAAAAACTGCTTTATTAAACGACTTGTAATCTGCTCCAGCACTCGGTACCTGGGCAGGCACAGTGCCTCCAGGTTCAAATGAGTTGAAAGCCGCTGGAGAGTTATCTAGCTCCGCAGCATGAGCTAACTCTGCCTGAGCAAGTCCTTGTGGATGCATACACCTGAAGTGCCTCCACATTCATGTGGTACTCATACTGTATTGTTTTTTTCTTCTCCTCCGGCTGAACTACTCCTTGCAAACTTTGCAGATGACATACAAAAGTATGGTACTGGAATATTATTAATTTGCTGAGAAGATGTCTCAATATGAGACTTACAAGAACTGAGGAGATGGACAATCTCAACATGAATATTGCTGTATTACTCTTTTTTATACTTAGACATAATTTTAGAAATAATTTGGAAATTATGCACCCTTTCCTTTTATATTACAATCCAAATGGCATTTCCTTTCAAAAGAATGCCGGCACACAGAATATATATTATTGAGTTATTCTACTATGAATACACTAAAAAATACTTAATATGTCCAGTAGATCTCCCCCCTCATCTTTGGAGCCGGAATTTCTCTGTGGTTGACTTCCACCTCTATTAAGCTCCTGCAGAGAGGTAGACCTTCCTGCACAAAAACAATATTAATGGTGTTTCGCTCTTGCTATGTTTGCTGCAGCATACTTAGAAAGAGCAAAAAGTGAGGAGAAATAAATGCATTTCTCCTCATTGCGCTACTCTAATGCCTCCTTTTGAAAGACATTTGTTTTTGGCTCTGCCTAAGATTTACAGATCCTTGTAAATCGTGGGAAGTATCAAAAAGCAATGGGTGTTGCATGGGAAATGCCCACAACAATAATCACTGAATGCCCCTTTGCCACAGAAAACTGCTGCTAGGAGGGCTATATTTACAAGGTGGCCTTAAGCAATGCAAAGTATCTTAGCGCCGCCTTGTAAATATGGAGCAGATTATTAGGCCACCAGAACATCCGAAAAAGTGATGCTCTCGTGGCGCAATGACCTTGTAAATATGCCCCAGTATTTCCTTTACTCAAGCCTGGATCGTCTAGCACGCTGAGTTGTAAGTGTAAGGGAGGATTAACCACTTTTCTTTTAGTCTGAACTTTGAAAAAAATATTAATGAGGAGGTAATCTTAATACAATCTAATTGTTTTTTATTAATGTAGTTCACTTAACCTTTCCCTCTAATAACCTATACCGGAAGAGAGATCCGATCTAGCTGCTGTTACCTGCCTTCAGTCCCTGATTCCAAGCATTTATTATTGTTCCTCAGCTCTTACTTGTCTCTTATACTCCCCACTTCAGTTTCCACAGCGTCTCCTTTTTTCTTTTCATTTTCTGTGACTGGAGATTTGTAAACTCTTGTGGCTTCCCTTTACCTTCTGGGCAATCATAGGGCACCCTTTGACAATAGTCACCCTCACCTTCACCTGCTCCGTCCTTAGAGGAAACTCAGTCAGGGGCAGCCCCCAGCCTGTGCTCACTCTGCCAGATGTTCCCTGGAAACAGGTCTGTGCCAAGGCTCGCCTATCCTTGCGAGCTTCAATGCTGCTTCCTTCGACAGCCCTGCACCGCTGCCCTCACCGCATCATCACCAGTCATCCAACCCACAGTCACCTACTCCAGAAAATGCCTCCTAATCGACCCGCTTCTACTCCTGATGATATGTCTCACGCTCTCCCCGCTCCCAGCCAGCACTCTCAGTTAGCCCCCATGTTGCCACCTTCCACTGGAAAATAATGCAAGATGAAACCCACCAGATTTTATAATATCCCAGAGGGTCCAGAGAGAGACAATTATGAAGGATACATGATAGAGTTGTTTAGGGAGTTCATCCCTTCTTTAGATTCCAAAGAGCTGGCGTTATATATATAACGCCAGCTCTTTGGCTTTCTGAGGCCTTAAAAGCTGGAATTTTTACAGAAGGAGAGTGGGCTTTTAATGTGTCAGGTCAGACATTTCTTGGGCCACACAAGACAATGGGAGTTGGGGAAGTACATCCAAGAGCTTAGGATGTTAGGAGCCACTGCCCAAATGAAATTCCCTGCCACCTTAAGAATTATGTGGAATAATAAGATGCACAACATAAGGAATACGAAGGAGGTAGGAAACGTAGTGGAAAAGAAGAAAGTGCACCAATAACAAAAGTAAAAGCACAGTGGAATATGAGAGCTCAAATGGGTATGAATGGAAAAACCCAACATGGTTTCGGGGAGGGTTCCCCAGGTAGGGCAAAGGGGGATTCAGGCACACCTAGAAGGCATAGGGATAGCAAAGCACTGGGTGGGGAGCATGTGGAGAAAAGGTCCTATTTGATCAGAAGGAAAGGCAAAAAGATAAAGGCGCAAAGAGCTTATATCCAGATACAATGGATTTCCCTAGAATAAATGTCAAATCCAAATGAATATTTTCCATTGAAATTTCTAACAAGGAATGTGAATGGCCTTAGGGTGAATTGCAGGAGGAGGAGAATTTTGGAGTATCTGAAAGAGTCAGATAATTATGTTATAATACTACAGGAGACTCATTTGTTACTAGAGGAATGGAAAGAAACTTTAAAGAAATGGAAATGAGTTGTGCATTGTGTATGTACTAATCAATCGTGCTGTGCTAAGGGTGTGCACTGGGGGAGTATGTGCTAGATTTATAGGATGCTGGTCAATCGCAAAAGCAAAACTTTCTAACGTATTATATTCCTTTGTGGGTTATTATGGGCCAAATATTGATGGCCATCCAGCATATATGCAAGCTTTGTACTCCCAGCTAGTGGAAGTTAAACTCCCCATAGCAATGGGAGAGGATTTTTATGTCTTACTAGATCCTTTCTTAGATAAATCCTCCAAGAGGGGTATGGTGAGCCCGTCAAAGAGGAAGATGTATGTAAGGTGGCTAATGAAAGATATTGGCTTAATTGATATATGGAGAGGGAGAGCCAGTAGTGATAAAGGGTTTACCTTCCATAATAAAAAATATGGACATGCCTCCAGGATAGATGTTTTTTCTTGTGGATTCTAGGCCAGCCAAAAACTTTTAAAAAGTAGAACATTTAACTGAACATCTCTCTGGTCATTCAGCAATGAGGTTATAATTGATCTTTGATAAAATGTCAGCTACCCCAGGTGGAGTTCTGACAGAATACTGTTGCTGGATCAAGCTGTAATTGCGCAGCTGAAGATGGACACAGTAGAATTTTTTCAACTAAATAAAAATTCAGCCACTCTGCATGTGATATGGGATACATATAAAGCCTTTCTCAGGGAAAGAGTAATAATCAGGCAGCAAACAAGCATAACATTATTAAGAATAGACTTAGAAGTTTAGAAGCTAGAATTGAGGGGCTTCAGCGGAGTGCAGGGAGCGCTCTTGATGTAGAAAAGCAGATTAAACATTCAAGAACCCAATTAGAAGACTATCTGGAAGAAAGAATACAAAATAAATGGGAAGCTAGTAAATTAGCTCATTACAAATATGGAGAAGGTTGTGGGAAACTACTAGCCTGGAAGATGAAGGAGTACTCAAAACTATTGTTAAAGAAATTGAAATAAAAGTTTCTGGTAAATAGTGCTTAAGGGATGGTGATATAGAACAGGCCTTTGCCAGTTTCTTTCAAGAACTATATACAAAAGATTTAGAAATCTCTGCTACACAGCTAGGGGAGTACTTTAGAGATGAGGATTTACCGACATTTCAAGCTGAATTAAAGCAGAATCTAAACCAGGAGAACAGCATGGGTGAGGGGTGATTAAGACTCTGAAGAGAGGGAAGGCAGCTGGTCCCAATGGCCTACATATTGAGCTCTATATAGTTATAAAGGAGGAGCTAATCCAGGCCCTATCTAATCTCCTGCCTTTTGTGGAAGGTCCCATTTTGCAACAATCCTGGAATAAAGCTACAATCTGCCCTGATTTTGTAACCAAATTAGGATCCTATGAAATGCGAATCATTTAGACCGGTCTCCCTACTTAATAGTGATTATAAGCTATCCCTGCAAGTGTTAGCAAATATTAGCAAAGAGGTTGGGGATGGTGATTGGGACCCCAGTTCATGATGACCAATAGGGTTTTATAAAGCGAAGACAACTTCATGAGCTAATACATAACTTGATAGGTGCAATAGATATGGCCACAGAAAATAAACTTCCACTAAATATATTAAATTTCAACACTGCTAAGGCCTTTGGCAGAGTGAGTTGGCCTTTCTTATACTATGTGATTAAGCAATATGACCTGGGAGAAGAATTCGTAAAGGCAATTAGGGTAATCTATACTAAACCAACAGCAAGGGTTGTGGAAACTTGACTAAACATATCAATATGGAGAGGGGGACACAGCAGGGATGTCCACTGGTGCCTCTGCTCTTTAATTTCTTAGGCCTTGGCGTAAAACTCTGCTTCACTCATGGCGTTTGCAGAATTCGACAACTCCGCATTCTGTGAAGAACAGGAGTTACCATTAAACTCCACAATGGAGCAGGCTTTTTTTTGGTGGTACAAGATTTTCTAGCTATTTGCGAGTGCTACAAGACTTGCTAGCTGTCTGCAAGCTTCCATGAGATTCTGCGGCCACTGACACGGCTTTAGACCGTACCAGCGACTTCCGGTGGATGTTTTGTGACATACACAAACTAGCACAATGTACCGCAGCTGCAACCTAGGGAAGATTCTCTCCTCGAGAAGCATCTAAATCTTCCTGAAATGACAATTTGGACTGCTCGCATTTTTTTGTGCGAGAGGTCCTTTTTTTAAAGATTTTCCTCCAGGAAGGAAGTGCCCCAGAGTCTCCATCTGCCTGTTCCTGTCCAGCAGGCTCCTCCCAGGGCTTTGTATTTGAGAGTTCACAAGTAAGTTTAAAAACTGTTGTATGAGGGTTTTGTTTTTTTGATAGAGGACATGCACCAGGATTAATTACTATTTTTATTTGTTTTTCAAAATTTGTTGAGGTTGGGATGGCCTGCAGTTTCATTAGGGGCCTAGTTATTTTTTTGCAAGTCATTTTTCTTCTTTTGTAAAGGACATTTATTGCACAGTTCATGTTCTCAATGTTTTTTTTAACATATTTACAATATTATTTTAATTCACTATGTGGCCTAGTCTGCCAATGGGCCTTCCAGCCAGTAGGCCCAGTACTAGTCTTTGGTGCATCAAACAACTGTTTCTGTGGCGTCTGTTAAATTGAAACATCATTTAGGCCATGGATGGCATTGTATTAAAATATAAAATGTGTTTTTTTGTGGTATTTCACGTTTTATTTCTTTTGAAGCAGTGTATAGGTGGGGTAATGCCTTTGGAGGATGTATGTTGGGTAAACATCGTTTATACTGCATGCAACACAATGCATGCCATTACAACGTGGTCATTACAATGACTGCATTGTTACAAAGCATGCCATTACAACGCAAGTCGGAACAACAACTTGCTGTGGGGATCAGAAGATGTTGGATTTGAAATTCAACACCTTCCCTACTGTTGCACAGACTGGAGTTGGAATAGTAAATTATACTATTCCAACATCCATCGCCCCCCCAGAGCAAGTGGCTGCTCCAACTTGCGTTATAATGGCATGTGTTGTAACAACGCAGTCATTGTAATGACTGCGTTGTAATAGCATGCGTTAAAAAAGCATATGATGTAACGTGGCATAATCTGTGGGTTGTTGTAAAAATGTTTAGCCCTGTTAATTTTCATTTTTGGCATTGCTGAATTAATGTAGTGTTCTCTGTGTTATCATTCCTTCTTCGTCTGCCCAGGTTGTGACTGTGTTTGCCATAGGCCACAATTTGTCTTTCCTCTCCAAGCCATGTGGCAAGTGGCCATTTTGTACAGTAAGTGCCCATTGACCTGCATGTGTTCTTTGTTTTCCAGGCCTCCTGCTTGTTGTTGTGACCATGTGGCTTGCAATCCATTTTGTGTAGCCAACCAGTGTGCTTTTGCCATAGGCCTGCATGTCTTCTTTGTTGTGGCCATGCCTTCTGGCTGTTTATTGTTGTTGTGACCATGTGGCTGGTAGCGATTTTGTGTAGCCAGTCAGTGTGCTTTTGCCGAAGGCCTGCATTTGTTCTTTGTTGTGACCATGCCTCCTTGCTTGCTGTTTGAACATGTGGTCGGTGGACATTTTATGTAGCTAGCCACAGGCGTGCATGTCTTCTTTGTTCGCCATGCCTTCTTGCTTGTTACTGTGACCATATGGCTGGCCGTCTTTTTGTTTAGGCAGCCAGTGTGCTTTTGCCGTAGGCCTGCATGTCTTCTCTTTGTTACCTATGCCTTGGTCTTACTTGTTGTTGTGGACATGTGGCTGGTGGCTATATTTGAGTAGGCAGACAGTATTCCTCTGCCATAGGCCTGCATGTCTTCTCTTTATTCCCCATACCTTCTTGCTTGCTTGTTGTTGTGACCATGTGGCTGGTGACCATTTTGTTTAGGCAGCCATAGGCCTGCATGTGTTCTTTGTTGGGGCCATGCTTGCTTGCTGCTTTACGATGTGGTCTGTGGCAATTTTGTGTAGCCAGACAGTGTGCTTTTGCCATAGGCTTGCATGGATGGTTGAGAGATAGCAGTTTAATAAAGTATATGCTTGAGAATAATTAATTTCACTTATTTATAAAAAAAATGTATTTACATTTTCAAATTTTAGATTTTTGAATTTTTTGTTAAATTAAAGATTGTTTACTTTTTCAATTTAATATTTTTACATTTTTGTTTGTTTTTATTCTACTGTTTTTTAATTTTTTTTTTTTATTGTATTTTTTTCCCCCCACATTCTCCTAATATCTGGCATCAACCCCTTGTCTGCCATAGGCACACAGCACAACAGCATTCATTGTCTAAGTATTATTCCATTGTCAACTTCACCTCACTGAGTGCCACATCCCGACTTGGTGCACATAAAGCATACAGTTACATCTGTATGTTGTTGTTCCTCTTTCTTATCCATCCTTAGTGTACACCACAAACGTTTATGTTGGTGTGGTATTCCTCATGGATACAGTGTATTGTTAATTATTTATAATAACTTAAGTAACCACACTAAATGATATTGTTTGTATGTACTACTAATTGAACTGCAAAAATGCCATGTTTCACCAATGTTCTGATTGGGGAACAGTCGGAACACGCGGTCTGAGCCACGAGTGTTCCGACTCCACAAGCCCTACTACGCATGCCTTAACCATGCATGTGTATAGTTAAGGCAATGCGTGGTAGGGCTTGCAGGCAGACGGAAGCAGGAAGAGATTGTGGTGAGATAAGTGAGGCTGGGAGGTAGGTTGGGGTACTTTTTTGGGCTGGGGGTGGGTTGGAGTTATTCTAAGTGGGGTTGGGGGATGTTTTGTGGGCTGAGGTGTGGGTTGGGGTTGTTTTGAGTGGGGCTGGGGGCTGGGTCAGAGTACTTTGGTGGGCTGGGGGGGTCTGGGTTGTTTTGTTAGCTGGGGGTAGGTCGTGGGTATTTTAAGTGGGGCTTGGGGGGTCCGGGGGATGTTATGCAGGCTGGGAATGGGTCGGTGTACTTTTGTAGGCTGGGGGAGTCGGGAATCTTTTGTAGGTTGGGGGTGCATCTGGACTGTTTTGTAGGCTGGGCGTAAGTCAGGAGTAGTGTAGTTACAGACGGATGGAAGCAGAAAGCAGGAAGAGATCCGCAGTGAAGTGAGTGGGGCTGGGGGGTGGGTCGGGATACTTTTGTGGGCTGGGGGGTCAGGGGTAGTTTTGTGGGCTGGGGGTTGGTCGGGGGTTAGTTTTGTGGCTTGGGGGTTGGGGTAGTTTTCTGGGCTGGGGTGGGTTGGGGTAGTTTTCTGGGCTCGGTGAGTCGGGGCTAGTTTTCTGGGTGGGGGAATCGTGGCTAGTCTTCAGGACTGGAGGGTTAGAGGTAGGTTTTAGGGCTGGGGGATTGGAGGTAGTTTGGTAGTTTTCAGAGCTGGGTGATTGGGGTGAATTTTCAGGGCTGGAGGTGGGGCTAGTTTGCAGGGCTAGAGGGGTCGGGCAAGTTTTCAGGGATGGGGGTCAGGGGTATTTTTCAGGGCTGGGGTCAGGGGTAGTTTTCAGGGTTGGGGGGGTCGGAGTAGTTTTTTGGGCTGAGGGAGTGTTGAGGTTGTTTTTTAAATTATGGGTTAGGGCATTAGGCCTCAGGGTAGGGGGAGCGGAATGGGTAGTCGGGTCATTTTTAGGGCTTAGAGGAGGGCGGGCAGTTTTTAGGGCCTAGTCAGGGCTGGCCAGGGTCAGGTTAAAGGACGGAGTTAAGGGACAGGGTTTTAGACATTAGGGCAGGGGGACACAACTTGGGGGTTGGGAGGGGGGTAGTGGTATTTGCACCTCAGTGCAGGTGGGGTGATGAGGAGGGGGTGGTGACCTTAGCCACGCATTCCCCTTTACCATACATAGCTTTACCACGAAGATTCATGGTAAAGGCATACGAGGTATAGCATGTGTGGTTAAAGACACGGTTGTTATTCAGACCGCGTGGTTTAGGTATGCGGGGTTGTGGAACTCATTGTTGCATCATACAACCATTTTTATTACTTGTTTGCTTTTCGGTGCACAATAGAAAGACAACATCACCCACAGTACTGTCAGGCAGAAGGCCTCTGGACAATTTGACACGACACCACACAATATGGACATCTCTTCAAGTTGTGAAGCTAGGTGCCACTGCCAACTGACAGCTTCAAGATAGCCCCAAAGAAAGGTGTTGCCAAGCAAGTGGCCAGTGGGGAGGAGAAGAAGCCGATTTCCACCACAGGCATGCCGACCAGAACCTTTTTCAGCAAACGTGTGCTTGCTGCACCAGCCTCCGGGGAGCAAGCAGCACCCCTGCATCAGTGGAACCACCACAACCTAGGCCAAGCCAACTCCTGGCACAGAGACAGCCAGTCTAATTGCAGCAATGCCAATGAGCAGCGACACTGAAAGGACTCTTTCGAAAAGTAGTACCCAATCATTGCAGGAAACTCAGATAAGTGGACAAGAAAGCCCCAGCCAGCAAAAATAGTTCCTACCGAAGTAGGAGCAGTTCAGGAGGTTGAGCTTCATGCTGAGAAAGTAGAAGAAGCCACTCTTCCAGAAGATCCATTGTCCTCCAGATCTCTAGCAAAAAAAAGGAGGGTTAGTCTACCAACTTCTTCTCAAAGCCCCCTTTCTGATGATCAAGACTCCACTTGGATCTGCCTCAGTCTGAGAGTGACACACGCCAGGAGAGACTAGGGAAATGAAAGGTTCCTGAAAGCCTTATGAGAGGTATGGATGTAGAAGAGGAGAATGATGATGAGCCAGTCATCATGGATGTTAGCCCAGCCCCCGTGGAGACCGGCGTTACCCCATCTCAACCTGCTCTGAGGAATGTGGCAGAGACACCATCTTCCCCACTGCCATATTTTCAAAGCCCCAACAGCAAACTACATCCACAATCACCTCAGTAGAAGTAGGTATCTGCAGAGAGGCAAACATCAAAGCGCCCAACTACCGCCAGCTCATCCGGCATTGGCAGTGTCACAAGCATAAGAAAGTGGGTCTCCCCTGTCTGTGACTTCTTTACAGTTAGCTAGAAAGAGCTGAACATTGTCCTATACTCCACGTGCGGAGCAAGTATAGGTCAGATTAAAGGTTAGTACAAACTGTGGTACCTGCGGTCAAACAACCCACAATCCAGTGGGAGAAGCACCTTAGCAGCAAAAACTGCATGTGGTATTGGTGAAGGGGGTGAAAGGCTGAGCAGTGAATTCGATCCGATCACAGAGGAAGGGGAAGAATAGGAAGACATTTTTGTAACGCAAATAGGCCTTGTCCCCAGCAGTGCAAAAGCATTGCCCACAACAGCAACATCGTAATGGCACAAGACTCAGGTCATGACGCCAAGGCAAAAGCAGCATTCACTGACTGCCCTGCTGACATGCACATTGAGCCTACCAATGTATGCTTTCAAGAATTCACCTGCATCAGTGGCACCAGAAAAGAAAATAGTCCAGACTTTTATTCCTGGCAGGTTTATCAGGAGGGGCAGTACGAACCCAACCAACCCATGGCACATTTGTACAAAGCGAAGCTGGCTAAAATATTAGCGCTGAACCTCCTCCCTTTTTCTTCTGTGGAAAGGGGTGAGTTTTCTGGAATTTGTGGCAGCCATCTACCCAAAATGGAAGGTTCCCAGCCAGTCCAATTTTTCAAAAGTTGCTGTTCCAGTGCTACATCGCAATGTGCTGAAATTGCTTGGACAAGCTTTGCAGCAGAGTGATGTTCACACAATCAACCTGACGACAGACATGTGGATCAGTTGCCAAGCTACTCAACATATGTGCATCACTGCACATTGGATCTCTTTTGTGGGGGTTAGAAAAATGATATCTGCAGGTGTTTTTAATGGCACTCAGAAGCATGCAACAGTAGCCATGTTCACCATTGAGTAATCCCATACTTCTGCAAACATCTTGTAAGACTTTAATAACAAGGTCTTTGAATGTCTGTGACCAAGAGGGATTAACATTGGTTTTGTTGTCACGGAAAATGGCAGTAATATAGATAAGGTCACGGCAGAAGGTGGCTATTTCAGGGTCCTGTGTTTGGCACACTGCATCAACATCCTTGTATAGGACTTCCTCAAAAAAGAAGACCAAGTCAGCAACTTACTGTCCACCTGCCCGAGAATCCGCACTCATTTCAGCCATCCTTTTAAAGCCCGGAAGCAGCTGCGGGTCATTCAGCATGATATTATAATTCCAGTTAAAGCACTCATACAGGAGGTGCCAACACATTGGAACTCAACTTATTTCATGTTGCAAGGTCTGTTTGAGCAGTACAGACAGATCAATAAATATGTCATGCAAAGAGGGGATGCAACTATGAAAGGCATGATCATTGAGATGGACCAATAGTGCCTAGTCAAATTTCCGACAGAGATGTTGCTTCCTTTCGAGGTTTTCTCACAGGAAGTCAGCTAGGAGGACAGAACCATTGGCCAAGCTATCCTGTTGTTGCATATGCTACAGGAACAGCTAAAGAAGGTGTCTGAAATGTACACAGGTGTTGACGAAAAAAAGATGCACATTAGTTGGTGGAGAGGCTAATCCTTTGCTTAGCTGTTAAATCAAGGGTGCAAAAAGGCATGTGTCATCCAAATATTACATCCGTGCCACAATTCTTGATCCACTGTACAAACAATTACTGCCCACTTCCATTCCTTTTTCAGACGGGGATGTTCCAAACTACAAAACATGGATTGCTGTGTACTCTCAGTGGGCCAGGAGCTTTTTGAGGTGGCCCTCCATGTTAATCTGCCTGGCTTCTATCTGTTTCAGCCTCTGCATGATGTGACAGAAGTTGCGGTCGGAAATTCAGAGGGGCAGCAGACTGCGGCACTGGTGTTGAGAGGCTGGAAGCCTTCCCCACCTGGGACACCAGCTGGTGGTATGCATCCCATTTTGCCTCCAGCTTCTGCTGCCGCAGCTGAGCTGTTATATTCTGCACGCTTGGATGACCACTGACAGCAGAAGTAGCTAGAAAGAAAAAAGATAAATTATAAACAATGCTCTGTGTAAATCACTTGTTTAAAATTATGCAGTGGGTGGCCCAGTTCCAGTACATTGCTGGTCCCCTGAGGCCATTCGATTTGATGTGATTAGACAGTCACAGCCATGACCAACACATGCCTGACATAAAACTAAAGGCAAATGGCAAACGCACTAACTGCCTGAAAGGAATTAAAGCAGAATATAAACACAGCACACCAGTTTTAATTAAAAAAACAGTTATTTTCAGTTCTCTTCAAGGATTTCCTAGTAAAAAAAACTAAACAGACACTTTGTGTGGAAAAATAAAAATTAATTACCTCTAATTAATGAGTAAGGCATTATGCACTATGGAGTACAAGTATTCTTCCTCTTGTTGTCTAAATTAATGGAGGGATACTAGCTCAGCTGGCACCCTAGTCGCACTTGTTACTAGTCATACTTTTCTACTCTCTGCTGTCTGCAGCTGGGGCAGCTGTAATAGACAATTCTCTTATTCCAATGGCCCTGCTCTTCTCCAAATTGCCTTTCAATCTTAACCTGAATACAAGGCAGATGAATATTGATACACATCATGTATCAACCATGCAGACATACTGTCTGCCGAAAATAGACGGTTGGAAAAGCAATGCACTGCAGTACAAGGAAAGGATAAACAAACAGGATATAGAGTGCATTTGGCACGTTCTTCAAAGACTATCCCATCCGCAATAAGGAAGGCAGTTACTTAGTCCCTCTTTACTCCCTGGCCTTACCCTCCACCAAATGTTATAATTTATTTTCCCACCAAATACATTTGCTTGGCAGTAAAGAAAAGAAAAGGAAACTTAAATTACTCTACTGCAGGGTAAGTTAGAGGGATTAGGCTGGGTAAATAGATGTTTTACCGAACAGCATCGTGTGCGTAAGCTTTGGCTTCTAAGTCACTGTGGTTGACAATGTTGAAAGGGAAGAATTTGAACATGCTTAAATCCGATATGGAAGATGTGAAATATATCACTTCACTAGAAAAATGTGGCGCATGCAAAAAATGGATTTTCCAAATGTTTAGTGAGGCTTCGGGGACAGAACTTGGGAAAGAATAAAGGAGTGAAGTACTGGTAGGAAATGACTGAGTGGGCACTGGGAGGGAAACACACTTTCTTAATTCTTTTTTGCATTGCCATGCATTTAAAACCTTTGTAAGTGCCACATTAACTCAAGCCGACGCACATTGCACAGCCAACACTGTAGTGACAAATTGAACCTTGCAGCGGTTAGGTCAACATGAGTGGGAGGGACATGATGTTTAATGATGGGTGGGATACAACAAATATATGCAGCACTTAACAAAATACTGTGGGTCAATGGAGTAGACAGAAATACCACCCCAACCCTTTCAATCAAAGCTTTGATAAAACCATTCTAAGGAAGTGAAGTAGGTGCCACACTCCTATCCAGATTGAAGAGCTGCCTTGTTTCTTCATCCAAGCAGTTATCTATTTATCATTTGATTGTTCTAGTATTCCTCAGCCTTAGTTTAAATATACACCATTAAAACTTTACAAACATTCTCTCATCCAGTCTTTCACCATCCAAAACCATCCACCCACATATCCATCCATATCTTGCTCTCAATGCACCTTTCACCAACACCTATTTTCCCATCTACGCATCCTTTCATGCATTCACCCATCCTGCTTTAACCCACCCAAGCATTTATTTCACCCACCCAGGCAGGCATCCTTTCACCTGTATCCTTTCATGCACCCAGGCTGGCATTCTTTCATGGCGTATATCCTTTCATCCATCCTTCACCCACCCATGCATGCATCGTATCACCCACCTTTATGCAACCCTTTCACCCACATATTCCCCCAAGCATCCTTTCTTTCACTCATATTACATTCCACCCATCCTTTCTCCTTCCATCCTTTTTCCATTTTCTATCAACCCATTGCTGTTAAACTTCATTTATTATCGACATTTGTTCACTGAGTTCCAGATAGAAGAGGCCATTAACAACTTAACTCCTGATGTATCTGCTAAAGTGGGGTGTTCACGAGTCAACACCCTTGCAGTGAGTATATATTACTGTCATTCAGGAAGCAATGTGAGTTACCACCGCCCGTCCCTGCCACTGCAGGGACCCCCTTCATCTGCCACATCCACACCACTGGCACCCTCGCTGCCATCTCCTGCACTGGTGTTTTGTGGTGCTAGAAAAAGCATTACACATTTCATTACATACCAGATACGCCTCCCCCATCATTTCTGTTTGTCAAAATACAACCACAATACATCACTGCAGTCTGGTTACAGTATCTTCTCAAAATATCACGTTGGGCATTTTGTTGGTTGGCAATGTTTGAAACGCCAGGTAGTCAAGCCTACCAAAACCATTTTGTGATAGAGGGGCAAAACTATGATGAATCCTAGTCAATGAAGCACAATGAAGGAGTGGAATATTTGATGAACGAAGGGCATATGGTCTTTGTTGGCAAATGCAATGGGGCCATCCTCACACTTTGAGCCATGATGCATTGTCATCAGCTGCTGGTATACAGTAATAATGCATACATACAAAACATTGGGGGGTCCACCATGACCATGGTCACTCTCTTGTTTTACTGTTTGAGCATGAACAAGAAAAAAAAAGCCTTCTCAACAAACATGCATACAATACCTTACTTTGGCATGCAATCTTCAAAGTAGAGTAGCAGTATCTGACCTAAAATGAGTTCCCTGAGTTTTAGAGTACTACCAGTGGGTCCTCAAGATATATAAGGTGAGAGGAAAAGCTTAATGACAAAGCAGAAGTGAGGAAGCTGCAGAACATACAGACTAGCACAGTAACTTGAACTATAGGAAATAAGTGAATAGGAAAATGCAGGGATAAGAAGAATTTAGGAAACAAACAAATAGAATGAAGAGTATTTGGGAAACAATGAGACAGGCACAGCATAAAGGAAAAATAATTCCAAATGTGGAGCGGTAAAAGTTAGGGAAATAATAATATGAACAACAGGAGGACTTACTTAGGTCAGCAGAGCCATCTACTGAGGCACTTGTAGTACAGTGGCACCTTCAGCTCCCTCGCCTGCCTCATTGGATCGTGCGGGCCATCCCTCTTCTAGCCCCTGGATGCTAATGTAAGAAATAAATAAACTAAGATTAGTGGTACAGTTAATAATAATCTCCACATAAATATTTTGGCAGGGAAAGGCAAACACAGTAACAGTATATTTTCCAAAAGTCAGATTTCCTACAGTACTACTAGCATCGTGGACCAATTCCTAATTTCCTAAACCTAGCCTGATTCCAAATTTCTTAAACTACATTTTAAAACTACTAATAAATTGCAAGAAACAATTTTTGCTTCTCATCTCCTCTCATTCTCAATGTCTCAGTCTCAACTAGGCCTAGTCTCAACCCCGTTTGACGGGCCAACTTTCTGCATTTTTTTCAATACATAGATGCATGCATACTAAACATCACTGAGTAATTGCTTGGGGTTGGAACTGTACGAGCTACAAAAAATAAAAGGCACAGAGAAGTGAGAGAAAGCACTAACTCACCTATGACTACCACTATCTTAGTGACAAGACAGAGGAGTCTCTGCATGACTCCTTAAATAAACAGCCCAAGTGAGCGCCAACGATGAGTAGGATTAGGTAGCACTGCCGAGCACCTGTCTACTCCATGATCACATAATATTTGTAACACCAAATTAGCATACCTTAGTATGAGCAGCATGCTTGCAATTTGGCAGAAAATATAAGCATAGATAGAACACGGCAAATAAATAATTATTACCCAGTGAGCTCCCCAACCTCCACACTCAGCAGATTGAGCTGCCGGAGGACGTACCTGCTGCCATGCCTGCCGCCTGCTGCCAGGGTGGAGGGGAGGTGGCACTGCACATACAAAACTAGTATAGCCACCTCCACCTCTGAAAAGATCGCGCAGGGATTCTCCTACTCCAGGGATATTACACATTTTGAATGATCTTCGGCAAGTCTCCTGCTACCTGTTTAGCCAATGAAAAACTGAAATAATGGCATGCAATACTCACTGTGGTAGGTTGGTGGCTAAAAAGGGGATACAATATTTAGGAGTACAGATAGTACAGGATTTAGAAAAAATGGCACAGGTCAACTTTAAAAACATAATGCAAGAAACAAGAGAATTATTGAGATCATGGGTTGTCTCCCCCTTTCAATTATAGGAAGAAATAATATAATAAAAATGGTGATACTTACAAAATTCTGTTTCCTTTTTAATACAATTCCATCAGTATTCAAACAAGAATGACTTAGAAAGCTACAGGGGGGAGATAAGCAGGTTTATATGGTTGTCTAAAGTAGTGAGAATTGCTTGGAAGAAGCTCTGAAGCAGTAAAAAGGAAGGCGGTATAGCAGGGCCAGATTTTCAGCTGTATTGCTGGGCTTTTCAGCTAAAGAACATAAGAACTCTGCTGTCTGAAAGTCTTTTATTCCCTTCTTGATTCCAAGCTTTGACAACAAATCTATCACAAGGTGGTGATCATTTTCTTTATAAATTTGGCTACCCGAAATTCTTCAAAAAGATCAGATTGAAGATTATGGTTGCCAACTGCAAGCTCTGTTTTCAGGTTAAGAGGATAATGGGGATACACTATTTTAGTGACTTGGCACCAAACTGGAATTCACCTTGAACCCCGGAATGTTTGCTAGATGATTTATCAGGACCTTTAATAGATGCAGGGATGAGCAAGTGGGGTCAAGTATTTTCAACTGGCAAGCTGGGCACACAGACTGGGTAAAGAAGCAAAAGGAAAAAGGGAGTGAAAAGAATAACTAAAAAGTTGCTAAATGGTACTGGATGCTAGTGCAAGGTGGAGAGGAAGCCTTTGCCTTACCAAATGAAAATTGAAAGAGGGATCTGCGATGCTGAGTTAACACACCTATGGCAAATATTGAAGTCTACTTTATGGACTTCAGTAAGATCTGCATCTCTTAGAAAAAATCATTTATTTACTGTGCATATGTCGTATTGGATGCCAAAGAAATTATCAAGCATAGTAGACCGAGTTCAGATGTCTTGTCCTAAATGCGGAATGAAGAAGTCAGACGATGTCCATATGTTTCAGCAGTGTCCCAGTATCCAGGAGTTCTGGCAGGAAGTGGGAAAGGCTCTATCGGAGATAATAAGGAAGGATTTGAAGATACGCCTTGTACTGGTGATCTTTGGCACTGTAGAAGGTAATGGGTGTTTGATTAAGCTGCAGAAAAAGCAATCATCGTTATTATTTTTATCAATTCTTCTGGCACAAAGAGAGAACTGTCTAAAATTGGTATCTTCTTTGCCTCCGGTTTTCACAGATTGGGTAGTCTTGACTCAGCGAGGTAACAGGCTAGACCAGGGTTGTTGTTCTAACAACGAGTAGAGATATTGAAAGATTGGGAGCGCTGATATAAGGAAAGGCCTAGAGACATTTTGGCTCCTTGAGGGTTGTAAAATCTAAAAGTCCAATGATTGTGAGGTAAAAAAACATATTACCAACAAAAGGAGAAATACCAGGGCCATCAAAAACCTCCTGTAGATGGTTGTGCAAGGATATGGACCAGGAACTAGGGAGTTGCAGATTCTTCTCCGGAAAGTTTTTCTTTTGTCTTACCAGAGCTCCAGTCTTTTACTACAAATGAGGCCCAAGAAAAATACATAATTTACTATTTTTTTAAACCTGGAAATTCAATGAAAAAATCCAAATGTTGAAGTAACTCTATAGTTAGGTGTGATAAAAGATCTATTTTTGTTTTCTTTAACACCTTAGAAATTCACTGAATAAACTAAAAATCAAAATAATGTTATAGTTAGGTGTGATAAAATAATCTGTGCTTGTTTACAAAACAAGCTTAGAAACTCACTGAAAAAAGCATAGGCTAAAGTTACGCTATAGTTAGGTGAATTTCTCACTGACAACATTAACGTTTTAAACAACAAAAACACAGAAGTTCAGCAGTTATTACGTATAACTTGTGCCTCTACCATACACTGCTAATGATCTCACATACGACATCACATAGGACATGTGCTATTAAATCATTTATGACATCACTGATGACATCCCAAATGACATAATTGATGGCATCACTGATCGTCTGGGCCAGAATAGATCCAGAGAGGGGGGCCAAGTGGCCCTCTCCACTTTAATTAAAAGAAATGGCCCTGGGGAACAAGGTCCTCAGGCCCAACTAGGCTTGGAGAAGAGGGTCATGTGACCCCCTAACCTTTAATTTTTTTAAATGTCCCCGGGAAGTTGGGTTCTGAGGGCCTAACAATGCTCAGGGGGAGGCCAAGGTCCCCCTGCCATTTATTTTTAAAAACGGCCTTAGGAGGAGGAGCTCGGGGCGGGGGGGGGAGTTGGCTGCCTGCATGGAGCTTGAAGCAGGGCTTAGCTGTAAGGCTGGCCCTGCAACTAACCTCATACCACAGATGACCAAAGGCCTTGCATAGCGGGGGGGTTGACTGCTTTCAGGTGGCTGCCTGTGGGTATTTGGCCCAGGGCCTTGCTGTGAGCCAGGCTCTGCAACCAACCCCACTCCGTGCGCAATGAAAGGGTTGACTGCTTCCAGGGCAGTGGTTTAGCGGTGTCTGGCCATAGGACAGGCTCTGTTGCCAACCGTCTGCTGTGCATGACTGAAGTCCATGCGCAGTAGGCGTTGGCTGTCGACTGGCCCTGCAACTAACCTCACACCACAGATGACCAAAGGCCATGCATAGCGGGGGGTTGACTGCTTTCAGGTGGCTGCCTGTGGGTATTTGGCCCAGGGCCTTGCTGTGAGCCAGGCCCTGCAACCAACCCCACTCCGTGCACAATGAAAGGGTTGACTGCTTCCAGGGCAGTGGTTTAGCGGTGCCTGACCGTAGGACAGGCCCTGTTGCCAACCGTCTGCTGTGCATGACTAAAGTGCATGCACAGTAGGCGTTGGCCATCTGTGAGGTGTTTACCCCAGGGCCTTGCCAAAGACCAGACTCTGTTATCAAACACTCACCCTGTACAGCCAAAGGCCATGCATGGTGGGGGTTGGCTTTACATATGGTAATTAAATATTACTTTCCATTAAAAAAACAACCTAGAAATTCAATGAAAAAAAGCTAAGGTTAAAGTAACATTATAGTTAGGTGTGATTAAAAGATCTGTTTTTGTTAAAAATAAACCTTAGAAATTAACTAAAAAAACAAAGGTTAAGTAACGTTTATTAAGTTCTTAAGTTCAGCCAATAATGAGAGTTTTGATTGGTTTCGAAAACCTTTATTGTCATTAAGAGGTTAGGAAAGTTCTATTAGTAAGTCAGATAAATCAGTTGACAGGAATTTAGCAAGCAAAATATGGTTAGACTCATCAATAAGACAAAAATGACCAGCGTGTTTCATAAAGGAATTAGTCCTTATTCTAAATAGAAGCAAGGAATCAAAAGTTCATAGAATATATAAACAGTTTGAGAGAAGAGTGAGATCAAAAGAGCTCCAAGATAAGATCAAATCATATAATTGAACTCCCCATGAATAGAACTTCTTGAAACTCAGATTAGTTTCAATATCCAAAAGGCATCAGCATACAGTTGCAGTAGCAATCTGTACAACTTTAGCCTCAATAGGGAAAAGATGGATAGCAGGTGCAGCAGTAGCTATAAAAACAGTCAGGGAAAATGGGCAACGTAAAAAAAGTTGAATCGCTTCAAGGGAGTCTCTGGGTCTGGGTGCATCTATGTAAAGGCTCTGAGCTCTCCTACTCTCCTACTCTGAAACTAACTGGTAACACGCACAGTTAGACTTGGCATCCTTCGTGTGTTTTCCCTGACAATTTGGCTCTACCTCCTGTATTTTTGATTGTGTGCCGGATTTCTTTTTTTGCTGGCTTAGATGCTTTGGGGACTTTGCCACTGCTGATTAGTGTCAAAGTGCAAGTGCTCCCTGTGTAAATTGTATTTATGATTGGTTATCCATGAATGCTGAAAAACTCAATTGTAAAAACAATAAAGGCAGCGGTAAACTTACAGTTAGGAACCCAGAGTACACCTCAACTTAATCTAGGCTGGTTAACAACAACCTTGCATGGCAGCCCTTCTCAATGATAAACAAAAGTACAGAATAATCAGGAGAAACAAGTGAAGCATCTAAAGGAAACAGTGAAAGTATGCTAATGGACCATTAACGGTAAGACATATAAGAAATACGACACCAAACTGAATACATTATTCAGAACTTTTCATATCATATTACTACAAGAAACTTGGGAAACTGAGCCATTTGTAATGTAAGGCTTTACTGGCTATTTTAATCCAGTCACTCAATCAGAAGATATGGTAGGCCAATGGGGGGCTTGGCGAGATTATTATCTATTTGTGTAAAGATCAAAAGTGAGCAAGTGGTAATAGACGATAACAATATCCTAATAGTAGAATTAAGGAACTGGAATAAATATACCAAGAGCATACTTGTTGTAATCAATATCTATATACACCCGAAAACAAAGGCAGAGAAATCGATGTCCCACAAATTAATATGTATATTGTCAGAACTAATAAACGAGGAATTGGTATGGTTATATTAATGGCCGGGATAATTAAATTAGTTGAAATTTGATATCTTGTAGCAAATTAAGTTTTGATATGTATTTATTCTGGATCCATGAAGTGGATGCAGTCACACTTTTGTAGTCGTAATGACCGAAATAAAGATTTTATGATGATGACGATAATGATATCATGATATCAGGGGATTTCAATATGACCTTGCTGTGGCCTTTTGTCCGAGAAGAAAATATATCACAACAGGATTATAGATCGTCTGTTCCGAATCAACATTGCAACCTTGATGGAAATTCAGTAAGATGTTTGGAAGTAGTAAAAGATCTTGAATCCTTGGGTTTAAGGGTGCTGAACGGGCGATTCTCTAATGACATACCACCTAAAAGGACATATCAGGCATCAGGCTTGCAATCAAGAAGATTTTACATTAGCATCTCTATCATTACTACAGCTAATAACTTCATTTCAGATCCGGCTGACAGAAGAAAGCAGCCATGGCCAGTAAATAATTGAGATGGAAGTCCAACCAAAATATCATCAAAACTGGGATTCTCTTCCAGGCAAGGTAGAAACAACTAATTATAGTAGATTGTACTGATCGGAAGGATCATTAGAGGCGGTAAGCAAGAAGGCCTCACTTTTGGTAAAAAATTGTTTCATTACAAAGAATGGATCTGTGGTGGACCAATGGTTGCAATTCACAGACAAATTATTAAGTGTTCCCCTTTCGGAAACAAAAACGAATAATCCCCTACGTAATTTTCAGATACATGATCTCAACAAGGTAAAAGTACCTGAACAATGTCACATCTTGATGAAAAACTGCAATAGAATTAGGCGTCAATTAGGAAAGTACCCCTGGAATATGGAACTTCTGATTAAAAAAAAGAAAATGAATAAAGATTATCGGAGCAAAATTTGGGAAGAAAAGTTAAAAATAAACCAAATATTTTGGCTAAGGCTCTGTTTCTGAGTAAAGAAAAAAATTCAAGGGCATGCTGGAGAATGATCAATAACTTGAACCGGGGACCAGTGAAGATTACGTCAACTTTAACAGAATTGGCATGGGTAGAGTTCTTTATAAAGCACTTCAATTACTCAAGTGAAATAAAAACATACCCTAACTATGAAGAAGATAGGAACATTGTGTTGGATCAAAAAGTTCCAGAGGAATATGCAATTGAAGTTTCAGAAGTGCAAGTTTGCAATCTAGTAGCAGACAAGATGGGGCATCTTGCCCGAACGACATCCCGCATGTTTTGTATAAAACTGATGTACCTCTTTGGGCAGGATACCTATTTAAACTGTTTAACCCCTTCGCCGCGGCAGGAATTCCGCCGCGGCGCTGGGGGGGGTTTGGGGGCAGCGCGGTGGCGCTGTGCTCGTGACGGAACCACTCCGTCACGAGCCACGGTTGAGCTGTGCTCATGACGGAGTGGTTTCGTCACGACTCCGCCCACTTCGCTAATCGCCTGCACAGGCGGGGAATTAGCGCCGCGTGGGCGGAGCGGCCGCCAACGGCCGTAGCATGACGGAACCACTCCGTCATGAGCACAGCGCAACCGTGGCTCATGACGGAGTGGTTCCGTCATGAGCGGGGAAGGGGTTAATAATGCTCTGCAATTAAATATATTACCTGAATCTTGGAAAGGCTCCTTAATAGTGTCGATACATAAAGGAGGGGAGTGGTCAAAACCAGAAAACTACCACCTTATTACACTCCAGGATACCGAAGCTATTCTCTTCGGAGGGATACTCCCGAAAGAACTGTTATATTGGGCAGAAGAAAAGCAACTAATCCCCCCAAATCATCTGGGTTTGTCCAATGTTTAGGCACACCATCCAATATTTTAGCACTCTAAATAATGATAGATAATTACAAATAAAGGAATCAACCGATCTACCTTTGTTATGTGGATTTTAAATCTGCATTTTATTGTGTTCAACGCAGCCTTCTGTGGCACAAGCTGGTTAGTTGCACATTTCACCTTGCCTATTAAATGCAATCCAAAGGTTATATTTGTACACATGGATAAGAGTGAAAATTGGTGATGGTTCTATTTTGTCTAGAAAAATCTTAACTTTTCAGGGTTTGAAACAAGGCTGCATACTTGCACCATACTTATTTAATTTGTTTTTGGCTGATTTAACTCAAGATCTGTATGAAGTTAATGCATATCCCCCAAGGTTATGAGAGAAATATATACCAAATCTCTATTATGCTGAAGATTTGATTCTGGTGAGCCAAACAAAGGTTGGATTGCAGAGATTGATTAATATCAAACTATTTGTTACTTAATGGAATGATAATAAATGAAAAGAAAACAAAGGTGATGGAAGTGATTAATAAGATTCATAAGAAATATAAGTTGTTTCTGCAAGCTCGGCAACTCGAACAAGTTTAAACATATACATCTTTTGGTGTAATATTTGACAAAAAGGGCTCTTTCAAGCAACATAAAATGGAGTTACAAAGGAAAGGAAATTCCTTACTCTCTGCTTTTTGTTCCCTACAGAGATCACTAGGGGGTTTCAGCAACCAACCACTAGTAAAGATAATATTTGCAAAATGTTTGCCAACTATCTCGTATGAGAGCAAGGCAATGCGGGGTAAAGATGCAGTAATACAAAATAAAATTGTCTGCAAAATATTTAGATCTCTGTTTAAACTACCATGCAACATAACGTAAGCCCAGATATGATTAGAATTTGGTCTGTTAAACCAAATCATTGCACGACAGGGATATTACGTTAAAACCTGGAATAAAATCAAATATTTCAAACCAGTTAGATCAAGCCCTTTGTCACTATAGGAGAATCCTCTGACTCCAGAAATAAAAAAAAAAACATCAATGGCTTAATGAAAAAAAATCCATGTTAATGGACAAAGATTTATTTATATCTAGGTCACATGCCTGGATTATTATAAACAAATATAAATGCCCCAAATCACAGTCTTATATGAGTGGTCCCTACGACAAAAAAGAAGGTTCATAAGAGCACGATTTGGAATACTTCCAGGCTCATGCATGCAATGCCGTGACTGAGTCAAAAAACATCAACTTCCTGTAGGTTGTGTAAACTTGGCGAATAGAACATCATCTACTTAATTTGCATATGCCCAGCTTTATTAGATCTAACCAGTGGGACATTCGTTCATGGAGACAAGTGGTGATAGCATGTCTTAAACCATCTGATACAGGATTGAATTGTATTTTTGCAAAATTTATGAGAGCAGTGGAAACAGAAATGGCATATACTATGTGACCATACTTTTAGCCTTACGTAATGAAATATTTCTTATTTAATATAATAGGGAAACATTTAAGGAAATCGGTATTTATCGGTTCCTTATAAATGTAAATATGTAAAAACTATTTTAACAATATTAGTGATTTTTATAATAATGGTTTCAATTGATCTCTTTCATGATGCTTTTATTCTTCCTAATATTGTAAGATTTTAATTAATCAACAGTAAACGAAACTACTACTATATTTGATTTACTGGTAATTCACTAGCAAAGTGCACTGTGTATGCCCAGGGCCTGTAAATCAAATGCTACTAGTGAGCCTGCAGAACAGATTGTTCCACGCACACCAGTAGCCTTTCAAATATGTCTCAAACCTATCATTACAGTGTCTACGAATGCAGTTTTAAACTGCCATCTTGACCTGGCAAGTGCACCCACTTGCCAAGCTTTAACCTTTCCTTTTCTTACGTGTAAGGCACCCTTAAGGTAGGTCCAAGGTACACCCATGGGCAGGGTGCAGTTCATGTTAAAGGTGGGACATGTACTGGTGTGTTTACATGTCCTGATAGTGAAATACTGGCAATTTTGTTTTTCACTATTGCAAGGACTAGCCCTCCCATAGGCTCATAGGAGCTGCCTTGTAACAGTTTTACAAGTGTAACTTTCCATTGGGTAAGGCTAAAGATTTGGAGTTTAGGCTCTCTGAACTTAGAATTTAATAACACATCTCTTAGGGAAGGTGGTTTTTAAATTGTGTGTTAGAAAATGCCACTTTGAGAAAGTGGGCATTTTCTTGTTTAACCATCCTGTGTGGCTCTGCCTGTTTGTGTATTAACTGTTTTGGTTTTGAGTGACAGAAGCTGGGGATGTGCACTGAAATTGTATTGTATTGTAATTGTGTTCATATAACGCTTACTACCCTTGACGAGTTGTTGAAGCTCTTATTCAGCAAGTAGCAAGCTACTCCATAACCCATAAAGGATTAGTGGTGAAATTAGTATTGTGAAATATGGAATTAATTTGAGCAGTGGATATGTTAGTCTATTATTTGGATTGAGAAGGATAGTGGTGGGATAGAGGAGGTAAAAGGTTTGCATTTATATAGTGCTTGCCAGCTCCGATGAGGCGTCAAAGTGCTTCTAGGCGAGCAGCATGCTACCCCGGAACCAAAAAGGATTAGTGGTGAATTAGTCTGGGGGAATTATTAAATTAATTTGGGTGGTGGACATGCTAGTCTGTTATATGGATTGAAAAGGATAGTGGAAGGATGGAAGAGTGAAGGGTTTGCATTTATATAACACTTGCTACCCCTGATGAGGTGTTGAAGCACGTTTTGGTCAGTAGCACCCTACTCCAGAACCCAAACAGGATTAGTGGGGAATTAGTATATGGAAACTTGAATTTTATTTGAGTGGTGGACATGTTAGTCTGTTATTTGGATTGAAAAAGAATAGTGGAGGGATAGAAGAGGGAGGGTCTAGAAAGATTTTGTGTTTTTTGGGGAGTTCAAAGCAGTAGGAGGGAGTTTGGGATGAATAAAGGGGGTGGAGGGGGAAAAGTCAAAGGGAAGGGAGAGATCTGGGAGATCTGAATAGAAAAAAAGGTATGAGCTGATGCAAGGAGAAGTGGAGGAGGGAAGGGTGATTTTATGGATCATAGTAGTTGTATGGGGTTTGAGTTGAATGAGAAGTCTGTCCTAAGTTTGTCTTAAGTTTGTCTTAAGTCCGTCTTAAGTCCGTCTTAAGTCCATCCTAAGTCTGTCTTAAGTCAAACTTAAGTCAAACTTAAGTCAAACTTAAGACAAAATCTTAACTTTACTACTACTAAATGCCTTCTGTGAATGCCAAAAGTAGTAAGTTTAGGATTTTGTCTTACCTTTGACTTAAGACAGACTTAAGACAGACTTAAGACAAACTTAGGACAGACTTAAGACAGACTTAAGACAGACTTAAGACAGACTTAAGACAAAATCCTAACTTTACTACTACTAAATGCCTTCTGTGAATACCAAAAGTAGTAAGTTTAGGATTTTGTCTAAGATTACCTCTGTGAATCGGGCCCTATATCTTTAAAAACAATTATTATGTATGTTTATACAAAGCAATACACATGTGTAGGTACACATCTATAGTCCAAATAAATGCTTATATACAGAGGGATATGCTGTATATTTATGTTTGAGTATGGTTGTTATGTGGGGAGAAGCCATATCTTGAGTAGTCTTCTGAAGATAAGGTGGTTATCCGTGGATCTTATATTCAGATTTAAAGAGTTCCATAGTTTGGCTCCTTGAACAGAGACAGATGTGCCGCTCATGGGGCCCGATTCACAGAACTAACTTAAGACAAAATCCTAAACTTACTACCATTTTGGTATTCACAGAAGGCACTTACTCATTTTGGTATTCACAGAAGGCACTTACTCATTTCGGTATTCACAGAAGTTAGGAGTCCTAACTTTAGGACTCCTAAATGCCTTCTGTGAATACCGAAAGTCTTAAAATTAGGATTTTTCTCAGTTTAGTAGTAGTATAGTTAGGACGCCTAACTTTAGGACTCCTAAATGCCTTCTGTGACTACCGAAAGTCTTAAAATTAGGATTTTTCTCAATTTAGTAGTAGTAAAGTTAGGACTCCTAACTTTAGGACTCCTAAATGCCTTCTGTGAATACCGAAAGCCTTAAAATTAGGATTTTTCTCAGTTTAGTAGTAGTATAGTTAGGACTCCTAACTTTAGGACTCCTAAATGCCTTCTGTGAATACCGAAAGTCTTAAAATTAGGATTTTTCTCAATTTAGTAGTAGTAAAGTTAGGACTCCTAACTTTAGAACTCCTAAATACCTTCTGTGAATGCCGAAAGCCTTAAAATTAGGATTTTTCTCAGTTTAGTAGTAGTAAAGTTAGGAGTCCTAACTTTAGGACTCCTAAACTGAGAAAAATCCTAATTTTAAGACTTTCGGTATTCACAGAAGGCATTTAGGAGTCCTAAAGTTAGGACTCCTAACTTCTGTGAATACCGAAGTGAGTAAGTGTCTTCTGTGAATACCAAAATGAGTAAGTGCCTTCTGTGAATACGAAAATGGTAGTAAGTTTAGGATTTTGTCTTAAGTTAGTTCTGTGAATCGGGCCCATGGTTTTTTTCTTGTATATTGGGATTTTGAGGCAAGGTTTTACTCTAGAGCGGAGGTTCCTTTGTTGAATGTGTTTGGTGGTTTTATTCCTGATGAAGAGTGGTCTCGTTCCATGTATCACTTTGTCGGTGATACAAAGGAGCTTGAAAGGGGACTTCTGGCAAACCGTTACCAATGTAGGGCTTTCAAGGCAGGGGAGATGTGGGCTTGTGGCTTTAAATGTAAAAGTAGTCTGGCAGCCTCGTTCTGAATCCTTTCAGAACGTTGTAGTCTTTTCATAGTTGTTAAAGGTAATCCATGGTAGAGGCTATTGGCGTAATCGAGTTTGGACAGAACAAGAGAGATGGTAGTCTGAGCCGTGTGTGGGAATCCCAGGTAGGGAAAGATGCGTCGCAAAGATTTTATAGTAACAAAACTTAATCTTGCAAGTTTGTCCACTTGGGCATTCATCGATTGCTTGGAGTCCATGGTCATTCTGATGTTTCCTACTTCCTTTGATACCAGATCATCAGGCCTCAGTAATTCTATCTTGGAAGCATTCAGTTTGAGATGGCTCCACGTCATCAATTGAGCAACGGCTCTGAGACAACTGCAAATCAGTGATTTTTCAATGTCTTTGGGGCATTCCAGTTGAAGAAATATTTGTGTGTCATCTGAATAGTTCTAGCACACGAGGTGAAATTGATTGATCAGTGCATGTAATGACTTTGTGTAGATGTTGAAAGCATGGGCGAGATGATAGAGCCTTGAGGGACCCCTGCTTTTGTGAAGCACGTTTTGGAAGAGAAAGGAGGATATTAGTTCTGTTGCGAAGGTAGGATGTGATACAGTCTACAGCAGTCCCCTCTATGCTGGCTTCGTAGGGTCTTTGTATCAAAGTGTCATGGTCAACCGTGTCAAAGGCAGTCGAGAGGTCCAAGAGAAGTAGTGCAGCAACCCCGTTGCGGTCAACTGTGTTCTTCAGGTCATCCTAGATGGTATCGAAGGCAGATTCTGTGCCTCTTCCTTGACAGAATCCTGTTTGGAAGTCTGAAAGTATGGTATTATTCTAAATGAATTTGCAGCTCTTTCTATCAGTTTGCTCAGGAATGGTCCATTTGCAAATCGGTCTGTAGTTGTCGCGGTTCAGCAGGTCGAGGCTTTTCTTCAGTAATGGGCGTATGCATAACTTTTTTAGTTCTTTTGAAAATATTCCTGTAGTTAAGGAATTGTTGATTATTCTTCTTTTTTGTGTGGCAGCAGAGGTTGTTAGAAGAATTGTCTTGCTTAGACCAGGTCCATAACTTTATTGTGAGAAATTTGCTGCAAGGAATGGAGAGTCTGGGTTAGAGTATTCTTGGGTGCTGTTTGGGAAAAGGGTCGGTGCTGGTGTTTTTTCTCTGTTCTAAATATCAGTAAAACGTGTCTGCTTTAGCCGTGTAATGATTTGCCAGTTTGTCTGTGAAAATCTTTAGTAACGGGATGAGCTCCTTCTAGGCAAATTGGTTTATGAAATTCTGTGAGAATTTTATAGAATTATTTATTTGCACATTTCACATTTTGAATTCTGTCTGAATAGTACCTTCTCTTAGCTTTTTTGATAGCTGACTTGTATAATCTGTTAAGTTTCTGTATGTGAAGTTTGTCTTGATTGTTCTTTTTTTGAGCCAGGCACATTGCAGCTTTCTGATTGGCTGTTGTATTTGTTTTATCTATGTATTTCTCCAAGGTGCCTGCTTTCTTTTGTTCTGTTGTGTCGTTTTTAGTGGTATTAGGATATCAGAAGCTTCCTGTAGCCACTGATATAGTTTTTTTAACAAAATTTATTGCGCCTAGATCTGTACTGGATGGTAGCTATGTTTCTAAGTTTCCAAATTGAGTTTGTTCCATGGTCGATAGGTGGATGCAAGTAAAGTGGATTTAGGTGCGTTGCTTTGTGTGGTTTAATGTTGGAAAGCAAGGAAATAGTTGTCTGACAATGTGAGTGGAGTTATTGTTTGAAAGTTAACTAGTTCTGTATTTGCTAAAATGACATCTAGGATGTGTCCAGCAATGTGTATGCGTTTGTGGATGATCTGATGAAGGTTCAGTGTGTCTAGGCCAGTGATGATAGTTGTTGGATGGAGTATATTGGGTTTGTCAAACCAAATGTTAAGGTCACCCAAAATGCATAGGTTGGAGTGTAGTGTTATCAGGTTAGAAACATGAGGAAAAGCCACCGTGCGTGACTTTTCCTCTCCTCGTAAATATGGGCCCTTCACACGCAGCACTCTGCGTGGAAGGGGCGTTCCATGGGTGTTGCTGAGGGTGTTCCCACCCAACACCCATGGAACAAGACACATCTCCAGATTTAAGAGAAATCGTAAACCTGGAGATGCGTGTGAATGCTACGCCACCCTAGAGGTGGTATAGCGAGGCGCAACGAGGAGAAATGTTTTCATTTATCCTCGTTTTTTCCTCTGTCAATGCGTGTTGCATTCTATAGCACGCATTGAAAGAGGAAAAAGCCTCCTGTGATTGTTTTTGTGCAGGAAGGTGTCTCTTCCTACACAAAAACAATCTCCCCACGATGCAGGTATCCTTGCACCATGGTGCAAGGGTGCCTGCGCTGGCGCATAGCTGCAGTTTGTGCGCCAGCACAGGGGAAGCATAGAGATGCAACATATTCTTTAAAATATGTTGCTTCTCTGTGCTTTCCAAACTAACGCAGCACGGCGCAGCAAAATGACTTGCTGCACCGTGCTGTGTTACTTTGTTGTAAATCTGCCCCTCTGTCTGGAAGTATATCTGGGAATGTTGCATTGCTAGGTGCAGGTCTGTAAAGGAGCAGGAAGTTACAGGAGAAAGATGGTGTAGGATTGCATCTAGTGAAAAGGGCTTCACAACCTTGTATGGAGACATCGTCAGCTTTAGTGATATGTAATGGTTGCTTGAACACAATAGCTAGGCAACCTCCTCTTTTGCCTTCTTTGGATTGGTGCCTGTCACAAAATCTTTAACAGTGCCATTTGGAACTATTTGTCTCTACAAACTCCATTTTTGCAATAATCATTTAAAAAAGTATTATTTTGAGTTGCGTATGTTGGATTTTTTTTAGTCGTTTTGGTCTATTTTGGTTTAGATAAAGATACTTTATTTTTCTGGTGTATTGTCCATTTGTAGTGTTTGTAGTGTTTTCACTGTGTTACTGTGTGTGTTATGTACATATGCTTTACACATTGCCTCGGAGATGCTGGTGCCTAGCCATCAAGGGGGTGAGCAGGGGTTATCTGAGTGTGTGATGCCCTTACCATGACTAGAAGAGAGGGTCCCTACTTGGACAAGGTGCATACTAGAGACCCCCATTTCTAACATTGCTAGTCAATGGTGTTGATTTGTACTTGTATTTGTACTTGACCCACAGTGATTGGCATATACTACTTATTATAGTGCAGACCATTTAACAACCACATATTGTTTTTCACTTTTTCCTATTTTTGTGACATTCTTGAAGTTCAGTCATGTCATAGGTTGGTGACCCAGCAGTTCTTGTTGCAAAAAGTGCATTTGAGATTAGGAAGTTGTATTCCTACACCGTGAGTGACTTAAAGTAGTTTTGTAAGGATCTTGGTTGCCCTGTGAGGAGCTCTGCCTGGAAGGGGGAACGGCAGAAGGCATTGATGGCCTTCTTGGCAGCAAGAGAAGCTGGGGGGATGATGAAATGCAACTGGCAGATCAAAGCTAGCCAGGGGATTTTGTGTCTCTTGATTTACCTGAGAGGGGAGAGACCCCCAGGCCTGGCAACAGTGCCTCTACTAGAAGTGTCCCCCAGAGGAGCTAGGGGACATATAAAGCGCCAGGAGCTTGTGAGGCTCCAGGTGAAAAAGCTTGAGATGGCGCAAAAGCAGCAAGATAAAGACAAGGAGAAGACCCTTGCCTTTAGGTAAAAGAAATGGCTTTTGTCTCATGAGCTGAATTTAACGGAACTGGATATCAAGGCCAGGGAGGCAGAGTCCAGTTCAAATGGTGGCAGCATGCAGCAAGTGCAGTCTGTGGGGAGGGTACACATTCCAAAGAATCTGGTACAGGATTTTCAGGAGGGGAAGGACATATATGCTTGGTTTGCAGCTTATGAGGTAGCTCTCAGCATGAATGAGGTACCAGAAATGCAATGGGGAGGGGGCTGTTAGAAACACTTGGGGCCTAATTTACAATATTTTGATGAACGGCAGCACAGCAAGCCTTCCTGCTGCACTGCTGTGCGTCAAAGTAAGAGGTCAGGAATGTGCCTTATCCACAAGACTCAGCGCATTCCTGTCCTTCTCCACTGCGCTGGTGCACAAAGAACAGACATGTGCCAGCGCAGACACCCTTGCGTCATTTTGCAAGGGTGCCTGCGCTGAGGTGATGATTGTTTTTGTGTAGGAAGGCCCACCTTCCTGCACAAGAACAATCATTCAAGGCAGCAATCATTAAAGGCAGAACGCAGCACGCATAGAAAGAGGGAACAACGAGGAGTGATTAAAGTATTTCTCTTCGTTGCGCCTCCTTGCACCACCCCTGGGAGGCGCAGGATTCTGATGGATTCCCAGATTTGCCAAATGTTGTAAATCTGGGAATGTGTCAAGTTCCATGGATTTTGCGTGGGAACACCTACAGCAACACCCATGGAACCCCTCTTTCACAAAGAGTTATGCATGAAATAGAAACATATTTACAAGGCCATGAAAAGTCAAGCAGGGTGACTTTACATGGCCTTGTAAATATGGGGTAGCCCATTGCGCTGCCGGTGCATCAATAAAAGTGAAGCACCGGCGGCGCAATGGGCTTGTAAATAAGCCCCTTTGAGGTTAAAGGGAGGAGCACCCTTACGCCACTGAGGGAAGTGCATGCCCTCCCTTGCCCAAATATTAAGGAGGCTTTATACCTCAGGTATAGGCTCACCCCTGAGCTGTATAAGGAGAAGTTTAGGTCTTTTGGAAAGGCTGAATCTAACACTTGTGTTGAATGTATGAATCTTTTTTGCAGGTTACTAGACAGCAAGGTAACTGACTATCAAGGCTTGTATGATTTCATTGCATGGGAGCACTTGTATAGTCTTTGTGTTCCAGAGCTGCCCCAGCATCTGATGGATAGTAAGAGAACTAACCCCGGGAACCTTGCTCAGGAGGCGTACTGCTGGATGGGTACCAGGGTCCACAAGGGGTATGTGGGAAACCCAGCCAAGTGTATGCAGGGTTCCCAGCAGAAGAGTGAGTGGGACAAGGGTAACCATATGGAGTTCCCCAAGCTGGTTCACAGGGTAAAGATTCCCAACATCCGGTGGTAAAAAGCCATGGCCCCCTAGAGGGAAGCCTGGGGAGAATGGGTCCTGCAAGTGCTTTGCATGTCAACAGGAGGGTCACATAAGAGGGGTTCCACATGTCCCAATTACACATCGGCATCCACTGGTGCACCGTCACATGGGTTGGTTAGTGTAGTTCTGGGGGAGGAGTTGGTCTCAAGTGAAGGGTGGGAGCCATCTGAGATGTCCCTTTTCTCACTAGGGGACAGTAAGATGGTCCAGAGAACCCTCCTGCCTAATAACACTAAGAAATACAGGCAGTGGGTGACAATCAATGGACAGAGGGTAAAAGCTCTGAGAGACACAGGAGCCAGTGTGACATCTGCCAGGTGCCAGTCGGTGTCTGAAGAACAATGTGCTTCACCCATTACTTGCCGCGGGCAACTCAGAGCGCCTATGTAAGGTGCCGCAGATTCTCTTTGAATGGGGGGTGGGTCTCGTGTACCTTAAGAGTAGTTGTGAGTCCCAACAAAATCACACAAAAGAGACCAGGGATTGAGCCTTCTCTAACTCCCTTTCCAAAGTATTTAGACTCACAAAAAAAAGAAGGACTGTAAAAAACAGGGTCAGGGATACTAACCTAGATTATAATGTGAAGTTCCTGTCCCCTATTTTATCTCCAAGTTATATCTAAGACAAGAAACAAAGAGAGAAGGAAAATCAAGGAATTTCTTAATACTACCCTCACCCACTATGCAGTGGCATGCTTCATCATAGGGCCCACTGCAGATGTCCAGGTGCAGACAAACACACTGGACGGAGTGCTGTTATTTTAATGGTGAGGGAGAAGGTTAAAAGGAAACAGAAGAGTACAAGTGCTAGGGAAAACTGCTCTTGAGAAGGGATCTTAAGTGCAGAAAAGAAAAGAGTAAAACAGTCTAAGGAGATACCTAATAATTACCTTCATTCGTGGTTCCCCTTGACAGGATTAAATGTAAAGAAATCTAGGGATATACAGGAGGAGTAACTGCCCCTAAATCCCTACTGCAAGTGCCAATATATTTTGGCCTTTCCAATTAGCCCCCTTGGGTCAATGAGGCCTTCTTCAGGGTTTGGATCCCTTGATGTTTGAGGTCATAACCCGTGCTGTGGGTTTTGTGGCACTCAGGCTTATTTATGGTTAAAATTTCTCATTTTTCCAATGAACCTTCTACTATATAAGAAAGGTAAGCATTTTCTGTCGGGAAAATAACACCTAAAAGTTCTGTATGAGTCCCTTTCTAACAACCTTCCTTTATAGAATTCCCCTACACC
This sequence comes from Triturus cristatus, assembly GCF_964204655.1. NCBI lineage: Eukaryota > Metazoa > Chordata > Amphibia > Caudata > Salamandridae > Triturus > Triturus cristatus. Next base: position 321,614,115 of record NC_140584.1, on the reverse strand, counting down.
CTCTATAGTGCACCTCTGTGTTGCGCTTCGTTTCTCGTTTCTTAAGCTGAACCTTCATCATTAAAAGCATATGCATGCAGTTAAAATTACACCGAAAACCGTGAAGTGGTGTGTTCATAACAAATCCCAAGACCTTTGTTGTGTGTGGACACAAGCCCACTTGAACCCATTCTATGTAGTAACAGGAGAAACTGTGCCCCGATAACTAGGTAAGTCAAAAAACGCATCTTACCCGAGTTTACAAGTACTTCTCTAAACCCAAGACCATCGGGGAAACGTTGTCTTATTATCAAACTCTGTGTGCAAAGATACAAGAACATGTGATTTCTCCAATTTTAGTAAATATTCTCACTCAAAAACATTGTTTTGATCTTGGCATACCCATTGATAGCCACAGAAGCAAGGGGCCCTTGCTCACCCATCAAAGCTTCTTCTTAATTTTTTCAAGCATTCTTAAACCTTACAAAGTAGCTCTCAGAAACGGCAGTCCCATTCTAAACCTCCCTGCTTCTACACAGGTAAGATACAAACAAGCATTTGCAATGCAATAGGTCTCGCATTATTAAAGTTTGAGCTATTGGCATTGCTAAATAATGAAAGGTTCTGCAAATGAGTATGTTTTTCCATTTTCCATTTGTACCTTGAATAATAAATATATTTTTATAAGCAATGCAATCTATCGATGGTTCTTAGAAAAGCAAATGTAATACACAAACACCGTCCCCTCCCCTTAGTATTGGCTAAAGCTAAAAAGATGAAGCAGCGTACAAAGACAAAGGCAAGAGCATTTTTGTAATAGTATTGATACTATGTGTTGGGTATTTCTATGGGCTGTAGACGCTATTGCTATGTAAGTGGTCATGAAAACCATTAAATATCACTACAACGTGCAGCGCGAGACCTCTTGTAGGGGGTTCTGGAAGCTGACCACACGCTCGTGCGTGCGCTTTTGTTTTTGTCAGCTGCTATTGCGCAATGAACTATCAAGTATAAATGAGGATGATCACTTCTGACTACGATCAGGAAGCACCGGGCAAACGGGGGAATGAAAGGCTCAAAATGAGGATAGCTGTGACGTGGGGGCCTGGGTGCGGCTTCACTGTGAAGCTGGTTTGAGCAGTATAGCAAATATACAGCGGGCCCTATTGCAAACAACGGGACACTTTTTTTTTTCACTTTTTTTTTTTATTTAAAATTATTCCGAAAATACAGAAAGCAAAAACACATAAACACATATTTTCTAACCACATTTTTGTTCTAGCAGTAATCATCATCGCAAGAAAGAAAGCATCAACATCGGTGGGAAGAAAGGAAGAAAGAAAACAAGATATAAGTCATACAGCGCTTAGAAGAAAAAAAAAAAAAAAGGAATGCGCTCTAGTCAGATTCCTGAATTAAACCATCTACCCAGTCTTTTAATGGATTCCAAATCTTCATTCCAAATTCTCTGTTCTTTTTACCCTTTTGAGCGTAAAGTGCTCTTTCAAGATTAAAAATATGAACCAGCCGTGTTTTCCATTGCAAGAAAGTAGGGGGAGGGGGATCAAGCCAAGCTGAAGCAATACATAGTCTAAACACTGCCATAGATATAAATAAAAATTCATTATTATGACTACCTTGTGTCGTTACCGCAAGCATCATTAACTGAGGAGAAAGCATAATTTCTTTTTTCAACACGATCGACAAAAATGTTGTAGTTTCTCTTCTTAGTAGATCCAAAACGGGGAATTTTGCAAAAATATGAGTTATATCTGCTTCATAGACTTTACATCTAAAGCAGTGGGTCCCTTCTGTGCCCCCCCATTTAGCAATTTTCGCGAGCGTAATATACAAATCAAACAAAGTCTTATAATGTTGTGCCTGCAAATTAGCAGACCACAAAACCAGATTGCCCGTTTCTATAGACTTTATAAAGCATGAATCTACGGCATCAATCCTAGCCTGCCATTTCAATACATATTTTTCAAGATCATCCGTAGCATTTCCAAGTAATAAACTATAAAGAGAAGAAATTGTAAGTTTAGGTGTATGACTTAAGACTTCCTTAAGTGGTATAGCTGAAAATCCCATCGCACCACCAGCTTTTTTAATAAGGAAGTCTCTTATTTGTAAAAATTTGATAAAATCTCGATGATCTATATTAAATTTAATCCTCAGTTCCTCAAAGGATGCAATATGTTCTCCTTTTAAAAGATCGCCTATCCTGTAAACCCCTAGTTTATCCCATCTCTGTAGATGCCAGTCTGACAAAGCCTCAGGCATCTGCTCATTTTCTATCAATGGTGTACATCTACTGTATCTACCAATCCCCATTTTCTTCCTAAAACCAGTCCAATTTCAAAATGCCGCTACCAAATTCTTAAAACGGGCCTTCTTGTAATAGCCAGGTTCATAGATTGTTAATAGGCAACCATTAGCACATGGGCCGATTAAATATTCAAAAATTGATGGTACAGAATTAGAATCTATTACTATTTCCTTTTTTTTTTGTGCCAAATAGTGGCCAGTAATACTGCAAAGAAGCTGCTAAATAATAGAGTTTAAAATTAGGTAGACCAAGACCTCCCCTGTCTCTAGGCAGGGATAAGTAAATATTCGATCTCCGTGTATGTTTATATGACCATATGAACCTAGAAATCTCCCGCTCAATTAATTTAAACCAATCATTAGATATTTCAAGCGGGATCGTACAAAAAATATATAATAATTTTGGCAAAATGGTCATTTTAACTACGTTACATCGGCCAATTATAGATAGTTTTACGTTATCCCATTGGCACATATCATTTTTTATTTTTCCAATTATAGGGGTAAGGTTTATATCAATAATATCATCAACCTTTGCTTTTATACGTATCCCTAAATATGTAGCCTCATCAACCAGCCTACTATCGACAATAGTAGTATATCTATTGGCCAAGATCTGAGTCTTTGCTCTATTCAGTCGATAGCCTGAAAGTGAACCAAATCGATCAGCCAATAGCTCAACTTCTACCATAGTTCTATCGGGCTCTGATGTAATTATTGCTACATCGTCGGCATATGCCATTATTTTGACCTCCCAGCCATGCAACGTAATTGGGGAGATGTTAGGGGAAGACCCCAGACAGCGCAAAAAAGGATCTATATATAACGCGAACAACAAAGGGGAGGAAGGACAACCCTGCCTCGTTCCTCTTTCTATTAAGAATGATTCAGACTCCCCTCCCGTCATTTATAAACGAGCAGTAGGTTTAGCATATAATACCTGAATGGCTGTAATAAACACCGGCCCCAGCCCGTTAGCTTCCAAACATTTCCAAAGAAATTTCCATGAGACGCGGTCAAAAGCCGTCTCGGCATCTAAAAAAGCAACAGCCATAGGTTTCCTTAAAACATCTGTTGCATCAAATAAAGCAGTGAGGTGCCTAATATGATCGTCTGTCCCTCTCCCTTGAATAAAGCCATGTTGCCAGGCTGTCACTAATTGTGGCATGATCTTATTAAGACGGGATGCAAATATTTTAGAGTATAACTTTGTGTCACTATTTAATAATGTGATGGGTCTATAAGAACCCAAGTTCAGAGGATCCTTCCCCTTTTTAAAAAAAATAATGATATTGGCGGCCCCCCAAGATGCAGGTGGTGCTGCCCCATTCCTAATTTCTTTGAATAGCCCCAATACCTCGGGCGCCACCTCGCTAAAAAAAATCTTGTAAAATTCTAGTGGTAAACCATCCGTACCAGTGGCCTTGCCTGATGGAAGGTCTTGTACAGCTAAATAAAGCTCCTCTTGCGAAATTTCTATACCCAAGGAAACAGCTGCCTCCTGAGATATTTTTATTTTCGGTAAGAATTCATTTTCATATGACCTCTCTGTTTCCTCTAATATATCAGCAGCAGTGTATAACTCCTCGTAATACTTTTTAAAGGCTTCCCTAATTTCTATAGGGTCCGTAACTATGTCTCCCTGAAGCTTCCTGATCCGTTTAATATGACCCATAGCTATTTGTTGCCTCACCTTAACTGCTAGTATTCGACCAACTGTCTCACTATACTCATAACATTGGTGCTTTTTCGCCAGATACTTCCCAGCTGTTTTATCCAAATAAAAATCATTCAGTGAAGCTTTGGTCACCATTATCAAATCAGTGACCTTTGTGTGATCCCCACCTTTGTTAACGGTCTCAATCAGTTCCTTCTCTAAAAAAGCAATTTTCTGATAATAACCTTTAACTTGTTCTGAGCTCTTTCTCTGCTTAATCAGACTGTATCGCAATGTCTCCCCTCTCACAGAGGCTTTAAAGGTATCCCAGATTATTCCCGGGCTGCACTATCTTTATTGAAATAAAAAAACTCACCAATCCATTGTTTCATATGACTCACATAATCGTGGTCAGTGAGTAGTGCTCTCTCAAAAGTCCACTTATTCTGTCCTACTCTCGCTCAAGACATGGGAAATTCAACAACCAAAAGATTATGATCCGACATTATCCTTGGAAATATATCAATCCTAGCATCCTTCATGAGAGAGGGAGACACCAAAAAATAGTCTAGTCTAGCAAATTTAAGATGAGGCGCAGAGAAGTAAGTATATCCAAACTCTGAATTTCTCAAACTAGGCCACACATCCACTAAGCCAATGTCTTTAATCAAATTTTTGAGTGCATTAGATGATTGAGGTTTACGATTCCTATTTACTCCCACTGCTTGATTGATCATATATTTTGTTCCATTAATGTTAAGATCACCACAGATTATAAAAGGTTCAGGCCAGGACGGAAGCTCCAAAGCTAGAAAATTTAACATCGAATGGTCATCTAAAACAGGGGCATAGATTGAGCACAGAGTAAACAGACCAGTTCCACTTCTAACTTCCATAATTATCCATGTGCCGTGTTTATCCACATTTTTTGTCACTCCTGTAATATTTTTATTTTTTACCAAAATTGCCACCCCTTTAGTCCTAACATCTTGTGTTGTATGAGCCATTAGCTTGAAGCTCAACGAATCTAATATTTTATAATCATTACAAGCTATATGAGTCTCTTGGAGACAGATCAAGTCTGCATGTAAAACTTTGAGGTCTTCTTGAATTCTTCTTCTTTTGGCCCCATCATTTAGGCCGCAGATATTTACAGTTGCAATACGCAGTTTAGCCATGATCATTAGCACACAGCCCCCCCAAAATGATCCTACAGTTCGTATACAGATTATTAATCTCAATCAAAAGTGTCTGTATAAAATCCTCATGAAAATTATTATATATCTTTTTCCCCCTTGGTGGGGGGAGGGTTGTAAGGCTCAAGGGAGGGGGAGTAGGGGTGGGTGGGAGGCACTGGGTTTTTCTTCTGGGGCTGAAAGCAAACCACAGATAAAAAAATTGTTGTATTTTTTTTGTATGCTTGTGTTATTTGAAAGTAATTTGGAAAAAAATTGTAACGGGACACTTTTTTTTAAAGGCACGTAGTGATTAAGTGATTTGTCCTGAATCCCAGGATGTTATCGAGTCGACGCCGATAATCAAACATGGTTTCACAGTCCCTTTATCGCCAGTTCTTGCCACTATGCCACATCCTCTCCCAGCACAGGAAGCCTCTGGACCAAACATGCTGTCCATGCCTCAAGGGCAAAAGTAACAGCCCTTTGATTGTGAAAATACTGCCCGGATGCTGGTGGGGAGAACTCGGAGGATAGGAGGAGGCAATTAATTGCCGCAATATACAACCGGTTGTAATTGCTTAACAGAAATAGTATAATATATTCCTGGAAGGATAGGAGGTAAACCCGCACACAGGGATTGGGGCAGGTTACCTAAAGTAGATGGGTTCCCCAATATTGAATGGGTGGCACGCTAACGTGCAGCAACACGTTACATATCACAGGCACATATCACAAACATTGAACATGTGTAATGAACGCCCTTCCGCATGGCGGATGCCAACATTAATGATATACTAAGCTGGACGAATATAATTTTCTAGAAGATGCGGATGCAGATTACAAAATTACACTAAAGTCAACCACCTAACCCAACATAAAAAAGCGCTTAATTTCCCCGTGTATACAAAATAAATATAACCTTGTGTAACGCAATTGATGTTCATTTAAAGTGCTTGGGGAGAGGTGAAAGAGGCAACAGACGCTATGCGGAAAGAAAATAAAGCGCAACTGTTGGGAGAAAAAGGAGGGACGGAAAGAGGAAGGGGGCAATATAAAAATATTAATGACAGTTACACTGATATTTTACTAAGATGAGTAGGTAAGCACGGGGTAAGATGCGTTAGGGCCGTCCTGATATGTTAGAAAACTTGTATTTTATTTTGTGGGGTACTGACCTGCATGTTTTTAATACGATTTGTTGTGGAGATAATGGTGGGTTTTAAAAGGGGTAAGAAGGAGGGTGATGGTGTAAAGAGAGGCGGGTGTCAGTGCAGTGGTGTGGAACTGCGATGAATATTGGCCACAGTGATTGGTACTCACGCGGACGGTTCTTCTTGAGCGAGTCAAGCCACTGTGGGCGGGCACGCATAGTAGCTGAAGGAGAATTTCGACCCCATGCTGGTTTCGCTGACGTGGTGAAAGGTGGAAGAGGCTACAGACTCCGTGCGGAAATAAACTATGGTTCATTTGCTGAGTGACAGGGCGCAACGGGTGTGCAGCGGACGCTGTAGCTGCTGAAGGAATGAATAAAAAACAGTGGTGGAAAGTGCTCATCCCACAGGATCGGGTGAACAAACAGCACAGAAAACAAAGCGGCCATACACATTAAACGTATACCAACGAAGTAGTCCACACATTAATAGATACAGCTCTGCAGCGGAACTTAATTGTAGGTAGGCAGTGCTGCTTCCGGAGTAAACGAAAGTACATATCAAACCAACAGCCAATAAAAATGCAGCTAAGAAGAGCAATGCCAAAGTTCAATGAATGACAAGCGGCAGGACAATTTTCACAGCAATGGGCGGATTTTCACCTAACTTACAGATTAATTGATGTTTCGGAGAGACAGTGCATGCGCAGCCTATGCGAGACCTAAAAAAGCAGCCACTGCCTGGCAGCCACAATCCATAATCGATAGCAATGTTGTGCATGCAGTTCCCACATCACACATTTAACACTCAAGAAATTTGAAAAATATTATTAATTTCTGTGGTTGCTGTCATCGTCTAGATCCAATCTATTTCATTTTGAGAAGTTTCTTGAATACTGAACTATTAACTGAGACCTTTGCTTGAGCTATGCTGTGGTGATGTGATGTGGTGAAAGAGCAAAGCTGATTCGGCCAGATTCAGACCACAAGCAATACACAATGGCCACTCCCTGTCACTCACCGAGGCTTCTGTACCACATATGACTCCTCGCCATTCCCCAGGACTAACTACCTTACCCCAGAAGCTGAAGTTGAGATGGCAAAGAACCTAACACAAAATGAATACCTGGTTATGTCCAACCGCCCACCAATATTTATGTAACTATTTATATACTCACTCAAAGGTGACTGGAAGGAGCCACCATATGTGGCACTGCTGAAAAAATCCTAAACCTCGATTAAATAGAAAAAACATGTTTTCAGTGACTGTTCAAAATGCACATAAGAGAAGTAAGTGCCCGTGCTCACTCAAGCTCCTTACTTGTCTGAGTCAGAAAACTTTTACGCAAAAAAAAGCTTGTAGAAGCATAAACCTGCAATTTACGAATGCAAAACACATGTAAAATCCATTTTACAATTGTAATGTGAACTAACAATCCCATAAATCTGCCAGTATGGTTAAACACCTTATTTTGTAGTTTAGGGGCTTATGATGGGATTGTGGGAATTTAAGTGCATGAGGGGTAAGCACTGCAAACTAAAGTGAACGTTCATAGGTTTTCAAAAATATTTTACAGGTAGTACCCCACCTTGGAAATGCACACAAATTTACTTATGTAAAAAAGCAGGAGTAAGTGTCCTTTCACAGTGTGAATTCTGGATCAGGGGAAGAGATTTTGCCATAGTGAAAAATATTTTCCTATCTATAAAAATACACATCTGTTCACCTTTCACACAAGAACAATTGTGCACTAGATTAAAATTAGGCACGTGGAAATTTCGAACACCGCAGGACATCTAAGACTGTCGATAAATTCCTGGGATTGTGGATACCTAAAAAGTGTTTACTCTCAGCAAAGTAGTAACCTGTAGAAGTCGAGGCCTACCTTTCTCACTAAGGCTTTAGGTGACAGCTAGGCCCATGGTGTGTACTTTTCTCGAAGATGCACCAAGTACTCTAATAGTATATCCTCCTTTTTAGTAGTATCAGTACTCTCTTATGCTACATACTTCGCTATGGGACTTGGAATATATGAAGTGTAGGTACTCCTAGCAGGAGTGTAGCTCTATTACTGAAACAATGGGTTGAGCTCGCTACCTCCTGGGCACTATTAATTGTTCCTTCTGTATTTCCAGTTCAAGAGATTGGAGTCGCCATTACTGAAGCCCTGCTGCCTGCGGGTGTCGCGGTGGTGATCGAAGCAGCGTAAGTCATCGGCCAAGTCCAGGTCAACATTATGTTTAAGGCAGTGTGGGATGTAAGCCTGGTGTCTGTGTGTGTGTGTGTGAGGGAGGAGGAGGGGGAGGGGGGCAGGACTCTCATTGAGTCTCATTTCGAAGGATCAGGAGGCTTGTTTGCACACCTTACGTGGGACCGGAAAAGCACAATGATAATGACGTTACAAGTCATCCAGCTGCGGACGTGTAGTTAATTAGCTGTGTGGCTTCGGGAAATTGGCATGTTAAGCTGCTTATACCATCTAGCGAAACAATAGAGTGTTTTCATGTACAGCAGCTGTGGGTACCAGATAATAGTTTGTTAACGAAGTTTCATTTAGATGAGGAGAAGGTCTGTAGCACGCAACAGTCTGAGAAAACACGCACACCGAGAATACTTGTCTGTGTCACCAAATTGTGCTTCTTGTGGGGTGTGACACCTTGTATTTGAGCGACAAGTAGAGAGCACCACCTAAGGCCCTGGCCACACACCCTCAAGGTGAAGCGCCTCATTTACAAAGCGTTTTTATTTAAGTAGTCGTGTTTTAGTCCAGACGTAGGAATAACTTCTACCTGAATCCATGTGTTTACTGGAAGGAAAATAATGCGCGCGCACCACAGAGGAGGGGGAGCGGGGGCAAGGGAACGCGGCAGCGATGCGAACGCGCGCTGCTGCAGGTGCTAGACACCGGTGGAACTGGGCAGAGCAAAGGCTGGACATGCACCCGTCTTTGCCCAATAGCGTGCCTTTTTAAAAAAAAAAAAAAAAAGCTAAAGCCAATGGCAGCGGGCGAAAGCAAAACCACACCCCGTACAAGAGGTCTCTCGCTGCGCGAGCAGTGCTACGCACTGCAACGCTAGGCGCGAGACCTAAAAAGGCCACCGGGAGGTCTCTCCCCGATGTCTCTGGTGGCCTGCTACATGCGTGGTAAATAGACTGGCCTTCCATTTATCAATCGCTAACCCACTTACTGCATCTAAGACCAGCGTTCATCCTATGCCCCCAATCGGGTCCTCTGATGATGCCGTCCTCTCGTTCAGGCTGCTTATTATCATTACCACTGCCGTCACGTGATCGGAGCTAGATCCGGTCTGGAACAACTAGAATGCTGCCAGGACCGAGCAGTGTCTGTTGTTTATGGCAGCCGAGGGAAGAAAGTTTAGAAAACAGAATTTTTGGGGTTCCCGGCCTCTCTCTCTCTATATCATTGCAACTACGTGCAAAAAGGGAAAGTGGGGAATTTATCTTGTTTTAAACAAAATGACAAAACAAGCAACTGTTTAGTGCTTGTGTATTAGTCATTAAAGTTTACAATTTCCACGTACCTCTCCCTCCCTTATTATCAGTCCGTAGAGCCAAAGGATGTACTCTCAGTATGTCTTACTTTGGCAGTTGAATTTACAATTCAACCTTTCCATCCTTTTCATCCATTTAAAAAATTCACAGTTCGCGCTCAGATTTATCACAAAGGGTGAGGATTGGTCTCTGTGTGAGGAACCAATATGTTCTAATTCAAACTGCTCTAGTTCTTAGTTACTTACAATAACCACAAGCATAATGGCCCATCACAGGAGGTAGGTGCCAGAGATTCAGTCTCCCAATCTCCGTCGGTCTCTGGGTCCTGGGTCTAGTGTGGACCACCATGTCTTTTATGCTCCCACTTTTTTTGAAGGAGAACAATGGGGATGGCTGGTTCAGACCATTGGAATTCAATATGCGCCAGTTTTTCTCTATGATCTTCTTCATTTGATTAGATGTAGTGTTAAATGTCGTGACACAAATAGCTCTATTTTCCTGCTCTCTCTGGTGTGTCTGCAGGAGAGCATCTCTGTTGTTATTTTGGCACGTTTACGAGCATTCTTGATCACTCATTCGGGATAATCCCGATTGCGGAGCTTCTTGCTCAACATCTCTCCCTCTCTGTTGGATTCCGTTAGTTCTGAACAGTTCCTGCGCAAACGCAAGAACTGTCCATAAGGGAGATTCTCCCTCAAAGAGCGAGGGTGGAAGCTTTTACATGATAGACAGTCGTTCCTATCGGTTGGTTTATGGAACACACTACTCACAAGCCCACCATTTTCTGCCTTAATATTGAGATCAAGGAATGCCAAGCAATCATTTGTCATGGTTCCAGTAAAGAACATAAAGGGATTTCTCTCATTCAGCCATTTCAAAAAGTCTTCTACTGGTGATTTATCTCCTCTCCAAATAATCAACACATCGTCTATATATCTTCTCCATACCCTTATCTGGTCAAAGAAAGGGTTATCCTGTGTGTAGATGTTCTCTCCTTCAAAGTGTGAGTCATATAGACAAGCCAGACTCTGCGCAAAAGAAGTACACATGGATGTTCCATGTACTTGCAAATAGAAAGTATCTTCATATTGGAGAAAAAAAATTGAGGGCTATTTCAATCATACACAGAATAAAGGCTCTATGTGTTTGATAGTCCCACTCTTCTGTGAACAGTGTATTCTCAATCACCCTCAGGGTCTCCCCCCTGAGGGATGTTGGTATACAATGACTCGATATCAAGTCTAATCAGTAGTTCTTTTGCGGAGTAAAATTCAAGTTCCTTAATGAGGTTAAGAACCTAACGCATGCCTTTCAAATACGCTGGCATTCTCTGTACTATGGGGCGCAGGTAGACATCACAAAATTTGGAACGAGGTTCAAGGAGTTGTGAGTCCCACCATGCATGTTTATTGTCTGCTTGGCAATGACCTGGAGAGTTCCCCTTTGAAGGAGGTGGAATGCGGGGCCCATTTGGAGATGTTGGGTCTGCCTAAGTGGGTTTGTGTGACCACTCGATCAATGGATGCCAGTAGGGGCGATCAAGAGGACCGGGAGCCTGAAAGAGTGGCCCTGGTGCCTACCATAAAGAGGAGGGGCAGGTGAGGCTGCTAACCAGCCCCAGAAGTTCCCACAGTCCGGAAGGAAGCAGGCCTTGAGGGGGATACCTCCTAGAATACAGAGGGGCAAGTGGTTAAACTGTGAGACCTTCCTAAGCTGACCCATTGGCAAGAGGAGGGGGGTTCTACCAGGGAGGAATTCTGCTGGAAGCAGATGGAATGCCCTACTATATTTGGATTGCAGAAACAGGCTTCAGCCCAGGTAGCTGGTGATCAGTCTGGATCACATTGGATCTACTGGGAGAACGGTCTCCTGTATAGTAAGCCTAAGGCTGCTGAGCCTGGGTCAGCCCATGTGCTGGTGGTACCCCAGCGCTTCAGAGCTATCCTGCTGGGTCTGGCTCACGATGTGCCTTTGGCAGGACATTTGGGGCAAGACAAGACATGTGCCAGGATAGTCACCCACTTCTATTGGCCCCAAATGCGAAGGCAATCAGATGCAAACTGTAGGTCTTGCCAGACTGGCCAGGCAAGTAGGAAGAGTGGGGGGAGGTAAAAGATCCCCTCCAACCTTTTCCAGTGGTGAGCCCCTTTTGAGCAGGTGAGAATTGATATTGTGGTGCCCTGGATCCCAAAACTGCCTTAGGCAACAGGTACATCCTGGTCTTGTTGGACCATGCCACCTTGTAACCAGAGGCTATCCCTCTCAGGACAGTCTCAGGCCCTGTAGTGAGACATACATTGATGGGAATCTTTTCCCACATGGGTTTCCCTAGAGAGGTGGTATCTGACCAGGGTACCAACTTCATTTCCAAGTATATGACGTCTCTATGCGAGGAGTGTGGTAGAAGTCATTTTTGGACTTTATGGAAACCTGTGTTGACTATTCCAGATGCTCCATTCTAGGTGATTTTAATTTTCATCTAGAATGTCGGGATAATAAAAATACAGAAACATTATTTGATAACCTTCAAAGCTTTGACCTCCAACAATTAATCAAAGAACCCACTCATGTTGCTGGTCACACACTTTATGGCATGCTCGCTAACAACTTGAATTTAGGGATTGATACATTACTCCCATTTACTTGGACTGACCAAAAAGCCATCCTGTTCAAACTAAATATACCCACTAATAATAATGAAGAATCTACAATACATAAAAACCAGGCTTGGAAAAAGATGGATAGTCTTAAACTTGGTTTTTTACGGATAAAAACAACCCCTTCACTGAGTGATAATGTAGAGCAGGCCTCAATGGGATATCATTTATGTATAACTGAAGCGGTATCGCAGCTAGTCCCCTCAATAAATAAAGTAAGCCATTGTAAAATGCCATCAGTGCCATGGTTCTCTCAAGATCTTCGGGAGCTAAAGAAAAAATTTAGATACCAAGAGCAGGTGTGGAGAGCACACTACAATCCCCAAGAAAGGCTAAACTAAAATAAATTGCTAAATTATTATAGAAAGCTGATTAAAGCAGCGAAAACAACCTTTTACACAAACAAAATAAAAGCGGCTTGCAATTACTCCAAGGAGCTTTTTAAAACAGTTAAAGCACTATTTACGCTTGGGAACAAAAATAAAATCCCAGCCAGCCAACATCTCTGTGAAATAGTAGCAACATTCTTATTTAATAAAGTCAAATGACCAATACGCCCTCCACCTCTACTACATCTAGAGATAACACAACCCCAGCAAAAGATGGTCAAAATTCCTCCCCAATTGTAAGTACTTTTAGACATCTCACAGTAGATCAAATCATTTCTTGTCTAACAACTATTAAATCTGGATCTCCCAGTGATCCTTGCCACCCTGGGGTGCTGCACCCGGTCTCGGATACAATTGCATTACACCTCACCTCAATATTGAACAATATTCTGGAGACTGGATGTTTCTCAGCACACTGGAAAAAAGCTTCAATACTACCATTAATAAAAAAAAACGTCCTGGATCCTAATGAAGAAAAAAACCATAGGCCCATCTCAGGCCTACCACTACCAGCTAAAATACTAGAGAATGTAATGAAGCAAGATATTATCTCCTTCCTTAACACTAACAACAGCCTTGAACCTACTCAACATGGGTTTAGGTCTTTGCACAGCACAGAGTCTGCTCTTCTGGCAGCTATGGAGGAAATTAGGTCTATTGTGGGTAAAGGAAACAATGCGGCTTTAGTTCTATTGGACTTATCGGCGGCATTTGATACGGTTGACCAGCATTCTCTTGTAAAAATGCCTAATAACAACCAGTATAAAAGGACCTGCTCTTAATCTAATCAGGCCCTTTCTGACCAATAGAGAACAAGTGGTTTCCCTGGGTGATATCACTTCCACTCCTTTTAAGCCCCTCTGTGGAGTACTCATGGGTCTTTTTTGATTCCAAATCTTTTTAATGTTTATATTACTCTCCTGGTTCAACTGATTACATCTTTTGGGTTCTCGATTTGCTCATACGCCGACGATACTCAATTAGTGGTATCTGTCTCATCTGATCCTGATAAAGTAGCCTTTCAGTTCAAGGCATGCATGAACAGCATCACTCAATGGATGAAGCTAAACGTTTTAAAAACTTAACTCTGACGAAACAGAGGTGCTGCTGTTTGGCAACCAAACTTAGGACCCCTAACAGTTCCGGCAGAGAAGGCTAGGAACCTAGGAGTTGTGTCAGACAGAAGATTAACATTTGTTGAACACTCTAACCAGCTAACCTCCTTTTGTTTTATATTGTTGAAGATCTTAAGAAAATTCAACCCTATCTCCCTCTTAAGTTGAGGAAAGCAGTAATCTTAGTATTTGTCATCTCAAAAATCGACTACTGCAATGCTTTATTTGTAGGATCTCAAACAAAAGCCCTCAATAAACTTCAGACTCTCCAAAATGTAGCAGACAGTTTTAATAAATCTTCCAAAGTTCTGCTCGGTGTCTAAATTATCAGAGTGCTGAGCTGGCTCCCTGTTCGAGCACACATTCAAGTTAAAGTGCTCTGTTGGGTCCACAAAGGATCTTATCAAGACGGTCTATCTTTTCTTCAGGACATCTTTAAATGGCACTCTCCCCCTCGAACCCTACATTCTAGCACATACAAGAAAGTGTAAGTGGTGCAGATCGGAGCTTCCGAATCCCCTCTACTTCCACTGACGGAGTGATCTCACAGTCACACACGCATACACATATCACACGCTGGTGGGGCCCATTACACCAACATTCATCCTACCACTCTTATCCGTGCCATGTATAAGGGGAAACACACCTTCTAATACCTATCCAATCTGCCTGTAATTTAAGGTCAATGCGACCAGCTAGTTGCTTTTAAATCTAGCGAAAACATTTCAAAGAATACACAAATAAATTCAATAAACATGACCAGAAATAATCACCCGACACAGGGATTCAAACAGAATTATATGTTTATCTAAAATTGTAAGAAAAGCCAATTAAATGCAAATTCATTTCTCTCATATTTACCTATTCTGTCTAAATGTCAGATCCTAAGTCAGAACCGGTCCTCTGTAGAAGAATTAGAGTTTCCTGCCGTCATGTAGAGTCATCGTCCTCTCCGTCAGCATAGGGACCTCGGATCATTAGCTCGGGAAGAAGTGGCGCTAGACCTCTCTAGTCTGCTAATATTTATACTAAAATTTACATTCTGTAAAGTTACAATTTATAATTCAGAACGGATGAATGGTGGAAATAATGTCATCTTGGTACATTTTGGATATTGTGCGGAATTTTCTCACACATTGATTGTCCCAAATAATGAATAGAAAAATTGAATGTCCATGACTAATTTCGATACATCTACGGATGTCTCTACTGGGTGAATTTGTATCAAATGGTGGGATCATTATAAATTCATGAAGTCAATATTTAAAAATTGCAACATCTCCATCTTCCAGGGGCATTTGGCAGACTTTCTGGACTTGTCATCATGCTCATGGCTTTTCGGTTCATCGGAGGTGCAAGGTCACAGGCAACGTGAAGCCTTTTTGTAAATTTCCATCTACTCGAATGCAGGCTGCGGACAGTAGCCATTTTCGGGTAGGCCACAGTAGACAACTTAAGTGAAAATAGACATAAAACAACATTACTGCACGGAAATGATTATACATTGTTATTCCCCTGCTAATACCCTAATGTGTGTGTATTTATCTAGCCATTTGCAACATCAGAAGCCATTAATGCATATTAATTATAAGCGCAAACACAATAACATTACGTAAGCAACATCGATTTCTGTCAGTTTGCTCACCAATTTAGTTCACTTATTATTTCAGCCATGCAATAGCATTCCCACGTGTAATTCTCTTGTTAATAAGGTTGATTAGACAACATTTGACAAACTTTTAATACTTAATAATTAATCAGTAGTACTTTTAGTTATAACATGCGAAAATGAAACAGGTATTCGGTTTTAAAGTAAAAACCCTGCTCCATCAATCCCCCCTTTGGTGATATCTAATCACCACAAACATCAAAACCCCAAAAATCAATTTAGTTTCCCCTTTTGGAAGAATTCAAAATATCTTCTTGTTCACTTTTTTAAACCCTTGTTTCCATCTCATCTTCCTTTTTAGTTTCTATAAAGATGCTTTCTCTTAACTCTTCTAATTCTATTTCTTGTGGATCTCTTTCTGGTTTCTTTCGTCTCCTTTTAACATTTTCTTTTGTGATTTTCTTTTTATTTCTTCTATATCTACAACACATACACCCTAATCTAAGGATCAATAATGTAACAATTACACAGGTTAATGGAAATAATATCTTACCAAAAATGGTACTACCTATTTTAGCTACAAAATTTTTAATAGCAATCATCTTATTAGCCATTCTAGTCCAGATACTTTCAGCTTCCAGTGGTACTAATTCTTCATGCAAATCAGTAATATTTTTGATATAAACCTTTAGATCTTTACTTTCGTCAGGAATGTAAGTGCAACAATGTTGAACTTTCAGCATTCCACAGACTCCACCCTCTTTTGCCAAAAGAATGTCAAGGGCAAGTCGATTTTGCATCGCCATAGCACGCAAAGCAACCATTTCTGTATTAACCAAAAGAAAGCCTCCAGCGGTGCTTGTTGACAAGCGATCCACTACAGTTGACAGCTTCCGAATGCCAAATGCATTCAAAGAAATTCCCACTGCTGGAATTAAAGCTCCAAAAATATCTCCTACAATTTCTGTCCATGTTTCTCTTCTATAGCGTGTTAATGTGTTAGAATGTTCAGCATCATCTACTCTATCCATGTGAAAAATCTTTGGAAAGACCAGGCCAACATAACATGTACCAAACCAATGGTCAGGCAAACGGTAATAAGCCTTGTTCCCACAAATATAATACACTCCCGGGAAAACTGGATCTTCTCCTCCTCTAAATCCCCATCCGGTTGCAATGAAGTATGCATCATGGCACTCACTCATCCCTATGAAATAAAAATCATACTGGGATCTCTTCCTGGTAATGCACAGTTTGCCTTTCTGTGGGGCATCTATAGCCATAGTTGGACTGGCTCCATTTTTCAACTCCTTTTCTTTCTCAATATCCCACATTGTGTCACTCATTTTATGCCCTTCTGCTTTCTTGTGCATGTTCAATCTTCTTCTCTCAACCATGTCTAGAAAATTCTTCTCTTCTCTTCTCCTTTCAAACTGCAAGTTAAATTATTTCTAAAAACATATTCTAATGTTAATTCTTGGGTTTCTAAAAACATCTCACCTAAAGTGTTAGCTTCCTTTGCAGGATTCAGTGCTTTATTCATAGGCAACTGCCCAAGAATATTATCTACATTAGACATATTATAATCTAATTTCCCTAACAGGTAAAATATACTAATCAACACACTACAGGAAATTCCACACGTAACCGGAAGATGATGATAAGTCCCTCCTTCCGAAACAGAGGCAGGTAATTGCATGCAGACGTAGCAATCCCTTACTTCCATTGTCTTTACGTACTCATACAACAATTTAGAAAAAACATTGCTAGAAAAATCATTAATTGACCTATCCTTATGTATATGTATATTGCTTGTTCCAGTCAGTACTATTTTCTGTGAACTTTTCCCTATATTAGTTTTGTTCTCAGTATGACCTTCTAAAGTGTCTATAGTGACTCTAAATGAAATCAAAAGAGCAAGTACGCTCCAAAGCAACATTAATAAACCTGTACAGCAGCAGCACATTTTGCACCATCTTTTCAGAAAGGTACATCTACTTTTATTCTCAGTGTTAGCCATTTTGTTAATTTTGACCGTGTCTTTTGACTTAGCCTCTTCTACTCCTCTACTGAACTTTTAAGGCCAGCAAGTACCCAACAGATTATTACAATCTACTAATCTTTAGTATTTCTTTTTCTTCTCTTCTCCAAGTGATTTTCCTTGGATTTACTCAATTTGGATTTTCATCACTTTTCACTGTCTCTTCATCATCATCAAACTGTATTAGGTCCTGAACATCCGTCTCTTCTCCAATGTCGGACAAGATAACTCTCAGGATTCCCACAGCTTCTTCTTCAGCAACCTCCTTCAGTAAAGCCTCCTTTGGACTTCCTTGGCTGTCCGCCTCTTCTCCTTGTTCAGGCAGTGCCACATACGTCCATTCCGGTGACTTGTACTTCTGGTTTGGTTTCCTTATTCTTTTAGTTCTCTCAGGTATCTTTGTTTCTTCTTCTTTGGTTGGATTTTGACTTGACACTTCGTTCACTTGTTCAGCTTTCGAAGAGTTAACTCGTGTCAATCTGTACCTTATCTTATTTGGCCAGAGATCACCTTTAGCATTTCTCTTTTGTTTTCCTTCTTTATTGTTTCTTTCTCCAAGCCAAGTTCTCTTTCTCAGAACTCGTACTCCATGTATCTCAGCATCACTTTCCTCAGACTCTGTCTCAGTTGCCTCTTGTTCATTAACAATTTTCTTTTCCCCAACAACTTCCTTTTCTCCAACAGTCTCTTTTTCCACTAATTGAGATTTCCCTACTTCTGTCCCTCCTCGGGTCTCCGACACGCAATCTTCTTGCTGTCTACTTGTCCCTTCACCTAGCTTGTTGTTGATGTTCCCTACACCTCCTCGGGGTTTTTCCACAATCTGTCCCTCACTGTCTTTGTCTGTCCCTTTTTCTTCAATATTTATCTCAGGTGGAACTTGTCCAATTTCCCCAAGTGATTCAGGTGTCTCTTCTGTTGGAATGTTCTTTTCTTTTCTTTCCTTCTTTTTGTGTTGGTCACTGTCAATTGGAACCTCGGGTAATTCTTCTGAGTCTGAACTTGCTTCTGCAGTTTGCACTGTTCTCTTCAGAACCTCTTCTGGTGGGATGAAAATTTCCCTTGACTCACTTTCCCCACTTTCAGGATTCTTTTTCCTTCTTACTGCCTCACTGTCTGCATCATCACTGGAATCTGATTCTTCAAAGTATTCTTTTCCAGTACCATCTCTTGGATTTGGAACTCTCAGTGTGTGACTTGCATGTATCCAATTTTTCACACCAGCACACTTCACAGCAGTCGTTGTGGTCAAGATGACTTGTCTTGGCCTTCCCCACCTTGGAACCAGGCAATTCCTTCTTCTGTGGACTTTTATCCTTACCCAGTCCCCTGGGCTCAGATCATGGGCTGGTTTCTTTTCAAGTGTGGTGGCGTCTTCTCCAACCTGGTGAAACACAGAATGAACTGCGTCAGCCAGGCCTTTGCAGTAATCCAAAATCATGTCATCAGTTATAGTCATCAGGTTGTTCACTGGTACATATGCATGCCTCATAGCATGTCCCATGATAATTTCATGTGGACTCAAACCTGTCGTTCTCACTGGAGTAGACCTAATGGTCATCAGGACTAGAGGCAAGACATTAGGCCAGTTCATTCCTGTGGCTAAGCACATTTTGCCAATTCTGTTTTTGATGGTACCATTCATTTGTTCAACCACACCAGAAGCCTCTGGTCGGTAAGCACAATGTAGCTTCTGCTGTACACTCAATGCTTCACAAATTAGACCCATGATTTCATTATAAAAATGTCCTCCTCTGTCTGATTCAATCGTTACTGGGAACCCGTACCTTGGGATGAACTCTCTTAACAGTAATTTGGCCACTGTTATCCCATCATTTCTTCTTGTTGGATATGCCTCCACCCACCTGGAGAACAAACAGACCACCACCAGGACATACCTCAATCTGTTGACTGGGGGCATTTCAATGAAGTCTATCTGCATTCTTGTGAAGGGTCCTCCTTCCCTACCTATGGTTCCTAGGCTCACCACTGTTTTCTTTCCAGGATTGAATTGCTGACATATCAGACATCTCTGGCAGAGACTTTCTGCTATCAGTCTGAACTTTGGACTGTACCAGGTTTGCTTAAAGGCTCTTATCATAGCATCCCTCCCCAGGTGTCCTTGGCCATGATACATCCTTGCCATTGTTGATAGCATGCTATTTGGCATGACTGGTCTTCCATCCCTATAGACCCACACATGATCTTTCTCTCTATGTGCACAACCTGCTTTCACCCAATCTCTCATTTCTTCATCTCCTGCCTCATCTTGCAGCTGTTTTACCTCCTCCCATGTTCCCACCTCATTAGTAAACATTAAGGAACAAGAAGACATTTCTCGCTCTTTACTCCTGTTAATTGAATGATTGTTTCTTGCACAGTATTGTGCTATGTCATTGGCAAACTTGTTTCCCACAGTTACAAAATCATCACCATGACCATGGGCAGCACATTTTACAACTGCTAGTTCTTTAGGCAGCTGTATCGCCACTAGCAGTTTTCCAACCACTTCAGCATTCTTTATGGGAGTTCCACTTGAGGTCAGGAAACCTCTTTGTAGCCATAGCTGGCCAAAATCATGGACAACTCCGAAGCCGTACTGGCTGTCAGTCATCACAGTCACTCTCACACTCCTCCCAATCTTGCATGCTTTTGTCAGTGCCACCAATTCTGCCACCTGAGCGGATTTAACTCCTTTCAAGGGTGATGCTTCCACAACTTCTGAGACTTTACACACAGCATATGCAGCACTCAACACTCCTTCATCTGTTCTCAGACAAGATCCATCCACAAACAACACATGATCACTTTCAGGCAATGGCAGATCTCTTATGTCTGGCCTTGGCTTTGTACAATAATCAAGTACATCCAGGCAGTCGTGATCAACGTCATTTCTCACTCCCACACATTCAGCATCAGGCAACAGTGTCGCTGGATTCACATTAACACATCTCTCCAGGCTTACATTGGTTGCACCAAGAATGACTTTCTCATATTTAGTCAGCCGACTATGAGACATGAACTGTGTCCGGCTCCTTGTTAAAAGGATTGCCACATCATGAGGAACGAATACCCGTACAGGGTATCCCATTATGATTCCCTCACTTTGTTCCAGACTTTTGCAGGTAGCAGCTACTGCTTTCAGGCAACCTGGTAATCCCACAGCTACTGGGTCAGGAGTTGCTGAGAAATAGGCAATTGGCCTTCTCAGGCGTCCATGTTTCTGGAATAACACTGAAAGTGCACATCCATTTCTCTCACTACAATACAACTCAAATTCCTTTTCATAATCAGGCATTCCTAGGGCAGGAGCTTCACATAGTCTGTCTTTTAGCTCTCTGAATGCAGCCATTTCTTCTGGGTTTAGTTCTAATGGGTCTTTCACCTCACTTTTTGTCAATTTAATCAATGGTTTGGCAATCAGGGAAAAGTTACTTATCCACTGACGACAGTAACCCACCATTCCCAGGAACATTCTCACCTCTCTTTGTGTCATTGGGGCTCTCATCCCTCTAATGATTTTAATCCTGTCAATGGTCATTTTTCTCAGGCCTTTCTCAATGTTATGCCCCAAGTACTGGACTTCTTTCTTGCAGAATTGCAATTTGGCTGGAGATACTTTTAATCCTCCATCTGCCAAGTGATTCAGTAAAGCTATGGTATCTACTTCACAGGCTTCACGTGTTTTTGATGCCACAAGCAGGTCATCAATATACTGGAAAGTAAAGAATATGTTTTCCTTTTTGGATACGATGTTTTCTAATTCATTCACACATTCTGCTCATTCAGGCTACCAAAATTATACATTCACAAATCACTCCTTTTCATGGAACACTTCAAAACAAAGGAACGTCAATCTTATATAAAAAGACAAACGATTTATTTGCATCGCAAGGGTTCTTTTACCATAATATAATCATTATAAAAAATGCATTTGGTTTATTAATAAAAACACAACAAAAATATTTTTTAAAAAAACAATAGAATGGATAATACTAAACAGTAAAATAAACAAGACAACAAGGAGATTAAAAAGACAATCAATTTTGTCATAAGACAGTTAATTCAGAGATCTAGTGGGCAACAATTGAATAAGGATTGACTTCCTTATTTAACAAAGGTTTGTGTGCCCCTTCCAAATTTAACCCAACAGTATTGCGTCGACGCGTTTCGGAGGCTATTCGTTGTTTTGGGCCTCCTTCTTCAGGACTATAAGTAATGGTTTCTCCTTATCCAGGAATGATTGCCTAAGGCACAAATGGAAAACAATTTTTACTAACGGTATGCATAGTCTATTTTCTTTTTAACAAACAATCTATATTACGTCCTGTCTTATTTTCATTAAGCAATTTCATTAGAGCGTAGTGTGCACACTTTTTTGAGAAAAGAGAAAAACCGAGACATAAATTATGTTCTCAATTATTAACTGTTCATTCTTGAGTATCGACATTGTACACCAAACTTAGCACAAAACAGATTGCCTAGGCTCTTTTGTTATATAAAACGACGTAATTTGCACTTGAAGTGTTTCCATTCGGTCACTCAACCAGTTTATCTACAATCATACTTTAACTTAACACCAGTGGGGAAACCCCTGACTGATGTCTCCTTAGCAAATATTTAGGAAACTCACCTGTGCGAGAACGCACTAGGCTTGCTTATTTATATAGCTGTACTTCTGCGGGAGTTTTTTTCAATTTCTCACGCTTTCCTGAGCTGTCAAAAAATTGATGAGAATAACTTGTTATTTTTTTCTTGGAAAATAATCCATCATTTGTTTATTCATAGGTGTGAGGCTCCTAAATAGAGAGTCCCATAACTGATTTACCTATTCTCTTGCCTCATTCATGGATATAGCTGTTCGGACAATACCTTATGGAATTATTCGCGGGCTCCGGCATGGGGCATCTTTAGTTATCCCTGGCCACGCACCTCCGTATTTTCCTTTGGTTCCTACAAAGAAAGGGGCTTAATTTAATTCTGCTCGATTCTGGTGGACAATGCACTCTAACTGATCCGGGTAGCGTCACCTATGTTGTTCACTTTTATCTTAAATATCTACAGTTTGTTTAATTTAAGGCTCACCTTTTATTAAAGGTTGTTGGGTGTCAGGGATTCTTTTACTGCTCCGGGTAAGATTAGTTCGTGGCTGTACACATGCGGAAAAATATATATATATATATATAAATCTCTATCTTCAATCTCTAGTTTCTTACATTCTTAACCGCTATTTTTAGACAAAATCTAAAATGAATCAAGACGCTGTTTGAGCGACACCCTTGAAATCATATTACTTGAACGGCTGTTTAGTGCATATCCTCTTACGAACGTCGGAAATGCCGGCCAAATTGTTCGTTTTTAGAACACAATGTGTTACCCGTTTAAATGCAGTGCTACTATTTAACGGGTAAGGCTACCGGCAGCATGTCAATGCAGCCCGTGTATTATATTCAATTATCCTAATGTATCGCTCCCCTCTTAGCTTTAGACATACCTGGTTCAGTCCGACGATCAGCGTTCCCGGGCAGCTACTTCCGCGTCTTTACGATCACGGGCAACATCAATGACGGACTGTCTAACTGGGACTGCCTTTTATTACGCGTCGGAAGTCGACGTCATAATAACAAAGACGGCACTAGGGATCAGTCGATTCTTTTTTTGGCTTAAAACTTTATTGAGACCTAATTGAACAGCAACCATATCTGACTTGTTCTATCTTATTATCCATATATTAATAGCGGGATTCTTTTTTATGTGGATCGCAACCTTTATCGGTTGACTTAAGTGTGTCTAGCCTTTCCAAAGGACTAATGTTAAAACTGCCGTTAATTTTCTCTACTTGGATGCAAGACATTTTATTGTTTGTGCGCAGCGTGACCTGCAAGTCTAAAAAATGTTTGAGTCCCGCAACGTTTAATTCAACAGAAACCTCGGTATAATTCAGTAAGAGTTATGAACGAGTGTTTCTCTCAATAAACCACATATATCCCTTATTTCATTATATTCTATCGAGGAAATACATTATATTGCCCGTTTTCCTACCGGCTGGACGAATTACGAGTGTATAAATCCTCCAAATATAGATCTGTCAATACATCGCGACAGTGCCAAGTTCTCACGGCATAATTCTTTATTTTTGGAAGCGGTTACTCGGTCATTCTACTGAAATTACTGTGTATTATACTTCTAATTTTAAACCTCTACTTTCAACACTCAATGGACCGGTTTGGTAAACATCTCAGCTGATTTTATTACGTTGCTATTTTCATCCAGTCTTCTTTTGTATTAAGGCCTTTATTGACCGTGTCCAGAATGGAAATGTACCACTGTTCTCTGTTTTTTCATTTAGTTTCCATATTGCCACCTCTTTTTGAACAACTAATCTTTTCTATAATGTACCATGAAAAGTCAGTATATTTGTGTTTGAATTTTATGAAATGGTCAACCATGGGGGCATTGTTTTTATTGGTTTTTAACGCGGATTTATGTTCTAGCAAACGTATTCTGAGTTCCCTGCCTGTTTCTCCCACGTATGCTAGCCCGCAGGGACATAGGAGGAGGTAAACCAAATTGCTGCTCCTGCAGTTATTGAGCGTTTTCGAGGTCATGGTATAGTTGTTATAGGTAAGGGTTTTGGTTACAATGCAGTTGTCGCAAATTGAGCAACTGCTGCATTTGTAATTTCCTATGGCTTTGTTCCCTGTGAGGGTGATCTGAATATTATCATTGGTTTCTCTGTATGTGTGGACCAGGTTATGTTTGATGTTCTCGTTACGTCTGAAGGCAAAAATTGGTTTAGGAATTTTATCCAATTTTCCATCATTTAAAATGTGCCAACTGGAATAAATCACATTCTTTAGTCTATTGCTGATATTGGAAAACTGACTAACAAAAACCAGTTTAGAGTCGGCTGCTGATTGAGTTTCAGTGACTTTAGGTTCTGGGTATATCATGCAATCTCTATTATAAAATCGTGCTCTTTTGCAGGAATTTTTGATTAACTTCTTGGGGTATCCTCTATTTTTTAATTTTTCGGTTAAGTTCTCTGCATGTTTAAGAAAGTCCGCAACATTGGAACAATTTCTCCTCAGGCGGAGAAATTGTCCAAAGGGGATGTTGTCTCGCTGTGATCGTGGGTGGTAACTATTGTAGTGTAGGAGTGTGTTTTTGTCTGTGGATTTGACATAAAGCTCCACTCCTAACACTCCTTCCATATTTTTAATGGAAATGTCAAGAAAATTGACAATATTCTTGTCATAAACTGCGGTGAACTTGAGGTTCTCATCTCCCAAGTTTAGCCATTCAAGGAATTCCTTGAGAGTATCAGCAGTGCCTTCCCAGATAAAGAAGATGTCGTCAATGAAACGGCGCCACAACTTTATGTTTTCAAAGAAGGGCGCCGCCTCATTGAAGACATGCTTCTCCTCGAAATTGGCCACATATAGGCATGCCAGGCTCGGCGCACAAGTTGCGCCCATGCTCGTACCTTTGCATTGAAGGAAAAGATCATTTTTGAACAAGAACATATTGTTTTTTAAAACCAATGTAATGCATTGCTTAATGAAATCTTTGTTGGCCCCTCTTAAATCTGCATTATCAAGGATGTCACCAATAACCTCAATGGTGTTGTCTTGAGGTATATTGGTATACAGAGCCTCTATATCTAGGGTCACTAGTATCTGTTCATTTTCATTATATGGCCTGCCTTCTACCATTGAGATGATGTGGGCCGAATCACGAACATACGATTTTTGTTGACATACCAAAGGTTTTAAAAAGGTATCAGCGTATTGACTTAAGGGTTCCAGTAATGAGCCAATACAGCTGACTATAGGTCTCATCGGAGGATTTGTCAAACTTTTATGAATTTTGGGTAGACCGTATATGGCAGGAGTTCTAGCATTTTTATTGATTAAAAACTTGTGTTCAGCCTGGCAGATCCAACCATTGTGTAAGGCTGTATTGACAAGATCAATAACTTGTTGGTTCAAGACATTAAGCTTGATGTGCGATAATTTTTGGTAGTGTTCTTTAATTTCTAACAATTGTAGCATCCTCTTGTCGTAGTCGTCGGTGTCAAAGACGACTACCCCACCGCCCTTATCTGCGGGTTTAATGGTGAGCTGAAAATTGTTTTTTAAATTTGTCATAGCTTTCCTTAGTTCTTTGGACATATTATTTTTATCAGGGTGAGAATTATTCATAATTTGTTTAACTTTGGATTCTACAGTTTTTTTAAAAGCTTCTATATTTTTGCCTACTTGCGTGATTGAGGGAGTAAATGTAGATTTTTCCCGAAGACCAGAGATGTTCGTGGGACGGTTATACTCTGTATTTTCAAAAAACTCACGCAATCTGATTTTGCGGAAAAAGGCTTTCAGGTCTTTTTCTATGTTAAATTTGTTAACGTTTGCGGTGGGAGCAAATGTGAACCCTCTTTCTAAAACTTCTATTTCTAGTTTAGTAAGATCAGTTAGAGTGCATTGTCCACCAGAATCGAGCAGAATTAAATTAAGCCCCTTTCTTTGTAGGAACCAAAGGAAAATACGGAGGTGCGTGGCCAGGGATAACTAAAGATGCCCCATGCCGGAGCCCGCGAATAATTCCATAAGGTATTGTCCGAACAGCTATATCCATGAATGAGGCAAGAGAATAGGTAAATCAGTTATGGGACTCTCTATTTAGGAGCCTCACACCTATGAATAAACAAATGATGGATTATTTTCCAAGCAAAAAATAACAAGTTATTCTCATCAATTTTTTGACAGCTCAGGAAAGCGTGAGAAATTGAAAAAAACTCCTGCAGAAGTACAGCTATATAAATAAGCAAGCCTAGTGCGTTCTCGCACAGGTGAGTTTCCTAAATATTTGCTAAGGAGACATCAGTCAGGGGTTTCCCCACTGGTGTTAAGTTAAAGTATGATTGTAGATAAACTGGTTGAGTGACCGAATGGAAACACTTCAAGTGCAAATTACGTCGTTTTATATAACAAAAGAGCCTAGGCAATCTGTTTTGTGCTAAGTTTGGTGTACAATGTCGATACTCAAGAATGAACAGTTAATAATTGAGAACATAATTTATGTCTCGGTTTTTCTCTTTTCTCAAAAAAGTGTGCACACTACGCTCTAATGAAATTGCTTAATGAAAATAAGACAGGACGTAATATAGATTGTTTGTTAAAAAGAAAATAGACTATGCATACCGTTAGTAAAAATTGTTTTCCATTTGTGCCTTAGGCAATCATTCCTGGATAAGGAGAAACCATTACTTATAGTCCTGAAGAAGGAGGCCCAAAACAACGAATAGCCTCCGAAACGCGTCGACGCAATACTGTTGGGTTAAATTTGGAAGG